>NC_134838.1:104326522-105760285 GCF_965363235.1 Mytilus galloprovincialis
GATGCGGCCACATTCATTTTTGACAAAAACCATCTGAAAAGTGACGTTTTTTGGCATATTTGATAGATTGTTCATATTTAAGCTTGAATCAGAGCGTTTTTAATGACTTAATCAGTTAAAATATTTCACATAAACCAATCGAATCAATTGAAATAGACACTTGAGTGTTTAAAAAGTGTCCAAAAACTTTCGTTAGATGATCCTGAAATTTGAGGCCAAAATCGGCCCTTACCGGACCTACTCCTTTAATAAAGTGACCACATTATTGATATTCATGTCAACACCAAAATGTTGACTACTGGGCTGGTGATACCCTCGGGGACGAAACGTCCACCAGCAGTGACATCGACCCAGTGGCCAGACACGCGTTTAGTCTACATAAGACTCATCAGTGACGCTCATATCAAAATATTCATAAAGCCAAACAAGTACAAAGTTGAAGAGCATTGAGGATCCAAAATTCCAAAAAGTGGTGCCAAATACGGCTAAGGTAATCTATGCCTGGGATAAGAAAATCCTTAGTTTTTCGAAAAATTCAAAGTTTTGTAAACAGGCCATTCTTACCCATTCCATACTCAGCATTTCTAAATGATATGAGACTGTCGTACAAGTGAGAGGTTTAGCGCTATAAAACCAGGTTCAACTCACCATTTTCTACATTTAAAAATGCCTGTACCAAGTCAGGAATATGACAGTTGTTGTTCATTCGTTTGATGTGTTTTATAAGATTTTGCCATTTGATTAGGGACTTTTCGTTTTGAATATTCTTCGGAGTTGAGTATATTTTTGATTTTATTTTTTATACGGAAATGATGACCAAATAACCAATCAAGTTGCTGAAAATCCAAATATTCTCAAATTGAAAATAACAATAATATGCCGTCTCTTGATGCTCTGAAGACAGCCATTCCATTTTGGAACCACTGAAACTAACCATATTGTTTTAAGAAATATACAAATGAAATGAAACCAATCATTACAAAATTGTTAAATCCACATTTATTATGATGACCAAGGACTGGTAGAAGAGTAGAAAATTTGCATTTGCATGAAATAGTATTGACATCATAAGGCCAAAATCCCCTGATTCTGTGAATAGGCCAATATATCAAATCACAGTCTGACCATAATAAAGTACACCAATCATAAAAGGAAAAAGAAATAATCGCATACAACATGTGACTGCTCTTTAATCATCTATAATTTTAATTTTGTAACAATGACTTTCCAGTCATCTCTGTTTGGTACATGCAGTTGCAACAGATCAATTTTGATTAATACGGGATTTAAAGATTACTTTTGTAAACTTAGTTCAAAATGACATATGCTGCAAAATTTTCAACCATCCTTTCTTTGAATATGTACAGTTGTTTAATACATATTTTTTCAGTTGCCAAAATTAGAATAACGAAATACAAAAAATATGGTTATGACGACGCTGCTTACATGATAGAGGTTAAAGACATTCTTAAGGTAAATAAGAAAATTGGATTCAAATCTCAAATAGATACAAAAGAATGAAAATGTGTCATTCCTTAAAAGAATTACACACCAAGTGACACTCAATTTCAATATTTTAAGACACTATATAAACATCTAAAGATGTGGTATTATTGCCATAGAGATCAACTCTCCACCAGAAACCAAATTACGTAAAAACTAGCAAATACAGGTCAGTAAAAATTAGCAAATACAGGTCAGTAAAAGTTAGCAAATACAGGTCACCATAAGGCCTTCAAGAATGAGAAATATCAAACTGCATTGCAAGCTTTGAAAGATCCCAAATTACAAATGTAAAACAATCAAACGATGATACAAACACTGCATTTCTTTAATTTTTGCAAATGAATTATGCATGGAAACATCATTCCACTCCTTATTTCCTTATTTGCAAACCCTTTGGAAAAATAAGGACTGGATGTGTATGTAAAATAATAGAAGATATGTAGAGTGAAAAAAATAACTCTTGTAGGTTGCTTAAATATGGTCTTGCACATAAATCTCACCTTGAAACCACACTTTATAATGAAAAAAGTTAAACAAGAATTCGTTTAATATGTATCTGTGATAAACGTATTTTGAACTTTAAGAGTCCTTTGGCTATCGAAATATTATATGTTTTTGCAGAGCCCAAGTAATATCAACCTTTATGATGTTAAAGTGATGTATACACAGTGTGGAGCTTCAAGGTACCACCCATTTTACGAAGATAAAACATACTTGGTAATGGGTAAGTTCGAAATAATTACTTTGCTATCTGAAGTATGTTCCGATTTTTTTTTTTATGAAAACAATGAATTTAAGCTTGTTTTGTACTTTATAATTGATTTTGATTGATTTCCTCAATCGACGTCGTCATTCCAGCAATTTGAAGTTCTTAATATAAAAATGGTAGCTTACGCTTTAAATGTACTACTTTGGAATACCATAAGGCGTATATATGCTACACATAGGAACAAGTGATCAGTATGCTGGAGTTTCTTAATTGACATTTTATTTTTACAACATATTTTTTTAATTAGGTGGTAGACCTTTTCAAGAAATTTTCAGATTTAAATGGGAACGAACTGTGCGCATCTCTTTGTTGAGCTCTTCTTAGCTTCATTTGAGTCAAAATTCCTTCAGACAATTGTCAAAATTAGAAGACCAAAGAGCCACATTAATTTCACATTCAGATATATTGATAATGTTCCTTAGATTAATATTCCAAACTTTTCTGATTGGCTTCCACAAATATATATCCTTGAGAACTAAAGAAACAACAGACCCGGATTTCTCTGCCTTATTTTTAGACTTAAACCTCGAATATGACGTAAGCGGTCATTTCAGAATGGTACACGTGGGTTATGTAACGAACGTCTCGTCCTTTTTCATTTATTTTAAAAAGTTCATCAGAAGATGTCAAGACCTTGTTGCTAAATAATCCGTATCAACTTCACAAATAATACGTGACGGTCTTGGAGTATAGAGTTTAAATACCGACGTTGTTTTTCATCTTAATTACATGTTATATCGTTCTTAATTTTTTTTGGAAATTATTTAAGGAATGACTGTAATATTTTTTCTGTCTACGAAGAAATAACATAAAAAATTTGGTGCACACTGAATAACGCGCGTAGCGGGTTATTTAACAGTGTGCACCACATTTTTTATGTTATTTCGAATAGACAGAATAAATATTACAGTCATTTCTTATAATTTAATTCTAAATTCCATTTTAAACCGTAGAAAACCATGAAAAAACGTTGATGACGTCACGGTCACATGACTAAATTATGTCTATGGGCTCATAACAAAATAATGTCAGCCAATCAGAAGTCGCGTTTAATCCAAAATTAAATTATTAGCCTTTACTGTTGAGTTAGTTCTTTTTGGGTAATATCCTTTTGACGTGGCTCCAATATTATGTTGAACTGTGGTCAGATTTGTTTTCTTGTCTATCGTTTTTTCGCTTTATGTGCTTTGTCTTTATGGCGTTTTGTTTTTCTTTGTTGACATTATTATTTTTTTTAAGATTAAAAAAAAAGAAAATAATATGTTGACTGTGTACCTCTAAAATTGACAGTTTTACCTATTATGCCTGTTTGTTTTGTTAACATATCGTTGTCAATATAATAAAATTTTATGCGACTGTCACACAATTAAGTTATTTGGCTAGCTATAAAACCAGATTCAATCGACCATTCCTTATATAAGTTATTGCTAGTACTCAGTAAGGAATATGGCAGTTGTTTTCATTTCATTTGATGCTTTTGATTTTGCCATTTTGAATTTTCTTGGAGCGGTACTTATTTTATTTGCTGTTCTTTTCCAATATTGGTAAACATTGAAACACTTGTTGTGCTCAAAGTTAGATATTCCGTTAATGTATTCTGATGACTCCTTTTCCCCTGGGCTCAACGTTACTTCTAGGCATTTGCATATACCATTTAGTTGTTTAAGCTTCGCTACTTTTGCAAGCGGACTTTATAGATATATAATCCATATAGTCGTCAAGACAGTGATTCACAATTGAAGTGTAACACCTTTATGGCAGATTGCATTACATTTTTCCATTTATATGCATTTGTGCTAAAGCTATTTTTTGTTGACTGCGTGCCATTTATTAAGTATTCGTGACTACGTTTAAAAAATAGGATTAGAGCATAAATTCTGACAAAAGTGTGGTCTTTATATTTGTAATTGATTTTTTGTTTATATAAATTTATATACTTTCTTACGTAATCTTATAAGTCCCTTTGTGTAAAACGCTA
This sequence comes from Mytilus galloprovincialis, assembly GCF_965363235.1. Classification (NCBI taxonomy): domain Eukaryota; kingdom Metazoa; phylum Mollusca; class Bivalvia; order Mytilida; family Mytilidae; genus Mytilus; species Mytilus galloprovincialis. The sequence continues at coordinate 104,330,776 of NC_134838.1, forward strand.
GTTAGTCAAGTACACTTTTACAGAATCGATGAATTAGTTTCTTGCTATATGCACTACAAGAAATATCTTGGTTTTCATCTGCTTATGTTTACATTGAGTTTTTCTTACTTCTCTCGGTTTATTTTTTCTTTCTGTTTTATAATATCTATAGTTGATCTTTTTCATATAATGTCTTTTTTCATATCATATCTTGTAGTGTTTTCAAGACAAAACAGATAATGAAAACACAATGTTTTTCTCTCAAGAACATGGCAAGGGAAGAAAATATAGGAAAACCTTAAAAAAACAAAAAATCAGAAGACGTTTAACTATGATACTCATCTTATCATATTCTAACAATTGTATTATAATTTAAAAAAAAACCTAGTCACTTCCCTTTCCCAAATATAGTACAGCCAATTGTAAAAAAATAATATAAATTAGACTTTTCTTTTAAACTCTATTGCAGGTCGACTGGATGGTGCCGGACATATCGTACTAAACAGGTGCGATTTTTCGATTTCTGTTCATGATATGAATTGTTACCAGCGGAAAGGCGTGTTCAAAGGCGCATATGCAGCCAGCTGTGAATGCACCAATCAGGTATTTTAGATTTTTACTTTTACTTTTTTAAGACAGGATTACCGCCGTCAAACATTTATTTGATTTTTATAAAAATTAAGACTTAAACCTTATCTAATTGATATTAATATGTTTATGTGTTACAATAAATCAAATTACATAACAGTATTTAAAGGATTTTAGTTATACTTGCATCAGAAAAGATTTGTGTATTTCATCCATCAAGTGCATTCATAAAAACCTATAAAAAATACTCACTCAGAATATGTTTGACATTTTTCACTGACAACTAGGTAATAGATTGGTTAATACCGTTTAGGTGATGTAGCTCCTAACGTTAATACGTACTTATACATCCACAGGTTTTATTGTTTGTGTAGATTGAAGGTTTCCTAATGTAGACAAATCAAGAAGAGTGCTTCGAACTTAACATTTTATTCTAATTTGCTATCAATGAGATTTTTTTTGGCAAAATGTTAATGTGATAATGTTTCTCATTTAGATCATACGCTCATCGTATACATTCTATCATGTGCAGACTTTTGGGAAAATAAATTGAAAACATGTTAGAACTCATATCACAAGTAAAGCCCATATAACAATAATGTTATACTGGAGTGTCATGGTTTTAAAATTAATTTCTATTCTTGTGGATTTTTTGTGCACATCTGGTACATATATATTAGTTCATATCTTTCGAAATCACAATCAAACTGCTTGATTAGCTGATTTATTTGTCGCAAGTATCATAATGATAATAATGAAAAAGTTATATTTAAAAAAACGAATTCTAATCTTCTTACTTTTGTCTGAAAAAAAGTGTCAAATGTATGTTGTTTTTGAAACCATTTTTTATATACTGTTACAACTGTTTTAGCTTCTTGTGTACTTAAAAATTTCTTAACACTATTTATAGTAGCTACACATATAACAAACAAAGATGGGTCATTGTGAACAACAAATTCGGTTCCGATGGCACAACATTTTAAGTGCTTAGTGGCCTAACGCGTTGGTCCAACATGACTGATATTACGTTTGGCCAACGTTGCACATTGTTTTGAATAATATGGTTACGTTGTAGTATAAGGCCCATGTCACATATTTTTACTAGTTTTTACAATAGTTTTAAGAAAAATCTATGCACTCGACAACTTTTTGATACATATTACGTACATTCTAAACACGTACTCAACTTTTAAGGGATTGTCATTCAATACTCATTTTACAAGTTTAACATTTAAAAGAAATAAGATTATTCAACGTTGTATGAAAATTGGCATTTTATTGTTCCTTAACCATGATGCAATTATATATCCTCTCCCAGTGCTTACATAATCTTTCAAATTTTTCATAGAATCAAAAATCGAGAGCCAATATTATTAAGATGTTGTTAAATGAAATGAAACAAGAACTGAGAATCGCATGAAATATAACATATGTTTGTGATATTTGCATTCAAGGGACAACATGAGACTTTATCATACCTTTCTTCCATCAATAATTGTCCCAACCTACTGCGTTGTATTTTGTCCAAACTATTTAAAATCGTTTTTTTAAGTCTTTTCTTTTATTGATAAATAAAGAAAGACAAACGTTGAAATCCGAACGGGGGCTGGTGTAACGTATTGTATATATTTTGTTTTGAAAGAGTATGCTTTGTTTTGTTTCGGATTTTTTTTATATGATTATATATAATGTGGTTCTCTCATTTTATCAGTACCCATCTGATGAGCTTTTGATGCATTATGAAATAGTAACACACAAACGTTAAAACATATTCATGTACTATTTGCATTTTAATGTCATTATCTTATTCTGGTTAAGTTTTGTGATTCTAGATAGCGGCATTGGTTGCTTTAATTCTGTTTGTTTTAATTTTGGTTGCTTTTCTTTGCAAATAAGTTTGGCTAGATAAATGATATTCGCAATTTCATTAAATAAATCAGAATGGTGAAGAAAGGATATCAATTCTATGAGCCAAGTGTATTGAAATATATCGATCAAAGAGGGTTCCATCTACAAAAGGTTAATTGACCTTCATATCCTTATTTATATTTTTTATTTATTTGACGGCACATATTTCATTTAACAACCAACTGAATATAAAGATATTGTCGAAGGAATTTTCATACTCTATTTTACTTAGTAGAATGACCGGATACCATCTAGTCGCATTGCAATTTCATGATAAATCTTTCATTTCAAAAGAGTATAACTTGTGTTTCGTTGTTTTGGTTAACTAGTTTACATATATTAGTAAGGCTATGATTTGAATTCTTTCAGACAATTAAAAAATCCATTGACTAATTTCAGATTGGAAGTAAACCGACCGATCAGTGCGATATGACGAAAGACAGTTTGTGTTATAGCAGTTATGCTTACTGTTACCAATTCGGTGATCATTGTGGCTGGAGAAAATTCTGGAAGTTTTCAAATTGTTAAACAATAAATAATGTTTCTGATTTTTTTGTTGACTTTTAATAAAAAGAAGAATAAATGATAAAATTCAATTTGAGGCACAACGTTTTACAAAAATATATAACCCTTGATATGTGACAACTCAACGACAGACGTTCACCTCCGAATAAACTGTCGTTAGATACTTATAAAGACAATTCTTAAAAAGAAATAGAGGTATTAAAAACGATGTCATGGATTTTGCTTATTGTTGCTAACATCTACCACAATTGGTCTATGGATGATAGTGGTCTCATTAGCAATGATGAATATGTGGGAGAAATTATATTTCTTTTCTTAACTTTTTGTGGTTGACAATTTCAAACAAACATGATTATTTGGCATTGCCGATCGAAATTTGACATGTTATTAAATATTTAGGCGTTTCATTATCAGACTATTGCATAAAACAAACAGATATGCAGAAAACGAAATCTCGGGTAAACGTCAATGAGATGGGAACCAATGCCCCTTTTTAATATGGATCTGTAGATTTGTACAAGTACATAACCAGTGCAGGAAAAGCATTGCCCTCTTAAATAACAAAATAATAGAGTCAATTACAACTTTTATTTACTATAGAATGTTCTCAGTTACTGAAAGCAAGTTCATATAATACAGAAACACCATAAAATGTACAAAAAAACGATTGTTTACCCTTTCCTTCGTTTGACCGTGCATTTGGGTTTGGTCTATTGCATTTATGATTGATTGTTACGTAATTTAATTCAAAGACTCTTATATATCTGCTGTAAAATATCCTAAATATGGTCTTCCTCCAAACCATTGAATAGGTTTGGCTTGAGTTAATGTCTTCACTATAATGTGATGTTCTACGTCATGTCATTTGGATCCTGCATAAAGAATTGCTAAAGAAGAAGGTGTCAAATGTTGGGCAAGTTTTTTGGGGGTGTTGATGGTATTAGATAGCCATATGCTCATTTGGTTTGGTAGAATACATTACAAATATATTTACTCTTTATTTATTTCCGTCGTTAAGTCTTTCAAAGCATTTTCTGTAAAAGTCAAATTACGCTTATAGAAATGTTATACATGGATTAAGAATTATCTTACAAGGGGTACTAGCTATAAGATATAAAAAAAGTAAAGTCTAATTTGTTTTTTTCAATTATTAATGAAAGTGAAATAATACTTCACTTTTAGCAGCCAGTTTCGTTCAATTTTGTCAAAATAAGATAATAAATATCGCTGATGAATTAGTAACTTGGAAGTTATGAACTATTCACTTGAAAGACTTCTTGAGTCCATATTCATGTGACCTTCAATCAAACCCCTTAGCTAGAGATGGGTTACGCATGAATTAGGAGTGTTCAGTTATTCAATGGAAAAATGTCAAAATTGAAATTGAAACAAAGATAAACCATTTTATAGACTGATTCGATCCACCAAAAAAATCATTCTTTATGATTAATATATATTGTTAGCCTATTAAACATAATAAAGCAGACATAAAAAAAAAAACAATTGCACGAGTTCGGTATCTATTTATATCTACATTTATGTTTATATCGGGTTATATGACCGTTGATGTCTATAGAGGTTACATCGATGATTTATTAGAAGGTGTCAAAACCACACGAAATGCGGATACATATTATTGAGACCATGCATCATTCCTATCGTTAATTATCCATTTTTAGATGGTGACGTTCCCTTGTACCATCTTATGGTGTTTATGTGTCTCAACTTGTACTATTTACTCGTGTATGTAACAACGTTTTAGATTTTAGCCAGAGAAATTTATGTATTACTGAAAAATTATTGCACACAGGGTTTTCGATATCATAAAACTAGTCAAAACATTTACTAAATTTTATCATGGGTACAAGGACATCATTTGTAAATATAATTCAACATGCAGACAACTTATACGTTCAGGTATTTCACATCCAATTTTTATGGTAATATTCTTTACAAAGCACAAAATTGTCGGCATTCACCTCAAAAACTAACAAAACATTTAAACAGACTTATTAATAAGGGATATAGTTACGATACTGTTGTCAGGTCATTAAAGATTGCATATTTTGGCTTTAATATTGATTTACTTATAGGGTTTTTGCATCGGAAATAAACACATTTATTCTAAAACCAGTTGTAAGCATGATACGTTATGTTCTTCTCATATATTTAATGATCGTATAATACTAAACCCCGTACAGGAGGGATTGTGCTGGATATTCATATGATAAGGACATTATCTTTCAATCAGTTTAATTGAAGTCTGGAGCTGGCATGTCAGTAACTGCTAGTAGTTCTTTGTTTATTATGTATCATTATCATTGTCATTTTGTTTAGTTTCTTTTGTTACCTTTTCTGACATTTAACTAAGTCTTCTGTTAAACTGAGTTTACTGTGCGTTTTGTTGTGCGTTTGTTTTTTCGACATTATCTAGAGGTATAGAGGGAGCGTCAAGATCTCAAAAACATGTTTAAACCCCCCCCCCCCCCCCCCCCCCGCATTTTTGCGCCTGTCTCAAGTCAGGAGCCTCTAACCTTTGTTGGACTTGTATGATTTTGATTTTAGTTTCTTTTATATATTTAGTTTAGTATGACGTCCATTATCAATGAACTACATTTTTGTTTAGAAGCCATCTGAAGCACGCCTTCGGGTGAGGAATTTTCCCGCTACATTGAAGACTCATTGGTGGCCTTTGGCTCTTATCTGCTCTTTGGTCGGGTTGTTGTCTCTTTGATACATTACCCATGCTTTTTATAAGTTGAATAAACGTTTCAGTATGTTATAAATCAAATATGAGAATTTAAGTCAAACCGATGAACATACTTTTGACAGCTAATGTCCTTTTAAAATATAAAGGAAAGACAAATCAATTAAGGGTTAGCTAGCTATAAAACCAAGTTTTATTTTGAATCTCCCATTTTCTACATAGAAAAACGCCTGTACCAAGTCAGGAATATGCTAACTGTTATCCATTCGTTTGATGTGAATGAGCTTTTGAAAGTGCCACTTCATTACGGACTTTCCGTTTTGAATTTTCCTCGGATACCGTTATTTTGTTATTTTACTCTTTTTTTTATCAATCCTTGGCACAAAGGTGCATATGTTTTTACTGTTGATAATTACCGAATTGTATAGACAATTGTTTCATTGTAACAATATCCCTACTAAACATGACATATTTGTCCAGAACATCGATGTTTTCATTTGTAATAGATGATTTTTAGAAGACATAGAGCTAATCGTGTATGGAAGTAAAGGTTGTTAAATTAGTGCTATCGTCTTTCATGTATTCAATTAAAGGAAAAACTGTGATTTTTTTTACAGTCAGAACTGCATGAGAACTATGTCGGCATCCCAAATGATATTGAATTTGCAAGAAATAACCATTTCTATTTTCAATATATACCCTACTGACAACAAAGACATGGATTGGATACCAAAAAGATAAAATGCATTTCCTAGCTAGTCAATTGATTTTGATATATGGTTAAATTTATAAATCATTCTACTTTTCGCATGAATTATAGGGTCCATTCCATGTTCGTATTGCGTTGAAATTCAATACAAAACTACTGAGATTTAAATCTAAATAATGGGGACGAATTCTGGAGGTTGTAAACGCTACATTCAGAATTTGAAGAGTGACCAGAAGATGTTTGTGTCTCAATCTTTTGTTAAATTATAAAGACAAACACATGTTAAACATGTACTATGAAGAAAAAGCAACCAAAAAACCTCCAAAATCGAAATCTTCTTCTAAATTCAAATTGTGTTATTCTATGGAGGAAATCTACATCCCAGATATATTAGATTACAGAGAAAAATATGCAAAGAATAGAAACAAGAGAACAACTTATTGAACGAACAATTCAAGGCAAAAAAATTAGTAGTATTTTGTTTATCAATGAGCCAGGACAATAAAGGTTGTTGAATTAGAGCTATCTTCTTTACGGTATTCAATTAAAGGAAAACATGTGCAATCGTTATATTTGGGTTAAGGTTTCTAATTTTAAACATCCATCGTTCATATGCTATTAAATTTCATAAAAAAACGACGATATCTCAAATAGTGTATGTAAATTGACAAAAAGAATTAAAATTGCATTTGACCATTATAATCAAAATTGGTGAGATGTAATTTAGTGTATACTATCCTAACGAGAGCATGCAAACATGAAACAATTAATACAGCGACGAAGAATACTCATCAAAATTTTGCAGCGAAAACAAAACAATAACAAACATATTGAATAGAGGTGAGTTGGCGGGGTCAGCACGCATCACCCGCCACTCAATTCAAAACAAAACAGGGAATGAATTTAGAGGTTCCATGTTATTTGTACCATATGCAGTATATATGATCTGTTGGACTAATCATGCCAACGCCAAATGGAATATATATATGGATAGCCATTTATGACACCAATAAGTAAGCAATAGTAAATGAGGTACATACGATATCAACTTCGGGATCCGTCGGAAAGTGACGAGATATATCGATAATTAGGGCAAACATCATAAAATTATGTGACCACAACATCGCTATGTTTTCAACCTGAACAATATTAAATGAGGATCGTTTGTAGAGGGTCTCTTAAAAGAGGGACGAAAGATACCAGAGGGACAGTCAAACTCATAAATCGAAAATAAACTGACAACACCTGGCTTAAAATGAAAGAAGACAAACAGACAAACAATAGAACACATGACACAACATAGAAAACTAAAGAATAAGCAACACGAACCCCACCAAAAACAAGGGGTGATATCAGGTGCTCCGGAAGGGTAAGCAGATCCTGCTCCACATGTGGCACCCGTCGTGTTGCTTATGTTATAACAAATCCGATAAATAGTCTAATTCGGTAGGTCACGTTCATGAAAGGGAAGGGGATTGTACTTACAACGTAAAGAACATATCGTATATCATTTGTGAAACGATCATCCTATAATGGTCAACCAACTCGTGATGGCGTCCGTAAATTTTACGATTGGATGATTTCAACTTCACCATTTGGAACTCTTGGTTTAATAGTTTCCTTGTGAGCAGCAACCCTCTATCAAGAAAATCATGATATGAAATGCAAGCACGGGAATATCGTATCAATTGGGAGATACTAGTATATACCCCGTATGCAGGTGCTGCTGGAATGTTGCTACTTAGAAATGGAAAGTTCACAATTAGAAAGCTGAAATTATCTCTTTTGTCGTAAGGTTTTGTTTTCAACCGACCTCATTGATATGATATGAGGCAGACTTAACTGTTTCTGTTGTATCCTTTATCTCTAGTTCGATGGGATAGATGCGTTTAACATTGTCACCAAATTTTGAATTATTTAGTGAAATAACGTCATCTATATAGCGGAAAGTAGAGTTAAAGGATATTTCTAACTTCTTATCTTTCTTCTTGAGAAGTTCCTGTATGAAGTCAGTCTCATATTAATAAAGAAAAAAGTCGGCAAGAAGAGAGGCACAATTGGTTCCAATTGGAATGCCGACAGTCTGTTGAAAAACACGTCCTCCGAACGTAAAAAATATGTTGTAAATCAAAAAATCAAAAATTTTGATAATTTCAGTTTCAGATAACTTTTTGTTTGAATCAGAGTGATCCTTTACAAAGTAGGATTTATCCCTCCTTAAGACAAAGTACTTGTATCTACGTTGACCATTTTTGTTTATGAAACAAAGCAATACTAACTCTTTCAATTTGTCTTTTAGTTTGAAATGTGGAATACTTGTGTAAAGTGTAGAAAAGTCAAAAGTTTTAATACTATTGCAAGATGAAAGAGAGTTAGATTGTATGTACTCTAAAAGATCTTTGGAATTTTTAAGTATCCACATCTGATTCACGCTACCTCTAGAATTGGCAGTTTCACAATAACTTTGAAGCTCGTATTTGATTGCTGATAAAATAGATGTTAATAATTTGAAAAGAGGTTTCGTGGAGCATTTAGAAGACCCAGCAATATACCGTTGTTTGTAAGGACACTTATGTAGTTTATGTATCCAATACAGTGATGGAAGATCCAGTTCTTCATCTTCGGTTGAAATTCAAAGGAACATAGAACAGACCTATGATTATCCGGGATTTCCTCTTTGGTAAGTGTCGTGGGAGTATATGTTGAGTTTCCAAGTGAAGTGCCAATAACTAATTCGTTTATCAAGCAGTTAATGTAATGAGTTTTATACACAAAAACGATGTTGTTTGGGGCTTTATCTGCGGGGACAGCAACATATTTGTCATGGAGGTAGGATAAGTGTTTTGCAACCTTTGGGTCTTGGAAGATTGACATTAAATATCATCCTTAAAAAATAACATGTAGTTTCCTAGAAGAAGATTTCTGAAGAATCAAACGTTTTCTCTGGGGGCCAAGTTTTTTATCCAATCTGAAAAAAATAAAATATTTCCATAAAAACCCTTTGCTCATTATTCCTGCCAAGTTTGGTTCAAATTAACTTCTTGTTTCATGAAATACATTGAAATTGTCTAACGATGGGTGGACGACGAATGTATAGTGATGCAAATAGCTAACCTGACCCATCCCATGTGAGATTTAAAGGACAACAACCAAATCGATTTGAATAAAAAATATGATCTTTTTCGACATAGTATTGATGTCATTCAAGCTTAATAAATAAGACCATTCATCGTTCCCTGCTATTGTATCTAATTGAATTGTTAAATATTCTAATCAAGACCATCTTTTAAATGTTAAGGTGCATTGACTCGCGAAAGAATATCTAATATTATTATTTCAAAACAAATATGGGTTTTCCAGATCTACTTGTAAGTATGTGAATTGTTTTAAGTGCAAAAAAATAACGATCTATCCTTCATCCATTTTTTTTTCGAAAATTTCTTTAAAGGTACGAGGTTTAATAAAGTTTCGTATTATGACTTTCAAAATTATTCTTTCGATCCACGATTCACCAGAGTTGTCTAAATGGTCATTCATCTCTATTTTCAGTTAATGGATTATCGTTAGATTTTCCGAGACTTGTATTTATAAAAATTTGGTAATAGATGGGTCCAAAGGTCATGCCTTTTCATATACAACGCTTTCAAACGGATCCCTCGTAAAAGGTTTAATAAAAAAAAAAACTGCTGAAACGATTGGTTTGGATTCTTATGAAAAATGTTTGATCCAGAATTGGAAGTTACATCTGCATTAGGTTAGTTGACATTTAATTCACACAAGTTTTATAATTTATTTGTAGAACGTTAACGTTTACTGAAAATCAATTAGTTCGAAAACAAACTGACGACGACATGGCTAAAAAAGACAAAGACAAACAGACAAATAATAGTACACAAGACACAACATAGACAGCTAAAGACTTAGCAACACGAACACCACCAAAAACTGGGGGTGACCTCAGGTACTCCGGAAGGGTAAGCAGATCCTGCTCAACAAGTGGCACCCGTCGTGTTGCTCATATTATTACAAACCTGGTAAATAGTCTAATTCGGTAGGTCATATTCGTGAGTACTCAGGAGACGAAATATTCATTTCAATACACGATTTAAAAAAAGCATCCAGGTATATACATAGAGTTGGTACCATTGCGTTCTCAGTGGGGTACTGTGTTGATTTTAATCTTGATCTTTCTTTTATTCATAACTAATATAATGCAAGCAAAAAGATAGTTTGATTCTAATTACTATTTGCTTCAATCCATGGAAGTTTTTTGCCTATTTTCCACATTAATTTTGTAGTATCAAATCACATTTAATCAGGACATATTTAAGTGTTTTCCGTGTATCCAATTCTACTTCTTTTTTTTTACAAAGAGAGGTTATCTTGAGATATTGTACATGTCGTTATTATCTCAAGATATATCTAAAATTTATGAACTGCACGTAATTATTACATCTTGTTTATAAAATGTTTTTGTGTCATCAAGTCGAAGATTATAATGTTAGTATTGTGGACAATCACAAAAAATAAATAAACACAAAGATGATTTTGCGATCATTGTTTAATTTCATATAAAACCAGGCACCGTTTACTTTTTGATACAGTTTTATTAAAGAAGACATTTAGGCGTCTGTTTCATTTTTAGTTTTCCCCGTATAATGATGGTACATCTTTTGGATGTATATGGCAGTTGTTTTGTAATGTTATATATTCTACATCACTATGGACAAGTAAAATCTGATATGTGGGGTAAGTTAAGTTATGAAAAACGTCAATGTTTCCAATATTACAAAATTTGTCAACAAAAGAACATTGAAGAAATACTCTTATACATGTAAATACGATAAAAAAAAATCAATTCCGAGAATATACATTCTGAAATAATTAATTGTATGGCAAAAATCTAAGATGGCACTGACTTCAAAGTAACTGATTATCGAATGAGTAAATAACATATCTTTGAATCTGTAATCAAATTTACTGTAAAATAGCCACATCCTTTTTTATGTCATTTGTCAGGACATTTAATCCTTCTGAAATCTTGAGATTTTACCGCAGTTAGACAATTCTTACATCTGGACACTCAACGCCAAAACAGAATCAAGTTTATTGCATCATCCACTGTCGAACCATGTTCAATATAACAGTTCTTTCTTAAAAAGACCTGAAAGGAAACACATGGGGCAGACTGAGGAGTAAAACACATTCTCAAATTTAAAATATCGCATCTTCATGTTGGTCTTGGAAAATGATTCAAGATGTCATTAATTGCAAAGTTACTGCTTTTTTCAAGATTATAAATATGCTTCAACCTTTTTAATAAAAAATGCATTGATTTTTGACAGATGAAAAAGAAATGTATTGTAGCTGTTGGAGATCAAAAGCAGAGTGTTCGACAAATAATAGATTGGTTCTAGAAATTTCTTTAGATAATTGTACATCTTCTTGGTTATGGGAAATGAAACGTCCATATCAAACAACAGATTTTCAATACAAAGTTTACCTTAACGAATCTCTTATTGAAAACAACATAGTAACTTGTCACAGGAAAAAGGTAAATATACTCAAGACAAACTTCAAAACTTTCTTCAAACAAAATTAAAAAAAAATATATACAATAGTTCTTATAGAAAAGAAAGTCATAATAGCGTTCATAATTATGCATTAGATTGAGGATCGCTGAGTCCTAGGTTTAACGAAACATATTTACCAATTCACATTGACAACAGTACAAAAAACGACGGAAAAAATGCGTGTGATTCAAATGGCAAACTATTATTCATTTATAATTGAATAAGTTGTTATAGTTTAATTTATCGAAATTGTTTAATCGCATATGAAATGGAAGATTCAAAGTCAGATGAATTATATTTATCAGTAACAACTTAATAGTTTGAGTGCAACTATGTAATTCATTCTTGAACTCAATTCGCTACTGTTAATGCTATTCTCGTAAGACTATGTCCATTGACAACTAAAACAAATACTTTCGGTACCGATTTCCTTGTGCATGTCATGTTTCCGCAATAATCTTCAGTATTGCTCTCGAGACCAAACCACTAGAAAGCCAAACATATAAAAGTCTAATGCGTTTATGTAATAAGCTGACAGTAGTGATTTTATCTTCAAATCTCGTTAATAGAGCAAAATATCAAACAAAAACTGAAGGAATCGCATGATATCGAAGAGAAGCAAGACAAGTGGCAGTCAACATCACCTATTGGTCACTTAGTTTGTACAAATATATAGCTCACGAAATAAATGTTGCAGAAACATCCTATTTGGTATTGATCCCCCCCTTTTTTTTTTTAAATATATCAAGTTATACATATAATGACAGTATCAAAGTAAACATAAAACCATGTGTAAACCATCTAGCACTGATGGAATGAATGTTTATATTTACAGGTTCCATCTTGTAAGGTATACTTACCCAGAAAGACTGAGATAACCGTTACCGTAAGTGTTACTTTAACATATTGTTTTTCTAAAATCTCGTACAAGATACTCGGTTGTCAATATATGAAATTTTATTCGAATGTCATATAAGTGACAGGTTTATCGAGCTATACAAACAGGTTTAATCAACCATTTCCTACATAGGAAAATGCCTGTACCAAGTCAGGAATATGACAGTTTTTGTCTATTAGTTTCAATCAAAACAACTGGAAGGTCGATCAATCCTTTTCAAAGAAAACGGCTTTGCTAACATTGCTACAAAATCACACATTTATAAAGCATTTAAAGATTTTGTAGGTGTAAAAAAAAACCACTAACGATATGAATGGTGTGTTCAATATCATAGTCGATAACGTAAATTCGGATAAATGATTGTATATTTAGCCTCACCACTAAATAGATACCACTAAATAGATCTAGATAGGCAAAACAAATCAAAATGGCATTGCGTTAATATATTTTTTGACGTGTTTCATTGATAAACAGAAACGTGTTATGGCTAGGACAGTTTCTCTTATTCTGTAAAATTTGAAATCTGTTGTAAAATGATTTTTGTATTACAGGTTGCTCCTTTCTGTCGGTTTGTCCGTTGCCGTCCTGTAAAACGCAGTAAGTTTATTCGTATTATTTGGAAAACTAGTAATGTAAAGAGTGCTGATCTTTCTAAAGTGTTGAACTGAAAATTTCGTTGTAAATAGTTCTTAAAGATGCCTTTCCCTTTCCCTTTTCAGATTCTTTTTCAATTCATTTATTAACTGATTTTTTTTTTTACTTTGGTGATGAAATAGCCTAAATCACCTTACTTGTTAGGTATATATATATATAGTGCGCACAACACGACTTTCTGAATCTGAATACTAGTACTTAAATCACATGCTCTGATTTTCATAAGTAATAATATTTTTACTTGATGGCCACGGAATTTTCTTTCGTCGTTGAAATAATATATTCATTATTTTGATCAGTAATAGGTTGCTATGACGATGTATATTCAATCAACCGGAATGAACTGATGGCTTCACACAAGAATGAGCATAGTGAACCAGATGTAACAATGATTGTGACTATCGTTTCTGCTGTTTTAATGGTTGCAGTTCTTTTCGCAATTTTGATAAAAAGGCGTAAGTTTTCTGCAATGCAATATTCCTTAAATGAAATGATAATACACACCAAAATACTACATATCATAGATTTCATAAATGCGATACAGTTTATACAAGAAGGGAAAAAAAATTAACAAAATTGTAGATAGAATCTTAGTAAAGTGGTATCTGAAAGATGGGATATTGTGTCAAATACAACTTGCAATGCCTTCACAGTAAGGCATACAACTATGGATAAGTAGAGATGTATACGTGAAACAGACAACAACCCTCGACACGTTCTTCAACCTGCAGTAATTATAGAATAACAGGAGGTCTTAAACAACAAACAAGTATACATCATATCTGTCGAATTCTAAATCGTCTTAACTGAATGAAAATTTAAAACATATTAAAAAAAAAAAACCATAACCACAAACACTGCGCGGTTTATCAAATTGTTAGTTATAAATAACTGTGGAACTCGAAGTAAAGACAATTAAACGGCGGATTCCACATCATCCAACAAAATAGCTATCGTACAATGTTTTGTGACCTGGATAATTTTTTGGCACTAGACGAATATCACTAATACCGAAATTGCCAACCGTATTCAAATATAAATATAACTATGTATGACAGACGCGTGTTTCGTCTACAATAGACTCAACAGTGACGCTCGAATAAAAAAGTTTAAAACATAGCATAACCCTTTAAAACATCTTTGAAATATTTCGCTTTTACAATCTTTACCATTAAACAATCAATTAGATCAATAAAAATACTTTAATTTGAAATAAATGCATTTTCTGTTGCTTTTTTAGGAGCAGACACATTATGCAAAGCAATGCAAGAAAGTAGTTTTAGTGAAAAATTGGCATTAAACACGACCACACAATTTGATTCGTCAATACCTTCAGCAATTAATCATGAACATTCTAGTGAAACTGGTACAAGCTGTTCTAATAATTCATCCAACCAAGCTGCCAGTCACATTGCACATCCTAATCAACTTATTTATAGTCCAAATAATGTGTGTCAACGTACACAAGAGGACAATTATTATAATTCGTCACAAAAACATGAGAATACTATTGCCTCTCCTATTTCAAAATCCGAACAAGAATTAATTAACATAAATTTCTGTTCAAACTATGACAATTTCGACATGTAATCCAATAATTAAGAAGGGGTATGCAGGTATGGAGCATGGAGTACTTTTTTCCTCTTTTTTCGTGAAGTTTATAGTAAAGCTTTTTTTACACATACAAAATTAAGAGTATGACATATCTTTATCTCATTTGGTTAACTGTTCCGCAAATGAGATCGTATACTCATAAATGTCTTCTTCAATTCAGTTCTGTTTTCAAGTTAACTCACTATTGTAACATTTTTTAACTCGTCTAAACGTGCATAGGCCATTATTTGAATTCCACATAGATGAAATTTTTCATTCGTATAATTATTAATTTCGTTTAAAAATGAAAAAGTGGTAGCATTAGCAAAACATGCATTGTTTTGAGATCTGATTGTCCAAAGTATCATTTTCATGTTTGTATATTGAAAATAATTAAATTGTAACCAATAAGCAGTGCACAAACCTGCCACATACTAAGGTTATGAGAAATAGTTCAAAATATGATATCAGATTCTTTAAAATCTTATATGCATCTTGTATCTCCCTCATGCAAAGCTCTGGTTCCTTTCACGGATTTGGCTATACTTTTTGGACCATTTGGATTATAGCTCTTCGTCTTTTATATAAGCTTTGGATTTCAAATGTTTTGGCCAAGAGCATCACTGAAGAGACATGCATTGTCGAAATGCGCATCTGGTGCAGAAAAATTGGTACCGGTAATGTTATTGTACTTTTAAGCATTAAGCATTAATATTTTTTAACAAACAACTTTTTGTAATCCAAATGTTTTTTTTTATTATGTAAGGATTAAATACAAAACTACCTATTTCCTATCCTTTGCATGTGTATGTCCAAAGTCAAACGCCTGGTTGGCGATTATCTGTGGTTGTATCGTTCAGTTTGTTTTGTTTGTTTGTTCTTTGGGTACTTTAGTATTTAAAGAGAATCTCAATCTGCAACTTACTAGACGTAGGGCCGATTTGGAGTTATTCGGATGCTATTGCTACACTAATCACTTGTTGACTGAAACG
Organism: Mytilus galloprovincialis; assembly: GCF_965363235.1. Taxonomy (NCBI): domain Eukaryota; kingdom Metazoa; phylum Mollusca; class Bivalvia; order Mytilida; family Mytilidae; genus Mytilus; species Mytilus galloprovincialis. The sequence continues at coordinate 104,346,902 of NC_134838.1, forward strand.
ATGTCTTATTGTTGCTGTCTCGTTGGTGTGTACCTCACATCTATTTGTGTTCATACTGAAAAGTCTGTAATATCTATACAATGTATGAAAATATAAAATTGTTTATCTCTATCTTGATATGTTATTGTGGGCTGTATTATATATCATAATCGCTTATAATAACTTAAAAACAGTTATCGAAAAAGTAGTGGATAACTCCAATGCAAACGATACATTCACTTTGTCTTAGGTTTTTTTTATAATCTGCCATTTATATATATTAAAGATACATCAAGGGTCTAGACTAGGACTTATATGACTGTTTGCATTAAAGAGAGGTGTTAAAAATGTTTATCGCATTAACCAAGTTACTCGTTTAGTCATAATTGAAAGTTTATATCCATTATATTAAAGATTTTGAGAGTATATGTCCTTTATAATACAGTTTTTAGAATAATTACAATAAGATAAAAGCGTATCTTTCTTTAAGTATTACAAAACTCTCTTTGATGAATACATAGTTTTAATTATGGACTACAGCTGTATTGTATCGATAAAGCGTCAAATAGTTATCAAAGGTACCATGATTAAAAACATGCATTGACAAATGGTACAAGTAAAACTATAATTGTGAATGCAAGTGTACTATTTCGTCTTGTAAATTCAAAATGCTAGGATGGCTTACTGCTCATAATAGAATTAATTATGTTATGAAAGTTATGATATATAAGTGTATTAATTATCTAGCATTTAAGTATTTGACTCAACATTTTTTTCAATTTGTTCAAGTTATAATAGCATGTATTGTCTCCTCTTCTCAAAATGATATACTTGTTAGCGATATGAAAACAATTACGGTGAGAGAACCTTTGGTTTCTAACTTTTTCCGTGAAATCTCTGTCTTATACACTTATAAAACTATAAGTGTAAATGAGTTTAAAGCAATTTGAAAAATCTGTTATGATATTTTTTTTTAAGTTATCTTATAGTATGATCTTGAACTATAAATATTCTATGTTCAAGTCAATGGTATCTTTCTACTTGTACAATATAGGTGTTCTTGTATACAGTGTATTAACATTGTTTTTGTTATCTACGTTTATTAAATATTTTGTAGTTACCTTCTAAAAATAAAGAATTTATTACTAGTATTCAATAATATCATTATTAATATTTGTCCCTCTACCAGGTCAGGGATAATTACAACACCATCGTTTGTTGTTTATATGCTTGTCTTTTTGTACGTCTATATAATTATAATTACAATCATAAGTTGATGAACTGTAAAAAACAATAGGATTCCTGTCATCCTTTTATGTCTTGTTAACTAAATATAAACAACACATATACACATTTAAATCCCTATCTGTGTAATCTTGAATTGTTCTATAAGACCGTACCCAGTTCTGTTCATACAAACTGGGGATTTTTGTAACGATATAAATCTTTTGTGTTAATTGCCATTAGATCTAGCATAACAATTATTGTTCAGTTATTTCATCAAATCATGAATGGTCATTATTTTAAGCGTGTTAAAATTCGTGTGTTTTTTAAGGATTTCAAATAAGATTGTAATGGTTATTCAACTGGAATAAAAAGATCATTCAATAAAAGGTAAATAAAATTAAAATATTGTGTAATTTATTGTTTTTAAATTGAAAGATAACTTTCTAAAAATCATATATTTTTTTTATGTTCATCATTGTCACCAATGTAATACGACATAGTTCAAACTCGCAGGAAAATAATAGACGAAATAGTATGGTCGATGCCACTACTGGTGGTCGTTTCGTCCCAGAGGGTATCACCAGCCCAGAAGTCAACACTTTCGGGGTTGACATGAATATCAATAATGTGGTCATTTTTATAAATTTCCTGTTTACAAAAGTTTGAATTTTTCGAAAAACTAAGGATTCTCTTATCCCAGGCATAGATGACCTTAGCCGTATTTGGCACAACTTTTTGGAATTATGGATCCTTAATGCTCTTCAACTTTGTACTTGTTTGGCTTTATAAATATTTTGATAAGAGCGTCACTGGTGAGTCTTATGTAGACAAAACGCGCGTCTGGCGTACTAAATTATAAACCTTGTACCTTTGATAACTATGTGTCTTTGTAAATAAGCGGGTTTAATTCGCCTTTATATTTATTTGATAACCCTCTCTGTAACTTTAAATATTTTGATGTCAAAACAAGTGTGGACACAGATGAGTGTGGATAATATGTTTGGATGTTTGACAAAAGCAGTTCTATGTTATCAAAAATATTAAAATCATAGTCTATCATATTTCATCAAAATGAATAATGATCAATTTTAACCAGGTTCAACCCATCATTTTTTTCTTACAATGTCCTGTACCAAGTCAGGAAAATGGCAACTGTTATCTTATAATTCGTTTCTATGTGTGTTGCATTGTCGTTTGTTTTTTTGTTGCACTTTAGTGTTTCTGCTGTTTCGTTGTTTTCCTCTATATTTGATGTTTTTTTCTCAGTCTTAGTTTGTAATCCGGATTTGTTTTTACTCAATCGTTTTATGACTTTTGAACAGCGGTATACTACTGTTGCCTTTATTTAACATCAGCATCAAAATCTCAGTTCAACAAAGATTTTAAACACGAAAAATATACATTCACATGTCTAAGACATTTTTTTAAATTCGAATGACTCATAGATCACAAAAACTGTTACACATGGAAGTGAAAATAAACTGAGTGAAATATTCGTACATTTAAATGTTGCAAAATGAGTGACAAAAAGATTGTCGAAGTATTTGAAATAAGGACTTTTCGATTTCGTATATACACATTCTTTTCGATTGTAGGTAAGTATTGAGAGGTCAATTTTGAGGCGGAATGCATATATTCTAAAATAAGGATTAACATGTAAAAAAATACTTTACATAACAAAGACAACCACCGAACAGGTTTCTGTTTCTGCTAAAAACTTCAACATCAGAAATAAGTTATGGAAGAGTAAGACAAATCAAATTAGACACTTTATCTTTTCGGTATGTTTTCACAAGCGCATGTATATGGGATTTTCTCGCTGTGTTGAAAACCCATTGGTAGCTTTTAGCTGTGTTTTACTCTTTGGTCGGGTTGCTGTCTCTTTGACACATTCCCCGTTTCCATTCTCAATGTTATACTATAAACACAACCAATAATTACCGTTTCAAGAAACTTAAAATCGTTTATTAGCAAGCATCTCTAAACGACAAATTAAAAGGTGTCGTTCCGAGGGAAAAAGCCTTAACCGCATATTGCATAATGTAAAAATCAGAGCTTGGATAACATAACAAGTAAGAAACAAATAAGAAAATCCTAATTACTCATCTTCACAATTCAATCAATAGAAATAACTGGAAATCACAGTGCGTTCTCTGCTTTTGTATTAACATGAAACCAAAATTTGCCAACCATACTTATAACAAAAGATGTATAGCAAACAAAAAAAAACAAAGAATTCTTACAACAAATCCCTGCTCAAAATTCTTCCATCATAATATTTATAATTTGCCTACAATTTTAAACTCCACACACGTCACTACACTACAATTCCTCGTGATTAACTTATTAGAAGTCCAATTAATAACATGACACCACGAGATTCCATCGAAACAAGAAGGTATGCATCATATATGAATATTTTCTCTCAAATTGAAAGATGAACGACTTCAACTATATTTATAACGTATATGACAAAGATGTATTTTCAGCTTCCCCATTGCTAACTTCCCAATCACAGCAGAAGCATAACCTCGACCGCATCGTGAAAGGTATGTCAAATCACAACAGTTATATAACGCACATCAATGTTCTTATTTTTCCTATCAAAGCATCTCGATCCTTTCGGAAATCCTAGACTTCCTCAGATTGAGTTTAATGCCATTATTTTAAATGGATTTATGAGATATACATCGCTGAACTACTGTTACTTCTTATTTACAGACTTATTATAAGTTAGGGGTAATTTTAACGCTAAAGTTCCTCCAAAAAAGTACAAGTTTTAGAAGAACGGTAGAAATTGCGATTGTGTCAATTAACGATGAACATATTTTCCAGCTTTAGATAAGAAACAGGTCGTCTGGTCTACACACTGCCCAGCCTTCCCAATGGCACATGCTCATTAACAATGAATAACATTAACGGAACCAATGTTTCTGCCCTATATGCACATTTCGGCAGTAAATATCTCTACATTGATGCTCGAGGCCAAAATATTTTTAAATAAAAACCTTATTAGATAGAGAAGGTAAATTAACAGGAATGATGAGTGTCCTGCTGACACACCCGATTTCACTTGGTGCCATGTTTAGTCGAATCTCTTTGTGTATTTTTCTCTTCATTAGTATATTCAAAATTTATCTATGAGCAATGAACATCGGTAAACCACCGTTGCAACTTGTTTAACAGAAACATCTGCAAACAAGTCTACCTCTTATTTAACATTCAAATGACGAATTGTGAGATCGTATAAACTCTACAGGATGAAACTGAATGCTTTGTCCTCCTATGCATGCTTAAATATCACTATCTAGTTCCCCAATCAAACAACACTAGAGTCAAATCGAGCAAAAAGCGTCATAAACAGAAATATGACTAAACCGGAAGTAGATTGACTCTAGTGGGCAGAACTAAAAGATACAAAATGAACTTTTAAAAATGGTCATCGAAGAACTTGTGATGTGGAAATAATAGCGTGAAAAGCATGTATATGAAACACGCTTACATTGTCGACGCACGCGGTCTCGCTCCCTTTTGATTTGTCTCATCCTAATAGATTTACAAGATCTAAACATCGATAAACTAATATCGCCTAAATTTGTTGACGACGTTCTCGTCATCTTGATCATCATCAAAATCAAACATAACGTTAATTACAAACGAACTAGTATTAAAATGATGTTGTTGCGTCCGAGTGATATAATGAGCATTCTCGCAAAGCATTTTTATGTCTGTTTTATTTCTGGGTTTTTTTGTAGATTGCTCTAAATATGTTTGGATTAATTTCACACGTTGTGTTATTGTTGTACCATTTAGCAGAGTTGTCTCCTTCATTTGGACAAGGAGGTAATAGTTCTATTCAAACTTACATTCTAATATTTGGATGTTATTTTTATGTAATAAAAACTATAAACCTGCATAAAAAATCTATCAATGATTGTATTTGTATCCTCTTTATGAGTTACTTGAATTGTTGAAATTGAGTTTTTTTTTATAGTAATCTAAAGATAGACATACAATGGAAACAAGACAAGTCAAGGACAGTAGTGTAACAGTACATCATGAAACAAACTGTCAAAAGCATGCATATTTAGTTCAAACAGATAAAAAAAAGGATGAACGAAAATGGCCTGACACTTATATTTGGGTTTCTCTATTAGTTTTGGTGTAACAATTTAGCAAACTTGACATTGTATATTTGAGTGACTACCAATCAGAGACATTTAATCATTTCATAAAACCATTAAAAACATTTTTTGGAATGAGATAGTTTCGAGTAAAGTTCTAGTTGCATGTATATTCAAAACACAGTGTATTATATGCGCTATAATTTCTCTTTTGAGGCTAAAGTGAAGCGACGCTTTCTACTCCCTATCTTGGTTGGTTTAATTTTCATCTTTCATTCAAATTAGTTCATGATTTTTATTAAAAAAAACAATTTGAATTATTGACTTTGAGAGTACCTGATACAGATAATAGTGGTTTACCTTTTTGCACTATATATACATACTAGTACTGCCATTATGTCTTGGTTGTATATATTATTTATCGATTTTACATTAAGATGACACGACACCAGTCGAGTTATTGCATGAAGAGACTTTGGTATGAATGTGTTATATGTTTCAGTGGATGAAAAGTCAAATAATTGTTCTTGTTGTTCCTGTTGGAATGCAAACTTCAGCTGTACCGATAATGCAGTGGTTGTTAATGTTACCTTAGAAAACTGTCATCTTATCCCAAAACGATTCCATCTAGACATACTTTGGTATCGAAGCAACATGGTTTCAAATGCAACAGTAGATGAGTTAGATGTTGCAGAAAACAAGGTAGGATTCAATAATTATCTTGCGATTTTATCAATAGTTGACAATCATATACTGGTATTTTCAACATTGGTATAGATAGAGTTTGTCGAATTCTGACTAGTCCTGGATAAACTTTGTTTCCGTCGTGAATGATTCATTTCAATAATTCAATAAATGGGTTGGTATTTTAGTAGCGTTAATTAAATTTATACATATGTGTGCGTAGAGAAACTTTCTATGGAGGCTGTAACGTTTGTATAAAGTTTCTTATTCTCAATGGTTTCGTCCTCGAGCAGCCCTGGGGAGACATTTATTGTCGAAATTCGCATATGGTGCATCAAACTTGGTAAAGTTAATGTTATTTTCTGTATAAATTTAGTTTTATTCAGGCAATGTTTTTTCTATCTTATTTTCTTATACTGCCGTTTAGTTCTCAATCCAGTTTGATTTTATTTTTATATATATATATGATTTCAGAGGAGTGCATCAATTAAAAGGAATTGGATCCTGTTCAATGTGCGAATAATAAATGTTGAAGTTATGGTAAGCTATGTAATTTTAGACTGGCAATTTAAAAACAATGGTCTTTTCGATTGTTTAGCTGACTGAAAACGATAAACAAAATACAAAAGAAAGAAGTTAACTACAAAAATCGAGTGCATTTCTCGGTCACTTGCAGAATATTGTTACCAAATATCAATTATAATAGCAGCTAGCTACCATCTTAAAACATTTGCAATAAACTTCCATCATATTTTACTGTAAATACTTAAACGTTGGGTTTTTTTGTTTTATCTAAAGACGTAAAAAGTGAAGTATTCATATATATGTTTCCTCCTGTTTCATTAGATAACACCAATGAAATGTACAGAACAACCATACTGTCAGTGTAGACCTGTACAAAGTGGTATGTAAACTTTCCAATAATATTTTGGTTAACACATTAAATTGGTGTATTGTCATATTGTATGCGGGGATTGTAGAGAACGGATCATATGCTGCAGTTGTGTGATATATCGTTATCATCCTTAGTCGTATTTGATCTTGACTAAGATCTTTTAATCACACATGGTTCAAGCATTTCATAGACGAAACTCGAGTGACTTTGTTACATAAGTCTGTAGGGGTCATTAAGTTTTTAATTGCTAAAACCTGTTATGGTCCAAATCATGTTACAGAATTAATCATGTATCCGAAGTTTTGGTTATCTGTATATAGATTAATTGACGGAATCTTAAGTCAATTCTACGAAAGTGTAAAATGGAAAGGAAAGCTTGTAGTACATATTTTAATTGGTTAACTGCAAATACTGTGCAATTCTTATCCCTATCTTTATGTCTTTTGAAATTTGAATTGAGCTCTGTAATTTGCATAATACTTCAACTGCTAATCTTATTTCATTGCAATTTAGGTGCAATGTGCAAGACAACAAGGCATGTTTTATCAGAATTTCAAGACGAGACAACTAAAGAGTTGAATCCTATAACAGACCAAACTAATGAGCTTACTCTAGAGAAACATTATATAATATTGGCAGCTGTTATTGTATGTGCTGCGGTGTGCGTATTACTTGTATCAGTAATGTACAGAAGAACTGAAATGAACAGACCAGTTCGTCGCCAAGGTAAAAGATGTACGAAAGATACCAGAGGGACAGTCAAACTCATAGATCTAAAATAAACTGACAACGCCATGGCTAGAAATAAACAGACAAACAGACAAATAATAGTATAGAAGACACAAAATTGAAAACTAAAGACTAAGCAACACAAACCCCACAAAAACTAGGGGTGATCTCAGGTGCTCAATGTAAACTATTATCTTCTTCTCATATACTGTTTTATGAGTATTGGGTATATCAGTAATGTACTGAACAGACCAATCCTAATAAAAACATTAGTTGTAAAGTAAACAACAGATTACAAAAAGGCTAGACCAATTGAAGATGTGCACCTTCTAGCGTAGTTGAATTGAGTTACATATTCATCTATACAAAACTACTGTTAATTTTCAGTAACATTCATTGTATTGAATGCTTGATAACGGACGATAGTTATGCAAGATTGGTTATAAAGGTGTTCGTGTTCTTGTTGTTCCTAAAGAATTTAACCATATGAAATTTAAAATAAAATTAAGAGTTGAATATTGGAGAATTCATTTTATATTTTTAAACACATAATAAAATGCCTTTTTTTTAATTTACCATCTAGATATATGTTGTCATTTCTACTTTCAGCCACCCTTAACAACAGAATCATAGCTGAAGGTGAAACAGTTGCTTTACAATCTACAGTAACTGCTAGTTTACCAACACGGACAAATTAAAATTGAGAGAGAATATAGCTCTACACTATGCATTAGTAGAGAACACGGTTGTGATAAAATGATGTGTATTCATTGAGATAGCAATGACAACCACTCGAAAATATGTGCTGCTTAAAAGTCCACCACTAAAAACGTTCCAACAAAGTAACAGAAGATATATCATTATAGTTTCTTTAAACAATCCAAACGTTGTAACTTAAAAGGTACTGGAAACGACTGTAACCAGTTTGGAATATGACAGTTGTTTTCCATTCGTTGATGTGTTTGAGCTTTTGATGTTGCCATTTTATACGGGACTTTCTGATTTGAATTTTCCTTGGAGATAGGAAATTTTGTTATTTTACTTTTTTCCTGAGAAAGCCCCAGCAACATTCTAGCTGCAGAAATAGATATAAAAGTGTTTTTATCATTTAAAACGATAATAATTTGAGAATCTAAAGCTATTCAATTAAGTTGTGTTTCTTAAATATGTTTGTTATTTCGTAGTATTTTATTAGATTCAGATTTGCTCAACTCCAAACCCTGCTCTTCGCAGCCTTTTCATGGAGGAAGTTTTCTTTTCTGTTATAATCATGATACTGATATAGGGTAATGTTTCATCGTGTTCAAGGTTTGAATGGTAGCTTCTTATCATTTCACATCTTTATGTAGTTATTGCTTAAACTTATCATATGATTTTCATCTGTGGCAAGTTTTCTTTAAATCGGACATATATAGTTAGATGGGTTTCGTGTTACTGGTAATAATTTGGTTGTCCAAGATACACAGAACATCTGGTGTCTTTTAAGTAAAAACGTAAGGGATGACATCAAAAGTTCAATGTAGGATAAAAAAACTTAATTCACATAGTTTTTTCACTGACCCCCCACCCCCCTCTTAACTTAATTTGGGAAAAATTGATTTACCAATAGGGATATATGTAAAAATCAATTTTAGATATACAAAACTTGCAGAATTTTAACCCCCCACCCCCAAACTATTTGATTTAAGTTTTTTTATCCTACATCGATCTTTTGATGTCGTCCCTAAGTGTATAGTTTTTAATTGTCACCTCCGAGTTTAAATATTGGCTTTCCGTATAACTTGGGTCAAATCTGTTCAGCCAACTAACAAAAATGCTGGACTTCATATAGGAATAGTATCATGTGTTGACAAGAATTGCACTTCCTCGTGTGAACTGAAATCATGAAAGGATAGTACTGCCATCCTGTCCTCCAAACAATTCAGTATGCCAATGTTGATGAAATTAACCAAAGCGTTTAGCCTGTACTGTGCTGAAATAGCTCAACTTTGACCTAAAGATTCATATGGAGGTCACTATTTTCTCATGGGGATCAGGTATAATATTTTAAATAAAAATATATTAAACCGATAAGTTATCTTATTCTTCTTTTACCTCTGATATTGACACCAATGGAGGTCATTTATGAACAAAGATTCAAATAAAGCAACGTGAAATCAGGAAGGGTCATCATGCAACCAACATCTTCTCGTGATGATTGTGTATACTAGATAGATAAACTGTTTGATGTGTTAAACCTGTACTATGCTGAAAAAGTTTGTATTTGATCCCAACTCAAAATTCAAACCATTGATTCACAGGGGTTAATCCACATCATGGTAATTATCAGTATAGTGTAAATGATCCGGACCATATGAGTATTTGGACCATACGCGTATGGTCATGACCATATGCATATACTCATATGGTCCGACCATACGCGTATGGTCCGACCGTACGCGTATGGTCGGACCATATGAGTATAATACTCGTTTGGTTATTGACGGGCCGGACCGTATGAGTATTGGACCATATGGGTAATTTTTTTTAATTACATTATAAAAGTTTCAACAATGCCAAAACTTTATTTAAAAAAATAATGATGGTTACATGACAATGTATTATTTTTATAATTCAAATACTACGTAAAAATCAAATATTGATGCCATAGTTAGTTTTCACCGTTAATTACATTCTTGCATGTAGGCTTGGGGTGACATTTACTTCCACACGGTATCATAGCTTTTTTGCATTTGCAAGTCTTGGTCGTGCACGATCCTTTTTATTTACACCTTTTGTTTGCGAGTGAAAAGCTGGCCTTTTTGTAGCTGATTACAGGGATACCGAGGTCTTGGGCCTTTCCGATGTGTCTACGGTGTTTTTAAGAAGCTCTAGATCTCAAATATTGTAGCACGACTGCGATACCCCATACTCACAAGATAACTTGAATAGACTATGTTACTTTCCAAGGACTTCTTGTGTAACAGTTCATTAAGAAATTTTTCGATTTTTTTTTAAGTCGACATGGTGCCATTCACTCGTAATAACAAATCGGTAATGACCATCGGTATGACCATCGGTAATGACCATCGGTATGCCCGCGTCACACTGTCCCGATTTTTATATACGATGGAAACCCGAATGCGAAAATTGTAAGTTCGTACGAGGTTGGTCCCGATCTCGTTAAAATACCAAAAAGTGACCGAAGCAAGTACGATGAATAACGAAGTCTATACGAGGGTGCCAAAAGTATATACGATAGCAAAAGATGGACATACGAAGGTTAACCGAAGACGGTATTTAAGCTTCATATCTCAGCCGAAGCCTACAAGATGGATCACGAAGGCTACACGATGGATTACGATGATGGCGCGATGGCCATACGATGTCTGTACAGCTTACGATGCATTTAAATTATATGCCGAAGGCATCACACGTTTTAAATTGTTTGATCAATATTGAATCTATATTATATTGTAATTTTTGGTTTAATCATAAGACGGAAGACCGTGGGTATTTCCAGTTACTGAATAATTTGGTTGATTTCTAAAAAAATATTTTATGTATCAAAATGCGTATTCAATTTACCATTTTCTGCATGTGTCATATACAAATATAGTGTCCATATTTGTCCCCAATATGTTACATACGAGGGGATGCCACGCTCGGCATTGCCTTGTTTGAACTGTAAAATGTGTGCACTAGTCTGAATAATCACCCATAATTATGCCCATGTTTACTGATCTATCTTAAAGGTAAGGTAATGGGTTCGTTGATCCCTTTTATTCAAAAAGAGCTCTTTCCAGGAGAATGTCATAATAATATAGACTAAAGGAAGGATGTGGGGAAAACAACAAATGCGGCAAAATATGACATATAGAAAACAAAATGTTTATGGAGTAAACATTCGTGTGACAACATCTCAGACGATACATAAAAAATCAGAATAATGAAGAAAAAGTTGGTTTCCCTATATACGTGTACCTGCAGTGTTGGTATACGAGGCGCGTTTATGATTTTCATTATGTTATTTGATATGAAAAATTGACAAAAAAATAATATTTTATTTGTAAAAGTAAATCATGAGCCTGTAATACCTGCTCTTCTTGTTCCATTTGAATTAATAGAAACAACGCTGTCACCTTTCTTGTTCTCATAGAATCATATGATATGAGCTCCATGTTTTGTGAACGTCTTTCTTAACTGTCGTATTAGACTGACCAGTGCATATCGCGCATGGCACTTTAAATGTATTTAAGCACGAAAATTAACTTGCATTTAGCTGGATTTATTGCCGTCGTAGTTCCATCTTGTCACCTTCGTACTTTTATTCGATGGCATCACGACGGGATTACGAGGTCTTCACGAAGTCGTGTTGCCATCGTAAGACCTTCGGGTAGCTTCGTGATTCATTCGTGTAAACATCGTAATGTCAAAACTGCCCGATGGAAACGATGGAAACACGAATGCAATACGATGTTCAAAGATGCATTCCCGGTGACATTACGATGGTGAGGATGTTGATACGAACTCAATACGAACCCTCAACATCGGACGCACCTTCGGGGATTTTTTAACATGTTAAAAAATTTAGAACCCTTCCCGAAGTTGTCCCCGAAGGCTAGAAAAAGTGGCCGATGGTTCTACGATGGTGAAAGATGGCACTACGAATAGCCCGATCTGGATACGATCAGTCCCGATTTTGAAAATTTCTATTATCGTGTTGCCATCGGCGTAAAAATCGGGACAGTGTGATTATTATAGTTTTAACAAGAAAGTAACTGTGTGTAACTTCTAATTTTTATTTAGCTAATCGTTTTATTATAATATTATAATACAATAACCTATATGATAGCGTCTTTTTAATGAACGGTCATTCCATATGAAGAGTTTAGAAGTATTAAAAGTAAACTGTAACAGAACGTTAATTACCCCGACCATATGAGTATATACCCATATGTTCATGACCAAACGCGTATGGTCCAGATACTCATATGGTCCGAAACATTAATATACAATTATTGGTCTGTATCCTATTGAAAACGTTGTTGCTACCAACAAATACACGTAATCAACTTCTTTAGAAAGTGTAATGATAATTGAATGTGCTGCTGCCGCATCACTAAGTAATTATACAATCAAGACAGCTTCGGATGGTTCTACAAATCAGAGATAACATTATCTGCACATGATTTTTGAAGACATTCAGATTCATACAGGGGTAAACAAAAATGTGCATAAGTTGTAAGAAGGCATACGTAAAATTACATCGTGAGAAGAATTAAAACGTCGTGACTTCTTCTAAGATATCTATTATTAGTCTTTTCTTCTTGACTTCCCCTAAGATATCTATTTTTAATCTTATCTGTATGCGATCTATTACTAGTCTTATCTATAGTATGTTATGGCGACAGTAGTATACCAATGGTCAAATCCTGTCAATCAATTAGGAAGAGACAAATCAAGGTAAAAAAAAAACCAGAAACTAAGGGGACCGGATGACAGGGTGAGTAGATAGAATAAACTATCCTGGTATGCAATGCATCAGCCACAATGCGAATTTACACTCCATAAAAACGGCAGAATCGGTAAATAATAGATCAGACGAATCTACGGGTATCTAAAGATATCAGGCCATCAAAACATGTCGCTTAGTTATAAAGAGTTGAGACACCAAGACATCACATCGATCAACAAATGCGTAATCGTAAAAGTGTCCACTTCAGTCGTTCTTCCTCATTACTCCATACAATAGTAGAAGGTACTTGTCCTACCTCCATGACAAATATGTTGTTGTTCCCGCAAATAAAGCTCCCAGCAACATCGTTTTTGTGTGTAAATCACATTACATTAGAAACTGCTTGATAAATGAATTAGATATTGACAATTCACTTGGAAACTCAACATATACTCCCACGACACCTACTGCGCGGAAATTCTAAATAAATCATAAGTCTGTTCTATGTACCTTCGTAAATTCAACCAAAGATGAAGAACTTGATCTTCCATCACTGTATTGGATACCTAAACTACAAATGTGCCCTTACAAACAACGGTATATTGCTGGGTCTTTCACGAAACCTCTTCTAAATTATTAACATCAATTTCATCAGCAATCAAAGCCGGGCTTTAAAGTTATTGTGAAACTGCCTATTATAGAGGTGGTGTGAATCAAATGTGTATACTAAAAAAATCCAAAAGTATTTTAGAGTATTTACAATCGAAGACTCTTTCATCTTGCAAAAGTATTAAAACATTTTACTTTTCTACACTTTACGCCAGTATTCGATTCCCCATTCCAAACTAAAAGACAAATTGAAAGAGTTTGTATTGCTTTGTTTCATAATAAAGAATGACCAACGTAGATTTAAGTAGCATGTCTCGGGGAGGGACAAATTCTACTTTGAAAACTGACATTATCAAGATGCTTCATTTCTTGACTGACGACATATTTGTTCCGTTTGAAGGACGTGTTATTCAACAAACAATCGGCATTCCCATAAGAAACACCTGTGCCGTTCTTCTTGTCGACGTGTTCAGACTGTATTCTTATGAGGCTTACTTCATACAAAACCGTTTTAGTAAAAAAGAAATAAGAAATATCCTTTAACTTTACTTTCCGCTATATAGATAATATTCTCTCACTAAATAATACAAAGGGAGTAGGTCCGGTAAGGACCGATTTTGGCCTCAAATGTCAGGTTCATCTGACGAAAGATTTTGACCACTTTTAAAACACTTAAGTGTCTATTTCATTTAATTCAATTAGTTTATGTTAAAGATTTTAACTAATTTAGTCATTAAAAACGATCCGATTCAGGCTCAAATATGAAAAATCTACAAAATATGCCGAAAAATGTCACTCTTCAAAAATGAAAGTGGCCGCATCCGTGTTCATCCTAAGCCTTTATATATGTTATGTATTATCATCAAATACAACTCAATTTTTAATATTAAGGATGAACACGAATGCGGCAACTTTCGTTTTACACGGAAACCGTCTAAAATTTAACTAAAATGCTAGAATTGTGAAGATTTCAGTAATTTGGCATGACTTAATCGTGCTAGTACCCGATATATGTGCATTGTATTGTAAAAAAAAACAACCAATATTTATGTAGCAGAAGCATTCTACTGTCTAATGAATAACTAAAAGTTTACATTTTAACAATTTTGTAAAACTGCTATTTTTTGGGGCCAAAATGGGGTCTTACTGGACCTACTCCTTTGTTGACTATATTGAACTCATCTACCACATCGAACTAGACATGAAGGATGCAACAGATTCTGTTAAGTCTGCCTCATATCTTGACTAACATCCAGAAATAGACAATGAGGTTCGGTTGAATACAAAACTTTACGACAAAAGATATGATTCCAGCTTCCAAATTGTTAACTTTCCATTTCTATGTAGCAACATGTCAGCAGCGCCTGCATACGGAGTATATATCTCCCAATTGATACGATATTCCCGGGCTTGTATTTCCTATCATGATTTCCTTGATAAAGGATTGCTGCTCACAAGGAAGCTATCAAACCAAGAGTTCCAAATGATGAAGATGAAATCATCCCTTCGTAAATTTTACGGACGTCATTCACGATATGTTCCTAATATCGTAACTACAACCACGTCCCCTTTCCACGAATGCGACCTATCGAATGAAACTATTTTCAGGTTTGTTATAAACTAACACGAATAACACGACGGGTGCCAAATGTGGAGCAGGATCTGCTTACCTTTCCAAGGCACCTGCGATCACCCCCAGTTTTGGTGGTGTTCGTGTTGCTTAGTCTTGCAATTGTGTACTATTGACAGTTGGAAAGATGAAATCATTACGTTTGTCATATATTGTAGTTTGAAGTCATCCATTTGTGTCTTCTTCCTTCACAGTACAGACCTCCCATGGGAGGTCAAAATCTGGTAATGTTTTGTAGTGATGGAGCACAGATTTTATTTTGTCATTTATGCTTTCAATCCTGTTGTTTGTGCGATTCCCAAGATTAATTCGATCCTTAAGCCCATCAATCCATTCCTGTCTGATGTGCCAATTTCCGTTGAAGTATGATATTACTTAGTTTGATGATTCTTCACAAAGTTCTTTGTAAAAAGTGTTATCCTCTGATTTTGAGTAGACTATTGTCCTAACTACACAATAATTTTGGCCAACTAAATTAGAATAATTACATTAGATGTATGTTTCATTATAATATTTTATTCTGATTGGCTAACTGCACATCACGTGTTATTCCGTAAGCAGTTGCATTGCTCAATACAACTTTTCACTCATGATAACACGTGCTCCAACAATAAAGTGCATTCTACTGTCTAATGAATAACTAAAAGTTTACATTTTATATTATTATTTGTAGTTTGAAGTCATCCATTTGTGTCTTCTTCCTTCACAGTACAGACCTCCCATGGGAGGTCAAAATCTGGTAATGTTTTTATTTTATTCTGATTGGCTAACTGCACATCACGTGTTATTCCGTAAGCAGTTGCATTGCTCAATACAACTTTTCACTCATGATAACACGTGCTCCAACAATAAAGTGCACAGGTGAATTAAATAATAAAATATATAAAATTCGTGTTTTCATGATCATAGCTAAAAAATGTAATTATAAGTATTGAATGCTTCTTTTTGTAACTTTATAAGGTTGTAAAAGCGTTGACCGTGCGTACATTTTTAGAATGAATTTTAAGCGCTTCCGAGCTTCATACAAAATGTACTTCGGTCAACGCTTTTACACCCCAATAAATTTACAAAAAGAAGCATTCAATTCTTAACTCAACTAAAATATGCATTTTGCCGTGCAGACAGACTGGAGCCAGCATTTAATCAAATTTGTAATTCAGTACAATACAATAATCTTATATATATCTTATATATATGTTCCGGACCATATTCTGATTGGCTAACTGCACATCACGTGTTATTCCGTAAGCAGTTGCATTGCTCAATACAACTTTTCACTCATGATAACACGTGCTCCAACAATAAAGTGCACAGGTGAATTAAATAATAAAATATATAAAATTCGTGTTTTCATGATCATAGCTAAAAAATGTAATTATAAGTATTGAATGCTTCTTTTTGTAACTTTATAAGGTTGTAAAAGCGTTGACCGTGCGTACATTTTTAGAATGAATTTTAAGCGCTTCCGAGCTTCATACAAAATGTACTTCGGTCAACGCTTTTACACCCCAATAAATTTACAAAAAGAAGCATTCAATTCTTAACTCAACTAAAATATGCATTTTGCCGTGCAGACAGACTGGAGCCAGCATTTAATCAAATTTGTAATTCAGTACAATACAATAATCTTATATATATGTTCCGGACCATATGAGTATTTGGACCATACGCGTATGGTCATGACCATATGGGTATATACTCATATGGTCGGGGGTAATTAACACTCTGTTACAGTTTACTTGTAGTACTTCTTAACTCTTCATATGGTATGACCGTTCATTAAAAAGACGCTATCATATAGGTTATTTTATTATTATATTATAATAAAAAGATAAGCTAAATAAAAATAAGTAAGAAGTTTCACATAGTTTATTTTACTTAATAGTAAATACATTTTATACCGATATGTTATTACGAGTGAATGGCAATTATATGTCGACTAAAAAAAATAAATTCCCAAAATTTCTTTATACACTGTTACACAACAGGTCACTGGAAAGTAACATAGTTTAGTACAGTTGTCAGGTGTATTGCAGTCATTTTACGATATTTGGGATCTATAGCTTCTTAAAAAACATCGTAGACATTAGAATGCAGCTGAGACCTCGGTATCACTGTACGCAGCTGCAAAAAGGCTAGAATTTCATTCGCAAACAAAAGGTGGAAATGAAAAGGATCGTGCACAAATTTCTTGCAAATGGATAAAAACTGTGATACCGCGTGGAAGTGAATGTCACCCAAAGCCTACATGCAAGAATGTAACTTGCGGTGAAAAGTAACTATGACATCAATATTTCATATAATAACGTAGTTTTTGGATTATGAAATTAATAAATTGTCATGTAACCATCACTGTTTTTTTCGTATTATTGAAACGTTTATAATGTAATTTGAAAAAAAATACCTATATGGTCCAAATACTCATATGGTCCGGTCCGTTAATAACCTTATATGGTCCGACCATACGCGTACGGTCGGATCATACGCGTATGGTCGTACCATATGAGTATACGCATATGGTCCAAATACTCATATGGTCCGTAACATATACATATGCAAACATCATATTATTTTTTATATATAACACAGTAATAGTATCTATACTAAGTAATTTAACACACAACTTTGTGAACCAAAAAATATACTTCCGGTAGCAATAGTAATAAATATCTATTAACTTCCAAGAACATTCCAAATGTTAAATATCATATTATGAATACCCGTCATAAATGGACACTCGTCGCCCAGGAAAACCCAACTTATATAGTTAGGAAACCTGTGCACGGAGCAATGCAAGAACTTCTGGGTAATAATGCAAGCCGTACTCCATCATGATCATGATTATATATAAATAAATGATAACAAACCAAAATTATAAAAATTCATCATTCTATATAAAGTGATATGATATGCTGCCATCAGTGTGGTACAAATTAACAAAATGTTAATCTGATAAAAATGAAGTCAAAGCCTGTTTAATAGTTATTAACATAGTCTATACTTTTTTAATAGATATTTTATTTAGGATAGAATCTTTTTTAGGTATTTTCAGGGGATAGGACATGGATTTATTTTAAGGGAGAAATATGAATTGCACCGGTTCCAACCCCTCAATAAATATTGACCGGTCCCTAGTAACTGTACGATGTCTATAAGAATGACCACCTAGACAATTTTTTCACGAACCCGCGAAAAACAAATTAACATAACAAAACATTAGGTCACCTGACCTATCAAATCATACATCATTGACCCATACAAAATATTATAGAAACTTTAAGACAGTATTTTTCCGCTATACTGCGAAACGCTGAAAAATATATTTCTGTTTTTCTGTTCATATTTTGTATTTTGTGGTATTTCGTATAACCTTATTAAATGGGCAATGCTTTGTGGGAATGGATCATAATCCGTAATTTGACATATCCGGTTGATCGCCGCCGCGGAAACAAGTTTGCGCATGTCGAAATCTCGAATTCCTGGCGACAAGGGAAGCCAAAACAACTTGTAAACAACTTTAAAGTTTTTATGAATTGATGGGCAAATACGCAATGTAAAAGTTGGACGGTATAAAAACAGTATGAATTACGGGTAATACGATTTAAATACATTCAATATACATTAACAGTTGATAACTGCTATCGGAGGCAGTGCTCAACAAAAATCCAAAATGCAGTTTGTACAGACAATTTTTGTACATGTAACCTTTTTTACTGAACAGATTTTGTTATAAACATGTCATGTTCTTTTATATATCACAAACATATATATAATTTTTGCCAGTGCTTTCTGTACATGTGGCATGAACTGATTTTTAAAGGGACATTTGTGTTGAGGGGCTAGTTGAAGCATGACTCCGGTTGGGGGAGTTTCTCGCTGCATTGAAGACCTGTATTCAAGTATTTAGTTCTTTGGCTTTCTAGTCCTAGATTACTCTGACGTCTAACAGATGTTTTGCCAGACAAGCTGAGGCTGTGGGCTGTCAGAGCTTGTCCCATATCTAAAAGTGGATATTAGCCTGTCCAAGTAAGGGTATCAGGTCCGTTCGCGCCCAATACACTTTCGCACCCTACATGTTTGCACCTCGCACGTTCGCACCCAAGGTCCGTTCGCACCCAATTTAAAATCTAGTTGAATAATTAGAAAATCATGATTATTGTTTTAAATTGCCTTGATGTAAATACTGTATGTATTTAGCTTCGTATGAGTAAAACATTGAAAATTTTAAATGAAAAACACAAAAGATAATTGTTTTTTAACAGATTGGCCCCTTTTATCTGAAACAATTAAGTTGGTACCCAACACTTTCACTAAAATTAATTTGGCTCGTTTAATTTATATAAAATGTTTACAAAGTATTTACTTTGACCCTTTGACAAAAATATAAAAATTTCAAAAAATTTGAACCAAGCATTTTATCAGAAAAATTACACTGGTTATATAGCAGTTTGACAAACACTAATTTTGATCATTGAGAAGCTTAATATTCCCTTAAAAACACAACGTCATTAAAACGTTTAGGTGATTTTACAAAGTTATCTCCCTGTAGTGCTAGGTACCACCTTAAATAAAAAATTATAGCAAAACACTAACCAAAATTGATTAATATTTAAGATTTATTCCACCCAAAAATCCCGGTCGTCAGAATCTCACTTTATTTAGAAACAATGATTAAAAATATTTTAACAATACACTATCCAAAACATGATTAAGATTTATTCAACACAAAAAACACGTTGTCTCACTTTATTTTGAGACAATGACAACAAATATACTAATAGGAATACACTTGCCAAAACTTGGTTATAAAGTTATCAAACACAAAACCAATAAAAATTGGGCGCGAACGTGTAGGGTGCGAAAGTAAAAGGGCGCGAACGTGATCGGGTGCGAACGTGAATGGGCACGAACAGACCCGGATTCCCAAATAAGATGCCCTGCCTCTTTGTTTCTAACATAGAATGACAGCATTGGATCTTAAAAAACGGGCCTTTTTTTTCAAATGGATGTGTAAAACCATTCAAACAGGAAAACAAACAGTCTAATCTATATAAAAAACGAGAAACACTTATGAACCACATCAACAAACGACAACTACTGAACATCAGATTCCTGACTTAGGACAGGTGCAAACATTAGACCACTTTCTAGGTTTATCTGTCCCAGCAAAAATTCAATCAATTATGCACGCTTTTATGGTGTCATTTACTAGATAGAGGGGATCACCTGTATCCCTGCAATTTAAACATTCATCAAGTGTCTTAGTGATCGTCATTGTGCTGGATAAACTAGAAATAATATTTGTTCTGTAGGTACTTAATCACAATTCCTGAATGACAGCAGTGCTCAAAGACAATTATGAGAATTCAATTTGCCGAATGATGAATTATTCGTGCAATATAGCTTAATACACGTTGAAGTTATCCAATCTCTCGCTCAACATTGGAACCGAAGTGATGATGCCCCTAAAGGCATGAATAATGTTCACTAAAAACAAAGTTTTTGACGGAAATGCTTCAGACTCAAAAGTTGTCTATTGCAGCGGGTTTAAAAGTTTTAATGATACCAATCTTTCACCCTCGTATATAACAGTTTAACTGAGTATTGTGCAATAGAAAATAAATATAAATCTTTTTACCAATTTGGGTCATATTGGGATTAATTTAAAGTCTTTTAACATTTTATATACGACCGCAAAAATTTAAATTTTTCGTCGTATATTGCTATCACGTTGGCGTCGTCGTCGTCATCGTTGTCGTCCAAATACTTTTAGTTTTCGCACTCTAACTTTAGTAAAAGTGAATAGAAATCTATGAAATTTTAACACAAGGTTTATGACCACAAAAGGAAGGTTGGGATTGATTTTGGGAGTTTTGATCTCAACATTTTAGGAATAAGGGGCCAAAAAGGGCCCAAATAAGCATTTTCTTGGTTTTCGCACAATAACTTAAGTTTAAGTAAATAGAAATCTATGAAATTTTGACACAAGGTTTATGACCACAAAAGGAAGGTTGGGATTGATTTTGGGAGTTTTGGTTCTAACAGTTTAGGAATTAAGGGCCAAAAAAGGGCCCAAATAAGCATTATTCTTGGTTTTCGCACAATAACTTTAGTTTAAGTAAATAGAAATCAATGAAATTTAAACACAAGGTTTATGACCACAAAAGGAAGGTTGGTATTGATTTTGGGAGTTTTGGTCCCAACAGTTTAGGAATAAGGGGCCCAAAGGGTCCAAAATTGAACTTAGTTTGATTTCATCAAAAATTGAATAATTGGGGTTCTTTGATATGCCGAATCTAACTGTGTATGTAGATTCTTAATTTTTGTTCCCGTTTTCAAATTGGTCTACATTAAGGTCCAAAGGGTCCAAAATTAAAGTTAGTTTGATTTTGACAAAAATTGAATCCTTGGGGTTCTTTGATATGCTGAATAGATTTTTGATTAATGGCCCTGTTTTCAAGTTGGTCCAAATCGGGTCCAAATTAAACTTTGTTTGATTTCATCAAAAATTGAATAATTGGGGTTCTTTGATATGCCAAATCTTACTGTGTATGTAGATTCTTAATTTTTAGTCCCGTTTTCAAATTGGTCTACATTAAAGTCCAAAGGGTCCAAAATTAAACTAAGTTTGATTTTAATAGAAATTGAATTCTTGAGCTTTTTTGATATGCTGAATCTAAACATGTACTTAGATTTTTGATTATGGGCCCAGTTTTCAAGTTGGTTCAAATCAGGATCCAAAATTATTATATTAAGTATTGTGCAATAGCAAGAAATTTTCAATTGCACAGTATTCAGCAATAGCAAGAAATCTTCAATTGCACAGTATTGTGCAATAGCAAGAAATCTTCAATTGCACAGTATTGTGCTATAGCAAATATTTTCAATTGCATAGTATTGCGCAATAGCAAGAAATATCTAATTGTGCAATAGCAAGAAATTTTCAATTGATTGGAGTTATCTTTCTTTGTCCAGAATAGTAGTTGAATCAACTTAAATCATTGTTTTATACAATATAAATGTACAATGTATATTCACTTTTACTACCAACTGATAAATTAAAACAATCTTTACCATTCAGTGATAACAAGCACCTTTTGTTACATTTTAATGATGTATTTAAATGAGTAGTTATTGTTGCAAACTCCATTAGAAATTTGAATTGAGATCAGTTTTGGAAAAAAGGAAAGGGGGATGTGAAAAAAAAATGGAGGGGGGGGTTAAATTTTTCTCATTTCAGATTTCATAAATAAAAAGAAAATTTCTTCAAACATTTTTTTGAGAGGATTAATATTCAACAGCATAGTGAATTGCTCAAAGGCAAAAAAAATATTTTAAGTTCATTAGACCACATTCATTCTGTGTCAGAAACCTATGCTGTGTCATCTATTTAATCACAATCCAAATTTAGAGCTGAATCCAGCTTGAATGTTGTGTCCATACTTGCCCCAACCGTTCAGGGTTCAACCTCTGCGGTCGTATAAAGCTGCGCCCTGCGGAGCATCTGGTTCATAGAAGTTAGAACAATATATTAAGAATTTTGTAATTAAAATTAACAACCATATAGAAATGAAAGTTTCTATATATCGCAGATAATGTTTGTCTTGAAATAAATATATTTTTACCATTGAAACTTAATTTGTGAAACCATGTGTTCACAGTTTGATCCATTTGTATACATTTGTAGTTCGGAAGAAGTTGGTTAGACCTAATTTATCATTCAGTTTTCATTTGACACCTGAATAATTAATCAAAAAATTCTCACATGTACATATACTATTGATAATAATTATGTATGCATATGGGATGACGTATAAAAAAATGGCATGAAATCAATGTAGTATGAACATGATGAAATAAATCCTTGCATGGAAAGGTCTTTGATGCTTATTATAAGGTAGAACAAAATGTGAAGAATTATGTATGCATATATATGGGGAAACATTGGCTTATTATATTAGGGAAGGAGAATGCCAAATGAATGCAAATTATGTGTACACTACTCTACAATGTTCACTCTTTTTCTGGCCTTGCAATTGACAGAAACACTAACAGGGATAATAGACCATTAATGATTGAATGCTTCAATTTGAAATACTGTAAATTCAGAAATTATTGCGAAAAATGCAACAGATTTATAATCGCAATAATTAAAACTCACATTTTGAATTTTTGTGAGGATTTAAACAGAATTTTTCTCAATATTGCAAAAAATAAAATGGCATTTTAGTCTACATAAGTGACAAAATCGCAATAATTTCTGAATTTACAGTAATACTGTACTGTTACATACATGCACAAAATAGTTTATGATAGTTTAACTGTTTCATGTCATTCTGTTATGTAATGGTCATGAATTTAAAATTTTTATTTAATTTTTCAGGCTATTAAATTTTAAGGCCCAGAATGGAAAGCCTCAGATATTCTGGTCAAATGGTAAGTTTTTGTTTCACTTTTTATCATGACAAGAGCATTACTTAATATTTTATAACTCAGCAAATAGATTGATGTTTGAAATCATTTCTTAATTAACAGCCCTCTGAGTGAATATGTTATTTCATTTTGATATATAGGTTTGAAAAAAAAAATAATTATACTGTTACAAATGTATGTACAGGTTTGTTGAAAAGTTATATTAATTAGTTTAAGGTTTTACCAGATGAAATTGTATCAACATATTTTTTTTTTTTGAATTAAATTTATGTATAATTGTAGAACAATCAAAGAAGCAAGAAAGAAAGGTAAGTTATATATTGTAATTTTTTGAACATGAATTTGACAGATCAAGATGAAAGATGGTGATGCGTGCACATAATAAATGTGTGTGTACAAATTTACTATTTTTTTCATGTTGATGTATTTAATATTAAAAAAAGAGATATGAGTGGTTATACATCAGGATGGTCACATTGAAAAATTAACTAAGCAACAAGATGTCCCCATATAAATATACTAGAAGATGAATGCTAAATTGGCAAGTGTAAAGAGTTTTTAAAAATTTCACTGCCAATTTATCAACTGAGCATGCACGAAGGTGTATAAGACACAGATTGATAACACTCTCAGAATTTGGATATTTTCTCAATAATTGGCATTTTCTTTGGAAAAAAAGTATTGTTTCAAAGACAAATTTAGGAAGTACAAAACACTTTGTATGTTTTCAGAGGAGTTGCAGCTAAATGAAATCAGTCTCTTCCTTTAGAAGTATAGTTATATAATTATTTTGTTTATATCATTATAAGTATATTATATTGTTTTACTAATAATAGTACAATTAAATAGTTAACGCTTATATCTAAATCTATAGAATGTGCAAAAAGTTGTTTGAATTCACATTTATGATAGATTTCAAATTAACATTTTTGTAAATACCTTTATTATTATGCTTTGTATTTTCTTTTGTACAGTTTGGTTACAAAAGTCGTGACCAGAGATTTACCTTACGACAGTATCCTACCGACATGACAGCAGACTCGGATAATTTACTTCAACCAATAGAGCAGCCAGAGGAAGAAAAACCAAAGAAACCAGCCAAAAATTTTATCAAGAAAAATAGAGAAACAATGGGCAAGAAAGCAGCTAAAAATAAAGAAAATGGCAATCTTGTTACACTCACACAGGAGCAACTGAATGCCATCCTAGCTTCAGTTGGAAAAGTTGCCTCAGGGAGAGAAGATACACTTCGTATATCAATGGGTAGGTTTTATCAACAACTACAGCAAATAGAAACAACTAGGAGAATGTCTCTTCATAAATCATTTACCCATGTTTGCTCTATTGGATTTACACTGAAATACTATTAAAAAGATAGGTTTCATAAAGACAAGCTACCTTTCTATATTACCCATTTTGGAAAAGTTGTTCCAAAGTTATGAGTAGTCAATTTTCAATGGTTAAAAGTTTGATAATTTAAAGCATCTTGTATGTATTTACATAGTGTTTGATCTGTTTTGGTGATTTTCAGTTGATTAATACAGAACTATTTGTCTTTTAATCATAAAATTCAACAATTATCAATACATCACACCATAAACAAATTTTGATGAATTTTCCTAGTTGATTTGCAGAACAATTTGACTATGTTAAAATGAAATTTAAAAAAATATGTATCTTTCACAAATTCTTTTATACCTTATTCCATGAAATGTTATTGAAATCATACTTTGTCATTCTTGAGTAATGGAACTTGATGAAATAGAGAGGATATGTATCTTCTTAATCTATACTGATCATATCTGTTTGTTTTTTTCCTTCTATCAGATTCAGACAAACATGTAATAAAAGTAGAATCACCAGGTAGGGAAGGAGAAGGAGAACACAGACGGAGGCATAGAGATAGAAAGAAGAAAGATGAAGACCAAAGTATATTTGCTTTGGTTGATGACAATAAAAAGACCAGGTAAACATTGGAAAAGATACGTGTGAGCACCAGAAATTTAAAAAAATCTGACATAGTATTTGTACTGAATAGGATGAGCAGGTTAATGACAAAACCTCACATTTACACTAATGAATGAAATTTCTACAATCTGAAAAGAACTCATAAAACTGAAATATTTTATGTTTAAATCACTGTAGTGGTTAAAAAAACTATCTGACATGATGTAATGATTATTGTTTCTCATATACAAATTTCCATTTTACATATTAACTGCTATGTTGAAAGAAACTTGATGAAATTGTTCCATTTATTTTGCAGGTCTGCTTTAACAAATATTTAAAAAAGAGTGAAAATTAAGAATGCTTCAAAATTAGTTAAAAATAATGTAGTACACGATATTTTAATTTCATATGCTTGCCTATGTTATGATTTATTGTACATTTTCAATTTTAAAGTTCAGTATGTTGTACATTTAAAGTCTTGATCTTTTTCAAACAGTAGAGATAATGATGATAGAAGGAGAGACAGACGTGACAGAACTCCAGAAAGATTGGACTCAGGGGATAGATATAGATCTAGAAAACATTCAGGTGAAAGAGATCACCACAGAAAACATTCTGGTGATCGAGAATATAGAAAAAATTCTAGTGAACGTTATAGAGATCATTCAAGTGATAGACATAGAAAACATTCTAGTGATCGATATCGTAGAGATTCTAGAGAAAGAAGGAGAAGCCGTACTCCAAGTAGGGAGAGATATAGAACACCTTCACGGGAAAGACGAAGACATTCACCAGATGATAGATCTAGAGAAAGACGCAGACATTCTCCAGATGAAAGACACAGACATTCACATGATAATCGTTCTCGTGAAAGAAGGCATTCACCTGAAGACAGATATAGAAGAGATTCTTCAGAAGGAAGGCATCGGAAACATACTCCAGAAAGGGATGATCATAAAAGTGAAAAACCCAAAGAGGAGAACCCTCCTTCACCAAGGGAAATAGCTGGAATACCTGTCACATTGCCTTGGAAACACATGACAAAAGCAGAGAGAAGGAGGTTAATGATAGCAAGAGAAAAAGTTATGGCAGATGAAACCAGGTAAAACAAGTTAATGGAGGAGAGATTAAGAAAGCTGATTTTTAAAATCAGCAAATTTTGGCAATGTGCTCTAAAAGTTTATGTTTGGCTAAATTATAAATCATCTATATCATCTCCTCTGTAGTCACTTGTTGCACATGTTACTGATGCTACAAACTGTTCAGGTTTTGTTTGAAGTTTATTTGTTCATACTAATACTGGTTAATTATACCCCATAGGTTGCTTTGAAAAGAAAAGTTTGATAATATGGAGGAATAACGACCCTATCTACATCACCCTCTTTGTTCTTTCTCTGACAACCTTCAAATGGATTTTATAAAATTCACAACAGCAGTTTTTTTTTACTGATCAAAATTATGAACTGTCAACTTTTAAATGGCCACTTTGTCATTGCAACTCTATCTGAATCTCCAAGTATTGTGGTACAATTTTGCAACCTTGTATTTTTCCCCAGTTCTGCTGCTCCTTTGAACCTTCTGACCTATGTCAATTCCCTACTTTAGTCTTTATCATATCAGTTACTGACTACTGTATGATCAAACTTGGTACATTGTAAGACCCTTATACAGATGTGCATTTGAGTACATTGTAGGTCTAGGATGCTATGGTCGATTGAGATTTTTCAGAAGTTAGATACTATAATGATAAGTGATAGTTAGATTTCAACAGTGATTAAATTCTATTTGTCTAAAATAATCTGTTGAAAATTTGATTACTTTTGACTTTTCATATCCTTGTTTATTAGTTTGTCATTCCTTTGTTGAGTTATTTATTTATATTTTGTTGTATGCATGTAGTATGACATAAATGCAGAAATCTTAAAAGATACATGTATTATGATAAATCTTTACTATTATAAAGCAGTTATACAGATTGGATGTCATGCATCACACCATAATTAACAAATTTAATTAGTTTTATTTCTCTGTGAGAGAATTTTATTTTAAAAGGTTTTGTACTTAATTTTTAATGCACTTCTTTTAACGTAAAGAGAGCCATATGATAACAATTACTGTACTTTCATAACAAGTTGGTTACTTTTTAATTTTGGTTTTAACTGTAGTTCATATTACATTTATAATTATAACTGTTTTCTATTGTCATAATATTTTACAATGTGTGACTGCTAATAAGTTGTTCATAACATTTCAATTCCCACTGCCTTTAAACAATAAAAATCTTATCTGTCATAACATTATCTTTTATTTCCTGATGTTTAATCTGAATTTATTTTTATTTAACACGTTGTTTTCATTTTTTACATTCATTGAATTATTTTCTGGATTATTTGGAAACACATTTGATTCAATATTTTTTTAGGGATTTTATTTTAATTGTCGAAGATTAAAGATGTCAATATTGTACATGTGTCATCTTAATTTTATATCTTATTTCTAAAATGATTCTATAACTGGGGTAAATGCAACTTATAAGATTTTATTTTATATGTAAACATTTGAAAAAAAACAGCAGTAAAAAATAGTTTCAAAGTAAATATTACTAGAAACTATAAGTACAATGTATATCAAAACTGCAAGCATCAATTTATTTTACTTATCTTAAATTTGTAATTATTGATTGATAAAACTCACTTATTTTAGATTGTTTATTTGTTTTATTATAGAAAAGAGGAAGAGGAGAAGAGACGTAATTTTCAGGATTTAGAATCAAAGTCTTTAAACAAAAATTTCAAAAAAGATGATTATAGGCGGGAATCCCGGGACGATTATCAAAGACGAGATGATGATAGAATTTCAGACTTTGATCGAGGTTCTAGTCTGAAAACATCAAGTTTGCCTCCACCTGCTCCCGCTACTGCTAAAACAAGTCTAGGAGAATTGAAAAGAAGACAGTGGGAAAGAGAAAGAGGTGAGAACTATTACTTAAACTTATGATCTAGCTATATAATATTCTGGGAATCAAAGAACTTTCACTTTAACATGAGGGTTTAGATCCAGCTATAATATTCTGGGAATCTACTGTTAGACAGAACATAACTGAACTGAAATTAAAGTGGTCAAAACTTTTACTTAAATAGATAAAATAGATATAGGAAGATGTGGTGTGAGTGCCAATGAGACAACTCTCCATCCAAATAACAATTTAAAAAAAGTAAACCATTATAGGTCAATGTACGGCCTTCAACACGGAGCCTTGGCTCACACCGAACAACAAGCTATAAAGGGCCCCAAAATTTACTAGTGTAAACCATTCAATTTCCATTGGAAAACCAACGGTCTAATCTATATAAAACAAAAACAAAAAACAAGAAACGAGAAACACGTATAAATTACATAAACAAACGACAACTACTGTACATCAGATTCCTGACTTAGGACAGGTGCAAACATTTGCAGCGGGATTAAGCGTTTTTATGGATCCAAACCTTCTCCCTTTTTCTGAAACAATAGCATAACATCACAACATAGAAAAACACACAATAAAATATCAATTGTCAGGCTTAACTCAATCAAAAAATACAAGTGACCAAGAATTGAACTGAAATTCTGTTTGTCAACAGAGTTCTTGTCAGTCTGATTAAAATCCAAATTCTCATTTGCTATCATTTATTTATTTATATATATTGCACTCAGAATTATTTTATAGTGTATGACCAATTTTCGAATGTTGCGATTCCAAATTTTAAGGGTTTTCATCCAGATAGCAACCAAGACAATGTAAAGTTATTAAAAAATCAAATGATGAGGATGGAGACAACTGCAGTAAACCTTTTACAGCCTTCAACAATGAGCAAATTCCATACGAAGTTATTAAAGGAAAATGGATCATTAAAAACAATATGTATAAACAGAAATTATGCAAGGAGTTATTTTCAAGCATATTCTATGATAAATGCATGTTTTTCAGCTGACTCAACAAATACAGGAGAATTTCAGCCATGGGGAAAACCAGGTGCCGGAGCTCCAATACGTACAAAGTCAGGAAATGTAGCAGCAGACTACGGCAAAAGAAAGGTCTCTAGAATAGTATCTTCTAGGAAGATGTTTTTAATGTTCTGACGTGGGAAAAGGGCTTATAGATGGATTATGTGTTAGGTCTAACTTTGCTAATAATTAACATGTAATTGAACAAAAGTGTGTCAAGAGTAGAAATAACTTACAAAGGGCTACAAAACTTAAAAAATGTCTAATATATAAAAGAAATAACAATTTATTTAATCTTATTTCCATAAACATTTATAGAAGATAATCTTACACTACTCTATGCTTTCTTTTTACCTTTTTACTGTAGAAATTTTGTTTTCATCTCATATTAGAATTAATATTTCTTTGCATTTTGCTAGTTAGCATTAGGTGAACAAAATATCTTTGCATTTCAACTGATCTGTATTTATAATCAGAAGGAACAGTTATAACCAAAGCAAATAAGATTAGAAATCGAGATGTAGGGATTTTAAAAAGTACATTAGTTTTAAAATAAGATCTAAACATTAGAATGTGGCTTTCATGTCAGAAATAATCAAATTTATACATATTTTTTTTTCTATATTCCATCAGTAAATGTCTACATTTTTAAACTGTTTTTCTCCACACAACAAAAATTTATTCTAACAAATAAAATTAACAGTTTACTATACTACTAATACATTGTAAACTTTATGGTTTAGGTATCTTTGAGATAACATAAATGGTTCAATGGAATTTCTTCAATTGTTTAAAATTACTTCTTACCTTGCCCACAAAACACACTGGTATATAGACTTTTAAATAATAAAAAGATAAAACATTACTAATAGAAGAAATGCTAAGTTATGGTGCAGCATCTTTTAATAGTTTTCCTGCGAGTATATCATTTTCAGCATTTGTAGAAATTTAGAAGAATGTAGTTTCTGCATGTATTACAGATCATTAGTCATTAAGAAGTGCATTACAGTTGACTAAACTTGCCATTTTATAAATGAATTTACTGCACCTCTTGCTCAGTTCCACAAGATTTTTATGCCCCACCTAAGATAGTAGAGGGGCATTATGTTTTCTGGTCTGTGGCTCCGTTCGTCCGTCCGTCCATCCGTCCAGGTTAAAGTTTTTGGTCAAGGTAGTTTTTGATGAAGCTGAAGTCCAATCAACTTGAAACTTAGTACACTTGTTGCTTATGAGATGATCTTTCTAATTTTTAAGCCAAATTAGACTTTTGACCCCAATTTCACGGTCCACTGAACATAGAAAATGAAAGTGGGAGTTTCAGGTTAAAGTTTTTGGTCAAGGTAGTTTTTGATGAAGCTGAAGTCCAATCAACTTGAAACTTAGTACACTTGTTGCTTATGATATGATCTTTCTAATTTTAATGCCAAATTAGATAATTATCCAATTTCACGGTCCATGGAACATGGAAAAGGATAGTGCGAGTGGGGCATTCGTGTACTTTGGACACATTCTTGTTTTTAATGAATTAAATGATGCATAATCTACCACCTTTAATATTCTTGTGGAAGTGCCCCCTGACTACCCAGTATGGTTGTTTTTGGAGTAGCACTAATATGATGACAAAAATATGTAAATGAATTATATCCTCATCAGAAGTCTTTTTATGTTAGGGATGTTTAGATTTACAATTGAAACACTCTTAAGTCTCCTTTTCAAAGCATTGTATTCATTAAGATTGCAAAGCTTAAATAGAAAAAAAAACATTATTTTGTCATTCACATTTTCATAAAAAACAAGTTAAATGAATAAAATCAACTGGCAAGGACATGATCATTGGCTAATGAAAGTTGTAATGCACTTCAGGGATAGAAAACTTAGAATGTATTTATAGTATGTATATATTGATTAGATTTTTTGCTTGATTCAGTTGAGTGGTTTTTGTGGTGATGATTTTGATACTAATTATTTTCTGGCTTTCTTTATGTTATAAATTACCAAAGTTGGATTTCTTGTATTTAATCCTGCTGTTAATTATAAAATGGTAAAGAAATTTATTTCATTCACACAAAAACTGAAAAAAAGAGATGGGGAAAAAAATGGATTATTATCTCCCTTGTTTAAATCAATTGGTATTTTATTGGTATTTTGATAATTATCTCCCTTGTTTGTAAAATCATTGGTATTTTGATAATTATCTCCCTTGTTTATAAAATCATTGGTATTTTGATGATTATCTCCCTTGTTTAAATCATTGATATTGTAAATGTATAAGTTCAAGCAACAAGTCTAATCATATAGAATTTTGATGTTTTTTTGTTAACACCATATTATTTCTTCACAGGAATTACTATATCCATTTGTGAATCATCGGAACTAGGCACTGGTGAAGGAAAAGATTGACACAGATCCAGAAAATTTATACTTAGTTTTCTTTTATAGCACAACTACTGTGGTTAAGGGTCAATTTCAGTATTAAAAACAACCCACAAAATTTTGAATAATCAGTATTGATTTACATAAAAACAACCAAAATTTTATTTTGTTACATCAGTGTTGTCTTTTTGATTAATATATGCATGTGTTGTGGCTGATATTTTGAATTAATTTGGATTTCATTTTGCTAGATTGCATCATTTATTTTAAATTTTTTTGGAAAGTATGACAAATTTATTTCGGCAAAATCCTTAAGTGCTGTATTTATTTGAATAGCTATATTAGCTAGACATTTTATATTTTGTGACAGATCATTTTGCTATTTGTTTCATAGATTTTTAATGTGATTAATAGCAAATGTGTTAAGATTTGTATTTTAAGCTATTTGCCAGTTTAATTCATAATCACAGAACAAAAAAGATCATCCATGTCAAAAATTTCAAAGGGTAAATCATTATAAAAGACCGGGAGTGTACAGCATAATACTCATATTCTTCATTGTCAAAACTTATTAGTTTATGTCTAGCATTTAAAAAGCCATAAAATCTACATATAAACTTAATTAAATCGTGGGGAGAAAAAATGGAAGGTTTCTTATGTACAGTTAAGTATTATATATCAACCAAGTAGAAAAATATGGGGTGCATATTTAGGAATTGTGCATATTTCTAGTTTACATCTTTTAATTTTTATTTTTTCCTTGTATAATTTATGTCACCTGATTTACCTTTCCTAGCATTTTATATTATTTATTTTTCTTAGAGAACTTCATATTAACTGATACTTTAATTTGCTATGAATTTTTAAAATTTCTTTTTGATCCCATTTAAAAAAAAATCTCTTGACAAATGAAATATATCTGAATTTAGTCATGTAGGATGTAGCCAATAACTTTGATATTAAATTAACTATTTCATTAAATCTAAATATTTTTTAAAACACTTGAATCGTTCATTTATTCCTTTACATAATCATATCATTTTCTTCAATCATAATCATCCATTCAATAGTTATGACATATAATTCAAAGAGGGAATGTTTAATTTGGGTTAAATTTAATCATTTGTATATAAATTGAAATTGAAATAATATGTTTTTACTTTCTGTGAAGTTTATGTTTAAAATATTAATATAAATGTATTTGGCATAGCTAATTTAACCAACTCAAATTCAAAAGTATTACAAAATGGTGAATTTGTATAAAGGTATTTGTTTGTATTGTATTTTATTTTCAGTAATTTTTAAACACAAACATTGTAAAATGACTCTAATAATTCCATGTCCAAACAACATTCAAACAAAATTCATTTCCATTACATGTTTTGATTTAACAAAACTTTCATTTTTTAAAACAGGTTGTGTATTGGAGTGCACTCTCACAGAATGAGCTTGGAAAATAAAAGCTGTTAAAGTAGTAACTTTTGTGCGTTTAATTGTTTTAAGTTTAGTGGAAGGAGTTTTTATATCTTTTAGGACTTTTGGAAAGCTGAATCACAAATTTATATTTACATAAATAAAATTGTGAGATTTCCACTTGAAATAAAAACACAAAATTTATACTTTAACAGTACATCTTCAAAAAGTACTGTAAATTTGTTTGGGCAATTTGTATACACTGATAATGCAGTATGAATATTTAACATATACCAAGTACTATTAAGCTACAAAGCAGTGCTTACTCTCTTTTGGATCAGAATTTGCAGTTCTGTAAGAGTTATTTCCCCTTGATGTGGTTGGTTTTACACAACGTCCATTTTTCATATTTTATGTATTATAATAACAATAGCTTACTTTATGTATTACTTTCATTACGACTTCAATGAATTTGAAAGTAGAAATTAAATTCAGCTTTAAAAATAGCTAAATACATGAGTTTTAACGTTATTGTACTGCTAGGTACTGGTAGATGTAATTATTTGCATGTTTTCTTTGTTACAGAATTGCTCAAACAAATTTAGATGAATGTGTTCACACATGGAAAGTCAGAGCTCTATTGGGTAAAATGTGAATTATTAGAATCATTGGTAAAATCCGTCCAGTATTCTTTCCTTGTGCATGATATAGTGTTCATGTAATGTCATAGATAATGTCTCGTTAAGAATTATTATTTGTTATTACTTTAGCTTTATTTATTAAACCATATTTTACTCTTTGAATGTTTGACTTTATTATTCTTATTTACAAGATTGAGCTCTGACTTTCACTGTGTAAATTTAGGTAAGAATTAGATTAGTAAATTTGTTGTTGTAAATTGTATGTATGCTACAGGAATCGGGGAACAATTGCTAATGGGTTGGGGAAGTTAAAAGTCAGAGCTCATGCTTGTAGGTAATCTATCCTAAATAGTCTGAGGAGTCTTCATTATAAAGAAAATCACATCAACATCAGTGCAATACTATGAAGATGTGACAAATTGAAATGCCCACAAACCCTTAACTAGCATTCAGCTTGTATGTGGTTATTAGGGCCCCACTGATAAAGATCCGTCCATCCGTAACAAAGTGTGTTTGCTCTGTATCTAGAGAACCGTTATAATTTCATACTTTATACTTGACGTGTATATTAACAACTTTCTAAGTCAAAGGTCAAGGTAGTAAACTTGTTTCAGTTGACAACCCTATGTCCTATGGTAAAGATCTTATCCGCTCTATATCTTGAGAACCATTAGGATTTCAAAGATTATACTTGACATGTATATTAACCAACACCAAAGGGTGTGTCATAATGTATGTAAAACTTCCTTAGTCAAAGGTCAAGAACTGGTTTTAGTTTACAACCATGTGTCCTATGGTTAAGATTGTGTCCTTTCTATATCTTGGGAACCCTTATGATTTCAAAGTTTATACTAGACATGAATTTTAAACAACACCAGACTGAGATGATGTGTCATAATGTATAAACAACTTCCTAGATCAAAGTTCAAGGTAAAAAACTATAGTTTCAGCTGACAACCCCATGTCCTATGGTAAAGATACAAATTTTTTACCACACATTATTCACAATGGGCCCACAGAGATGGCTCCCATCTCAATGATGTGTAGTCTTATCTCTTCCAGTTCAATGTCAGCTTACACAAATTTCATGTTGATATAAAGATAAGGAGATATCCACTGGAGTCCAAATGATGTTGATGTGAGCAACTGATCATCTAGGTCACTGTATGTGCTTCAACAATGCGCAAAAAGCATATTATGTAGTCAGCTATAAGAACCCCTTACATGGCAAAATGTAAACAATTACAATGAGAAAACAAACATCCTGATTTATGACAAACCAAAAACTGAAAAGGAAATTTGACAGACATCAACCAATGGCAACCACTCTATTACACCTACTGCAGATTGTCTGTTGCTGAAGGAATTGTACACATCTCAAGCTGAGTATTTATTAAGATACCGGTACTAAATTCTTCTCTAAAAGGTAGTTCATGCAACATGACTTAATATTGAGGGTAAAATTTCTCAGAAACCTATTTCACCTTTACACTCCTGTATTTAAGAATAAAAGGTGATTTGGCAGCAACCAAGCAATACAACTTTGTTTATTTGTGTAAAGGTCAGCTTACTGTGTTCAACTATAGTCAAGTAACTGTCCCATTCGTAAAAATCTAAATTGCCCCATAACTAAACATGTGAATAAATTTCACAGAAAATATCAGACAGCTTGCTGATATTGATGGCTATTAAAGTACACAATCTGCTGATAAAGATGTCATGTCTAATTATACTCTTATACTGGCTGTTAGGCCAAAATTAAAAATATGTTTGTTTCCCCTCCCCAACCCGGGTCAAAAATAAGCCCCCAGGTAAAAAAATTATATTCCACAAAAAATCTAAATTATTTTTATTCCTGAAATAATTTGTTTCCATTTTTGAAAAGGGCTTGAAAACAAAAGGATTGATAATCTAAATAAAAAAACTCAAATTGAGTACAAACCACTGATCAGTTGCCTTGACTGGACAAGTCTAACCATTCATGTGATCATCCAGTTTAAAAAAAAAGCAAAAAAAAAACAACCTGCCTTCCTGGTCTGTTTACAAAGGGTAGACCCGGGGAGGGGAAACAAGACATTCTTTGTAATGTGGCCTTATGCTGCTTTGAGACAGGTTTCTTGTAGTGACATCATCAACAGTTATCTTGTGTAATAGCCAATAAATATGGGTAAACTAAATTGTGTTACAAGTTTTCACATGTCCTGATCGTCAACTTTACATTTGCTAAAATACATCAGTCAAAAAGCAAGAGTAGGTGTATGTTATTGGTGAGCAGTAGGATATTGTACATTTTATGGTTAAATCTAAGCAACAAGAAGACTGATATTTTGTAAATTGACAAATCTTGGATAATTATATATATATATATGCCTTCACAAAATGTGATCTACTTGACCTACAATTTGATTTCTCATCTGTGGCGAAAGTATATTTGGGCAATACTTTTTATGAGTGGCTATGAGGTGTCAAAATATTGCAAATAATTTAGATAATTATCCCCGCTTTCAAGTTTACAAATTTTAATTCAGTTTATAAATGATGAGACCTTTTTAGACAGTCCTTGTCAGTTGACCTTGACATCATTTTCACATTTCAATAGTCAGAATGAGGCCTATTTATCAGTAATTATACAGGATAGGTCAACATCATTTGATATGATGATTGGTTAGATGTATGTCTATCATGTCAATCGACCATGATTCCATGCATACAGGTCTTGCTGGTCTTGTTCTAGCTCCATAAAACCACAACCTGTATCTACACCCTAAAATTCCCAGAAATATAAATACATGTTTAGGTCAAGGAATGCAATGGTCTATTTTGTTCTCATTTGAAAGCCTCACTGCCACTTATAGCTGAAAAACAGCAACAAAAGTACTTATCTTTTGCATCTGCTATTGTGAAGTGTCTGTAGGGAATATTTTTGCGTGAGTTTATGTCATATCTCTTCTTTTCCGCATAACAAATGAGTCTAGCTTACCGGGAGACCAAATTAAACTTATCTAAACACATCATGGTTTAAGAAAATGGATAAAACTTTCACAAGTAAGAGCTCCTTGACTGGTAAGTAAAATAAAAACTAAGTTTTTGTGGAAACAAATTATTGTGGATTAAAGAATAAATATATTTTATGTGGATATTTGATATCGTGATTTGCCTAAGTGTGCATACAAGCCTATAGAAAATGTATACTTGTTGACAAGATAAGTCTTAAGGAAAACTAGATGTGTCAAAGCGACAGGAATGGCCCCGTCTTAAAAAGTTGAAAAATCTGCAATTTCAATAACACATGTGGACACAAACATGATGGTAGTCTCACATATAAAAAATCAGCTCAAAATCTGGATGCATATAGAAAAAAAGTCTGTTAACTTTGATTTTCAAAAATCCAAAGCCCATAATTTTGGCAAAAATTAGCGGAGCGGAACAAAACTTACACTTGATCTGTAACTCATCTTGGTTAACTCACATACCAAAAATCGGCCCAATATCTGAAAGCGTTTAGTAAAAAAGTCAGTATAACTGTGATTTTCAACAATTTATCTAAGTCCAAAGCCTGTCATTTAGGCAAAAATTTGCGGAGTGGAATGAAACATAAACTTGATCTGTAACTCATCATGGTTAACTCACATACCAAAAATCAGCCAAATATCTGAAGGCGTTTAGAAAAAAACTTTGTATAATGGTTTGTTGCGGAATGACGGAAATATGGAATTTCAGAATGACGGAATTACGGAATTTCAGAATGACGGAATTACGGACAAGGGTAAAATTATATGGCACAGACAACTTCGTTGCGGGGCCATAAAAATTACAATAGATAAACTTTAAAAGTGGTAAAAATATTTGAAAATATGGTTATCTGTATTTAGTCAATAAAATCAGAAGGGAAGATGATGCAACCTGAATGATGCCTCAAGCCAATTTAAATATTCAGCCCTTTTTGATATGAAAAAGACGCACAAAATTTCATATTAAAGCCTGTGTTTTGAATATACTAGAAACACAACTTGATCCTGTAGCATACATTATAATACTCAATAATAGTTTTATGCCAAGATATTATATCACTTTTAGATAAATAAATCTGAAAAATCAAATCTTTAATTTAAAATAGGATAATGAACATGAACTAGAAACAGTAGAGGAAGAGCCTAGACAAAGACGGCATTACTCCTCTCCTCCCAGGGAAAGAAGAGGAGAGCCCACCTATTCAGAACCTTTAGACACAGTGAGAACACAAGAAGGTGTACCTGCTGCAATGAGGTCTTCCATAGTATTTGGAGTAAGTAAAAGTCTTGGGAAGAGTCTAAATGTAAGAGTCTAACACTTGTGAAATTAAGGTACTGATGACAGTAGATGAATTAACATAAAAACAAAATAAAACAGAAAAACTAAGAATAGGAAAGCAAATTTTATTTTAATTTAAGTCAAGCTGACATGAACAAACATCAGCTCTGTAGATATAGAAAAGAAGATGTGGTATGATTGCCAATGAGATAACTCTTCACAAGAGACAAAATGACAAATAGATCAATAACTATAGGTAACTATGCAGCCTTCAACAATGAGCCAAGCTCTTCCGAAAAGTCAGCTATAAAAGGCTCTGAAATGACAAATGTAAAAATATTCAAACGAGAAAACTAGCTGCCTGATTTATGTACAAATAATGAAGGAAAAAACAACAAACAACACCCACAAAATTAAAGTTTGTTTTTTTTACAGAGCTTTTTTAGCTCACCTGGCCCAAAGGGCCAAGTGAGCTTTTCTCATCACTTGCCGTCCGTCGTCCGGCGTCGTTAATTTTTACAAAAATCTTCTCCTCTGAAACTACTCGGCCAAATTAAACCAAACTTGGCCACAATCATCATTGGGGTATCTAGTTTAAAAAAAATGTGTCCGGTGACCCGGCCAACCAACAAAGTTCGCCGCCATGGCTAAAAATAGAACATAGGGGTAAAATGCAGTTTTTGGCTTATAACTCAAAAACCAAAGCATTTAGAGCAAATCTGACATGGGGGTAAAATTGATTATCAGGTCAAGATCTATCTGCCCTGAAATTTCAAATGAATTGGACAACCTGTTGTTGGGTTGCTGCCCCTAAATTGGTAATTTTAAGGAAATTTTACTGTTTTTGGTTATTAGCTTGAATATTATTATGGATAGAGATAAACTGTAAACAGCAATAATGTTCAGCAAAGTAAGATTTACAAATAAGTCAACATGACCGAAATGGTCAGTTGACCCCTTTAGGAGTTATTGCCCTTTATAGTCAATTTTTAACCATTTTTCGTAAATCTTAGTAATCTTTTACAAAATCTTCTCCTCTGAAACTACAGGGCCAAATTAATCCAAACTTGGCCACAATCATCTTTGGGGTATCTAGTTTAAAAATTGTGTCCGGTGCCCCGGCCATCTAACTAAGATGGCCACCACAGCTAAATATAGAACATAGGGGTAAAATGCAGTTTTTGGCTTATAACTCAAAAACAAAAGCATTTAGAGCAAATCTGACATGGGATAAAAATTTTAATCAGGTCAAGATCTATCTGCCCTGAAATTTTTAGATGAATCGGACAACCCTTTGTTAGGTTGCTGCCCCTGAATTGGTAATTTTAAGGAAATTTTGCTGTTTTTGGTTATTATCTTGAATATTATTATAGATAAAGATAAACTGTAAACAGCAATAATGTTCAGCAAAGTAAGATTTACAAATAAGTCAACATGACCGAAATAGTCAATTGACCCCCTAAGAAGTTATTGCCCTTTATAGTCAATTTTTAACAATTTTCATAAAATTTGTAAATTTTCACTAACATTTTCCACTGAAACTACTGGGCCAAGTTTATTATAGATAGAGATAATTGTAAGCAGCAAGAATGCTTAGTAAAGTAAGATCTACAAACACATCACCAAAACACAATTTTGTCATGAATCCATCTTTTGCTTTGTTTAATATTCACATAGATCAAGGTGAGCGACACAGGCTCTTTAGAGCCTCTAGTTTCAACCATAAAAACACACTCATTTCAATAGCCTATGGCTACATCATATTCTATCATATGTTTGTGTCTAGTTTTGTTTCCCATTTACTTATACCAACTGACTCTTTATCACTAAATTATGCCTTTTAAATTTGTTAGATTATTATCAACTTCAGAGTTGAACTGAGTAAATTAAAATTAATTATGGTTTTTGTTCACAGCAAGGTGCAGATTCAGAGTCTGCCATGAGGACAAAGGAACTTGAAAGACAGAAATGGGTCCAAGAATTAGGTAAGATTTCTTCTCAAAACTTCTCGTTCATCTACAGAATAAATTCATGGCAATTATGTTTCATAATAAAAAGGTTGAACATCTTTTCAAAAATGCATACTTGTAATATATTTCACTAAATTATCATTACCGGTAAGTCAGTCAGCAAAAAGCTTTATATATCAGTTGTAGAAATATTCCTAACCTATAATTTGTGTATTCATCATCTTAGAAGAAATTGAACAAAACTTTAAGCACCAAACATGCTTTTTAACAAAAACTAAAGAAGATATATATATATGCAATTTCAAATGCTTATATTTTAGATAAACAAAGGGAAGAAAAACAAATGAGAGAATTAAAGGAAATGAATATCATCAAGGCATCAGAGGAAACCTGGGCTGACAAATTCAGCAATCCTTATAGGCCTGCACCACTACCAGATCAGTCCGTTAAACAGTACGGACCAGAGGAACATCTGAATGCCAAAGAGAATATACTAGATACAAGAAGGACAAGCAGTGCTCCAAATCAGTTTCCTGATGATGATGAGCCAAAGTATGTTTCTTATACTAATAATAATGTCATTTATAGAAAATATTTTTCTTGTTAAAAAAAAACAATCCAAGTTCAGCAATTTTGACTTCAATGTTACTGTTGGAAATAAGAAGATGTTGTATGATTGCAAAGGAGAAAACTCTCCATCAAAATTAACATTCATCTTAGCTTGTGAACTTTATGTTAAACTGCCGATGTCTTTTGGTAATTTTGTCTATGGATTGCTGTCTCATTGCAATATACCTCATATCTTAATGTCATTCATATTGGAAAGTACGACATAGACAAAAATGAATTTTTACTTTTGCTTAAGTAATGATTGTTTTCTAAAAGGTTAAATATCCTGATAACATATTTGCTTCCTTCAAAGTACATTTAATATTTACACTAATATGTTTTCTTTCAGGACTCATATTAGAGGACAGAATGTCTTCATGGATTCTCAAACTCAGAAAGAACAGGAAGAAAAAAGGAAACGTCACCTAGAACATCAGGTATTTCACAATAGAGTCACAAGTGCTTCTGTGTAATCTTAATGTATTTTGACATTAATCAATGCGTTCTTTATTTATTATAAATTTTATAATTTAATTTCTCATTTGGTTTATACAGTTTTGGGTAAATTTCCCTACATTGTAGCAATTCTGTGTTTACAGAAACCAAGTAAAATTGGTGATTAGATGCTGAAATTGTACTCGGTGAAATGAAAAGTTTTGCACACAACTTCTCTTAATTCAGATGATAGCAAGAAAAACAAAACAACTAGAAAGTTAAAAAAAAAAAATTAATAAAAAAAACTAAAATATACAAGAACATAAATGAACAAGATCATCACCATATGCAAAATTGGGGAAAAAACTGAAAATAAGAAGAAATTAATTACTGCTAAAGGGGAAACACAAATATAATTATTAAGCAGAACAAATGAAAATGTAAATGTAAAAGAGGGAAAATACACCTCTTATACCTCTTATACCCTGTTTTTAAGTAGATACTAGTAAAATATGGAACCTAATTATTTACTGACCTTTACAACTTTTTAGACAGCAATAATGGAACAAGTAAAAGAAAAACAGAGACTGAAGCAAATGGAAAAGGAAAGAAAGATGAAAGAGGATATGGAAGAAGAGATGAAATTACAGAAAGAAAGAGAAAAACAACAAAATATATTAAATTCTGACATCCAGAAAAATAAAGCAAGAGAGGTTAGACTTTACAATGATTTAAAATCTGATCAAGTATTGACAAAAAACATTCATCTTAACTTTTCTATAATTTATTCATACATACTGCCACTAAAAACATTACTTTGTAAGTCTTTTAACCAACTACTGTCGTTTAAATCCAATTTAAATTGATATAAATGCTTTAAAAGGATTCTTTCTATTGAAGTCAGGTTAAACTAAAAAAATCTTTAATATTATCTGAAATAAAAGCAGTTTCATTGTAACTTTTGATTTTTTTAAATATTTTTGAATCAATGCTAGCAGAATGAAAAATTTTAAAAACGAGATTAATGGTTTCCAATGAAAAGTGATCAAGCAGAAGAAAGCTGTAATCTAGCAAATATTATTTGAATTTCTTCAGGTGAAAAGACAACAACAGGTGGAGAATTTAAAAGCAGCGATGGATGAAGCTAATGAAAATGCTCAGCGTGAGAAGTATCAAAAACGTATGCAGCATTTGGAAGAAGGAGGACATGATGTTTCACATTTGAAAGCCAATCTGCAGGGTAAGAAGGTTTTAAACACTTCAATCAAAATTCGACTATTTTTATTGAATTTTGTGAAATTTTAATTATGCTAGTTTTGATGTCATGAAAAAAGCACTGATATATTAACCCTTTCCTCCATGGAATTATTTTTGTACACACTTGATTTCCAGAAGCATCAAAAGGCTTCTCTTTGTAGGAAAGGGGGTGGCGTTAAACATCGTCATTATGGAGGAAAGGATTAAAAGACCTATATCGTATCTTGTCATTATTTTCCCATTATTCTTTATGATAATTGGCATTACATCCTTATTTGAAGTTTTAGCTAGAATCATGGCCATGCTTTTGGCCTTTTTCAACCTACACTGTTATTTATTTTTCCTCTGTAGCAAGAAAAACCAGTTTGATGACACCATTTTTTTCTTTTTATTTTTTGAAAGCATTTTTAAGTGCTGTATACTTCTTTTTATCTAAAAATTCTATTATTAAGTTTTTTCTAGTTACAAAAAAAATCTTCTTTTGTGCTTAAAATTCTTACAATATATGAAAATTCATGATATATTATGATAAGTGTATGGAATATGAAACTACAAAATGTATATTGTATGTAACCATCTAGCTACCAAACATTCTAGCCAAATATCAGTCTTTCATTTGATACTTATAAATGATTCCTACTGGGTTTTTCATTATAGCACAGACAAATGGTAGTTCATAGTTTCAAATTTACATGTATTTTGTTGCTGAAATTAACAGAAAATCATTTTATTATTATGGTATAGCTTTAAGTAACAATGTTTTCATGGAATAGTAAGCTACAGATTTTATAAACTAACATCATTTTCGTGTGTGATGTAAGCATGATTAATATAAAATTATTGCTTAGCATAACAAACTCCATGCAGATATAATTTTAGTTTGTTTTGGTGATGATAGATTTAAGTTTGTTTTGGTTATGATAGATTTAAGTTTGTTTTGGTTATGATAGATTTAAGTTTGTTTTGGTTATGATAGATTTAAGTTTGATTTGGTTATGATAGATTTTGTTTTGGTTATGATATATTTAAGTTTGATTTGGTTATGACAGATTTAAGTTTGTTTTGGTTATGATAAATTTAACCATAGAAATTATTAAAGACAATGTTATACTGAACATAATAAGTAATATTCTGTAACTATGAGAGAAAGGGTCATTACAGAACTTCACATGATAATGAAATGAGCTAGAAAACAACATGAATTGTAGTAAAATGTAGTACTTCTACATTCTAATAAACTATAAACCAACTGATTTTTACAACTTTCGCAGGAAGAAAAATAATGCCAATATAAATCATCAGGAAAAATAAAATCTGAATTTTACTTGTCTAACTACATCAGTCAATTTGAAAATTGCGAAAATTAGCTGCAAATTGGGAAAGAAAAGACTAAATGTGAAATAAAGTATCTGCGAAAATAAGTTGGTTTACAGTATTTTATATCATATACCCTTGTTTTGTTTTCTATGTCAAAAGGTTAAGACAAAACACCTAAAAATTCAACCATTTGAATTCAATTTCAACACTACATGGTCTTTCCTTTCAATAGC
Source organism: Mytilus galloprovincialis (assembly GCF_965363235.1). Taxonomy (NCBI): domain Eukaryota; kingdom Metazoa; phylum Mollusca; class Bivalvia; order Mytilida; family Mytilidae; genus Mytilus; species Mytilus galloprovincialis. The sequence goes on from NC_134838.1 coordinate 104,391,124, forward strand.
ATGGTTATAGATTGTAAGTGTCTTTCATGATTGTTTATAATACCCATATAAGGTAGGTTAGTAGCAGAAAACAAGATACAATAAAAACTGAGTGTAGGTAATGTAGAACTGGAAAGTCTACAAATAAACAATGAAAAGCTGAGATAATTATGGTTATTACAGATACTTTCATAACTGATGGGGATTTATAAGCTTTGCTTGCAATACCTTAGTATTTATACTAATTTGCATCATATGGGTCATGTGACATGAATTAGTGTATTCTTTATATGTGTGTTGTTTTTAGAGAAGCAGTTGACAGCTAGATATCCTGCCGTAGAAACTGTTCGAGAACCACCAACTACCATTAGAGGTATAAAATAATCCTCTCTTTCAATGCACAATTTTCTTTAATTTTGTAATTTTTCATAAAAGTATTAAATGAATTAACAGCACTACTTTCTGTCTTTGATAATGATAAAAATACACAGTACACATGTAATACAGAATTAATTTTTATGAAAGAATAATAACTTTCCTGTGAAACTAAAATTCCTTTTTTCATGATCATAAGAATATTTGCTGCAATTTGAATTGTATTTGCAACTATTATAATATCACAAACTCATTGACTGTCCCAAGTTTTGGGTTATTTTCATGGAAATGAAATATTTGTGAAGTTTTGGCATTACCATTAAAAAAAAAGACTGTTGTATTTTTAAAGGGATTGTGAGATAATCAGCAATAATTTCTTATAAGTACTGGTACAACAACAAATCATTCATTTTTGGAAAAGGATTTCTAATTAAAAAGAGCTAACTACTTTTTAACAAGTGATTTATTATGAGCACTTCACAATAGCTATTAATAGCATTTATAAAAATCACTTTTTTATTGCAAACTTTTTCTTCAACATTCAAACTTTAAAATTGCAATTAATTGCTTAACCAATAGGCTATATTTAATTCTCAATTTACCAACTGTAGCAATCTAAGCTTTAAGCTATGATATTTTTCTAATTTGTAGATCAGTTTTTCACATCACAACATTACTACAGTCACAATATGGCCGACATATTGACAGGCGGTCGCTTAGGTATCATTTTATATGTGGACACACATGGATTGTGGGTTTCACAGGAATTTTACAGTGTAACTTGCTTTAGTCATCAATCATTCAGTGCAGTGTTGTCACCAGCCATTTACAGATCATAGCATTCATTTATAAATTTTTATATCACAAACTATATTTAAAAAACAGATAATTTTGCATGAAAAAAACTTAATTTGAAGGGAACAAATTGTAAATGGTAACAATCTTTGATAGTACTACCTCGGGTATTAAGGGTGAAGAACACTTTTTATACAAAGGCCAAAGGCAGCGCTTACATCAAATTGTCTTACCCTAAGACAGTAAGGTTACATTAACCATTCGTTACTGGTAAATAAATTTTACTTTAGAAATTTTAAGGTTTAGAATTTTGGATTCCCAATGCTCTTCAACTTGTACTTGTTTGGCTTTCTAAATTTAGATATGAGCGTCACTGATGAGTCTTATGTAGACGAAACGTGCGTCTGGCATACTAAATTATATTCCTGGTACCTTTGATAACCAATTAGCCCATGAATAACATGTATGCAACTTTATATTTCTTTTTCAAAGGTTTTAATAAACTTTCTAAGTGCTGTAATATGTCTTATCTTAGTTATAATTTTGATTCAACTTTATTTTGTATATGCTTTTTCTTTTCTTTATAATAAATTTTATTCAACTCATTTCATGCTACTTTTTAAAGTATTGTAAGAATCATGATCTGCATTTGACTGCATTTTCAGCCATTTTATTTTTCCAGGGACCATTTATATTGGTGTACATTCTGTAATTTATTCTATATTGTAAAATTTTATTCTGTTTTAGTGCAAAATTAGGTTTTTTTGTACATATAGATTTTACCTGTTAGATGTCAAGTTTTGCTTGACAATCTGATATTCTGGAAACTATTGCATTTGAATTATTAATGTATGCATTTTATTTGGTATGATCTGATCACAAGTCAGTTCTACTAGTGCAAGACATTTTGTTCAACATGTGCTCCATTTTTTTTTGTAAATTCCACAACTTTATTTGCTAGTGAAAATAACACAAAAGTGTTATAAATTACAACTCTCATATTTATTGATGAATTGTTTAATAGTTACAAAATTTGTTGAAAAAACTCATTACAATGCATATATAAGTTTATTTCAGTGTATCACTTTCAGTCTTCGATATATAAGTCTCCAAGACAGTTAGCCTATCTCCAGAGACCTTTGTGTAATATTATCATATTAACCAAATCTGATTGAATCCAAAATAAGTACAGTAACTAGGTATAGTTTGGGCACACTTCACTTCAGAATTCACTGGAAATGGTCACATGATATTTGCATATTATATACCTTTTGTGCAAAATTTATGTTATTTTGGATTTGGTATGCTACTATACTGTGTTGCTTTGTGAATTATGTTTTAAATTTATAATCAGGTAAATAAATGTTTTTCAAAATCAATACCATAGATATTTTTTTTCAGATTATCTTATTTATATTTTACGGCATGTCAAGCTTAATGTCTAATTATTGTCGTACCTTATTTAATACTAAGTAACCAATATTCAGTACCAGAGCTGATATGACTTCTGTAAACATAATGTATCTACATCTATGATGAAATACTAAAATGATCTTAAAAACCTATGTAAATTTATAATACTCTTTTCCCTGATCTGGACATTACTGGTGGAGACTTATCATTGTATATTGTACTTGCAATGAGAAACATGATGGGTTGCAATAGTTGAGCGGGAACTGGTTATCCTTCCAGAACCACCTGAATTCAACCTCAAATTTTGGTGGCACTGCTCAATATTTTTATACGACCGCAAAAATTTTAATTTTTCGTCGTATATTGCTATCACGTTGGCGTCGTCGTCTGCGTCGGCGTCGTCGTCCTAATACTTTTAGTTTTCGCACATTAACTTTAGTAAAAGTGAATAGAAATCTATGAAATTTTAACACAAGGTTTATGACCACAAAAGGAAGGTTGGGATTGATTTTGGGAGTTTTGATCCCAACATTTTAGGAATTAGGGGCCAAAAAGGGCCCAAATAAGCATTTTCTTGGTTTTCGCACAATTACTTAAGTTTAATTAAATAGAAATCTATGAAATTTTGACACAAGGTTTATGACCACAAAAGGAAGGTTGGGATTGATTTTGGGAGTTTTGGTTCTAACAATTTAGGAATTAGGGGCCAAAAAAGGGCCCAAATAAGCATTATTCTTGGTTTTCGCACAATAACTTTAGTTTAAGTAAATAGAAATCAATGAAATTTAAACACAAGGTTTATGACCACAAAAGGAAGGTTGGTATTGATTTTGGGAGTTGAGGTCTGAACAGTTTAGGAATTAGGGGCCAAAAAGGGGCCCAAGTAAGCATTATTCTTGGTTTTCGCACCATAACTTTAGTTTAAGTAAATAGAAATCTATGAAATTTAAACACAAGGTTTATGACCACTAAAGGAAGGTTGGGTTTGATTTTGGGAGTTTTGGTCCCAACATTTTAGGAATAAGGGGCCCAAAGAGTCCAAAATTGAACTTAGTTTGATTTCATCAAAAATTGAATAATTGGGGTTCTTTGATATGCCAAATCTTACTGTGTATGTAGATTGTTAATTTTTAGTCTCATTTTCAAATTGGTCTACATTAAAGTCCAAAGGGTCCAAAATTAAACTAAGTTTGATTTTAACAAAAATTGAATTCTTGAGCTTTTTTGATATGCTGAATCTAAACATGTACTTAGATTTTTGATTATGGGCCCAGTTTTCAAGTTGGTTCAAATCAGGATCCAAAATTATTATATTAAGTATTGCGCAATAGCAAGAAATTTTCAATTGCACAGTATTCAGCAATAGCAAGAAATCTTCAATTGCACAGTATTGTGCAATAGCAAGAAATTTTCAATTGCACAGTATTCAGCAATAGCAAGAAATCTTCAATTGCACAGTATTGTGCAATAGCAAGAAATTTTCAATTGCACAGTATTGCGCAATAGCAAGAAATCTTCAATTGCACAGTATTGTGCAATAGCAAATATTTTCAATTGCACAGTATTGCGCAATAGCAAGAAATATCTAATTGCACAATATTGTGCAATAGCAAGAAATTTTCAATTGATTGGAGTTATCTTTCTTTGTCCAGAATAGTAGTTGAATCAACTTAAATCATTGTTTTATACAATATACAATGTATATTCACTTTTACTACCAACTGATAAATTAAAACAATCTTTACCATTCAGTGATAACAAGCACCTTTTGTTACATTTTAATATTTTATGATGTATTTAAATGAGTAGTTATTGTTGCAAACTCCATTAGAAATTTGAATTGAGATCAATTTTTGGAAAAAGGGAAAGGGGGATGTGAAAAAAAAATGGGGGGGGGGGGGGGGGGGTTAAATTTTTCTCATTTCAGATTTCATAAATAAAAAGAAAATTTCTTCAAACATTTTTTTGAGAGGATTAATATTCAACAGCATAGTGAATTGCTCAAAGGAAAAAAAAGTATTTTAAGTTCATTAGACCACATTCATTCTGTGTCAGAAACCTATGCTGTGTCAACTATTTAATCACAATCCAAATTTAGAGCTGAATCCAGCTTGAATGTTGTGTCCATACTTGCCCCAACCGTTCAGGGTTCAACCTCTGCGGTCGTATAAAGCTGCGCCCTGCAGAGCATCTGGTTCATTTTGAAATCATTTTTTTTTTTTTTCAATGTATGTATTTATTGAATTAATAATAAAAAAAAAAATTGAGTTCCCCATAATTGTTCATACCAATATAATAGAATGTTCCCTGTTAATCAATTGTGTCAAAAACATTGTGATTGTGTCCATCATATTACAGTTTCAAAAACAATACTGTATCTAGACTGGCATTTAATATATATTTCTTCAACTGATCCTTAGTGATATGTTTGGGACATTTAATGCTTCACTTTGCATTGTCATATATTTAGAACCTTTTTAGATGAAGTGTTCCTATAATTTTCCATACTGCAATTTTGTCTTTAATTTTTATAACTGTCATGTAAACAGTAAAGGCATGGTGTCTGTAGTTGGAACCATTTTTACGACATAAGTAGAAGTCTTGTGCACATAAGACCATTACTCAGACACACATCTATATTTATTTTATAGCTAAATTGACACCAAGGGCTACTGAACCAACATATGTACCTGGCTTAAATCTTGATGTCTCACCTAGACCAATACAAACAGACAAACCCTCAGACAAATCCAGTTTGGCATTAGAACCATATACAGAGAATAGAGTTCTAACACCTAGTCAGTACCGATATGGTCAGTCTCCAAAAAGAGAGTTTGGTACACAGACTGGAAACATACCATTAAATAATGGTAAGCATTATATTGACCGGAAGTTTAGATTACATTGGAAGTAATTTGTTGTTTGCCATTGATTTAAAATTTTAAAAGGACAACAATAGAATTGGGGTATATTCATAAATAAAAAAATTAAATAGATCGTTTAATGAATTTAAAGTGGCAGGAATAAGATTCTGTGAGCTTTGTTCCCATAGTTTTATTTTTGAATTTTTTAATGAAAAAAAATATTTTCAGAAACTAGTCGTAGAATGGATCAGAGAACATACAGAGAAATGACTGATGTTGATATTGTGTACAAAGTTTCTAAGGGCAAGAAGGTTAGAGTAAAAAGTGCTACAAAAGAGGAAAAAATGCCAAGAAGGCAACCACCCAATCAAAAACGATCTGTCATTCAGAAAGAAGACCCAAAACCTAGAGAAACAGATAGAAGAAGCAGAAGTAGAAAGAAAGAATTATGGAATTATCAAAATCCTGCACACAAACATCCAAAAAAACAATCAGAAAAAGATCCAATTCAGCACAAACGTCAAGCTAGTGAACATCGGAGACGGATTAGAGAACAAGAACTTCTGGCAATGGTAGAAATGAATAAAGATAGAATTCCCACAGAGAGGCTCTCAAGATGTGGTTCTCATTCTGATGGTGAAACTACACCAAGAACTGATAGACTATGTCATAGACATAAATCACATTCTCCTGTAGGGCAGCCAGAGGTCAATCGGCTGGTTATCAATAGGTCAAGGTCAAGGTCACCTGAGCAGTCAAATAGAGCACTTGTACCATACAACAGAGAGCGATCTCCATCACCATCTGTATCAGTTGTAAGGACAGATGATAGATTAAAGAGAGCTCCCTCTCCTCCTGTACCTGCCCTCAAACACAAAATAGGAGGGGAGGGAGGATTAGATCATCGAGGAAAACAGTATAAATATGGGGACACAAATCCTGTGACTTATGAACTTGGTGATAATGACTTTGTACCATTTACAAGAACTGTAGAGATTTTAGACCCAGCCCAGGCTACTAATCCACTTCCTCTTTCAAGGGAGACAACTAAATTGGCAAATGCTAGGAAAGCATATATTAAAGGAATGAAACCTGGTAATTATGGCAACAGGGTAGACGTTTATGAAGATAGGATCAGACTTCCTGGAGAATCAAGAAATAATGATAAGGTAATTTATTCATAAACTTCTACACATAGAATACATGTAGAATGTACATTGTTGAAAGAAATATCCGATACTTAAAGTCTACCCTCTTCTATGACCTGTTTCTCTCCAAAAAGTAATGATTTGTCTTTTATTATTTTTATCTTAATTGTGCAAATGACAAGAAATTTAACCAATCTTCTCCAGTTCAGCTACAAATTTCAAATAGATATTATTAATTCAAATCAAAAAGAAATGTACTGGTATATACTTTAGAATTCCATTTAAAGTCATCGGTCTATTGGTTATATGAAAGAATACTTCAATTTGTAAAGTTGCATGAAGAATAAGTTATTATTAAGGTGGTACCCAACACTTTCCCTAAAATTAATTTGGTTCGTTTAATTTTCATAAAATTTTGACAATGTATTTACTTTGACCCTTTAACAAAAAAAAAAAAAAAAAAAAAAAATTTTGAACCAACCGTTTTTTCAGAAAAAATACACTGGTTATATAGCAGTTCGACAAACACCAATTTTGATCATTGAGAAGCTTAATATTCCCTTTACAACACAACGTAATTAAAACGTTTAGCTGATTTTACAGAGTTATCTCCCTGTAGTGTTAGGTACCACCTTAAGGGCCTACTTCGATTCGTCCAACTCGGGTTAGTAGAGTCTATCGAGTTTACTCGACTGACAACCAAACCCCCGAGTTTGACCTTTTGAACCTACCCGAGTTAACTCGACATCAACCCTGGGTCAGGGCAGGTTTAGTCGAGTTTCAAGATGCCTTCAAGTAGTTGCAACAAATAAAAGTGATACAAATAAACTGGTATTTGACAAAATACAGCCGAAGAATAAAGCTGACAAGGGGAATGTATTATTGCCTGTATTTCGGAATCAGCCAATATTGTTCATGTGTATATTTGGTCCTCAAATCTCTTCAACTTCGTACTTTATTTGACCTTTTATAACATTTTTAATTCGAGCGTCTCTGATGATCAAGTCTTTTGTAGACGATACGCACGTCTGGTGTAAATGTTAAATTTTATTCCTGGTATCTATGATGAGTTTATTATCAGCTGTCGGTGGTAGTTGGAAATAAAATAGAAATTAATTGTTTTTCTTTGAACGATTTTTCAAAGTTTCAATTTTTTTTTAACTCACTAACAAACTATTTTTCAAAAGCAAACAGGACTTTTCTTTGTGAAACACTATGTAATATATTTTTTTTTATTTTAATGCTCAGCAAAAAACAATTTTTTTCACCTCCATTATAATAGTCAACTCGATGGAAGAGTTTTGACTTCGATTCGGAACGGTTGCGCACATGCGCATTAGCACTGACCTTTCAACTGGAGTTAACCCCAGTTGGACGAATCGAAGTAGGCCAAGGTGTCATACATTGTAAGATCTCACATTATATGTCTGAGCAACAACTTTAATCTTGTATGATCCTAACCAAATATAGAAATATTTTTGATCACACAAACATAAAAGGACTTAAAAAGGACAAGCAAAATCATTAAAAGTCAAGTAGTTGAAACTTAGTTTTAGTAGAATTAATTTATTATGAATAATTCATAAACTGACAATTTTGTTATCAAAATGTCCTGTTTCAACATGCCAATACAGGAATATTGGCCACTGGACAAATGATATTCCTGAGTCTATTAAGGTAATGTGTATTGACATTGACAGTGTGAATGCATTAAACATGTTCTCTTTGGATGATTTGTTGAATTACTGATAAATTGTAAGAATTTAGATATTTAAAAGAGATAATGGTCCACAAAGATTCATAAAATATTGGTTAATTGTTACCTATCTTTAAAACCATAATGAAAACAATACTTTAAATGGTTTGATAAACCATATTTACGAGGTAAAAATCGAGTATTGATTTTGGGATGTATGGCAGGAGTGTGTATGGTACTAGAGACATCCCATACAAACAGTTATGATGATTTAATTTTTGCTTTTTACTAGTGTATTTACTGTAGTCAATGTTATGACAGTGACCTATACAGTTCAGATGAGAATATATTTACCAAGGTTTATTATACACTGTATCAATATTGTTTTCTCTATTCACAGAAACTCATTGTTTTGTCACATTGTTGTCTGTAACATTTTATCTTTTTGGAATATATAAACCAGATATTTCAGCTATTTTCTATTTCTCTGTTGTCTCTCTAAAGACTCTACAAGGCAGACTGGTTACTTTTCACAAAGCATTTAGAAGACATTCATTAGATCCATTATGTTATGGCAATATAAAAATTTGCTTGTTTTAAACAATGTTCCATTTCAAAATAGTTATGCCAAACTTTTATCATACAAAATCTTAGAAGTTTATATAAAGTATTCTATTTAATAAAATGCTAAATTTTTTTTAATATTTTTTTCATGAAGCTTTTTTTTTTTTTTTTTTTTTTGAACATATGCTTTTTCAACCAAAACTAAATAAAGATAAAGAAAATGTCCTTTAAAAATCAAATGTGATAATTATCAACCAAATTTAGACTGTGTAAACAGGCAGGAATAATAATAATATAATAATGATAATATTCTTTTATTTAAAGAGGGTTACACAGTTAGCTATAACACTAATCTTCCCTGAGACACTACAAAAATAAAAAAAATAAAACAAAAGTCCTAATGTAACAGAATAAAATTTAAAAGGAAAAATAAAGTTAATAAAACTAAAAAAAAAAAAAGAAAAAGGGAAAAAGATTTTTAGGATTTTTGTTAAATTTACAAAAAAATTATAGTACAAATGTAAATGACTAATTATTGATAACTGTCTCCAATATAAGTGATAATGCAGACAGTTCAAATTTGATATTTCCTATTATTTAATCTGATTATCATTGTGTAGAAATATAACAAGTTGGTATTTTAAAGTGGACTTAGGGACAAATATGTGGGAAAGTATATAGTTTCTGGTTTTCACATTCTATATTGTAACATATATAATCTTTGAGTGTTTTTTTCAAGTATTCTAGCACTTGTGAATCTTCAGTGTTACTGAACCTATCCATGGCATGTGATATTGACCTCCGAAAGATTATGATGTATTTTTTATGTGTTATAATGGAATTTGCTATGTTTCTTTTCTTTTATCATGAATTGTAAAAAAAATCAATGGTGTTCTAGAAAGTGAAATATAAAATTCCAATGTATTTACCTACATTGCATATCAAAGTTCTTGTCATAGATTAAAATGCACTGATATATTTGTTAAGTTGCCAGTGAATAAGCTTAATTTTTTAATGTAACTGTTCATTCTTAAAGTCATATATGATCATATATTAATTCAAAATTTGGATGAAAAGATTCAAATATATTTTAATTTGAAGCAAAATTATTCTTTAGGGAACAGTATTTTATGTTATAGGTAAATACTAGCTTAAAAAAAATTTGAATGTCATATTATAAAGAGGTATAATTTGGCAGGAAATATAGAATCTGACCCAGGGAATAAATAAAGTTATGAAATAAGTGGTGGTTTAATGAAATAGTATATAAGAATTTAAGATATAAGGCTAAACATTTCTCTAGTCAGTCATTTAACTTTAACATATATATTTCAGGACCCCATTACTAACCCATCTCTAGTCAAGAATCATCCCACACAAAGACAAGATCAGATACTGAATCAACTCTCCAGTCTAAAAGAGGTCAGTGTACTATATAGTTATCAATCAATTACTCAGTTTCTTTTATAATATAAATCTATAACAGAAACAGGAAAATTTATTTTATAAGAACAATAAAGTTTTGATATTAAGTACATATACAAAAACATATGTGTAAATTAAAGACTTGCTCACAACAGCATTAAGACTGACACTTAGAGAGGGTGAGAATTAAGACTGACACTTAGAGAGGGTGAGAATTAAGACTGACACTTAAAGAGGGTGAGAATTAAGACTGACACTTAAAGAGGGTGAGAATTAAGACTGACACTTAGGGAGGGTGAGAATTAAGACTGACACTTAGGGAGGGTGAGAATTAAGACTGACACTTAGAGAGGGTGAGAATTAAGACTGACACTTAGAGAGGGTGAGAATTAAGACTGACACTTAGGGAGGGTTAGAATTAAGACTGACACTTAGGGAGGGTGAGAATTAAGACTGACACTTAGGGAGGGTGAGAATTAAGACTGACACTTAAAGAGGGTGAGAATTAAGACTGACACTTAGAGAGGGTGAGAATTAAGACTGACACTTAGGGAGGGTGAGACTGACACTTAGAGAGGGTGAGAATTTACAGTACCAAAGAAAGCAGAGTGAAACAGTTATAAATCCTTTTGACAAAACAAACAGTATAAATAACTCTCAAAACACAGATAATAAGACAAGAACGGTGCAAGGAAAGAATCAAGCCTGAACAGCGAGGATTTATAAAAAATAAACTAAAAATAAACAACCCACACACTAGAACACACAACACACAACATCATGTAACCAATATAGAGACAAAAAGACAATTATTCTTCTGCAATGTTAAGAAAAAACTTGGATATATGTACTTGATTCGTAAGTAAATAATGACATTGGTCTAATAAATTATAAAAAGTGCAGTTTTATATTATCTGATATCTGCATGGATCAAGCAATCATAATCTTTGTGCATTTTTTTCAGAGTTTAATACAACGACAAAGGGAACTGGAAACATTTTCACCAACTGACTTGGAATAATTTTTCTTCCTGCATTTTATTTTATAAAGTCCTCTTTGATAGTGCCAAATGTATTTATATCATTTTTTAATTCAAATCTTTATTTTAAAGTTTTGTGTGTATAGCGAGTGAAAAAATAATACTGGAATATTGGAAGTAAGGATATTTGTTACATTGAATTGCAAAAATAATAGCGAGTTAAATACTGGAAACTAAATATATTTCACTTGCTAGGCTCTTGTACAAAAATATTGAAAGGTGTTAAAGAGTGCTGTTTGTCTCTTTATATCATGTATACGAGTAAAAAATAAAAAAAGTTTATATTTCCGAATGAATATTCTGAAATATACAATAATGCTTTAAAGGTTTTATCTGAAAATGTAAAAGATATTGATACATATTTATAAGCTTTATGGTAAGACTTCTAAATAAATGAAATGTGATTCCAGAGGACAAGTCTTGTGAAAACAACACACTAAGTCCAAAGGTTGTAATTCTGTGAAAAGTTGGTTATCTAGAACAAATGCAAATTTGATGCCCCAGCAATTGAGAAGGCATCAACAAAATTATGAAATTGTAAACTGAAGAGTTGAGCTGATATTAATTTGTACTTTTTAGATGGAAGTGTTTCTGTTGTCATAACTAAAATAATATTTTAACCTGTTTTTGATAATTATAAATTTGTTGGACCCGAGTGTGTTGATAGAGTTATTTGTTATTATACGACCGCAAAGTTTTTTCGGTCATATATTGGTATCACATCGCGGTTGTCAGCGTCGTCTGAAGACGATAGTTTCCGGATAATAACTTTAGTATAAGTGAATAGAAATCAATAAAATTTTAAGACAATGTTTATAACCACAAAAGGAAGGTTGGGATTGATTTTGGGGGTTATGGTCCAATCGGTTTAGGAATAAGAGGCCCAAAACATACATTTATCTAGTTTCAGGACAATAAGGTGTGTATAAGTATTTCAATTACTCTGAAATTGTACCACAATGTTAATATCATTCAGTAGAAGGTTAGGATTTATTTTAAGGGTTATGGGGCAATCTAGGAATTAAGAGCCAAAAAGGGGCCAAAATCAAGCACTTTTGAAGTTTAACTTATGTTTAACTGTATGGATCTCTCTGACATTGTACCACAAGGTTCCATATAATGTAGGAAAGGCTTTTTGTCAGTTTGGGGTTAATATCCCTGAACATTTAGGAATAAGGGGCCAAAAAGAAGCATTTTTCTATATTACAGACAATAACTTGTGTTTAAGTGTATGGATCTCTCTGGAATTATACTACAAGATTTCTTACTACAAAGGAAAGGCTGGAATTGAGTTTTGGGGTTCTTGCTCCATGGGGGTTTCAATAAGTGAGGGGCCAAAATAAGCATTTTTGTAGTTTTCAGTTAATAACTTGTGTTTAAGTGTATAAATCTCTCTGAAATTATACCATAAGTTTCAATACTACAAAGGGATGGTGATAGGGGTTAATGGATCAAATCATTAAACAATTAGGGGCAAAAAGGGGGGAAACGGGTTTTTCAGGTTGAATAACAATTTAGGCAATTTAAAAGCAGTGTAAGGGAGGTAATCCAATTCCAATTAAAATTTAAAGAATACAGTTATATATATGTTTGAAATCTTGATTACCTCCCTTACACTGCTTGAAAATTATGTTCAAGGAAGTGATAATTGTCTTGAGATGAGAAGCTGTAAATTTATTTTTAGAAGTTACTGTTAATTAATATTAATTTCAACAATGACTGTAAGTTATTTTATATTTTAATACTTTATGATATATTTAAATGAGTAGTTATTGTTGCCAACTTAATTAGAAATTTGAATTGAGATTATTTTTGGAATAAGGTATTGGAGGAGGTGAAAAAAATGGGGAGGGTGGGGTGAGGGGTAAAATTTTTCTCATTTTAGATTTTAGAAATTAAAAAGAATTTTTCTTCAACTATATTTTTTTGAGGGGATTTATATTCAACTGCATAGTGTATTGCTCAAAAGCAAAAAAAAAAGTTTAAGTTCATTAGACCACATTCATTCTGTGTCAGAAACCTTTGCTGTGTTAACTATTTATTCACAATCCAAATTCAGAGCTGTATCAAGCTTGAATGTTGTGTCCATACTTGCCCCAACTGTTAATGGTTCGACCTCTGTGGTCGTATAAAGCTGTGCCCTGCGGAGCATCTGGTTTATTCTCGCATATTATATGGCACCTTTGCAAGTTAATTCTTCAGTAATTATATCATGATAAGTGGTTCATTTTGCATGCATTCAATTGTCATTAGTGTGATATATAACATTCCAAAGAGAGTGCTATTATTTTGTCACTTTTTAACACATAATTGCCTTTCACATCAACCCTAAAGTCATTCATCAATTTTAGTTTTTCCACTGGACGTTAAGCAAGCAGAAATCAAGCAAATAATTTTAAGTCTTAAATTACTCTAACTGACTTAATATTTTCATTGAAGCACACATATAGTTTCATTTTTTTATTTTTGAAGATTTAAGGTTGATTTGTAAATGCCTTTTTGTGTTGTTGTTGTTGATTTTCAGTCTTATTGAAAAATACCAAACATCTTATTTTAATCAAATTGCCTCAAGCTTGATACTCTGCAAAGTCAAATTAAGACTTTTTTTAAATTGATATACTGTGGATTCATTTATTTTTGTGTGTATCAATTTTTTGTAATAGTTGTGCTCTACATTTAGGTATACTACAAAGTAAGGTTTCTGCTCATATCAAATGAACATGTTTATAGGCTGAACAGTGCAGAATAAATACCTGCTTGATGCTGAGCATCCACCAAAAAAAAATACTTGTCATTTAGACTAAAAATGGTAATTGACACTTGTACCAAAAAATGGATTACCATCAAATGTTTTTAAATATCATTTTGTACCAAAATTCATTGGATCTGAGACAAACTTCTTTATTTTCTTCCAAACTCGCTGGACTGTGATATGCATGTTTGTTGTTGATATTATGTGGTGCTGTTGATTTTGAATCAAATTTCATTTGACAATAAATTTCATTTGACAATAAATTTCATTTGACAATTGTAAATGGTAACATTCATTTATTTCTATATGTTATGTATATTTGTATGCACAATTAGTAGCAGTCTGCTATTAAGAATGTTGAATAGTTGAGATATTAGGGCTTAATTTGTTATTCTTAAGAAATTTAAACAATTTTATCTTTTGAAGAAAGGAATATAGACCAAAAAAAATATTTAATATTTCTGATGCAAATAGCACCTGTAATGACACCTTCCATTGGATTTTTTATTTTTATGAAATTGCCCAGTTTTGGGAAAGCAAAGTAAAACATAAAACAATATTATTAGCTTTGAATTTTATTGGTTAAAACATAGATGTATAAACTGAGTATATACATCTATGTCTTGTTAATGCATAGGTTTTAAATAAACTTAAAGAGTCTGTTACAAGATGCAAGACGTCAAATAAAGAAAGATTGGATTTATAGCCAGTACTATTTATATTGTTGAATCCATATTAAAATTGATGTGATTAATTAAATGGAGTTTACTAATAATTCTTTAAAAATATTATGTTTTCTCTTGTATATTGAATGGGTGTAACTTCCCAAAAATTGTATTGTATTTTCTCTGTTTTGTTGTACATAACAGAGGCGGATTTAGGGGGTTGGGCATGGGGTCTGGGCCCCCCTTTTGTGGAAAAAATTTGGTTGAATATATAGGGATCAGTGAAGCATGACTGGAGCGGGCCCCCTCTTAGGCAGTCTGTGGACCCCAACTTTTGAAAATTATTGGATCGGCCACTGCATAAGAAAACAATATTCCAGTAGTGTGGAACTGTTGTTTTAAATGAATTGATTTAGCATTTAATAAACTTATAATCTTCACTTGTTATATAGCACTTTTTTAATTTATTTATTGCTTTTTTTAGTGAATTGTGATTTTCTTAGTTTTGCATTCATGTATCAGACTATCTGAACTTACTAATACTAAAGAGAAAAGTAGGACTTTTGTACAATGATAAAACAAAATGTTTGCATGTTCTTTCTCTTACTGTAAGCTCAGTCAGTTTGAACTTTATAACAAGACTGTCATATATTATCTTGGTGTGTACAACACACAAGCTTAAAGTTATTGGGTGTTTTTCTCCTCTGACCCCCAAAAAAGTTAGAACATGATGATTGTTTGGTTGCAATTTAAATTACAAACAGTTGCTCAAATACAATGTAGAAAAAGATCTAGGATCATTTTATGATAATAGAAAAAAAATACTTTGTACTTATTTAGTTTTGATAAATGAATTGCACATATTGTACTGATATTATATATTTATATTTATGTAAAATTTCATTGATAATGATTAAATAAACAATTAAAAATTGTGCCTTCTTCTTTCCATGTTTCTGAAAGATATTCCTTTTCAATAAGTCCTTGAAAAAGGAATCAAATATGCCTTGTGATTGATGTACAAGAGATATGAAGGTCATTAGTTTGCATTTGTTCCCTACCTATGAAAGTAGAGGGGCATAATGTTTATATGTGGGTTCTGTCCACCCATCTCTGTATTACTGTGACCAGGTTAAAATAAAAATTATGGTACATGTAGTGTTTTGACAAGGACTTCATAGTTCACTGAATTTAGAAATATGACTGGTGAAAGTTTTGGTTTAACCCATCTACTTGTTAAATAATAGAGGTTCAAAATATATAAACTACTGGTCTAAATTTATAATCTACTTTTATTGTAATAAAGGGTTAAAATTTATAAGCTACTGTTATTGTAATAGAGGGTTAAAAATTATGAACTACTGTTATTGCAAAATAAGAGCACATTACATAAGCTAAAACATCACAGAACATTTACTATCAAAAATCAAAAACACAAAAATAAATATAGAAAAGGGGGGTCCATTCCCTTAAGTCCAGTTAGATGGATATGCTGTGCTATGGGCACATGTTCCTGTTTATATATGTAGTGGAAAGAGCCCAGGAGAGCAGTATAATAATAATGTTAACAGTATGAACTGACTGACTTTCATTAATTTGATACCCTTTTTCTTTGTCCTAAGCTCAATCAAAGTCCTTAACTTGCTTTCCCATCTACAATAAAATAAAAAAATAAAAAATAAGGAGATGTGGTATGAATGCCAATGTCAAATCTCCACTAAAGTTTAAATGTAGTTAATGTAAGCAATTATAGGCCTTCAACAATGAGAAAACCTCATATTGTATAGTATGTCAATTACTAGAATGAACATATGATGGAAAAAAAAACAACTACGTTTAGTGTAAGATTTCTAATGAAACTTATTGCATGGATTCAAAGCAAAAATTATGTTGACTTTTATATATCTTGGAAAATCCACCTGACCTATGACCAATATCTAGTCATGTATTTAATAGCTTGACCAAGCTAGATTTCAGAAACTGCTGTTTGCGTCACTGGTATTTCTCAGAATATTAAAAATTAACATTGAAATAAAATGCTTGCATTTTCTGAACTATAGAAGTGCACATGAAAGTGATTAAGTAAATATCGTTACATGACGATTTATTACAAAGGATTGTATTGTTCTACATCAACATTACATAATACGCTGTAGGATAGATATGTATACAGAAAGTCATAAATATGATAGTGTGCAGACTCCCAGCTGATTCATTGTGCACGGAGTCTGAATTTTCAGCATTGGTCATTTTGTACTTTAAAGGTGTCTAAAATAAACACGGGTAAACCCGTTCTGTGATAATTTTGTTATCAAATGAGGGCCCTCATGGGGTTTTTGATTATGTGATTACTTGGCCGTTTTTTTAATGATTATTTGATTATTAAGCCAAATATTTCATGATTATTAGCTCACCTGGCCCGAAGGGCCAAGTGAGCTTTTCTCACCACTTGGCGTCCGTCGTCCGTCGTCGTCGTCCGTCGTCCGTCGTCGTCGTCGTAAACAATTTACATTTTGAACTTCTTCTAGAGAACCACTGAATGGAATGGAACCAAACATGGCATGAATGTTCCTTATGAGGTGCTGACCAAGTGTTGTTACTTTGTAGCCGATCCATCATCCAAGATGGCCGCCAGCGGGGGAATTAGTTTAACATAGGACCCTATGGGAAATGCATACAAATGACTTCTTTTAGAGAACCACTGAATGGAATAAAACCAAACATAGCATGAATGTTCCTTATGAGGTGCTGACCAAGTGTTGTTACTTTGTAGCTGATCCATCATTCAAGATGGCTGCCAGTGGGGGACTAAGTTTAACATGGGACCCTATGGAAAATTTATACAAATGACTTCTTTAAGAGAACCACTGAATGGAATAAAACCAAACATAGCATGAATGTTCCTTATGGGGTGCTGACCAAGTGTTGTTACTTTGTAGACGATCCATCATCCAAGATGGCTGCCAGCGGGGGACTTAGTTTAACATAGGACCCTATGGGAAATGCATACAAATGACTTCTTCTAGAGAACCATTGAATGGAATGAAACCAAACATAGCATGAATGTTCCTTATGAGGTGCTGACCAAGTGTTGTTACTTTGTAGCCGATCCATAATCCAAGATGGCCGCAAGCGGGGGACTTAGTTTAACATAGGACCCTATGGGAAATGCATACAAATGACTTCTTCTAGAGAACCACTGAATGGAATGAAACCAAACATTGCATGAATGTTCCTTATCAGGTGCTGACCAAGTGTTGTTACTTTGTAGCCGATCCATCATCCAAGATGACCGCCAGCTGGGGACTTAGTTTAACATAGGACCTTATGGGAAATGCAAAAAAATGACTTCTTCTAGAGAACCACTGAATGGAATGAAACCCAACATTGCATGAATGTTCCTTATGAGGTGCTGACCAAGTGTTGTTACTTTGTAGCCGATCCATCATCCAAGATGGCCGCCAGCTGGGGACTTAGTTTAACATAGGACCCTATGAGAAGTGCATACAAAAGTCTTCTTCTAGAGAACCATGGAATTGAATGAAATCAAACATAGCATGAATAGTCCTTTCCTTATGAGGTGCTGGCCAAGTGTTGTTACTTTGTAGCCAAATATTATATGATTTCAAAAAAACAAGTAGAGTCAGGTGAGCGATACAGGCTCTTGAGAGCCTCTAGTTTGATTACCTAGGACTGTATTTTTGATTAAATGATTACCAAGTTTAAAAAAAAAAATGATCTAAAAGGTTTTTTAAATTATCTAAAATATAACTGATAACTTTGATCAACTATACCTACGATCACCTAGCGTGTAAACGCACAGCAATCTCAATTTACGTAAATTAGAAACCCGATATCGGTTTAATTTTACATTTTAATTTATTCCGGTTCCCGTTTTTGACTTGCGTTCGTTAGCGTTCTGTATGAAATAACAGTAAGGAACCAGTTATCATGTAGAAAGTTTGGTAAGAACACGAATATGACATCAAAAAAGGTATTGCACGAAGTGACGTGCGCTATCTACAAAGCAGGCCAGGATAAACCGGCTGTACGTTGGTCATTTTTCTTCAAATATGACGAGGACAGTGTGGAAAGTCTGTCAGAAGTTCTAGAATGGATGAACGCAACATGTGGCATTAAAGAAAGAGCAAATGAAATATTTGTGATGAACTATAAAATCAAGCTCAGCGTTAGGAGAATGGAGCCAGAGCCAGAGTTCCCAAAAGGCAGAGTGTTTGCTATTGACACAGAAAGCCAATGAGTTCACATTAATGATGCCACTTATTCAACAAAATTATGAGATTATAGGTATACAAATTCAAACGCTTTGGATAATTTTTAATATGAGGCAGGTGCAACCTAGCGCACTCCCGAAGATAGGCGTGGATGCAGACAAAGAAGAAAAAAAAAGTTTAAAAACACAAAACATTTAAACTGCAATATCCTGTATCCCCAAATTTTTATCTAGTCCCCTTTTATTTTGAAAAAAATTTAGCCCCCCACCCCCCCTCCTTTTAAAAAAATCTTATTAAACACTTTGATTGGAAGTCATGGAATCTTCCACTTCCTAGCCATTTTGCAAGACACAAAAATGTAAGTGGATATACAACAGAAAATGGTATCCATTGTAACCTTTTAAGAAGCTTTTTGGAAATTTGTGCTCAAGAGGATTCTGTCGTAACTTCTTTACTTAACAATGGTTACACAAAAGTTATACCGGTTGCAATGCAGAAAGATGGAATGGCGTTAAAACCTGGGCTAATGGTCGACATTAGGCAAGGTGTATTGATAGGCGGAACATTGAAAATAGATAATGAATTCATTGAAAGGCACCCTAATCCCTCTCCGGAAATGCTAAAAAGTTTGTTTGTGCAAGAAGCTGAAGTTACATGTCTCACTTCCCTGGATAATAAACTGACTCTTCCTGTAGGTGTTGATTATAATTGTAAAGGAATTTCTTCTGCTGAGACTTTTGAAAAATTCAATCTCCATTGTAATCAATTGCAAATATGTTTGCAGTGCATAAAATCTGGTCACATTAACACTGAAAATGGAGTGATTGTAAGTGGTAACTGCTCATCAAAATGTGAAACTTGTTTAGAACAAAGATCCGTTTGCCAAGACTGTAAACGAAATGGACAATGACACATAGACCCTTCCCTTCGATGTTGTGGCAACTGTTTAAGACAAAAAGAAAAATGTGTAAAGCTAATGGTTCTTGTGATTACTAATGGGCTCCGAATCAAAAAATAAAGGTGCAGAAGAAATGTTTGAAGAAAGAAAAAAAAAATGGAAGCATTGATCCGAATGTCTCACTTGCATGTTGTGTACCAGATGGTGTCCATGTAGGAAAGCGTTTAGCCAGACACTTCAGTAATTGGTTTCTTCTCGTTGATGGATGCCGCATCAATCGGGTACTTCTTCGAACATTACGTGGAGACCCAAGTTTAAAAGATAAACTAAGACCACACCTGACAGTTGCAGCATGCAGAAATAGAGATAGAATGGATGTTGATGCATCTTTGGAGATATCAAGTAAACCAGTGAGAAACATTGTTTCAGGTATTAAGACAATAACTCATACAATAATACCAGAAAAATACCGGTTATATGAAGACAACAAAAAGGGGACACTGTCTTCACCCATTGCAGTCTGTATTACTGAAAATGGGATGTTACTGATAGCTGATGCAGCCAAAGGCAAACTGTTTTCTGCACGATTGCATTATCCCGTTGATGTTGTAGAAATTACAGGAAAGTTAAACCATCCTATTGGGGTTGCCTATACTAAGGAGGTTATTTATGTGTCTGATTTAACAGAGAAAGCCATATTCTTTTTAGATTTGAAAGGAAATTCTGTTTACGATCCCGACAGAATGACCATAAAGCAACTGCAAAAAGGTCTCAAAGACCAGGGGTTATGGGAAAATAAAGATAGAACCCTGAAGAAAGCAGACTTGCAACAAAAGTTACAAAAATGGATTAAAGATAATCAAGTCAGCACAGAAAGTTCAGGAAATGTAATTGGATCAGGACAAAAAGCCAAAAAACTTGAAATCATGGATCATGAAATAGATGCCCCTGCAGGACTTTGTACTATAGGAGCAGATAAATTGATTGTTTCAGACTTAAAATCAGGAAATATAAGTATGTTCACTTTGACAAGCAATGGACTTACTGTAACAGCAAGTACTATACAGATAGTTTACACTTGCATACCACTCATTTACAACATGGTTTTGAAAGACAATTATGTATATTTTGCATCATCTGATTTGGAAAAAGGAGGTATTTTCAGTATCGAAAGAAACGGGGAAAAATTAGCTGAAAATGTAACGAAATTAGTCTCAAATGGATCAGATTTAAAACAAGCTTTTGGAATTGCAGTTTATCATGATGGTCTTGTTTTGACTGACATACAGGATAAGAAAATAAAACTTTTATCTGGTATGCATAGGAGTAATACCTTAACTGATTAGGCAGGAGTGGGAAAAACGGGACACAGAGATGGTGTAGAAGCTGAGTTTCAACAACCAGCAGGATTGTGCACAGAACAGGGTACAATCTTCGTGACAGACATTGCTGCAGGATCTGTGAGAATGGTCATTAGTTCTTCCCCTCTTGTCAAATTTCTTGAGTTCCTTAACATGTTCCACAAAGCAATTGGTGTCACTTTGCCAAATGTTAGTAATGAAGATAGTTTTGAAGACAGGATTGCTGTTTTACAGAAAGTATATGAGTTTCTCATTCAATGCAATGAACGTATTAGAGATTTTACAGGAATTTACAAAACTTTACAGGGTCCAGAGGGTGCATGTTCTGCTCAGTCAGTTTCAGACCTGAAGATGATGATAGACAGCTTACAACAAGTACTTGATCTTGTAAGGAAAGTCAAACCAACATTTGAGGAGAGATTGAATATCAAGTCTTGTCTAACATTAGTTGTTGAAAATCTCTTTACTTAGTAATAAAACATTAATATATCTGAAATTGAATCAGAAATTGGTTGTTGCCAAATTGTTAGAACACTTGGTTGAACTGCAAGAAGAGGTAAAATGTATAATGTACCATCAGGCCAATCTTCTTCCTCTTCAGTTTGTTAGTGGAATGAACACTAAGGTCAAAAGTAGTGGCATATTAGGAACAATAGAGCTTGAGGATGTTGAGGTGGAAGATGATACTATTATTCTCTCAGTAGAAATGTATACATCTATTCTTCCAGCAAAAGATGCGGGTGATACTATTTCACCAGAGGAGATGGATGAGGAAGAGGAAGAGCTTCCCAAAGAAAACCAAAGAAAGAGTAAAAGAGATAGACATTTCAGAGCAGACCCAGATTATATTTACAACTGTTGAAGCTTTTTTGTTATTAAATATTTAACATTTAAACTGTTATTTAATGATTACAAAGATTTTAGTTTATGATTATTTGATTACTAAAGATAATCAATTTTTGATTACCAAGGCAAATATTTAATGATTATGTGATTATATTGGCAAAAAAATGGTGATTATGTGATTACTAGGACCCCCCCATGAGGGGCCTCTCAAATGAGTAAATGACAACGAATTTCTAGCATATTAATCATCAATTTCAGAGAATGGAACCGATATTCCATTTGTCCAGGAATTATCCAATAATTGACATTAAACACAGACGAGCTGATATTAATAGTTTCTTGCTTATATAAATGACATAAGTTTTGGGTTGAAGTGGTCTATATTTTTTGTGAAGTCATATGTACCTGTTATCAGCAATCAATACAAGGCTAATCCTATTAATGCAATTTATCATCGATACATAAACAACAACAACAGAAAACAATAGAATCCGACAAAGAAGTCAGAAGACCTATAGACTAATTAGAGATTTTATCTGATTAAGAGAAGAAATCATTTTCCTGTTGGCGTGACCCCTACTTAAATTACGTGGTGTTATCTACAGAAACATGAGAGTAAAATATGTATAAACTATTTTATTTGTGGGTAGATATAAATATTACGTTGTTATTTGTTAATGAGGGCACCAGTTAACCTAAGTGGATAATAATTAGTGCTAATGCGTTGGATTGTTGATTGATACTTGAATTCATTATTTCATTCCGACGCAAAATGAAGCTGGATGTATTTTCTTTGGTTGTGATATTTATTTCTCTTCAGATAATATTGATAAATGGTAAGTTATTTTAACACAATTTTTGTTTAGGCATACTGTCAAATTGTCTCTTTCGTTCTTTCATTCTTTTTCGGTATATTTCCAATTTGCGGAGTAGAAAATGGTTCTTTAATTAATCTATATCTTATCAGACGTTCATAACTAGTCATGGACTTCTGAATTTATATATTACAAATATAGTTATTAGTATATATAGTTATAATCTAAAGTTTAATGGACACTTGTTTTGCTTTTTTAAGTTGAAACCATAGGCATCTTTTCTAAACCCAAACCCTTATCGTATGAATACTAATTCTAAGATTTCTTTCGTTTTTATGGACCTCCAATAAATCTTCAACAAAATAATTTTGACAGTTTCGATATAGACTAGTCATTGAGAAAACTATTAAAATGGAGAGAAAATTCTAAAAGTTTAGTCATTTTGAAATCGATGTCTGGCATACAATAATTAAGTGATACAAAACACATAAAGGAACTGTTTAAGGATCCTTTCTTAATAAAACATTAACATACTTCGAATAAACATACACGTATGCACCAGAAGTACTATAAGCAAGGAAGTTGTTGAGGAAAACAATGTCTAAGAGATTGAAGATCATGTTTTGTAAAATTAAGTACAAAATCTAGAACTAACATTTTCATATCTCGAGGGACAGATTGAATTTATTCTCTATTTGAAGATGGCATGCAGACTAAACATTTGTGGGGTAAACGAGTTGAAGAAACTCTCTAAATCCTAATCAACTAAATGATTATAATTCTTCCTTTGAAGTTGCACTTAGAACCTATTTACCAACATTGGAAATTACTTACAATCAGCATGCTGCTTACACAGGTTATAATCATTGATTAAATTTATAGCTTTTGTTTTTGGTTAACTGCAGAAGTAACTTTTCACAAATGCATACCGTGAATAGGTTTTTCTGCTCAATTTTAAGTTAGTAATTTCTATCGAAATCTTGTATAGAGGTTTATCGGAAAGTTTGTATTAATTCTATGAAAAAAATGCAACAATCATAAGTCAACGAAAACCCGACAATAGCATGTCAAAAGAAAAACACAAAACAAAACAAAAAACGACCAAAAGATAACTTTACATATAGATATTTCCTTTTTTTGTGGATCCTTTGCAGAAATGACCACCGGTCAGAACACTAAATATAACGTTTTGACGTTTTGATGGAGGGTCAATAACATAAACGATACCAATTTTTCTGCATCAGATGCGCATTTCAAAAATTATAATACCAAAGCTTATTTAGAATATGAATAGCTATTAACAAAAAAAGAATCAAGTTCATATAAGCAAATGAGACGGAATATTCCTGAACAACTAAACACAATCTATCTTCTTTGGCACTAAAAGATTAAATTATGTTGTTTCAAAGGCTTTTTTATTGTGTGTTTTACTTCCACGACATGTGGCATAGATCGACAAAGGATTAAGCAGTCACTAACATGTTTAATCCAACCATATTCTTTGTTTGTCTGTCCCAAGTCAGGGGTTGTAGTTTAGTGCTTGTTTCCGGTTGTTGTTTGTGCCATTTTGTTTTTTGTAAATTGTTGTGTTATGAATTAGGCCGTTAGTTTTTTGTTGTTGTTTGAATTGCTTTCTTTTCATGTCTGGACCTTTTACAGATAGGTTTTTACATGGTTGAAGGCCTTATGGTGACATATAATCGCATATATACTTTTCATTTGTACTAAAAGTGGTATTATTGACAATCATCCCTCATCTACTTATTGTTATCAATGGTACGCAACGCTTGTTTATAGCCACCACACGTTTTGTCTGTACAATATAAGACTAATCTGGACAATGCATTGAATTTGTTCGTTGTTGCTTCTTTGGAGCTGGAGTGCAGCTGGTGGTCTGCTATGCGGTCTATTTTTTTTAAGATAATTTCTCTATTCCTATTTGTATTATGTCATCTTTAAAATTAACAAGCGAAGATGGTATTTATTCCGGACGAGTGGCAGATGTAGTCAAAATCATTCGAAAATAAAAATGTACGTTGTCCCGCATGAGTTATGACTGCCACTGGAAATGAGAACATGTTTGATTGGATCCGAAATCTAGATTCTCAATATGCCGATAATATTTTTCTAAAGCCTTAATTTAAACCATAGTCTCCTATATATCAAAATATAAAAAAAAAATAACTAACATAATATACGTTCAAAAAGGTCACGTTATTATGCAGATATGAGTCATCCAATTATTCATATTTCATAACTTTTAGGTGTATGGGTCTTTATTGTAATTAATAGTTATTGAAATTTGATTTGTATTAAAGTGAAAGTTACTACCACCTCATGTTTAAGGCATACGGAAATAAAAATAAACTATCTTTTTCGATAGGGAGTCAGATTTCGATGTGTGATTACATTGAATAAATGAAAAGAAATTTTGAATGAATGCTTTTGAAGAATTTGACCACTAGAAGGTCTTCCTGTTTCGTGATATATGCATAACCAAGTAGATGACATATATGATCTGTATTGTAGTTTTTCATAGAATTCATTAGAAGAAATCCTAGCAGTACATGTAAGTGGTGGTAGTATTGCATGAAATGCATACATAAACAGTCACGTTTGATTACTTCTGAAATATTAATTTGAACTGCGCTCCAATAAATTAATCTAACATATAATTATGAAGTTTGGCTGGCGCATCGTAACCTGGTTCAGCATACCGTTTGCATCTGATAAGTGTTATGTCAAAAACAGGAATATCCAGTAGATAACTATCACTGATTGAATTCTTTCTGTAATAGTAGTTGACATTACTATTCGCTTCACTGACCAGCATATATAGTTGTCAACATGCTTCAGTTGTGTCATAGAACAGTACAACATCTATATGCATTTCATTGATGTTGTAGGATAATTGTCGTTGTTGTTGTCCCTCCACACCGTCGTCGTAGTAGAGCCTTTTCAAAAGGTTAAAAACTGAGATTTCAGCTCCTTCAGGCAAAGTTGACCTTAAGTTCATTTGGCTATTCTTTATATGACTCTTTTGGTTATACAGTTCCTGAAATATTCTATTATTTATACTTCAACAGCTTTCAATGTTTCTGGTTTGAGCGTTCATGACGAAACTGCATCAGAGGTATCAAAATTATAAAGTGTTATTTTCATATTTTATAGGAAAAGAGAGGAGAGATCCACAAATACAACTATAAAACTTATTAATATTAGCAACAACAGTATATAACTTCTATAGTCGCCGTCACGTAAAATTGGCATTATGTTTTTTGTCAAAATTTTCTTAAATATCGACCGCGTTTACTAAAGATCATGTTTTTCAATTAGCGGAATCAAATATCATTCCAAAAATCAACTACTGTCCTACCTTTTATTGTGTTTGCACTGTATAATCCTGACCTTCACATAATCCAAGATTAATTTGTATGGTGGAATCCGACATTGTTATTACCGGAAGTGTTGCCGTGGAGTTCCACGTGCTCTCAATTTTCTTGTGTCTCTCGGAGCTTTTCGTCATCTTTACGTAAAAAGCGCGGGAAATTGTATCATCAATGACAATGATATTACCGGAGAGTAACGAATGTTATGGAATAAGGGACCCTCATAGAAACCAAGATGGCGGTTATACAATGTAAATAATCTTGAAAAATGTGAAGGTCGGGATTATACAGTGCAAACACAATAAAAGGTAGGACAGTAGTGGATATTTGGAGAGGATTTTACTTCCGCTAAAAGAAAAACATCATCTTGAGTAAACGCGGCTGATATTTAAAATTTTTTTAACAAAAAACATGGTGCCAATTTTACATGACGGCGACTATAATTATCTTGTTTTTTTTTAGGACAGTTCACATGCTATCGAAAATTTCTTAAAAAGAGAGAGCTGTGTAAAGGACCAGTGAAGAAGAGGACACACAAGTTTGATACTCCTGAAAAATGTTGTAAAACAAAAGGACAAGGATTTTACAGCGTGAGGGTGAGCATTCTACTGGTTGATTGTAGATGGTCTAGTAAATATTAATATAACGCATTCATGGTCTCTTCTATAATGAAGAAGCTTTAATGAAGAAGGTGCGAGGTAACTGTCAATGAAACATATTAATAAAGCACCAAACAGCAAACGGACACACATTTTCTATACTATGTTGTCCTATAGGGACAAATCATACAGACAGATTAAACTTCTGGAGTTTATGAATATTGAGGTATGGTTTGTGTTGGTGTCTGTTGGCCGATTTTTAAAGGACGCAAAACATTAACTTGAAATTTTGCCCGGTCTGTAACAATCATATCAAGGTTAAAATGCTTGAAGTTATTCATCTTTTTTGGGTAAGTCACGGAGGGCCAAAAAGATACACAATTAAAAGAATGACCAAAACCTGGGACTTTTATACTATGGCAGTTAGTGTAATAGTTCCATCCAAAACAGAGCAAAATCAAGAAGCGATAACTATTTTTCTGTGCTTCATACATTAGTTTTAATTTTAGGTACCCACAGGAAAGAAGAACAAGTATGTGTGTACACCTTGTAGTTCACTTATTACCACAACTCCAAAAACAACTACAGGTATGAGATTTAGATCTAGTATGTGTGTACAGCTTTTATAATTCACTTAATACCACAACTCCAACAATGACTACAGGCATGAGATTTAGATCTAGCTGGGACTACAGGTATGAGATTTTCGAACAGGTATCTGTGTATACCTTGAAAACCACAACTCTAAAAACAACTAAAAGTTTAGATCAAGTATCACGGTTTTAACCTTGTAGTTCACTTATTACCGTAACTCTAAAAACAACTACAGGTATGAGATTTTAGAACAAGTATCTGTATATTCCTTGTAGTTCCCTAATTACCACAACTCCGAAAAAAAAAACGACAGATTTGAGAGTTTAGATTAAGTACGTGAGTACACCTGGTAGCTAGCTGATTACCACAACTTCAAAATTTTTAACCACAACTATGAGATGGTGATCAAAACACTGAATTACTCTTATTACCACAACTCCAATTAAAACTTCAGGTATGAGATGAGAGAACGAAATAGAGATATTGGGATCAGAATAAAAGCAAATGTCAACCTCGCCAATTGCCACTATTAGAAAGTATCAAATAGTGAATGCTCATAAAGCTATACATCTTTCTGTAAATTTTCAGAATAATTGAACTTTTTAAAATGTTTCACATTTTTTTCTTTTTCCATGTCAAGCATGTAAAAGGCAGCCATTTCAAAAAGATTCCAGTGTCAAAAAACTCATCTACATATGACAGTTAACATTTTTGTAATGTTTCATCAAAGTTGGAGCATTCAAAGCTTTGATGCCATGGTAGCAATAACCCTTTTAAAAATTCAAAACTCAGATGCCATATCTTCTTATAAACAGTAATATTTCTCTTAAGTTTCATTAAGTTTGGATCGCTTTCCAATTTTATGCACTTATGCTGTTTCCATGGTAACATCAGCCATTATACAGTTCCAAAGTGGGAAATCTACATTAGGTAATTACCATTATGGTCAAGTTTGATCAAATTTAGTCCAGAAGTCTTCCTTGAAAGCTTTGGACAAAAAAGGCGGTGAAATAATAATAGGGAAAAGGAAACGGAGGAAAAGCAATATGTCACCGGACTTTCGTTCGGGGTGAAATGATTATAAGTCCCTACTAAACAAGTTTAAGAAAAGATATAAGTTTTCCTGTTTGTGTAAACTGGAGTCAATCCGATTTCTATTACATTTGCTGATTGATTGTATTCTTCAGACCCTTATTTATAATATATACAAGAAATAAAATCGAAGAACTCTGGATCCAACTGTAACAAATATTTGAAAATAAAAACGGAATTACGCTATCAGTTGTAAGTTTCAGTGCTAGTGCAATCGGCCTTTCATTCGACTCTCCAGACAGTAGTTAAATATATAGTCAACATCTGAAATGGTCTGTTACGGTATTTGTAGGGCCCGTCACTGCTATTTATATTCCATTTATGGTTTTATTGATTTTCAGAAAGTCCGGAATGGGGACAATGGAGTGCATGCAGCGTGTCTTGTGGAGCAGGTTGGAGGTCCAGATATAAGCAATGTACTAACTGTGATATGAACCATTTTAACAACGTCATGTCACAACCATGTCTAGAAAACTTTTACTGTGCAGGTACCGTATTAAATAAATAGTGCTGAATCAATTTTTCTAGACTACTGAAAAAAAATGTACATGAACTGAAACTTAAAGAAATGTACTATTGCATGTATAGTTTTATATAAAAAAAAAAATTAATTGAAACGAAATACAATGAAAATAAAATATAATTACACGTAAAAAAAACAAATGCATAACGCGTTTTAAAGTTACAAGTATAATTGAGCGATCTTGTGTTGTTTTCTCTTTACAGTCGATGGTAACTGGGGTCCATGGTTTGGTTGGTCTCCGTGCTCAGACTCATGTGGTGGGGGAACCCGTAGACGAGAGAGGCGATGTAATTACCCTCCCCCTACACATGGAGGGAAAGATTGTCCAGGAAGGAGTGAAAGGGTACAGGAATGTAATGAAGATGAATGTCCAGGTATGATTTCTCTTATATCTTCTTCAAATCACATTATTCATATAGATAAGCAACACCTGCAAATTAGTATTGATGGAAGCAAAATATGGAGTATGAAATTAGTAAAGCTGTCAAATCCCTTTTATGAAATAATCCCATACATGCATTGATGATAAAATATACTTATTCCTTAATACAATTGGTTACAATTTATGTATTACTGAAAAATTATTACACCAGGGTTTTCGATATCACAAACTAGTCAAAACATTTACTAAATTTTATCATCGGTATAAGGACATCATTCGTAAATATAGCTCAACATGCAGACTTCTTATACGTTCAGGTATTTCACATCCAATATTTTATGGAAATATTCTTTATAAAAATGTCAGTATTCACCTCAGAAGCTAACAAAACCTTTAAATAGACTTACTAAGAAGGGATATAGTTACGATACTGTTGTCAGGTCATTAAAGATTGCATATTTTGGCGTTAATATTGATTCACTTATAGGGTCTTTGCATCGGAACTAAACACATTTATTATTAATAAACCAGTTGTTGGCATGACACGGGTTATGTTCTTCTCATATTTTTTATGATGGTATGATACTTAACCCCTCAGGGGGAGGATTGTGCCTGATATTCATATGATGAAGACATAATTTTTCAATCAGTTTAATTGAAGTCCATAGCTGGCATGTCAGTTAACTGCTAGTAGTCTGATGTTATTTATGTGTTATTGTCATTTTGTTTATTTTCTTTGGTTACATCTTCTGACATCAGACTCGGATTTCTCTTGAACTGAATTTTAATGTGCGTATTGTTATGCGTTTACTTTTCTGCATTGGCTAGAGGTATAGGGGGGGGGGGGGGTGTTGAGATCTCACAAACATGTTTAACCCCGCCGCATTTTTGCGCCTGTCCCAAGGCAGGAGCCTCTGGCCTTTGTTAGTCTTGTATTATTTTAACTTTTAGTTTCTTGTGTACAATTTAGAGTTTAGTATGGGGTTCATTATCACTGAACCAGTATATATTTGTTTAGGGGCTAGCTGAAGGACGCCTCCGGGTGCGAGAATTTCTCGTTGCATTGAAGACCTGTTGGTGACCTTCTGCTGTTGTCTGCTCTATGGTCGGGTTGTTGTCTCTTTGGCACATTCCCCATTTCCATTCTCAATTTTATTATTCCTAAATACATATACTAGAAACCAGAGACATATAGTATGTCTCTTATATAATTCATTATTTAGATTACTCTTGCAGCTACACATATTCAAACTAATATTGAATGTTTAGCAGTTAAACTGATAGTTCACTCCATTTTCGGAAAAAGAAGCGGTTATCCAGTAACACATACAAAACTGTATTTTATCATCGTAAAACAAATATTTTAACAATTGAAATCATTTCAATAACTGACACATATGTATTTCCCTAGAGGATGGTAACTGGTCACCCTGGTCCAGTTTTTCTACATGCAGTGTGACGTGTGGATTTGGTACGATGACTAAGACTCGAGAGTGTAATAATCCCACACCAGTCAACGGTGGCAAGGAGTGTAGTGGATTTCCTGTCCATCAACAGAGATGTAACCATAGGCAATGCCCACGTAGGTTAAATTTTAGAAAATTATATTTTTTTTATATTTTCTTTCATTTTGATCGAGCCCTTTTCATACTGTGTTTGTTACGTACACCTTTCAAGTGACTAATTCACATGCAGAAAATCACAAGTAGTCAATTCGTTAAAAATTTATAATTAAAATCAGAGATACAAAAAATAATGATTATAGTGGAATTTAGTTAGTAATTTTCTTTCGATTAGAATTGGAAAACATGTATGTAAGTCGGCTTAAAGACAAAAAAATAATAAAGAAATATTTTATTTCAGAACATGGTGGTTGGTCTCTTTGGTCATCCTGGAGCTCATGTCCTGTCTCATGCGGAGAAGGAGAACGGATCAGAAAACGAACATGTGATAGTCCAAAACCACTGTTTGGTGGGAACGATTGTGAAGGTTCCGATACCGACCAACAGACATGTAAACTGCCGATGGTTTGTCCAAGTAAGTACTACTACAAATGTATTAATAATAAAATTGTTTTTACTAAAATAAACACACAGGTCTGCTACATTATTTTTATGCCCCACCTACGATAGTAGAGGGGCATTATGTTTTCTGGTCTGTGCCTCCGTTCGTTTGTCCGTCCGTCTGTGCCTCCGTTCGTCCGTCCGCCCGCTTCAGGTTAAAGTTTTTGGTCAAGGTAGTTTTTGAAGAAGTTGAAGTCCAATCAACTTGAAACTTAGTACACTTGTTACCCATGATATGATCTTTCTATTTTTAATGCCAAATTATAGTTTTGACCCCAATTTCATGGTCCACTGAACATAGAAAATGATAGTGCGAAGTTCAGGTTAAAGTTTTTGGTCAAGGTAGTTTTTGATGAAGTTAAAGTTACATCAACTTGAAATATAGTACACATGTTCCCTATGATATGATCTTTCTAATTTTAATTCCAAATTAAAGTTTTGACCCCAATTTCACGGTCCACTGAACATAGAAAATGATTGTGCGAGTGGGACATTCGTGTACTATGGACACATTCTTGTTTTTTGTTGCTTTTCTAAGATATTAGTACTTTTAATATTATCTCATCTTATAAAGATCATGGGGTGGGGTGGAGGTGGGTGGGGCATCATATAGATATATAGAAAAATCACGAAAACATATGATTGTACGTATATACTCTGTCATGATTGCATGACAATTATACTAGTAAACTGAGTACACTATGCATGTGCAGAAGCTTTGATGTCAAATTATAAAACGATTGACAATCAAAACTGTTTGGTTTTGGAACAAACATACAACATGGTGTGCTGCTGAATAAATTCTACCCCTTTTTTGCATACAAAAGATTTTCGTGGGTTCAGATTCATTTCTCCCCGAGATGCAGTATAATAAAAGTAATTAATGTGCATACTTTTCAGTTGATGGAGCTTGGTCTTCATGGACTAACTGGGGGAGATGTTATGGACCACCATGTGGAAAAGGGCAACATAGAAGATCCCGCAGTTGTACTCAACCTGTGGCCAAGCATGGCGGGAGACCGTGTCGTGGTTTCAGATCAGAAACCAGAGTCTGTGTCAATGACAAAAACTGTCCTGGAGCTAGTAAGTATGAGACAACATGGTTATCGGTGCTTAGTTTCAAGACATTTGCACTTTCTTTCTTAAATTGTAATAAAATGCTTCCGTTTATTGTATAAACAAACTGTACACCGGCATAATTGTGTTAAATTTAATTGATTATTTCGTTGTCCAATAGAATTTTGGCAGTATCAAATACTGCTTTTTTTCAGACGGTGAAGTTGTGATTACACTGCGCAAGATGTTGGCACGAATTCCATTTTGCTGCAGATTTCTATTGTGTACAGCAATGCGACAGAGTCATATAAATACACTAGTATACATGTCTCTGAATGCGATAAATGGTCAGCTCGATGAAAATATTTTATTGCTGTTATATTGAAAATCAAATAAGGAAAATTAATAATATTGAAATTTTAAATGCGTGTGAGCATTTTTAATTACAGCATGTAAAGAGAAAAGTAGTAGAATTTCAAAAATGATTTCAAGCTATAATGGCATCAAAACTCATTTCTTCTCGGAAGTGTTTCATATGTACGTAGTTCCTTGTGTACTTGCGTAAAACATGATTTACTGTCTATAAAATGTAGACATGCCTAAAATGAATGTTGGACACATGTTTTTTTTGTCGCAGAAAGCTCGACATAGGGATAGTGATCCAGCGGCGGTGTCGTCGGCGTTAGTTAAAAGCTTTATATTTTAGAAGTTGGAAGACCTGGATGCTTCATACTTTGTATATAGATGTCTC
This sequence comes from Mytilus galloprovincialis, assembly GCF_965363235.1. Lineage (NCBI taxonomy): Eukaryota > Metazoa > Mollusca > Bivalvia > Mytilida > Mytilidae > Mytilus > Mytilus galloprovincialis. The sequence goes on from NC_134838.1 coordinate 104,424,443, forward strand.
ATGTTACGAAGTTTCCGTCAGTCACATGTTCAATGTCCTTGACCTCATTTTCATGGTTCAGTGACCATTTGAAAAAAAAGTTAACATTTTTATTAATGTTAAATTCTCTCTTACTATAAGTAATAGGATAATTGTATTTGGTATGCGTGTACCTTGCAAGGTCCTCATGCCCGTCAGACAGTTTTCACTTGACCTTGACCTCATTTCATGGATCAGTGAACAAGGTTAAGTTTTGGTGGTCAAGTCCATATCTCAGATACTTTAAGCAATAGGTCTAGTTTATTCGATGTATGGAAGGACTGTAACGTGTAAGGTGTACATGACCAACTGCCAGGTGTCATCTGACCTTGACCTCATTTTCATGGTCCAGTGGTTATAGTTAAGTTTTTATTTTTTGGTCTGTTTTTCTTATACTTTATGCAATAGGTCAACTATATTTGGTGTTTGGAATGATTGTAAGGTGTCTAGCTGGCAGGTGTCATCTGACCTTAACCTCATTGTCATGGTTCAGTGGTCAAAGTTAAGTTTTTGAGTTTTGGTCTCTGTTCCTTATACCATATGCAATAGGTCAACTATATTTGGTGTATGGAAATAATTCATGATCTATATAATAGGTTTTATTTGACCTTGACTTCATTTTCACGGTTCATTGCTCAGTGTTAAGTTTTTGTGTTTTTGGTCTGTTTTTCTTAAACTATAAGCAATAGGTCAACTACATTTGTTGAATGGAAGAATTGTTAGCTGTACATGTCTGCTTGGAATGGTTCATCTGACCTTGACCCCATTTTCATGGTTCATTGGCCAATGTTTAGTTTTATTTGTTAATGTTAAGTTTATGTGACAGTTGTAATAAAGCTTTATATTTAGGACTATCAACATAATATCAATGATTAGTTAAGAAGGCGAGACTTTTCAGCGTGTGCACTCTTGTCCAGTATGCGGTTAACACTCAGTGTAATTGAATGGACATGCACAACTTGGCATTTGACCTCGATGATGCACAATCATCGTAGCTAGGACTATATATTCTTTCATTTCTTCAGATTCCAGCATTTTGAGGTATTGTTAGATCAAAGATGTTTTTGGTAGAATCATATATATATATATAATATCTATGGTTGGATGGACGAAATTATCATAGGTTATTCGCCAAATTATAACAGAATGATACAAAAATACGATGATATACTAAACCAAGATGATTGAATCTTGTAGATGATCCGCAGTGGTGTCAGTGGAATGATTGGTCTCCATGCACAGCCACATGTACTGGTCTAAATTCAATGCAGGTCCGACAAAGGGCCTGTTTATGTCCAGTCCCTAAACAAGGACAAGAAAGCTGTAAAGGTAAGCTAAAGCTTAAACTTTTATTAATCTTCAGTTCATTTAAATGCGAACAATCTCTGGATTGAGTGATACATATATGTAGTTTATTTTCTTAACTGTTCAAGAACTAAAATACACTATATTATGTAGGAGGTACTATTTCAGTACCTTTAAGTAATACTACCAAAAAATGTACACATGCAAAATTAGCTGTCTATGTTCCGGACAATATGAGTATTTGGACCATACGCGTATGGTCATGACCATATAGGTATATACTCATATGGTCGGGGTAGTTAACACTCTGTTACAGTTTACTTTTAATACTTCTAAACTCTTCATTTGGTATGACCGTTCATTAAAAAGACGCTATCATATAAGTAATTTAATTATTGTATTATAATAAAAAGATAAGCTAAATAAAAATAAGAAGATTCACAAAGTTAATTTTACTTAATTGTCAAATTTATAGTAAACACATTTTATACCAGTGGTCATTACCGATGGGCATTACCAATTTGTTATTACGAGTGAATGGCAAGATGTCGACTAAAAAAATAAATTTCAAAAATTTCTTTATGAACTGTTACACAAGAAGTCAGTGGAAAGTAACACAGTTTATTTAAGATAAAGTTTTTGTTTTGTTGAAACGTTTATAATGGAATTTGAAGAATATACCTATATGGTCCAAATACTCATATGGTCCGGCCCGTTAATAACCAAACGAGTATTATACTCATATGGTCCGACCATACGCGTATGGTCCAAATACTCATATGGTCCGGAACATCTATAAAAGAACATACAGGGAAAATATGTGATGGTAGTTACATGTGACCATCGAGTTTCTCCCAATGTCTACGTTATAAAGGTCATTGACCAATGGTGTGTTGTCCTTGCTGCAATTTGACGATGTATTTGGTATATGCCAATTTTCAATATGGTGGACCTTTTTTTTAAGAAATAAAGATTACAGATATTAGAAAATAGAAGTTTCTTTGTGTTTATTTTTTTTTTTTTTTTTCTTAATTTATTTATTTTTTATTTTTTTTATCTTTTCAATAGAAAATGTAAAATATTTCCAATTGAGATTTATTTATAAAAATGACATTATATTTATCTTATATGTATTATTTTGTATGTATGTCATGTATATGTTGTAATTGTTGGAAATAAAAATCAAAAGTTAAAAAAAAAAAAAAAAAAAAAAAGAAAAAGAAGTTTCATGAAAATAAAAATAATCTCCTCTGATGTCAACTGTCCTTGTGAATACTTGTCATACTTTGTAAGAGTGCAGTCATTGGTCTCAAGGATCTCGTGCTACATTATACGCAGTATTTTTCTGTCATGTTTTAGAAAAAATGAGTACACCAAATCGTTTCCATTCTTTTCTGAATGGTGTTCCAAAAGGAATTTAAAGTCTTTTTCTCGGGTTGTGGTTGAAATGACAGCAAATCACATACGAATCATTTCCATAGAGAACTCGTTTTTTACAACCTAGTGATAGTTATCGTTAGAGAAATATGTTCGCCAACGTTCAAGATTGGCATTTAAGTGTGTAACACTATCTTGCAAATACAAATTAAACAACCTTGGAAAAATCCAATCAGCAATGATGATTGTTGATATCAGTTTTACTGCAAAACATATAAATGATGAAAATAATGATAACTATTTTTCCGAAATTTGGATGGTTTTTGCTTGCCTTCAGACCACGTTGACCACATGCATGGACCAACAAGTTTAATTCAAATGTGTATTAAACTCAAAATTAATGCATCTTTCTATTAAATATTCATGATTTTGTTCGAAGGGTATGGCAAACATGCAACAGAAAGAAATAGTTATTAAAATGCACCTAAGGCCACGGTTTTTTAATTTGATGGTTTACGGATTTTCCCAATGAAAAAGTCGGGTCGGTCGGTCGGGAATTAAAAAAGAAAAAAAATCATCTTTGAAGACAGAAAAATATGCAAAATCAATATATATTTCACCTTTCTAACAATATGTTTGTTATGCTATTTTATCATCATTTCTTAAATTTTAGTTCGATGAAATATTATTGCTCAAATTTTATAAACATCGCATGACATTGTCTAATAAATTACAGTAAAAAAAAGGGGGGTGCACGGACAAAGACGAAATTAAATCGTCATATCAGAAACAAGAAAAATAAATTCGCGTAGCTCTTTATCAATTCCAGAAAACTTGGTGAATAATGATCTTCAAGCACGAAAACTGATAAAGAAAAAAATGTAAAAACGTCGTACGAAAATAAGTTTCAACACACGTGTTAAAAACCTAATAGACTCGTCCACTGGAAAACGAGATTATCGGGTTAATCTGTTGTCTCGCATTCCCGTTTTTTATCCAAATGGACGATAATTTTTTCATTATCTATGAAACAAGAAAATTCCAAATGATTTGTTAATATTCAGTACTTCAACTTGATGCCTTTACCCTGTCCACATTTGGACAAGTCTATTTCTATGAGATGATGATCTTACGGACTGATGACAAATAAGGGAAACGAACTTATTGTGTAATTGGTTTTAAAAACAAGTTTCGTTCCGCAATATTATTTGCGCAAACGACATTTCAAGGTCAGTTATAATTGATTTGTCTATTTTTAGAAACGTAAACTGGAAGTTTTATTTTTTCACAACAGAAAGTGTTATCAATTTTGTTAGTGATTAATGCATTTCATTTCATAAAAAAAAATTATTTAATTATTTTTCAGGGATAATGCATTTGCTAGGGTCGGCGGGAATAAAAAAGCATGAAAAGTCAATTTTATTTTTATTCTGGAAATCGGAAAAATCGGGTCGGCGGATCCGTAAACCAACAAATTAAAAAATCCTGGCCTAACCAAAAGGAGTTGTTGTAAGGTCACTTATTGACCCTTTCATTTGAAAACAAAAAATCATTTTCTATCAAACAAACACACTTCAGATGTTATTCAGTCAGATATCAGATTATATAATATATCTTTGAATTGTGTTTAAAACATGCAGCACAGATGAAGTAGCTCCATTTTATATAACATTACTGTTTACAGGAGAGAGCTTCCAAGTGAGAGAATGTATTAATGTACCATCATGTATGCCAGCAGTTGTATCAAATCAAGGTATAATATTTCCACTTGTTTTGAAACTCAAACAAGCTGTATATTTACCATATTGATTGCTAATTTAATGTCCAGTGGTGAATGTTTCATGCATATTAAGGATGAAAACAAATTTCAACACAATAAGAATCTGTAGTGTTATGACCAGATTTAAGGGTCTGAAATTTGTGCTGATACTGGAAAATGAGGATATTTTTAATAACTGGAAATCTATGCCTCCCTCCCTCCTAATTTTTGTTACAAGGGTTCTCGAACTTTCAAAGACTGAAATAAGCTGCATAACTTTTTTCTGCCATTAAATGTATCCAGGGTCCTGAATTTTGGTTAATGCCAGTGCTGAGTGATAGCTTTTGTTACTAATGTTCTTATAAAGAAATATATCAGTGATGCCCCGGTTGGTAAGGAGCACTGATTTTGGAAAACCCATAAACAATATCTGCCTGTTTTACATAGCTGTCAAATATGTATGACTGGACCCTATTTTCCTATTAATATCCTCATGTTTTATTCAAAATAAACACTTCAATTGGTTATAGTGATCAAATTGAATTACAATTCTTGACAATATATAATACTGAAATTGTCTGATTTTGTTACTTTCAGACAGAAATGTTGGAAGTGAAAATGAAGAAAGTTTATACAGTACTATTTCAACAACATCAGCTTTTCCAGAAGTAGTGTTGGTAGGTACAGAACATGTGAATACATGATAATAAAATATCTGCATCTTTATTATCCTTTCCAATATCTAGTACCCATTATTTTTATTTACAAGTATAAGGGCTAAAAAGGCTTAAAATAAGAATTGATGTTTTTTAGTATCTGTTGTCTTCTCTTTTTTGTGAAGTTATTTAATAAATACAAACTTTTACTTCTTGCATACTAATTATAGCACACATTCTAAAATTCTTAAAAATCAAGCAAATAGCAGAATAAGGTCATATTATGACAGATGACATCATAAAATCCGGTTGCCAGCTGAAATAGTTTTTTTTTTTTTTTTTAAATCTTTGCATCAAGTAAAAAATAAATAGCGCTTGGGTCATGAATTTCATTCTTAAAACTTAAGAGTAAAACCATTGGTTTGTTTTATTACTGCTGACTTCCTACATTTAGCTTTGGTATAATTAAACATTTATTGTGGCCATTTATGAGCAGAACATCCCAATTTTTAACCCTTCAAGATGTTAACAATTGAGATGGTCACATCATGTGCAGGCAATAATCATATTTTGCCACGACTTTGCCAATAATGTTCCATCCAAAACAAAGGGTACAAAGAGTAATAAGGATAGTATATTCACATTTTATAATTTATTCATATTGTTTGTAAATGTTATAAAAGAACTTTTCAAATAATCCTTATATAAAAACATATTCAACTTAAGGGGTCACAGTGCAATCCTGAATTATTTTGTTGTTTGGTCACATGTTAATTTTTTTCAACAGTAGTTAAATTTTATACTGAAATCAGCTATTTTACTATACAGATAAAGCTATACGTATAAACGTTAGCTTTATACGTCAATGACCTCAACTAACCTATAAGCCCCGCCTACTTACCGGAACTACTGTATTTCATCAACAACGTCATGTCACAACCATGACAACGTGTAGTAACAAAGGTCAAACTTTTATGAATTTAAACTTGTTATGTATTCAAATTGGTAATTTATACCATGTTTATTAAATGTTATTAATTAAGTTCATTTTCCGTTTCTAATTTCTTAAAATGTCAATGTTTTACCGCCTGGACTACGCTCATAGGGAAATACCCCAAAATGGTACCCCAAGAGGGAACTTCCAAACACTTTTTTAACAATGTTTGTTACATATATTTTTTTTTAATTTTTAATTTTTTTTTATTGATTTCAGTATAAAAACAATATACGTATAGTGTCTTGAAATATGAAATTTATTTTTATTTGGCAAGAAACATCGCATTTCCCTCGTTTCTAAGCCTCATACAAATAAATTTCATATTTCAAGACACTATATGTATATTGTCTAATTATAATCCTCATGTACAATTTATACTAATTATGTCTTCTTTCTTTTAGGACAAAGAATCTCCCTAGATGAGAGCTGAAGATGAGATTCATTATCTACAAATGTATTCACTGTAAAGTTCACAATCTAACAATGTTAACTTTTAGGAGTACTTATTCATTAAGTGTTGTGATGTAGACTTTCTTATAAACATGTATGCTAAATGTACATGTCAAATTTGTCAGAAAAATAATTGTTTTATATATCCTGTAAATATTTATTTCGTTTTTATAAATATTATTGTTGTACAGTTTCATATTTATTTGTTTTTATAAAACTGAGTAAATAAAAAAAAATTAAATATATCTATCTGTTTGTTATATGAATATTTTACTTTTGTCTGTTGCTGTTTTCATTATGCTCAAATTTTTTTTTAATTTTTACAAAATAAATGGGGAATGTGTTCAGAGGACACAGATGATGCCTGGCTTGCATGTAACGTTGTAAAGGGAAATAACTCAGGAACTGTAAAAGTGATGCTACTGAAATTTGTACTTGATCTTAGTTTTGTGGTAATAAGCATTGTTTAAAGTTTCATAACATTTATACGAGACAAATTAAGTTAGAGAACCGAAATGAAAAATTCAGCCATTTTCCATTTGTAAAGAAGCATAACTCTAGAAAAGTTAAAGTGACACCACCAAAATTTGAAATTGATCTGTGTTTTGTGGTAATAAGCATTGTGTATAAGTTTTATAAACATTCGATTGTGGCAAACTATAGTTATGAGAACAGAAACTTGTTTTTTTTTCCATTTGTAAAGGGGCATAACTATAGAATGGTAGAAGTGAGGTAGAAAATTTCAGGGCAGATCGATCTTGACTGATTTACAATTCTACCCGATGTCAGATTTGCTCTAAATGCTTTGGTTTCAGAGATATAAACCAAAATCTACATTTCCCCCATATGTTCTAGTTTTAGCCATGGCTGCCATCTTGTTTGGCAGGTTGGGCCATCGGATACATTTTTTTAAACTACATTCCCCAATGAGGATTGTGGCCAAGTTTGGTTAAATTTGGCTCAGTAGTTTCAGAGGATGAAATTTTTGTAAAAGTTAAAAACGACAACGGATGAGAAAAGCTCACTTGGACCTTTTGGGCCAGATGAGCTTAAAAAGGCTATATCCCAGCAAGTCTGTAATCAGAAGTTGGACATGCTTTTCTTTTTAAATTGGAAGGCAAGGAAATTTAACAAAGGGTCTATCATGTTTGGTTCAATCTAACCAAGGACTTTTATCACCAGTGATTCAAATAACAAAAGTGATCAAAAATGTTAATATGGCAAGAGCTTTCCTTCTTATTGGTAAAATAAAGCAGCAATTGTGGGAAGTCCAAAATATAAGAGAAATAAAACTAATAATAAAACAGTTCTTTTTAATATGTACTTTCTCACAATATATAAATTGTCCTTTGCTGTTCTCTGAAAAACATGATTACAAAAATAACCACCACTAATAACAAACATAAAATATAAAATTAAATCAGAAAAAGAATAAAAAGAAATTCACCTGATTTATCAAACACATGTACCATTTTAAAAACAATCTTTGTTCTGTATATATCAAGCTCATTAAACATATTGTTTAAGAACTTAGTAACAAAACAACAAAATTGGTGTGCTTTCTATTTACATCTTAATGTAGAAGAAGAAAAAGCACAAGAATAAGTCCGACATAAAAAATAAAATTTTATCTACATAGCATATACAATAACTGTTTTTCACACATAAACTGGACCATGTTATTAAAGTAAAAAAATGATAAAAAAAAAATGATTTCATTTCCTTGCAACATAAAATGTCACATAAAATACAATCTAAAAACTAAATGGTCAATGATTCATTTCAGGTTTTTTCCTCTCTGAAGTACAGTTCAAACAGAACTATTTAAAACATTTAATAGCAAAAACAATTTAATATTGGTGTGCATTATCCTTGAAAAGAACAAAAACATTCACAGAACATCAGTGAGAAGAACTGAAAACTGTTTGGGAATGTCGTATTGTAACTGAATGATTAAAAGCTCATTAAAAGTAACAACTCTGTTTTCTGGAATGTGAACTAAATGGAATTTTCAAACTTTAAAATTTGTAATAACGTAAAAAGAAATAGTGGTCAAATAATGTATTTTCAACATTTATTCTGGCAACACTGAACCATAAATCCAAATAAAGATAAAAGTCTATATATATGAACTATTTAATATTAAGAATGACTTACAATATGTTTTTTCTAATATAACAAAAAGAAAATTGCATGTTTTGCATTTACAAAAAAAAATTGACAAAAATATTAAATCTCTTTACATAAATGTAAATGATCATTTTGTTTTAATAATATTTTCAAAATTCAATTTATTTATGAAAATACATGTGTCCTCTGGAGAAGCTATGTGCATTTTAAGTTAGACTTGATATACAAAATATTTTTTTTAATTTTGCTTAAAAAGAATGTAAAATGTATATACAATCCAAATTTAAGACTTAATCATATATACTGGGGAAATCATTTGTTAAAGAATAAAACATAATGTCATGAATAGAACAGAAATGACAATTTAGGGAGATTATAAAAATCACTCTCTTTCATGATCCTAAAACAATAAAAAATTATGACTATTTGTTATCCATAATTTCTTAATTTATAAAAACTAGTTGTTAGACAATACTTATAACTACTCCTGAATTCGAAACATTGGTGTGAAACTTATTTACCACAGCAAAATTACAACTATGATTAAAGTTCTTGTCCTTGTGAATTTAAAATTTACCTTAAGAATATGATTGAATAAATTAATCTTATTTTTTACTAAGAAAAAAACAGCACAATTCTTCACTACTTAAGGAATTGATACGATGAAGCACTAAAGAATAATACTACACATAGCACAAAGAGAATGGCATTCATGTATAAAACATACACATCTACCCTATGCAAATAAAACTGTACATATACAGTTAAAACTACACTATTTACAAGCACTAATTACAGAATTACAGCACTACATTTAAATAAATATACAACGCTTTGTACTCTTACATGCCTCTTCTATTCCTGAGTTTCCAAAATCACTTAAGTGAAGAGTCACTGATATTACATTCTAAAAAAAGATTTCTTCTCAGAGTAACACATGTCTGGTTCTTTTTTTATACATTGTCTTAGTCAAATTAACAAGTGGATGTTATTCACACGATAGTCTAGTATCCTTTAATACAGTGCATACATGGTAACACAAGAGTAATATGTGCAAAGAATGGCTTATAGAATCCTATAACTGTACAACACATTTATCAGCATTTTCTTTTCTTAAATCGCCTGCTCCTTTTCTTTTTTGGTGACTTTGAAGCACACTGACCCAAGAAATCTTCAACTTGATTCTGCCAGTTCTGTTGTGAACTCTCTGTACCAAGATACTGTATGTCATCGTCGTCATGGTTATCAGATTTCTTGTCCTTTGATTTCTCTTTGTTCAGCTGTCTTGATACATTTCTCATCGACTTAAAAATAAGTAAAAAGAATATTGTTATTAACTTGTGAAAATTAATCGTTAATATTACTCTTCATCAATAAGATACATTTTACATCCAATTGAAAGTTATCTACAAAGATAACTAGAGGCTTGCAACCTTCCTTTTGACGTTTAGAACATTGTGGTACAATTAAATTTCAAAGAAATCCACATATTTATACTATAAGTTATTGTCTAGAAACCAAATGTCTTTGACCATCAAAGAAGACGATGTCAAACCGTTATATGGTTGCAAAAATTTTGCAGTCATACAAAACTGAATACCCTGTGTGTTGCTTGGTTGTTGTTTGGTTAATGTATATAAAATATCTGCTTTGATTCTTTTTTAATTTGTTTTAACTGTGGACTTCGAGATTTATGGAAAAATTCATTGACAAACATGTCTTGGATTTTTTTTTTTTTTCTCTTTTAAAAATTGCTAGGCAACAGATGACATTCTCATATTCATTGTGTATTGAATAGTTTAAGTTTTGAAAAAATTACATATTATCAAGGACAACTTCAGTCTCATTGCGCCATTTAGTTTATAAATGATTTGAGAACATGTTTAACAAGGCATTAGAAAGATACAAAAAACTTGACAATAACTGATACTGAGCTAAAAACAAATTACATTAACTTTTACAACATAAATTATAGTTAATTTTAATTGTAATTAAATCATACTAGAGGAAAAGAAGTGAATAGGATTTAAATAGTTGTAAGTAAACCAATAAAGACATACTCTAGAATAAATTAACTATTTTGTCACCTTCATTTAGTTTTCTTTGAAACAATTTGACTTTTTAAATGATTTTTAACAATTTCTAGAGTACATCAAAGTTCATCCAAGGAATAATATAGGGAAACAAGCAGGTAAATACAGGTGCTGAAATAATGATCTGACGATATAAATTATTCAAAATGATGATTACAAGATGATGATGAAGGTGCGGAAAGCAAAAAGAACAGGTTTTTAACTTACTTTTAATTTTTAATGTTTTAAGTATCTTGCTTTTGGGAGTTTCCTAGACTAAAAATAAATGTACAATGCTTACACAATGCATACACACCAGAAAGACAGAGTTGTGTTACTTCTACTAAGACTATGCTCATATATAGATATATCTAAGACTATGCTCATATATAGATATATCTAAGACTAATACATGCTAATACAATACCAATAACATATACTTACCAGGCTCAATCTATAGATAATCAAAACATGCATATTTTTTTAGTTTATAACAAAGATAAGTATAGTAATCATATACTGATTTTCAAACTATCAGATAGTTTTTTCAATTTTAAAAACCAAAGAGAATAAAAGCATATGTGATTTTTTTTTTAAAGCATTTATAACAATAAATGATTCAATCAATTGAAAATTCATGCAATTCAAATAATTTTTTTTAACTTTCTTGATTCAAATTTCTTCAATAACATTTATTGGATGGTTTATCTGTTATTTTAATTTTTTGTGTCTAATACAGAGTTTTCAAAAATTTTATATTTGCATTTCAAAATCATATACCATATTACAAAACAGTAACTTTCAATGGGGTTTATTATTTTGAAATTCTTGAAATTTTTAACAAAATAAACATACCCTAGAATCTTCCCTGGAATGATCTCTATGAGATTCCCGAGGAGATTCAGTCTCCCTGGAATGTTCTCTATGAGATTCCCGAGGAGGTTCAGTCTCTCTATCATACATGGTCTGTTCTACAGAGAAAGGTTCATCTTCCCCACCAGCAGTACTCATATTGTCTAACATCTCTGCTTTCTTCTTACGCTCAACAAAATCAGGTATGGCTTCTTCTGTTAAGTAATTGTCTTCCCTGAAAAAATATTGATTAAATTTTTCATAATAACATCATTAATATTGTCAATCTACCAGATATTTTATCAGCTGAAAGTCAAAAAAGTTTGGAATGCAAAAACTGAAAATCTTTAAATCAAAAGGAAGCATGTAAACTCAGAATCAAACATTGTGTTGAAGAATTCATATGTAAAATCTGTTTCAGCAACTAGTTAACGTGTTGGAACAGATGGCCAGATATTTAAGGGACGAATGTTTTATGGTATTACCAAGCAACACGTCATTTAAAATAGTTAGCTAATATTAATCTTGGACTTTCAAAAAGATTTGTGGATTTGAGAGAAGAAAACAAAGTTTATATTTACATTGATGCATTATTTATGGTACCTTTACATTGATGCATTATTTATGGTACCTTTGCAGACTGAAGATGTTGTCTCATCAAAATTCAATTCTTTATAATTCTCTGTGAAAGTCAATTATTTCTCTAATATGCAGTAAAAAAATTAAAATGTATTTTGTAGTTTCGAAGTAGAAAGACAATTATAGTCTATGAATACCTCTCATCCGGTAGAAATTCTGGAACTTCAGAACGACGAAATCTATAATTAGAAAATCTTGGTCTGCGGCTGTTTGGTGTTGACATATTCTTGCGATCTTTGTATGAACTGGTTGTCAGGTTCTCCATAATATCTTGAAGGGTGCTGCAATAAAACAAAACAATGATTAATAATTTTGGTGACTATATTTTACAGTAAACTATAAGTTTTCAGAAAACTGGATAAAGAACTCAGAGGAATTAAAACATGTCACAATGTTGGGCACTATCAGATGAAGCATGGTGCAATATATAAAGAAGCTTTGATTTGTAGTTGATGAAAAAATATAACTAAATATCTTATACTAGCATATCATTTTAAAGGAACTTTGAAATCTTAGTTTTAAAAGATAAATGCAAAAATTATTCATTTAACTTGTTACTATGAGAGATACATTAAAAGCAATGAAAATATGAAATATTCTGTTTTAATACTTAAGTTTACACTAAAAACATTGATAAAATGTCGATAAAAAAATCCAATTCAGATATCATAGCTCCAGTAGAAAATCTTCAAATAATCAGTTGTGACAATGCAATGCAGTGACATGTCTGTATTTTTTTTATTCTATATTCATATGATAACTTACTAGCTAATGTCAAAGGACCATCCAGTCTTGTAATGTTTCTCTTTCCTGGAATAGGGATGATGCTGCCTATCTTGACGATGAGCTCTAGATACAGCGGATCTGATTGGTCCTCTGTTGCTATTCTCCTTTGACTGCTCCTTCTAAAATGCAAAGTACATTTTTATCAATTTTGTGAGTGCAGATATAAAGTCTAACCAGGTGCTCCGCAGGGCGCAGCTTTATACGACCGCAGAGGTCGAACCCTGAACAGTTGGGGCAAGTATGGACAAAACATTCAAGCGTGATACAGCTCTGAATTTGGATTGTGATCAAATTTTTGACATTACATGGGTTTTTTTTACACAAAACAAATGTCAAGATTTTACAAATCAATTAAAGATTTCTTCTTCAAACTTTTTAAATCTAAAATTAAATAGTTGATCATGACACAGCATAGGTTTCTGACACAGAACGAATGTGGTCTAATGAACTTAAAAGTTTTTTTTTGCCTTTGAGCAATTCACTATGCTGTTGAATATTAATCCTCTCAAAAAAATGTTTGAAGAAATTTTCTTTTTATTTATGAAATCTGAAATGAGAAAAATTTAAACCCCCCCCCTTTTTTCACATCCCCGTTTCCCTTTTTCCAAAACTGATATCAATTCAAATTTCTAATGGAGTTTGCAACAATAACTACTCTTTAAATACATCATAAAATATTAAAATGTAAAATAAAGTGCTTGTTATCACTGAATGGTAAAGATTGGTTGGTAGTAAAAGTGAATATACATTGTTTATTGTATAAAACAATAAAAAAAACTTCATCAGCAACATTTTATATTGGTAAATTTCCAATGAAGTTATTTACATAAAGTTATTGGCAAATAAAAATAGAAAATGACATCATAGTCATGTCTGGCAAATGTCCAACATACATTATCTAAAAACATTTTAGATAAGATAAGGAAAAAAAGCTTCATCAGCAACATTTTATATTGGCAAATTTCCAATGAAGTTATTTACATAAAGTTATTGGCAAATAAAAGTAGAAAATGACATCATAGTCATGTCTGGCAAATTTCCAACATATATTATCAACTACTATTCTATACAAAGAAAGATAACTCCAATTGAAAATTAATTGCTATTGCAAAATATTGTGCAATTAGATATTTCTTGCTTTTGTGCATTACTGTGCAATTGAAAATTTCTTGCTATTGCACAATACTTGATATGGAATCCTGATTTGGACCAACTTAAAAACTGGGCCCATAATCAAAAATAAAAGTACATATTTAGATAAAGCATATCAAATAAGCCCAAGAATTTAATTTTTGTTAAAATCAAACTTAGTTTAATTTTGGACCCTTTGGACCTTAATGTAGACCAATTTGAAAACTGGACCAAAAATTAAGAATCTACATACACAGTTAGATTTGGCATATCAAAGAACCCATTTATTCAATTTTTGATGAAATCAAACAAAGTTTAATTTTGGACCCCCATTTGGACCAACTTGAAAACTAGGCCAATAATTAAAAATCTAAGTACATTTTTAAATTCAGCATATCAAAGAACCCCAAGGATTAAATTTTTGTTAAAATCAAACTAAGTTTAATTTTGGACCCTTTGGACCTTAATGTAGACCAATTTGAAAACGGGACCAAAAATTAAGAATCTACATACATAGTTAGATTCGGCATATCAAAGAACCCCAATTATTCAATTTTTGATGAAATCACACAAAGTTCAATTTTGGACCCTTTGGGCCCCTTATTCCTAAACTGTTAGGACCAAAACTCCCAAAATCAAACCCAACCTTCCTTTTATGGTCATAAACCTTGTGTTTAAATTTCATAGATTTCTATTTACTTATACTAAAGTTATGGTGCAAAAACCCAAAATAATGCTTATTTGGGCCCCTTTTTGGCCCCTAATTCATAAACTGTTGTGACCTCAACTCCAAAAATCAATCCCAACCTTCCTTTTGTGGTCATAAACCTTGTGTTAAAATTTCATTGATTTATACTAAAGTTATTGTGCGAAAACCAAGAATAATGCTTATTTGGGCCCTTTTTTGGCCCTTATTTCCTAAACTGTTGGAACCAAAACTCCCAAAATCAATCCCAACCTTCCTTTTGTGGTCATAAACCTTGTGTCAAAATTTCATAGATTTCTATTCACTTAAACTAAAGTTATAGTGCGAAAACCAAGAAAATGCTTATTTGGGCCCTTTTTGGCCCCTAATTCCTAAAATGTTGGGACCAAAACTCCCAAAATCAATCCCAACCTTCCTTTTGTGGTCATAAACCTTGTGTTAAAATTTCATTGATTTCTATTCACTTTTACTAAAGTTAGAGTGCGAAAACTAAAAGTATTCGGACGACGACGACGCAGACGACGCCAACGTGATAGCAATATACGACCAAAAAATTAAAATTTTTGCGGTCGTATAAAAAGAATCAAATAAATTAAAGAAATCAAAAGAGGCACAAAAGATGAAAAAAAAAACACTATTTTAGAATTTCAAGTAAACATTATTTGTAAGGTTAAATAATCTTGAATTGGTTAATTTCTATTTCAGTAATGAATTGGTTAATTTCTATTTCAGTAATGAATTGGTTAATTTCTATTTCAGTAATGAATTGGTTAATTTCTATTTCAGTAATGAATTGGTTTTAGTTTCTATTTCAGTAATGAATTGGTTTTAATTTTTATTTCAGTAATGGATTGGTTTTAATTTTTTTTATTTCAATTATGAATTGGTTCTAATTTTTATTTTAGCAATGAATTGGTTTTTATTGTTATTTAAGTAATTGATTAGTTTTATTTTTTTTTTTATTTCAGTTATGAACTGGTTCTAATTTTATTTTTTTAGTAATGAATTGGTTTTAATTTTTATTTCAGTAATGAATTGGTTTTTATTGTTATTTAAGTAATTGATTAGTTTTATTTTTTTTATTTCAGTTATGAATTGGTTCTAATTTTATTTTAGTAATGAATTGGTTTTAATTTTTATTTCAGTAATGAATTGGTTTTAATTTTAGTCAACAGTATCATAACAAATAAATGCCAAGGTTTATGTAATTCCAAAGAACTTACATGTGCCCTTTTAGCTTCAGGGACTGTTTTTTTAGACTCTGGTCCTCTGATTGGAGAGATTTCTATATTCTTGACTGTATCACCTTTCTTTAGACTTTGTAATGACTTTGTGGCCTCAGTTACAACAACTTGATCACATTTCAACACATCAGTTGTTTTTGCTTTTTCTTCATTATTCTCACTGTCTTCCTCAGTAAAAGAGTTATGAATGGCCTCCTCTAGAACATGCAAGTCTCCCAAACCAGGAATAAGGTCTTCTTCTTTCTTAGTAACAGCTTCAGATGGTTCCTCTTCAATCATTGGAGCAGCATCATTCTTATCAACTGTTCTCTCCAGAGTTGCTGCTATGTTCAGCTTGTGTAATGTCAGATTAACAGATTTTTGGATTATGGATTCCTGCAGGTTAACAATCCTCATATCTTCTTGTTTTCTGAACGTGTAAATGTAAATGATTCTGTGTTTAACATATTGAATAATTTCACAAACAAATGTTAAATTTCTTAAATTTTCTTAAGTTAGTTAACATACATTTGACAGTTAAACTAACAACATAGTTCTAGAAAACAAGGATTTTGTACTTTAAAAAGAATCAGATGCTCCACAGGGCACCGCTTTATACGACCGCAGAGGCTGAACCCTGAACGGTTGGGGCAAGTATGGACACAACATTCAAGCTGGATTCAGCTCTAAATTTGGATTGTGATTAAATAGTTGACACAGCATAGGTTTCTGACACAGAATGAATGTGGTCTAATAAACTTAAAATTTGCTTTTTGCCATTGAGAAATTCACTATGCTGTTGAATATTAATCCTCTCAAAAAAAATGTTTGAAGAAATTTTCTTTTTATTTATGAAATCTGAAATGAGAAAAATTGACCCCCCCCTTCTCTTATTCAAAAACTGATCTCTATTCAAATTACTAATGGAGTTTGCAACAATAACTACTCATTTAAATACATCATAAAATATCAAAATGTAAAAAAAGTGCTTGTTATCACTGATTGGTAAAAATTGTTTTAATTTATCAGTTGGTAGTAAAAGTGAATATACATTGTATATTGTATAAAACAATGATTTAAGTTGATTCAACTACTATTCTGGACAAAGAAAGATAACTCCAATTGAAAATTTCTTGCTTTTGCGCAATATTGTGCAATTAGATATTTCTTGCTATTGCGCAATACTGTGCAATTAAAAATACTTGCTATTGCACAATACTGTGCAATTGAAGATTTCTTGCTATTGCGCAATACTGTGCAATTGAAAATTTCTTGCTATTGCACAATACTGTGCAGTTGAAGATTTCTTACTATTGCTGAATACTGTGCAATTGAAAATTTCTTGCTATTGCACAATACTTAATATAATAATTTTGGATCCTGATTTGGACCAACTTAAAAACTGGGCCCATAATCAACCAGATGCTCCGCAGGGCGTAGCTTTATACGACCGCAGAGGTTGAACCCTGAACAGTTGGGGCAAGTATGGACACAACATTCAAGCTGGATTCAGCTCTAAATTTGGATTGTGATTAAATAGTTGACACAGCATAGGTTTCTGACACAGAATGAATGTGTTCTAATGAACTTAAAATTTTTGTTTTCTCTTAGAGCAATTCACTATGTTGTTGAATATTAATCCTCTCAAAAAAATGTTTGAAGAAATTTTCTTTTTTATTTATGAAATTTCAAATGAGAAAAATTGAACCCAATTTTTTTAATCACATTCCCCTTTCCCTTATTCCAAAACTAATCTCAATTAAAATTTCTAATGGAGTTTGCAACAATAACTACTCATTTAAATACATCATAAAATATTAAGATGTAAAAAAACTGCTTGTTATCACTGAATGGTAAAGATTATTTTAATTTATCAGTTGGTAGTAAAAAGTGAATATACATTGTATATTGTATATAACAAAGATTTAAATTGATTCTGGACAAAGAAAGATAACTCCAATTAAAAAAAATCTTGCTATTGCACAATATTTTGCAATTAGATATTTCTTGCTTACTATTCTGGACAAAGAAAGATAACTCTAATTAAAAAAAAATTTGCTATTTCACAATATTGTGCAATTAGATATTTCTTGCCATTGCGCAATACTGTGCAATTGAAAAGACTTGCTATTGCACAATACTTAATATAATAATTTTGGATCCTGATTTGGACCAACTTGAAAACTGGGCCCATAATAAAAAATCTAAGTATATTTTGGATTCAGCATATCAAAGAACCCCAAGATTTCAATTTTTGTTAAAATCAGACTAAGTTTAATTTTGGACCCTTTGGACTTTAGTGTAGACCAATTTGAAAACAGGACCAAAAATGAAGAATCTACATACACAGTTAGATTTGGTATATCAAAGAACCCCATTTATTCAATTTTTGATGAAATCAAACAAAGTTTAATTTTGGACCCCGATTTGGACCAACTTGAAAACTGGGCCAATAATCAAGAATCTAAGTACATTTTTAGATTCAGCATATCAAAGAACCTAACTGATTCATTTTTTGTCAAAATCAAACTAAGTTTAATTTTGGACCCTTTGGACCTTAATGTAGACCAATTTGAAAAGGGGACCAAAGGTTAAGAATCTACATACACAGTCATGACAGTTAGATTCGGCATATCAAAGAACCCCAATTATTCAATTTTGATGAAATCAAACAAAGTTTAATTTTGGACCCTTTGGGCCCCTTATTCTGTTGGGACCAAAACTCCCAAAATCAATCCCAACCGTTCTTTTGTGGTCATAAACCTTGTGTCAAAATTTCATAGATTTCTATTAACTTAAACTAAAGTTATAGTGCGAAAACCAAGAAAATGCTTATTTGGGCCCTTTTTGGCCCCTAATTCCTAAAATGTTGGGACCAAAACTCCCAAAATCAATACCAACCTTCCTTTTGTGGTCATAAACCTTGTGTTAAAATTTCATAGATTTCCATTCACTTTTACTAAAGTTAGAGTGCGAAAACTAAAAGCAGACGCCAACGTGATAGCAATATACGACGAAAAAATTTTCAAATTTTGCGGTCGTATAAAAATCTAAGTACATGTTTAGATTCAGCATATCAAAGAACCCCAAGGATTCAATTTTTGTTAAAATCAAACCAAGTTTAATTTTGGACCCTTTGGACCTTAATGTAGACCAATTTGAAAACGGGACCAAAAATTAAGAATCTACATACACAGTTAAATTCCGCATATCAAAGAACCCTAATTATTCAATTTTTGATGAAATCAAACAAAGTTTAATTTTGGACCCTTTGGGCCCCTTATTCCTAAACTGTTGGGACCAAAACTCCCAATATCAATCCCAACCTTCCTTTTATGGTCATAAACCTTGTGTTTAAATTTCATAGATTTCTATTTACTTATACTAAAGTTATGGTGCGAAAACCAAGAAAAATGCTTATTTGGGCCCTTTTTTGGCCCCTAATTCCTAAACTGTTGGGATCTCAACTCCAAAAATCAATTCCAACCTTCCTTTTGTGTTCATAAACCTTGTGTTTAAATTTCATAGATTTCTATTTACTTACACTAAAGTTATGGTGTGAAAACCAAGAATAATGCTTATTTGGGCCCTTTTTTTGGCCACTAATTCCTAAACAGTTGGAACCAAAACTCCCAAAATCAATCCCAACCTTCCTTTTGTGGTCATAAACCTTGTGTCAAAATTTCATAGATTTCTATTTACTTAAACTAAAGTTATAGTGCGAAAACCAAGAAAATGCTTATTTGTGCTCTTTTTGGCCCCTAATACCTAAACTGTTGGGACCAAAACTTCCAAAATCAATCCCAACCTTCCTTTTGTGGTCATAAACCTTGTGTTTTAATTTCATAGATTTCTATTTACTTTAAAAAAAAAACAAAAGTTATAGTGCGAAAACCAAAAGTATTCGGACGACAAGCGTTTTTTTTTCAATTTTTGCAGTTGTATAAAAACTGCAATGCTTGTTGTATGCGATATAGCTTATCCAAACTAGAGGCTCTAAAGAGCCTGTGTCGCTCACCTTGGTCTATGTGCATATTAAACAAAGGACACAAATGGATTCATGACAAAATTGTATTTTGGTGATGGTGATGTGTTTGAAGTTCTTACTTTCTGAACGATTTTGCTTCTTACAATATTATCTATAATGAACTTTGCCCATTAGTAACAGAGAACTATATTTGGTAAAAATTTACATAAATTTACCAAATTAATGAAAATTGTTAAAAATTGACTATAAAGGGCAATAACTCCTTAAGGGGTCAATTGACCATTAAGGTCATGTTGACTTATTTGTAGATCTTACTTTGCTGAACATTATTGCTGTTTACAGTTTATCGCTATCTATAATAGTATTCAAGATAACCAAAAACGGCAAAATTTCTTTAAAAATTACCATTTGGAGGGCAGCAACCCAACAACCAGTTGTCCAATTCATCTGAAAAATTCAGGGCAGATAGATATTGACTTGATTAACAAATTAACTTCTTGTCAGATTTGCTCTAAATGCTTTGGTTTCATAGTTATAAGCCAAAAACTGCATTTTACCCCTATGTTTTATTTTTAGCTGTGGCGGCCATCTTAGTTGGTTGACCAAGTCATGCCACACATTTTTTAAACTAGATACCCCAAAGATGATTGTGGCCAAGTTTGGATTAGTTTGGCCCAGTAGTTTCAGAGGAGAAGATTTTTGTAAAAGATTACTTTAATTTACGAAAAATGGTTAAAAATTTACTATAAAGGGCAATAACTCCTAAACGGGTCAACTGACCATTTTCGTCATGTTGACCTTTTTGTAGATCTTACTTTGATGAACATTATTGCTGTTTACAGTTTATCTCTATCTATAATAATATTCAAGATAATAACCAAAAACAGCAAAATTTCCTCAAAATTACCAATTCAGGGGCAGCAACCCAACAACGGGTTGACTGATTCAACTGAAAATTTCAGGGCAGATAGATATTGACTTGATTAACAATTTAACTTCTTGTCAGATTTGCTCTAAATGATTTGGTTTCATAGTTATAAGCCAAAAACTGCATTTTACCCCTATGTTCTATTTTTAGCTGTGGCGGCCATCTTAGTTGGTTGACCAGGTCAAGCCACACATTTTTTAAACTAGATACCCAAAAGATGATTGTGGCCAAGTTTGGATTAATTTGGCCCAGTAGTTTCAGAGGAGAAGATTTTTGTAAAAGATTACTTTAATTTACAACCAGGTGCTCCGCAGGGTGCAGCTTTATACGACCGCAGAGGTCGAACCCTGAACAGTTGGGGCAAGTATGGACAAAACATTCAAGCATGATACAGCTCTGAATTTGGATTGTGATCAAATTTTTGACATTACATGGTTTTATTTTACACAAAACAAATGCCAAGATTTTACAAATCAATTAAAGATTTCTTCTTCAAACTTTTTAAATCTAAAATTAAATAGTTGACACAGCATAGGTTTCTGACACAGAATGAATGTGGTCTAATGAACTTAAAAGGTTTTTTTTGCCTTTGAGCAAATCACTATGCTGTTGAATATTAATCCTCTCAAAAAAATGTTTGAAGAAATTTTCTTTTTATTTATGAAATCTGAAATGAGAAAAATTTAACCCCCCCCCCTTTTTTTTCACATCCCCGTTTCCCTTTTTCAAAACTGATATCAATTCAAATTTCTAATGGAGTTTGCAACAATAACTACTCATTTAAATACATCATAAAATATTAAGATGTAAAAAAACTGCTTGTTATCACTGAATGGTAAAGATTATTTAAATTTATCAGTAGGTAGTAAAAAGTGTATATACATTGTATATTGTATATAACAAAGATTTAAGTTGATTCTGGACAAAGAAAGATAACTCCAATTAAAAAAAATTCTTGCTATTGCACAAATAGGATATTTCTTGCTTACTATTCTGGACAAAGAAAGATAACTCTAATTAAAAAAAAATTTGCTATTTCACAATATTGTGCAATTAGATATTTCTTGCCATTGCACAATACTGTGCAATTGAAAAGACTTGCTATTGCACAATACTTAATATAATAATTTTAGATCCTGATTTGGACCAACTTGAAAACTGGGCCCATAATCAAAAATCTAAGTACATGTTTAGATTCAGCATATCAAAGAGGCCCAAGAATTTAATTTTTGTTAAAATCAAACTTAGTTTAATTTTGGACCCTTTGGACTTTAATGTAGAATTTGAAATTTGAAAACAGGACCAAAAATGAAGAATCTACATACACAGTTAGATTTGGCATATCAAAGAACCCCAAGGATTCAATTTTTGATGAAATCAAACAAAGTTTAATTTTGGACCCTTTGGACCTTAATGTAGACCAATTTGAAAACTGGACCAAAAAAACTTCAATAATCAAGAATCTAAGTACATTTTTAGATTCAACATATCAAAGAACCCAACCGATTCATTTTTTGTCAAAATCAAACTAAGTTTAATTTTGGACCCTTTGGACCTTAATGTAGACCAATTTGAAAACGGTACCAAAAGTTGAGAATCTACATATACAGTTAGATTCGGCATATCAAAGAACCCCAATTATTCAATTTTGATGAAATCAAACAAAGTTTAATTTTGGACCCTTTGGGCCCCTTTTTCCTAAACTGTTGGGACCAAAACTCCCAAAATCAATACCAACCTTCCTTTTATGGTCATAAGCCTTGTGTTTAAATTTCATAGATTTGTATTTACTTATACTAACATTATAGTGCGAAAACCAAGAAAAATGCTTATTTGGGTCCCTTTTTGGCCCCTAATTCCTAATCTGTTGGGTCCTAAACTCCCAAAATAAATACCAACCTTCCTTTTGTGGTCATAAACATTGTGTTTAAATTTCATAGATTTCCATTTACTTAACCTAAGGTTATTGTGCAAAAACCAAGAAAAA
The DNA here is from genome assembly GCF_965363235.1 of Mytilus galloprovincialis. Classification (NCBI taxonomy): domain Eukaryota; kingdom Metazoa; phylum Mollusca; class Bivalvia; order Mytilida; family Mytilidae; genus Mytilus; species Mytilus galloprovincialis. The sequence goes on from NC_134838.1 coordinate 104,447,447, forward strand.
TGCTTATTTGGGCCCTTTATTGGCCCCTTATTCCTAAACTATTGAAACCAAAACTCCCAAAATCAATCCCAATCTTTCTTTTGTGGTCATAAACCTTGTGTCAAAATTTCATAGATTTCTATTAACTTAAACTAAAGTTATGGTGCGAAAACCAAGAAAATGCTTATTTGGGCCCTTTTTGGCCCCTTATTCCTAAAATGTTGGGACCAAAACTCCCAAAATCAATACCAACCTTCCTTTTATGGTCATAAACCTTGTGTTAAAATTTCATAGATTTCTATTCACTTTTACTAAAGTTAGAGTGCGAAAACTAAAAGTATTCGGACGCCGGACGACGACGACGACGACGACGACGACGACGACGCAGACGCCAACGTGATAGCAATATACGACGAAAATTTTTTCAAAATTTGCGGTCGTATAAAAAATGGTTAAAAATTGACTATAAAGGGCAATAACTCCTACACAGGTCAACTGACCATTTTGGTCATGTTGACTTATTTGTAGATCTTACTGTGCTGAACATTATTGCTTTTTACAGTTTATCTCTATCTATAATAATATTCAAGATAATAACCAAAAACAGCAAAATTTCCTCAAAATTACCAATTCAGGGGCAGCAACCCAACAACCGATTGACCGATTCATCTGAAAATTTCAGGGCAGATAGATCTTGACCTAATAAACATTTTTATCCCATGTCAGATTTCCTCAAAATGCTTTGGTTTTTGAGTTATAAGCCAAAAACTGCATTTTACCCCTATGTTCTATTTTTAGCCATGGCGGCCATCTTGGTTGGTTGACCAGGTCACGCCACACATTTGTTAAACTAGATACCCCAAAGATGATTGTGGCCAAGTTTGGATTAATTTGGCCCAGTAGTTTCAGAGGAGAAGATTTTTGTAAAAGATTACTTTAATTTACGAAAAATGGTTAAAAATTGACTATAAAGGGCAATAACTCCTAAACGGGTCAACTGACCATTTTGGTCATGTTGACTTATTTGTAGATCTTACTTTGCTGAACATTATTGTTGTTTACAGTTTATCTCTATCTATAATAATATTCAAGATAATAACCAAAAACAGCAAAATTTCCTCAAAATTACCAATTCAGGGGCAGTAACCCAACAACCGATTGACCGATTCATCTGAAAATTTCAGGGCAGATAGATCTTGACCTGATAAACATTTTTACCCCATGTCAGATTTGCTCTAAATGCTTTGGTTTTTGAGTTATAAGCCAAAAACTGCATTTTACCCCTATGTTCTATTTTTAGCCGTGGCGGCCATCTTGGTTGGTTGACCGGGTCACGCCACACATTTTTTAAACTAGATACCCCAATGATGATTGTGGCCAAGTTTGGTTTGATTTGGAGAAATTTCAGAGGAGAAGATTTTTGTAAAAGTTAACGACGACGGACGACGACGCCGGACGCCGGACGCAAAGTGATGGGAATAGCTCACTTGGCCCTTCGGGCCAGGTGAGCTAAAAATAAGACACAAAATTTTTATACAATACAATATTGAGGCAGAGCTAAGTTCAATTTAGGCCATAAAAATGTTATTTGGCGAAATTTCAACATTTATATTTTTTTCTGATCTATAGTACTGAGAATGATCTCACTTATTTGAAAATTAAGTTTATACCCACCCATGGAGACATGTCTTTATAAGTTCTACCAGTGAATATCCTAGAACAGTTTTATTCAGTGGACAGTCGTTTTTTACAGTGATTCTCATCTGTTTTCCATTATTAACTTCTTCGACCTTCCTGTCTACACTTGGTATATAGAAATCCAGATCATCCAGAGGGTCTATAACACCAACAGGTCTTTTAGTTGATGATGTACAAACAGGAAAACTATTCAAATTGCTGATGGTGGATTTTTCTGGTAATGTACAGGCATTTAAATTTTGTCCTGCATTTGTCACTAAATTATCATTTAAATCCCTCATATGAGTGTTTTCTAATTGATAAATGATTGGACTGTCTTTTTTCATACCCTTCGTAGTGTCAGTGATGTTAGAAATATCAACATTTGTAGCTTTAGATTTAAGTACATCCCCGGACAAATGTTTTGTTTTAGAGCCATAGACTCCTGGTATTGCATTGTTCAAATCTTTGGCATACTCATTGGAGATATTGAATGAAGAATTGTCTAATATTGAGTCTGTATCAGTTCCAACCTCGTCAATAATCTCCAGTGGAACTTTACCATCCATGATATCCATTAAATCTTGTGTGGTTTCTTCAGTAGACCCACTAGTTACCTCAGATTGGTTATCGGTCAGACAATCTGAGGGAGAATACACAGAGAAGTCATCCATATTTTTTTTATTGTCCTTGTTTAACACATTGCTCCGTATCATTTGCATTATGGAACCAACATCTTTAGAGCGTGGAACAGTTGTTTGTACTACAGTGGATTTACAAGGCTTTACTTTGAATCCTTTACTGTCTTTGTTTTCTTCTTTTCCAAATAATCTAAATGGTTCTTTTTCACCAAAGGAACTACATGTAGATTTTCTAGATGAATGTTTCTCCTTCTCTGATTTTTTGTTGGAATCTCTTCCTGTCTCTATACTAGATTGATGATCATTTTCTTTTCCATTGTAAATTGATCGGGATTTTGACGATGTGGATTCCTCTCTGTTCTTGGAAGACATTTTACCTGAGGATTGCTTGTCATCTTTGGCATTTGTGGATTTTTTTGGAATTTTAAACTCCCATTCCTTCCTAGGTAACAATCCATAGTCAAATACTGAAATATATTATTCAAAACTTATAAGTAAGAGGATATAATCAGTTCTACATCTGTAAATTCACAGAGATGTGTATATGTCAGGTGGGACTATTTTGTAAAAGTACTTATGATTTTGTTGCACAAACCTGACAAACACATGTATAACAAAACAAAACTTAAAACACCTAAGGTCACTGAATATGTATAATATGTCATATAAGATTGAATATAAAATTGAAAGTGGAACAAGGAAATCAGATAAACTATACAATGGATGAAGGGCCCAGTCTACACACCTGTAAAATAGCCTTCTTAAAGTCATAAGAAACGAGTGACCGGTGAAAAATAATGTTCATCCAATTCTTGAACCAATGCATACAAACATAATAAATTTAGTCTTCTGTGCACGAATTCATCATTTTGTTCGTGTAAATTTCGTATAATCGTCATTTTTTTTTCAATCGGTCAGTGTTGTTGTGAAAATATGGCAGGTAATTAAAGTTCGTGTTTTGAAGCCGAAGTTTAACGATTGTCACCTGTTTGTCAGCAATCGACAAAAAATCAACAAAAAAGCATGGCAATTGAGCACGTGTAAAACATGTAAATTCAGATAATAGTTTATTTTAAGGACATCCATGTGTATTGCGATCACCGGATTTTTACGAGATGGGTCACACTAAGGTCACTTTGCATACGGAAAATATGTCGGGGAAATTGCTTCCTGGAAGGAAGCAATTAAAATAAAGTAATCTTCTTCTAAATATGATTAAATTAAAGAATTGTCTTCTGAAAAAAGTATATGTACATAAGTTTTATAATGAAAACTAGCCATTGAGTTATAAACAAGAGGCTCTCAAGAGCCTGAATCGCTCACCTTAATTCTTTTGGTTAAATCTCTCATCAATGATTATTTTGGCTTTTCAATTTATTTAAATGTTTTTTGGATCGTCCTATTTTCTTCAAAAGCCAAAAAAAATAATCATTTTCTCCTATGTTCTATTTTAGCCATAGGAGCTATGTTTCTTGACATACAAGGAAATAAAATATAAAATTTATACTAGATACTCTGAAACTCATTTAGCCTAAGTTTGGCTGAAATTGATACAGCAGTTTCAAAGGAGAAGATTTTTTAAAGTAAGTCAACATGATGAACAAATTGTGAAAAAAGTCTTTAAAGGGCAATAACTCCTTAAGGGGTCAATTGACAATTTTGGTCAAATTGACTTAATTGAAGATCTTACTTTGCTGAACATTATTGCTGTTTACAGTTTATTAAGGTCTTTCCTTTTACAAAAGGGAAAGACCTTACTGTATTTCTTCTGTTTATTATTATTAAGGTCTTTCCTTTTACAAAAGGGAAAGACCTTACTGTATTTCTTCTGTTTATTATTATTATTATTATTATTATTATTATTCTTTTTCCGCCAAACTTTAACAAATTTAGCCGCGTTAACCGTAAGACGTGTCGCTTTCATGTTCACACTTTGTATCGGTGTCATGAATACCTATCTGGAACTCACCCTGTGAGTCGAAATATTTTGTCGGTTCGGAGTAATCCCTCCGAAAGCCAAAAACCTTGTTATCGTTCCAACACCGTAACCGTAATAGGTAGACAAAAAACAAAGGGTGAAATTTGTTCAGGACCAGACCCCGGTTCTTCGTTACATTTGGATCGAAAAGATTCAACGACTCATTGGTAGGGTTATGCCCCTATGAAAATTAACCGGTGTCGGTTGGCCACCAAAACTCAGAAACCGTAAGTCGTAGCCACCTAGGATCTTCACCAATCATCATCAATTCATGTATGTTTGAAAAATACCTCAAGGTCAAATTTGTATGTTGACCTTGACCTTTGACCTAACACCTTGTTATGGAATAATCTCAGAAACCATTATACTTACAGAAGTTTTAAATAGTGGAAAATGTTTGGGTCATTATGGCGCAACTTTGTTACATTGTGACCGAAGAGATTTGACCTTTTTTAAGGGGCATAAAGCCTGTTTTAGGTTTCTGAAAAGACAAAATCAGCTTTTACTATATAACCAAAGGTCATAGATCCTTGGGGTCTTCAGTAATGTCATTGGGGACTAATGACCTTGACAAAGGTCAAAAGGTCAAAGGTCAAGGTCATGTCCCAGATAGCAAATTTAGTGTTTTAAACCTTATATGAAGGATTTTTAGTGTGTTTTAAAGCTTTTTAAGGTTGACCTTGACCTTTGACCTTTCACTTTTTATTGGATATCTCAAAAACTATTATACTTACAGAAATAGTAAATAGTGCAAAATGTTCAGGACATTGGGGACTATTGACCTTAATAAAGGTCAACAGGTCAAAGGTCAAGGTCATGTCCCAAATAGCGGATTATGTTTTTTTGACCTTATTGAAAGGGTTTTTAGTGTGTAATAAAGCTTTTCAATACATTCTACTTCTATTGGAACATGTATTTTACATTACAAAAGGAAAGACCTCTCAATTGTTCAAGAACAATTGACAGTTTAATTATTATTATTATTCTTTTTCCGCCAAACTTTGACGAAGTTAGCCTCCGTAACCGTAAGACGTGTCGCTTTCATATTCACACTTTGTATTCGTGTCATGAATACCTATCCGGAACTCACCCTGTTAGTCGAAAAATTTTGTCGGTTCGGAGTTATCCCTCCGAAACCAAAAAACCTTGTTATCGTTCCAACACCGTAACCGTAAAAGGTAGAGAAAAAACAAAGGGTGAAATTTGTTCAGGACCAGACCCCGGTTCTTCGTTACATTTGGATCGAAAAGATTCAACGACTCATTGGTAGGGTTATGCCCCTATGAAAATTAACCGGTGTCGGTTGACCACCAAAACTCAGAAACCGTAAGTCGTAGACACCTAGGATCTTCACCATTCATCATCAATTCATGTATCTTTGAAAAATAACTCAAGGTCAAATGTGTATGCTGACCTTGACCTTTGACCTACCACCTTGTTATGGGATAATCTCAGGAACTATTATACTTACAGAAGTTTTAAATAGTGGAAAATGTTTGGGTCATTATGGCGGAACTTTGTTACATTTTGACCAAAGAGATTTGACCTTTTTTTAAGGGGCATAACCCCTGTTTTAGGTTTCTGGTAAGACAAAATCAGGTTTTACTATATAACCAAAGGTCCTAGACCCATAGGGTCTTCGGCAATGACATTGGGGACTAATGACCTTGACAAAGGTCAAAAGGTCAAAGGTCAAGGTCATGTCCCATATAGCGAATTTGGTGTTTTTAACCTTATTTAAAGGTTTTTCAGTGTGTTTTAAAGCTTTTCAATACATTCTACGTCTATTTGAACATGTATTTTACATTACAAAAGGAAAGACCTCTCAATTGTTCAAGAACAATTGACAGTTTAATTTCTATCTATAATTATATTCAAGATAATAAACAAAAACAGCAAAATTTCCTTAAAATTATCAATTCAGGGGCAGCAACCCAACAACAGGTTGTCTGATTCATCTGAAAATTTCAGGGCAGATAGATCTTGACCTGATAAACAATATTACCCAACGTCAGATTTGCTCTAAATGCTTTGGTTTTTGAGTTATAAGCCAAAAACTGCATTTGACCCCTATGTTCTATTTTTAGCAATGGCGACCATGTTTGTTGATAGATCATAACTTCGGATACAATTTACAAACTAGATACCCTAAGGAACATTCAGTTAAAGTTTGGAAGTATTTGGCCCAGTAGTTTCAGAGGAGAAGATTTTTGTAAAAGATTACTAAGATTTACGAAAAATGGTTAAAAATTGACTATAAAGGGCAATAACTCCTAAAGGGGTCAACTGACCATTTCCGTCATGTTGACTTATTTGTAAATCTTACTTTGCTGAACATTATTGCTGTTTACAGTTTATCTCTATCTATAATAATATTCAAGATAATAACCAAAAACAGCAAAATTTCTTTAAAATTACCAATTCAGGGGCAGTAACCCAACAACAGGTTGTCTGATTCATCTGAAAATTTCAGGGCAGATAGATCTTGACCTGATAAACAATATTTTCCCATGTCAGATTTGCTCTAAATGCTTTGGTTTTTGAGTTATAAGCCAAAAACTGCATTTGACCCCTATGTTCTATTTTTAGCAATGGCGACCATGTTTGTTGATAGATCACAACTTCTGATACAATTTACAAACTAGATACCCTAAGGAACATTCAGTTAAAGTTTGGAAGTATTTGGCCCAGTAGTTTCAGAGGAGAAGATTTTTGTAAAAGATTACTAAGATTTACGAAAAATGGTTAAAAATTGACTATAAAGGGCAATAACTCCTAAAGGGGTCAACTGACCATTTCCGTCATGTTGACTTATTTGTAAATCTTACTTTGCTGAACATTATTCCTGTTTACAGTTTATCTCTATCTATAATAATATTCAAGATAATAACCAAAAACAGCAAAATTTCCTTAAAATTACCAATTCAGGGGCAGCAACCCAACAACAGGTTGTCTGATTCATCTGAAAATTTCAGGGCAGATAGATCTTGACCTGATAAACATTATTACCCCATGTCAGATTTGCTCTAAATGCTTTGGTTTTTGAGTTATAAGCCAAAAACTGCATTTGACCCCTATGTTCTATTTTTAGCAATGGCGACCATGTTTGTTGATAGATCATAACTTCGGATACAATTTACAAACTAGATACCCTAAGGAACATTCAATTAAAGTTTGGAAGTATTTGGCCCAGTAGTTTCAGAGGAGAAGATTTTTGTAAAAGATTACTAAGATTTACGAAAAATGGTTAAAAATTAACTATAAAGGGCAATAACTCCTAAAGGGGTCAACTGACCATTTCCGTCATGTTGACTTATTTGTAAATCTTACTTTGCTGAACATTATTCCTGTTTACAGTTTATCTCTATCTATAATAATATTCAAGATAATAACCAAAAACAGCAAAATTTCCTTAAAATTACCAATTCAGGGGCAGCAACCCAACAACGGGTTGTCTGATTCATCTGAAAATTTCAGGGCAGATAGATCTTGACCTGATAAACAATATTACCCTATGTCAGATTTGCTCTAAATGCTTTGGTTTTTGAGATATAAGCCAAAAACTGCATTTGACCCCTATGTTCTATTTTTAGCAATGGCAACCATGTTTGTTGATAGATCAAAACTTCGGATACAATTTATAAATAAGATACCCTAAGGAACATTCAGTTAAAGTTTGAAAGTATTTGGCCCAGTAGTTTCAGAGGAGAAGATTCTTGAAATAGTTTACGACGACAGACGACGGACGACAGACGACGGACGACGACGGACGCCAAGTGATGGCATAAGCTCACTTGTCCCTTTGGGACAGGTGAGCTAAAAAACATATGTATTATTTTTTTTAATTTGAGGTTTCTTATGACTTTAAACCCTCTTGCTGCCGGAGGGACACATATGTCCAAACCGGCAGTGCCGGAGGGACACATATGTCTATGGATAAATTTATGCAAGCTTCTTATCAATGCTGTATCTCTTTCAATTAAAATTCGGAAGAATAAACAGGGTTATGTTTTTCTCCAATTGGTCCCAAATGTAGTGGTCATTTTGTCGTGACGTCATATATCGAATGACGTTGTTGTTTGGCATGTTACGTCACAGACGTTGAGCTGTCGTATTTTCCGGCATATGAAATGCAACCTTGAAAAACGGTCGGCAGCAAGAGGGTTAACTTAAATGAAATGCAATTACAATTTTGCCCAGATTAAAAATCAAAGTGCCTGTAAGCACTGAATGGTAAAGATTGCGATAATTTATCATTTGGAAGTAAAATTAAATATTGCATCGTCCATAAAGCATTGGTTAATTTGTAGTTGATTCAGCTAATGGGACAATAGGAGATAACTCCAATTTTTAAAGATGACTTTAACAATGACATCATTTATATCTTTAGAACAGATAATAGATTCCTGCACATTGTAAAAATTATGTATTTTTCTTGACAGGTGTAACATAGTTCTGTGACCTGAATATCTGAGGATATATTACATTGATAAATTTCTGGAAATGATAATGTATGGAAAGTATAGAATGTTATGATCAATGCACTCTATTTTGTTTATCAAAAAGGTAGCGATCACCCTTGGGAGATTTAGATATCAAGTCAGTAACATATGGTTACTAACAAGACTATTTTTGTGTATAGAAATTCATTCTTTGAATGTCATGGAATGGGTTTATGTATGTATAATCTTTTTGGTTGCTATGATGCTCATTATAGACTATTTTTTATTTGTAGAGGTTGTTGTTACATGGGGTGGGGTACTATTTCAAAATCAAAGAACAGTTGTCATCTGAAATAAATTGCTACAATAAGGTCAAGATATATATTTCATAATGAGTGTCCCTATTCTGCATCTTCATCAATGGGAATTTTTTAGTCAACAAGAATGTGTTCATAGTACACAGATGCCTCACTCCCTCTTTCAATAACTATACTAGAGGATTGTGAAATTTGGGTCAAAACCCTTATTAGCCATTAAAATTAGAAAGATCATATCATAAGGAACGTGTAAATGTTAAACTCAAATCTTTCTCTCATTCAATATAACAGTATATCAAAGCCATGTACCATTTCTAACCCATGTTCATTATTCATCATCATGAAAACCTTTCTATACAAACTCTATAGCATCTCCGACCTTGCCCTTCAAGACCATGATGATGGAGGAGAGTTTATAGTCAGGTGGCCTATAAATTGATATTCAGATGAAGAACAGTTTAATTATGAAATGAATATGTACCCTGATTTGTACTAGACTGACAAGCTGAGCCAGACATTTATTGCCAAAGAAATAAAACCTTTAAGCTGAATCAGTCTTTGTCAGACTATTAAAGTTTTTGTAAGTCAAACTGTCCTATTGAATAAATAGAATAGATATTGCTCTCTTTGGATTTTATAAAGTTGAATTAAGCCCAGGATTGTCCAAAACATTTTTTGCATATTATTTTGAAATGGTAATTATCACATCAACTTATTTTGTCAGTTAGGTATTCCAAAGATTCTGAAATCAGAAACCTTAAACCTTTATAAACTGTATTATTACCAATTATTTGTGTAAAAGGATACTCAAATAATACTGAATCCAAGCCAAAGACTGGCTTAATGGTACATATATCCTGCAGATTAGTAAAATTAACATGCTTAATAAAGGAGTTATTTAAAAAATTATCTTAATTTTATTAAACATCCATAAAACTTTATATTGACAGTTTATTCTGTCGTTACCTCCATCTCTCACACATTAAAATCACTTTATCCTGATTTCCAGAATATTTTTTGTTAGTGATACAAAAATTGCAGCAACTAATGAAAGTGAACCATCTTTATTTATGTTAGTATATATAACAGGTAAGGAATTATTAATATACTGAGTGCCTATAAAATCAAAACATATCATATTTTCCTTTGGTCCCCCCTATTTGAGTCACAGTTGAATGATGTTATTTAAACATTTTGCTGCAAGTTACTTCTAAAACAATTAGGTCTTGCATCTGCTTGTTTCAAATCAGAAACTTACTCCAATGTGAATGTAGGTACATTTGGAACTCACAAATTTTATGCAAACTTATTCAATAGACCAAAAATTCTCAATCTGCATGACTTTTTGATAACCTTTACTCTCTACTTCCCTATGGTGGAAATCTGCCATCTACTGTGTAAATTTCAATTTTTGTTTGTTTGAAATGTGACATTTGTGAATGATAAAATATTAAATCAAAAAGCTCAGAAAATTGCTGAAAATGATCTGTAGGCGTATCCTAAGAAGTCTAACCGTCTTCAAAATCTAAGAGCTATTTGTCAACTTCCAAAAAGATCTGTTTGATTTAATTTTATTTAAGGGAAAATATGTCATGGTTTGTGTTCCTATAGGCGCTCAGTATAGCATAAACCATTGAAGTGTCAACCTATTTTCTTACAAGATTATATTTTTCCTTTAATGGTGAAAAATTTATTCAAATAACAGATGTTGAAACAAAACTTTGCATTATCTTAATGACATCTGAAACAAACTGTTACATGAGCATTATTGATTTCAACACATATTTCTAAACAAGAATGCACACGCTGAAATGTCTCGCCTTCTATACTAATCATTGATATTATGTTGATAGTCCTAAGTATAAAGCTAAGCTTTATTACAACTGTCACATAAACTTAACATTAATCAAGATAACTTAACAGTGACCAATGAACCTTGAAAATGAGGTCAAGGTCAGATGAACCATGCCAGGCAGACATGTACAGCTAACAATGCTTCTATACAACATATATAGTTGACACATTACTTATAGTTTAAGAAAAATAGACCAAAACACGAAAACTTAACACTGTGCAATGAACCGTGAAAATGAGGTCACGGTCAAATAAAACCTGCGCGACTGACATAAAAATCATAAAATATTTCCATACACCAAATATAGTTGACCTATGGCATATAGTATTAGATAAAAAGACCAAAACTCAAAAACTTAACTTTGACCACTGAACCATGAAAATGAGGTCAAGGTCACATGACATCTGCCCGCTAGACATGTACACTTTACAATCATTCCATACAACAAATACAGTAGACCTATTGCATATAGTACGAGAAAAACAGACCAAAACACAAAAATTTAACTATAACCACTGAACCATGAAAATGAGGTCAAGGTCAGATGACACCTGCCAGTTGGACATGTACACCTTACAGTCCTTCCATACACCGAATATACTAGCCCTATTGCTTATAGTATCTGAGATATGGACTTGACCACCAAAACTTAACCTTGTTCACTGATCCATGAAATGACGTCGAGGTCAAGTGAAAACTGTCTGACAGACACGAGGACCTTGCAAGGTACGCACATATCAAATATAGTTATCCTATTACTTATAATAAGAGAGAATTCAACATTACAAAAAATTTGAACTTTTTTTTCAAGTGGTCACTGAACCATGAAAATGAGGTCAAGGACATTGGACATGTGACTGACGGAAACTTCGTAACATGAAGCATCTATATACAAAGTATGAAGCATCCAGGTCTTCCACCTTCTAAAATATCAAGCTTTTAAGAAGTGAGCTAACACCGCCGCCGCCGGATCACTATCGCTGTCGAGCTTTCTGCAACAAAAGTTGCAGGCTCGACAAAAAAATGATTAAAATTAAAAACAACTAACAGGTTGCTAGAAAACTTGCTAACAGATCATGGTTTCTGCTACATGGTATAATGATTAATGAATGCATTTTAACATGAATTAGTTGAACTTTGAACTGCAACATGCAGTCACCTGATTTCTGCTTGCTAGGACTTGGACTAGCTGTCCTGGATTTTGCTGCCGTCTTTTTAGATGGTGTAGAGAACTTTTTACCTGATGATGATCGCTTGCTGTTGTGTTAGTAAATGAAATGATGATCAAATAATTATATAATAGATCACATATGCAACATAAATAAGATAAACATCATACTTCAAATCATATGTGACATTAATGATAGTAAAATTTATGATTTTACTATTAATTTTACTATTAAGATTTCAAATGCATTCTGATGTATATTTTTAAATAGAACAACCTTAACTATGCTTTTAAATGTTGATATCAAATAAATATACAAATCTCAAACAAAAAAATAGTCAACCTAAATGATGTTCTTCTATAAAAATTAAAAAAATATAGAAGCAAAAAAAAGCTGATGTGCTGTAAACCAAACCAAGACAATCGATGAACTAAAACTGAATATTAACATAACCTAGTGCAGTACAGATATTAGAAATGATTGCAAAGCTATTAATTAATAAGTACAACATAGTTCTGTTCTTACCTTTTTGACTTTTTTCCAGACACATACATTACTGGAGGGGACCCTTTCCTAGATGATCTGGCATCAGAATCTGATTCTGAATCTTTTCTCTTCCTACTGACTCGATTCTTTGTATCATAGTCCAAATCTTTCATGACTATATCCCACCGTGTCTTCTTGGACAGCTCTTCACTTTTTGACTTTGAAGAAGACTTTCTGTAATCTCTTTCATGTGAGTTATCTGCTGTAAGAGAACTATCTTTATGTTTATGTCTTTCTGATGTTGACAAAGATTTATTTGATGATTTTTCTTTGTTTTCATTATGTGTGCTAATATTAGCTTGCCCTTGCTGCTTATCAACCTTGTTACTTGTGGTCATATCTGAAGGCTCTTTGACTACTTTTGACTTGTCATGTATTTTCTGTTTAATGTCAATGTTTTGTTTTCCTGTCACTGTCTGGTGATTCCCTTCCAAAATTTCTACAGAGTTTGTTACAACTTTCATTCCAAAATTACTATTATCAGCTCTATTTTTGTCATCTATTTTTTCACCAGAGTCTGAATTCAGTTCCAATTCCATTTGCAAATTTTTGGGAGATTTATTTCTGTTTTTCACTACTGGTTTAACAATAGTGTTTGCATTTTCTTTGTTATCAAGGGGAATTTTGTCTTTTTCTACTGATCTCTCATTCTTTCTCATTTCTGATACAATACTTCCCAAACTAAATGCTATATTAGATTTCTCTTTCTTTTTTAAATCTGATGCAGTTTTGACTTCAGACAGTTCTTTGTTTTCTGACTGGTATTTTGAAGTTTCTATTGATGTATTTTTCTTTTTAAGATCTGATCCTTTATCATTTTTAGAATTTGTTTTGCCTCCTTCACTGAGTTTTGATTTTTCACAACCCTTATCTGTCTTTGAAGACTCTAGTGCATGTATTTCCCTCAATTTTTCCTTGTTCTCTAATCCAGTTTTACATTTGTCTACTGATTTATCTGTCTTCTTTAAATTTAAGACAGAACTTTCTCTTGAATTTTCTAATTCTTCTGTGTACTTTTCCATGTTAAAAGACTGTTTTATATTTCTTGTACCAGATTTGTCCTCATTCTTTGAATCATATTTTAATTTCTCTGTACATTTCACTTTTGTTTCTTCATGACTAGATGTTTTAGCTTTTGACTTTGAATTAGAAGCCTTCAAATTATCGTCATATAATCTACTTGATGTATTCGACTTCTTTAATTTCATTCCTGAATCAGTGTCTACGATCAGCTTGGTTTTACAAGATTTCTCTACCACATAACCTGTGACAGTTCTAACTATTCGAATGGGGGATGGTGATTCTGTCAGGTCAACAACTGGGCTTGTCAAATCAATGAAAGGGGGAGGTTGAGATTCAATGAGTTCTAAATCTGAACTGTCAGAACAGGTTGTGATCTCCATGGCCTGAACTGAACCTAGTACCTGTAATTTATCCTTGTCAGTTTCCAGTTTAATTTTCTTACATGCCACATCGGAGGAATTCTCAGTAAGAGGATGTTTCAAACTTCCTTTCACCTGCTTAGATGCACTGTTCTGTGATTTCTTCTCAGATTCCACAACTTTATCCAGACAAATATCACCACTCTGCCTTCTCGTATTTTTGCAGTCTCCACTAGATTTTTTCTTAGGAGAAGTTCTCTCTAATGTATCATTGAGCAACTTTCTCATATTTTCAACATCTTTATTAGTTACTGTGTGAGGCTGTTTCTGTCCATTACCTTTCTTTGCTGGTGAATTCACTTTTTTATTGCCGTTATTCATTTTAATGCTTCTATCAATTCCTGATTTATTGACTTTACTTGTCCCTGGAGATTTTGATTCAAAATCTAGGAACTGAATGATATTATCAATTGTGTCATCTACAGGTTCCTGTTTCATACTTAATTCCTCTGAGAAATCCATTTTTGGTGCACAGTCATCGCTCTTTCCAGCTCTAGTTGTCATAATTAGTCTAGGACTTCTTTTTAAAATGCTATGGAGTTCATGAGCTTTCTCTTGAACCCTGAAATCATCTTTAATCTTAACTTGCTGAAGAAGACTAGACTTAGGAGGTTTAGTCATGAATCCAGTTTCATATTTATCTAAACTTTTATTGCTAGCTATTGATGTTTCAGTTTGTTGTTCTTCATCAGGAATTCTGATAAAATTGCTTTCGACATGTCCTGCAACCAATTCTGAAAGTAAAGAAGAGTAAAGTTATCCATTTAGTAGATACCAATTACCATGTTTTTAGTAAGTTACTCAACAAAATATAACTTTGTTAATGTTTGAATTGTATTTAACTGAAAAATCAGATATCCTTACCAGAACTGAGCACACAATAACTTCAAGGTCAACGTCAAATTGAAGAAATTAAAGAAGTTTTTATATCTAAATGAAAAAATCTTTGTGATTGAAAAATTATGAAGTCTTCTATTCAAGCCTTGGATATAATATCATGTAACAATTCAATAACCTTACAGTGTAGTTTTCATACCTTTGTTGGGTTCTGTTTCTTTACTGTTCGGTGCAATACAGTTTTGAAGTAGTTCCTGTCTGTGATTAACAGTTGCAATTGATTGAACAACATCATTGCCAACATCAGTATATGGTACAAGAGGTTTACAAATCACTACTTCTTCTGATATATCAGTGTATGGTACCAGAGGTTCAGAAATACAATTGTTTTCTGTGTCTGTATACGGCACAAGTGGTTTTAAAACTCCAACCTCCAAAGTAACTGGTTTTATTGGGGAAATCAAATTTGCTGGTACTGTAAATTTATTAGGACTATTTAGATTAGGTCCATTACTTAAAGTCTGTGGTTGTCTCTGATGACCAATTTCATTTACATTTTGTCCTGGTTTTGAACTCTGAGCTGTCATTTCATTTGATGTATTCTGATGTTGAGTTTTCATCATTGAAGAATCAGTTTCCTGTTGAGAATATGCTTGTAAAGGACAACTAGGTGCTGGATTAACCTGTAATCTATAACTCACCGAGTCAACAATTAATGGTAAGGGTAGTAGTGGTCTACTGCTCCATGGCTCAACTCCTTGTGGTGCCACACCAAGTAGTGATGGTTTTCTATGTTGATAAGGTGGCGAGTGCATCAATGGTCTTGGGGGAGATAGTTCCCAAGGTGGCCATGCCATTCTAGGTTCATAGTAACCACTAGGTCTGATTGGTGTTGACATTCTGTTGTAATTATAACAATGCTGTTGATATCCCAATGGAGACCAGTGCCTTTGAGGATAAGTGTTGCAGGAAGGGGGTGAGTACATGATGGGTGCACGAGATATTGTAGACTGGAAAGCTAGCTGGTAAATTGTTGGCAATCTTGGACTGGTGTGATATGGTGGTGGTGATAATACTTGTGAAGTAGGTGACTGTATAAACTGTGGAGGTGTTGTTCTAAACTTCAATGGTGAATTACTCTGCCCTACAGTTGAAATGGGTTCACAGGTTTCTGGAGAATGTACACTGTTTGTATTTGAATTTGTTGATACTAAAGGAAGTACATCTGAACTAATGGCTGTTTCACAAGATGGCAGTGGGATGCATTTCAATGATACTGGACTGTGAGAAGATGTTATGCATAATGATTTGTCAAATGACTGATTTGGAATTTCAGGTGATTTTGAGTATAGATTCTCTTCTGATTGTATATTTTGACAACTTTCTGATTCATTCCCTGGTTGAGGTAAAACCGATAAACTGTTGTTTCTTTTATCTAATTGTAGTATATTTGTTGTTAGGCAAGGATGTATTATTTGACTTTGATCTTTTGACACAGGTGGTGACTTCTCCTCTGATGTTGAACTTTCGTAATTATCTTCCTCTTTTTCTAAATGTGGACATGTTTGTTCATCTGTTGATTCTCTGGCAATGCTCTCTTCAAGATGAAGAGTTGGTGGTTTAGGAGCAACACTAGAACCATGTTCTGATGTAGCTTGTTGTGACCTATCAAACGCCCTGTCTAGATGTGGAACGGGGTTAAATTCTATTGAGGAAATGTCCCTATTGTTATTAGGATCCTCTTGCGACTTTTCTAATGGTGAGGTATAGTAATGCATTAACTGTCTTTCATCCAGAGTTGGTGTACCTGGAGTGGGTGGAGAAACAAATCTTATCGGAGTTGTTTGCCCTTCTCTTACAGGTGTCGACTGACCACTAGTCGGTTTCCCATTGTCCCACACTGTTGCCACTACATAGTTATCATTAGTCCTACCAAAAGAAGTGTTCAAATGTTTTAAAATGGAAACACTATCTTTGGTTTTTTTATATGGGTAGTCTGGTGGCAACTTTAGAATTTCTGGTGTTACCTTTGTTGGACAAATTTTGTCAAGTTTGGGAGAGTCATTTTCTAAATCTTTTGTTCCCAATAAGGTAGGTGATTCAAAGAGAGTATTTCCTATACAAACGCTTGGTGATTTGGAGACAATTTGGTGACATGGAGATGACAGCTGCACAATTGGTAAAGAGACAGCTATGTTACTCTCTCCTGAATCACATAGTTCCATATCACAAACAGTAGAGTTTTCTCCGTTACCATCTATCACTGTTTTTACAAAAGATTCTTGTATTTCCTCTACTTTACTTTTATCTGCTAAACTGTGATTTTCTCCTTCTTTGTCTTTGTCCTCTTCTTCTTCACTAGCAAAATTTTCTAAAAATATCAAAGAATTTGTGATTAAAAAAAAATCAAATACAACAGTACAATCACCTGACTATGTATCCTTGGTAAAAATCAAAATATGCGTAATTAAAAATATGTTACAACTCATCACTGTCAAGCTGCTGACAAATTATGAAGTCATTCTGTTTAGTAGGTGTGTGATAAAAATATTTGTTTCCATTCAACATATTGAAAATTCAAAGTATCTGCAAACATGAAGTTAAAGACTGATTGATACAAGAACAGCTACAATTTTATGACTCATCAATGTTTAGCTCCTAACCAAATATGATCTTATTATGATCAGTTGTTCTTGAGAAGTGACTTAAACATTTATTGAATGAGCAGACAGATAAACAGGAGGACAGACAATGTGATTGCAATATAGTTTTAACTTTTAGTTTTTAAGTTTTCCCTGCAAAATAATGTTGATTTGACCTTCCTATAATGAGAATGGTTTGAAGAGGGAGATGTAAAATGAATAAATAATTAAATAATTACTGGGAGGCTTCAACTGATATTTGGAAAATTACAACAACTGCCCAATGTCTGGTTAGAAATACAATGAATTCACTTAAACAGATATATTCATTCCTCAAGTTCCTAACTGAAATATGCTACTTACTTTTTCTTGAGTTTCTGGAAAGAAAAAGGCAATACAGCACAACTGGATACTTATGAGGCTGTGACAAACCTGAAAATAGAATGAATGTCTTTACTTTTCAACAGGCACTCTTTAATCAAATCCTTTATTATATATCCATGTGTGATATTATTCAGCACTCAAAGCTAGTCATCTGACATATATATATGAGTATAGTTTTATTCTCCAATTTCATAAATATGACAATAAATAGCTGTGCCCTGTTGAAAATCTAGTGACAAAATATCAACTCCCCTGTTAACACTGAAAACACTGAGGCTCTCCCTAGACACCATTTGTGAGTATGGTCTTGAGGAAACGATGATAGTCTGTCGATAAATGACTGACCCGTGTTAAGAGAGAGCCATATCTCTTGCACGTTAAAGACACCCTTGTAGATTTCGAAAAAGAGTAGGCTAATGCCACTACAAGGCATAACTCGCATCTGCAAAGTGGAAAGGGATTAATATAAGTTGCAAAACTTGTTACCCAATCCACTATAAATAAATATGTTTAAACTAACACTGAAAACTGGATCTTCTCAATGTTAGTCCTATTTTAGCAAGGAAGATATCAATTATGGATTCACAGAAAAATGTTTCGGTAAACAGTAATAATAGAAATAAGTTGAAATAATCTCCTTACTTTCATAATGTTAGTTCATGCAGTTCTTGTTCATTGAATCAACAAAAATATCAGTAAAATGTTGATTTTCTTTTTCTTTAAAACATTTGATTCCAACATGTGGGTTTGAATGGAGTAAAACTGACAGAATAAAGAAAAGTGGTAAAAAAAAATAACGAATAGAGAAAATAATAAAGATAAGAGAGTATTGGATCGCAAAGTTGCAAGAATAACTGAAAGTTAAAGAATTCGGTAATAAAAAAGTTTTAAGAATCTCTACATACGGCAACATTTTTACAAGGAAAGACAATTCCACAATATCTTATCAATGTGTTCAAGCAACTATAAATTGCTATGAGTAATGTTTTTATCAAATATTACAAGACTCCTAGCTAAAACACTGGTACAGTGACTTCTCATTATATACTATATCTTAGGATCTATATAACAGCTGTAAGTCCTCTGTGGAAAACCTCTGATTTAACAAGCAAATGTCTATATATATATATTGATGTTCTATTATAACAATGTGTGTTTCTGACATGCACATACATGACAACAGATGCAGGCAAGGAAATTAGGGTCAAGGCCATATGACACAAGTAATCACATACCGACCATGTGTAATTACTGAAAAACAATTACAATAATATTAACAAGGTCATTTAACCACATAATTAGGTTAATGCTAGTTGACAAAGTCTCATCATAAGCTCCTTCATATAGTTAGGTTGACTGTATAGGAAAAAGAAAGGTATATGTAATTGTATAGTTAAATCCAGTAGGCAAAAGTAATATTCATGTCTTACCTCCCTCAACCTACTAAACAAAGTACATGTAACAGCTCAAATAAAATCTTTGAAATATTTACATACGCTAGGAGACAATTGTATAATGCAGTCGAGAATGCAGTAGCCATGTTCTTTTATTTTCATTTTCTGATATGCTTTTTAAATCACATCTCGAGAATGATTTACTAGAAGTTTGCAATGTATTTTTGTGAACTTGGACTGAAAATAGCTTACCCTAGCTCTTTAAACTAGGTGAGGAAAAATTTAAGATGAGGCAAGTACCTAATCCTTTTACCAATAACTCTGTTATAGACCATTGAGACAATACACATAACATTCTTACCTAATTGGTATGAAAGTTGACCTTGTGTCAATAGCAGTAATATAACATCCTCTAATTTCTGTACTGCAATCTAGAAATTTTACAATATAACTATGTTACATTCTTTATCATATAAATATTTTCAGCATAAACCTCAATATTTACACTGACAAAGGATAGTTTATGAGGTTTTATCTAGAAATTTGTCAAATATCTAGGAAACAATTTCTTGTTTTTCTTTACACATCCATTGGTTTGGCGTCTCTACTAATGAACTATTTAAACTAGAGGCTCTTAAGAGCCTGTGTCACTCACCTTGGTATATGTGCATATTAGACAAATTACACAGATGGATTAATGACAAAATTGTGTTTTGGTGATGGTGATGTGTTTGTAGATCTTTCTTTACTGGACATTCTTGCAACTTACAATTTTTTCTATCTATCATAAACTTGGCCCTTTCGTTACAGAGGAAAATATTTTGTAAAAATTTACAAAAATTTACCAAATAAATTACTCATAAATGAAAATTGTTAAAAATTTACTTGAAAGAGCAATAACTCCTTAAGGGGTCAACTGACCATTTTGGTCATGTTGACTTATTTGTAGATCTTACTTTGCTGAACATTATTGATAATTATAGTTTATCTCTATCTATAATAATATTCAAGATAATAACCAATAACGGCAAACTTTCCTTAAAATTACCAATTCAGGGGCAGCACCCCAACAACTGGTTGTCTGATTCATCTGAAAATAGATCTTTACTTGATCAACAATTTTATCCCATGTCAGATTTTGCTCTAAAAGCTTTGGTTTCAGAGTTATAAGCCAAAATCTACATTTTACCCCTAAGTTCTATTTTTAGCCATGGTGGCCATCTTGGTTGATTGGCCGGGTCACCGGACACATTTTTAAACTAGATACCCCAATGATGAATGTGGCCAAGTTTGATTAAATTTGACCCAGTAGTTTCAGAGAAGATTTTTGTAAAAGTTAACGACGACGGACAACGGACGCCAAGTGATGAGAAAAGCTCACTTGGCCCTTTGGACCAGGTGAGCTAAAAAGTACAAAAAACTATGTGTTTTGTGAAAACAATTGCTAAGTAATTGCAACATTAAAAACATGTGGTCAATAATGGTACAGACACCTTAATAGTTAAGTCCATTTTATCACTGAAACCAGAATTTCATAGACCCTTCCACATAAAATTTTTAGCTATTGAGAATTATCAAAATCAATCGACATAATTCTACCAGTAATCAAATATTGCATATTCTAACAGGTATATATGACCATTTGCTCCCAATGATACCTCAGGAAACAACAAAACTAGTGGTTTTTCTTTAGCTATCTTATAACAAACTTAATAAGATTGGTGACAAACCACTTGCTTAAAAAACTTATTAGGCATAATTATCCAGCAGTTCAATTCATAATGAATATATGTGTATTAAGTTTCCAGTTTCAAGTTAATAAAACAACGAACTATGTTTTACCAAAGCCTTAACCTAACTATGGTATGCATTGACAGACAGACTCGCAGACAAGAAAACATAATCAAAGAGCAGATTGCTCTGACGGATACGATTGCCGTTGTTTCGTTGACACATGTACATGTATACATGTAGCTGGATAATATTATTTTCAAAACTAATTCAACTGCACATGTAAAATAGTTACAAAATAGTCAATCCCGGATAAAATTGTATGAACAATGCGATTAGGCCTATTGTGTTTTATTTTTGTACTATCAATTCCAAGTTTACTTTCCACAGCAGTCACTGAGACTCAGAGTGAGAGAAGGTATTTCACTTCGTATCTTATCACCTATTTTCCTACGTTAATTCTAGGAGGAACCCCATTCCCAACTCTTTAAATATTTAATTTCCTTTCGGTCAGTGATCATGACTCCTTTCCGTACACATTTATCGGTTTAAATTTCGATCATTTTTAATATAATACACTTTATTGACAGAACGAGCTAATACTCGACGTATTGTTTTAATTCAGAATTCACGGAAGTTACTTCCAGAAGGGAGACAATTGGAAACAATAATATGGAAGACTCCATTTTGCCTGAAGGGGTGTTCTACGATGTGGACTATATTTATTTTCATTTAAATGATGCATATGATTTAAAATTATGCAACAATAATAACCTTCAATAGCAGACATACATAGAAAAGATCCCATGAGTTTAAAATTAATTAATTGAGTGGGGAATCCAGAGCAACCATTCAATCGAAAACCCCTCAAAGTCAAGAAAACTATACGCATGCGCATAATATCCAAAAAAAACCTGGAGCAAGAACGTATATTAAATGTTTATTAAACGACCTAGATAGTTCTCTATTTCTTTATGGAAGTACAATCTCAAATATCAGTTTCATAAAGGTAAAATATAAGAAAAACTCCACTTCAGTTCTTATATGACAGAAATAGATTTATCGGAATTCAGAGAACTCTCGCATTTTATCAAACTGGGAATTCCCTCTAACGTGTTTCTAAATTTAGAAAAACACTAAATATAAATACTGCGTAATTCTGATTTTCCGTGTTGTTAAAAACACGCATATAAGTCAAGGGAATTATCAAACATGAAGATTATGAAAAGAACATTATAGGAAAGTTGTTAAAGTTCAATCCCTTTGTTTGTTTTTACCTTTAAAGCAAGACAATCATAAGAATCTGAGATGTTCCTTAATGTTTAGAATAAAACGATTGACGTGAGGGCAATGCTCTGAGCCACCAGTATAAGTCTACAGATTGCTTGAAAGCAATCGTATCCCAAAAACAACTTTCATAGCTGGGACGTAAAAACCTGGTCCATATATATATAAGCAAACATATATGTAATAAATCAAGCAAACTTAAAAAATTTCAGATATAAAACATGTTTTACATGTACTTACACAATCATGTTTGCCAAGATAATTCATTATCTTCTGGAAGTGACTTTTGATTCCAGGTTTACTTGGATGTAGCTCACACACATTGATGTAATAATTTCCAGAGTGGTTTTCAAAGTTTTTAGTCAGCTTTCCTGTGTGTTTTAAATACTTCTGTTTAACCTTGCTAGCCTCTAGCTTGTGTGTTATATCAATATCTGTCCCACTAAAAATATAATTATAAATATCATTCATTCAAAGTAAACAATGTTGTCATTGTATTCAGGATCATGAGTCTACTCACATGAAAAACATTTCAGAATCAGTTTATTGTATGAAACCTACTTATAAAAGCACCAGACTAAAATTCAGTAGGTTAGATATGTAACAAAGAAGAATTTTCTAATTGACAGTTTTCCAGGTAAGGTGAACAATTGTAACTTACAGTTTAGCTGGTTTAAACCATGAAGCAGATGATACCATGTTGATGTTACAGGCATGCATTCCTTTGACTGTAAGAGCCCCATTCCACACAATATATGTTTCGCCTGTATCTCTAACAGATGATGCCATTGGTCTTGAGGATGCTGATGCCCTAGACGAAGTACTGGGGAAAAAATATTTCGAATGTTTACTTTTCTATTATGTAAAGGCAAAATATCAGTGTCTTACAAACATTAAGGTTATATGGTTAACTAGTATTCAGCATCAGTGCTGCCATTTCTCATGATATCAATCTAATGTATCAGTTTTCTCATAGAATTTGTAAATTAATTATTAGGAATCAACAGGCTATGTCATTCACTTTTAAAAGAAAGATAACCAGATGCTCCGCAGGGCGCAGCTATATACGACCGCAGAGGTTGAACCCTGAACAGTTGGGGCAAGTATGGACACAACATTTAAGCTGGATTCAGCTCTAAATTTGGATTGTGATTAAATAGTTGACACAGCATAGGTTTCTGACACAGTATGAATGTGGTCTAATGAACTTAAAATATTTTTTTTGCCTTTGAGCAATTCACTATGCTGTTGAATATTAATCCTCTCAAAAAAATGTTTGAAGAAATTTTCTTTTTATTTATGAAATCTGAAATGAGAAAAATTTAACCCCCCCCCCCCCCCCCCCGCATTTTTTTTCACATCCCCCTTTCCCTTTTTCCAAAACTGATCTCAATTCAAATTCCTAATGGAGTTTGCAACAATAACTACTCATTTAAATACATCATAAAATATTAAAATGTAAAATAAAGTGCTTGTTATCACTGAATGGTAAAGATTGTTTTAATTTATCAGTTGGTAGTAAAAGTGAATATACATTGTATATTGTATAAACAATGATTTAAGTTGATTCAACTACTATTCTGGACAAAGAAAGATAACTCCAATCAATTGAAAATTTCTTGCTATTGCACAATATTGTGCAATTAGATATTTCTTGCTATTGCGCAATACTGTGCAATTGAAAATATTTGCTATTGCACAATACTGTGCAATTGAAGATTTCTTGCTATTGCGCAATACTGTGCAATTGAAAATTGCTTGCTATTGCACAATACTGTGCAATTGAAGATTTCTTGCTATTGCTGAATACTGTGCAATTGAAAATTTCTTGCTATTGCACAATACTTAATATAATAATTTTGGATCCTGATTTGAACCAACTTGAAAACTGGGCCCATAATCAAAAATCTAAGTATATGTTTAGATTCAGCATATCAAAAAAGCCCAAGAATTCAATTTTTGTTAAAATCAAACTTAGTTTAATTTTGGACCCTTTGGACTTTAATGTAGACCAATTTGAAAACAGGACCAAGAATTAAGAATCTACATACACAGTAAGATTTGGCATATCAAAGAACCCCAAATATTCAATTTTTGATGAAATCAAACAAAGTTTAATTTTGGACCCCGATTTGGACCAACTTGAAAACTGGGCCAATAATCAAAAATCTAAGTACATTTTTAGATTCAGCATATCAAAGAAGCCCAAGGATTCAATTTTTGTTAAAATCAAACTAAGTTTAATTTTGGACCCTTTGGACCTTAATGTAGACCAATTTGAAAACGGGACCAAAAATTAAGAATCTACATACACAGTTAGATTCGGCATATCAAAGAACCCCAATTATTCAATTTTTGATGAAATCAAACAAAGTTCAATTTTGGACCCTTTGGGCCCCTTATTCCTAAACTGTTGGGACCAAACCTCCAAAAATGAAACCCAACCTTCCTTTTATGGTCATAAACCTTGTGTTTAAATTTCATAGATTTCTATTTACTTATACTAAAGTTATGGTGCGAAAACCAAGAATAATGCTTATTTGGGCCCTTTTTTGGCCCCTAATTCCTAAACTGTTGGAACCAAAACTTCCAAAAACAATCCCAACCTTCATTTTGTGGTCATAAACCTTGTGTCAAAATTTCATAGATTTCAATTTACTTAAACTAAAGTTATAGTGCGAAAACCAAGAAAATGCTTATTTGGGCCCTTTTTGGCCCCTAATTCCTAAAATGTTGGGACCAAAATTCCCAAAATCAATCCCAACCTTCCTTTTGTGGTAATAAACCTTGTGTTAAAATTTCATAGATTTCTATTCACTTTTACAAAAGTTAGAGTGCGAAAACTAAAAGTATTCGGACGACGACGACGCAGGACGACGACGCCAATGTGATAGCAATATATGACGAAAAATTAAAATTTTTGCGGTCGTATAAAAAGGGGGGAGGGGTTGTGTTGTGTTGAACAAACCAACAATGATTGAAGAAATTTGACAGCTCTTTTTTTTAAATATAGATACTATATCACTTCAAAGAGGTATATTCACTGTTTCTTTTTTGTAATCAAGTCATTTTTAAATTTTTTTATACCTTTATTACCTTATTTCACAAATGATAAGTAAATTGTTTTTGAATCTTTAATTGTGGATGAAAGATTTTACCTTTGAGCAACTGTGTTCGTCCTCAACATTGACCTTGGTGTAAACAAAAATTTCACCACAGCAAATGGCATCACTTGACGAGGAATATCACATATACTTTCTTCACCATACTCATAGGCATAAATCTAAAAGAAGGTATTAGAAAGATATCAACAAACCAAACTTCCTATACAAATGTCTTTTAGTAAAGTGAATGTGCTGTTAACTATTTCTTTGCATATCAATGTAAATGCAAGAGAAAAAGGCTATCCAAATCATGGACAATTTCCCATTTAATGTATCCAATGTCATGTCATCGCTATACAATACAAAAAAGAACATGTGGTATGATTCTCAATGAGCCTGATGAGACAATTCTCCACAAGAGACCAAATGACACAGAAATTAACAACTATAGTTCTCCGTACGGCCTTCAGCAATGCAAAGCCCATACCACATAGGCCCCGAAATGACAATGTAAAACAATTCAAACGAGAAAACTAATGACCTAATTTACTAATGACCTAATTGATGTTAAATAAATGAACATGCAAAGTTAAATTTGGTAAAAAGAATGGCTATCTATTGTTCCATTGAAAAACATTTTTTTTTATTTTTGGCCAAATTTGACCTTTTTACTGTACTTTAATGTTTCTTTCTCTGTTAGTTTTCAGTTAGTGCAACATTTTACACTTTACTAAAGTATTATTTCCGCTACGAATTTCAGCTGACGGCGACTATACATCATTTTACCTTTTAAGTGTAATAAGTATCATTCCTCTGACAGTCTTCAATGCAATATCTAACAATTTACTAAATTCATCAATGCATTATTCCTTTGACAATCTTCAAAATGTACCATATTTAATTTCATCTGCACTTATTCCTAGAATTTGATGAATGGTGGATGATTTGAAAATTGAATGTAGTCAGATTCTTTTTCTGTCAAACAGTCAGTTTGAAGGACTGTTTAGTGTCATGGTATGTCTGAGTGCAGTCCATATAGAAAACATTGAAATTGTCAAACTAGACTTTGGCAGCAAGTTTCATGTAATAGCTAGTAAACCTTACATCATTGCTTCCTTATTTATTTTTTCTCCACAATTATTTATCCTTTTATTTCATAATCTATTCTCCACAATTATTTACACATATAATACAATGGTAGCTTTTCTACTTAACCATCCATTTTGGACTACATACACATTCTTTTCCTTTTTGCTAAGATGTTGAAATGCTGCTTTGTTTCCAAACAAAACTTTGAATCATGTTAGTCAATTAATGCAAATACATTGGCATAAATTCTATTTATCTAATTTGAATACAGCAGAAAACACACAACTAAACATTGTGTAAATGTGCTAGCAACCAGGATAATATGCATTTCCCATAATTCTATGCAATAAACTGCATCAAACAAGTTTACCTGTGAACTGTTAAATAATGCAGTATGATTTAATGAACTGTCCGCACTGGCTACCAGATGACAATCATAATTTGGGGTAGGTTCTAATGGAATGTTTGTGTGGTTCTCAACTACTTGTTTCACTTTTCCCTGTAAAAAAAAACAACAAATATTTCACTAAGTTTGTAGTATTATTTATGTTTTATCATGTAGCTAACTCTCAATGTCTTGAAATCGGTCAAGGTCAAATGAACCCTGCAAGACCAAGATAATCACCTACACCATATATAGCTAACCTATTGCTTATAGCACCTGAGGAACAAACTGACCATGAGGGACCATGAAAAGGGATATCAAGGTGATATGCAGCTTGCTAGATAGACTTGCATACCTTACAATAACTTCTTCGTTTATCTAGTTCACCACTTGCTTATAATATCTGAAAAACGGACATAACCATGGAAACTTGAAGTTGACCAATAACCATGAAAATGAGGTTAAGTTCAAATGAATCCTACTGGACATATCTGTATTCTGTACACCTCACATTATTCCATATTCAAAGTAAAATTGATTATAGTATCTGGCTCAATATGTGAGATTCGTTTCTGGTAAACAGTAATGGTAGCATTTTCCTCAACTCCTCTATCCATATTGCAAACTTGAAAGATGGCTTGTTGTAAGCTGGTTAAACTTTTGGGTACCAAGTGGTATTCATTTTTGAAATATTAAGCAAACAATGAAAAACCCTTTGTGATGCAGATTTTTTTCACACAAAAAGTTCTTTGGAAATTTTTGGATATTGACCTATCTGAGAAACACATCTAACCACAAAATCAACCATAAATTTGTTGTAAAAGTCAGAGGAATGTAATTGACCTTTTGCTTACTGTAATTGATAAACTCACAAAAACATGAAAACCTAACATTGACCAAACCATGAAAATTTGAATATTGACCAACGAAAAACAAATAATGTCAAGGTCAGATGAACCTAACCCAACAAGCATGTTCACATAAATATAGTTTAACATTTGCTGGTTGTATCTGAGAATTATACATAACCACAATGACCATTGAACCATGAGAATGAGATCAAGGTGAGATAAAACATGCCAGGAAGACATGTACACCTTACACACATTCCATACATCAAATATAGTTTATTTAAAGTGTCTGAGAAATAGACCTTACCATAGAAATGTAACATTGACTAATGAACCTTGAAATTAAGTTTATAAATGTCAGATAAAGTCTGCCAGACAGACATATACATCATGTATATGATATCCCAAATACCCACAAATTTTTATTGTTTTAAGTAGTAGTTGGTACACTGTTTGGCAGATGCATTTCCTTTGCAACTCTGAAAGCAAAAATACCATAAAAAAGTTACTGCTATTCAAATCTATAGAGTAATATATTTGATTAAATATTTTTTTATAAGTTTATTTTTCCTTATTCATTGTTATTGATTACTCATTTCTCTGTAATTGATGTCAATTTCAAACTGAATAAATTGAAAATAAATATTTAATTTAAGCTAGGGCCACACCAATTTAATTTCTTGTTCTACGGATTTTTGGACTCCAAAAATAGGGGCGAGCGAGCAATTTGAAAATTTTAATAAAAAAATATTTAATTTGAAAATTTTTTGAGGCGAAGCTTGAAAACAAAGGCGAGCGATTATAATTTTTTTTTGTAAACATAAGATAGTAGGTTTTGACAATATTAAAACTTGATTTAAACTTGTACTTTGACATTTCTTAAATTTAAGAAGTATTTTTTGCCCTTTCAAGAAGAAACAAGAGGCTGTCACAACGACAGCAAACCGGATTTATTAATATTTATTTGTGTCCTGGCAATATTACAAGAACCATTACTGATGAATGGTGAAAGTGAAAATCGTCAATATCAAATTTGACCTCCATTTTGTCATCAGTATCAACATCTTAAAATTTGAAAAGCTTAGATTGAATGGTTCATGAGAAAATGCAACAACGTGAATGGAAACACCATTTCACAATCTTTCAAGAACCATCACTCCTGAACGGTAAAAGTCAAAATCGTCATTATTGAACATGACCTCTAATTTGCCATCAGTAACAACATATAAAATTTTCAAAAGCTTTGGTTGAATGGTTCATGACAAAATATACGAACACGACTGGAAACACCATTTTTCAATCTTTCAAGAACCATAACTCCTGAACGGTAAAATTCAAAATCGCCATTATTGAACTTGACCTCCATTTTGTCATCAGTAACAACATATTAAAATTTGGGAAGCTTAGGTAGAACAGTTCATGCGTAAATGCACGGACACGACTGGAAACTCCATTTTTCAATCTTTCAAGAACCATAACTCCTGAACGGTAAAAGTCAAAATCGCCATTATTGAACTTGACCTTCATTTAGTTGTCAGTAACAACATATTAAAATTTTAAAAGCTTTGGTTGAACGGTTCATAAGTTAATGCACAGACAACATTTGATTGCCGCCTGCCCGCCGTACATCCCCAAATCAATAACCAACATTTTTGTCACAAAAATCCGGTTAAAAATTGAATTATTAAATTTGGTCTATGTATGTGTGACTGACAATGAGACAATTCTTCATCCAAGTCATAATCAGGTTCAGAACAACCCCTTAATGTTATAAATATCCCTTTTATGAGGGGTCAATATAAGTTACATGTATAATATATTTTTTTGTAGTACATAAGGGCTCATATTTTCCCAAAGAACTATAATATCTATTCTGGTATTAATGGTCAAATCTTGTCCAAGAATTTTGTAATATTCCTGGACTTTAACCATGTTAACACATTTACTTTAACAGTTTAATATTATTCAAAATAAGTGGGCCCTTCTTTTGTTTAAAATATGATGTATTTCTCCTCTTTTTGAGTAAAAACTTCTAAGTTTTCAAAGGTTTTGTAGAGTAGCACAATACAAATCCTTGGTATTTCTTTTCTATAACAGTAAAATGACCTCTTGTCTGAGGGAGGGTTGTTCTCAACCTGATAATACATGTAACAAACATAGCATAGGTCAAAGTATGGCCTTTTACACAGTTCTTGATCCAGACCAAACAGCAAGCTATAAGGGACCCCAAAATTATTAGTGTACACAATTCGAACAGGAAAACCAACGATCTAATTTATATATCCAAACGGGAAAATACCAATGAACCCCATCAACAAACATAATGACAAACGATAACTGCTGAACGACAGGTCCCTGAATCAACCAGGTCAGGTGCACAAACCTGCAGCGAGTATGGACAGTTTTGTATCGCCAGCTTACAATATAATTGCAGTTGAAGGCAACTCTTTCAGAAGTTCTTTACATTCTTTATTCTAACAATGAACATTTTTTGATAGGGAATATAAGTAAGGGGGAAAGAAACCAATGTTTTGTTCCGTACAGGTATTTCCGCTGTTACATATCTATATCGGAGCACTCCCTCTTGGGATCAATTGGTTTCATGCTGAAACAAATATTCTCACGGCTATTTACGCAGTGTGGTGGGGTGCTTATAGGTTTAAAATCGTTACATACAAGTTAGACTGTGATTTTAAAAACAAATGTTGAGATCTTTTTATAATATTTACAAAAAAAAAACGGTGCGGGAAATGGACAAGATTACATTTCCAGATGCGGGAAGCGGGAATATAAAAAAATTAAAAAAATTCTGTTTTGAAAAAAATAGGTGCGGGCGGGTCCGTCGAACAAGGAATTACATTGGTGTGGCCTAGTAATGAAATAAAACATCCTGTTTCACATAGCAATAATATTTTAATGGAGTTAAACTAAATAATTAAGCTAAAAACATTTTGAAATCAGCTGGGAGAAATATATCATAATCATTCCAGTAATCAAACAGCCTATAATCTAATTGACTCCTATAACATTTTAATAATTGCAATGAATGTTCTTTATTTCAAACTAGTCACATGTTTATATAAATAGTTAATGTGTCCATGTTATATCTATAATAATTAAAAAAAAACTTGCAAAATTGTTTAATAAAGGCTGACAAATATAAATTATTTTGACTTGTAATAAAAAAATTAATCAACCATAACAACGCTGTTAACATGGTCTTTTCCATCCTCATATTTCTCTTAAACAAGTATGGCTTCCATGTTTTATTTTCTGTTATTCTTAAAAAAAATCATTGTGTGATCTACAATATATTATATCAAAATTACAAAAATGACACAACAATGTGAAACTGTATAAACTCCCCAAAATTGATAATCCAATAAATAATATCTTTGAAAGATTTACCTGTTTAGTTGGTTCCATTTAGCATGTTTAGAAGATTAATATTTAACTATTAACATTCTCCAGCAACAAAGCTCTGGTAAGTTGATCAAAATGAAAATCTTTTTGATTTTTAAATGTGACCCATACTAAGATAAACTGTACCCCAGATGCCCCATGGCTGAGTATTTGAAAGATTTATTTGAAACATTTTTTACCAAACAAAAGATATGTAGCAGCGTCTATTTTTATCAGATTATGGTGACAGATTTATTTAGTTAATTTATGAAATGAGAGAATTTATAAAGGTAATAAACAGGGCAGCTGGAATAAACAACTGATTTAGACAAAATTTTCAAAATGCCAAAGTTTTGGTATTTGCTAAATATCCTTTTTATTAAAAAAAAAAAAAAAAAATATTGATGTTCACTTTAATAGCCAATTTTTCAGTAATGTTGGTTGGTTGGTTGGTTGGTTGGTCCAAAAAATAAGAAATTATTCCCAAGGATGATTATTTTAAAATATGTTGGGTAAGCATCCTTAGCTAAACTTTCTTATTTCTTGTCTATTTTAAGGCCAATAACAAATGTATGTGAGATAAATTGTTATACATTCCCTACCTTCATCACTTTAAATATAATCAGATAACCATTGTATTTACTGGAAACACTGCCTGGTCGTATAACATCAGCATGCTTACATAATTGTACACCTTCAAACACAAAAAAATATAATTAAAAAATTCATATGTGCAAGATTTCAATAGACATTTTTAAGTTTTTCTACAGCAATTACCGGTATAGTTCCTGAGAACTATAAATTTAATACAATGTAATGTCAATTTAATAAGGAGGTAAAAGTTACTAGAGACAGTCAAACTCATCAGTCAAACAAGATTGCTGAGCTATAAAAGTAACAAAATTTACAAACATTGTCACAAAAACACAGCTTTTAAAAAGATAAAAAAAAAAAAAAAAAAAAAAGAAGTTTAGAGTAAACATCTATCAAATATAAAGATAAAGATCAGCTATAAACTGAAGATATATAGCAACAAAAAGTAGACTAAATGTTCATGAACTCATAGTCATATATGTACAGTGAGACAACTCTTCATCCAAGTCACAATTTGTAAAAGTGAACCCTTATGGGTAAAAGTATAGTCTTCAACACAGAGCCTTGGCTCACACCGAACATCAAGCTATAAATGACCCAAAAATTACTAATGTAAAACTATTCAAACTGGAAAACCAATGGTTTAATCTATATAAAACATGAAACGAAAAACACTTAAGAACCACACCAACAAACGACAACTATTGAACATCAATGCAACAGGTAATTCTATGTACATGTTGTTATTATTGTTATGTATATTATTGGTATTCTTACCCATATCAGCATGGCCAAGACAGGAACTTTTCAGATTTCCAACCTTCAAACCATCTCCACATATATGCTCTATATTTTGTTCTTCACTTACATATAAAAACCCATAGCTTTCTTTGATTTCTTTATCTGAATAACCTGCCTGTCGAAATTCCCTTTTCCTCTCATGGAACTGTAACAATGAAAAAAAAGAATGGACATGGCAAATATGTCAACTGCATAATTATAATGACTTAATGATAATTTTGTTGAACAGTATGTTTAATTATATGTATACCAACAATTCTATAAAAAGACAGAAATTAGAATTAGATTTATGACCTTAATTCTTGCACTATCAAATTTCTATGTTCAGTAAATTAGTAAACCTGGGTCAAAACCTTTATTGGGCATATATTAATAAAATAAATATGTGTTCTATATTTTAAGTTGATTTGACATTATCTATGTGGTAAATAAGGTGGAACTGTTTTAGCTGCTTTTTATGCAGAAAGATCTCTCCATCTTAAATGTCCTTAATCTTTTTTCCAATGCTTAGCATGCATCTGTAATTTGTCTCTTAATTGTTAAAATCATGTAGGGCATTCATTTTTATATCCATTTTTTCAACAGCTTGGGCATACAAATTATAGATATTTTCACTTTTCATACATTTTAAATATTCACTTTGATAGAATTCAGACTCCTTTTTACTTTTTAAAGAACTAAATCACTTCTTTACCTGAAAATTTTTTTTTTTTAAAGTGCAATTTATATTTTGTTTCTCCCAAAATATGAAGAAATTAAATTGGAAAATGCATGAAAGGGATAAAACAATTTTATGGATATTATCAAGAAGTCATTTCCAAGTTTGTTTTCAAATTTCTACCATTCCTCAATTATCATGGTTTGACAATATAATAACCTCATTACTTACTGTTTAGTTAAAAACAAGAAAGTCAAACTGTTTTATCTGAAATGCTACACAGGTTAATTGATCCTGCTGTCAAGAGGTGCCATCATAAACTGCTAATTTATGATTATTGGCCACCAACTTGGCCTTCAACAGTTATTTTGTTAGAATAAGTGAATTGAATAGAAAAGGCTACCCAAAGCCCATTGAAAAGGTAAATTCAATTAAGATTTTGTATCAAAAAACAAAAAGTTTCTTGTATTTTTTATACAGCATTAATGTTACAAATAAAACAACCATAATGAATTACAAAATTGTTATGAATTACATAGTTGATAAATTTATCACAATTAATCTTCACAATTTGTAGTATATTTCAATTAGTAAATAGCATATAGACCCTCCCTGAATAATAAAGAATATTCTATTTATAAGCAACTTGGAATACAGGATTATTAGCATCTTTAAAACAAATTACATTTTAACAAACTTTAATACCAATACATTTTTGTAATGAGCATGCATTGTTTTGTCAAAGAAACTCTCCTCCTTTTCTCAAAAAGATCATCAAAATGTACCAAGACCTGTCAGTCTGACATTTTTAGTGCAATTTTCACAAATAATACAGGGCCGTAGGAAGGTTTTGTCAAGAAGGGGTGCAAAGGGGGTGGGTGAGGGAGGGATTTTTTTTTTAAAATGGGTAAGCCAAATTCAAGGTTTTATGCGTTTTCAGAACGTTAAATACATGATTATCCATACCCTTCTTATAAGCTTTTAAACGGTTAATGGGCTAATATTTAATTGAAGAAAACGTATAAACCATTGATTGCACTGAAGGTACTTTTTATTTCAACATATTAAATCAATATAACAATGGTACCTTTCAAAGTTAACGTTACAATTTCATATATATGATAAAAACAATGCACACATAACTTTTGTTCCGCAATTATTTCTGATAAAATATATTATTCTTATATACACGCATAAACCTACTGGCATTTTATCATGATCTATTTGGAGATTTTAAAGACAACATGGCTTCATATGTCTTTCAAGTTTACTTTTATTATGAACAAATAATGTGTTCGTAATAAATGTAAACTTAATAAGACGAATTCTATGAATGACGTACGTGTATCTTATTACAATACGATGGATTATAAAAAAAACAAGCAGCTAAATAAGCATCTATTAAAATCCTCAAAAAACATAGTTGATTCTTTCTGAAAATTTCTCAATTTAAAATTTTGTCTTTTGATGGATACATGATAAGCTTGGCTAGGGGCGATTCTAATCCTACAAATCTCATTTTAACACCCTCCTCGGTCGCATTTATATGCGCCTGTCCCAAGTCAAGAGTATTTTGGTCTTTGGTGAAGCATTTAATTTTTATAAGTTTTGGAAGAGGAATACCAACAATACAAGTAGCGTTTTTAATAAGATTTTGGGAATTTATGCTGTGCTTAAGGTTAAGGCTTAACCTTTTGGGTTTAACTGTTATTGTTTTTTTTTTGACATATACAGAGATGTAAGTAAAAAGTCCTCTTCTTTTGAGAAGTAGTTTACGTTGCCAGTTCTAAATTACTTTTGTGTGTTACATTTAGTAGATAGGGGAATGTGACTGTCTTCGTGTCATATTGATTCTTTTTTCACATAAGGACATTTAGACCTCAATGACATAGAATCACCTGCATTACAACTAACTTTATATATATTGAACAAATAAAATGAAATGAAACAAATCAAAATCACTTCTGAAAAATAATGTTTTCCAATTCCATATATCTTGGATGGAGTTTACAAAACGAGTTGATGATTTTTTCATAAGAATGATCAAAACCATAATGGATATGAATAAGTGCAAGAGCACTTAAACGGTCACCGGTCATCGAGGCTCTATTGTAATGATGGAGCAGATGAAGGGAGCTGGCAGACCTTTCAGCACTTTCAGCCAATTTGAGTAAAGTGTAGATATTCGGGTACAGCAGTTCTTGATAGCTGTTGCACATGAATCTGAGAGAATATTACCAGAATCAAGTACATTTTGAAGAATACAATCCTTGTACCGTTGGTATTTCTCTTCTACAAGAACTTCAGACATTTCTGCATCTTATGGTATACATGTATATTTTTTAAAAATCGCTCATTGATTTATTTGGTAATAATTTTTTGAAAAACATCGATTTTAGTTGAAATGATAGAACATTTTTTGAGTGGGAACTCACTTTTATCCTATGACTGTATATCAATATGATGTTGATTCATACAGAGTTTTAGTGTAATTCTTTTTTCGAATTTCGGGATGTCGAGATTTAAATTTATTCAAATTCTGGACCTCAGGATTTCGTGTTTTTAAGCGGAATTTCCGGACTAGGGACCCTCCAACCCTTCCTCTAGAAGCATAAAAGATTGATTGCACATTAGTTCTATGAAAATTTTAACGTCTCATCAACAAGAAATTAGTGTTGACCTTTACAGACTCTAATGTTATATATGGTTCTACGGTTCAAAAGGACTGTGTTTGAATTATAAAATGACGAATATTAGGCTAAATAATTGAAAATATATATGAGGGGTGCAGTGACCATGGGGTACCTTACCCTCGCTTCCCGCCCCCTTTATCCCACTCCTCATAACCCCTGCCAGTGACACCTTTCTATCCTGTTTCTTCACTCCTGCTCCCGGCCCTCACTCCCAGTACCACGCCCCTCGCCTCCCTGGGCAACATATATGGAAATGGGGAATGTGTCAAAGAGACAACAACCTGACCATAGAACCAACAACAGCAGAAGGCCAACCATAGGTCTTCAATGCAGCGAGAAATTCACGAACCTGGAAGCGTCCTACAGCTGGCCCCTTAACAAATATGCTAGTTCACGGTGATAATGGACGTCATATTAAAGATTATCTCTCAAACTGTATCCCATATGTCCTATTCTGTGACAGAAAGATCACGGTTACCCGTCAGCGTGGATGACAAATGGTCAATCCGTGCCTGAAAATTCTTTTTTTTTTTTTTTTTTTTTTTTGAAATAGGGGGTGCGATCGCACCCGACACACCTCCCCTTCTGACGGCCATGTAATACAGGATACTTACATTCTATGCGCTGATTGTGTACCATTTAAATTTTGCAGTTTTTCCTTTACTTGTATAAAGGGGTGTTAGAGAATGTTTATTTATTTCAGCCTTTAACTACATCTAAAAGTTCAGTGGAAATATGTTATTCAGATAGTTAACAGGTCTTAAACCTGTCAAATGGTCCCCGAGCAGCTAACAAATTGTATTATTTACCTCTTAATGATTCATATAAAAAAATTCAAAATGCGAGTTTTAATTATTGCGATGATTACCCTGTCGCATTTTTCCCAATAATAAAAACATCGCAATTATTTCATAATTTACAGTATATCAATGTACTCTTAATATAAACTAGAGGCTCTAAAGAGCCTGTGTCGCTCACCTTGGTCTTGTGCATGTTAAACAATGGACACAGATAAATTCATGACATAATTGTGTTTTGGTGATAGTGATGTGTTTGTAGATCTTACTTTACTGAACATTCTTGTTGCTACAATTATCTCTATCTATAATGAACTTGGCCCAGTAATTACAGTGGAAAATATTTTCTAAAAATTTACAAAAATTTATGAAAAATGTTAAAAATTAACTATAAAGGGCAATAACTCCTTAAGGGGTCAATTGACTATTTTAGTCATGCAAACTTATTTGTAGATCTTATTTTGCTGAACGTTATTGCTGTATACAGTTTATCTCTATCTATAATAATATTCAAGATAATAACAAAAAACGGCAAAATTTCCTTAAAATTACCAATTCAGGACAGTAACCTAACAACAGGTTGTCCGATCCATGTGAAAACATCAGGGCAGATAGATCTTGACCTGATAAACACTTTTACCGCCTGTCAGATTTGCTCTTAATGCTTCGGTTTTTGAGTTATAAGCCAAAAACTGCATTTTACCCCTATGTTCTATTTTTAGCCATGGCGGCCATCTTGGTTGGTTGGCCGGGTCACGCCACACATTTTTTAAACTAGATATCCCAAAGATGATTGTGGCCAAGTTTGGATTAATTTGGCCCAGTAGTTTCAGAGGAGAAGATTTTTGTAAAAGATTACTAAGATTTACAAAAATGGTTAAAAATTGACTATAAAGGTCAATAACTCCTAAAGGGGTCAACTGACCATTTTGGTCATGTTGACTTATTTGTAAATCTTACTTTGCTGAACATTTTTGCTGTTTACAGTTTATCTCTATCAATAATAATATTCAAGATAATAGCCAAAAACAGCAAAAATTCCCTAAAATTACCAGTTCAGGGGCAGCAACCCAATAACGGGTTGTCGGATTCATCTGAAAATTTGAGGGCAGATAGATCTTGACCTGATAAACAATTTTACCCCGTGTCAGATTGCTCTAAATGCTTTGGTTTTTGAGTTATAAGCCAAAAACTGCATTTTACCCCCTATGTTCTATTTTTAGCCATGGCGGCCATCTTGGTTGGTTGGCCGGGTCACGCCACACATTTTTTAAACTAGATACCCCAATGATGATTGTGGCCAACTTTGGTTTAATTTGGCCCAGTAGTTTCAGAGGAGAAGATTTTTGTAAAAGTTAACGACGACGGACGACGACGACGGACGACGGACGCCAAGTGATGGGAAAAGCTCACTTGGCCCTTCGGGCCAGGTGAGCTAGAAAGAAGATGTGGTATGGTTGCCAATGAGACAACTATCCACAAGAGACCAAAATGTCACAGACTGACATTAACAACTATAGTTCACCGTACAGCCTTCAACAATGAGCAAAGTCCATACCACATAGTCTTAAGAATGTTCTAGTTAACCATGATTACAGAATGAAATGACTACTGTAAATTCAGAAATTATTGCCCATGTTTTTTATTATTGCGAATAATGCGACAGGGTTATAATCGCAATAATTTAAACCTCAATTTTTTTATAGGAATTAAACAGGATTTTCTCAATATTGCAAAAATTAAAATCACATTTTAGTCTAAAATGACAAAATCCCAATAATAAATGCACTCAATAATTTCTGAATTTACAGTAACTACTGGTCCCATGTTTGAATGTCATCTAACTCATCTTTAAATAAACGATATTATGAATGAATGGAAATGAAGGAGAAATGTTATTGAGACAGCAGCCCAACAACACAATAATATATATAATAGACATCTCCAGCTCTAAGTGGTATATACAGGTTGTAAAGTCATTTAAGTGCTTCTTGTTAAAAATGTGAGCATCAGTGCAAGATAATCCCTGCAAGATGTTCATAATATTCCAACTTTTAGTTTTTTCTATTGGGATGTTGAACTTCCTTGGTTTCATGTATGGGATAAAACTATCTTTGCATCATTAATACAAGAACTTTCAGTTATTTATATTTAATGGACAGATTACAAATATTTTTATCTTTTTCGGTTATCGAAAAACATATATTGTTTATTTATTTTATTTCAATTTGTAAAAGATATCTTATAGCTGTACATGCATAAAACGTGCATCAGCCATCTTAAACATGTTAAAAGAAAGTTCATTAAAATTTCAATATATTCCAAACATGCAAATGCTTCATAAGATATTTATTTCATCAATACAAACTTTGAAATTGAATGAAAATGCATTACTGATTTTCATTTCTGTTAATAATTCATGGAAATTATTTTTCAAAACATTCTAAGCATGCTAAGGTATAAACCAACATCACATTACAAACATGACATCATTGCCTCACAAATTACAAAAGGTTAATTATTCAAATATCTCATGCTTGTATTTAACAGTGCTATAAAAATAAATCCTGGTGAGAACACTGCATGAGACTCCACAATATTTCCTAATCTCATACTTTTACTACACTATCACACTGTCACAAATTAACAAGTGTTGTGTGATCAATTATGGGAAAGAGAAATTCCACTGTTTATTGATCAACAATTACTATTATTCTTCAAAGAGTGGAAGCTATGACACCTAGGTTATAAAAATATCTATAGGTTGGAGAGGAGGAATTTCTCCCAGTTCAGATGGCAATGATTAGGTGACATTGTTTTATGAACAAATTTTTATACATGTTTATTATCCTAGGAAAATGTAATACAATGTACATGACGTAACAAGTAGCAGCTACCAGAAAGCTCAAAGGAGCTTTTTTTAATCTTGCATATAAACAGAAGCAGAACAAAATAGGAGCAGAACAAAATAGGGGGATCAGTATCAATTTCTGAATTAACTTGATTATAATTTAAATACTGAAGGCTCGGGTGTAAATTGCATATCAGTGAAATTTTTTCATGCTTAAAAATTTAAGTAAAGACCTTTCCATCGATTATTACACTCTTTTATACAATTAATAAATAAATTAAAATAAGAAATTTAAAACTGCTTTTAAAAATTCTAACCTGTTCTTCAAGTCTGTTGTTCTGAACAAGATAAGGCTTACTGTATCTGAACTGAGATTTTGATTGTTCATATCTGTAGCTCCTCACAATACTGGGTAAAACCTCATGTTGATACTCTCGTGAATCTTCTTTTAATGAAGACAAAAGCCCTGAAAAAATATGTATATTCCCTTTTTTTTTACAATATAAGAGGAATTATATGGTTCTTAAGA
Source organism: Mytilus galloprovincialis (assembly GCF_965363235.1). NCBI lineage: Eukaryota > Metazoa > Mollusca > Bivalvia > Mytilida > Mytilidae > Mytilus > Mytilus galloprovincialis. Next base: position 104,487,522 of record NC_134838.1, read on the forward strand.
ACCATTGTATTGTGTCCTTGATCATTTTCAGTTATGGAGCAGATCTTTATACTTGTTAGCCAACAAGGTACATAAATAAATGTAATGAGATAAAATCTAGCCCCATACACAGATTCATAACATTGATATAAACAGTTCTTTGTTAGGAGGCCACAATCAATCACAGCCCACCCTATTTTCTTAGAATATTAGGACTATAAAAATATGTAACACATACCAGTACATGTACAATATAAATTGACAAACACTATCTTTACAAGTTATGCTTGTTACAACAAATTAAATAATTGACTGGAATATTTAATTTCTGAAACACTGCAATCTATGTTTCCTAGACATGGTTTAAATCCAGATTATTTGGAAATCATTTAAACCAAAATCTCTATTTTTGAAAGGAGTACGTCCATTAAGACCCCTTTTTGGCCTAAAAATATAGCAGTTTTACAAAATTGTTAAAATGTAAACTTTTAGTTATTTATTGGAAAGTAGAATGCTTCTGTTACATAAATATGGACTGTTTTTAATGCACATATATTGGGTACTAGCATCAGTAAGTCATTTTAAATTACTGTAATCTTCACAATTTTAGCATTTTAGTTAAACTTTAGACGGTTTCCGTCTTAAATGCAAGTGGACGCATTTGTGTTCATTCATAATATTGAAATGCAAGTTGTATTTGATGATAATACATAACATATATAAAGGTTGAGGATGAACATGGATGCGGCCACTTTATTTTTGACAAAACCCATCTGAAAAGTGACATTTTTTGTCATATTTGATAGATTTTTCATATTTCAGCTTGAATCAGTGCATTTTTAATGACTAAATCAGTTAAAATTTTTCACAGAAACTAATTACATCAACTGATATAGACACTTTTAAAAGTGTTTAAAAAATGTCCAAAATCTTTTGTCTGACAGATGAACCTGAAATTTGAGGCCAAAATCAGCACTTGACAGACCTAACTCCTTTGTATTTGAAGTACATAAGTCAAAACTTTAAAAGCTTAACAAAATAGTTCTATTTTAATTTCCTCTTAATCTATTGATCAAGTCTAAACATTTTTATCCTAAAACAATGGACATAATTCATGCAAAATACAAACCTTTTGTATGTTACATCTTTAGATAAATGAAACGATAAGATCTTTATAAAAAATAAATTCCTTTTTTTTCACTTTCTATCCTTTGGGCAATAATACTTTGATTCAAAAGAAAAACACACACATTTTTTTAATTAAAATCATTTGGAACATCTTTTTTACATTAATTAGTACATGTACAAATTTTGTGTAATAATTCTTTGAAAGTTTCATACCTATTTAAAAAAAATTTCATGATATTACTGCATTTTTATTTTAAATTGCTGTGTATTCATATAATTTAAAATAATTCAGTTTTTTTGTATATTTTATTTTATAAAAATTGGTAAAAATTCCTTTAAATACCATGGATACTAATAAATTAAATGATATTTTAAATAAATTTTGGGGTCAGGTACTCATTTTCAAATATAAGACTATTCTTCGGCAAAATACAAAGTGTATTTTCAGATATTCCATATCTAGACACCATGACAATTAATATTATACATAAGCAACCTTAATATTATACATAAGCAACATTACATTTTTCCCTGTACAGAACTGTTTTTTGTATAGCCGTAAATGAAAATTTAAAAAAAAAAATCACATTTGTCTTTATTTTTTAACAATGGAAATTGGGTTTACTTGCCATGGGACAGCTGGAGACTTCTCATTTCTGCCCACACAAATAAACTCAAAAATATACAAATAAATTTCCTCTTACTATTTTTTTTTTGAAAGATTTTAGGCAATAGTGTGCTCTTGGATATCATGGGTAGTTTTTTAAAGGTAAATCCCACCAAAATTGGCAGAACCAAAGTTATAATGTGAAAATCCAATTACACCTTTGACCTCTGCAATAAAAGGTTTGTCCCTCTTAAAGAAACAGTTGTTGAGTACCAAAACGAAAGGTTTACAGTTTTTCTTTTCTTTTTTATCATAAGTTGGATGTATCATCATGACAAGGATTTGTATATAGTTAGATATACAAATCCTTGATCATGAAAAAAGTAAAGCAACATCAGTTTGAAACAATTTCAATAATAAGCAAGTTTGGAAAATATATTTCGTTTCAATTCATAATTGGTTAAAGGTATCTTACCATAATCAATTATCTTTTTGGGAATCACAAACTGGTCTACAAAATCCTTGCGATGTTTATTTTCATTTGTATTGCCGCAAGCAATGGACAGATTAAGATTTTGGTCTGCAACTATAGTCAGAATGTCACTACTTGTGTTTACCGCATCAACTAATGAATTATCATTGTGCATATATTGTTCAGTGTTACCTGTTGTTTGAATGTAATCTAATTTTTCCCAAATGTTATCCATCTTTCAACTTGCATATCACTACTTTAAAACTTCTTCTCTGCTTCAATGCCATTGATATCAATACAGCATGATCTATTCGGAATACAAATTTCACTTTCACATGCAATATGATTGGCTGTTTTGGTTTCAGAACATCTCGGTACTTATCACTGAACAAAATTGGCGGGGAAATCGTGTCGCTCAATTATGAAACTATTGATTTATATTGATACATTGTGTTTATTTCCGGGAAAGATGTCACTGCAAAAATCAAGATGATACAAAACAGGTGTTACAAGTTAATGCGGACGATTTTTTTTAAATATATCATTTCCATTTTAGATAGAGGTTATGACGGGCAAATTTAACACAGTCACTGGGCAGAAGTGCGATCAGTTATTTATTTAACCATCAAAATTGAAATGGATTAAAAAAAAATTATAAATATAACAATATGCAGAAGTTAATACAAAGACAATATAATAAAATTGTATTATATGTCTCTGCTATTATAAATTTGAAGTTTCAGAAATTTATATTAACCAACATGACCTTACCTTACCTTACCTCTGTATCTTTAACCCCCTTTGTAGAGGAACCATACGCTAGTATGTATAACTTGTGGCTTTCTAATATACAGTGATGCCTCCACCAAATGCTTTGAAGTGCTGAGACTATATACACAGTGAGATCCTATCCACACACAATTATATTACAATTCCGTTATCCTGTATTTACAATGTTTCTGTGTTGATTAAAAGTCATGTCACATACTTTAAAATTCCTCTCTTTCTTTATATATACACTGGTATCACTTTTATACCCCTAACCGATAGATGTATTCTTTAAAAATTAGTATCGATCTTTAAAAATATCAACAGCACTATTCCATAATTGCGGTAAAAACGGTAAAAAGATAAAAGAATGATGAATGCCTCTTCCTCATGAATTAAAAGTTGTATTACAAAGTAATTATCTAAAAGTTATATTCATTTCTTCTAAAAGGTCCTTCATGTATTGTTTAAGATTCTGTTTTCTATATATAATCTAAAATATTTTCACTTTAAGATCGCACACTTTAAAAAAATGTCATCACTAGCATAACTTTAGTATGTATATATATATGCTAAAATAGGTTCGTTATGTTATTGTAAAATTGATTAGTTTCTTCTTTTTACTGTGGAAGCGATTATCTTTTCCTTTTTTTTTTTATAGAGTCATAATTATTAAAATTATCATCCACATAATATTTTATAGCGGGCTATATGTAACTGGTATATCAAGCGTCTAGTAAGGCGTTCTACTTTTGCTACACTGGCTGGAGAGAGTTTCCTTGATGTTGCTAACGGTGTGATGTCCAGAATTATTTGTAACTTTTCACTGTCCAATAGTTCATTAAATTTAATTCCAAGACTGTTAAGTACCTCAACTGTTTCTAGAAGTATCTTGTTCCTGATATTTCGGAGTTGTATGCAGTGTAGTATGAAATGAGTCACAGTTTCATCATCCTTTGAGCATAGCAGGCACTTCGGATCGGTTTCATCCTTATACATTTTTATTCGCTTACTTTGTAGAATATATGATCCAGTAAGCAGTTTTAGTTTAACTGGTAGTCTTGCCGTATCTATGGCTGAGTGGCAGTTAATTCTGAATAGAGGATGAATTTTACCTTTGTCAAGGTTTCCCGTTGTAAGATGGTCTAGTCCTTTATACAGTGGCAGTAGTTGCACTATTGACTTGCTCCAGTAATTATGCACTGTTCTCTTGATGTTTGAGGTCCACAAGGATTTTTTGACAGGATGGTCCATGTACCATATAGCTTCTTGCAGATTGTACTTCCTGAGCATATGTTTTATGGCTACGAACCAACTAGCACTTTGGTTGTTTTTTACGGTTAGTTGTCGTCTAGCTAGCGATTTTTCCATACTTTCTTCATGCTGGTTACAGATGTTGTTGAAGAGTCCAAGTGCTCGGATATGTATTTGGGCTTCTACTGGCAATATTCCGGTTAAGATGTTGATAGTTATATCTGCTACGCAAGTTGGTAATGAAAGAATTTGCTTGAGTAGCTTTTTTTGGTAATTTTCGATTAGTGCCAACGAGCTTGTTGTAGGTAGTATTAGCTCCAGGCCATAGAGAAGTACTGGGGATACATATATTTTGTACAGATGTACCATTGTCTCTACATCTAATCCATTATAGCCGTGAAACCCTCCTCCCAGGAGGCTATATGCGCTTCTCCTCGCTTTTTTTTATATTTTCCTCCACATTAGCAGTCATGTTTTCTTTTAATGACGTGGTTCTGATGATTCCCAAGTGTGTGGCACTTCTCACTGATGGCATTTCGTGTTGTCCCATGGTAAGGGATGTTGCTACAGGATCCCGTTTTTGCTTCCTGTTGGTAATGGTAAGTACCACGCTTTTTGCAGGTTGTAATTGGTAGCCTTCCATGTATGCGTAATCACATGCCATGTTTATAAGCAATTGTGCTTGGTCTGGTTCCTCGCTAATTAGTGCGACGTCATCTGCACAAGCAGTACTGTTTACGCTTATGTTTCCAATTCTATATCCTGCATCAGTTGTGTCATACATGTTCAGCAGCTGGTTGATGTATAATTTGTAGAGGTTGGTGCTAAGTATACCTCCTTGTCGCACTCCCTGGTTTACATCGAATGGCTGAGAGATGTTTCCTTCCCATTTAATAGCACTTTTAGCATTTTCGTGGAGATCTTTGATCAGTCCCCAGTGTCCATCGTCGATTCCTGCCAAAAAGACCCTCCTGAGCATGTGACTATGGATGACAGTGTCGAAGGCAGCTTTTGCGTCTAAGAGTACCAGTTGGAAAGTTGTGTTGTTGTCGTTGGATTCTCTGTAACTTTCTTCAATTGGCAACGCGGAGTTCATAGGTGACGATCCTGCAGTGAAACCTCTCTGTCTTTTATTTTGTGTTACAAGTACTTTGTTGTTTGTACGCTCTTTGATGACTGTTTCGATTATTTTGCCAATGACTGGTAGAACTGTAATTCCTCTATAGTTGGCTGCTTGCTGCCTTGTTCCTTTATTTTTAAAAACCGGTGTCAGGAGCCCCATTTTAAGTGATGCTGATACACTTCCGTGCTTGAAGATACATCCCACAAGTGTGACTAAAGTTGTTTCCATTTCAGATCCTGCATGGGTAATATGTTCGATGGTTATACCTTGGAAATCTGCTGATTTTCCTCTGTTTATCGATCTGATGGCGTTTGTAATTTCGATGTGCGTGACGTTACTGATGTTATTTCGTTGCACAAGCCTGTTTATAGTCTGAATATCATCTTCAACTTGGTTATGATATGCACTATCTATGTCCGTCTGGTTATTGAATGTTGCAAGGTTTCTAAAGTGTTCCTCAAATCCTGTGATGATATTTTCACTCTGCATGTATTTGACTCCGTTAACCTCTAGCTCCGTGATTACAACATTTCCTTTCTTCCTGTTGTTACGTACGAGTTGGTGGAACATTTTTGTATCTTTTACTCTTGTTTCTAGAATAGTTTCCTTCTCCTTGTCTCTTATTTTAGCAACCTCACCGAGGTTATCCGGCACCTTCGAGAGCTTATAGCTTATATACTGAATTTAACTTTCGGCATAAAAATTGGTTTTGGTTTACTACTTCACACAGCTCATAGATGTACAAGCACATCAAATAAGACAAGGGCTTTGTCGACCGTGCTGATTCGATACAGCTAGGCTGATTTTCCGGCATATTTTCAATTTTGCTAGAAACTTCACGGTAATCTGTAAATATCGCAAAAGTTACAACAGTTTTGACTTAAATCATCGGAACCGCTTGTCCTACAAATGTGATAAAAATATGTACAATAAACAAAAGATTCTGTTTTATTGATATACTAATATAATTTTTTATACGCTTAAACCGTCCGTACATCAAAACAAAAAAAGTCGCAAAAAATACATGAAACCGTGATAAAACAGGTGTTACATGTAAATGCAGGCGATTTTTTTTACAAATGGATGTAGAAACAAATAGTTTTAATATATTTTGTATAATCTATATCAAGTTCAGGTGGGACAGAAGTGTGATCTGTAATTTGAATAAATGAAACAAGATTGGTTTGGCCCCTAAATTAAAAACTTCCCGGTGTAGAAAAATGGAAATACGGTTATCAGTTTAATACCAGTGATGTACCGCGGATAAACATCGAAATAATGTTCTGTGTCTTCTGGACGTTGTTGGTTATCCTCTGGAACGTGTATGTATGATCTGGGGAAATTTGTCATTTCTGTTTTTATGCCGAATTAGTCCAGATTTCATCATCAGATCTTGTCGAATGAGAACCGTCTTTGCCGACACAGTTCTTATATAAACATCTTTTAATACTAAATTCGACAATGATTCCCACGTCAGAGTCCCAACAATATAGAACACAATACGACTGGGTCCAGACAAAGCCGTGTACAGCAAACTGCGTTCCGACAGTACATGATTATCCCGTATATGGCCACAGTTTTCTCACGGATATCGCTTTTAAGCTTCCTGGACAATATCTAATTGTTGTCGTGATTTAAATGAAGTTGAAAATATCACGTGTGTTCTGGCTTTCTAAAGTTATCAAACAAATATATCCATGATAGATATGTAAACTCATATTAAAGTCGGAAACGAACTGATAATGCCATAGCCATGGCGAAAAATGATGGAAATTGGAAAACATGAAAGAAAATATAAGTCTTTAGAAGTCAAAATAACCAGAACCATTAACAAGCTGTGAACGAATTTGCTAACCAAGTATACCATGTGCTCATTTTCCTGAAGTGCACAGTAAGGAAAAGAACTACAACTTTATTTTCACATGGTAATAACCAGATATAAAATATACTATAGAATATACCCGCGAAATCGCGGGCATATAAAGCTTGTGAACTGTTGTAGGATGATTTTTGTTTAAGATATTATGTATGGAGAATTACATAAAAGGTATCTCCCTTTTTTCAAAGTCCGATATTTGCTTCCTTTCTGTTAAATTCAAGTATATTCGTGTTTCTGGCCTACGACCACAATTATTCTTCTCCTTTGCTACATTGCTTCTTTTGGTAAAAGTCAAATCAAATTAAAAATTAGCACCGTTTCAAACATGAAATAAATGTAACTGCTTATATATAGACCATTATTAGTCTAAAAAATATGCTAATATGACAATCCATCAGTGCTTTTTTTTTTGAAAGTCTTATTAACATGACAATGGTAGGATTTGAATCATGTATAAATGACTAATACCGACTAAGGCTAATTTAAGGGGTTGTCGATTGGAGGGGTCCTGATCCCGAAATCCCGTGCTTAAAACCATGAAATCCCGAGATGCAGAATTTAAAGAAATTCATATCCCGAAATCGAAAAATATATTCCCGGATCAATCCCCTTATCCCGAGCTTAAAAACACCCGATCCCGACGCCCCGAAAAAGGTCCTGCCTCCCTCTAATCTCTACCTTACTTTCATTTTTGCGAAATCACTATTTTCCCTTTTAACAATAAATTGTTATGCCCCAATCATGGGCACTATGTTTTCTTGTCTGTGCATCCGTGCGTTCGGTCGTCTGTCCGTCCGTCTCGTCCGTCTGTCCCAATTCAGGTAAAAATTTTTGGTCGAGGTAGTTTTAGATGAAGTTGAGCATGTTTGACTTTTTTAAATATATATGCAAGTGGTATGACCCCTTAAATAGTAAACATTTCAAAGAAAACAGTTAACAGACTCAGGGACTTTCTATACTAACATATAGAAAGGATCTGATAGAATACAGAGAGTCTCTATATATTAAAGTAGTATAATCGTAGTTTACATGTAGATAAACCCGGAAAATATTTGTAATGTTGTGAGCACTTAATATAATGGTGTGAGCACTGCTTATAATGTTGTGAGCCCTTAATATAATGTTGTGAGCACTTAATATAATGGTGTGAGCACTGCATATAATGCTGATCATTAACATAAGGCAGTCATGGCGTTCCATAATTTGTCCTCTCTAAGGAGTTATAATAGTTGTGATATTTGCGATCTAAACACCATGGAATGGAGAACGCTCTACGATTGGTTGTACTTGTGTCACATGTTTTACTTATTTTGATATAAATGCAACTGGTATGACCTCTTAAATAGTAAACATTTAAAAAAAAAAACAGTAGACAGAATACAGAGAGTCTCTATATATTAATAACATTAACGGTACCAATTGTTCTGCACCAGATGCGCATTTCGACAAATAATGTCTCTTCAGTGATGCTCGTGGCCAAAATATGTAAAATCCAAAGCTTATATAAATGATGTAGAGCTATAATTCAAAAGTTCCAAAAAGTATAGCCAAATCCGTGAAAGGCGGAATCAGAGCTTTGCATGAGGGAGATACATTCATTAATTTATAATAATTTTTATCATTTGTAACAGCAAATTTAATAACACAAAAAAAAGTATTTTCATGCCAGTACCGGAGTACTGGCTACTGGGCTGGTGATACCCTCGGGGACTAACAGTCCACCAGCAGAGGCATCGACCCAGTGGTAGTAATATAATCGTAGTTTATAGTACGGTGACCAGACCCAATATTTTTTAGATTTAATCGTCAAACATACTATATGGCTATATTATATATATATATATATATATATCATTGGATTCGGAAAAATGAGTACTTTTGAAATATCGATGTCGTCAAAAAGAAATGTGGTGACAGTTTTGCATAAAATAAGGTCAAAGATCAAATTCTGTTTTTCTTTTTTCTTCTTCCATACTTTTAAAATTTGAAGATATATACATCAATTAAGTTTAAATTTCAGATACAGACATTTTTACAAATCTATTAACAATGAATTACCTCGAAAATGTAAAACAAAAAGAATTAGGAAATCTATTTATTCTGTAAAGGCGTTTTTCAAACACTTGATCTATGATACACATATTCTGTTAAAGTTACAGAAGTTATATTGCTGGTTGACATTCAACGTCAGCAATAAAGGATAACTATTATTATTTTTAACTGAAGCCTACTATCATGAAGGCGTATTTTGCCTAAGCTCATTCATGTAATTCATTAAAACTAAAAAGCACCCAATACCTCGAAAACAGTTGCAATCAAAAATCCAATCAAAGAGATCCACACAACAGAATTATGCCAGAAGCATGTTTTGGTTCATCTATCAAGGAACATGATTTGAAATGTCTACATAATTCTGAACTTTCCAGGAGCAAAGCTCCGGACATGTAGGGTGTTGTTGTGAACAAACACATGACTATTTTACATGGAGATTTTCCTTTCAATGAAAACACAAGATCCTGTAAGAATTCTGCTGACATATGCCCTTTACAATACACGGAGTGTAATGAATCATTTAATTATCGCCAGTCGTATTGTAAAATTGACGTAATAGGGGGTTTAGCAATGCGTAATGCGGTCCAAATTTTTAGTTTGAAACGAATTACGTAAAACATGCTGTTTCAGTGCCGCCTCACAGAGAGGTAATCTGACTAAACTTACATACGCGCATTGGATAATAATTATAATGGAATGGTTTTAAAGAGATTTTTCTGATCATAGAGCTTTGAAATTAACTTTCATGTACAAGCAAGGGCTTTATCTTTGGCAATAGTATCGATACTCCAAAAACCGCTGAAATAGTCGTGCGTGTCCTTCAAATTCTGGAAGATAGTTTGTTTACCTACTCCAAACAGAGACAAAGTTGTGTCGCATCTGGTCGGGCATGTACAGCAGTTAGTAGTTTACAAATTGTTGGGGAAAACAGACACATAGTTATAAGTGAATGGGTGAAAATCTCTGTCCATCCTTTGCACGGCTAATGCTCCCCATCTGCGCCCACAACTCGCTTGAATGTGTCATACATTTATAGTAGTGAACACGAACACACAGAACAAACACATTTGTATTAGAGGTCTGTATGCTTGTTCTTCCGCTCTTTCCCATTTCTCTAAACTTCGTGTCAAAGTTTAAGGAATTCAGTATCAGCCTAGGTCTCCTCTTGAGTGCTAAGCAAGTTACTACAGCCATTAACAGTGTTGGTATAAATAACTTTGACAATTTCGGAATTTACAAACGTTCTGCCTATGTAAAGCTCACATCAGGTGGAATCATAAGGTATTTGTCAAAGTTTTGCAGTTAGGAATACTTCTCCACTCAATAAACTTATACACTTTGGTGGAAGCTGTAGTCTATGTGCAGCGTTCCCTTTCGGCAGACGTTATAGAGTTGTTCATTTCGTAGTGGTCAAAAACATCTGCTATTGTGTGAGCTATAGAAATTCATCAGAACATATGTTTTAAGTCAGCTGCAAGGTCACCGAATAATTTCCTTTCTTAATATCAATACATTGAACCAATGTCATACCATCTCTGATGCAAGTTGAAAGTGATGGTACAAAGAAGGGTATGGAAAGTGCACAAGAGACTCAGATTCTAATTGCTTCGCCAAATCAGACTTGCATGATTTTCTGATGGTGCCGTCATCTTGAAAAAAGGAATTTGGAATGGGACCTACAGGGTACTATGGTAACATGCATCATCTCTACTTTTTGCCAAAATCAGTGCACGTTTAAATACAAGTTATGGATTTATTTGAGCTAAAAGTATTTCCTCCGATTTATATCTAATGTTTGTTTTTGTGGTCATGTTGTAAAACGTTTTTAGTTTTGACTTTGATATAGGACTTTATCATATATTTAGTACAAAATACAGCTATTTTGTATATCTAATAAAGGTTCGTTTTTCCAGTCTGTATCACCTACCCTATATCGCATACCCCATATCGCATGGCTAAACCCGTATCGCATACCCCGTATCGCATACCCCGTATCGCATACCCCGTATCGCATGGTAAAACCCGTATTGCATACCTTTTTTTTTTTTTTTTTTTTAAATTTTTAATACATGAAGTCAGGTTTTTTTTGGTTTTTTTTTTTTTGGCTTAAGAAACAATTTCCTAAATTGGTCATTTTTTTGAATGACGTCATTGTTTGGTATGTAACGTCACGAACGTCAAGTTTTCATATTGTATGTGACGTCAAGTTTTCACAACATATTTTTTGGCACACTAAATGCAACTATAAAAAAAAAAAACACTCAAATAAATACAATAATAAACAAAATATTTTTAAAACAGATGGTAAGGTAACCCAGGTGCTTCGTATAAATAATTGAGCAGTTATTTTAAGGCTTTGAAACAAGACAAAAGCATAACTGAAGGTAACCCAGTGCTATGGATCAGAAAACAGTTCATAAAATATAATACTCTTCTGTTGAAATATATGATAAAGCGTATAATACATGGCAAAATTCGTATCACATGCCGTATCACCCTCGACCTATATCATCCCTCGGGCCTAAGGGCCCTTGGGCTGATATTGATGTCTCGGGATGATACGACATATGATACGGATTTTGCCATGTATTATTCTCTATTTATCATATATTTAGTACAAAATACAGCTATTTTGTATATCTAATAAAGGTTGTTTTTCCAGTCTGTATCACCTACCCTGTATCGCATACCCCGTATCGCATAGCTAAACCCGTATCGCATACCCCGTATCGCATGGTAAAACCCGTAGGGCATACCTTTTTTTTTTTTTTTTTTTTTTTACATAAAGTTTTTTGTTTTTTTTTTGCTTAAGAAAAAATTTCCTCAAAATAGGTCATTTTTTTTAAAGACGTCATTGTTTGGTATGTAACGTCACGAACGTCAAGTTTTCATATTGTATGTGACGTCACGAACATCAAGTTTGCATATTTTTTGGCACACTAAATGCAACTATAAAAAATAAAAAACACTCAAATAAATACAATAATAAACAAAATATTTTTAAAACAGCAGCAGGCAAATGGTAAGGTAACCCAGGTGCTTTGTATAAGCAGTTATTTTAAGGCTTTGAACTAAGACAAAAGCAGAACTGAAGGTAACCCAGTGCTAATCTATCGGGATCAGAAAACAGTTCATATAATATAATACTCTTCTGTTGAAATATATGATAAAGCGTATAATACATGGCAAAATCCGTATCACATGTCGTATCACCCTCGACCAATATCATCCCTCGGGCCTAAAGGCCCTTGGGCTGATATTGATGTCTCGGGATGATACGACATATGATACGGATTTTGCCATGTATTATTCTCTATATAAAGACTCCTTGCCTGGATCTAAAGAAAGAGCAATAGTGATAAATTTTTTAGACATTTTCAAGCTTCCTATTCAGCTGTGAGCAAAGAATCTCGAATATCGCGTGTATCATGCATTCTAGAAGAGATGTTACTAAGACACAGAGGATGGGATTTCACATCAAAGGGATCAGTCATGGATCATTCAGATGATCCACAATGGCAATAACATGTTCATCTCTTTTCATTGCTTTTAGCTTTATTTCCCCTTGTGATAATGCATTATTTGCAGCAATTCCAGTCCTTTTCAGCGTTACACGACTAAGAGATTCTAAGAAACGTCTAGAAAGGGTCCATCTAACAAGCGCAGACTTTTGATTTGTTATGCCTACAGTGCCACCTGATCCCGCCTTGGGGCTTCTAGAACGGTCTTTCTGTTGCCATGTCTTTCCATGAACCGTTGAAATGTCCAGGAGTCTGTTTGAAAGCAAAGTAGCCATCTATTAAATTCTCAGAAAGTTGAAGCATATCGAGTATGTAAACTTGCATACACCTTCAGTAATTGGTACGGTTGGTTACAAAAACATGAGTATACATTTGAGAAGACGATCTCAAGGAATTTACAAATTTCTCTCTCGTTCTACTCTAACATTTGACAGCTACTGTCTACTGCTTCAAGGAACACATCCTAGTATTTGAATGTAGTTGATACAGCACATTCCCTTTGCTTATATGTATCTTTATCATATATTTAGTACAAAATACAGCTATTTTGTATATCTAATAAAGGTTCGTTTTTCCAGTCTGTATCACCTACCCTGTATCGCATACCCCGTATCGCATAGCTAAACCCGTATCGCATACCCCGTATCGCATGGTAAAACCCGTATCGCATACCTTTTTTTTTTTTTTTTTTTTTTTCATAGTCAGTTTTTTTGGTTTTTTTTGCTTAAGAAAAAAAAATTCCTCAAAATAGGTCAAATTTTTTAATGACGTCATTGTTTGGTACGTAACGTCACGAACGTCAAGTTTTCATATTGTATGTGACGTCACGAACATCAAGTTTTCATATTTTTTGGCACACTAAATGCAACTATAGAAAATACAAAACACTCAAATAAATACAATAATAATCAAAATATTTTTAAAACAACAGTTTGCAAATTGTAAGGTTACCCAGGTGCTTCGTATAAATAATTGAGCAGTTATTTTAAAAGGCTTTGAAACAAGACATAAGCAGAACTGAAGGTAACCCAGTGCTATGGATCAGAAAACAGTTCATATAATATAATACTCTTCTGTTGAAATATATGATAAAGCGTATAATACATGGCAAAATCCGTATCACATGCCGTATCACCCTCGACCAATATCATCCCTCGGGCCTAAAGCCCTTGGGCTGATATTGATGTCTCGGGATGATACGACATATGATACGGATTTTGCCATGTATTATTCTCTATATAATAGGCTGTATATGATTTTCGACTAGCTCCGTCGTATGAGCGTTAAAACTTATATGTGGCTTAAATTGCTGAAATAATGCTTCTGATATAAATTAATTTGATATTATTGATTAATAAAGGTATTAAATATCATATAAATGTGAATTATTTTACATTTTGCGTTAAAAAAAATTATGAAATTAAATTGAAACGTACTCTATTCAATGCAAAATATTCGTAGTTTTAATCTTTTACATAAACTCTTAAAAACGGGTTAATAATGCTAAACTGTATTTGAAATCGTTCAAATAAGGTGTTACAACAATGTATATAATAACAGAAATCATATCTAGGATGTTATTTTACAACTTAGACCTCAAAACTTTTCTACGTCGATTTTGTGTTCAAGTTAACTAACGTATTTCATGCCCATTTTACAAAAATTGCACCATACGATTTTTTGACGACAAGTCAAAATGTTAAGATTAACCTTTCAACTACCAATACTGTGATTTATAGCCGTATAGTCCGAATGATAATTAAACTCCTTAAATAAGCGACTTTTCCTTACTCGGTCACCGTACTATTACATGTAGATAAACACAAAAAATAATTGTCCTCTCTAAGGAGGTATAATAGTTGTGGTTCTTGCGATCTAAACACCACGATATGGAAAACGCTCTGATTGGCTTATCTATTTTTCATGTTTGTTGTCTATCATACGATTGGTTGTATTTGTGCATGTTTCAAACCGGAAGTCTTATCTATGACTGAAAGTCAGTCTGATGACGGAATTATATCCGGACTCATTTTTTTGTCGTTTTTCTCCAAAAATAACTCAATCTGAATAATCATAAAATGGATGACAAATGCGTCTATGCATGTTACCTATAGGACACAGAGGCATGATGATTGATTTATTGTGGAAGGAAGAGACGCGACACACAAAATGAGGTCTTCTCGTTTAATAGTATAGATAAGGCCAACCAACCTCTTTATAGGGGTAAGGATAAACGAACACAAAACATTTTTATCACTGATATGTCAATATTTAAAACTTAATTTAGCTACAAGAAAAACATTTAAGGTTGCGAATATCCTTTCTTTGTAAATTTGCCAATAATTACAGAGTTATCTCTCTTTATACATTAATCTAGATCTTGACTCACTGAAATTGTCAAAGTCGTTTCAGACACCTGTTAAAATGAATGTCGTAAATGACTCTGATACGGATATGATTGCCTGCAGTGTTTATCCTTCTTTACAGATGATACAAACAAACAAGTTTCGTGTGCAGATTGGTAATGTTTATTTAGCAGTGCATCATGTGTAAAGGACAGGCGAATCATGTTGTTTTGCCTATTCACCGACTATGTGGCTACCTTTTTGCAACTTTATGAAACAGCTGCCTGTTATGCAAGCTAATACCGAATACGACAAAACTGAATCACTGTTTGGAGCAGATATAGGAAATCAGTTTACAGGACTTAGAAGACACACAGTCACAAATTCATTTCAGTGGTTTGCCGATCTTCGAGAGTCCCGACAAAGACGAAGCTCTAGTATGTGTAAGAAAGTTATTTTCAAAGCAAAATGATCAGAAAAAAAATAATCATTTCTTCATTCTTCATGAAATGAATAAAATGCGAGTCAAACTTGTCACCAGTAAAGATGTAAGTCTAGTCACGTTGCTTCTCTGTGAAGAGGCGATGAAACTGCATGTTTTAAATACTTTTTTCAAACTACGATTTGGACAGCATCACACATTCCTTAACCCCCCTATTTCATTATCATTAGATGATATAATAATACCTTTCACTCCATGAGTTTTGAGAGGCATACACATCAACAGTATTCTTGACGGATCTTACGTTTTAAGCAAAACTGTTACCACATTTCTTATTGACGAAAGTACTTATTCTGACGAATCCAATGATATCCAATATACCCAAATAGTATGTTTTGTCGAGTCTGGTCACCGTACTATAAAATTAAATGTACATACACACTTAAATGACCATTCTAACTGCGACATACAGGGAGAGGACATGTTATTGCTCAGAAATGGGAAGTTGAAAATTGGAAAGATGAAATTACCCATCGTAAAAGGTTCTTTCGACTTTTGTTATAGACCATGTATTTAATTAGAACGTCACTCGTTGATATAGCTAACACTATACTGTTTACAATTGTACGCTTATGTAAAAAGTTTTTCATATTGTGTCACAAACCTATGCTATGACACAAAATGGGTGTGTCCATAGAACACAATCTCCTTATAAAGACAATCTCCGTATATAGACAAAAGAATAGGTTTGTGGCACAAATTGAATCTGACCATAGAACACAATCTCTTTTGTAGAAAATCTCCTTATATAGACAACACAATAAACGTTACTAAAGAAGCCTTTCTGGGATCCCGCTAATATGTTCTGTATTTATGTGCCTGTCCCAAGTCAGGAGCCTGTAATTCAGTGGTTGTGATTTGTTTATGTGTAACACATTTGTTTTTCGTTCATTTTTTTTACATAAACAATGATCTCATAAACAATGGCAGTTAGTCTTCTCGTTTGAATTGTTTTACATTGTCTTTTCAGGGCCTTTTATAGCTGACTATGCGGTATGCACTTTGCTAGTCGTTGAAGGCCGTACGGTGACCTATAGTTGTTAATTTATGTGTCATTTGATCTGTTGTGGAGAGTCGTTTCATTTGCTATCATACCACATCTTCTTTTCTTCTTTTTTTCATACATTTCACGGTTACTGACCTCTTATTAGCACATTACATCCACCACTTTTATTCGTTACTGAAAAAAATGCTCTAATAGACATTGAAATCTTCACCTATTGATATAGTCACTACTGTAGTTACTGAAAATGCTGCTGTAATGTTATGACCTATATCTTTTATGAAATCTCCACCTGATTAGATATGCTGAAAAGCCAATGTTTGAACTTCGCCTATTGACACAACATCCACTCCTAGAACAGCCACATCCATAAAAGTAACTGGCGAAGCTTGTATCATATATTTATCATAATATCACATGCTGATACAACAACAACTTAAATAGTTACTTTTTGAGCGGCTATTGCAGACGACATGATCTCTTATCACAGCATTATAGCCATCACTATAGTGGCTACTGTTCTAATCTGCTGTTTACCACTTTCATAATTTCTTTTGTAAACGGCTTATATTGACCATAACTCTTATATCACCCACTGATATAGTTACCACTATAATAGTACTGTTGTTAGCTAATGTTATAGATAACAGCTCTTAACATTATATCACCTCCTGGAACAGCCACGACAACAATAGAATACTAAGATATAGCTGCTGTATAGACTACATCTCTTTCTATAGCATAACATTTTAATACAGTCACCACTGTAGTAGTTTCTAAAGAGGACAATGTTATAGACCGCATCTTTTATCATAACATCACTTGCTGATATAACCACGGTTGGTGACTTTTATATCTCTTTTTATAATTTAACTTCTGATACAGTTACCACTTGACAACTGCTGTCGTTGGTTGCTGTAAGAAACACTATCTCTTAATATAACATCATTCTTGATACAGTCACTACTATGATAGTTACTGATAAAGCTTATGTTATAGACATCATCTCTTATCATCAACTCACTTTTTAATACACCCAACGCTATACAGTTGCTGTAGAAGCTGCTGTAATAGACCTCATATCTTACTGCAACACCACCTGCTGATATAATTATGACTAAAATAGTTACTGAAAAGGCAGTAATGATAACATAATATCTTATCATAACACCTACAACAACACCTGATACGACCACCACTGTAACATCAGTGGTGGATCCAGAACCTTTCATAATGGGGGCCCACTCCAGTCATGCTTCAGAGATTCCCTATATAATCAGCCAAATTTTTCCCACAGAATCTGCCTATGAACAGTTACTGGTGGATTTTTTTTAAAAACCTAATTCAAAGGTATATTAAATAAGAGGCTGTCAGAGTGACAGCAAACCGGATTTTCCTGCAAAGGTCAAACCCTGAACAGTTGAGCAAGTATGGATACAACATTTAAGCTTAGAACAACTCTGAATTTGGATTGTGATTGAATATTTGACACAGCGTAGGTTTGTGACACAAAATGAACGTGGTCAATAAAATACAAATTTTAATGCTGGACATTCACCTTTTATGGTTCAATATTCAAGTACATTGTTAGAATCAGCATATCAAAGAAACCCAAAAGAATTCAATTTTTGATGAAATCAAACAAAAGTTTTATTTAGGACTCATTGCATGGACCTCAATGTGGACCAATTTGATAAATGAGCCTAAAATCCAAAATCTCTCAATACATGGTTGACTAAACTCAGTAAAGACCCGTCGAAATTGCATTTAATTGATAAATTCAACAACACTTACCGTTATCTTGATGATATTTTTTCGTTAAGAATTTTCTCAATATACTGCTGAAATTTACCCAAGGAACTTACTTTAAATAAATCATTCGGTAATAACTGTCCTTTCCTGGGTTTAGATATTTCGGTTTTAAACGGGAAACTCCACACTAAAATTTACGACAAAAAAGACGATTTTTCGTTCCCTATTGTTAATTTTCCATTTTTAGATGGTGATGTTCCTTTCCTTACGGTGTTTATATTTCACAGCTCGTTCGCTATGCCCGTGTCTGTTGTGACGTTTTTTATTTTAACGAATGCAATCTATGTAGTACTGGTAAATTATTAAACCAGGGATATCGTTACCATAAATTACTTAAAACCTTTACTAAATTTTTCCATAGATATAAAGATTTGGTTTTGAAGTTTGGTTGTACCTGTAGAAAACTTATTTCAAACGGGATACCACATCCTCATTTTTACGGAAATGTTGTTAACCGTGCCCGGAAATGTAGAAATGATCCCATTAAATAAACTAATTCTAGAAGGTTACCTATTCAACACTGTAATAAGATCATTGAATATTGTTTTTATTGGTATAAATATTGATTTTGTTATCAGTAAATTAAAATCTAAGCTAACTAATAACACATTATTTATGTATGTGCCTGTCCCAAGTCAGGAGCCTGTACTTCAGTGGTTGTCGTTTGAATATGTGTTACATATTTGTTTTTCGTTCATTTTTTTTTTATAAAAATAAGGCCGTTAGTTTTCCGTTTTGATTGTTTTACATTGTCTTATCGAGGACTTTTATAGCTGACTATGCGGTATGGGCTTTGCTCATTGTTGAAGGCCGTACGGTGACCTATAGTTGTTAATGTCTGTGTCATTTTGGTCTCTTGTGGACAGTTGTCTCATTGGCAATCATACCACGTCTTCTTTTTTATATTGTACTCAGCTTTTCAAAACGACCCACAAATTCATTTTTTGTTGAAATCAAACAAAGTTTAATTGTGGACCCTGATTTGGACCAACTTGAAAACTTAGCCCAATAATAAAAAAAATGAAATACAGATCTATATTCTGCATTTGAAAGAACCCTATAAATGTTCATATATATATTCAATTTATGTTGAAATGAAACACAATTCAGTTGTGATTTTGAACCAACCTTAAAAATTGGGCCCAAAATCAAAAATAAATCTGTCACTCTAATAGTATTTACTTAAGTTGATAATTACCACTTGTTTGTTATCTTGATAAAAGGTGAAAATGATTGCATGAATAGATTAATAGTAAACACATTGTCCTAATCCCAATACATGTACAAATATGTATATTTAGTTACTTGTAAAAATCTTTTATACAAATTGTGTGTTGTTTTATCAGAAGAATAAACATAATAATCTAATGAAACAGGATCAAGTAAAAAATATTTGCAAATGTGGACCCCCAAACAGGAATAGGTAAATAATAAGCATGAACACACACCAAACGAAAATACCACATAACAACTGTGACATCTACCTTCAAAACATACAACTGTAATAAAAAAGATAGTAATAAAGAATTTTCGGATAGCTCCTGGCTTATATCAATTGAACAGATACAATCATTGATAGACTATCTTTCCATATACTTATTAATTACATCATTTCTGTTCAAAGGGAAACAACTCAAAATAAACAAAACACCAAATGACATAGAAACACCAGTTCTGTTTTAAGGGAAATAACTCAAATCATGTAATAAGAATAACGTTTGCTACTGGAAGGTCTACAACTCAATAGTGAGACAGCTTAAATTGACTTGGCCTCATTCAGTCAATGGAAACAACATATCTATTTAAAAAAAAATCGTCAAAATCCCCCCTTTTGAGGAAAATAGTGGATACAACCTTGTTCCAGAAGAAGCAGTATTGTTTTGGTCACATCTCACCTTGCAATCGGACACAACTATAATAGGACCACATCTTCAATAACATAACCTTTTCATACAGATGCCACTTTAATTAATAGACACTGAAAAAGCTGTTATTATACGCTTCATATCTTATCATAACATTACTACAACCAACACTACAAAAGCTGTTATTATACGCTTCATATCTTATCATAACATTACTACAACCTCATAACATTACTACAACCAACACTGCAAAAGCTGTTATTATACGCTTCATATCTTATCATAACATTACTACAACCAACACTACAAAAACTGTTATTATACGCTTCATATCTTATCATAACATTACTACAACCAACACTGCAAAAGCTGTTATTATACGCTTCATATCTTATCATAACATTACTACAACCAACACTACAAAAGCTGTTATTATACGCTTCATATCTTATCATAACATTACTACAACCAACACTACAAAAGCTGTTATTATACGCTTCATATCTTAGCATAACATTACTACAACCAACACTGCAAAAGCTGTTATTATACGCTTCATATCTTATCATAACATTACTACAACCAACACTACAAAAGCTTAATAATTTTTTTTTTAAAAATACCAAACTCCAAAGTTCGTTGATGTAATTGAAAATAAGTCGATAAAACCTGACAAAATCATACACTCAACTATATTAATCGATAAAACCTGACAAAATCATACACTCAACTATATTAATCGATAAAACCTGACAAAATCATACACTCAACTATATTAATCGATAAAACCTGACAAAATCATACACTCAACTATATTAATCAAAGGAACGAATTGAAAATAACTGTTATATTCTTGACTTGTTATAGAAATTGTCTAGAGATAATAGTGATTTAAACCTTGTTTAAAAAGATTATTGCCCACAGATCTTACTTTGTAAAGAAGTCACTATTACTACAGCGCATGAAGAAGGCTATTGTATATGCCACATTTCTTGTTGTCATGTTTTATAGACTTTCTCGTTTTTTATATAGATTAAACCGTTGTTTGTCCCGTTTTAATGGTTTTACACTAGTAATTTGTTGGAGTCCTTTATAGCTTGCTGTTCGGTGTGAGCCAAGGGTCCGTGTTGACGACCGTACTTTCACCTATAAAGGTTTACTTTTTATAAATTATGCTTTGCTTTGGCATTCATACCACATCTTCTTATATCTATTATATTTTGGCATTGTACTAATATATTACAACATTACTTTCTGATACACCACTAAAACAGTTATTGTTGTTAGCTACTTTTGGACAAGCACATACAGAATGTGGTGGGGTTAAACTAGGTTGAAGGCGCCAATCCCCCCTAACGTGGGACAGTGACCGTGTAACAGTACAATAAAGAACAAACTATAAAAACCAGTTGAAAAGGGCTTAATCGTCATCAGATCGATACAACGCAGAAAGACATATAACAAAACACAGACCGCGGACGTAACAGGGTATTGATACATCCCAACTACCAAAAAAGACACTAATTATACATTTACAGATCCATCGAATACAACGGTTGTATAAACTGTTGTTTAAGGCGTTGATTGCTAATGTTTCATCGTATTTAGAAGAACAATTCAAATATATGAATATTCCATATAATCAGTTTAAAAACGTACGTTCCATTAACAATTATAACTGGCATGATACATGTCAAAGACAAAGATCAGCTTTATGAAGATAACAATGATTTACTCTGGAGCGCAAATGTCGAATAATTTTTATTTTTTTCCATCAAGAGTATAGACGTTACGCACGGTATTGCGTCGTAAGACGTAACATGTATAATTGACAAATGTGACGCCATATACTAACTTTGACATTTTGTTATCAAGAGCGGGGAACCTAATATCAATCAACTTTTATCAAATAAATACAATATAAGCTGAAGAAATGTTTCAAAATTATCATTTTTAACACAGTTAAGTAAGGATCGGGTTTTTTTTTTCTGATCTGTAATGAGATGAAAACAAATTTTTCCAATTTTATTTTGGATAGGATACATAGCTACCTATAAAACAATCCTGCTACCGGAGGGACACATGAAAACAAAAATATAGCTGAACATTTTTTTGACAATTTGAACATAAACACTTATGGTATTTATTTCATAAAAATCGGTCATATAATAATTCAGCAATATTTCTTTTTATAAGGATTTTAGTTGAAATGTTTTTTTTTTAGATTGAACTCACTTTTGTCCAATATTTGTATGTGTCTGTGCGAGTTTTTCAGACTATTTCTCTATCTTTTTATCACTGTGGTTTCATTTTACAAATACGTATTCATTTAATTCTTTAAAAATTATAAGACCATTGTACCTCGGATTCTAATCGGTTTCTTATCTATAAAGGTGTTTTAGATTTGCGTGAAAACTTTTGTCCAAAAGAAATTATCCTTCGGCACATCCCCCTTTTTCCCTATGTCTATAAAGGGTTTTGTTACTTATGTTTGTGTGTTTTTTTTATCTGAGTGTTACTTTGATTCAGCAGACCATTTTGGAATGAACATTTCATGGCATCATATTTTAACTGCCTAAACAGTTCGTAAATAGTGTGTGTTTGTATAAAAGATGCCACTGTGCAGAAACGTCAAAATGACGCCCTAGGACATAATGGCTAGACATAGGGAATGCTTTCCGAAAAAAATTGTAAGGTCATCATGTTTGCGAAAACACCCGACTCATTTAGCCATTTGTATTAACTTATAGTTTGTATCTTATAAATATGTTAGTTTTGTATTATAAATGCACATTTAGTATTTATACAACATGTTTCACCTACGGAATGGACAAAAATTACGTTTGGACATAGTGGCTAGACATTCGATTTTTTAAAATTCTACTTCAAGAACAAGTTTTTTTTTACATTTGAAACTTTGAAAATGTTTTTCTTTTTCAGAACTTTTTATTGAGTATAGTTTTGTTATGATTTTATTACTTTATAGGGATAATAATAAAACTGAAAAGTTGATAAAATTTCCTAATAACACATTAAGACAGGTTCCTCTGCTGAATATTTCGTTGAAAGCTTGCTTCAAATTTCAGCCAATACCAAAACACGGGTATGATGTTTTAATATAAATCTAGTAGGAAGCTGATATACCAAATTTCACAGATTTTATGTGCAAAATTACAACGGAACATACAAAAATGCATTTTATTTAATTTGAAATGTTACGCCGGAGATGCAATTTTTAACGTAAAAGTAAGATTTGTGTGTTCAATAAAATAAACGTATGGTGCAAAAATTTATAGAATTAACTTAACATAAGAAAAACATGTCCGGGCCTTTCTGTAGATATATGGATGTTGGTGATTTTATTTTTTATAGGCAAATGGTTGCGTTCTTAAATCATATAATAACGTAATTTTAATCCGAACGCATTACTGTGCGTAACGTCACAAGATTTGAAATAGTTAAAACAGTTTACAGATAACTATTATAGTTGTGTTTTATGAGTAGTCTCTCAATACCATGTTTAAGCATGTGTTATATAAATAATAATGAATATGAATGAGTATTGTTGTCTAAATTATATACTTTTATCTTAGGTTAAACATCTTGTGTGCACATTTGGGCTTTATGATGGGTTGATGAAGAATAGTTTGGGCTTGTGCTCTTATCATTTTGTAATACAGATTATTTATTTATCATCTAATTTATTTATTTACAATTAATGTAAGTGAGCTTAACCTGCTGATAACGGAAGTCCTACATTGTACTGTGGATCGCAAGTCTGTACTTGATAGAAGATTTCTTGACACAAAGCCATTACCAGACCTGAAAACACTATCTTGTACAATACCAATAACAAATTGCAAAGAATATCAATGCAGATAAACAAATGAAGCATAGTTTTGATAATTTGCAGATTAAGTTAATAAACAAATAAATTATATAATTATAGAAGAAGAAGAAGAACAAGAACAAGAACAAGAAGAACAAGAAGAAGAACAAGAAGAACAAGAACAAGAAGAACAAGAACAAGAACAAGAACAAGAAGAAGGTACATACATAATGTGGCGGGGTTAAGCATGTTAACGGAATCACAACCACCACCATAACCTGGCACAGTGGTGTAACAGTACAACATAAGAACGAAAAATAAAAATCAGTTAAAAAAGGCTTAACTCATCAGATGGATACAAAGAGAAATACTACCGGGTACTTGTATATCCCAACAACATTATGAGTACACATTAGTACAGATATGAGAGTACTCGCAGTTACTGACAGCTAGTTCAAAGCCACTAACAACTAATAAAAAAGCATGCATATATTACTAAATATTAATGTATCCCAATCGAAAGCCCAACTATTTTATCTTGTTTGTGTCAGTGAATGCCAGATTGCAGAATCATTAATTCTTTTGAATTGCCCACAATGCAGATGTATTTGACATGCAAACATGTGATATTGCCTCGCGCAAACAAAAATACAAAAGTTTCTCATTTATTTTGTGTTTTATGAATCACTGTTCCTTATTAAAACCACAAAAACGATAAAAAAAAATATAACTTCGGGTAGGCATTTTGGTACATTATCGCCGGAGAATTGCAGGTACTTAGAAGTGTTATCCAAAATTAATTTAAGATGTAGAACCTTTTTCAATTCCCCTGACAGTACAATAAATTATACTAACAAAACACATTTTCCGCTTGTAAGGATAATACACAATTGATTTTACACCGTTAATTTTCCACTTGTAAGATCTACCCTTTCACTCGTCATATATTATAATATTAAACCGACAATAAAAATAGATGTTTTCTTTAGGCCATGGCATTTCATTACTTAATATGTACATTCGTTATAGTATATGCATCTTGTCTAGATTGGTTTTATACATGAACAATGTAAGTCGTGAAAGAGTGTATTGCTATAGGCTGAAAATGACCTCACCAACATGTAAAAATGTTACAATGTACGCCTGTTCCTGCGGCTGAATCTGGTGCATCATCATCGAAAATTTTAATCTCTTTCTTCAATTTTGATTTTTTATTTGAATTAGGAAAATTTCAACTTCCTCTTTCTTTCTTTTTGATTTCTGACCATATTTAATATAAATTTAAACATACCGTATGATTAGAATAGACCCTTTTCACTACTATAGTCAGAAATATAAGTGCTAAAAAGTAAAAAAAAATTATAAAGTTTATTTCTTTTAAATGTAATAACAGTGAGTGTTCTTAATCTTGAACTCGCGGAACTTCAATTCTAATATTGATGACCATGCCGAAAAGTTCAAGCAGACTTCCCCAATTGGACCCTTGTTACACATCGGGCGATTACGGAATTAACCGTTAATGACGATTTTCACCACTCCGCCAATCAAAATCATTGTAACATTTGGCAAATTCTTCGCGATTCTGTCATTTCTAAAATGGCTGAAGGTGGTGTTACGGATTCTTCTGCCCAATCTGCAATTTCAAATGCCAACGCACTGCTAGAGAATCAAAAGTCTGAGTTAAAGGAACTTTTGAAGAAGCCGCTGAAACGAGATGATAAATGGTGTGTTAAATATTTATGTTAAGTTTATTTGTATTTTATGTAATTTATGATTTTGGTTTCGGTTTCAATACCGGGTATGGACCGTCGTAACGAAAGTAAATGCAGCCAAATCGAAAGTGATTTGATGACAGTTCTATTTGCATACCGAGTCACTTGAAGACAAGAAAAGACAAACCATAACTGTAAACGTCAATTTGCAAACAAGAGAGGCCATGTTACTCTTGTTCCTGCTTGTTGATACATTGCACAATTCATTGGAAACACTACAGGGAAAACGGTACTATTTATTCTGCCATAGGCGACAATGTTAACATTTTCTAAATTTACCACTTTTTAAGATAAAAACCTGGATAAAACAGTTATATGTTGTGTTAGTACTTTATTACTCTGTTTTAAAAATTAAAGCCAAATAGTATCATGACCAACTTCCAACGGAGCTTGTTTATGTTATCCATGCCCACCGTCATTTTGCACCAAATTTATGAAATTTTGCAAGTCTTTTCGAATAATTCTCTAGAAAATATTTCAATAGGTTTTAAAATTTATATTGTAAATATACACACTGCAGTTATTCATAGATAAATAAAAAATATATTGTACCCTTACATCCAATCACAGCGCTCCTAATTTGACTTCCTTCACCTGCCTTGGGTACACAAAAGGCCAACCTAATGCTGGGAAAATTAAATACTACCGTTTTCCCTATACTGTGACATAAAGATATAAAGAATTCTTATGACATTATTAATGCAATACTGGGCTATTGTGAAAACCTTGGCTATAATAAATTCTTGTATGACCCCAGTACTTAAAGAAACATAGATCATTTTATGTCCCCACCCCTACATGCTGGTTTACCTCATTCTCTACTTCTTTCAGAAAAGCCTTAATAAACAACCTGTATCCAATCATATCTTATCTTATTTAAAAAGAATGATAAATAGTTCCATTTAAACAGATAAAATGGACAGTTCCATTCAATTTGTATTCATTTTATCAAAAATTTACAAGAAATGCACAAATTCAAGATTTTTCATACTAATCTCCATTCCATGCTTTAGTATATGCCATATTGTGGTTGAAATTTTTAGAGCTTGTTATAAAATCTATTATTCTGTCTTGAGATGATGAAAACAAAGATATTAGACACTTTAAACATTAAATATGCAAACTACTCAGCTATAAAGTTGCCTTTGTTGCCTGTATTAATCAATGAAAAAGCTGAATTATGTCCCTTGGGAGTATTAATTTCCAACAAAAGTCCTTTCAAACAGTAGGAAATGAAAAATTATTTATGTCTGATATAATAAAAGAAAGAAACTACAAAATGAAGCACTTTTGAAATATTTGCTGCATGCATTATCAAGAATGTGAACAATTCTTTACACAGGAGAGTATAAATTCTATGTAAATTTAGCCTCAAGTGGGCCTCTTTTTTCTTAGATGAACAATTCTAACACTGAAAATGCTTTCAATGTGACCAAATATTGCCTACTTCCATAAACAGTACAAACTAAACCAGACAATTTCCCATTTTAATAGATTATGTTTACAGAAATACCCAAGTTATACATTTAGGGAATTACGCAGCAAAAAAGGCAAACATTTCAGTAAAAAATATTTGTCGCGACTTGAATTCTGGTGTTTCCAATTGAAAAAATCATAGCGAAAGGTGAAATCAAATACAAAAGAACTATAATATGGTGCATTTTACACAATATAGTTAATATTGACATCCTAGAATAAAGTTTTATATCATTACCAATCAATTTGACCTATCATGATGACTCAGCACTTTTCTCAACACAGTATTGTTCTCAGTGAAAAATTTCTATTCTTTCTGATAAAAATCAAATGTACTAATCAAAAGTTTCAAAATAGTATAAAAGAATTGAAGTTTGAGTGACTTTGATTTCCCTTGCTATCTTCAGTATAGGGAAAACGGTACTATTTATTCTGCCATAGGCGACAATGTTAACATTTTCTAAATTTACCACTTTTTAAGATAAAAACCTGGATAAAACAGTTATATGTTGTGTTAGTACTTTATTACTCTGTTTTAAAAATTAAAGCCAAATAGTATCATGACCAACTTCCAACGGAGCTTGTTTATGTTATCCATGCCCACCGTCATTTTGCACCAAATTTATGAAATTTTGCAAGTCTTTTCGAATAATTCTCTAGAAAATATTTCAATAGGTTTTAAAATTTATATTGTAAATATACACACTGCAGTTATTCATAGATAAATAAAAAATATATTGTACCCTTACATCCAATCACAGCGCTCCTAATTTGACTTCCTTCACCTGCCTTGGGTACACAAAAGGCCAACCTAATGCTGGGAAAATTAAATACTACCGTTTTCCCTACAGACCATTTCGGCCATGAAATTAGGTTTTACTTTTATTTTTCATTAACCTAATAATAGTCGTATTAGCCATACTTTATTTCATTATCAACACATTAACAGTGATGTTTTACAGTTGTGGCATATTTGTAGCAGCCAGCAAGGTTGTTGATCAAATATTTTTAAACTTTGATGTATGGATCACTTTTATTTGAGATGATGTTTTTCACTCAGTAGAACATGGGAACTTTAAATGTTCCCAAAAGAGTAACTATCACTACATTTTAATTTGATGTAAAAACTTTCCTTCTATCTTACAATTTTACATGTTTATGATATCTTTATGGGATTTTTAAAACCATTATTTTATTTTAGGTTTTTATTGGATACTAAATGGTTTAAACAGTGGAAAAAGTATGTTGGATATGAAAGCTGGGATGCCTTCAATGTTGGACAGTCTGAAGCCAATCCAGGACCAGTTGATAATTCTCCATTGGTTGAAGAAGGTATGAAAGAGGGGTTTATAAGATTCAAATCATTTCCCTCATTTTCTTTAACAGTTCAAATGATAAATTGATAATTTTATTAGCTTGGAATAGATTTTTCGTCTTTATTATATGTTCAATAGAAAAAATCTGTATACTCCCTTTTTTCTTTTTTGTCTTATTATAATGCAAGCTGAATTGAGGAACATATTTATTCACCCAGTTTTACTGTTTTGTATGCAATGAATCCTACCTGAAGTTTGATGGCAGGGGACACAGCCTGAAGGAGCCTGACTCATCACCCTCTTATTTTGGCTAACAAGGACACTGATTCTACGTGATAAATTGAATAACATGATGAAAATAAATTGGGTAAATATTTATTTTAGGGAAGTTGAAAGAGCACCTGATAGATGAACTAGACTATCAACTTGTCCCTGAAGAAGCCTGGGGTAAAATTATGTCTTGGTATGGCATGATTGAAGGGCAGGTTGGTAATACTTTTTTGATCAGACTTCTTGCTGGCTTATTTAGTGAATGAACCACCTATTTGATGCCTTGTCTAAAAGAAGTCTTTTTTTACCTTTAATTTGTATAACTCATTAATAG
The DNA here is from genome assembly GCF_965363235.1 of Mytilus galloprovincialis. Taxonomy (NCBI): domain Eukaryota; kingdom Metazoa; phylum Mollusca; class Bivalvia; order Mytilida; family Mytilidae; genus Mytilus; species Mytilus galloprovincialis. The sequence continues at coordinate 104,516,829 of NC_134838.1, forward strand.
CTTTAAGTAAATAACATGTCGGGGTCAAAAGAAAATCACTATGTTTGGCTTTGTTTAATTTACCCAAAGTTCTACACTCACAGATGAAAGTAAGGACTTGCTTTACCTGTGCTAGACTGTTGTCTTGATAGGGAAAAAAACAGAATACACACTACACTTCTGATATAACTACAGTCTTGGATTAGCCACTGGATAATATGTTTTTTTTTATGTTGTTGATCAATTTCACAGCAATTCATAAATATCAAACTAAAAGTCCATTTACCAATTATCAATTTGATTCTGTTTACTGTTATTACACACTTTAAACAAAAATTTATTCCCTTTGTCAATTGTAGACTGGTTCTATACTGGACAAAATTGGCTTTTTGCCCATGCAAAGCATGATGAATTGAACGTGATATATATCCGCTTTATAAGTTATAACTAATTTTTAATGAAAAATTAATTTCTGATGTCAAAAGCATTTAGCTTTTAACAACAAATTAATGCAATTAGATTATAAAAAACCTTAAAAGATTACTCACATTCAGTGTTTTCCATTCGGCATTTAAGCCGGGTGTGCCGACCACCTTCTTTTGAAAGCCGACCACCTTTCGATTTTAGGAGGTGGTCGGCTTTTTTTTCAAAATCCGGATTTTTTTCGGTTCCGTACCGTTAAAATTTGAATAGTTATCCCGCCTTGTTTTCATTGACAAAGATGGCGTCCAATCGTCAAATTTCAATGTTTTCATTAATCAATGGGGGAAAAGAAAAAGGCCGATGACGATGATGATAAAGAAAATACTAGACCAAATAAGTTAAATAAAATTGATAGTAATGTTGAAGTTGTGGAAATTGAACAAAAATCAACCAAACAACGGAAAAGACACGCAAGTGAAGACAAATATGAGCAAAACTTCAAATGACTTATAGTCACAGAGGAAGGATACTACTGTTCTGTGTTCCAAAAATACGGCACAAAAGCAAGAAACAGGACAGAAACCTGGATCGAAAGGCCTTAAATCCATGCAGATGCATAAAATTGTAAATGAAAGAAGAGATAAAAGAGATAAATTTTTGAAAAAATAAAATCAAATAATATTTGACAATTAATATGACTACTTCTATTTATGTTTGTTTAACTCCATTAAATGTGAATATTATACTAATCTTTATTTCTGTGACCCCCCCCCTCCCCCCTCCACGTGCACCCACAGTAAATTAAAAAAGGTTGGACATTTAAAAAAAAACCACCCGGTTGCAAGTTATTTTTTTAAAACACCCACCTTACCTTAGTGAAAAAGGGAAAACACTGACATTATGCACAGGTAAATTTGTTCTTTCTGTTAGCTCATCATTGTAATTAAAAAATGTATGTCCCTCAAAAGGGAGACAACTAAAAATGAGCTCTAATTACTGGGTCATTTATGGGAATTGGCAAATAGACTATTGACAAATACAAGAAATAAGATTGTTAAGGTAACTGGTCAAAAGCATCACTTTAATCAATCACCATAAGATAAGTTGAAGAAATATATTTGCTTGAAAAAGGTTGTCAAATTTGTTTTCAATGATAATGACTGTTCAATTTTATAGCATTGACATTGAATTGATCATATAAAATTTATATTTTTTCCTCTTTCAGACACCTGTAGAAAGGAAAGTAATAGAACAAGGAATGTTTGTTAAACACTGTAAAGTAGAAGTTTATATGCTAGATGTCAAAATGTGTGAAAATTCTAATTTGGAAAAAATAATCAACAAATCTATGAGCAGAGCTGATACAATTGGTAAGCACATGTATATATTGAACAAAACAAGTTAAAAAACATCAAGACATAAATTAAATAGCATTTATGTCAAGGTTTTCTACACTGTATACAAAAAAACATTCTCTTCAAATGTTTTAAATTCCACCATGAAACATTTTAATCTAATTTTTTGGGGTTACCTTTTTTTGTTTTAGAAGTCTAAAGATCACCACAAATGAAAAAGGGATAGGCAACAATTAGACATCATCCAAACAAAAAGGTATCACCGCAAAAAGGTCAACTTTGTAGATTTTATAGAAGACAACTGAAAATTAAACATTTATGAAATACTTTAACCATTAAATTTCAAGATTTTTGGTATATAGGAAAATGAAAAAATTTCCAAGGAATTTTAGAAACTATTGTTATTAATGGAAACCATTTAATTTTTCAGAGGATTTAGAAAAAGAAATGAGAAAAACCTTTGAAATTGCAGAAGACAAAGAAGTACGGCTGTGGTACAAGTACATGAGTAATACTTACGAACACCTTAGTAAAAAAGAAAGTACATTACAAGATGCTGCCTTGTATTCTGGACAGGTAGGTAACATTATAGGAGTAGTAATATCTCATATATAAATATATGTGAATAAATAAGATTTGAATAGAACTATTCTTTGCATATTTTTGATGATTTTTGCAAGAAAGATTTGATTTTATGACCATGAAGGCAATTACTTCCTTTCATCAGTTGTAAGTAAATGTTTTTTCAGTATTTTTTGTAAAACCATCGGGTAAATTGTAGAAAATTTGGCAGGAATAATACATTGAAGGCAGTCTTCACGCTGAGTGGCAGCCCAGGCTGGTAAAATTGCTCTCGGGCCTGTAAAAATCATATCTACAGGCCAACAAAATCTAACTCAAAATTTTCAAAAATTGAGCTCCAGGCCTGTAGATTTTGCAGTTCATTGTGAAGACTGTGAAGGTCCTTTTTAAAAGTCCTGATTTTTAAAGGATCAAAAACATTGCTGTTGGAGTAATCATGGCTTTCGTTGCCAATTTCTAAAAATTGTCTATACTGCTAGATGTTGAAATGGTATGAAACTTCACGGGATCAAAGAAAGAAAAGATATCCAAAGTAATTATGGTCTTTAATCATGTCATGTTTTAATGAGAAAAAGACACAGGAACATTAGAAAGCCTCTAAAAGATTGATCCATGTTCTTGCAAATAAGAATCTACATATAAGTAGAAATTTTATATTCGTCAGAATAGTAAAATACTGTTTTTATTTGACAGGTTATAGTCATAGAACAAAAGAATGAAGATGGAACATGGCCCAGACAAGCTAAAAAGTATGTAGATCACATGAACAAAAGAAAAGTCATTACCCTAAGAAATAAGGAAACTAGAAGTTACCACAGAAGTATATTTTGTTAATCTAAAACGTTTTTGTCTCTTCTGTGTCAAATGATGTAGAAGGTGAGACAGCTTTTGCCTTTTTGATAAAAGTTTTCAGTATACACATATGAAGAGACAGTTTTCTTAACAGGATGAGAATGAGCGATTGTGATAAACCATTACTATTTGATATACAATTGTATTCTACCCTTAGGCTGTTTTTCTGCTCTTTGATCAATTGTGTCTCTGACACATTCCACAATTTCATTCTCAATTTTAGCTTTTGTTAGCAGAACACTTTTATTTCATTGTTTATTTTAATATTCTGATTAGTTGTTTTGAACCAGCCATGGCAAACGCTATTCTATTTATTTTTTCAATTTCTCATTGCTCTCAAGTGTCTTAAAATTTACCTGAATATAACATGATCACAGGTTCAGCTTAAATTTTCATGTTGATGAGTTTTTGTCGAGCCTGCAACTTTTGTTGCAGAAAGCTCGACATAGGGATAGTGATCCGGCGGCGGCGGTGTTAGCTAAATTCTTAAAAGCTTTATATTTTAGAAGGTGGAAGACCTGAATGCTTCATACTTTGTATATAGATGCCTCATGTTACGAAGTTTCCGTCAGTCACATGTCCAATGTCCTTGACCTCATTTTCATGGTTCAGTGACCACTTGAAAAAAAAGTTCAGATTTTTTGTAATGTTGAATTCTCTCTTATTATAAGTAATAGGATAACTATATTTGATATGTGCGTACCTTGAAAGGTCCTCATGTCTGTCAGACAGTTTTCACTTGACCTCGACCTCATTTCATGGATCAGTGAACAAGGTTAAGTTTTGGTGGTCAAGTCCATATCTCAGATACTACAAGCAATAGGGCTAGTATATTCGGTGTATGGAAGGACTGTAAGGTGTACATGTCCAACTGGCAGGTGTCATCTGACCTTGACCTCATTTTTATGGTTCAGTGGTTATAGTTAAATTTTTGTGTTTTGGTCTGTTTTTCTCATACTATATGCAATAGGTCTACTATATTTGTTGTATGGAATGATTGTAAGGTGTACCTATCTAGCGGGCAGATGTCATGTGACCTTGACCTCATTTTCATGGTTCAGTGGTCAAAGTTAAGTTTTTGAGTTTTGGTCTTTTTATCTAATACTATATGCCATAGGTCATCTATATTTGGTGTATGGAAATATTTTATGATCTTTAGGTCAGTCGCGCAAGTTTTATTTGACCGTGACCTCATTTTCACGGTTCATTGCACAGTGTTAAGTTTTTGTGTTTTGGTCTATTTTTCTTAAACTATAAGTAATAAGTCAACTATATATGTTGTAAAGAAGCATTGTTAGCTGTACATGTCTGCCTGGCATGGTTCATCTGACCTTGACCTCATTTTCAAGGTTCCTTGGTCTTTGTTTAGTTATCTTGGTTAATGTTAAGTTTATGTGACAGTTGTATTAAAGCTTAGCTTTATACTTAGGACTATCAACATAATATCAATGATTAGTATAGAAGGCGAGACATTTCAGCGTGTGCACTCTTGTTTAGGTTTATCTATTTATATAAAAAAGTACTTGTTAAAGAAAGATTTTTTGTGGGCTGAAATAAGTCAACAAATTATGTTTTTGTTTGGTTTCTCCCATGCTTCACTTTTCATTGTTAAATAACTGAACATGCTTATCACATTTGTAACCTCTATCCAGCTCTAAGCAAATATTATTTCAATATCCCAATTTTGTGTATGTTTGAAACAAACAAAAATCATTTTGATTTTGTCTAATTTTAGCTAATGCCTGCCCCTTTAATGAGAATTTATTTTGTTTATCAGTACAAACAGTTACAACAGTGGTTCATATACTTCTACAAGGTCCAGTTCCAGTGGCTATGATTCTGGTTATGGTGGTTCATCCTATGGTTACTATGGTTATGACCAAGGCAGGGGTGGCAGTGTAGCACCTGGACTTTGTGGTCTGTCTAACTTGGGGAATACCTGCTTTATGAATTCAGCTATTCAGGTAAAATTTACAGTCACATAAATTTATAACAAAACAGTATAATTAGTGAAAAAACTATCAGAACTGTATGTTCTCTTCATCTTCCAGGGGATGCCCCTCTACCATGACACTTCTTAATGTTCCATGTCTCTAATGAGGAAATGTGACAAGTTTTAACATAATATAAAAAAAGAAGATGTGGTGTGATTGCCAATGAGACAACTCTCCACAAGAGACCAAAATGATGCATTATTAATGAGAGAATGAACAAATTGATTGTCTCCCATTTAAGTCTCAGTAATTAGTCCAAGTTGTTTCTGTTGAAAATTATTTGTAGGAAAGTTATAGGAATTATAATGATTATTAAAATAAAAAGACTGAAAACAGAAATTATGATTTATAATATTTATAAGAAATTCTTTTTATTTAATATAAAATGACTTCTATTTTTATACGACCGCATTTTGGGATCATATAATGGTATATATATGATATCGCCCGAAGACACATTTGGTTTATAACTTTAGTTTAAGTGAATGGATCTCTATGAAATTTAATAAGAAGGTTCAATACCAGAAAAGGAAGGTTGGGATTGAATTTGGGGATGATGGTCTCTACAGTTTAGGTATTAGGGGCCCAAAACTAGCATTTTTCTACTTTCTGAATAATAACTAGTGTAGAAGTATTTTTATTGCTCTGACATTGTACCACAATGTTAAATACCACAAGTAGAAGGTGGGGGTTATGGTGCTTACAGTTTAGGAATTAAAGGCCAAAAAGGGTTCATAAACAAGCTTTTTTGTTGTTTATGGACAATAATTTGTGTGTTAGTGTATGGAACTCTCTGACATTGTACCACAAGGTTTCATTTCACGAAAGGAAGGCTGACATTGAGTTTGGGAGTAATATTCACATTCATGCAAAAAAGGGCCAAAAACAAGCATTTTTCTAGTTTCCAGACAATAACTTGTGTTTAAGTGTATGGATCTCTCTGAAATAGTACTACAAGGTTCCATACTACACAGGAAAGGCTGAGAGCGTGTGTGGGGGTAATTGCTCCAAGGGTGGGTTCAATTTTTTTAAAGGGTTCCAATTTTTGTTTCTCAAAATTTGTCAAATTTCAAATTTTTTAAAAGTTTCAAGAAGATATCTCTAATTGCACATTATTTCACAATAGATTTGTAAGAACTAGACATATGTTTTGTGTCCGAAACCTATATTATGTTAAAAATTTGATCACAACCCAAATTCAGAGCTGTATCAAGCTTGAATGTTGTGTCCATATTTGCCCCAACTGTTCAGTGTTCGATCTCTGTGGTCGTATAAAGCTGCGCCCTGCGGAGCATCTGGTTTTATAAAAGTTTCTGTGTGCCAAAAAGAAAATTAACAGTAAAATGCAAATGTGGCAGTGGCTTCGGCACTATTTGCATTAGGGTTAACATTTCAAAACATTCAAAAGGTAGGAGACAGGTATACTTCATATCATGTACAGATGCATTATGTCATTATTCTTGACCTCAATGTTATATTTCTTTTATAGAAGAAAGAGTAAATTATTGCTGGTCTCTTTCTATTGCTATAGTAGATTTTTTTCATTTTGTCATATTCTGCATCATGGCTGTAATTGCTTTTATTCATTTATTGATTAAAAACAAAATATTACAAAAGAATCCAGATTTAATCTATATAAGTTGATTTATTTATACTTCCTGTTCAAAGTAAAAATATGTTTCCTGGTATTATATATAAGGGTGAGGGAAGAGATTATGAATCTTAAACTTCATAATATATTATGTGGAGTGTAAATATGTGTACAATAAAGAAAGATAACGACAAAGGGACAATAAAAAAAGTGGGAAAAAAACACAAAAAACTTACAATTTACAGAAGATTTTAAGCTGCATACGAGAGAGTTCAGTAGCCCCTTATTCTGACCTATGTTTTGAACTACACTGACTCTTTATTTTTTGTGAGTAATAAACCCAATTTAAGGGAATGATGTGATTTTCAATTTTTGAATTCTTGTGTATATTATATGCAATTGTGTTTCCCTTGAGTGATTGCATAAGGTTCACGTGTAGTATTTTAATAAAACTTATAAAAGTTGTGGATAGTAGGGATGGGACAAAGCCTGTAGATATTGAGGTCAATTGGTCAAAGGTTGAGATCACATTTGCAATATAGCTATACATGTTATAAAATTCTTTTAAATCATGGTTTCTTGATAATGTCACCTTTAGGTATCTTTCTTTTTTTAGGAAGCTTATATTGAGCATGAGCCTTCAAAACAAGTATTAAACAACTTTGATGAAGTTCTTTACATTTATATTACTATAACATTTTCTTCAGAAATATTATTATGTATTAAGTGGGACAATCCATCAATATGAGTTTGGGCAGAAAAGCTTGGCAGTTGTCACTAATATTTATAGAAATTTCAGCAGGAGAATAAATATATATTTCCTTTTTTGTAGTGTATGAGCAATGTTCCAAAGTTGACAGAATACCTGTTGAGTGACAGATGGATTAGTGAGGTGAATGAGAGTAATCCTCTTGGAATGGGAGGAGAAATAGCAAAGTCATATGCAGAACTTATCAAGGTCATGTGGTCTGGAAAGTATAGTCATACTGTTCCTCGTAACTTCAAAGTAAGTTGTATTAGTTATTGGTTTCAAGTAAAGAATAAAACTTTTTTACTTCAAATTTTTGTTTGATATAGATTTTTGTCGAGCCTGCAACTTTTGTTGCAGAAAGCTCGACATAGGGATAGTGATGCGGCGGCGGCGTTAGCTAACTTCTTAAAAGCTTTATATTTTAGAAGGTGGAAGACCTGGATGCTTCATACTTTGTATATAGATGCCTTATGTTACGAAGTTTCCGTCAGTCACATGTCCAATGTTCTTGACCTCATTTTCATGGTTCAGTGACCACTCAAAAAAAAAGTTCAGATTTTTTGTAATGTTGAATTCTCTCTTATTATAAGTAATAGGATAACTATATTTGATATGTGCGTACCTTGCAAGGTCCTCATGTCTGTCAGACAGTTTTCACTTGACCTCAACCTCATTTCATGGATCAGTGACCAAGGTTAAGTTTTGGTGGTCAAGTCCATATCTCAGATACTATAAGCAATAGGGCTAGTATATTCGGTGTATGGAAGGACTGTAAGGTGTAAATGTCCAACTGGCAGGTGTCATCTGACCTCATTTTCATGGTTCAGTGGTTATAGTTAAATTTTTGTGTTTTGGTCTGTTTTTCTCATAATATATGCAATAGGTGACCCAAGGGTCCGGAAACGGTCATATATGCCAGACATGACCGATTCGGAAACTCAAAAGTCCTAAATCATTTATTGGGATTTAGGTCAAATTTTATTTTTCAACAGAAATAATTTCGGTCATTTCGTTGAGATTGAGTTTCAAATCGCCATTTTAAACATATTTTTGTTTTGTTATCGATTTTATGTAATTAAAATGCCACTCCAGTAAAGTGTTATAATCCTAAGGGCCCTCCTAATAACTATATTAATGCCTCGGGGAGCTATTGGCTAATGATCGCTAATCTCTTTACCTGTGTTTAAAGTTCACACCTGGCTATTTATCACAAGCTCCGAACCAATATTATAAAGAAATTAAAATTCTATACCAACTGTCTTCATTATTTAATTACTTTTCAGCTAAGACAATTGTCAATAATGATTTAAAATTTAATTAAAAAACTTGATTTAATTTACGTAGAAAAAAGATTTTTTTCACTACTAACACACGTGCTTTGTTTACTATGATACGCATGCTTAAAATTCTCTTCTGCAGATTTGACACTAAGTCATAAATTTAAAATGATTTCTTGCTAAATAAAGCAAGTGCAACTATTTTCATTAATATTCTTACACTATTAAAGGTCAAATATTAAAAAAACCATGTTTTCCTGTGAATTTGATAAACAAAACTAATCCCGGAAATAAATCCGGAATTGTTCGTTTTAGTATTGTCGCATTATATCCGGTTTGAATTTCGACTTCAGAATCGAAAGAAACGTAAGCGATGACTGAGAAAATTACCATTTTGAGTCATTAAAATCATTTTATTCTTAAACTGTTGCCTTCCCTTAATTGCTTTTGATCGATTTTAGGAAAATGGTAGGATAAATCATGAAGTAAACGCGATGCAACAGTGAAAAAAGTTCGTTGATGCTACAAGTATGAGCATACTCATGCAGTGAGGAGATTTTGACAATCTGTTTTTGAAAAAGGGCACCAACTTTTATGTTATATGAAAATGACCGAAATTAGGTGAAAAAATTTCCGGATCCTTGAATAGGTCTACTATATTTGTTGTATGGAATGATTATAAGGTGTACCTGTCTAGCGGGCCGATGTCATGTGACCTTGACCTCATTTTCATGGTTCAGTGGTCAAAGTTAAGTTTTTGAGTTTTGGTCTTTTTATCTAATACTTTATGCCATAGGTCATCTATATTTTGTGTATGGAAATATTTTATGATCTTTATGTCAGTCGCACAGGTTTTATTTGACCGTGACCACATTTTCACGGTTCATTTCACAGTGTTAAGTTTTTGTGTTTTGGTCTATTTTACTTAAACTATAAGTAATAGGTCAACTATATATGTTGTGTAGAAGCATTGTTAGCTGTACATGTCTGCCTGACATGGTTCATCTGACCTTGACCTCATTTTCAAGGTTCATTGGTCTTTGTTTAGTTATCTTGGTTAATGTTAAGTTTATGTGACAGTTGTATTAAAGCTTAGCTTTATACTTAGGACTATCAACATAATATCAATGATTAGTATAGAAGGCGAGACATTTCAGCATGTGCACTCTTGTTTTAATTTAGTGTGTGTTTTACAGTGTTAATTGTCTGAAATAAATGTATGTCTACCTAAAACTATACTTTTTCATATTTGATTAAAATTTGATCTGTAAGATTTATTGTAGAGTTAAATTATTAAATTTTAACTTTCTTGATTGGATAAATCTGATAATCCCCTGGTACCAACGTAAGAATTTATAATAGTGAAAACAAGTTTCATTTATCTGATGTTTTTAAAAAGTAATAAACAAAATATAGTTTATCATTATATGTTTGTAATTTTCTGCAGGTTGCTGTTGGAAGATTTGCTCCACAGTTTTCTGGATACCAGCAACAAGACTCACAAGAATTGCTGGCTTTCCTACTGGATGGTCTACATGAAGATCTGAACCGAATCCATAAAAAACCATATATAGAACAGAAAGATACAGATGATCGGCCTGATGAGGTAATCACTATTGGATATTCATTTAATGGTCAATCTTCTAGTTTGTGGTAATTACAAATTTTGTAGACAAATTTCTATAACTATCCACAATCAAGTTCACAAACCAAAATATGAAGTAATCACTGACAAGCAATAAATTAAGAATATTAACTTCTTTGAATAATTTTTCATTTTTAATTATAGCTCGTAGCCAAGGAATCTTGGGAAAACTACAGGAAGAGGAACGATTCTGTGATTGTTGACACTTTCCATGGATTGTTGAAATCCACTGTTCACTGTCCTGAATGTGATAAAATATCTGTGACTTTTGATCCTTTTTGTTATCTTTCTCTACCACTCCCAGTCAAAAAGGAGAGACAATTGGAAATATTCTGGGTTCCACTTAGTCCCGAAAAGAAACCTGTGCAGGTAATGTTCAAATGTATTAAAGTATATTTTCATGAGAAAAATATATGTATGAAAACTATATTCAACCATGCAATGAAATAAATTTCTGGAGAGACAGAAAAAAGAAAATAGAACTCTGCAAAATAAAAGCTTACAACTAGACAATTAGCAGACACCAGTTAGTCAATTTAGCTTATGTCAAATAATTTTCTGCTAAATTCAGATAAAACTTTTCTCATATGGATTCATAATCATTTTAATGTTCTATTTTGTAGTTTAAATTAATAGTGCCAAAAATGGGAAGTGTTTTAGACATGTGTAAAATATTGTCAGAAAAAGTAGGAGTAGAACATTCAAAGGTATGTATTATAGCATTTAAGCATTTTAATCTTTAAACTGAATATTGACTTCAATTTCTTTATATTATGTGTTGAGACTATGAACTATGTTTTCTTTTTAATTATCCTTGCAGAGGTATTTCATTAATATTGTGTAGAGTATTTAAGGATGTACTTAGCTGAGGCCAGGTCAAAATTAATAAATTATGAAGTTAAAATTGATACTTTAAGCTGGTAGAGCATCAATTAAGGATAAAAATAAGCTAAAAATATTGATAGGTCATGAACCTCCTTTCCGAGATATTTGAGATTTAATGGCGGGAAAAGACTGACTTGGACTTTTACCTTATATTTGCATTGGTATTATTGGGCCTCAAAACAAAAGAAAGAAAATCAAGAATCTTCTAAAATTTTGGTAAATAACCTTTCATGAGCTATTAAGTCTTATATGAAAAAATAAATGGGTGTTATGGGGCAAAATATTTTAAATTGTATTGTATGGAAAAACACCAAGGAGTCCGAACATTTGACACACATTCCAAAACCTCACCTAATGACCTAAGTACATCCTTAATAGTAAAAAAAAAAAAAATGAGGGTAAACTTTAATGAGGCATCAAGGTAATTTAATTTGAATGTGAATTTGTGAATTGCATTGCATATAGTTCTATTTTATACTGTACACCATCAGGAAATTGGGAGATTTTCATTGATCAATTGTATCTTCGTACTGCTATATCAACTTTAAATTTGCGGCAGCTAAGAAACAAATATAAAGCCACAATGTAAATGTGATCTACTATATTAATTACAGATGGCAGTAACAGATGTTTATAACCATAGATTCCACAAAGTGTTCAATCCTGAAGAAAGCCTTAGCTATATTCTAGACAGGGATGATATATTTATGTAAGTAGAATGTAGGCTGATTACCCATGACTGTGTTGCAATCCAATTTATACCATATTCAGTAAAATTTGTATTAAAATGTAATAACATTTCTTCTTTTTTTTCTCACTTTTACTTAGCATAGTCATATACTTTCCAATAGATTAATTTTTACAGTCCACCAATTGTTGTGCTTAAACTCCTCCATGGTATCTTGTCATTGATTTGTAGTTCTAAATTACAGCACTATATGCAAATAATGTCTTAATACTTTTTAGTTCCAAGGCTTTTATAAGTTAAGTTTAAAATTATAATTACAGATATGAAGTACCTGTTTCAACAAATGATGATCCTGACACAGTCATTGTTCCTATATATATGAGGGAGAAGAAGTAAGCATTTGTCTAAACCTTGTATCTATATTCCTCAGGATACTCATTCAACCTATTATACAGTACCGTTTTACTGACTTCTGGTTTAAAACCTGAAACAATTTCAGTAAGAAAAAAGAGTGTTTCATTCATGCTTTATATTATATTAAATATTGAAGTGAGAGAATTTTCAATAAACTTTTGTTTGTATCCATTTGCAAAATAGTTCTCTCTGCAGTCTAAATTAAGATGCTCAAGTTAAAACTAATTGGCATGATCAGCATCAAATATGCTTTTAGTGGAAACCGAGGTGTCCTTGATATATATTTGTACATTATTATTAATGTTAAAGACTTGACATTGGCAATTTTGTTGTTGCTTAGAATTTGAAATTTAATTAGTAATATTTTAAAGGAACAGATATATATATACAAAAATCCTTACTTACTTCCAAGTCAATTCGCTGGTTCAGAATCTAATGCATTCTGGGTAATATTTTCAATAGCATACACCAACACGTTGCTTAACAATTGAAATTCGACCAATGACCTTGTGTTATTTTCTTATTGGTGTACGAACAATGAGATTACCCATAGACCTTTAGAAAAGGCGAATTGGTTTTGTAGTTTAAAAAAACTGTAGTTATGATTTAATTTGTCATAATAAGTAACTGTCTGATTTGGATAATTTCCAGAACAATAACTTAATTGTTGATTTTATTATTTTAGAAGTAGAAACAGTTACCACAGTGGTTCATTTCAGCTCTTTGGTCAACCATTACTGCTGCCAGTATCTAAGAAGAATTGTACATATGAATCTTTCTATAACACCTTACTTCACAGAATATCGTAAGTAATGATTCAAATAAAAAAATTGTGATTAAAAACACCATAATTATTAATACAATATAAAAGTAACATAAAAGTTAGTTTATATTGGTTTTTCTATCAAGCCGTATTGAACGTATTATATAGTCAGAATTTAAGAAGGATCTTTTTTCAACTTTTTATGACCATGTTGTGGTGGAGTGGGAAATTATGTTTTACCTTTGTCAGTCAATATCTCACAATTAGTTTTTGTTCACCTACTTTAGTTTGCCTCAACCAAATGTAATGAAACTTTACCACAATGCATTTTATAATTGGCTTCAATTTCACTGTTCTTGTCCCTTTATAAATGGAATATTGCTTAATTTGCTGTTTTCACTCAAATTCAGTTTTCAACAAAATGTTATAAAGCTTATACACAATACTTATTACTACCAAACACAGATCAAATTCGAATTCGGGTGGCTTCACTTTTGCAGTTCTTGTGTGTCCCTATGTTAATTAAAAAAAATCAGAATTTTCTGTATATTAGAAATCCCATGGACAAATTCTTCATTTATGTTATATATAATGCAGACGGTATGTGAAGATGCCTGCTGAAGATGACAAATGGTGGTTAGTAGAGAAGGATGGAAAGATGACGAATGGTACCAGTGAAGATGAGAAAGATTCTGATGAAGACAAGAAAGATGGTATTATTCATTGTTGTTTGAATATCTCTTTAAAACTGTTCTCCTTTGGTTAAATACAATGGATTGGGGAAATTAAAAGATTAAAAGCTTATTTTCCAATATTAGTTCTTCGAGCTGAAAGTTCAAAGTATACATAACCTATATTATATGCATGTTTTCTGGTACTTAAGGTATTGACAGCGTGTGGTGTAATCTATTTATGTTTCATTGATCTTGGCAAAGTTCAGTTTTAATCGTTACATGTGTAATCAGCATTTAGCTTATTTTTGAATGCATCAAGATATAAACTACAAAAAAATTAACCAAAAGATAATTTTGACACCTTTATTTGACATTGATTACCTAACCATTGTAACGTTCTTAAAATATTATATTGGTCACTGGATGTGCATCACTCTTAGAAGATAAATGAAATGATTTGAATATCATATTTCATTTACAGATGATACACAGATGGATACATCAAGTGATACCAAAGAAAATCTCACCAATGGAGATATAAATGGGGAAGTGAATGGACATGATAAGACTGAAAAGACATCACCTTTAATGTGTAAATTTACTTTGGTAAATTCTTATGGCAGTACAGAATTAGGATGTAAAATGGCACAAGATGGACAGCCTCTCAAACTTAGTCATAGGACTTATGTAGCTGTAGATTGGAATCCATTAGCCCAGGAAAAGTTTTATGATGACAAAGCTGCTGAGGTAAATCTTATTGAAATATTCACTCTTTTTTTAATACTGTAAAGAATTGTCTCGCTGCTCTGTTTTCTTTCTATGTAAGATAATATTTTTAAAATGTAGTTAACTCAAGTCTGGGAGATAAAGTACAATCTCTTGAACTGGACTGAAATGAAATTTTTCAAGTTATCTCCAATTATATATCTAATTCTAATTTATGCCGCCGTGAAGTCTGACATTTTTTTCTACAGATGTTATATTCTGACACCAAACAAACTTCTTTATTACCTTTAAAAAGTAAGTCTTAGAGTTTCCTATATTTCTGAAATTTCCAAAATGAACATTTAAGTTGTGTTGTGTTTTTATACGACCGCAAATTTTGAAAAAATTTTCGTCGTATATTGCTATCACGTTGGCGTCGGCGTCGTCGTCGTCGTCGTCGTCGTCGTCGTCGTCGTCCGGCGTCCGAATACTTTTAGTTTTCGCACTCTAACTGTAGTAAAAGTGAATAGAAATCTATGAAATTTTAACACAAGGTTTATGACTATAAAAGGAAGGTTGGTATTGATTTTGGGAGTTTTAGTCACAACATTTTAGGAATTAGGGGCCAAAAAGGGCCCAAATAAGCATTTTCTTGGTTTTCGCACCATAACTTTAGTTTAAGTTAATAGAAATCTATGAAATTTTGACACAAGGTTTATGACCACAAAAGAAAGATTGGGATTGATTTTGGGAGTTTTGGTTTCAATAGTTTAGGAATAAGGGGCCAATAAAGGGCCCAAATAAGCATTTTTCTTGGTTTTTGCACAATAACCTTAGGTTAAGTAAATAGAAATCTATGAAATTTAAACACAATGTTTATGACCACAAAAGGAAGGTTGGTATTGATTTTGGGAGTTTAGGACCCAACAGTTTAGGAATTAGGGGCCAAAAAGGGACCCAAATAAGCATTTTTCTTGGTTTTCGCACCATAACGTTAGTATAAGTAAATACAAATCTATGAAATTTAAACACAAGGCTTATGACCATAAAAGGAAGGTTGGTATTGATTTTGGGAGTTTTGGTCCCAACAGTTTAGGAAAAAGGGGCCCAAAGGGTCCAAAATTAAACTTTGTTTGATTTCATCAAAATTGAATAATTGGGGTTCTTTGATATGCCGAATCTAACTGTATATGTAGATTCTCAACTTTTGGTCCCGTTTTCAAATTGGTCTACATTAAGGTCAAAAGGGTCCAAAATTAAACTTAGTTTGATTTTGACAAAAAATGAATCGGTTGGGTTCTTTGATATGTTGAATCTAAAAATGTACTTAGATTCTTGATTATTGAAGTTTTTTGGTCCAGTTTTCAAATTGGTCTACATTAAGGTCCAAAGGGTCCAAAATTAAACTTTGTTTGATTTCATCAAAAATTGAATCCTTGGGGTTCTTTGATATGCCAAATCTAACTGTGTATGTAGATTCTTCATTTTTGGTCCTGTTTTCAAATTTCAAATTCTACATTAAAGTCCAAAGGGTCCAAAATTAAACTAAGTTTGATTTTAACAAAAATTGAATTCTTGGGCCTCTTTGATATGCTGAATCTAAACATGTACTTAGATTTTTGATTATGGGCCCAGTTTTCAAGTTGGTCCAAATCAGGATCTAAAATTATTATATTAAGTATTGTGCAATAGCAAGTCTTTTCAATTGCACAGTATTGTGCAATTGCAAGAAATATCTAATTGCACAATATTGTGAAATAGCAAAATTTTTTTTAATTAGAGTTATCTTTCTTTGTCCAGAATAGTAAGCAAGAAATATCCTATTGCACAATATTGTGCAATAGCAAGAATTTTTTTTAATTGGAGTTATCTTTCTTTGTCCAGAATCAACTTAAATCTTTGTTATATACAATATACAATGTATATACACTTTTTACTACCAACTGATAAATTTAAATAATCTTTACCATTCAGTGATAACAAGCAGTTTTTTTACATCTTAATATTTTATGATGTATTTAAATGAGTAGTTATTGTTGCAAACTCCATTAGAAATTTGAATTGATATCAGTTTTGAAAAAGGGAAACGGGGATGTGAAAAAAAGGGGGGGGGGTTAAATTTTTCTCATTTCAGATTTCATAAATAAAAAGAAAATTTCTTCAAACATTTTTTTGAGAGGATTAATATTCAACAGCATAGTGAATTGCTCAAAGGCAAAAAAAACCTTTTAAGTTCATTAGACCACATTCATTCTGTGTCAGAAACCTATGCTGTGTCAACTATTTAATTTTAGATTTAAAAAGTTTGAAGAAGAAATCTTTAATTGATTTGTAAAATCTTGGCATTTGTTTTGTGTAAAAAAAACCATGTAATGTCAAAAATTTGATCACAATCCAAATTCAGAGCTGTATCATGCTTGAATGTTTTGTCCATACTTGCCCCAACTGTTCAGGGTTCGACCTCTGCGGTCGTATAAAGCTGCGCCCTGCGGAGCACCTGGTTTTTCTTGGCATGATAAGACACTTGCAATAAATGTTAAAAAAGAATTATGAATGTCTATTGTTGTGCGAGTGAGTCAATTTAAAAAAGGTATTTTATATTTAGGACTTTGAACAAGATGACAGTATTAATCACAAACCTCAAAAGAAGCAAGTGATTCAACTAGGAGATTGTCTGGATTTGTTTACCAAAGAAGAGCAACTAGGGGAAAATGATTTATGGTATGAATTTATACTGAAACATGGTTCTTGAATTTTTTTATCTTGTTTTTTTGAAACAGAATAAATTGGGTGGAAGGATTCCTACATTGCTTCAAAAAGTCTTAATATTTTAATTGTTACTTTGTATTTGTAATTTTGGAAATCTATCACGAAGTAGTGAGTAGCTCATAAGTCAATGAAGCAAGATATCCATGCTAATGGAAGTAATAATAAATACCATATCAACACTATTTTTTCAAAGGTTGTTTCATTAAATGTCAGATTTAGCATACTGGAGATAAAGAAGTAGCATTCCCTGATTTGAAGATTACTGTTTAAGTTGCTACTTTTCTTGTCCATTATAAATGAGTTCAGTTCAAAAATATTACAAGGTTGGTTAGAGACATTATTTAGCATTTGAAATTATAGATCAGATTCCTTTCATAACAATGTTTTTGATATGTTTTAGGTATTGTCCCAGGTGTAAGAAACATCAACAAGCAACCAAGAAGTTTGACTTATGGTCTTTACCAGATGTTCTAATCATTCACCTCAAGAGATTCTCCTACAACCGATACTTCAGAGACAAGATAGATGTAATGGTGGAATGTCCTCCAAGGTAACTTACAGCTCAAATGTCTCTAAAAGTTCTATCTTGGGGACTGTACAATTACATGTAAGATCAATGCCTATTGAACTCGCAAAGAATATCAAATTGGATTATAAATTTGTCAACAAACTGTGTAAAATATGTAAGAAAGTCAGAGTTTTATTCCCTGCCTATGATTGTAGGGGGGCATTGTGTTTTATGGTCTAAGCACTGTCAGTCTGGTCATCTGTATATGTGTCCCTCAATCATGTTTTGCTAGAATGTGTGGTTATTCTGACAAGACATATGCTCAGTAGAACCTGTATTACTATTTATTTCATAGAAAATGCCTTTTCAGCACATTTATACTTTTTTCAAATATGATGCAATTAAAAGTCTTGAATACTTGAATAACCAATTAAGGACACTGGTTTTTACTAAACAACTGCAGATTTTATGAAAGTTAATGAACTGTTTATATTTCAGAGGATTAAACATGAACAAATACATGATAAACAACAACCATGGAGCTGCTAAATATGACTTGATAGCTGTATCTAACCATTATGGAGGCCTGGGAGGGGGACATTGTAAGTTCAAAACCTAGAAAATATTATTTATTGTAGTATTTTTTGTTTCTTTGTGTAAACATCTCATGATATGAAAAATACAGGAAAATATCAATAAAAGCTAATGGAGCATTTATGATTTTGGTATTTTCCATATATATTTATAAATAGAATAAATGGTAGTAATAGCTATAAAAAATATATCTTTGCAACAAGTCTGTGATTCTGTAATAAAACTGTGTAGTTGTTACAGTTTATCTTTTAATATTACAGACACAGCCTATGGTAAAAACAAAGAGAATAGTGAGTGGTATTACTTTGATGATTCTAGTGTGTCCTCGTCATCAGAAGATGATGCTGTTGTAAGTAACACCTTTATGTTAATTCATCAAGATGCTTTAAGCCAAATTATATTGCCAAATCTGTGAATTTTCAAGGATATTTACTGCAGTTAACTCATGGTTTAATATTTAACATCAGAAGACTTATCAAAAAGGAGATAATGGAACAAACCCTAACAATTGGTACAAGATTAATATTAAACCATAAAATGGCAGAACAATTGAACAAAGAGACAGGTACAAAATCGAGACAAATATACCAAATAATGCAGGTAGTTCCTGATAGCAAGCTCAATGTTCCTATTTATAGATTTACAGGGTTTCCGCTGGCGGTAAAAAAATAATAGTTATGGCAATTAAAATTCGTCATTGGCGAAAGGAATATATAACGATTTATTTTCAACCATCTTGTTTATTTAAGTTTTTCTGGTTTCTCGGACTTTACCTGATCGGACAATACCCGGAATTCACATTGAATTCGTTAAGATTTTGACAGAAAATCAATAATCAGCTGATTGCATTTTATAGCCATCGACAACGAAGGACTAATTAATAAAGGTGTTGATTGTATTGTCTGACGAAATGATATGGTTAAATGGCGTCCATCAAATGTCACATAAAGGATTTATTAACCACTTTGCGACACAAGTGTTTGAAGCAAAATTTTGACATCTCCTCTCCTTCTTTTAATGATAGTAAAGAAAAAAAAAACTGTTATTATGACGAAAAATGTTCAAAAGCAAGAACAATCTCTGATTTAAAACTTTATCCTTTGACTTTGATATAGATAATTAATTTGAGTTAGTACTTTAAAGTCGTTTCAGTGACACACGTGTTTCACTTCACAACTTTTTCATTTACAATGGTCTAGAAAAGAAAATTTTTGTTATATGACGAAATATATTCAAAAGATTGAGAAGATTGGAGCAACCCCTCAAATGAGAGTAACCCTTCAATGTAATGACTACAACTTAAATGAGGGATCAATTTCTAGCGACAAAAACTTTTGTTAGTTGTAAAAACCACTTCTTAGTACAAAAAGGCACATATTTTTTTTTAAGAAACTTTACCAAAGAATTGTACATCTTTCTGGTACTATATGGTTAAAACATGTCCAAGAATTTTTTTATATTCCTGGACTTATATCTTCTTTATATTTTAAGTAAGTGGCTCACTTCTTTTAAAGTTGTTCAAAATATAAGAAATTTTCCCTCTTTTAAGTTAAAAAAAAAGTTCTTCTTTTTTAAAAGTTAATGTTCAGTGTTTATTCATTACAATGTAGACTCTAAGATATGTTTGAGAGAATAATCATAGACAACAATTGGGCAAACTCATCTTATTTGGGAGGGTGGAAAAAAAAAAGAAAATTTTATACGAAAAAATATACATATGTTACTTGGCTAACAAAATGATAAAGTGGCGAAAAATATATTGTTCTAACGAAAGAGGTGGTAAAAAAAATAATTGACCCAGGGGAAACCCTGTAGATTTAAATACAGAATAATTGATATTTTTGGATGATTTAAATATATTGCCAATTCTTTATATTTAGAACTTTTTTCATTTTATAATAAATTAATGTATAAGAACTTTTTCAAGTTTGCCAAATATTTGCTTATTCTATTTCTTTTAAATTTGTTCATTTCAGTCAAAGGCAGCTTATGTAGTAGTGTATCAGAAACAGACACAGTGTCAGCCTAATTCTAAGTCAAGTACTACAACAATGAATGGTCAGTGTGAACAGATGGAAACATAATGTTATCTTAAAACTTAGTTTTCCACAATTGTCAGTTATATGACATACAGGAAGTAGAATCTACAAGCTGATGTGATAAAGAACTTTTGTATTTGTTGTTACAAGACAGTCATCTAACATCTTTCTGATTTACTTGGCTTCTTAGTTTTCTAAAGAGGAAAGCAAAAAAGAAAACAGTGTACTAAACCAAAAATACAATGCATGGGAAAATTGGTCTTCACATGAAATTTGCCAACCACGTTTAATAGTCCTAGATTTTATAAAACTAATTAGGATGTAAGCAGAAATTATGTATGAGTTGACAGATTTTTTGACAAATTGTTATATTCACATTATTGCTAGGATATTTAAAAAGTTCACACAGCATTTAATTTAGCTAATGTTCAGCTATTCAAAATATGTCATGGAAATCAAAAGGACTATATTATATAATCTGTTGTTTACATAAATGGAAAAGGTAGATTAAATTACTATCTTTTAAAAATATTATGGTTTAAACACAACATAAATGACATGAAATTCCTAATTATGTATAGACAATCTGCTATGAATAATATGGAATGAACAAAGTATAGCTATCTTCAGTGTTGATAGTGACAAATTTTGTATTCAGATTTATAGCTCATAAACATATACTGAAAAATAAACATGTATTAAAACAACATAGATTTTGAAATTGTAAATACTATTTTATGCCATGTACATTAAAGTGCTAAAATTTATATAAAATATAAATCATTAAAACCACTAACTGTAGTACTTTCATTTTGTAAATTTAAAAGTGTATCCAGCATGTTGAGGGGAGATAATAGCTCGCATGATGCATCTTTGTATGCTATGCCACAGTTAAATGTTGTTTTTTAAATCCAATATATTTAGGGATATATATTTGAACATGATAATGTAATGTAATACTTTAGAATAACCATTTTCTAAGGATCCTTATATAGTTACCTAGAATTTTTATGACATCAGCAATATTTATTTAGATGTCAAATTGATTCATTGAAATTGAGAAAAAATATGAACATATTTCTTATTCAGCTATTCTCTATTTGAAAGTCTGTCATGTGTATTGTTTTTAGAAATCATTTGTTTGTTTGCCATCATCATATGTTTTAATTACACTGTAATAGTATATATGTTTATTTTCTGTTTGGTATCAGATGCAGCAGTGTAGTGTAAATAGAAAAAGGAATGTTCATGTGTTTAAACATTTATGTACAATGATGTGTCCATATTTTTGTGAATATTACTTTGAAAAAATAATGATTATTTCAAACAGTAGGGTAAAAGTTTAATTCAGTTTCATGTTTTTTTGCAAAGATTAGACATATACCTTCGAATAACAGAAGAAATTTAGAAAATCCTCAAAAGATAAAGTTTTTGGTCTGTGAATTTTTTAGATAAACCTTAATGATTCAAAAACAGACATTGCCAAAGCCATTATCCAGTATGGGAATCTGTAAAAGCACCTGCCATAGTTCTTTTTTTATATTAAGGAACTTGTTGGAAAACAAGAATTTCTCATTCTGTTTACTGTTTAAATGCAGGGCACACAATATAGGGCTTTAAAATGTAAAACAAAATCCTTGTTTACACCTAGTTTACACCTATTTGTGTACTTGGTTAACATAAGTATTGAAAAAAATATGTATAGACATTGCTTGCTTTGGAATGGAACAATGTAATTTTCATGGCACAAACTATTTTATTAATTATTGATCCTTACAAATATTTCTGAAGAAATCATATTTTTGAATTTAACAAAACATAATTATATATCTATTCTTTATAATTGAATGACTGGGGTAAAAGCTCTGATATTTTTATCAATATGGGTTTTGTATTATGTATAAATGGTGAAGAAGATATGAATGATAATTTATGATGTATGAATGTGTTTGTATTACAATTTTTATGGTTTTTTCCTTGCAAGTAAAAGTTTGCAATATTTGTCAGACTTGTCCAGTAGTGATTGTGCTCTGTTTTTTCTGAAACAAAAGTTTATGATAACAAAACCTGTAATTTATTCAGAGTTAGACATAGGACGGTACTTAGGCCCAGAACAGTTGTAATAATAGTTCTCTTTGTAAAATGCATTTAAGCATCACATCCTATAAAACCATCCTTTGTTTAATTTGATTTGAAGGTGTCTTGCACCAAAAAGAACGAAATTAGTATTGTAAAAACATGAAAACATCAATAAAGAGATAATGATTTAGTCTATTGACACTAGTTAAGGATGATAATCTTATGTTCTGATCAGAAATCTTTTAACACACAAATACCATTGTTATATCTGTACATTTTTCTTATACATATACACATATGAATACCTTTGTAACACAATAACTTTTGACAAATACCTGGGGAAAACCATATGTAGTTCATAATAAATTTACCACAGTAAAAGGATTACACATTTATTTTATTTGAAATAAAGTATCAGTCTGGTCAAGTCTGACAATACACAGTTTTGTTTTTTGTTAGTAAAACCTTTTGTATGTTACAGTGCTTTCACTCTTCTATTGACCAAGTAATGTCTAAATAAACTTGTACACAGTTTGATTTATATATTTTATTTTAAAAACCAAAATTGCCTTTGAAATTAGATAATAACAGCTGTTGGGTAAGCATGTTCTGAGGCTTATTTGTTTTAGGTCTTACTGGTAATTGTACGACTTTTGAAACCATGCAATAACCATGTTTAGCCAATGCTTTTTAGTCTCCTATCAAATCAGTTGCAGGGGACTTTAGGTTTGCATCCCATCTGTCTCTGTCTATTTGTCTTTTTGGCAAATAAGTTTTCCACACCTTTTGTCTTCATGCTTAGAGATATTGATTAGGTATTTGGTATAAATTTTTATCAGGACAAGTTGCAGAGAAATTAGAATTTTGTTCTGGTCCGATGATTTTGTACAGAGTTATGGTCCTTGGACTTGGAATATTCAATTTTAACACTTTTTACCATCATGCTGGAAGATATTGACTTGATATTTGTTATATTGTTCACACCATGATAAATTATAGAAAAAGTTAGCATTTTGTTCCAGTAGAATGAATTCTTAACTGGTAGGGGTCTTTGAGAATGCAATACTCTTATTCTCAGAATAGTCATCAATTTTTGTCTCGCCTTGATGAGTCAAAAAGCATCACATAGCCTGACATAGGTATGCAATTTCCAGGGGCGCTAGTGTCTCTGTCATGGTCTATTGACATTGAAATTTTACATTTATATTTGTATTAATTTGTGATTAGATCAGTTTATGGGAAACCACTCATGGTAGGTCAATGGTATATGGTATGCAGTTGTATTCGCATTGGTACATCTCATTTCCATGTAGATTGTTTGGCAATTTACCTTCAGTCATGCCAGGCTCATTTACTTTGAATGATTAAATTTCAATACATGTATTAAAAAGGGGAGTCGTATCTCTGTGTTAACAGTTTATAAGTATGTTATTTCTGATGACTAGATTGAGGACAAGTTTGATTTTAACGATTTTCACTTTCCCTGATAAGGAGATATGATATTCTGTATCAATTAGAAAATGGCACCATATGGTATTTCTGAGAAATAACTTGTGAACCGATAAATCAATGCATTTTTATCTCGTATCTTACTGATGACAAAATATAGGTCAAATTCAATATTGGCTTTTTCCAAGAGTTATGGTCCTTGATAGATTGGAAAATGGTCCATTATGTCATTTCTGTTCAATAACTTATGAAACATTCTACAAATCTTTTTTGAAATGTTCCAGCAGGTGAAAACAGAGGTCAAGTTACACCTTTTTTGTTCTGGAGCTAATTTCCTTAAGATTGGAAAATGGCACTGTTAATCTAATGTCATTTGGACTATATAAAGAGAGATAACTCAATATTATGTTTGAACACTAACTGGTTTCCTGTTGAAGTTATCCTCTTCCTGTTAATGGTGAATTGTGTAACATGTGCTAATAATTATTAAAGTATTAAAACTTATTGATGTCCTTCTGAGTGCATTAACAAATGGTAACAGAGCGTGGTTGAAAAGAAAAGACATCAGAGTGTATAATAAAAGAGTTTAAAGTGGAGAGAAAATTCAAAGGTGGACAAAATGTCAACAAAAATAAACCCCCCCCAATTACAATGCAAAACTGAAATCATACGAACTTTACAAGCAAGAACTTTTGGCCTGGAAAGAAATAACTGATTTAGATAAGAAAAAACAGGGTGTTGTAATTGCCTTATCCCTACCTGAAGATGATGAATCAAAAATAAGAGAAAAAGTGTTTGATCAGATAAGTTTAGATGATTTAAAGGAAGACACAGGTTTGACCACACTAATTACTTTTATGGACAAGCATCTTGCAAAAGATGATTTAGCTGACAGTCTTGCAAAATTCGAAGATTTTGAAGATTTTCAAAGGGGTCCTAATCAATCAATTCAAGATTATGTAGAAACATTTGATGCTAAATATCGAAAAATCGAAAAGAAAAACATGAAGTTGCCCTCTGAAATATTGGCATTTAAATTACTGAGAAGAGCAAAAATTACAAAAGAAGAAAAAATGTTAGTCCTTACAGGCATGAATTATGAAAACAAACCAACATTGTATGATGAAGCAAAGAGATCTCTAAAGAAATTTAAGGGTGAAATGTGTGATTTGGACAAAATTTCTGCCTCAATAAGTAGCATTAAACTTGAACCTGCTTTTTTGGCTGAGAATGAAGAAGCCCTCATGGCAGCAGGGTATTCTAGAAATAGACAAAAACCATTTCAATATAATGGTAAGGGGGACTTTTCAAGAGGTAGAGGCAATTTTTATAGAGGATTTAATAAAAGTCAACGGGGTGGACAAACAAATTGGACAAAAGGAGGCAGCTCTACAGTAAAGAAGAGTATAAATCCAAAAGGTTCAGACGGCACATTATTGACATGTAGTTCTTGTGGATCTTTTCGACATATGATGGCAAACTGTCCACATAGCTGGGAGAATATGCAGGAGAGAGTAAATATAACAGAGGAAGAAGAAGTAGTCATGTTTACAGGGAATGTGCGTGAGGATATCACTCGTCTTGGGATAGATGCAAGAAACTGTGCTGTTCTTGATAGTGCATGTAGTAGCACGGTTTGTGGACAGTTATGGATGAGAAGTTATGTTGACTCTTTAAATGAAACAGATAAAGCGAAGATTTTTAAGGAGGATGGCAACAAGGTATTTAAATTTGGAGGTGGAACACGGTTAAAATCAATTGGAGAGTATAGTCTGCCAGCAGTTATCGCAGGTAAAGATGTCACAATAAAAACTGATGTTGTAGATTCGGACATACCACTTTTATTGTCTCGAACAGCAATGAAAAAGGCAGGTGTGAAAATGGACCTGGAAAATGATACTGCAGAGATATTTGGTCAACATATATCATTGAATTTAACTTCATCTGGCCACTACTGCATTCCAATAGATAAAACTGAAGAAATTCCAGTCGCAGATGTATGTGCTGTGAGACTTGAAGAGTTAGACTCGAAAAAGAGATATGCAACCTTACTGAAGTTGCACAGACAATTTGCACACCCACCAATGAAGCGTTTAATTGCCCTTTTGAAAGATGCTGGGGTATGGAAAGAGGAATATGAACAAGAATTGTTGACTATAGAGGAACAATGTGAAATTTGTAAGCGATATGCAAAAACCCCACCAAGACCAGTAGTGTCCCTACCTATGGCATCTCAATTTAATGAAAAAGTGGCAATGGACCTAAAACAATGGAATGGACGGTGGATTTTGCACATGATCGACATGTGGTCACGGTACACTGTATCTGTTTTTATTGATAGGAAAAAGACAACAGGTGTTATTGAGAAAATGATGACTAATTGGATCGGAATATTTGGTGTTATGGGAACTATATTAACAGATAATGGCGGTGAGTTCAGCTCAGATGAAATGAGAGAGGTTGCATCAATACTAAATGTTAAAGTTTATACCACAGCTGGTGAAAGTCCTTTCCAAAATGGACTATGTGAGAGAGTCCATGCAATTACTGATACTATGCTTATGAAGCTAGAAGCAGATTATAGACAGGTGAATAATCAGAGCCTTCTTTGTTGGGCAAATATGGCAAGAAATTCTTTACAGATGTGGAATGGTTTCAGTAGTCATCAACTTGTTTTTGGACTTAATCCTAACCTTCCGAACATTTTGAAAGACACTTTGCCCGCTTTAGAAGGAAGAACTTCAAGTGAAGAATTTGCAAAACATTTGAATATTTTACATGATTCTCGAAAAGCTTACATTCAATCAGAATCTGATGAACGCATTAGACGAGCACTACGTGGCAAAATAAGAGCATCAGAGCAGATATTTAATCACGGTGACAGCGTTTTTTATAAGCGAGAGGGAAAAGATCGCTGGCTAGGACCGGGAAAAGTAGTTTTCCAGGATGGAAAAGTAATTTTTGTTCGACATGGAGGAGTATTTGTGAGGGTTTCACCAAACAGATTAACTAAAACTAAAGATATTAATTTTCGAGAACAATATGACAATATTGAAACACCTGATACAAATGAAACAGGCATTCATGAAACTAGATATACCAATAAAAATAATGAAGTTTCCCGTAAAGAAAAGAAGAATTGTTTTTCTGAGCTATTATCAACATCAAAAGAAACAATTCCTCAGATGGAGAACATTCAGGCTAAAATAATCCCTAATCTAAAAGAAAATGACAAAATTCAGTACAAACTGCCTAATTCGAACACATGGACTAAAGCTACTGTACTAAGTAAAGCAGGAAAAACAACTGGGAAAAATAAACATTGGTATAATGTTCAAGATGATGTTGATGAAGATAAGAAAAGTGTAGATTTAGATAAAGTTGAGTGGGAAAAGGTCACAGGTGACAGTGATGAGAATGAAATTGGTGTAAATATGACAAAGAGTTCCTTTTTAAATGATGAGGAAATTGCTAAACAAACAGAACTTTCAAAACTCCATAATTTTGACACTTATGAAGAATGTGATGACATAGGTCAGAATGTTCTTTCTACAAGATGGGTTATTACAACGAAAGATAATCAAACAAAAGCAAGACTTGTTGTGCGAGGTTTTGAAGAAGAATTTTCTATGCAAAGAGACAGTCCAACAGTAGGAAAAGGAATGATTAAAATATTCCTTTCAATTACTGCTAGCATGAATTGGATCGTTAAAACAACGGATATAAAGTCAGCTTTTCTTCAAGGGAAGTTATTAGATAGAGATGTTTTTCTGAAGCCCCCAAAAGAAAGCAATTCTGAGAAAGGAAAAATATGGAGATTAAAGCACTGTTTGTATGGACTTAAAGATGGAGCTAGACAATTCTATTTAAGTGTAAGGGAAGAGCTTCTAAGTTTGGGATGTAAACAATGTAATCTGGACCCGGCAGTGTTTGTCAAACATACTGACCAACGTTTAAGTGGAATAATTTGTTGTCATGTAGATGACTTTCTTCATTCTGGGGATGAAAATTTTGAGGAAGTTATGAGAAAACTGCGGACAAGATTTGTTGCTGGAAAAATTGAAGAGAAAACATTTTCATATGTAGGATTTCAAATTCATCAGGACAAAAAAGGCATAATTCTGGATCATTCTGCATATATGGAGAAAATAGATAATACAACTATAGAACCATCAAGAGCTGCTATGAAACAGGATGTACTTAATACAAGTGAGCAAACCTTGTACAGGAAGTTAATTGGCCAAATAAATTGGGCTGTTCAAGTTTCAAGACCTGATATGGCTTTTGAAATGATAGACATGAGTACTAAACTGAAAGAAGGGACAGTGGCACATTTGATAAGAGCAATCAAAGCAAGTAATAGACTAAAGGAAATTAAATCAATAGTTTCATTTCCAAAAATGAATAAAGATATAAAAGAATGGAAAATTATCGTTTTAACAGACGCCTCTCTGGGAAATATTAGTAATGGAACTGGAAGTACAGAGTCTCATGTAATTTGGATAGTTGATAATGACAGTAATAGCTGTCCGATAAGTTGGCAAGCAAACAAAATCAAACGTGTAGTAAGATCAACAATTGCAGCAGAAGCCTTAAGCTTACAAGATGGGTTAGAGTCTAGTTTTTATCACCGTCGAATAATTGAAGACATTTTAGGATTAAAACATAAGACTATACCAATTGAAGCTTACATTAATGACAATAAAAGTGTAGTTGAAGCTGTTTATTCGACTAAACTTGTAGATGACAAGCGTTTAAGAATTGACATTGCAGCAATAGCTGAATCATTGGCATCAAAAGAAGTAGATAATATTAAATGGTGTCCAGGAGACAAACAATTAGCAAACTGCATGACAAAGTTTGGAGCTTCATCTTATGAACTTTTGCAAGTTATTCAAACAGGAAAAATGTTGAAGGACTTTGTTTAAAATTGTGAAATAACTCATAACATTTTATCATTTTATGTTTGTCACATGGGGCAGAATAATCCCCTAGATCTGAGGGTAGTCTAAACCCTGTGACGATCTTGTAATTTTGATTTAGCAACTTTTATGTTTTCTAACGGGGCAGAATAATCCCCTAAGATCTGAGGGTAGTCTAAACCCTGTGAAGATCTTGTAATTGTATTATAAACAAAAGAAAGTAGAGGGAATGTTAATCTAATGTCATTTGGACTATATAAAGAGAGATAACTCAATATTATGTTTGAACACTAACTGGTTTCCTGTTGAAGTTATCCTCTTCCTGTTAATGGTGAATTGTGTAACATGTGCTAATAATTATTAAAGTATTAAAACTTATTGATGTCCTTCTGAGTGCATTAACAGGCACTTTATGTTGTGTCTAGGCAATAACTAATAAAGTATTCAGCCAATGCTTTTCCAATTTAGATATGTTATTACTGATGATAACATGGACAAGTAAGGCAGTGACTTCACATTACTGATCAGAACATCCAAAACATGGATAAAATATTATAAATGTTACCTCTTTGTCCAATGTTGTGTGTACAACAAAAGCAGGTAGAGAAGACAACTGACCAGCAGAGACTATGGACATTTCATTGCACTTTGTGTGCAGTCTTTTACTCCAAAACTACTAATAAGTTATGAAGAAAGGCTAGAATTACTACTTCCAATGTTTTATGCTTGAAAAATAGCTTTCTGAAAGGTAAGTTTTGAAGGTGCTTGATGAGTAGTAACCTTTTAAACATACATACATCCATATGATTCATCATGTACCGGTATATAAAAAGTAATTATAATGAAATATTGATGGAATTAAAAGTAAAAAAGAAACAGTAGATTCACAAGAAATAAAGTCTTTGAGGTCAAGGAATAGTAAATGATGTCGCAGATTTTTTTCAAAATTTTCAAACAACTTTTGGCCAGTTTAACTTTGATTAAACTTAAAATTAATAACAATACTGAATTTTAACATCTATAATTTTCTGAAATATTTAGTGATTGAATTCTTTCAACAAAGGAACGATTTTGTATAGAAATCAAAACATGTTTATCAAAATTTTTCTTAAAATCATCAGGTCACATGTAAATAATTCAGAAGGAAAAAAAGGGGATTGTTGCTATACATTCTATATACAATCAAGTTAAAACACTCTGTATGGTTACTTAGATTGTCACATGTTGGAGGGTATGTTCTTCATTTCCTTACTCTTTTTGTTTTGTATGTCATTTTGTCTATCTTTTGATTTTGCTCTTCTACATTCTGTTTGGAAGGATTTCAGACATGCCTGCTCAACTGTTGGTTAAACTAGAGATTTGTTACATATGTTTTCTACATATTTGTTCTCCTATCTGACGTGTGCAGCATTCAACAAGGAGGAAAACTCAAACTTATAGGTTGTATAAAAAGCTCTCAAAAGACAAAATATGAAACTAAAAAACAATTACTTCCACCTGAATTACTACAACAATGAACGAAAAACAAATTACAAGTCAGACACGGAAAACAGGTTAATAACAAGTTTTTAAGTGCCAACTATTTGTTAAATTCCTGCATGTGTAATCAAATGTCCAAAATAAAATTTGGATGGGTTTTACACAAAAGTGAATGATTGGCAAAAGTTTAGAATAATGTTAAAAAAAAATACAAAGAACAGAAAAAAAAAATTAAAAAAATTAAAGAATAGAGAAAAAATGGCAAACAAATAAAGAATAGAGAGTAATAGGGTGCTAAATATACAGAATAGACAATAAGGGTAAAATTAAGTAAAGAATAGAAGAAAAGAAACGTCTAATAGATTTAAGAATAACGGAATGAAGATCACCCATTTGGACCCTCTTAAAATAATCCGAGTTATAATCGCGTACGTTTCCAATTACGATTTCTCGTTACATATTTTACTCTCTCTTTTGAATTTCCGGTTAATTTTACACCGCATCAAAACTAATTTTCAGAATGGGCAAGAAAGTAAGCCCTGTCAAAGATTTTATAGCTGGTGGAGTAGGTGGAGTATGTCTCGTTTTTACTGGACAACCACTGGATACCATAAAGGTAGATATGAGCATTAAATAATAAAACAAATACACCTGGCAAGGAAATAACAAAAAATTCGTCTGCATTAATCTCATGCTTTTACATATATCCATGAACATTTGTCCTATGACTATGTGTATTTATAGATGACAGGCTTCAATAACAATGAAAAACATATTTACTCTGTTATAACTATTTACAAGAATGGAACACAAATCATGAAAACTAAGAGTGTTCTGTAAAAACGTCTTATCGATATCGTTCTACAAAGTGAACTTTGGACCCAAAAATTAATGTGCCATAAACGTTTTAAACATCCATCTAAATTTAAAGCCTATTCAGTTTAGCAGTACTTTAAGCTTGGCCTTCATAAAAAAAAATTTAGTGTCACAATTTCAGTTTATCAGTTTATGCATAGTGATGTGTAGCTGAGCTAGGTAAACAGATATTTGCAACACTGAAAATTAAAATTAAGTTTTATGAAGTCCAAGCTTAAATTATAATGCAGGTTTCACCATTCTAATGCCACACATTAAAGAAAATTACATTTGATAAATATTCTGACTTAAATTAAACTACCATATCCTGATCCTAAGGTCAATATTATGACACAACTGACCTGTTCTCTTTGTGCTGGATTATTTAATCCTGGTACTTTATTTCTCCGTTAATATTTTCACACGGTACTTATTGGTCAATTTGTAAGGTGCAGGATCATGGACTTTGAGGGATAAATGAATCTTTAAATTGCCCTGAACTTTTTACATATTCTCCAATTATACCTGCTGTTTTTTCATATGTCTCCTTACTTGCTGGTGCTGTCAGGGTTTGAAGATCTATTTTTGATGTTTTGAATCTCCAACTGTCTTTCCATTTTTTCTTTTTCCTGGAAGAATAACGGACAGTTAAGCCTACAAAACTGTTGCATCATCTTTGGTTTCTAACCATTGAGACATCATGTGTATACTCCGGATGTCAATCATAAATAAATACACTAGACATTTTTATACGACCGCCAAAAATGTTTGCGGTCGTACATGTATATTGGTATCATGTTGTCATCGTCCAAAGACAGTTAATTTCCAGACAATTACTTTAGTATGAGTGAATAGAAAACCATGAAATTTATACACAAGGTTTATAACCACAAAAGGGAGGTTGGGAATGATTTTGGGGATTATGGTTCTTACAGTTTAGGAATTAAGGCCAAAATAGGTGCCCAAATAAGCATTTAAGTAGTTTCCAAACAATAACTTGTAGTTGCGAGTATGGTTTAGAGGAAACGATGATAGTCCGTTGGAAGGGGACAATAAATGGCTGACCCGTATTAAGAGAGATCCATATCTCTTGCATGTTAAAGACACCCTTGAGCAGGCTAATGCCGCTACAAGGCAGCACTCGCACACGCAAAGTGGAAAGGGATTAATATAAGTTCAAGTTGCAAAACTTGTTTCCCAATCCACTATAAATAAATATATGTTTAAACTAACTTGTGTTTAGGTGTACAAATTTCTCTGAAATTATACCACAATTTTCCATACCACAAAGGGATGGTTAGGATTGACTTTGGGGTTATGGCTCAAACCATTTAGGAATTGGGGGCAAAACAAGGGTTTCCTGGTTAAAGGACAATTTAGACAGTTTTAAAGCAGTCTAAGGGAGGTAATCCAAACACATTTGTCTTTTTGAAGTACAATGTATTTATGGGTAATTATGGTTGCAAACTTCATTAGAAATGTGAGTTGAAATTATGACCACATCTTGAGGGAACAATTTTTTTTTTTTGGAAAAAGGGAAAAGAAGGGGGGGGGGATGTGAAAAAAAATTGTGGGAATGGGTTAATAAGAAATTGTGTGAGTGGACAATTTTTTCTCATTTCAGATTTCTGAAATTAAAAAGAAGAAAAAAAAGGACAGGGCGGAGGAGGGCTTAATTTGCAATAGCATAGTATATTGCACAAAAGCAAAAAATTGAATACAAATTCAAATCATTTAACCAATTCTAAGTTCTTTGACTACATTTATTCTGTGTCAGAAACCTACATGTATGTGTCAAATATTTAATTACAATCCAAATTCAGACCTGTATTTAGTGCTTATATTGTGTCCATTTTTGCCCCAACTGTTCATGGTTGGACCTCTGCAGTCGTATCCATCTCCGCTCAGCAAAGCAATTTATTGCTTTTCATACACTTCTGAATGGTTTCAATATAGACCAAATGAAGAATTTGAGGCACACAAGGGATTCTCTTTTTTATTATTTTAGAAATTATATAGCAAAAAATATAAAAATACAAAAGTGTACATGTGATGACGTAACGCAAAATAAATTAAAAAAAAGATTTGTATACCTTTTTATACATAAATGAACCTATTTTTCAGGTGCGACTTCAAACCATGCCAAGACCAAAACCTGGAGAAGCACCTCTATATAAAGGCACTATAGACTGTGCTACAATAACAATAAAGAAAGAAGTAAGTGACAAAATTAACACATATAAAAAAAAATCTTTTGAATATCGCTATAGCAAGCTCAACAAACAAAAAACATCTTTTGAATATTACTATAGCAAACTCAACAAACAAAAACATTTAGGAAAAGCTAAAAAAAAATAATTATATATTCGTAAAACTCTAAAAGAATAATATCTGAAAACATTGGGTCCAATTCTAGACCAGTATGACCATAATCATTCAAAGGAATTATACTTCAAACAGTAAAATAGAATTTTGAATATTATGTTTGACTCTTAAAATGAAATGAATTACTATGAAAACAGTAAGAGAAAAAACAGTTTTTCTTTTTTGAAATATTGAGGTCTGTTCACTTTAGAAACAAAAATGGTGGAATAAGTTTTCTGAATGCTGTAGTAGGACTTTTTGTCTGATGATAATTGTGATCCCTGTTAACCAACTTTAATGACCATTGTTATTAAATAAATCAACAATGAATTATACCTTTTTTTACAAGTATAAAGACATCTGATAAAAAAATACACACATATAAATGGCCAGATATCATGTTATTTATATTGTATAGTCCTTTTAAGTTCATAACAGTTTAGTTCGAATCCCAGTCACCTCAAGGTTTAAATAATTGACTGGTGCAAATTAATAATTACAATATATGGAATTTTACACAGCTTATAGTTTGAAAAACAAAGTAGGACCTAGGAATTTTATAATATTCATATAGTAAGATATAAAAAAGCAAATCATAACAAAGTTAAACTGTAGTTGAAAAATTGAATATGAACATGAAGAATGAAGAATGTAACTAACAACACCATCTCTTTTTAAATATATATATATATATAAAACGTCTGAATAGTAGTCAACGATTTTCCCCACGAGGGCGCTGGATTTTGGTTTGACTTTTTTATTGTATTTTTCAAGATTGTAATAGTTTAATCTAAGAAGACTTGAAGACGATTCATTTAACATCAGAATCTTACTGAGGAAGGATATCTGTTATCCGAAATATTTATAAATAATTACATTTATAGTTACCTTTTTTTGTATTTGGTGTTGTTGTGTACACTTTTTTAGGCATATTATTATTATTGCTTTCAGGGTATCAAAGGTTTATACAAAGGCATGGCAGCTCCATTAGCTGGAGTGTCACCTATGTTTGCTGTTTGTTTCTTAGGTTTTGGTATTGGTAAAAAACTTCAACAAAAGCACCCAACAGATGACCTTACGTAAGACATAAATCATTAACATCAAAAGTTTTAAAGCCAATTTATTTGAAGTTCAAAACTTTGTAATTATATTAAAAGCATATTTTAAAAGAGTTTAGATTTAGATATTATAGGATAACATGTTAGTTTAATCAAACTTTGCTGTTTGCTGAGGACAGTACAAATGTGTTGCAAAGCTTAATTATGAGATGTCTCTGACTTTTCTAACAATCTAAGATTTGCAAGATTTACTTTTAAATTTAAGAAAGAAGAATAAAATATAAACTAAAGGTTTTGAAAAAAATGTTAATAGAGTTGATAAATATTTAATAGAAGATAAAGAATCTGCTTATCAATTTACAATTTCAGATCTGCCCATACTGGCTATACATGTTATATTTTTTTTCAAAACAATATTGTCAAGAAATTTTTAAGTAATATTGGAACAAGATCAATTTACACATGTCATTGACTAATTATATGGCATATCTTCATAATTTCCCATCAAAATTAAGATTATGATTTGTTTGTTGCAAAAGTAATTACATGTGTTGTTAAAAATGTTAATTAAATTGTAGATATCCACAGTTATTTAAAGCTGGTATGTTATCTGGGGTATTTACCACAGCTATAATGGCACCTGGTGAAAGAATCAAATGTTTGTTACAGGTATGGTTTTATACATAGAACTCATGATGGAACTTCGAGGTAGTCATCAATTGTTTACAATTTTATGTTAAATACAATAACTCTAGGATTCTGCATCTCCATCACCATCTAATTCATTTCAAATTCATAATGTAAGCTAGGATTCAAGTATCAACTTCCTATCCTGATTACTTTACAAAAGTGTTGGTTATGCATCAAATCTTAAAATCTGGACCCCTTTAATAGCAGACTTGGTTTCATGTTCTTATATTGTTATGAATCACAGTTTATGGCCAAATACAGTCAAGATCCATATAAATTTCATTTGATAGACAAATTCAATAACATTTACAGTTATCTAGTATTCTCTAATAATACAATAATACAATGAAGATTTACAAAATGTACCAAAGGGAAATTACCTTAAATAAATCTAATACAGAAAACAGTAATTACTAGTTCTTTTATAGGTTCATTATTTCAATTTCTCACAGGACTGTTTTTCTATTACAAAGAGAGAGGCATTTTCAATCCATATTATAAAGGGATTACCACAGGAAAAAAATCAAGGGTGAATCTTATAAAATAAGTATTCTAACAACTTGGCAATGTACTTATTTTTGTAATAATATGAAAAATTTGCAAACCATACAACCAAATCCAAAATCTATTGTCCAAATTTGTAGATTCAAGCAGATTCCCATAAAAAGATGTATGATGGTCCATTGGACTGTGCTAAGAAGCTTTATAAGGAAGGTGGTATCAGAAGTGTTTACAGAGGCACTGGTGCCACATTACTTAGAGGTACAATTATATAATTATATCCATTGCTTTTTATTTTGATAACAGATAGAACACATCTGGTCATTTAAAAGACCAATTAATGTATTGAAAGATGGCCTTGTAGTTGGTGATTCTTAAAAAATATTTATGAAAATTAGTGATCACCATTCATGCTACATTATTTATTTAACACTTTAATTTTGAAAGGAGAGGTCTGTGTTGCCTTCAAAAGACCTATCTTATTCTATTATGTCTATAAACTATAGGAAAAACACATTTTGTTATAAAGCTTGTAAACAAAAAGATAATGATAAAAAGATACCATACTTGTTTCAAGCTTCAGGTTGTGCAAAAAATTAAATAATTTGATTTTATTCATCACACTCTATTACATGTACTGGCTATCATTACAAAATCTGCTGTACTTGATTCCTAAATTCATTCTATTGCAGTGGCTATTGAAAATACAGTAAAAAATGTGCTATATTTGAACACAGATCTTATTGTATAGGCTGTACCATAGCCAATAATAGGTTGTGTGGATTGTATATAGGTGTTCTTGCTTGAATGATTTATATAAAGGAGAAAAATATTCAAGAGCCAATTAAGAAATATTGACGAAAAAAAATTGACAGTCATCATACCAATATAATCCCCAAGCCAGGCATGGGGTAATCGTAATCAGTAATCGTAATCAGCTGTAATCAATTACATTTTGCAGTGTAATCCTATGTAATCAGTAATCATGCCATTTCTGATTACAAGTAATCGTAATGTAATCGATTACATGGCAAAAAACAGGTGTAATCATGATTACTTTTAGATTACTTTAAGATTACATTCATATGATTACTTGCTGATTACAAATCTTGTATACATGTATATATGAAAATAGTTTTTGATAGACAAGATGAAAATAAGAAAATGTAAAGCTTGAATGAAAAATCATGAAACTAGTAATCACAATGATGGGACCTTGTTTAATGTGATCATCTATATAACAAATTTGTATAACCAAGTGTTTTATTTTGTTAACAGTTTACAAAAGGAAATTTACTCTCCAATATTTCTTTGTGAGATTGAGCTCGTATGATACAAGAATATGCCTTGAAAGCATTTTTTTTCCTTGATTGAAAACTCCAATTTCATACGTGCCAACTTTTCAAAATGCCCATGGGGGTTTTACGTGAAAGATGGTTCTTATAGTCCTACAAAACCTTCAAGGGGGCCTTCAAATATATTCTAATGTGTTTTTTTGGTTTCTTCATGCTTTAACAAGCTCATAGCCATTGCTAAATTAATTGTTTTCTTTAAAATAGTGGACAAAATTGCTCTTACAAAATTTCCACTGGGGAGCCTCCATGGGGGAAATCCCCCGCAAATAGTGACAGTTGGCAGGTATGCAATTTCATATCAGTTTACCCAATATTTTTACATAACTACATTGAAATTCAAATGCAGAAAACATTCAGTTCCTATTTGACTTTGATGGTCGGCATAAATATATAAGCCCACTTAATTCAAAATGGACGTTAAAACCAGATTTCTTTTATTGACATTTTATTTTCCATACATTCGTGTATAATGTGTGCTTTCTTATTTTTATTCTTTATTAAAGTTGAGCCTTAAGGCTCACCAGTATAAACAAGTACATGTGCAGTGTATACATATGGCATAATATTACAAACAATAGGTGACGTCAGAAGTTTCATCAATACAAAATATCTTTTAATACAATAAACTGTTTCTTGATATAAAGAGAAATGTATAATCTTTCCTAAGTTACAAAACTCCATTTATTGTGTTTTCACCTGACAATAATTCTATTTATTACTAATTAGATCAAGTATTAAAAAATTTCAAACAAATTATGACAATCAACCACTTTTAACTTTAATTTTGTTATTAAGACAATAAAATTTTAATACCCAAGCCCACCTATTGTATGTTTAAAAAAATGGAAGTAGTGATTAACACCAGTAAAAACATTAATGGATGTGTCAATTATGTCCCAACAGACAATAAAACTATACTTAATTAATTTTTAGTTTTTTGGTTAATTAGGGAGTTGGTTACAATTTGTAGTTAAAAATATAGTTATATCTTTTACATAGAGAAAGGACACTTGTCTATAGCTATTTTATCAAATTACACATGTTACACTGTACTTGTCTATAAATTCTTTAAAAAAGATGAATAAATTAAGGCTTTTAAAAAAAATCACCAAAATAAGCTTTATTGTGAGGATAAAAAGTTATAAAAAAAACTTTGATATAGCAATATACAATGTAATCTAAAGTAATCATGATTACAATAAAGAAAAGTAAACTAATGTAATCGATTACATATGAAATAGGGTGTAATTGTAATGTAATCGATTACATTTTATTAGCGAAGTAATTGTAATTTAATTGTTCTATTTGCATTGATACCATTATAATCCTCAAGCATTGACTATAGAAGTAAGTGTATTATATTACAGATGTACCTGCCAGTGGAATGTACTTCATGACTTATGAATGGTTACAACATACATTAACTCCTGCAGGACATGAGTAAGTACACCAAACAAATGGTAAATGGGATTGATTTTGGGAATAGGAATTAGGGGCCAAAAAAGGGACCCAAATAAGCATTTTTGTAGTTTCCAGACAATTAACTTGTGTTAAAATGTATGAATCTCTCTGAATTTATACCGCAAGT
This sequence comes from Mytilus galloprovincialis, assembly GCF_965363235.1. Lineage (NCBI taxonomy): Eukaryota > Metazoa > Mollusca > Bivalvia > Mytilida > Mytilidae > Mytilus > Mytilus galloprovincialis. The sequence goes on from NC_134838.1 coordinate 104,555,657, forward strand.
TTCCATACTACAAAGGGGTGGTTAGGATTGACTGTGGGGGTATGGCTCAAACCATTTATGAATTAAGGGCAAAAAAGGGGGAAAACAAGGGTTTTTCTGGTTAAAGGACAATTGAGTTTCATCTGATTTTAATTTTCCAAGTCCGTATTTGTGCTCAAAATGCAACTTATACATGAGAAACATGACTATAGATTGCCTCAGGTTTGTGGAACATGCATATCTTTTGAAATAAGTATCATAAAGCTGACTTTTAAAAGTATGGAACACCATTGGAACCAAATAACGGTGGTCTGAGTATGCCTGTCATCTGACGGGTACCGCATGGTAAGGGTTAATATCAATTTTAGCCATGACTATGTATGTTATTTTATATTTTTAAACTTTTATGATGTATTTAAATGGGTAATTATGGTTGCACACTCCATTAGAAATTTGAATTGAGATACTGACCATATCTTGAGGGAAAGAATTGTTTTGGGGGAAAAGGGGGAAAGGGGGGGGGGGGGATTTTTTTTTATTTCAGATTTCAGAAATTAAAAGAAAATTTCTTGAATTATTTTTTTGGGGGTTAATATTCAACAGCATAGTGTATTGCACAAAAGCAAAAAATTGAATATAAATTCAAATCATATAACCAATTTGAAGTTCTTTGACTACAGTTATTCTGTGTCAGAAACCTATTATGTGTCAACAATTTAATTACAATCTAAATTGAGACCTGTTTCAAGCTTGAATATTGTGTCCATTGTGGCCAAAACTTTTCAGGGTTGGAAGTCTGCAGTCCTATCCAGCAGTGCTCGGCTAAGTAATTTATTAGTAAGATGAAATCAAATAATAAGTGTAGTGACTCTTGAGGTTGATGTACATGCATATATAAAATATCTAATGTTTGTTATTTTTCTTATGACAGAAATATGTTCAAAAGAATTTATTTTAAATTCCAGTCGTACAGATTTGAGTGTTGGTAGAACATTATTTGCTGGTGGTATGGCTGGAATATTTAACTGGGCTGTAGCACTTCCTCAGGATGTCTTAAAATCAAGATACCAAACAGGTATGAAATATAATTCTGTAAAATCAGAATACACACAAATATGGAGTAATTAAGAAGAATCTGGAATTTGTATGTGAAACAAAGGTATTGAGCCACAAAGACATTGTTTTAAGCATACTTGGTAAAAATGGCCAATGCTAGCTTTTCACAATACTGAAGTTATTCATTTTATTTTAACTTTTACAAGAACCATTCCTCTGAATCTATCTAGCAAATTGCAACAAAACTTGGACACAATCACCCTTAGAATATTTAGTTTAGAATTGTGTCTCGTGGAAAAGGCCACCATGAAAATAGAACAAAGATGTAAACAGCAAAGTTTTTCCAATATCCTGAAAATTTGGTAGTGGCAAACATTTCAGAATGTCAAGAACTGCCTGTTATCCATTTTTATCAAAACTGTCAATTAACTTTTAGAAGTCCTAGTCCTTCAATGATTTGGATAACGATGTCATGTGACAAATGGAAGACGGCAGTGTTTTTCCATGAGAGAAAGAAAATGTGAAAATTTTATGGTAAAATGCCTCGCAGAGGTGTCAAAAGAACAAATAACAGTAACAGTAATAGCAACACAAGTGATAATACTGCATTTGATGAATCAGATACGAAAAAACTGTCTAAAAAGGAAAGAAAACAAAGGAAAAAAAACAAGTTATCAAACGTAAACAAAGGTGAACACATAAGTGAACACTTGAGTGGTTCAGGTGAAGTTCGGAATGTAAACAATGAAACCTCTTCTACAGTAGATAAAGGGAATGTAATGTCTAGCTCTAATCAACCACGGTACTTTAACGATACAAATTTAATGTATTCACAAAGCCCCAGTCCGATGTTCCAAATGCAGAACCAGAGTCAACATCTTTGCTCTACACCTATTAACGGTAACCCCGGTATGATGTCGTATCCTTATCCTATACACCAAGTCCATCACACATCACCGCACGCCCAACAATTTCCAGAACAAAGGCCAGGTTGGGTTGACGAAATGTTCCAAAGAATGGATAGCTTTGAAATTAAGTTGGGTAAGCTCGAACAAATTGACTCGGTAGTTACGTCTATAAATTCTAAAATAAATAAATTGGAACATAATGCCAAATCGATAGACGATCGAATGGACCAGGTAGAAAGAAGCGCCCAGCTTATAAGCAACGATTTTGATAAACAGAAAGTTGTTTTTTCTAAATTTAAAACTGAACTTGACAGGATTTCGAAGCAAATTAAATCTGGAGGAACACATTCTGTAGATGGAATAGGGGAAACCTTAGATGTTATTCGTAAGGAAAATACCAAACTGAAGAGCGAGTTAATTGACGTTCAAATGAGGTCCATGCGGAATAATTTGATATTTTACAATATACCGGAATCGGAAGGTGAACAATGTACCCACATTATAAACAAATTTTGCGTTAAAAATCTGAAAATAGAAAATGTGGACACAAAGTTATCTATTGCTGAGGCCTATCGTCTAGGAAAGCATGGTGAGAAGACTCGTCCAATACTAGTGAAGTTTTCAAATTTTGAAAGCCGGGATTTGGTGAAAAAAAGCAAAAAATCTAAAAGATACTTGTTTCGGTATTTCAGAACAATTACCTTTGGACATCCAGAAACGAAGAAAAGAAAAGCTGCCGATTCTAAAGGACTTACGCGAACGGGACATTAAGGCTTACTTTGTGAATGACCGTATATTTGTAAATGGGAAGGAATATTTGCCATAGGACAAATCCAGAGAACAATTTTGTAAATTAAAATGTCTATGTTGGAATGTTCATGGTTTAACTTCAGTCTACAAAGATAATAACTTTTTGAACTTAATAAATGATTATGATATTTTATTTCTCAGTGAGACTTGGTTAAAAGATAATAACTTGTTAGTTATAGATGGTTTTGACAGAATTTCTTGTGTATTTCGTAATAAGAATATAGGTACTAGAAATGAAGGAGGTATTGCTGTTTTTTGTAAGAGTTTTTTATGTAACGGTATTATTGTTGAAAAAGAATTAAATGATGGTATTATTCTGTTAAAACTTGACCATAGTTTCTTTGATACTGATAAAGATATTTTTATTTGTTTTTCTTATGTACCACACGAAAGATCTAATTATTACCAATTATGTGATATAGATTTTCACGATATTATTGAAAGTATTGTAAATAACTATAGTGATAAAGGTATTGTTTTGGTATGTGGAGATTTAAATAGCCGCATAGGTGAATTAAGTGATTTTTTACTTAATGACGATCTAGACAAATATGTCGAAAGTGTTGAGCACGTTGTAAACCCCATTATTTCTGACAGAAGTTCAATGGACAAAACAGTTAATGCATTTGGCCGTAAACTATTACAAATGTGTTTTAACACGGGTTTAGTTGTAGCCAATGGCAGGCTTTGTAATGACAAAAATGGTAATTTTACGTTCTGTACAGCCAAAGGAAGAAGTGTAAATGACTACCTACTAGTGCCCCCGAGCGAATGTAGATTAATCAATGATTTTAAAGTGCTACCTATGAACGAATTTTCTGATCACATGCCTGTTTACTTCGAACTAGACTTATCTGTTATTCGTCAACAAAACCTCCCCCGAGTCCATAAATTCATTAAATGGGACAACAATAAGTGCGATGAGTATATTGAAATTTTACAGTCTCATCGTGACAGCCTCTTGAGTTTGGTGAATGATCTATCTTCCGAAATTGATATTAATAACGCAGTGAAGGAGATAACCCGAACTATCTATGAAAGTGCATATAAAGTTTTTGGACACTCTGTTTTATCTCGAGACGATATATATGTTAAACGACCAAATAACGAATGGTTTAACGAGAAATGCGCAAATTCACGAAAAGAATTTCACACTGCTAGAAATTTTTATATGCGTCATCCGACAGATACAAATAGACATTCATATATAACGACTAGAAACAAATTTAATAAAGTCAAACGTAATGCACAGTTTAACTTCAAGAAAAGGAAAGGAATCGAACTTTGTAATATTGCAAAAAGGGAACCTAGAAAGTTTTGGTCCGCTGTAAAACCGAAAAACAGATCAAAATGTTTAGTTGAAAATAATGAGATGTTGAACTATTTCGAAAATATTTTGGGATCGAACCCACCAGAACTTTGTGATGAAGTTTTACATTTATTAAACAATACCGACTTTGGTGAAATAAGTATTGATATTCTCGATTCAGAAATTACAGAAGATGAAATTATAAAAGCTATACAGAAACTTAAAACTGGCAAAAGTTCGGGAAACGATGATATAATTGGTGAAATGTTAGCTGCGAATCCTCTTTTCTTTGCGCCTATTTTTAAAATTCTTTTCAACTCTATGTTTGACAATGGAATATATCCAGATAATTGGACCGAATGTATAGTTATCCCTGTACCCAAAAGCGGTGATTTGTCAGACCCTAACAATTTCAGGCCGATTGTATTGGTGAGCATTCTTTCTAAGATATTTACTAGCATATTAACGGAACGTTTGCTGTCGTGGTCGGAAGACGAAGAGAAATTAATAGACAATCAGTTTGGTTTTCGTCCTGGTCGTTCAACTGTTGACGCCATTTTCACACTGCATGAAATTATATCACATGTTTTAGTACAAAAGCTTCAGCTTTTTTGTGCCTTCGTGGACTTTCGCAAGGCTTTTGATAAACTACACAGAAGAATTTTGATATACAAACTGCTAAAGAATGGCATTAGTAACAAATTTGTTTCTTTTATTAAAACTTTATATTCATCAGTGCGTCTTCGTGTACGATCTGGAGGAGTGCTGTCAGATGCGTTTGACAATTTTCTTGGTGTAAAACAAGGGGAACCTTTATCGCCTTTGCTGTTTTTGTTTTTTATTAACGACATTATTCAAGATATTTCCGTTGAAACAGATAAAGACATCATGTCTCTAAATGGATTTTTAATATATTTGATCTTATTTGCTGATGATACCGTACTTTTTGGAAAATCAACGAATGTGTTGCAACATTTACTGAATAAATTACTACTATATTGTAATAAATGGAACATAGAAGTAAACACGGAGAAGACAAAAGTTGTTGTTTTCCGAAATGGATGGAGGCCTGTGGTAAACCGTTTTTATTACAACGACAGAGAATTGGAAATTGTGAACTCCTATGTATACCTCGGTGTATTGCTCCACTATAATGGAAAATTTTTACAAACTCAAAAGCGTTTATCTCAACAAGGATCAAGAGCTTTATCTTCACTAATAAATTCATTGAAACAAATATATGTGACTACTGAACAACAAATTTTCCTATTCGATAGTATGGTTGGATCCGTTTTAAGTTATGGGTCTGAAATATGGGGTTTTCATCGTGCTGGTGATATAGAGCTTATATATAATAGATTTTGTAGATTTATTTTGAAACTTGGTAAAAAAGTCCCTACAAATTTTTTATATGGTGAACTTGGGCACCTGCCATTGCATATTTTGAGAAAATATAAAATCCTGAAATATTGGATTCATATTGTAACTAATAAACCTCATATTGTATATGAAGTTTATAAACTTTTGTACAAAGATGCAAATAATGGTAAAATTAATTGGGCGTCTAACGTAAAAAAATTGTTATGTAACCTTGGATTTTATGATGTATGGATTTCACAAGATACTAGTAAATTATCATTTGATTGTATAAAAACACGTATTAAAGATCAATTTTTACAAAGCTGGAATACAGCTTTAGAAGAATGTAATAAACTTTGTATTTATAAACGATATAAACTAGAATTTGGTTTTGAAAAATACTTAGATTTTCATTGTAATGTATCTATATTAACAAAACTACGTAGCGGCACACTTAAATTAAATGTTGAAGTTGGTCGTTATCTAAATACTCAAAGAGAAAACAGAATTTGTATGTGTTGTAATATGAATGTTTTAGAGGACGAGTATCATTTTGTTTTATCATGTCCAGCGTATAGATCTGTGCGTATAGAATTTTTACCTTTATTCTACTGTTCTTGGCCAAATCGGCACAAGTTAGATAATTTATTACAAGCTCATTCTAAATCTCTGACAGTAAAACTATGTAACTATTTAAATGCAGCTTGGAAAATTAGATCGCATATATTGTCATAATATTATTGTATACTCTGTAACTACTGTTCTCTGCTGTCTTTTGTTTGTCATATATTGTATATATTTTCGTTTGCCATAGCATGTATATGCTTCTTGCAAATAAAGTATTCATTCATTCATTCATTCAATGGAAAGTTTAGAAATTATGTCAATAATAATATTTGACTTCCAAATACTATTCTATAGATCATATTTTTAAAGTTGTTTAGAAAAAAAAATATGATAATAAATTCATAGCTTAGATATTGAAATACAGAAAATGAAATAGGTGCAGTTTTTGAAATGCATTTTAGTTTGTTTATGGATATTATTGCCCAGATCTGATAGATGTGATGGATACATCTGATTTACAATTGAAAGTTTACTTAAAAGTTATCATGTATAGTATATGCATATTGCATGCATTTTACATTATATATTTTTCAGCTCCTCATGGTAAATATCCAAATGGGATTAGGGATGTATTTAAACAGCTGATGAAAGAAGAAGGATTTTTATCTCTTTATCGTGGTGCAGCACCAGTATTTCTTAGGGCTTTTCCAGCAAATGCTGTAAGTTGTTGATAGATGAAGAACGCATGACAGTTTTCTCTTCAATTCTTTTGAAAAAGAGTTAAATCTTAAATTAAAAAAACAAGTCTTTAACCTCTAAAAGTTTTTAGTCTCCCCTTCCACAAAATATTTAATTAGAATTTTTTGAGCATTTTTTTAACTTTCAAAAATCCCCCCTGATAACCAATCATATAATTGTTTTAAGCTGACAAAAGTCTTAAAAGTACATTAAATAATGCTTAATAGCTAGAAGATACATTTGTCTTTTAAGGTAAAATGCCATGTAACTATGGTAATGATACTATGTAGATAAACTTGTCGGTTTTAAAGAGCTAAATTGACAGCCTGTCATCATTACAATGGCTTCCATTATCACAATTAAAAAAATAGGTGGCATAAAAGGGAGATAATTTGGAGAAAGAAGAATCCTAAGTGAACTGAGGATTTTCATGCAAAAAGTTACCGCCTTACCCATTCACAATAATCTAGTAAGATTTCTAATCTACAAATATTGTACATGTATAACATTGAAATCTTAGGACATTAAGCTACATATTTTATAACTTGTTTTTTTTTCTTTTGCAGGCTTGTTTCTTTGGATATGAGTTGACAATGAAGTTCTTGTACTGGTTGCAACCTGGAGTTTGATGATAATATTGTTATAGGATGTACTAGTTATCAACAGGAGTTTGATAACAATATTATAAGATGTGCTATTAGTATTTTATTTCTCAGAAACACTAATTTTGTTGTGAGATGAAAATCAAAGCTCATTTATACTTTTATAAAGAGTATATTTTGAGTTTGTATAAACATGATTCCAATCCAATTATCTGTATACAATTGTACTTATTTATATTAAATGAATATGAATGTTGAAATGAAGTTTTAATAAAAATGTAGCACCATTTAGGATATCAGTGGGAGGATGAATTATGAATTCCTATTTTCTACAATTAAAATTGCAATTGTTATCCCACCAGCAAGATGTTTCTACAAAAAATAAATTTTAAATTTCATAAAAAAATCTATGCAAATTATAAACTCTGAAAATATTGAAAGAATGCCTTTTAGTTGGTGATTCTTAAAAAATATTTATGAAAAAATGGTGATTACCATGCATGCTACATTATTATTTATTTACCACTATATTTTTGAAAGGAGAGGTCTGTGTTGCCTTCAAAAGACCCATCTTATTCTAGTATGTCTATAAACTATAGGAAAGAAAACACATTTTGTTATAAATGTTGATGTGTCTATTTACACAGCAAGTATCACAAATATTATTTTTTTTACAAAAATAAATATATACATGTACTTTAAAAATTGTTTTTCCTTCAATTAGATATTTCATTAGTTACTTTCTAAATGTAATAGTGTGAAAAAAATAAGGTTTCATTTTACAGAAAGTTAGCCATCTTTACTTTAATGCTCATATTTTATCTACTGTCGCTTTTGAATTTCTTCCAATCTAACAGAAGCGTTCATGTTGGATACTCAAAGGAAAAGAGGAAAGCTGTAGAAAGCAATCTATTAAGATCTTGAAATTAAATATAGTTGTTTGTTCAACAGGTCAAAAATATAGTATACAAATCCCGGTATAAAACAGACAAATATATATGAAAATGAAAATAGTCACATGAACTCAAAACTGTGTGAGCTTTGACAATTTACATACTCTCCTACAAGACATGCATCGCCTATCACACAATAACAATAAAATCACATCAGGCTTAAAGTTTTACAAACAGGAACATGAGAAAATAATATCATATTGAAATAAGTTTACAATAGAAATCAATGAGTTAAATGCCATTAGTGAGTTCAGATAAACCAATTTGTGATGTCAAGCATAGAACATTCATAAAGTTGTAATTTCAGTCATTCTTCATTACAATTTACTTAGTAGTTTTAAATGAAAGACTGCACACAAAGTGCATCACATGTCCATAGTCTCTGCTGGTCAGCCACATTTCAGCCATCTTTTTTGTTGCCTGTCTTTGTTGTACACACAACATTTAACAAAGAGGTAACATTTATAAGATTGTACCCATGCCCATTTCAAGTAATTTATTCATAGTATGAATTTAAACCAAATATTCAGATAACATGTAGATGGTATGTTACTGCTCGAAAATGGGATGTTGACAAAAAGAAATTAATTGAATTTAGTTTTAAGCTGCTTATTGTCAGTTTAGAAAAAGATATAGAACAAAGAGGTAATATTAAATTAAATTATAGACAAAACAGAACAAATCAAATCATTAGGTCCTAATATAACAAGAATATATTTTTTTTCTTTTTCTAACCTATTTAAGTACGACATTGTTTTTACAAATTATGTGCAAAGTAACTTACGAATACTTTTGCATGTTAGTTTAAATCTCAATTCATTTTTGCATGATAGTATTTTACTTACTCTATCAAGTGCGATTTGGTGATCACTAGTGGTAGTTTGCTTTTGTTGTTTTTCAGTACTTGAGGATCCACATCCCATAGCTTGGTAGGTTTAATACAGTCTCTATTGTCCTTTATTGTAAATTCATAGGAATAGATATATGCTGTTATAATTCACCCAAACAAGACTTTGAAAGGTGATTGGTTTTCATCAAGATATCTAAAAGGGAAATTTAAAGATTTTGTTTGATAATTTTTCCTCTTGCCTTTGACAAGGATTTGATTATATTTGCAGTCCCTCAATAAAATGCCGATGGAATGCCACTGGAATACTGTCGACTGGCATAATTAACATTTTCTTGATAAAAAATAGTCCAGCATTTTGACTTATTCAGTTAAATTTTATTTGAGATTGGTATTTGTGTGATTCTTAAACAAAGTGTGATCTTGAAATTAACCCTTAGCTAGATATGAGTACCACATATACTAGGCGTGTTCAGCTATTTAAAAGAAAATGATGTCAACATTAACAGCTAGACAAGGGTTAGCCATTTGGTAAACTGATTTTATCCACACAAATTCATTCTTATACACAGATAAAAACGAAGAATAACATATTTTAAATCTATAATATGGAATCAAACAGACCTTGAAAAACCCAATTGCATATGCTCCCTTCAATTTCTATTCATGTTTATATCGGGCTATATGAACGTCCACAGTCTTCGGAATTCATCTAGGTGGTTAAGTTAAATGGTGTCATGACTTAATAACTCCTGAAATGCAGAAATATATAATCAAGTTTAAGTTTATAGTATGGGTGTCTTTCACTATTTTGGATTGTAAATAACAGTGCACTAAGGTCCAGATTTTCAATTAAGTTAGCAAAATTTGATTAGGAATGCAGATAAGTAACCATGAATTTTCATTTCGAGGGAGAAATTTATAAGATTTTAACGTATAAAAATAACTAATTTTCTTTTAAGTTAGATAAATTTTGCTTAGTTTTTATTTTTTGGAAAGTTTGCTATAGCTCTCTATCGCAACTTTCCATAGGCGTCGGCCTCAAATACAGACTATCGCAATGTTCTGCTCCAAGATAATGTAGTTCTAGTGTTCGAAATCTGATTCTTGGATATTTTGAGTTTCTACTCTAAGTCTTTTGAAAAGATTAAAGCTTGGAATGAATGTTCACCAAAATTCAGATGAATTTAACTTCATTTTAAAAATAAGTATCACAAACACTACTTTGCGGATCGGCCATTGGCTGAAGAGAAAATCAAAAGAAATCTACGCGAGACAGCGTTTCATTCATGAATATTTTATTAATGAACCTTTTCCCGCACCATTTTTTACTCTGTACGATATTTACAACTGTTTATTATTGAATAAGTAAAAGCCTGAGTGTATCGAAAGAGTCCGGTATACGAGAACAAGTTGCAATGTACAGCACACTTTGTGGATGGTTTTTAGTATGTTATGACTTATGATATTCTAGCCAATTTACCAGAAAATAAGATAATAAAAAGATAAAAACTGAAAAAGCGACTTAAAGAATAATTAAGATCATTTACTATCATCTAAAATGGTGAATATTTTAAGGTTTAGACTTTATTTGATTCACTAGTAATTTTGAGCTAGCGAGACTTTTATTACTTGCACTACCTCATGATAGTATATATTGGAGTTGTGCTTGTATACGGGTGATTTACACTTTTTCATGATTATATTATCGGAATATTATTTTCTGAGTCCTTTTTTCACTTTTTTTAATGTCAACAATACTTATAGTTCTTTAGTGCTTTGATATGTAATAACTGGTATCTCCGTGACCCAGTTTAGCGGAGAAGTGCGCAAGTGTTGCAATTACTTCCTGTTATTGGTACAGTACGAGATGGTGGGTGTTGATTCTAAAGCAATTTTATCTTACTATTCCTTTTGTAGTTACCTGTTTTATGATTACATGCCCGCGTAAGAAATGCACAGTCACATATTTAGTCTGCAACTTCCAATGGAATCTGTTAACCAAGGCATACAGTGGAAAACATTTCATTTCCTGATAAATGTTCTAACCGGAAGCATAGAGAAGCCGATTTTTGAGATGATACATTTATGTCTGTCTGAAACTATTTTTCGTATCCTCTCATCATGTTCTTTTACATTTCTAAGGAATTCTCTGTTCCTTACGTAATATGTTGAAAAGGGGGAGATGCCTGCAATGCCAATGGTAAATCAATAACCATTGAATATGTGATTTTCGCCTTTCCTCACACATTTCTGTCTAAATTCTGATAACTAGACTGGACTTTTAACCAGATTCAGGGCCTTGATTGGTCTTTATGGTTTCATATGTTGACCTGAAGATCTATCTGCAGATATCTCTTCAGATCTTGTATACCCATGTCAAACCAGGCGATCTAAGAGGACTTTGAATTCAGCTTCCTCTGACGTACTAGTTTTCTGATCTCCTTACATATCATTGTGTTGGGTTAGGCATTGTCCCTCGTGATAAGATAGTTACACATCTTCATTGGTCCTAATAGGAAGTGTGCATAGATTCCACTGTTTAACTTCCCTCTACAGTGCTCTGACATCCAAATTGGTAACATTGAAATAGAAATAAGATGTGGTGTGAGTGCCAATGAGACAACTCTCCATCCAAGTCACATTGTGTAAAAACTAAAAAGTTAACCATTAAAAATAAATCCAGTTTTTGGCACTGATTAATTAATCAACTCAAGGATTGTTACTTTTTGATGGGAAAAATTCACTAATTGGTGAAGGTCCCCCAACCTAATCATGTCTCATATATTTTATGCCCCACCTACGATAGTAGAGGGCATTATGTTTTCTGGTCTGTGCCTCCGTTCGTCCATCTGTGCGTCCGTTCGCTTCAGGTTAAAGTTTTTGGTCAAGGTAGTTTTTGATGAAGTTGAAGTCCAATCAACTTGTTTATATATACTTTCTGTCTTAAATATTGAAAGTTAACTCTCTGTCACATCATTAGAGTCTTAAGGGGGGTCCTTTATTCTTTAATTTTTTTCTTTTCTTTTTTTTCAGTTTTTATACGCCCGTCAAAATTTTGACGGGACAAATTATGGCAGTGATTTTCCTGGTGTTTAGGGGAAGGGTCCTGGGGTCTATGCAATTGGGAAAAATATGATTGGTCTTTACGACGGCGGGCACACGGCATAAGCCGTGTGCGCCTCGCTAGGGGGGTTTGGGGGCATGCCCCCAAAGAAAATTTTGAAAATTAGGTGCAAAATCCTGCATTCTGAGAAGGATTAACTGCATGAATTGCCTACAAAATAAACAAAATAAGCTATCTTTTTAAGGAAAAGGATTAAAAATAAAAGTTGAATGTGTCTGAGGACACATTTGCATGCACTCAAGCTTTGTAACTTTACTCTTGAAAGGTAAAATTCAACCTATCCCTTCTGATTCTATTTATAATGATGAGAATCTATAGAAATTCTAAAAAGACACATTTGAAATCTGAAGCATTTATTTTTTAGTTTTATTTAAAATTCCAAGTTTTCCTTCATGTTTATTTTTAAACATGTCAACTAGTTGTTCCAGTTCTGTATCTGAGAGTCGGTCTTTTCCTTCTTTCACTTGTTTCATCAGAAGGAAGTAGAAACGACTTTTTGAATCCAAAAGCTTCCAGCTTCCGGCATTTACTACCGTCCGCCGCCTTTAGCTTCTTTGTGTAATATTTGGAATTATGAGACATGATCTACGTTCATTTTGTTTACATTATGTCTCATTTTTTTGCTTTGTCATTGAATTATTCATTCGGATGTTTCAAGCGCAAACGTGACCAGAATATCGTAGATTGCAATGCAATCCAAAAAAGATTGCAAACCAATCATCGTCTTAAGTGAACGATAATGATAACTCCCGAAATACCCCGAACGCTCAGAGATTTGTCAACAAAATAATACACGATACGGAGATACGACAATAACAAAATCTCGCGACGATGTCCATATACGATTGGGAATTTTAGAGCTGAAAATTGGGAAAAAAAGAGCATATTTCTCTTTGTGAATGGGGCCGAAATTCGGCCCCAAAATGAGGGTTGGAAAATCACTGTATGGTATACAAATGTCCGGCATCCATCTGTCTATCTCTCCGGCGTCCACATGTCGCACCCTAACTTGAGCACTGCTTATCCAAATTTCATGAAACTTAACATACAATGTAGTTGTTTCTTATGATGGTCAAACGATCTATAATTTTTTGTGGAAAATAGGATTTAAACTTTTTGAGTTGCAGAACTTTATAACTAAAAAAGGGGTGTGCATTTTTCACATGTCGCGTTGTATCTCAAAAACAATTCCTGATTATTGCTTTAAACTTCACACACTTCTTAATTATATTAATCTAAAGATCGGTATACTTTTTGGTGATGATTCAAAATTTTATTTTAGAGTTATTGAGTTTTTTGTAAAAAAGGGGTGTTGGTTTTCACATGTCGGTCATATCTCGTAAACGATATAGGATTATTGCTTAAACTTAACACATTTCTTAGTTATATTGATCTAAAGATCTGTATACTTTTTGGTGATGATTCAGAATTTTATTTTGGAGTTATTGAGTTTTTTGTTAAAAAAAGAGGGGAGGGGTCACATGTTGCATCATATCTTAGAAACCATTAATGACTATTGCTTAAAACTTTACACACTTCTTAGTTATATTCATCTAAAGATCTGTATTCTTTTTGGTGATGATTCAAAATTTTATTTTAGAGTTATTGAGTTTTTTGTAAAAAAAAGTTTTGTTTTCACATGCCGGGCCATATCTCAGAAACTATTTATGATTATTGCATAAAAGGGCGTATCATGCGCTCATGGCGCAGCTGTTTATTCTTTTCTCTTTATTTTAACACCTCTTAATTTCTAATTTGTATTTTATATTTTTGGTCCATTTTTCTCTCAAAAAATATTCTGCATTCTTTGTCCATTATTATTTAATCATTTTCCATATATTAATATGACTGATATACATGAAAAAACATGTAAACAGAGGGTTAATAATACTTTTAAAAATACACATACTATGTTTAACTTGGATAAACATCCAGACCAATATTATTAGTTACATAGTGTGCTACTAACCTAATACAGTATATACATTTGTACATGTATGGGCCAGTAAATTCCATATGGGGTGAGAGTGTAGCTCGAATCCCCATATAGAATTTACTGACCCCATATATACCGTATTATGTCACTAGCACGCTATGTAACAAATTTATCTTACAGACTATCTTAACGTGTAAAATTTAGACCAGTGACCTATCAAAATGAGCAAGTCTTCAATACAGCTAGCATAAACATGATTAAGAAACTACTCAGTTCATCCTACAAAAACAGATGCCAACAATGACAACTTGTTAGATTTAAATGTGTTTTGTGAATTTATTTCAATCTTAATCATCAATTTCTTCGTCTGTTGAAAACTTCAAGATTTTTTCTGAGTACTGTTTTGTTTTACTAAAGGGACATAACACCACTACTAACCATGTATGAAATAAGCCCGGCTTCCCTACTACCTTATATGGAATATAAAGGGACGTAACTCCACTACTAACCATGTATGAAATATGCCCCGCCTCCCTACTAACCTAATATCAAATATACACGGTTTCCATGAGGACCCTTTTAACCAATCACATTCCTAGAAATGTATAGGAGGTAAGATAATACATTATAAACCATGTTCAGTGTTCTCACTACATTTGTAAGCGAGTGAATGAGACTTGGACTTTTAATCTTTTGTCATAAAATTAAGATATTTGCACTAAGTTCATACAACATTTAACAATTTTAATATATCTTTGAACTGACCAGTTTTGAAAATGATTAGACCATTTGACTTGCATTATTAAGAACCCTGATACACTTGTAAAATAAATATTAGGTAAGGTGTGTAGTAGAAAGCTGTTTTCTTATAGGAATATGTGAGAATGACTGCTTGCTTGGCTGATATTTTGAAACTTATCAGTAAATGCTTATTATTTTTCAGTCTGCTACTTTGAAGCCTTACTTGAATGCCATCAAGCACACTCTTACAGCAGCCATATGTGTCCAGAATTTCAACTCACAAGTTGTTGAACGTCACAACAAACCAGAAGTAGAAGTCAAGTAAGTAAAGTAACCTGTACTTGTCTAAGTTTGTAAATAACAGAATTCCTCTTACATGGTATGGTTTGATAACAAAAAAATTTAGTGACAAGAAAAATTGTATCTTCTAAGTTCCAGTCAGTGACACACTGTATTCCAGTCTAAAAGAATGAAATTAAATATTAACATTCAAACAAACTATGTAATATTGACACACTGTTCATTCTTATACATTCAGTGTACATGTATAGACAGATAATAATAAAACTAATTGAACCTATCATTTTAATTTCAGATCAAGTAAAGAACTTCTTCTTACGCCAGTTGTGATTAGTAGAAATGAAAAAGAAAAAGTATTGATAGAGGGCTCAGTAAATTCTCTAAGAATAAGTATAGGTATCAAACAGGTAATTATGGCTACTTGTCTTCATGTACATCATAATTTTAATAAACAAGTATGGTATGAAGGATTGTTGTTTAACATTTAGTAGCAAATAACAAATATATTTATTAGGGATGGGAATAAGCTATTGATAGGGTCTGCAAATAAAGCTTCTTAAAATAGATAAAATGGAAATAAGGAGATGTGGTATGATTGCCAATGAGTCTAATATTGACCAAAATTCAAATGAATTGGATGTAAGCAATTGAAGGCAACTGTACGACCTAATTTAAGGTTACCCCCTCCTCCCCCCCAGGTTATACACATTTAACTGCTTATAATGGTAAGATGCAGTAATCAAAACAGTAAATTCTAATACACTTGTTAAATAACATCTTAAGAAATGATGACTGTTGTTATTTTAATGTAAAAAATATTTTATCGTTTTAAACAATGTACAAATGTAAATAGAAGTTTATATTTTGACAGGCTGATGATATAGAAAAAATCTTATGTCACAAATTCACCAGATTTATGATGCAAAGAGCAGAAAATTTTGTTATTCTTAGGAGAAAACCTGTAGAGGTAAGAGCTGATTATATTAGATTGAAAAATGAAGATGCTTCTGGATTCTTTTTCTGAAAATTAGATTAGGATCTGCATTAAAGTGTGTTTAAAATTAAAGTTGCAACATTAGAAGCGAACTACAAAGATGGGAATAAATTCATAATTCACTTGGAAAATCTATATAAAAAAACCAACCATCACAGTCTTGAATAGAATTTTCTTTGTTATTTTTATATTGTACATGCACAAAAAACATACATGTATACCTTTGTTAATGATGCCCAGCTTTTATTGGCAACAAAATTGAAAAAGCTAGACTAAGGTGTGCATTTTCTTTGCTGAGCATCAACTATATATAAGTTTGTCAAATTGTGATTAGGTCAGTTTAAAGAGAACCATTAATAATAAGTCAATAGTATAATATATAAAGTTTTATAAGCTTTGGCATTTATAAGTTGGATTTATAATATTATTTAGCCCTGCACTTCATTCATGGTTCATTAAGGTTTAATGTTTTGTATTGTTTAAATATTGTCATTTTAGTTTTAAAAAATTGAATTATTAGATCAAAATAACATAAAGAAAAGACCAATCTCAGTACATGTATATTCATAAAGGTGTATTGTAGAGGATTTTAATGAAAATTTAATAACATAATTTTATTATTTTTAGTTCAGTTATTTGTTTCTATAATTCTAACTTTTAACATTGTAATGTTTTAATTCTGTTTCAGGGGTATGATATTAGTTTTCTTGTAACAAATGTACATACAGAAGAAATGTTTAAACATAAACTTGTAGACTTTATAATTCATTTTATGGAAGAAATAGACAAGGAAATTAGTGAAATGAAGATAGCCCTTAATTCTAGAGCTAGATTAAGTGCTGAGGAGTTTCTTAAACGATTCTGATGCAGTCTTTTATTTTATAAATGGTAGGTACATGAAGTAAATACATAAAAGATATAAAATGTTTCTCCTTATCTATGCAACAGTGTGTTATCTTTGTTATGAAACTTTATAAGAGCTAAACAAAATAATAACCTGAAGTCTACTGGCAGAATGCTTTTATTGAGTGGAATGCAAATGAACAATAATCCATTCAAAAAATAGCTGACTATTGGAAAGTGCAACAAATATTCTTATGCCAGGTATACAAGCACACAGTATGCAGTATTTCAAATATCAGCTTAAATCTTGGTCTTTCCTAAAACTTGTTTTAAATAAATACAACTTTCATTGTTTGTTTTGAATATACTGAAGCCAATTTACACTACACTCATGACATAGCTTTATATTGATTGTATAATTTTTTTTATTTTTTATTTTCAGATAGAAAATGGTGCAGCAAATACATTTTAAACCATTCCTTTATGGATACTTATTCAGAAGAAAGATTAAAGCATGTCTCCTAGATGTATATTCTGTGATAGCTTATAAGGAAATTGTACAACACAGAAATTTCATTGTTAAGCATGTAAATTGGGTTTTAAAATGTTAGGAGAGACAAATTTTGATTCAGTATGAATTCCATAGGTCCATGAATACAATCAGACTTTTATAAAATGATCATTTGGTATATTTCTGGTGTGCATCGTCATTTAATTTGTAAAGTCATATGTATTTATACTATAATGCAAAATTACTATTTCTGATAAAAGAAAAAGAAAATTTGTACATTATTATGAATTAAACATCTGATTTATTTCAAGTAGTACAATATACTACAAATAATAAATTTTTGCAGTTGTATATGATTTAAACTGTAAAACATCAAAGATTGTAAGTAGTTTGGAATACCAGTATATAATTTTTGGGTAGATCTTTGTTACTAGGAATAATGTGCTGCAATTCTATATCTAAATATCTTCAGTGACAGAATAACAGAGGGATTCTAATTTTAAGCATTAATGTTTACTTTATGGATGATAGTTATGAAACCTATTTTTGCAAGATTTGTTGACCAAATTTTCAGTATTGCACCTTAATTTTGATACTTATTATTACTGTAATGTTATTGTAAAACATGAAGATACTATTTTTTCACTGCCTTAAGCACAACCACATGACTACACAAAAGCACTTGACTTCAGATTGTGGAAAATATTATGGTACTTGCTCAAGAAATATTTTTATGCACTCCATGTGTGGGAAAAAATCAAAAGGGATGGGGTTTCAAACCTATTTTCCCTTCATTTTTGCATGATTTGAAAAAAGGAAATATGGAACAGGGACTCCAAACCTCAGACCCTTGGTCTTGATATGTGAAAGTGTTCATAAAAATATAAGTTAAACTGTAATTAGGAGTCTGACAAAATAATTCAATATTTTACATGCATTTTCACGGCTTTCTAAATTGTGTACTCTAAAAGATGATTGTGCTTATTTTAAAAGCTACTGTCATTGCATATTACAGCAGGTTTTGAGGAAAGTAGCTGGTAGAATTATAGTTTTGGAGGGAAAGGGGCTTTATAAGTCGAAAAAATAATCAACTAATAACTTTTTATGGAACATCTTTAATCTGTCTCGGTATTATTTTGTATATATTTCTTTTTATATCTATGGACAAAATGTGTGACAGTCAGAAGAAAGTGACTTGGAAGAAGTGTGTTTGCCAAAACCAGGTGCTACAGATTAACACTCCAAACTTGTTTCAATTGTTTTCCCTTCAAAATAGTATTGACAGATTTGATAATGATGTTCATTAATGCTTCTTTCTACCTACTAAAGTTTCCTTTATGTACCAATATGTTTCAGTTTTGGTAAATGAAGGACACGTTTTATATGAATTATAGATCAGTCATGCTCTAGGGAAATTTCAAATATAAAATACTATCATGAATATTAAAGCTGTGTAATTTTATAAAAGAAAGCTATAAACATGTAATCATTTTGTACATATATTTATACTTATAAAGGGTATATTATAAATCATATGCCTAGCAATAAATAAAATCTATAAAAAGTTTTTTCAGTTGTTATATGTATTTCTAAGCATATTAGATCATACCAGTATTACCCAATATAAACAAAATTAATCTATGAACTGCTCCCATTCTGATATGTCCCACATCAAGGCCTTGAATTGCCCCTTTTCTTATAAGTCGAGCATCAAGGCCTCGAATTGCTCTTGTTTGATTAGTTGCGCATCAAGGCCTTGCATTGCTCCAGTGTCTTCCCTAGAAAATTCTTGATGCATGGTGGGTCTAAGATGAATTTGCAACGCGATGCGCTGCGTTGTTTTGTAGAATTATTTTTATTACACTTGTGAATGAATTGTGCATGTCAGTTTAAAAACTTCACATAAATCTGCAAGGAACAATACTTAACATTTTCTCTCAAGGCCAGCCTGGATCCAAAAGTTTTTTCAAGGGCCCTGTAGAATTTTTTTAGGCTCTACCAGGTTTGTTTTTTCTACAGGTACATACATATTAATTGTCTTGAATGTTCTGATATAAAAGCCAAAAATATATGTTTGAAATACCTTATACATGTAGCTTGTTTCTGATTATGATGGAAATAATAAAGGAATTAAATAAACATGAGTTTTTCAGAATTAAAATCCATTTAACCATGTATTTTCAGACTGGTGAACTTTATATATATTTGTAATATTATTGAAAAAAAAACAGAAAAAAAACCAGCCCCCCTTTCCATACCCCTATGTAAATTATTTTAATAAAAAAAGTATTATCAGTTTCACCCCAAGAAATTATTAATTTTTCATGAATAAATCTTAGCAGTGTAATCAAAATGATTTCCAAAATGAAATTCCTACTGTCTATAAATAACAATGAAATGTAACTGTTTCCTGTTAATAAGGGGTTTCCCGAATTTTCCCGCCAAAAAGCACATGGCTTTCAACAATTGTAAACAAAGCATGCATTCAATTTGTGATCATGGATTACAGTTTTAATTAATTTAATTTGGATATAGATATTCAACTTAAGGTACAGTCAAGCAATGTTTTTACTTTCTTCTGGATTAAAACTAGTTTGAAAGATCAGTTTCAAAAATAAAAACATCAAAACAAAAACGATCTGAATTGTGAATATTCAGTGACCCATAAATTTTTTGAACTCTGCTATGGAGGTCAAAGTTACATCATGTTTCAACCCAATGATGTTTATTCTCTGTTACAACTAATTAACTGCGTTTGATATAAATATTTCGATGTCAGACTTATGATTTCAAAACGTAAAATTTATACTGCAAAAGGTTTACTTTTTATTTTTTCACGGAAGGATATTTGGAAGCTGTATCAGGCTATAATATTTATCATTAAAACTATTTTAACTCCCGATTTCTATTATGCAATCGAAGTCTCGAATGTTGTTCTATCTAATCAACGTGGTTGTAAAATCAGAGCGTTGCATCTAATTATGATCAATTATCAGTCCAGTGAGTTTGAAACACCTGTAGAGTTTTGTCAATTGTCACTTCATATTATAAGATAATAAAAATTTCACACATAGCGGGATGCATAGCGGGTATGATAAATGCATGGCGGCCGAAATTTTATGCGTAGCGGTACCGCCATGCATGAATAGCCTAGGGAAAACACTGTGCTCTCGTTTTGATTAGTTGCACATCAAGGCCTTGAACCTACCACATCAGAATGGGGGCAATTCAAGGATTTAATTTAAATAAGATTGGGAAACGCAAGATCATGAATATCATATGCATAGGGAGAAAAACACCTCCCCAATACCGCTGCTGCTGGAATGACGCTAAATAAAAATAGCAAGTCACAAAATGAAAAATTGAAATCACCTTTTAGTTGTACAGCTTATATCTCATCTTACTATTAATTTTGATGTTAGGTTTTAGTATGTGTCTATTTGCTCTTTCATAAGAGTATTGAGGGCGAGTCTTCTAGATTATTCACTACCTGTTGCATCAGTTGTTTGAACATTAATGTGATAGATCAACAAATTGAAGTT
The DNA here is from genome assembly GCF_965363235.1 of Mytilus galloprovincialis. Taxonomy (NCBI): domain Eukaryota; kingdom Metazoa; phylum Mollusca; class Bivalvia; order Mytilida; family Mytilidae; genus Mytilus; species Mytilus galloprovincialis. The sequence continues at coordinate 104,576,779 of NC_134838.1, forward strand.
TTGAGGAGATCATCTATATTATTGACTGCTTCTTTTCATTTTTCTTGAGATATGTAAATAATTTTCAGCTCAGCTATATGGTGAAAAGAGGAGTCAAGAAGGTTCCAATAGACTAGTAATGTTGCCTAAACACATCAAAACATAACTTGTATGTTGTCTAAGAAGAAAGACATCTTGATGATAACAGATAATGGGAACTTCATGATAATCATATAAAATATTAGACAACTAGTAATAAAAGGACAAGGACATGTATTGCACTGTATATGGCACTGAAATGTTGGGAATATTTGAGTCATTTTTTAATACAATGAATCTTCATGTTAGAAAAGTACCATGTGAAGAAAGTTGAAATATACAGGCTATATTATATTGAATTTGTGAATTTCTGTATAAAGTATTCACATCACAATAGGTGGAATCTCTTACTATGAAATAATATCACTTTGCATTACTAGGTCATATCTTTCAGCAATCACAGAATGGTCAACATTTGTTCTGATGACTCTTTTCAAACAAAAGTTTGAGTCAGGGTAAATTAGAAGCATTATTTTTCTGTTTGTCTGTCTGTCTGTCCTGCTTATGGTTAAAGTTTTTGGTCAAGTTGAAGTCCAATCAATTTCGTACACCTGTACCCCATATGATCTTTCTTATTTTAATGCCAAATTTAGAGTGTTGAACCCAATTTAACAGTCCTCTCAACATAGAAAATGATGGTGCTAGTTAGGCATCTGTGTACTGTGTTCTGTGGACATATTCTTGTTTTGAAGAGTTTTTCATATACATAGTCAGTCGAAACAGCAGGCAAAAGGGTTCTTTAAATGTTTGTTTTTTTAATTTTTATGGTGTCACTTTTACTGTTCTAGAGTAATGCCCCTTTACAAATGGAAAAATTGCAGAGTTTTTTCGTTTTCGTTTTCTGACTTTAGTTTGCCTAAACTAAATAATATATAAAACTTATAAACAATGCTTATCACTACACAGCTCAAGTTTGAATGTTAGTGGCGTCACTTTTACCGTTCTATAGTTATGCCCCTTTACATTTGAAATGGAATAATTGCTGAATGTTTTCGTTTCCATTCTATAACTTTAGCTGGCCTCAACCAAATGTAATGAAACGTATGCACAGTGCTAATTACCACAAAACACAAATCAAGTTTGAATTTTGGTGCTGTCACTTTTACCGTTCCAGAGTTATGTGTCTTTACAAATGGAAAATAGCTGAATTTATCGTTTCTGCTCTCTTAAGTTTTTCCCCAACAAGTTGTTATGAAACTTATGAACAAAGCTTATTACCATAAAACTCAGATCAAGTACAAATCTAGGTAGTGTCACATTAAAGTTCTTGAGTAATATCCCTTTATAATTTTAAATGCAAGCGGGGCATCATCCATGTATCCCATGGACACATTCCCAATTTATTATAATTTTCAAATGTTAAATCGACAGAGTGAGTCATCGCAACTATCTTAACATGCTTCACAGTCACCTTACAACTTTCTCGGAAAGTTCAAACTGCATTGAGAAGAAAATCATTTGAATTTTTTTAATATTTTTGGTAATCAAAATTACTTTAATGAATACCTGAAACCTCATATATGAATTGGGATGAGAAAATATAATTAATTTATTCTTTGTCCGACATGCATTATAACCTTTGTCGATAAGGGGTGAATGTTTGGTTGTGTTTTCTAAAAATGCAACTACGTCTGGATAGAATCTGGACGGTAAATTCGATGCCTGGTCATGAGAAAACCACACTCTGTGTAGGCTAAGAACCCTTGCAGCAACTCTTAGGAGAGGTCCATGGGTGGTCTGTTGCAAGGCAGATTTTCTGTTCCTAACAAATACCATAATGATTTTAGTGGCAGTTCAATGCCCCGATCTGGCCCTGCTACTAGACCTACTTCTTTGTCTGAGACTACTACTGGTAATTTGCCCTCGTCCTGAACCATTTTGAAATAGTTTCCACTGGACGTAAAACAAACAACAACAATTTATCAATACGTATATGAATGTTATACATAGTAAGTTGTTTTCGTTAATTTTGTTACCACAGAGAACAAAAACTCAAAATCGGTGACCATGCAAACATTGCATTTAAGTAAATAATAATATCATTGGCAGATAGAGCGCCATGCACATGTTGGCAATGTCGAAGCATTTTTGAGGATTGTTAATATCAAAGACAGACGCCGATCTAATTGGTTAAAGCAAACTCCATTAAGCAGAAGTAGACTTCAATGTTCTTAAGTTTCTCATGCGCATCCCTTACTTAAGGTATAAATATGTAAAGACTGTCCCTGCCTTTTTTGGTCACGTATCCAAGACTTCCGATGAAAATTATATACAACTGTAATTATCAATTTCTATACTTTAATGAAAATGGCATTAGCTGTCACATTCATGTTAACCGATTTATTTTTGTCTAGAATTCATTTAATTAATCACCGATGTGACCTCTGGAGACTACCGAGGGTTATATATCCCTATATAAACATAAAAGTAGTTATAAATAGGTAGCGAACTCGTTACTCTAATTTTTCTAGGTCTGTTTGATTTCATATTATAGGTTAAAACTGTTAATCACTTTTTTTTACCTATATGAGAATCTGTTAACCAAATAATTTACAATTGTTTCTTTTTCAATGTTGACATGATTTTCCTCGTAGTAACTGAAAACGCCTAGTTCATATGTAACCCATCTCTCGCTAAGGGGTTAAACTGAAGTCCACATCAATACGGATTCAATGAGGTAGAATTATTCACTGGTAGGTGTATAATGCATCAGCAATGTTTCTTACTTTATTTTGACAAAATTGAACTAAAATAGCTTATAAAATCGAATCATTATTTCTCTATTTTACATGTTGACTTTAATAAAGTGTTATGGAAGTTGTGAAGGATTTTTTCTCGTCAATTGAAATCAAGTGCTGTATGTTTCACTTTGGCCAAGCCTGGTGACGAAAAATTCAGAAAGTTGGATTAAATCAACAATAAAAAGAGGTAGATTCCAGATGTCAGTAAATAGCGGTAGGAATGTTTGTGATAGCTTTCTTAGCTCCAGAGGAACTAACAGACTTTTTTTGTCGACCGGAATTTCCATGATCAGCGCTTTAACTAACAGTAAGGTTTGTATAAACTTTTGCCGCGTTTAGTGGGCTGAAATTTACATCAAAGACCAACAGTTACGGTTTCCACTTTATCTCAGGGCCGCAGTTCAATCTACCTCAAAACGTAAAAGCAATGGACCCGATCCTAGATTTCATGCCCATTTTATTGCGCAATTTTATCATAGTCAATCATTAATGTACTCAGAGCCGAACAGAAACTGCAGGCATGAAATAACGAGAAATTTGTTTACCAGAAGTCTTGGATATTTTCAATCCGGAACTGACCAGTAAATAATGCCGTTGTCTATTTTTTTCACAGTGTTTTTTTTTTTTATTACCCCAAATAGATGTTTTAAACTTTGTGCGTGATAAACTCCACAGTTTATGAATTTTACTCGACATCGTGCTCGAAACCCAACTTTAACATCCCCGTGATGAGGAGGAGTAACTGCTTATATCTGGCGAACAGAAGAGATACTCTTTCGTCATTTTAATTTTTTCTCTCGTTCAAATGATCTATGCTCATTTTTATTTTCGCCCAAATGTCCTTTACTCTTGCGCTCAAATGTCCTTTAAATCAGACAACACATTGACGCAGGGAAAAACGACGAAAAGACAAACAATTAAAAAAAACACATAAAAAAGACCCCCACAAACACGCTACACAGACAACTAATTTTTACCGAACCCTGCGAATAAAACGGTAGTGAAAATCTGCTACGGAAGTATCACCAGTCCGGCTCGCTTATGGAATGGATCTAATGTTTAAATTACTACCTGCTTATAATGTTGAAGTTTTTATTTACGACAATACTTATCCAACAACTTCCATGGTACAATTTTCCGCCTAACAAAAATATCTTCTTTTGCTACAAGAAACCTTAAAATATATAATTATAGTTTATAGATGAAAATATAGGAGATCTGGTATAAATATCAACGAAAAAATTGTACTACAAAAAAGACCAGAAAACAATTGCAGTTTGATAGCAGCCTTGTTCCTGTATTGATTTTACGCACCCGATTTTTTTTATTCTCCGTTTATAACAGTGTTATTTCGTGGCCCAATCTTATGGTGTTATATATGTTTATATATCCCAACTTGTTATATAAGATAGCGGCTTTTACATCGATTTTGTTATCGATGAATTACAACTTAACTAACTATCATATATTACTATACCGTTATTGACACATACCGTGTCCTACATACTGTCGGTCTTCATATTTTGGCACCACACAAGGTCGTGTTTTCAGACTATTAAGACATGCGAGATTGGTTGATTTCATATGTTCAACACTATCTCAGCACTTCTGGCTATATCGTGGCGGCCACGTTGTATTGGTGGAAGAAATTAGAGAACCACCTGAACTAGCAACCATAGGCAATTGAAAAACATGGAGTCGATGGCTTCCACCATGTGCAGGGTTCGAATTAAATGCAAGAATGATGATTTTTTTTCTCATAAACGAGTACATGGCTACAGTAAAAAAATGAAGTACGTGAATTGTGAATTAATTCATTGCTGTTTAGGAAATTTTTACACTAAATCATTCGGATGTATACTGAATGATATTTTGTTTTTGGTACATGATGGTTTATTATCTCATCTGCTGTTGTGTTTAATCGACAATTAGGTATACAAGATACTTAAAAGCGTTACAAAATATTTTCCATGTTTTAACTCAAACAGCGGCATGCAACATGCTTGTGTACTGTCGGTCATTTGATGCAAAAAAAACAATAATTCCAAAATTCCAGAAACACACACACTCTCACAAAAAAAAAAAAAAAATCATTGCATGTGATCCCTCAGGTAATCCGTAGTTCGATTAGGAAATATTTTCATTGATAGCATTTTGTTGTGAAATATTGTTTTGACAAGTTTCATGGAGATTTTTTTGTTTTAAAATATTTCATTGAATGGTGGCTTATTTCATGTTACAGATGTAATTTTTAATATTTCCAGTCAAATATTGATGGATTTCCAGGAAGAAAAATCTAGAAAATCAGCAGAAATGGCATCTATAATACTAAAATTACGAGGTCCAATTTGTCAGCCGTCATCACGTAAAAACGACGAATCACAGAATTCAACTTTATATATAACTAATATAGTACAAAGGTGTAGATTAAAAATTACACCACTCCAGACCCCTTTGTTTTCCACGTAATTAAGGGACGACATCAAAAGATCGATGTAGGATAAAAAACTTAAATCAAATAGTTTTGTATATCTAAAATCGATTTTTACATATATCCCTATTGGTAAATCAATTTTTCCCAAATTAAGTTAAGAGGGGGGATGGGGGGGGGGAGGGGGGGGGGTCAGTGGAAAAACTATGTGAATTAAGTTTTTTATCCTACATTGAACTTTTGATGTCGTCCCTAATATTGCCAATAATTATGAAGTTCCGGGTCGAGTCCGCTACCGATACCAATAGTATATTCACCTGTTACCCATTACCTTATCTGTACGTTCCGCATCTATCAGGCGCACCACCAAACGTTGTATTCAGGATTAATATGCTATATACACGGGTCATAACCACAGGGTTGACACTACTAAATTGTCAAATTGTTACCTATTGTAGTATTTTAATCAGTAAGACTTTCTAAGATAACAATACGAATACTAAAAATCTGGACTAAAAATAAGGCGTATAGGTACAGTTTTCAATTTGTTAGTGGGCATGACGTAAAACAGCGAAGCAAAGAATTCAACTTTATTTATAACTTATATAGGACAATGCTGTTGATTAAAAAATACTCCATTCCAGACTTCAGTGACAGCAGAGAAAAACTGTGTATCTTATAATCGGTATGACTTTATCAGATGACAATAATAATACTAAAATAAGGCTTGCGCATAGTTATATACTTTAATTCAGTCACGGACCCGTGATATCACGGGTGTGTTCTAGTATTTGTTAAATTTATACGCTGGAACTATATATATGTCATCAGAGACATTTTAATTTCATACATTATCATTGCATAATACATGTGAAACGGCATAATGTGTCTTACTCAATGTACAACAAATGTTATGAAACTTATGTAAAATGCTATTTACCACAAAACATAGATCAATTTTGAATTTGGGGTGCGTCCCTTTTAGTGTTCCAGAGTTTTTCCATAATTTACATAGGATATTACATTGTACTTCTAGTAATAATGTGTTTTTCGTGGGAATATCCCGAATATGATTTTATTTAAGCAGTGGAACAAGAGTCTGAGACAATTAAATGGCTTAAAGTTATGACACTGAAGTTTTTTAAACTTTTTGATCGTCTTATAGATGTGTATTTTTGTACTGAATATGTGCATCATTTTGTTTTGTTGAAAGTAGGACATTTACATTAAGTGGAGGGAGGAACCCGCGAATGCAATACATGCCGTCCCATATTACGCTTGTGGCGACGTCAACGGACAACCTTGGTCACCTTGCAAGACATTTTCATTAATCCTTATTTTTTATAGTTAACCCTGTAATCTTAATACAATTTGGTGTAACAATTTCAACTTTTAAAGTACTTTTTATAGGTATAGTAATCAAAGTCGAAAAATAATCTTCATGAAATAAAATCTCTTTTTTTTTTTGCAGTAAAAGTTTTTCATTATCACTGGACTAGTATATATTTGTTTAGGGGCCAGCCGAAGGACGCCTCCGGGTGCGGGAATTTCTCGCTACATTGAAGACCTGTTGGTGACCCTCTGCTGTTGTTTTTTATTTGGTCGGGTTGTTGTCTCTTTGACACATTCCCCATTTCCATTCTTAATTTTATTTCAGAATATTTATGCTAATTTTATGCTAATTTTATATTGAGACGGCCATGTAAACCAGTACTGAAATATATCACGCGTCATAGAACATTCTTGCAAAAAGAGTTGCGTGAACATTCCGCGAATTGTTCGAGATTAATGTTTCGAGTTTGTTACATGGGACAACGCCAAGTGAACGGTTTTTTTTTCTGATAATATGTGTCTTCCGAAGCCTATGGATATTCTATTTTTATTTTCCTCTATCATAATGTGAAAATTTAAGAAGCAATCTTTATTTTCATATATAATTTGAAATATTCATTTCAGCATTTCTAAGAAAATTTCCTGATCAAATATTTACTTAGCGCTATTTTTCGTGGTAGTAGCAATATCTAACGTTGACATCTACATCTACATCTACATCATACGACGATCCATCATTACATTGATGACTATACGTCGGCGCATCGCAAACAGACACTTAATAAAATATAGTAACCAATGAGTGCAATAATTCAAAAATAATTTTGTGCAAAAACAAACAAAAATTAACACATTTACATATTTACAAACAGGTTGGATATCTAAATATACTGACTCTGGATCAGTATTTTAAACTGATCTAGGGAGTTAACACTGATGACGTTTTGTGGAAGTGAATTCCACAGTACAACTGTGAATGGAAAAAAGCTGTACTTGAAGTAATCTGTTCTTGTGCTAAATGTTTGGTATTGTAATGAATTAGTGAATCTGGTGTTTTTGACTGGCTGTGGTAAAAGGTAAAGGTTTAGGTCTACTGCAATGAGATGGTGTGAGATTTTGTACAGCATAGTTACTCGGTTGATGTTTCTGCGAGTTTCAAGTGACTTCCATTGAAGATGGTCAATCATGGAAGTGACACTACTGGTGTTGTGGTACCTGTTGGTGACGTAGCGTGCTGCCCGTCTTTGTACTTTTTCAATGTTGTTTTTTTTTTTTGTTTTTTGGGTGTGAGGTGACCATACTGAAGAGCAGTATTCTAAATTCGAACGTACCATTGATTTGTATGCTAAACTTTTTGTTTCTTCCTGGTTTATTTTTAAGTTTCTTTTAAGAAAGCCTAAGATCTTATTTGCTTTTGCAGTAATGTTGTTGATATGTGTGTCCAAAGACATGTTGTGAGAAAGGGTGATACCGAGATATTTTGCAGTGCTGACGGGTTCTAAAATGTGGCCTTTTAATACGTAGTCATGTTTGAATGGTGACTGTGATCTTGTCACAGTGAGAGAGTTGAATTTTTCTGGATGGAATTGCATACCCCAAGTTTGTTCCCATTTGGCTAGGCAGTTTAGGTCATTTTGTAGGATGGTACAATCTTGGTGAATTGTTATGTTTCTGTATAAGATACAATCATCTGCAAACAAGCGTGTTTTTGATGTTACTGCTGCAGGTAGGTCATTAATGAAGATGAGAAAAAGTAGTGGACCCAAGACTGAGCCTTGGGGCACCCCACTTACCACATGCATTTGACTAGATACCTCTCCGTCAAGGGCAACCTGTTGCGTTCTGTTATTAAGGAAGGCTGATACCCAATTCCGGGTATTTCCCCTTATGCCATAGTTATCCATCTTCCTTAATAATTTTTTGTGAGGTACCTTGTCAAATGCCTTGGAAAAGTCTAAAATAATAAGATCGGTTTGTACGCCATGATGGAGGTTACTAAGTAGTTCGTGACATAAAGTAAGTAGCTGTGTTTCACAGCTGCGTTTAGATTTGAAGCCATGCTGATTATCCACAAGGATGTTATGTGTGTCCAGATGTTTCAGTATGTTACTTAAAACAATGTGTTAACGCAGTTTGCAGCAAATGCAGGTTAGGGAGACAGGTCTGTAGTTACTGGCTAGGTATTTTTCGCCTTTTTTAAAAATAGGGATCACATTTGCCTGTCTCCAGTCTGTTGGTACATCTCCTTTCAAGAAAGATGTATTAAAGATGAAAGCTAGACGAGGTGCAAATTGTTTAGGAATGCGGGCTGGTATTTCGTCTGGACCTGTAGCTTTAGATGGATCAAGATTTTTCAAAAGTTTTTCTATGCCATTTGGTGTAACATGTATTTCGGCCATAGATGGAAAGTTGTCTGATAGAGTTGGTATTTGTTCTTTATCATTTTCAGGTGTAAAAACAGAGTGGTATTTTTTATTGAGTATTTCAGCTTTTTGTTTTGTGTCGTCTATCAGCATACCCTCAGATCTTAATGGTGCAACTCCCGAACTGCCTTTTTTGGTGGACCTAATATAATTCCAATTTTTTTTTCTGTTTTTGCGAGGTTTGTAAGTTTTCGTCGTAACAAATGATGTTTTCCAGATATGTCCAATAAGCTTTTCTTGTATCTTTCTGAAGCAGTTTTTTGTTTCCCTGTACTGTTTATTAATTTTACTATGTGAGTCTGTTTTCATTTTTTTGAACAATTTGTTCTTTTTTCTAATCAGTGACTTTATTTCTTTATTAATCCATGGTAGTTTTTGTTTGTTGTTATTTATCATTTTAGTAGGGATTGACTCTTCCATGGTTTTTAATACCTCTGTTTTGAAATTATCCCAAAGTTCGTCCATTGTGAGATTTTCTAGCGTCAGTACGTTGGTCAGTATATAGATTTAATACTTGCAATGTCTAGCTAAATAAAATCTATGAACGGTCGGCACTTAAAGTAGTGTCTCCACCATGACAGTCTTGAACATTAAAAAGTCAATATTAAATAAGATACACTGCTATTTTCAGTGTTTGGTAAAGATTGGCTGTCACTGTGCAAAACAGTTTAACACACATAGAACCCTATGGGAGGAAACCAGAGAACTCTCTTTTTTGTCAGAAAAGATCTGTCAAACAGCCATACATACTATCCACACTAATCTGTGTCCACACTTATTTAATGTGCAAAAACTTATTTTCCGGGTTTCCGTGCTTATTCCGTCATTTGACTAAATTTAGTAGCGCCACCAATCGGAACACCTCTGTTATTTACATTAGGAACATGATGCAATAACAAAAAACTAAAATGTGTTTCAAGAATTCAACTATCTTACATCATTTTATGGTTTATAAGTTATTTATTTGTTGAAAATATCTGCAGTACAGAACACTTTATAAATTTCTTTTCTCAATAGTATACTGAAATTATTTTGTATTTAATCCAAAACAGTCATGAAAGTTGATGAAGTTTTACAGTGTAGTTTTCCCTCTTGGTATAATAAATTTAAGGATATAACAATAAAGAGGTAAATATAAATTGTGGGAATATGAACACATGCTTTTGAAATCTTAATAAAAGTACAAGATTGATATTTCAAGATACAGATTATGCATTTTAGGTACCAAGATATACATGTACAACTGATCATCTGATCTGATCATCAGTTAGTCCGAGCTTGTCTGGCAAAACAGCCGTTGGACCCATAAAGGGCATAAAATCAGATACAATTGATTTACATAATTGGTAAAAACAACAATAATAGCAGCAAATACATATATATTTAGAATAAAGAGACAAAAACAACATATATATATTGTGAATAAAAGAATAAAATTACATTATATGCATTTTTTTCAAATTATTTACTTGACTAAGTGTCGGTGTTCATACCTGATCTCCTTAATTCAAAACAGTCACAAATATAACAGCCCAGTTTTTCCATAAGAGTTACATTTTCTTGCTTCAAGAGCATAAAAATTTAGAAGATTTATTTAAATTTATAAAATTATAACAATTGTTAGAAATGTCTTGAAAAAAATCTTCCTTTTGAATATCATAAAGAGGGCATACTAATAAAAAATGAAGCATATCTTCAACTTTACCAAGTGAGCAATTAGAACAAAGACGCTCAGATCTTTTTATTTCTTTTTTTTAATATCTGTTTGTCTCAATATTTAAAGAGTGAGCGCTTATTCTTAATTTACAAATTGACTGTCTTTTTTTGAAGTCCTGTAGTTCACATTTTCAGGGGAACCTTTGTGATGTCCATATAGCGATATGGTGTATTAAACTCACAAATTCAAAAAGAACCTGAGAATTGATAAACATTAGAATTACCTAGGGAATATTGGCCACATGTATTTGGGGAAAAAAAGAAATTGAAAATCTCATAAAATCAATCATATGATGAGTTTAAATGTACATAGTTCCTTGTGTAACCTCTCTGTACAGTGCTATAGTGATATACTTTTTAAAGAACTCTTAAATTTATCAAATAGCAAAATCAAAAACCCAGCTTTCCCTTATCAAATAGCAAAATCAAAAACCCAGCTTTCCCTTATCAAATAGCAAAATCAAAAACCCAGCTTTCCCTTATCAAATAGCAAAATCAAAAACCCAGCTTTCCCTTATCAAATAGCAAAATCAAAACCCCAGCTTTCCCTTATCAAATAGCAAAATCAAAAAAACCCAGCTTTCCTTTATCAAATAGCAAAATCAAAAACCCAGCTTTCCCTTATCAAATAGCAAAATCAAAAACCCAGCTTTCCCTTATCAAATAGCAAAATCAAAAACCCAGCTTTCCCTTATCAAATAGCAAAATCAAAAACCCAGCTTTCCCTTATCAAATAGCAAAATCAAAAACCCAGCTTTCCCTTTATATCAAATAGCAAAATCAAAAACTCAAACATATCAAACGAATGATATTACAAAATTAACCAGAGTTTTTTTTTTGGACCCTTTCAACAAATACAAACGAACTACAGGATGTTCAATATATTGTTAAAGTTGTCTTGTCAAATGTGAGATCTTTAGAAATCTTACTATGAAATGCTTCAAACAATGTTACACATGTACTGTTGGCAGCTTCATTATAGCAATAATAATTGTTTTACAATATGGGGTACTATATTTATGTCTGCTTTTTATTATGATTTTTATGGGATTATTTTTTCACAGTAATTGTAATAATGCACAAATATATTTTGCATTGATTATTACTTTATGTCTACTGTACAAAGTTTCATACTGCATTTTCAAGTAACAGGCACATACTATGAAAAGGTAAGAGCATGTCTTTACAGTATATTTATATTTTAGCTATATGATTCCACTTCCTCAAGAATTCATTGATTACCTTCATGCTGATGGAATTGTTCTCCCAGCAGAGTAAGTATATCTTATCAGTTTGATTTAATTCAAATTAATTGTAAATATATTATAGTACAAAAGCTATATGTATATTAGTCATGTAAGTTTAGAACTTTACACAACAATACAACAGTTTTGGAAATAAGAAAAATGTCACTCATAAAAAAGTTCAACTAATATAAAAACATACACCACTGATAAAAAAAAAACAAAGGAGAGAGGTTGGAATATCTGTAAAGAACTATATAAGTCACCTTCAACAATGAGTAAAACCCATACTGCATAGCTAGTTGTAAAAGGCCCCAAGACAAAACAATGTTAAACAATTCTTACAAGAAAATCAACAGCTAAATTTATATACAAAATAACAAGCAAAAATCAAAATATAACAGATGACAACCAGTGAATTACAGACTAAGCCTTGCACATACAGAATGTGGCAGGATGACCTTATTGTGTTTGCAGTTGCTGAAAGCTTGTGCAAAGCCAACTTATAAAAATTGCAGGTGCCTATACCAAATATCAATTATTATACATTCAAATCTTATTTTTCATGTATAAATAACATTGCTTTATTTAAGATTATAAATTTTAAGAAATACACACATATTTTCAGTTTCATATATATATATATATATATATGTATATATATATATATATATATATATATATATATATATATATACAACTCGTCTAAACATCAACCCAACAATGTTAGATCTGTAAATTTGCTTTCGCAAATTTTTGGTTCTTCCCTCGCTGGGATTCGAACCCATGCTACTGTGATATCGTGACACCAAATCGCCTGCACTGCAGCCGTCCCGCTAGACCACACGACCACCTGGGCTCTCTAAAAAAGAGCTTTCGCTAGCCGTGTGTTACCTTTCCACGTCAGTTTTAATCTAGCGGCGTACTGCAGTACATGATATATAAGGCATGAAGATGTTATTGTTACAGATCAGCTAAATTATCTATAGTAAAGGATCCTACAAATGAATGTAAGATACAGTCACAGAAAATAATTATATTTATAAGTACGTCTGAGTCAGTGACAACCCTACAACAGATGTATCCATCGGATCGCAATAATTCCCCTGATGAATATAGATTGTAAGTAACAGAATGCCCATAAAATTAATTATTGAATATTTTGTATTAAGGTCAATAACAGCCAGTGCACTGGAAAGTAATGAAGACAATGTGGGAGGAGAAGAGGTAACATGCAGATTAATTTCTTCAGAATGTTGAAATATAGATTGAAAATTGTTTTACAAAATTTCTCCACTCGAGACAGTTAAATTTTAATATTTAAAGCACAAGGCTTGCCAAGCTTTTTAAGTAATTAAAATTTAACTGTTTGGAGTGGAGAAATATCGTAATACACAAGTTACAGTGGTGGAATCTGTTTCTCTAATGATTTTTATCCTTCCTTTTCAATACTTGAGGAAAATTGTGTACTTTTTTACGCCTTTTTTCATGACATCACAATAAGAAAATTCAGAAGAAAACAAGAAAATTTAACGTCACAATTAAATTTCAACCAATCATTTGCCGAGATCAGAATTTTCACTAGTGAGGAGAAATATTTTTCTCACACCGGTCAAGAAATGTGAAAATAGCACAAAAATTAGAGAATACATTCGAACATCTTCGCAGCCAAGAGTTATGATCTGGTCTCCTAGCTACATCATTTATAACCAATGACAGTTCTTGAACTCTCTTCACTTTGGTGGTGTTAAAATGGTTGTGTCTAATGATTACAAATTGCTTGAAACAGAAACCACAGATAAATGTTGACATTCCAACATTTGCATAAAACATACATAAGAACTTCAATTGGTTGATTAAGAACTTTAAAAGTGTCACTTAATTTCTTAAATTCATCCTTTGTTATGGAGATTAAGACTCATTGTACAATTTGCACTCATTTATTAACATTCTCTACATTTACATGTGATAATATTATAGATGCTATTTGGTTAGATTCAATGAATTACAATTGCGTCAAATGGAGATCTTTACCCTAAAAAATCTGAATTTTTTGCTCACCTGGTCCTATTTGCCAAGTGAGCTTTTCTCATCAATCTAGATGTCGATCATAGCTAAAAATAGAACTTAGGGGCAAATGTAGATTTTGGAGTATATCTCTGAAACCATAGCATTTAAAGCAAATCTGACATGACAAATTGTTTATAAGGTCAAGATCTATCTGCCCTGAAATTTTCAAATAAATTATACAACCGGTGGTTGGGTTAAGAAAATTTTGCAGCAATACACCAATACTTTACAGCAAAGTAAGGACTGCAATTGTGTTAACATGACCAAAATGATAAAATCAAATGCTTTGTTTTAATAGATTGATGTAGACTGGGATGATGATGGTGGACCAATAGCAGAGGTATGTATCTACTTATTATAAGAGATCACCTTTTATTTACTAAAAATAATAGACCATAGCCATAATAACTTGTTGTTAATACAAACAGAATCTTATAAACCAATCATCAGTACATTGTACATGTAGTATCAAGGTATATCTTAAAGATCATCAATACATTGTACATGTAGTATTAAGGTATATCTTAAAGATCATCAATACATTGTACATGTAGTATCAAAGTATATCTTAAAGATCATCAATACATTGTACATGTAGTATCAAAGTATATCTTAAAGATCATCAATACATTGTACATGTAGTATCAAAGTATATCTTAAAGATCATCAATACATTGTACATGTAGTATCAAAGTATATCTTAAAGATCATCAATACATTGTACATGTAGTATCAAGGTATATCTTAAAGATCATCAATACATTGTACATGTAGTATCAAGGTATATCTTAAAGATCATCAATACATTGTACATGTAGTATCAAGGTATATCTTAAAGATCATCAATACATTGTACATGTAGTATCAAGGTATATCTTAAAGATCATCAATACATTGTACATGTAGTATCAAAGTATATCTTAAAGATCATCAATACATTGTACATGTAGTATCAAAGTATATCTTAAAGATCATCAATACATTGTACATGTAGTATCAAGGTATATCTTAAAGATCATCAATACATTGTACATGTAGTATCAAGGTATATCTTAAAGATCATCAATACATTGTACATGTAGTATCAAAGGTATATCTTAAAGATCATCAATTCTTCTCTTACAATCATGCCAATGTTTTTAGTATAATTTTTTTTCCTTAAAGGCCGTTTTTACTTTAAATTGGTTATTATTTTATATCTTTAATTGCAGGAGCCCAGTTTTCCGGAATTTGAAACAACGATTAAAAACAAAATTAAATCATGTGGCGGGAGAGTCTTTCCAAAGTTAAATTGGAGTTCTCCACAGGTATATATACTAATGTTAATAGTTTCAAAATATTGTGGAAAAACAAAACACTATAGATCCAATAAGCATACTTAAATTTTTGTGTATGTAAAACCGTAAAAGTATAATTCCAGTACTTTTTGGTGCTGATTATAGCATAAAAACAAATGGGGGGACAAATCAAAAGAATGCAAAGAAAACAAAGACATTAAAATAAGAATGAGCTAGTTTTTAACATGATAATTAAGATACATTGTTATTTATTTACATCTGTCACTGAAACTTTAAGTAAATCAAATTCAGTGACCTGATTCCTGTATCGGAAAGAACAAATATCAACTAATATTCTGTCAAAAAGATATAGGCATATCTTTGATATGTGGTAATGTTTTCAGGATGCTACCTGGATATCATTTGATAAAACATTGAAGTGTACATGTCCTAGTGACATATATCTCTTGCTTAAAAGTTCAGAGTTCATCACCCATGATTTAACACAACCGTAAGTATTTTTACGATTGATATCATAAGAGTTAATTCAGCAAGGTTAAAATAGATGCATTTAGTACCACACTTATTATAAAAAGAATGTGTGTTGCAAACATTTCAGTTTTTTCTTAAAATCTTATTTTTGTTTTCACTTGTATTTAAATGTACTAAGTCTCACTGCATTCCATATATAAGGAACTAGGTCAAAACTTTGGAAAAATAAAAGAACAATATTCAAATATTGTTTAAATCTATTGTTTTGCACAGGCTAATCTGAATGTAATTGATAATAGTTAAACTTCAAATAAATATAATTAGGCACTTGTTTTGTTTTGACCATATATACATCTTTGCACACATAAAGGTTAACCATTTTCCGTGCACTTTGTCAAATTTAGGAAAATCTCTAAAAATGAAACTAAAAACAGACAAATTTTTCATGTCAGTGTAGTCTTGTATTACAATATTCAAAGAAAGTTCACAACAGCAAATTTAAGAAAGGTAATTTGATAATTTAGTAATGATTGAATAGGTAACAGAAAAAAAAATAAGTCTGTCTTTAAGCTGTTATACTGAACAATAAAACAGAATACTGATATCATTTCATTTTCAAAGATTTTTTTTTTCTGTCTGAGGAAAGTTTTATACGTTTCTGTTTAATTTTTTTTAGATTTTGTAAATGTGAAGATTACGATGAAGACAGTAGTGATATTACAGTAAAATATCATTTAATCCTAAGACAATGGCAAGATTTAAATCCTGCAGCAGAATTTAGATGTTATGTCAGAAATAACCAGTTATTAGGTGAGTCCTATGCTATAAATTCAAAATTTTGCCATGTTTTTATTATTACCAAAATTGCAACACAATAGGTATTGCATAATAAAAACTCATTTTAAATTTCGAAAGCATTTATTGTATGCACCACTTCCTGAAAACCAAAGTATTAACTCTCATATTTGCCCATTGTCCAACAACAGCAGTATGAAATACAAGCAAATATTTCATAATTTTTAAATAGAGATGTGGGCATCATCAATGAGACAGCATCTCTACAACAAAATACATTTTTCAGGAAAAGGTGTGCAATGTTCATGTTTCTCAATCTTACTTTTCTGTGTAATGATTGGATACTGCTGTTCAACTTCTCCTTATTGCAAACAGGGTGTGTTTTGTGCAGTTTACCTATGGAATTTCATTGCTGCTTTGGTAAGTCTATCCTTTTTCATGGACCATAAAATCATGTCTACTTATTTATTAGTCCCAATCCAACAAAGTCAAAGGGGATTTAGGTTTGCATACTTTCCGTCTGTCAGTCGGTCTGTCTGTTCACCTGTCCATTCTTCAGTCCTGCAAATCAGTTTTCCAGACTTTTTTCTTCATGTTTTATTATGACAATTTATAGGTCAGGTTTGATTTTCATGATTTTAGCTTTTCTCCTTGTATTTTAAAATTAGAATATAGTTCTGAACAATAAAGGGATGATGGAAATTGTTAAATATACATATTTTCAACTTAAATCTAGAAGTATTTATATGGCAGATTTTAAATAATTCTGCGTAAAAATTTCTTTCAAATCAGTTTGATCAGTGCTATATTTTGATATTATTTATTGTTTTACAGCTATTTCACAACGTCATCACTCAATATACTATGAACATATTATGGATCAGAGAGAAGATATTGTAGCAGACATAAAGTCATTTTTCTATCATATGGTATCCTCAAAATTTACATGTGCAAATTGTAAGTATGAATAGTATGTACTGTTGTTGTGTGGTATAGCTTTATTATTTATGACTAGTTATAATAACATTGTTTGCAATGAAATTTGATGAATTCCCAGTCAACTAAAAACTTATGATTGCACATATGAAGTTTATCCTGTAGTTTACTCGTCTGACCAAAGAGATAGGTACAATGTATATAAATATCAAATAACGGAAATTGTAAAAACTTTTATGAAAGAAATTTGAAATAATTTTTCTGTGGATTATAATCTTTTTTGACGTTCAATTAAACACAAGTATTACAAAGGTGTAGATAAAAATAGATAATTCAATTCTATATTGCAGATAGTTTTGATGTTTATAGAAGAGACAAGGTAAGAATTTAGAGAATTATTAAAATGGAAAATGGAAATGGGGAGTGTGTCAAAGAGACAACAACACGACCATAGAACAGACAAGTTTAAGTTGTTTTCTAGTGAGATAACTGTTTTAGATCTTGGAAACACATCACCAGGACACTACTGGATATAATGGGTAAAGGTAAACCACATATTAAACTGTTCAATGAAGTATATATTTACTAGAGGTTAACATGCAGATTCAACAAAACCACAAAATCAAATTTTCACCAAAATTTAATTTTTCCTCACCCACAAAAATTGGTATCCACAAAAATCACATCTACAGAATTGCACTTCGTAATTCATATCAATTTGAACAAACAATTGTTTTTCCAGTGCAAGAATATAGCTAGTTCAATAGTTCAGTTGATCTTCAAAATGATATGTTAATATTTCTCTAATTCTTACTTGATTTATCGCTTTCTTGTCTTGTTTATTATTTTTATTAAATCAACGTGTGGTACAATGATCCAGAAATTGTTTCACCTAATTTCGGTAATTTTTTTTACTTACTTACTGCCCATTACGCCCATTGGCGTGTGGGGCAGTAACGAAGTTTCTCCACATCTGTCTGTTTTGTGCCATCTTCTTCAAGCTCCCCCAAGTATGTTGGAAATTTGCCATCTCAGACTCAACTGTGCGCCGCCATGTTATTTTAGGTCGTCCTCTGTGTCTCTTTCCCTCTGGGGTCCAGAACATTGCTGTGTTTGTAAGTTCTTCAGGGCTCTTGCGTAAAACATGGCCAATCCATCTCCATCTTCTCCTGCTAATGAGTATGCTGATCTCTTCCTGTTTGCATTTAATGAGGAGGTCCTGGTTGGTGATTTTTTGTGGCCAAAATATCCTTAGGATTCTCCTCAGACTCTTGGTATGGAATGTAGAGAGCTTTTGTTGGTCTGCCTCTGTCATTCGCCAACATTCAGAACCATACAACAGGATAGGTAGTATACAACTGTTGTATAGTTTTAGCTTTGTCCGGATGGTGTATTGACCGGATTTCCATACGGGCTGCAGGTTATTGAATGCAGCTCTAGCTAACCATCTGATCTTACAGTACTTCCTAGGTACGTGAAGGTATCGGTCTGTGGTAATGGTTTCCCGTTTATTATAATTGGTGCTGGGTTATTAGTGTTTAAACTCATTACTTCAGTTTTCTTAGTGTTTATTTTGAGACCTATCTGTCCTGCATACTTTTCTATTCGACTGGACTTTTCCTGGATATGTTGGTGAGTGTGCGATAGCATGGCAATGTCGTCGGCAAAGTCCAAATCTTCAAGAATGGTGAAAGTTCCCCATCTTATGCCTCTTGGGATATCTTTAGTTGTTTGTCGCATCACCCAGTCAATGGCTATTATAAATAGTGTAGATGGCATTACACATCCTTGTCTTACTCCAGTTTTAATTGGGAAATAAAGTTGTTCACTTCCGACTGTACATTTGAAGTTTTCATAAAAAGCCTTGATTAGATTGATCAGGTGTTGTGGGATGCCATAAAGTTGTATGATTTTCCAAAGGGTTTCCCTATGAATGCTATCAAATGCTTTTTCGAAGTCGATGAAATTGATGTAGAGTTGCCTTTGCCATTCTGTGCATTGTTCAATGATATTTCTCAGGATGAAAATCTGGTCAACGCAGCCTTTTCCCTTGCGAAATCCTGCCTACTCCTTTCTGAGTAAACTGTCGATTGCTTCAGATATTCTTTTTATAATAATTTTGGCCATGATCTTGCTAGGAATAGATATAAGGGTGATTCCACGCCAGTTATTGCAATCATTTAATGCACCCTTTTTAGGTATTGGGATGATAATACCTTTATCCCATTCTGTTGGTACTATAAGTTCTTTCCAGATCTTATGGAAAATTGGTTGGAGGGTATTGGCTGCTAAGATTGGATCAGTTTTAAACAGTTCTGCATTCAGATTATCTGAACCAGGAGCTTTTCCGTTTTTTAGAGTTTTGATTACTGCTACAATTTCAGATATGGTGGGTGGTTCAATACTTATTTCCAGTTCAAAGCTAGGCTCTGGGATAGAAGGTAGTTCTTTTGGAGATGGTCTGTTCAAAATTTCACTGAAGTGTCCTGCCCATCTTTTTTCTTGTTCCTTTTCTGATGTTATTAAATTTCCCTGTTTGTCTTTCACTGGGATGTTAGGTGAAGACTTGCCTTTTCCACAGATAATTTTGGTAATTTTGTAGAGGTTGCCTTGCTCTCTTTTATTAGCCGCTTCTTCTGCTTGATCTGCTAAATTATCCATGTATTTCCTCTTATCAGCTCTAACCAGGGTTTTGACATTGCGATGTATGTCACTATATTCTTGTTGGTATTTGTCTTTCAATCTTGGTGATTTGGTATCATTGACTTTCTTTTTTGCCTGCCTTCTGATATTAATTTTGTTCCATGTTTCCGGTGTGATCCAATCTTTTTTCTTTGTCTTTTGCTTATAGCCTATACATTCCTCGCTACATTTAGTGTATATATCTGATATCTCATTCCACTTCTCATCTAATGTTTCATTTTCATCTCTTACTGAGTTTTCCAATATCTGGTATCTGTTCTGTAACTTTATGGTAAAATCTCTTTTAACCTTGATATCCTCTAGTTTATCAATATCAAAACGCTTCCTTGATGGAACTTTCTTTCCAGTTGCCCTGAGTTTCAGTTGGATGAGAGCTGTTATCAGTTGGTGGTCAGATCCTACATCGGCTCCTCTCTTAACTTTCACATCTAATAATGATCTTCTCCATGTGCTATTTATCATTAGATGATCAATCTGGTTTTTATCCCTGAGGTTTGGGGAATATCATGTTAGTTTGTGGATGTCTTTGTGTGGAAAAATGGAACCTCCTACTACTAAATTGTTTGTTGAGCAGAAATCGACAAGTCGTTCTCCATTCTCATTTATCTTACCACAACCATGCGTTCCCATAACTCTTTCGTAGCCAGTGTTGTCCAAACCAACTTTTGCATTCATGTCTCCCATGATGATCTTCATGTCATGGTTTGGTGTTTTATCAATTTCATGTTGTAACTGTTCGTAAAATACATCTTTGTTCTCATCATCAGCTTCATTCGTAGGAGCATAGCATTGAAATAAAGTGATGTTAATCTGTTTTCCTTTGAATCTTGCCATAATAATTCGACTGCTTATAGGTTTCCATTCTAATAGTGTTCTTTCTATACCCTTTTTGATGATTATTGCCACTCCTTCATGATGTTGGTTATCATCTCGCCCAGAGTATATTACAGTAGCTCCTGAAGTTGTTGTCATCCTGCCAGATCCTGTCCATCTACTCTCACTGACGCCTAAGATATGTAATTTGTACCGCTGCATTTCTGAGGTTATTTGAGCCAATTTTCCTGCTGCATACATTGTTCTGACGTTCCAAAAACCAATTCTGGTTTTAGTTTTTGCCATGTTAAGGGTCTCCGTTATCCTGTTTGTAGTTTCCTTTCGGCTTTCACTACCTACATTCATCCTTGCTCCACTGTTGGTGCGTTTGAGACTCTCTTCCACAGCTGTAGTTATATTCTTCATTGCTGTTTCTGTAACATGAGTTTTTTTTATTTGTTAGGGTCATTAACCCTAAGCAAAACCTTCTACGTGAAGGGTCGGGTTATTCTGTAGGGGTTTTCCATCCCTTAGACGACTGCATGAGCTTACGAGTTCTATCTACCCGGATTTTCTTTCTGGATTTACTTCCATAGCCTTCGACTTTCCAAAGTCACCCACAAGGCAGTGGGGCTAATATCCCATAGCTGGGGCAAGGTTGATGAGAGCCAGGGCGTATCCACTCGCCGGTGGGCCTGCACTCTGCATCTCTAGGGCCCTTGCTGCTCCGAGATCCCTTTGCAATTTAGCCTGGAATGCTGGACCCCAGTATCCGTGTATTACCCCGCGGAGGCATTGTAGGCTAGCCAGCAGCAGCGGTATATCTAATGGTCGATACCCGCCACATTAGACGCATTTCACTACCCTATGGTGTAGCACCATCAACATAGTGATCAATTCTCTCTTCTTGTGTCTTTGTTGTCCACATCACACTCTGACAGTACAACTGTAGGGACACATAGTGATCAATTCTCTCTTCTTGTGTCTTTGTTGTCCACATCACACTCTGACAGTACAGCTGTAGGGACACATAGTGATCAATTCTCTCTTCTTGTGTCTTTGTTGTCCACATCACACTCTGACAGTACAGCTGTAGGGACACATAGTGATCAATTCTCTCTTCTTGTGTCTTTGTTGTCCACATCACACTCTGACAGTACAGCTGTAGGGACACATAGTGATCAATTCTCTCTTCTTGTGTCTTTGTTGTCCACATCACACTCTGACAGTACCGCTGTAGGGACACATAGTGATCAATTCTCTCTTCTTGTGTCTTTGTTGTCCACATCACACTCTGACAGTACAACTGTAGGGACACATAGTGATCAATTCTCTCTTCTTGTGTCTTTGTTGTCCACATCACACTCTGACAGTACAGCTGTAGGGACACATAGTGATCACTTCTCTCTTCTTGTGTCTTTGTTGTCCACATCACACTCTGACAGTACAACTGTAGGGACACATAGTGGTCAATTCTCTCTTCTTGTGTCTTTGTTGTCCACATCACACTCTGACAGTACAACTGTAGGGACACATAGTGATCAATTCTCTCTTCTTGTGTCTTTGTTGTCCACATCACACTCTGACAGTACAACTGTAGGGACACATAGTGATCAATTCTCTCTTCTTGTGTCTTTGTTGTCCACATCACACTCTGACAGTACAACTGTAGGGACACATAGTGATCAATTCTCTCTTCTTGTGTCTTTGTTGTCCACATCACACTCTGACAGTACAACTGTAGGGACACATAGTGATCAATTCTCTCTTCTTGTGTCTTTGTTGTCCACATCACACTCTGACAGTACAACTGTAGGGACACATAGTGATCAATTCTCTCTTCTTGTGTCTTTGTTGTCCACATCACACTCTGACAGTACAACTGTAGGGACACATAGTGATCAATTCTCTCTTCTTGTGTCCTTGTTGTCCACATCACACTCTGACAGTACAGCTGTAGGGACACATAGTGATCAATTCTCTCTTCTTGTGTCTTTGTTGTCCACATCACACTCTGACAGTACAACTGTAGGGACACATAGTGATCAATTCTCTCTTCTTGTGTCTTTGTTGTCCACATCACACTCTGACAGTACAACTGTAGGGACACATAGTGATCAATTCTCTCTTCTTGTGTCTTTGTTGTCCACATCACACTCTGACAGTACAGCTGTAGGGACACATAGTGATCAATTCTCTCTTCCTGTGTCTTTGTTGTCCACATCACACTCTGACAGTACAGCTGTAGGGACACATAGTGATCTATTCTCTCTTCTTGTGTCTTTGTTGTCCACATCACACTCTGACAGTACAGCTGTAGGGACACATAGTGATCTATTCTCTCTTCTTGTGTCTTTGTTGTCCACATCACACTCTGACAGTACAGCTGTAGGGACACATAGTGATCAATTCTCTCTTCTTGTGTCTTTGTTGTCCACATCACACTCTGACAGTACAGCTGTAGGGACACATAGTGATCAATTCTCTCTTCTTGTGTCTTTGTTGTCCACATCACACTCTGACAGTACAGCTGTAGGGACACATAGTGATCAATTCTCTCTTCTTGTGTCTTTGTTGTCCACATCACACTCTGACAGTACAGCTGTAGGGACACATAGTGATCACTTCTCTCTTCTTGTGTCTTTGTTGTCCACATCACACTCTGACAGTACAACTGTAGGGACACATAGTGATCAATTCTCTCTTCTTGTGTCTTTGTTGTCCACATCACACTCTGACAGTACAACTGTAGGGACACATAGTGATCAATTCTCTCTTCTTGTGTCTTTGTTGTCCACATCACACTCTGACAGTACAACTGTAGGGACACATAGTGATCAATTCTCTCTTCTTGTGTCTTTGTTGTCCACATCACACTCTGACAGTACAACTGTAGGGACACATAGTGATCAATTCTCTCTTCTTGTGTCTTTGTTGTCCACATCACACTCTGACAGTACAACTGTAGGGACACATAGTGATCAATTCTCTCTTCTTGTGTCTTTGTTGTCCACATCACACTCTGACAGTACAGCTGTAGGGACACATAGTGATCTATTCTCTCTTCTTGTGTCTTTGTTGTCCACATCACACTCTGACAGTACAGCTGTAGCGTCACATAGTGATCAATTCTCTCTTCTTGTGTCTTTGTTGTCCACATCACACTCTGACAGTACAACTGTAGGGACACATAGTGATCAATTCTCTCTTCTTGTGTCTTTGTTGTCCACATCACACTCTGACAGTACCGCTGTAGGGACACATAGTGATCAATTCTCTCTTCCTGTGTCTTTGTTGTCCACATCACACTCTGACAGTACAACTGTAGGGACACATAGTGATCAATTCTCTCTTCCTGTGTCTTTGTTGTCCACATCACACTCTGACAGTACAACTGTAGGGACACATAGTGATCAATTATCTCTTCTTGTGTCTTTGTTGTCCACATCACACTCTGACAGTACAACTGTAGGGACACATAGTGATCAATTCTCTCTTCTTGTGTCTTTGTTGTCCACATCACACTCTGACAGTACAACTGTAGGGACACATAGTGATCAATTCTCTCTTCTTGTGTCTTTGTTGTCCACATCACACTCTGACAGTACAACTGTAGGGACACATAGTGATCAATTCTCTCTTCTTGTGTCTTTGTTGTCCACATCACACTCTGACAGTACAACTGTAGGGACACATAGTGATCAATTCTCTCTTCTTGTGTCTTTGTTGTCCACATCACACTCTGACAGTACAACTGTAGGGACACATAGTGATCAATTCTCTCTTCTTGTGTCTTTGTTGTCCACATCACACTCTGACAGTACCGCTGTAGGGACACATAGTGATCAATTCTCTCTTCTTGTGTCTTTGTTGTCCACATCACACTCTGACAGTACAACTGTAGGGACACATAGTGATCAATTCTCTCTTCTTGTGTCTTTGTTGTCCACATCACACTCTGACAGTACAGCTGTAGGGACACATAGTGATCAATTCTCTCTTCTTGTGTCTTTGTTGTCCACATCACACTCTGACAGTACAGCTGTAGGGACACATAGTGATCACTTCTCTCTTCTTGTGTCTTTGTTGTCCACATCACACTCTGACAGTACAACTGTAGGGACACATAGTGATCAATTCTCTCTTCTTGTGTCTTTGTTGTCCACATCACACTCTGACAGTACAACTGTAAGGACACATAGTGATCAATTCTCTCTTCTTGTGTCTTTGTTGTCCACATCACACTCTGACAGTACAACTGTAAGGACACATAGTGATCAATTCTCTCTTCTTGTGTCTTTGTTGTCCACATCACACTCTGACAGTACAGCTGTAGGGACACATAGTGATCAATTCTCTCTTCTTGTGTCTTTGTTGTCCACATCACACTCTGACAGTACAACTGTAGGGACACATAGTGATCAATTCTCTCTTCTTGTGTCTTTGTTGTCCACATCACACTCTGACAGTACAACTGTAGGGACACATAGTGATCAATTCTCTCTTCTTGTGTCTTTGTTGTCCACATCACACTCTGACAGTACAACTGTAGGGACACATAGTGATCAATTCTCTCTTCTTGTGTCTTTGTTGTCCACATCACACTCTGACAGTACAGCTGTAGGGACACATAGTGATCAATTCTCTCTTCTTGTGTCTTTGTTGTCCACATCACACTCTGACAGTACAACTGTAGGGACACATAGTGATCAATTCTCTCTTCTTGTGTCTTTGTTGTCCACATCACACTCTGACAGTACAGCTGTAGGGACACATAGTGATCAATTCTCTCTTCTTGTGTCCTTGTTGTCCACATCAAACTCTGACAGTAAAGCTGTAGGGACACATAGTGATCAATTCTCTCTTCTTGTGTCTTTGTTGTCCACATCACACTCTGACAGTACAACTGTAGGGACACATAGTGATCAATTCTCTCTTCTTGTGTCTTTGTTGTCCACATCACACTCTGACTGTACAACTGTAGGGACACATAGTGATCAATTCTCTCTTCTTGTGTCTTTGTTGTCCACATCACACTCTGACAGTACAACTGTAGGGACACATAGTGATCAATTCTCTCTTCTTGTGTCTTTGTTGTCCACATCACACTCTGACAGTACCGCTGTAGGGACACATAGTGATCAATTCTCTCTTCTTGTGTCTTTGTTGTCCACATCACACTCTGACAGTACAGCTGTAGGGACACATAGTGATCAATTCTCTCTTCTTGTGTCTTTGTTGTCCACATCACACTCTGACAGTACAGCTGTAGGGACACATAGTGATCAATTCTCTCTTCTTGTGTCTTTGTTGTCCACATCACACTCTGACAGTACAACTGTAGGGACACATAGTGATCAATTCTCTCTTCTTGTGTCTTTGTTGTCCACATCACACTCTGACAGTACAACTGTAGGGACACATAGTGATCTATTCTCTCTTCTTGTGTCTTTGTTGTCCACATCACACTCTGACAGTACAACTGTAGGGACACATAGTGATCAATTCTCTCTTCTTGTGTCTTTGTTGTCCACATCACACTCTGACAGTACAGCTGTAGGGATACATAGTGATCAATTCTCTCTTCTTGTGTCTTTGTTGTCCACATCACACTCTGACAGTACAGCTGTAGGGACACATAGTGATCAATTCTCTCTTCTTGTGTCTTTGTTGTCCACATCATACTCTGACAGTACAGCTGTAGGGACACATAGTGATCTATTCTCTCTTCCTGTGTCTTTGTTGTCCACATCACACTCTGACAGTACAACTGTAGGGACACATAGTGATCAATTCTCTCTTCTTGTGTCTTTGTTGTCCACATCACACTCTGACAGTACAACTGTAGGGACACATAGTGATCAATTCTCTCTTCTTGTGTCTTTGTTGTCCACATCACACTCTGACAGGATTCCTCCAAATTTAATTTATGCACCTGCTATTTTTATTTTATCTGAGTGATTTTCAGGGGTTTCACCATACCAAAACCTAAACTTTGTCATTTCAAAAGGCAACAGGCAGACTTATTTGTATATTAGTTTGTCATATCAAGCTTATATTCAAATGTGAATATGTATGTGAAGTTGCGAAGACCTTCATGTTAATTCTTTTTGTGCTTCTGTATTATGTTAAATTGCTAATTCTTGTTTTGTAGGGGAAATTATTGCTGATTGATTTCAATCCATTTGGTAGTGTAACAGATAGTTTAATGTTTACCTGGAAAGAACTGGAGGAGTCTGAATCATTAGAGAGTACTGGTACAGATAGTGTTGATGTAAGATACTAGGGAGGGGTGTAGATGTAAATAGAGAAGGACTGAATAGTTCACCAGGTTGCAGAAAGTGCAAAACTTGTTTATAATTTTGTGATGTTGAGTGAAAAGTAGGTACCGCTATTGTGTAATCAATCTTTAATTCAGATACTTTTAAAAAAAACTTTATACAAAGCTTGCACAAATATTTAATTTATGCACTTGCTGTTATGGAATTTCCTTTTATTCCAAACTTGGTAATTAAGTAATCTTCAGTAAAGTTTACAAAAGATAGTACCAATGTAGAGTAATCAGCTTATCCTCAAGTTTTCAATGCAGATCCTTACAAACTTCACAGAAAGTTTGCACACATATTGAAGATTTGCACCTCCTATTATAAGAAGTGGTTTAAAATATATTTGCTTGTTTTTTACTTGTTATAAAAGATAAATCGTGTTAATGATTATTTTTAGACAAATGAGTAGTTTCATCAAAATGTGATTTATAATAATAAAAAATATTTTTCATTATCAGTTTCCAGCATTTAGATGTGTAGCAAGACCAGAAGGTGTACAGCCAAGTCCATTTGCAACATGTGGTGTTCCTAGAGATATTATTGATCTAGCCACTGGTCAAGATCCTTACAAACTTATGGATTTACTTAAACTGGTAGGTCAAAACTTTTGTGATCATATATTCCTGTATTTAGTTCTAAGGTATTTCAAGGCATAAGGCCAACTAAAATTAATTCGTAGATTTTCATCAAAATTTTTTAAAAAATGGGGCGGGTGGGAGGATTTTATTTTTAAAATTTTATTTCATATGAAACCCTCGTCATGAGTTTTTCATACCGCGGGGTATATGCTAGTGGGAAACAAGCTTGTATAATGTATATACATGCTGTATAAGGAATCCTACACTATTTTTCAAACTCTTAAATAAAAATCCCTGATTGGCAACCACTGTTATACAAGCAATTGCCGCTTTAGAAACCTATTTATAGTAGACATCAAAAAGAAGAGAAATGCTCTCTTCAGTCTTCAGTTAGACTACTAGTATACCTACACCACATTTATTTTGCTTTCTAAGCAATGGTTTGTAGTCGTCATAAAATCAATTAAATGTTTTGGTACAATTGTATGCAACACAAGTATTACGAGTACAGAATAAAATGTAAACTCAGTGTTGAAAGAAATTATGATGTAAAACATGAACTTAACCAAAAAATTAGTTGTGGCTTAATGACTAAATTGATGGTAGGCACAGTAACAGAGGGTGTTTGCTGTTTGTCAACAAAAACAAAAGCCATGGGTGAATAGAAGGGCTTGTTATAATTAAAATGCATGTTTGTCGACATTTTTTTCTCAATATACGGTCATAATTCAAACAAGTTCGTGCTTGTGTCAATTTCTTTAATCCAGTCATGTTTTTTGAACCAATTTGTTCTATGATTCTTGCGCTTTGGATTTCATTCACAGTCCAAATTTCCTGACACAAAGTCATTGTATAAATAAAGAAAAAAACATGATTTTCGATTCACTTGTGACTACCGGTGACTACCGCAATTTGCGTTCAAGGACAAGGCGTTTTACTCGTAACTCGAATATTTCATGCCCTTCTCGTTATCAATCTCTATTCTCGGTAGATGATGTTGTCATCATAGAGCAGCAGAATATTTAGACTTAATCATTTTCGATGGGATTACTCCGGCGAACAATACAAAAAAGAAATTTGAAACAGGAAGTTTCGAATGAAACGAAATTATCGATGGTTCCTGGTAACGGACATGACCAAAATCCGGAAATCGTATTTTTGTTAAATAAAAAAAATCCGGGCTGGACGATTTCAGAGGGGCGGGCGGGGATGAAAATCTAGCAATTAATTTTAATTGGCCTTATGGAAAAAAAACCTGGAATAATTATATGCTGTAAATCCTAGTTTAATAAGGTTCTCCACACTTTGAATAAAATAAGTTTGGCTGGTTTAATTTTCATAAATTTGAACAAAATAATAATTGTGACCTGTTGATAAAAATATTATAATTTCAAGAAATCTGAACCACAAAATTTATAAGAACAATTTCATTGAATGTACTGCATATTGACAAACACTAATTTTGATCAATGAGAAGTTTGATTTCTCCTTAAATACTAATACTTTGATTAAAACATTCAGACAATTTGTAAAGAGTTAACTCCCTCAGGTGTTCTGTCCCCCCTTCTAAATAGAGAAACACAAATAATTTGGATTCCCCCCCCCCCCCCCTTCCAAATAGTAGTTGCTATTGCTACTTACAATAGATTGTAATGAGCTTTCAAATATTTTGACCTATACGTACTGATGCAATAATAAAAAAAATTAAATGCAATCACTGGCAATGTTCTCCCCAAGGCCTTTTAGCATCATGGTAATGTGATGCTATAATCTTTAATGTGATGCTATCAGAAGTGGTTTTCTTATAGATTATGTTATGGATGTGATGCTATAATTTTTAGAAACAAGATGGTATTTCACTTTCCCCTGTTTATCAGGATGCTATATGAAATATCTGGGGAGAACACATTGTGATTGTAAATTTTTAGAACCTTTCAGGGCTTATCTCATACCTTCATTATCTATTGTAATCAATTATTAAATATAGTATTGTCACTTTTCCTACAGAAAGTTCAAACACAGAATGAAGAATCATCTGATGAAGAAGAAGACACCAGTACAACACCAACAACTTGATATTGTACAGAATGACAGGTCTATCATTCATGTCATATAACACATAGATCATTGGTCACATGAAAGAAGTTGTACAGAATCATCCATCGGCTTAGATATCAAATGTACAAAATCCAAGTTAAAGAAAACTTTATGTATGGCAGTGCACTTTTAATGTATAATTTGAGTGATGACTGGTATAAATTTCTGTCAGTATTTTGTTATTCTATCATTTATAACATCTATTTTAGAAATCATTAAGTCTTATTTAATATTATGAAATTAGTAAACTAGAGGAATTTCTTGTATTTGTTTATATGAAACTCTATTTTTGCTCTTTCCTTCTTTAAACACCACATTGTTTATTATATATACAAACATGAATAATAAATGGAATTCATTGTTATTATAATAAACAATTTTTCTAATGTGTATCATTCTCTTCCTTGCTTGATGAAAACAGGAAATTTAGATAAAAGATCTTAAAGGGTACAGTCAGGAAAGAGTTTTGTACAAGGAAATTATTATAGATAATAGATCACTCAGGGTAGTCAGGAAAGAGGTTTTGTACAAGTAAATTATTTATGTGTTCTGATAATAAAACACATTCTTATGGGAGAATAAAATATTGTTACTCATATTGAGAAATAAATAGTTTTTTTAAACAGACATTTTATGTGTAAATGATAATTATACTAATGATTGCTATATCTAACAAGCATGGACCTTTCTTAAAACATGCATCATTTTTAAAGATCTAGAGACACAACCAAATGACACCAAAAACCAATGGCCAACTTGGGATACTAGTATTTCCCAAAAATAAAGATGAATGGTCAGTGCCTAAAATGGTGATGTGCTTCTAGGTTACTGGTGAAGTATTCAACAGTTAGGCTCCAAGATTTTGTCTTTTGATCCTTATATTAAATCTTTACCAAAGCGAGATTTATGCTTTTCCTTTAGAGAAGGAAGATCACTATTGATATATAGGTCACAAAGTCAAGGTTTGATGAAATATTTTTAAACTGATATTTGTTTTAAATTTATTCTCTTCCAAAAATTTGAACCAATGTTTAGCTAACTGTACTTCCTGGAGTGACAGAAACCCCTTAGTTTCCATATTTTTAGATTTGCAAAGTGAGACAAACTATATCTGACCTACACAAACTTTTGGGATAAAGCATTATTTTAGGTACTATAGCTGTAATTAATAGTTATGGAAATTTATCGCATAATCAACTTTTATATTGAAATCCAATTTTAAAGAGAATTATTAACTGTAACTTGAAGTCAATGTTATAATCAGAACCCACCCTATATGTTTATACCATGTGCTTTCCACTTACTGAGGCAGTATTACAGTTCATCCTGTCCAGGAATTTTTCCCTTTGCTATCTGCAAAATTGGAAACAAAGTCAACAGTCAAGAATGTGTGAAAGGATAACTTGCTGTAAATTTGAGTTTTTGTGTAGCATTGTTTCTAATTGAAAATGTCAGTTGAGGAGAAAAAATACATATACGCCTTGTAAGGTAAATTCAATCTTTGATTGACCCTGCCCAAAGGCACTTGTTTCTATCCATGGGAAGACCCACTATCTACTCTTAAATATATGTTGATAGTGGGTCTTCCCAGGAATAGAAACAAGTGCCTGTGATCCTGCCATTAGTCTGACAGAGTTTGAGGTTTAAATTTATGTATGATCAGTCATAATAGCTAAACTCAGACCAGAGACATATGTCTCTACTCAGACTAAACTAAAGGATTATTTATTATACGACCGCAACAATTGAAAATTTTTTGGTCGTATATTGGTATCAAGTTGGCGTCGTTGTCCGTAGTCATCATCGTCTGAAGACATTTAGTTTTCGCACTCTAAATTTAGTTTAAGTAAATAGAAATCTATGAAATTTAAACATTAGGTTTATGACCATAAAAGGAAGGTTGGGATTGATTTTGGGTGTTTTGGTCTCAACAGTTTAGGAATTGGGGGCCAAAAAGGGCCCAAATAAGCATTTTACTTGGTTTTCGCACAATAACTTTAGAATAAGTAAACAGAAATCTATGGAATTTTAACATAAGGTCTATGACCACAAAAGGAAGGTTGGGATTGATTTTGGGAGTTTTGGTCCCAACGAATTAGGGGCCAAAAGGGTCCAAAATTAATCTTTGTTTGATTTCATCAAAAAGTTAACTATTGGGGTTCTTTGATATACCGAATCTAACCGTGTATTTAGATTCTTAATTTTTGGTCCCGTTTTCAAATTGGTCTACATTAAGGTCCAAAGGGTCCAAAATTAAACTTTGATTTTGATTTTAACAAAAATTGAATTCTTGGGGTTCTTTGATATGCTGAATCTAAACATGTACTTAGTTTTTTTATTATGGGCCCAGTTTTCAAGTTTTCAAATCGGGGTTCAAAATTAAACTTTGTTTGATTTCAATAAAAATTCAATATATGGGGTTCTTCAATATGCTGAATCTAACCATGTATTTAGATTTTTAATATTTAGGACCGATTATCAAATTGGTCCACATTGAGTTCTAAAGGGTCCAAAATTGAACTTTATTTGATTTCATCAAAAATTGAATTCTTTGGGTTCTTTGATATGATGAATCTGACCATGTATTTAGATTTTTGGATATTGGAATACCACAAAGGGATGGTAAGAATTGTCTTTGGGAGTTATGGCTCAAACCATTAAGGAATAAGGTGCAAA
The DNA here is from genome assembly GCF_965363235.1 of Mytilus galloprovincialis. Taxonomy (NCBI): domain Eukaryota; kingdom Metazoa; phylum Mollusca; class Bivalvia; order Mytilida; family Mytilidae; genus Mytilus; species Mytilus galloprovincialis. The sequence continues at coordinate 104,609,507 of NC_134838.1, forward strand.
AAAAGGGGAAAAGGGTTTCAAGGTTAATGAACAATTACTTAAGTACTAAACATAATTTAAAAGCAGTGTAAGGTTGGTAATTTAAACTAATTTTAATAGCTCACCTAAACTGCTCTTAAATTATGTATATTGGAAATTTGCCAAAAACTTTGTTATAATATTAATAAATTCCATTGGAAAGTTGCCAAAAACTTTAGGTTAATGAACTTCATTGCTCTTAAATTATGTATATTGGAAATTTGCCAAAAACTTTGTTATTAATAAATTCCATTGGAAATTTGCCAAAAACTTTAGGTTAATGAACTTCATTGGAAATTTGCCAATATAAAATGTTGCATTAGAGTTATCTTTCTTTGTCAAGAATAGTAGTCAAATCAACTTAAATCATGACTGTATGACATTTTATATTTTATGATGTATTTATATGAGTAGTTAGGAATTTGAATTGAGATTATTTTTAGCTCACCTGGCCCAAGTGAGCTTTTCCCATCACTTGGCGTCTGTCGTCGTCCTCCGTCGTCGTCCATCGTCGTTAACTTTTACAAAAATCTTCTCCTCTTAAACCAAACTTGGCAACAATCATTTTTGGGATATCTAGTTTAAAAATGTGTGGCGTGACCCGGCCAACCAACCAAGATGGCCGCCATGGCTAAAAATAGAACATAGGGGTAAAATGCAGTTTTTGGCTTATAACTCAAAAACCAAAGCATTTAGAGCAAATCTGACAGGGTTTAATTGTTTATCACGTCAAGATCTATCTGCCCTGATGTTTTCACATGGATCGGACAACCCGTTATTAGGTTACTGTCCTGAATTGGTAATTTTAAGGAAATTTTGCCTTTTTTATACGCCCGTCAAAATTTTGACGGGACGTATTATGGTATACAAATGTCCGGTGTCCGTCCGTCCGTCTGTCGTACCGTCTGTCTGTCCGTCTGTCCGGCGTAAACATGTCGCACCGTAACTTGAGAATGACTTATCCAAATTTTATGAAACTTAATATTGTTGTTTCTTATGATGGTCAAATGATCTGTATACTTTTTGGTGAAAATAAGATTTAAACTTTTTGAGTTACAGCACTTTGTAACTAAAACAGGGGTGTGTTTTTTTCACATGTCGCACCGTATCTCAAAAATGATTCTTGATTGTGGCTTAAAACTTTAAACACTTCTTAGTTATATTAATCTTAATATCTGTATACTTTTTGGTGATGATTCAAAATTTCATTTTTGAGTATTTTGTAAAAAAGGTGGAGGTGGTTTTTACATGTCGCACCATATCTCAAAAACCATTTATGATTATTGCTTAAAACTTTACACATATCTTTGTTATATTAATGTAAAGATCTGTATACTTTTTGGTGATGAGTCAAAATTTCATTTTTGAGTTATTGAGTATTTTGTAAAAAAAGGGGAGGGTTTTTTTACATGTCGTGCCATATCTCAAAAACAATCGATGATTATTGCTTAAAACTTTACACAAGTCTTTGTTATATTAATCTAAAGATCTGTATAATTTTTGGTTTGATTTAAAATTTTATTTAAAAAAAAAATAGGGTGGGGAATTTCACATGTCCCACCTTGTCTCAATCAAAGCCTTAAAGGGCTATTGGTACTTTACGGAACGGAACGGAACGGAACGGAACGGAACGGAACGGAAAGGAATTTCATTTAAGGTATCCAAAGGGGGCATTTATCAAAATTTCGAAAAATCTTTAAAACAAAACAAACTTTAAAATTTCTGTGTTTTACGGTTTTCCATATACAAATAACACAAATGTATACTTAATCTCATCTTCACAGGTGAAATGTGTAATAATGTATAACATCGGAAAATATTCTGTAGATGAATATGTCGGATTGTCCTGATAAATTATCATGAAATTAACGCATTTGCAAGTCATGCATTATGATATCTAGACTGACCTCACGTCGTCCTTGATTAGAGACAGTGATCAAAATGAATCTGATTTAAACTTTTTAATTTATTTTTCCGTTCCGTTCCGTTCCGCAAAGTACCAATTGCTCTGAGGAATTGGTATTTAACGGAAAAAACGGAAACAGACATCTTTAATGTAATTAAAGCAGTATGATAAAAAAAAAATTGTCTGACACCTCTTTTTGCATGAGTGGTATGTGTTTTAGATAGCATTTTCGACTTGATCAATAATAAAAAATTTAACACAAAGGCAGGTTACACAAGAAGTCTTTCTCCTTCCATCGGTAATTATATTTTAAAAAAGAGGCATTCAACAGCCCGTTCCGACGATGATTAGAGACAGTGATCAAGTTGAATCTGATGTAAACTTTTTAATTTATTTTTCCGTTACGTTCCGTTCCGCAAAGTACCAATTGCTCTGAGGAATTGGTATTTAACGGAAAAAACGGAAACAGACATCTTTAATGTAATTAAAGCAGTATGATAAAAAAAAATTGTCTGACACCTCTTTTTGCATGAGTGGTATGTGTTTTAGATAGCATTTTCGACTTGATCAATAATAAAAAATTTAACACAAAGGCAGGTTACACAAAAAGTCTTTCTCCTTCCATCGGTAATTATATTTTAAAAAAGAGGCCTTCAACAGCCCGTTCCGACGATGATTAGAGACAGTGATCAAGTTGAATCTGATGTAAACTTTTTAATTTATTTTTCCGTTCCGTTCCGTTCCGCAAAGTACCAATTGCTCTGAGGAATTGGTATTTAACGGAAAAAACGGAAACAGACATCTTTAATGTAATTAAAGCAGTATGATAAAAAAAAAATTGTCTGACACCTCTTTTTGCATGAGTGGTATGTGTTTTAGATAGCATTATCGACTTGATCAATAATAAAAAATTTAACACAAAGGCAGGTTACACAAAAAGTCTTTCTCCTTCCATCGGTAATTATATTTTAAAAAAGAGGCCTTCAACAGCCCGTTCCGACGATGATTAGAGACAGTGATCAAGTTGAATCTGATGTAAACTTTTTAATTTATTTTTCCGTTCCGTTCCGTTCCGCAAAGTACCAATTGCTCTGAGGAATTGGTATTTAACGGAAAAAACGGAAACAGACATCTTTAATGTAATTAAAGCAGTATGATAAAAAAAAATTGTCTGACACCTCTTTTTGCATGAGTGGTATGTGTTTTAGATAGCATTTTCGACTTGATCAATAATAAAAAATTTAACACAAAGGCAGGTTACACAAAAAGTCTTTCTCCTTCCATCGGTAATTATATTTTAAAAAAGAGGCCTTCAACAGCCCGTTCCGACGATGATTAGAGACAGTGATCAAGTTGAATCTGATGTAAACTTTTTAATTTATTTTTCCGTTCCGTTCCGTTCCGCAAAGTACCAATTGCTCTGAGGAATTGGTATTTAACGGAAAAAACGGAAACAGACATCTTTAATGTAATTAAAGCAGTATGATAAAAAAAAATTGTCTGACACCTCTTTTTGCATGAGTGGTATGTGATTTAGATAGCATTTTCGACTTGATCAATAATAAAAAATTTAACACAAAGGCAGGTTACACAAAAAGTCTTTCTCCTTCCATCGGTAATTATATTTTAAAAAAGAGGCCTTCAACAGTCCGTTCCGACGATGATTAGAGACAGTGATCAAGTTGAATCTGATGTAAACTTTTTAATTTATTTTTCCGTTCCGTTCCGTTCCGCAAAGTACCAATTGCTCTGAGGAATTGGTATTTAACGGAAAAAACGGAAACAGACATCTTTAATGTAATTAAAGCAGTATGATAAAAAAAAATTGTCTGACACCTCCTTTTGCATGAGTGGTATGTGTTTTAGATAGCATTATCGACTTGATCAATAATAAAAAAATTAACACAAAGGCAGGTTACACAAAAAGTCTTTCTCCTTCCATCGGTAATTATATTTTAAAAAAGGGGCCTTCAACAGCCCGTTCCGACGATGATTAGAGACAGTGATCCAGTTGAATCTGATGTAAACTTTTTAATCTATTTTTCCGTTCCGTTCCGTTCCGCAAAGTACCAATTGCTCTGAGGAATTGGTATTTAACGGAAAAAACGGAAACAGACATCTTTAATGTAATTAAAGCAGTATGATAAAAAAAAATTGTCTGACACCTCTTTTTGCATGAGTGGTATGTGTTTTAGATAGCATTTTCGACTTGATCAATAATAAAAAATTTAACACAAAGGCAGGTTACACAAAAAGTCTTTCTCCTTCCATCGGTAATTATATTTTAAAAAAGAGGCCTTCAACAGCCCGTCCCGACGATGATTAGAGACAGTGATCAAGTTAAATCTGATGTAAACTTTTTAAGTTTTTTAGATGAAAATAACAAATCTTCCAACAAAATGACTAAAATGTATAAAACCAATGCATGAATATCGCCCAGCAAACGCCCTTGTCACCATCTTATGGTGTTTATATATCTCAACTTGTACGATTTGCTCGTGTATGTAACAATGTATTAGATTTTAGCGAGAGAAATTTATGTATTACTGAAAAATTATTACACCAGGGTTTTCGATATCACAAACTGGTCAAAACATTTACTAAATTTTATCACCGGTATAAGGAAATAATTCGTAAATATAACTCAACATGCAGACATCTTATACGTTCATGTATTTCACATCCAAAATTTTATGGAAATATTCTTTATAAAGCACAAAAATGTCAGTATTCTCCTCAGAAACTAACAAAACCTTTAAATAGACTTATTAAAAGGGGATATAGTTACGATACTGTTGTCAGGTCATTAAAGATTGCATATTTTGGCTTTAACATTGATTCACTGATAGGGTCTTTGCATCGGAACTAAACACATTTATTTCTAAAAAAACAGTTGTTGGCATGACACGGGTTATGTTCTTCTCATATATTTTATGATAGTATGATACTAAACCCCTAACGGGAGGGATTGTACCTGATATTCATATGATGAAGACATAATCTTTCAATCAGTTTAATTGAGGTCTGGAGCTGGCATGTCAGTTAACTGCTAGTAGTCTGTTGTTATTTATGTATTATTGTCATTTTATTTATTTTCTTTTGTTACATCTTTTGACATCAGACTTGGACTTCTCTTGAACTGAATTTTAATGTGCGTATTGTTATTCTTTTACTTTTCTACATTGGCTAGAGGTATAGGGGGAGGGTTGAGATCTCATAAACATGTTTAACCCCGCCGCAATTTTGCGCCTGTCCCAAGTCAGGAGCCTCTGGCCTTTGTTAGTCTTGTATGATTTTAATTTTTAATATCTTGTGTATAATTCGGAGTTTAGTATGACGTCCATTATCACTGTACTATTATGCATATTTTAGGGGCCAGCTGAAGGACACCTACGGTGCGGGAATTCTCGCTACATTGAAGACCCATTGGTTGCCTTCGGCTGTTGTTTGCTCTATGGTCGGGTGGTTGTCGCTTTGACATATTCACCATTTCCTTTCTCAATTTTATCCATGTAATCTATATTTATTGTAGCATGCTAACATAAGAAATCAGAGCTATTTAAAACGTTTCTCTTGTTAAAATGTTTCTTAGGAGAGGATCTGTTTTTGCCAAACTTTTAACAATTATTTAAGAGTGCTCAACTAAATAGAAATTTGTATAGTGAAAAAGTCTTCTCTATAATGATAACAATTATCTTTGCTGTTTCTGAACACCTCAAATATATGTACACAACTCTTAACATGGGCGATCTAATATTAAACAGAATTTTAATTTAACTAAACAAGTTGTACTATTACACCATTGCTCTTGAGGGGATAGAGTAGTGCTCACGGCGACTTGAACAGCGCCTCATTATATAGATCAAGATCCGAAATCGGCAGCTTTGAATTATACGTGTTATATTTGTTTATTGCTTTTTTTTCTAGAAACCGGAAACGCTGTTTTTCTTGCTTTTTATTGGTTTACATTTAGTAGTGAGTGCAAGTAAAGGGGTCTCTTATAACTTACTATATTGGATGTGATTTGTTCATTGTTGAATGCCATTAGGCATACGATGTTTTATTGGGGTATACATCTTTATTAGTTCGTCTTTTGATAAAAGTTGTCTCATTTGTAATCATACCCTGTAATAACAACCACAGTTGAGTTGCACGTTTTATTTTTAATAAGGGCAGTTACAAGGATGGGGAAGGTAACGAAGTCACCTATGCATAAGTATTAACTACATGATAACAGCAAACTACATGATAACAATTGATTGATATTACATCTCTCTTTCTCTCGCAAATGAAACTAATTGAAGAATTTTAAAAGTCTCTAATCGCACTCACAAATTGAATTAAATTGAATTGTCAATATATGAAAATTTCGGATTTCGGAACTAGCAACTTTAAAGTCTATTCTAATGAAAACTAAAAAAAAAATGAAACTCGCTCATAAAGTTCTACGCTAATATGAGAAAACTTAAAAGTCTAATTCACAAAATTTTACAAATCAAGCTTCTCTGGTTTCTTGACAAGCCTTCCTGATTTAGTCATTGTCACATCTGAGCGCATCACTTCCTCGTCGCGTTCTTTACTTACATCTAGCTTATTGTCATTTGCTTCTTTCGGGGCGGTCTCGATTCTATTAGGTAGATTGTCTAATTCGAAATTGTCACTTGTTGTCTCACGGTTAATGTCCTTGGAGGCTGTTTCGGTAGAAGTACGCAAGTGTTTACGATTTCTCCTGTACAAGCGATTGTTTTCTGAATCGGACCTTTGCACAATATAAGATCTCGGTTTGTCGCTGTGCTTGACAATAGTTCCTGGTTTCCATTCCTTCGAGCCGGGTAAAGGTGTCATACGCACGGCACATTTATCATTTATTGTTGGTAATTCTTTCACTCCTCTGCGTTTGTCATAATAAAACTTTTGCTTTTCTTTCTCGCGGTCAAAGTGTCTTTTTACATTCATTGAGTTGTTCATATTAGGCTTCAACACTTCTTTTGACGTAGGCAGAGTATTTCTCGGTCGTCTACCCATTAGAAGTTGGGAAGGCGACAAGTCAATTCCTTCTAATGGTGTAGTACGGTAATCTAATAGGCTCAAATGTTTGTCATCAGATTTTCTCCAGAGATTTTTAACGGTTTGTATTGATCTTTCGGCTTCACCATTTGCACTTTGAAAATGTGGACTCGATGTTTGGTGGTCAATTCCGAGTTCCTTACTGAACTTCTTAAACTCGGACGAACTAAACTGTGGTCCATTATCTGAACGTAATGTAGTTGGTATTCCATGTGTTGCAAATATGGATTTTAGCGCTTCAACTATAGCTGTAGTATTGGTTGAATTCAACGGTAACACATCAATGTACTTAGAATAATAATCCACGGTAAGTAAGACGCCTCCGGGTGCGGGAATTTCTCGCTACATTGAAGACCTGTTGGTGACCCTCTGCTGTTGTTTTTTATTTGGTCGGGTTGTTGTCTCTTTGACACATTCCCCATATCCATTCTCAATTTTATGTAAGCTTTACTCTGAAAGTCAAACAAGTCACATCCAACTAACATATACGGTAGATCCGGGGTCGGAGTAGGTTTAAGCGGTTCAGCTGGCTGCTGATTTTGATATGACGCGCAAAGCGCACAATTTTCAATTAATCGCTCAACTTCTGTATTCATACGTGGCCAGAACATTACTTCTCGAGCACGTTTCTTGCATTTTGTCATGCCAAGATGAGATTTGTGTATGAGTTTTAACATGTTGTCACGCAAACTGGGCGGAATCACAATTTTAAGTCCCTTGTAAATAATTCCATCAAGAACAGATAACTGATCACGAGAATCCCAGTACTCTCGGACTTCAAACGGAGTTTCGACTTTAAGATCTGGCCATCCTTTAAGAATTATTTCATTAAGTTCAAACAATTCGGATTTCGTTGCATCCTGTATTTCGGAATATTTGTCCTTGCTGACTGATATCATGCAAATCATGTCCTGGACGATATCTCCTTCTTCAGTATTGTTTTCTACGGACAAAAATGCTCTCGATAAAGCGTCGGATATTTTCATGTCTTTTCCTTTCCGATAACACACTTGAATGTCGTACCATTGTAATTTTAACATCATTTTCTGTATACGAAGCGGTGCTGCTAATAATGGCTTTTTAAAAATTTGTTCTAGCGGTTTATGGTCGTTATGTATGATAGTTTTCTTCCCAAAAATATAACAATGAAACTTCTTCGTACTGAACACTATGGAGAGCATCTCCTTCTCAATCTGTGCATAACGTTTTTCAGACTCAGATAAGGAACGAGATGCATAAGCAATAACACGGCCTTCTTGCATTAAAACGGCGCCTAGCCCTTCTTGACTAGCATCACACTTGATTTCAACAGGTTTCTTAACATCGAAAAATGCAAGAACTGGCGTTGTACTTCACAAACGCTTCAATTCATGAAAGCTCTTTTCCTGTTCGTATTCCCATATGAATAAAACATCAAATTTCAATAGTGTCCTCAACGGAGCATCCACTTGACTGAGATTTGGTATAAACTTTGAAAGGTACTGAACAAGTCCTAAGAATCTACGAACACCTTCCTTGTTTTGTGGAGCAGGCATTTCGACTACAGCCTGGATTTTAGCAGGATCCGGTAGGAGTCCTTTGTCGGTGATAACATGGCCCATGTACGCAACTTTAGCTTTTCTCACAAAGCATTTATCAAAATTTAAACGTAAGTTATGTTTAGTAGCACGTTCAACCACTTGTTTCAGAATTTTGTCATGTTCTTCCATGTTTCGGCCTGCAATAAGAATGTCATCTATAATAGCGGTAGTTCCTATAATGCCTTCGAGCATCTGATCCATAATACGCTGGTATATTTCTGGTGCGGACTTGATTCCGAAAGGTAAGCGTAACCATCTATATCGGCCAATCGGAGTATTGAAAGTTGTCAAATATGAAGACGGTTCTTCTAGTTTAATTTGTAGGAATCCAGACTTAGCATCTAGTACCGAAAATACTTTAGCATCTGGTATCAACGGTATTACGTCTTCAATTGTCTTTAACGGATAGTTTTCATGTTGAATCACTTCGTTCAGATCTTTCGGGTCGATACAAATTCTGACTTTGTCCTTTCTAAGTGCGACTACCATGGAACTGACCCACTCTGTCGGTTCTTCAACTTTTGTTATGTAACCGTTTTCTTCCATGTTTCTAAGTTCAGTTATCGCTTTTTCCTTAATAGCGGCAGGAATTCGTCTCGGTGCATGCACTACACCCTTTGCATTTTCAGCTACTGTGAGTCGATATTCACCTGGTAATGTTCCAGATGTTTTTATCAGTTCTGGAAAGTCATGTGACAATTCATTTGGCTTAGCAATTTCCTCTATAGTGTCAATTGTGTCTATTCTTTTCACGAGATTCAAACTCTCTGCAAAGTCGCCACTGATAATATTGTCCTGTTCCATATCGACAATTTCAAAAGTTTCATAAATTTCACGATCCTTGAATATAACCGGAAGTCTTATTTTACCGATCTGTTGAATCTTGTGTCCTGTGTACGATTTCAGAATTTTCTTTGAATCGGTAATTTCAAACATTTTACTCTTTAATTCTAATTTATTGAGTGATTTCTTGGAAATTATACTACACTTTGCACCGGTGTCAATTCTGACCGGAAGTGCCTTGTCACCGATGTGAACGTCTACAATCCATCTATCTTCTGAGTTTCGCCAAGTCTCAGTTTTTACGGTTGATATGTATAATAATTCATCTCCACTTTTGTCACTATCTTGACTATCACAACTGTTCTGATCTACTTCTTGAATCATGTTGATTTTTCTAAGTCTCTTTCTACAAACTTTTAACCAATGATCAGGCTTTTTGCAGTATTTACATGTTGTGCCTTTTACTGGACATCTGTTGTTTCCATGCGTTGTTCCACAATTTCCACATTTTGACTGATGATCATGATGATAGGTATCTTGTCTTCTTTTATCTTGTTTATTGTTATTTTGAGTGTTTACAGGCGGTCTACGGTATTGTTGTTTTGTACCTTTGTGATCTTTCTTTTTGTCGTAAGAGTGTTCACTGACGCGTAGAATTTCTTCGCCACGAATCATTTTGAGTTAGTTTTTGTGATAGTTCAAATTGTTGCCCAATCTCAATAGCTTTTGCTATAGTCAAATCTGAGCCTTTGTCAAGCATTCTCTCTTGAACTTTTGAATGTTTAACGCCACTGATTATTAGATCTATCAAGATATCTTCGGTGTTTCCATAGTCACAGTCCATCAATAATAATCTGAGGTCTTTAACAAAATTATCAAAGTTCTCACCTTCAGTTTGTTTCCTTTGACATGCTTTAAATCTGGCTACACGTTTATTTGTCCTAGGGCGGATGTATGTTTCCAGTTTTCCTAGAATTATGTCGGGGTTGTCTTGCTCATTTTCTTGCCACACAAAAGTTTTGTAGACTTCACGTCCTTGTTGTCCAATCCATAGTCCTAACCAACCTGCGCGGTCAGCAGGCTCTGCCTTAACTAGGGGACCCTTGAATGTAAACTCAACATGTTGTTTGAATCTTTGAAATTCTTGGTACACGTCTGGTGCACCCCAATTTAAGGTAGATGGGGTGTCTAAATTATAATCCATAGAATCTTTTAATAATTTGCCAAAATGTAGTTCATATCCTGCTTGTTTAAAAACATTAATAAAAAGAATGGGTCACCAGACTTATTTTCACACTATAGGGTGTGCAAAATTGTCAAGATTTTGTATAGATTATGCATGGAAAACCCATTTTTCCGCCATAAAACACAAACAATACCATAGAATTTTGAGATAAAATATGAGAAGATAGCTCCTATATTATGCTTTCAGATAAGAAAAAGAAAAAATGGGGTCACCGGACTCGTTTTCTTGATACATGTAAAAATGGGTAAATTCCTAACACATTCTATTGTAAAAGTAACACTATCTGAATTATCTGCCCTTGCATTTGAGTTGCCTCCCCTTATTTGACAAAGTTGGAAAAAATATAATCAAACATAGGAATTCTTATATTTGTAAAATACAATAAAAAATATGATCAAACATTGCATTTTCTATATTACAAAAAATGTATAATGAAAATTCTTACACATAAATTACCTACTCCTATAAAAATTTGCACATTTCATCAAAGATCTAGACCTTAAGAGAGCCGTGGTGTAGTGGTTAGTGCATCGGACTACTAACACAAAGGTTCCTGGTTCGATTCCCGTTTGGGATGAAAATTTCAGGAACTCAATTTTCGGCTCTCCCTTGACACCATTTGCGAGTATGGTCTTGAGGAAACGATGATAGTCCGTCGGACGGGGACGATAAATGGCTGGCCCGTGTTAAGAGAGAGCCATATCTCTTGCACGTTAAAGACACCCTTGTAGATTTCGAAAAAGAGTAGGCTAATGCCGCTACAAGGCAGCACTCGCACCCGCAAAGTGGAAAGGGATTAATATAAGTTGTAAAAACTTGTTTCCCAATCCACTATAAATAAATATGTTTAAACTAAAGATCTAGACCTTGTTTTCTAGTATTTCAAAATCCAAAATGGAGGAAGACACCCTATCTACCTTAATGATGGGTGTTCGAACTGAAACCCGGTTGCCATACTTGTTACTGATCAATGTCACCTGTTGTACACAAATTGTGCAATAATATTCTCTAAAATATCTTCCGGACGTTACTGCTGACAGGATTAATTGAATTGTTACTTAAATTCCGGCGTGTAATACGTCAAAACATCTGACACCATGTAATAACAACCACAGTTGAGTTGCACGTTTAATTTTAATAAGGGCAGTTACAAGGATGGGGAAGGTAACGAAGTCACCTATGCATAAGTATTAACTACATGATATAGCATATTAATCTATTGCAATAAAAAATCATAATATCTAATAAAATTTGTAGATTTAGCTAACAAAGTCCTTATATTTGTATAAAGTAACATTCGTTTATAGTGGAACATTGTTGTCATTGTTTTAACGTTGAATAAGCTACAATTAAAAATTGCTTGCTGGTCACTCTCTGTGATTACCATTATATTACGCTGGTTCATTTCCCAATCAATCTGTCACCAAGGGAAGATAAATAAATCGATTTTCGTTCATAGTCTTTTTCAAAAATGATGAACGGTTCTTTATATTAGTTTCATTTGCGAGAGAAAGAGAGATGTAATATCATTCAATTGTTATCATGTAGTTTGCTGTTATCATAACAGCAAACTACATGATAACAATTGAATGATATTACATACCCATTATGTCTGCTATGTTTATATAGACTACACTGCATTGGCTCTGCGATTCCAGTTTCCTTCTGTCGTCGTCAGGCAAGTATAATATTACATGAACATTCCTTCTGTCATCGTTGATTGAATTTATTTCCAAAAGAAGAATCATGAAATTTATAGTAGGATAAACAAAGAAGATTAACACATAAATTTTTATTTATATTCAAACCAAATTAAATCAAAATTCAAATCCCGTGTCTACTCTTAAAAAAATTCCTTCTGTCATCGTTGATTGAATTTATTTCCAAAAGAAGAATCATGAAATTTATAGTAGGATAAACAAAGAAGATTAACACATAAATTTTTATTTATATTCAAACCAAATTAAATCAAAATTCAAATCCCGTGTCTACTCTTAAAAAGTTTGCGTACAAGGATCTGACAACACTCCGTTTTACTTTCTGTCCTGGTAGTTTTTATATCAGCTAATAAAAATTTAAGCTTTCAAATTTTAAAAGTGTGTATTAATCCGACAAATTAAGAGAACCTCAAAAGATCTTTAAACAGAAAGTAAAATTGAGCGTTTTCAGATCCTTATAAGCAACGTATCGACACATTTTATATGATCTTTAGGGACAGACCATTTAACTTGCAGAGGGGGAGGCATGCGCGCATTTTATTTTTATTTTTGGGAAGTGGCGCGACAAATTATTTTTTTTCAAATTTAACATTATTTTTTATTGTAAATATCCTCTGTCAAAATTTTTTTTCTCCCTTTGCTGGCCAAATTATTTATTTTCTCTATTCAAAATCAACATATTTATTTACGAAAAAAAACATTAAATCAATTTTCAATAAGGCTCTCTATAGACACAATATTAACAACATGAATAAACATAATCTACTACTACGGTTTTTTTTTTTTAACGACCTTGACAAAAGCCCTTGCACGGTTGATATAAACCAAATCAATCTAGCAATACACAATGATGAATAATAGTATAAATATTAAATTACATAAACAAATACATGAACAAAACGGATTACATGATAGTGTTTTGAGTTTTATTGTTAAAATATATAATGATTTGTAAGTATACTTGAATGACGATACATTTTTTTGATTTCTTTGGATAGTGAATTCCACACCTTTTGACCACTAAAAGAAAAGCTTGGTTTGTATAATTCTGTATTTGATTTTGGAACAATACAATTATCTGAAAATGAGAGTCGAGTACTGTATGATTGTTTGCTATTTGTATTGACAAGTATTGGGGTACCAATCCATTGTTTTATTCATACATTAATAAGGACTTGTGGTATAATATTCTATTACATGTATTTACTGGAATTATTCCAGATTCTTTAAAAAGTTCAACAGATGGTTTTTGAAAATCGTGTTCATTTAAAATAATTCTAGCTTCCCTTTTTTGTAATTTAAGCAAACTGTCGATTAAAAATGTGTTACAGTTGCCCCATATTGAACAACAGTAGTCAAAATTTGGAAGAATGTATGCATTATAAAATAAAATTCTTGCATTATGATTTAAATATTTCTTGATCCTTTTTAGTAGAGCTAAAGGAAGAATTTACCTTAAAGTTTTTAATAACATATTTGATATGATCAGACCAAGACAGAGTTGCGTCCACAAAAATACCAAGGACTTGTTCACGCTGACTTTCATTAATATATTGATTATTAATGAAGATATTAAAAGGTTCATTACACATAACAGAAAGTTTGTGTTTTGAACATAAACACATTTTCTTTGTTTTGGATACATTGATTAACATTTTGTTTTCATCACACCAATGAGAAATATTTTCTAACACAGTATTTAGTGTCTGGCTATACAACTTTTGTTTTTACCAGTAACAGAAATAGTACTATCATCAGCCAAAAGATCACTGTTATGATTTGGATTACACAAAGGCAAAAAATTAATGAATAATAAGAATAATATGGGACCTTAAACGAACCCTTGAGGTACACCTGTTTTTACTTTTAATACACCTGAAAAAGTATTTGAAATATTTACAACCTGCTGTCTATCAGTTACATATGAAGTAAGCCAGTGCAGTGAAGAATAAGAAAATCTGTATTTTTGTAATTTCTGGAGAAGCAGTTTATGATGAAGAACATCAGAGGCTTTACAAAGATCCAGAAATACTGCTCCTACTAATTCGCCTTCATCAATTGCTTTTAACCATTTATCTAACAAAGTTGTCATGGCAGTTTGACAGGAATGGTTCGAACGAAAACCTGATTGCAGGACATACAACAGATTATATGTGTCCGTATAGTTCATTAAATAATTGTTTACGTGTCTCTCAAGTATTTTAGATACTAATTGTAAAAATGCAATTGGTCTGTAATTAAATACATCATTTTTAAACATTTATTTTCAAAAACTGGTATGACTTTATAGCTAGTTTGAATAATGATGGATAAACTGATTTTTTAATGCTTGAATTAAAAATTTGACATAAGGGAACTGAAATAAGATGAGAAGTAATTTTTAAAAACTTTGCACTGATATTATCAAGACTGCTTTTATTACATTACAGATGCCTGTTTCCGTTCGATTCCGTTAAATACCAATTCCTCAGAGCAATTGGTACTTTGCGGAACGGAACGGAACGGAAAAATAAATTAAAAAGTTTAAATCAGATTCAACTGGATCACTGTCTCTAATCATCGTCGGAACGGGCTGTTGAAGGCCCCTTTTTAAAAATATAATTACCGATGGAAGGAGAAAGACTTTTTGAAATGTAACCTGCTTTTGTGTTAAATTTTTTATTATTGATCAAGTCGAAAATGCTATCTAAAACACATACCGCTCATGCAAAAAGAGGTGTCAGACAATTTTTTTTTATCATACTGCTTTAATTACATTACAGATGTCTGTTTCCGTTTTTTCCGTGAAATACCAATTCCTCAGAGCAATTGGTACTTTGCGGAACGGAACGGAACGGAAAAATAAATTAAAAAGTTTACATCAGATTCAACTTGATCACTGTCTCTAATCATCGTCGGAACGGGCTGTTGAAGGCCTCTTTTTTAAAATATAATTACCGATGGAAGGAGAAAGACTTTTTGTGTAACCTGCCTTTGTGTTAAATTTTTTATTATTGATCAAGTCGAAAATGCTATCTAAAACACATACCACTCATGCAAAAAGAGGTGTCAGACAATTTTTTTTTATCATACTGCTTTAATTACATTAAAGATGTCTGTTTCCGTTTTTTCCGTTAAATACCAATTCCTCAGAGCAATTGGTACTTTGCGGAACGGAACGGAACGGAACGGAACGGAAAAATAAATTAAAAAGTTAACATCAGATTCAACTTGATCACTGTCTCTAATCATCGTCGGAACGGCCTGTTGAAGGCCCCTTTTTTAAAATATAATTACCGATGGAAGGAGAAAGACTTTTTGTGTAACCTGCCTTTGTGTTAAATTTTTTATTATTGATCAAGTCGAAAATGCTATCTAAAACACATACCACTCATGCAAAAAGAGGTGTCAGACAATTTTTTTTATCATACTGCTTTAATTACATTAAAGATGTCTGTTTCCGTTTTTTCCGTTAAATACCAATTCCTCAGAGCAATTGGTACTTTGCGGAACGGAACGGAAAAATAAATTAAAAAGTTTACATCAGATTCAACTTGATCACTGTCTCTAATCATCGTCGGAACGGGCTGTTGAAGGCCTCTTTTTTAAAATATAATTACCGATGGAAGGAGAAAGACTTTTTGTGTAACCTGCCTTTGTGTTAAATTTTTTATTATTGATCAAGTCGAAAATGCTATCTAAAACACATACCACTCATGCAAAAAGAGGTGTCAGACAATTTTTTTTTATCATACTGCTTTAATTACATTAAAGATGTCTGTTTCCGTTTTTTCCGTTAAATACCAATTCCTCAGAGCAATTGGTACTTTGCGGAACGGAACGGAACGGAAAAATAAATTAAAAGTTTACATCAGATTCAACTTGATCACTGTCTCTAATCATCGTCGGAACGGGCTGTTGAAGGCCCCTTTTTTAAAATATAATTACCGATGGAAGGAGAAAGACTTTTTGTGTAACCTGCCTTTGTGTTAAATTTTTTATTATTGATCAAGTCGATAATGCTATCTAAAACACATACCACTCATGCAAAAGGAGGTGTCAGACAATTTTTTTTTATCATACTGCTATAATTACATTAAAGATGTCTGTTTCCGTTTTTTCCGTTAAATACCAATTCCTCAGAGCAATTGGTACTTTGCGGAACGGAACGGAACGGAAAAATAAATTAAAAAGTTTACATTAGATTCAACTTGATCACTGTCTCTAATCATCGTCGGAACGGGCTGTTGAAGGCCTCTTTTTTAAAATATAATTACCGATGGAAGGAGAAAGACTTTTTGTGTAACCTGCCTTTGTGTTAAATTTTTATTATTGATCAAGTCGAAAATGCTATCTAAAACACATACCACTCATGCAAAAAGAGGTGTCAGACAATTTTTTTTTTATCATACTGCTTTAATTACATTAAAGATGTCTGTTTCCGTTTTTTCCGTTAAATACCAATTCCTCAGAGCAATTGGTACTTTGCGGAACGGAACGGAACGGAACGGAAAAATAAATTAAAAAGTTTAAATCAGATTCATTTTGATCACTGTCTCTAATCAAGGACGACGTGAGGTCAGTCTAGATATCATAATGCATGACTTGCAAATGCGTTAATTTCATGATAATTTATCAGGACAATCCGACATATTCATCTACAGAATATTTTCCGATGTTATACGTCATTATTACACATTTCACCTGTGAAGATGAGATTAAGTATACATTTGTGTTATTTGTATATGGAAAACCGTAAAACACAGAAATTTTAAAGTGTTTTGTTTAAAGATTTTTCGAAATTTTGATAAATGCCCCCTTTGGATACCTTAAATGAAATTCCTTTCCGTTCCGTTCCGTTCCGTTCCGTTCCGTAAAGTACCAATAGCCCCTTAAAGGCTGTAAAAGCAATTGCTGCCATGTTAATGTTTGGGGACTTTTATTTTTCATCCACATATATACAAGAATTAAACCTGACATGAGTGTTGTCTAGTTAAAAGTAAGAAGGTTTTAACTTTATATAAATAAAAGACTTTAGCAGAAAGTCATTTTTAATATGTTTTATATTTCACAAGGAGACAACACGTTTACCAGGCTAAAGTTGGGGTCAAATATACATGTGCTGAAACATATAACCCAAAAAGAAATCATCATGGATTATCCCCTGGTAGTGTTTGTAACTTCCTTGGCAATAATTTCCTTTATTGATTTAATTTTAACAATTTTCATTATTAATTTATATTTAACCATTAACACAAATGATTAAGTTAAAACATTTCAACTTTCCAGACGCAAATGTTAAAAAACGGGAAAGAAATAAAATATCTTACAAGACATAAACATGTAAAGAATAAATGTATATTTCAGCTTAATAAAAATATTTTCATAATGTTACTTTGTCATCATTTTTAAAACTAAGTTCCAAACATCATTGCTCAGTTGATATGTGTCCTTCTGATGTGGTACGAGCACAGGCACTTGTTTCTATCCATAGGAAGGTCGATTATCCATATAAATAGTTTTATATGGATAGTCGACCTTCCTATGGATAGAAACAAGTGCATGTGGGTACGAGATAACTACAATTCTCATGCAATCCCGAAAAGGGGGGGTCATCACAGACAAACATGACATTAAATCGTTATCACTGAACTAGTATATATATTGTATAGGGGACAGCTGAAGGACGCCTCCGGGTGCGGGAATTTTTCGCTGCATTGAAGACCTGTTGGTGACCTTAATTCTGCTGTTGTATGTTTTTCTATGGTCGGGTTGTTGTCTCTTTGACAAATTCCCCATTTCCATTCTCAATTTTATTATACGAACAAGAACAAACAGCTCTACGTTGCTTTGATATTTATCAATTTTCAGGACACATTGCGAAAAATGATCTTCAATATTTCGAAAACATGTGAAATAAAATTGCTAACACGGTGGATCGTCGAGTGTCAACAAACGTAGTAGACTTGTTCACTGAAAAGACGAGGATAATGGTTTCATCTGACATTTGTTATGCAAACCCAGTTTTGATCATGATATTTAAAAAGACGTACTTTTTTTCAATCTATGTATTAATAAACTAGAAAATTCCAAATTGTAAATATCTCTTCATCTGGACCGACTTGGCATCTACTACGTTTGGACGGGTCCATTTCATTAGTAAGGTGATCGATAAATATTACGGAGTTTTGACAGAAAAGGAAAACGAACTTATTGTTATGTGTTTTCAACAAGGGTTTCGTTCCGCTAAATTATTTGCGCAAATAAAGTTTTGTCTATTTTTAGATTACAGGTAATAATTTGACACGTGTAGTGATTTTGATTTTACGGTAAATGTATGAATGAACGATAATTTTATGAATGAACAAGAGCACCTGACCTCTTAAAGAAACACAAATTAAACATAAAAAACCGTATTTATTAGGAGATAATTCAGTTAAATTTTCAATACTAAATCAACAACTGAAATGAATCCATATTTTGTTGAAACATCGTACGAACGGCGGAAAACGGAATCGCATTTATAAAAATGTACTTTTTTTCACTCGGACTTCTATGTTATTTGATAGTCAAACGGTTAACCCTTTAAATACAAAAATACATCTACAAGAACATATTCTGAAACTTCTTAAATCCACTAACTTTTTTTTAAAGTTTCAAGCTATGTATTGCATTAGAAAACATACATATAATAGGTGTTAAAGAATGACTGACCAGGAGCCTGTTTAACAAAATACTATGGCTTGATCTGGGCGGAGTCTCTGATCTGGGTCACAAAGATGGCCATACGCGACGGCATAAAAGCAATTGCTTTAAAAACAATATATGGTTATTGCTTTAAACTTTCTCAGAAACTATTTATGATTATTGCATAAAACTTCCACACAAGACGTCATGCGTATCATGCGCTCATGGCGCAGCTGTTTATTTGTTATTATCTTGAATATTATTATAGATAGAGATAAACTGTATACAGCAATAACGTTCAGCAAACTAAGATCTACAAATAAGTTTGCATGACCAAAATATTCAATTGACCCCTTAATATTGCCCTTTATAGTTAATTTTTAACATTTTTCATAAATTTTTGTAAATTTTTAGAAAATATTTTCCACTGTAATTACTGGGCCAAGTTCATTATAGATAGAGATAATTGTAGCAACAAGAATGTTCAGTAAAGTAAGATCTACAAACACATCACTATCACCAAAACACAATTATGTCATGAATTTATCCGTGTCCATTGTTTAATATGCACAAGACCAAGGTGAGAGACACAGGTTCTTTAGAGCCTCTAGTTGGAATAAGGGAAAGGGGAGGTGAACATTTTTTGGGTTCAATTTTTCTTATTTCAGATTTCAGAAATGAAAAAGAAAATTTCTTCAAATATCAAAGGATTAATATTCAACAGCAAAGTGAATTGCTCAAAAGCAAAAAAAAAAAAAAACATTTTAAGTTCATTAGATCAAATTCATTCTGTGTCAGAAACCTATGATGTGTCAACTATTTAATCACAATCCAAATTCAGAGATGTATCCAGTTTGAATGTTGTGTCCATACTAGCCCCAACCGTTCAGGGTTCGACCTCTGCGGTCGTATAAAGCTGCACCCTGCGGGGCATCTTTTTTTATATATATTTTCGAACATTTAAGATGTCATCAGGTTTCTGTCAGTGATTTTTTTGTTGTGATATGGACATGTCTTAACTTAGATGTGCATTGGAAAATACTCTTACATCGTGATTACAAAGTCCTCTAATCTGAATTTCTCAATTGCCAATAAACGTTGTGCCAGTGTTTGGCAAATCAAGACCCCACTTAAAAGAAAGAAAGAGATGAACAGCCCTGTTTGTCAATAATTAATGAAATAATAAATTGATACCTAGTTTGTTTTTGATATCTAACATCCTGTATTAGCATGGTCCCGATGTTGTTGGACTTCTTCCCGTACTGAAGTAAACCCGATGCCAAAAGAGGAGTCGAGGAGGCATTTATTTCGAGGCATTTCGGGATGTACGTTTTCTTTACCCGAACAGGTCAGGTCAAAATGGACCCCATTGTTTGGGGATGACAAATCCACAAGTAGGGAGAGTAACACGCTCTCTCTACGTCAAAAACCTTAGCAACATCTCTCTGAGGGGTTCGTAGGTGAGTTTGTTGCAGGGCAATTCTTCTGTTCCTATCCAACACACAAGTAGCCTCATTTTCAAGATGGACTTCAAATTTTCATCCCTTTATCCCGGCCGACTAATTTTGCAGAACACTGCTAACTCGGTTTTATTTTTTATGTTTACTTTCTTAAAAATTCCCAATGGTTAAATCGGATGTAGAAATAATCCTAGCCTTGGACCATCACCTGCTTTAATAAACGGTTCGTCCGTTTGACTTTGCTGGATGCTGAAATACGAAGCTACGTCCGGATAGAATGTTGACCTTACTAAATCATAACTGCCCTGTTCTTATCTTGTCGAAATTAATAATATCTAATATATATATATATATATGTCACAGGATGTTTAGTAATTTTCTGCATTCAAAAAAGTATATCTCCGTCCATTTACCATGCTTCAAATATTTTTCACCGGACCGTCCTCGTAATCAGCAAGTATTCAATTCAATCAATAGAACCTTTTACAATTGTATGGAATGGAAAAATTGTTTAAATGACTTTTACATATGGTATTTGAAAATGCTTCCTTCTTATCACGTTAACGTCAAAACTCAACTGAACGTCCTTTTCGGATTACGGCAGATAAACATGGAATAAAATTTAGCATCCTCATCTTCAAAATTTTTCGGGGAGAACAAAACTATTCAATAACAAATAAATGGCTATCGATTCTGGATCAATTTAAATGTACCTGTATCTGAAATATAAAACCAAATGTCCTCTGCTGCATTTTCATTTCTGACCTCTCTTCACTAGGAATAAGGAAATAAGAGTTAAGCTACACCACTGAAAACTACTTCATAGACTTTCCCCGAGTGGTTATTTTTTATTTTCTTATTTAAAAAAAAACGGTGGTCTTTCCAGTTTATGAAAATATAAGTATGATTTTCGATTTTTTTGTTTTTACGTTGTAAAGTTTGTTGCTGTATCAACTAATGCCACATTTGTGATATTGCAAGAGAGAAAATCAAGCCGTCGATAGAGGGAATATAAAACATCAGATTATTTTCATGGATATGTTTTGATAAGCAAAATTAATATTTAATAAATACTTCAAAGATTTAAATTTTATAAAAGTATTGAGGTCAGTGTTACGTATGTACATTTAAATTTGTTAGGTAACGTTTTAAACATGACCTTAAACCTTAGAAATAAAAGAACAGTACCACAATTCCGTGTTATAACATTCTGTGAAGTTTATTTTATTTGGATATGGTTATTTAACATGGAAATAAGAGAGAATATTAAAATAATGAGCTATTAGTCCACAAAACGGATAACTACGGTCATAACTGGGGCCCATATATAGATGTATTATTTCAAGGTCAAGTTACCTTTCTAATCGCTTTTATATTCAAAGATGACCACTCTCTGGCAATACAGAGGATTTATATATGAACTGATTCAATATAAGCCAAACTTCGAACTTCCTTTCAATAACTTTATCCGTTTAAAAAAAATACAAAGTAAAAAAACATCAACAATATTACGACGAAATAAATGATGGTGAACTAAAGTTATGTTATACACATTTTACGATAATATCCCTTGCATACTTTCATTGTCCATTATTTTTTTTCAGCATGACAGCATAGGAACCAGAAATTAAATACATGTACGGCTGCAACAACTTGCTTTACTTAATCTCAAAAAACGGATAAAAAATTTAACATGTCAATTTCACTTTCTATGCTAGATAGTTCCATTCCTATTGTCTTATTTAACTATGTATATGTTATATTTTAAATTAACACGATTGTGCATTGCAATGTTTCTTTTTTACACAAAATACGCATTACCCTCAAATGACCTCATTTCTATATACAAAAAGTCGCAATTGTATAATATATATTTACTTGAATTTTGAAGGCCATTTACTTTTCAGTCTCCTTATATAATTTTCCAGTACACTTATTTTTATTTTTTCACTTGAATAGGTTTTCTGAATGTTGAAAAATTATATAAATCTACAGTTGTTTACAGTATATACATAAACCTTTATGTGTTGTCACTAAATTAAGAAAATACTTGTGAACAATATTGGAATGTAACTGCATTGCAAGTTTTGTCTTGTATCATAAAGAAGTTTTTGTTTCAGTCAACCAGAATCTATTGCACGGTTTTATTTTGTTTCCAGAAATTGTAATACATTCCCGGAAAATATATCTGTTAGCATAAGTCTGACTTATTTCAACAACACAGTCAACAATTGTGTCCTTTTTTCTGTGACGGTCCGACTAGCGGATGAACAATACATATTTGAGTATAAACGGGAGGCTCCTTCTTTTTTCTGTGACGATCCGACTTGCGGATTAACAATATAAATACTTGAAGTATAAACAATAAATATTTTATAACAATAAATACACATTTACAGTATACATAAACAGGGGTAATAAATCAACTGGGGACAAAGTGAAAGCCGTATATATACAATGAACTTTAATAAATAAAAGATGTGAATTATTTCGTCTTTCTCCATGAAAATTTCTTTTTCTTTTCATTTTGGGGCATTTTGAATGAATGATTCAGAAATAACAATAGATGAATCACTGCAACGGGCTGTGGAAACTTAAGAGGTCCGAGAACGAATATCCCCTTAAAACTGACTAAAGGAAAAAGTTGAATAAATATTTATACATCATTGTACATTATACATGTCTACATTTTCAGTTCATAGAATTAAGCAATTGTGATGAGACTATAAAGTAACAATTCTCTAAGGCTAACTTTTGACTACTCTTTTTGATTTTCATGCTCTCAAATCTTTTGGCTTTCTAAACTTTCGTTCTAGGGCGTTCCTGCGATAAAGTACATTAAGGCCATAATAGAAACATGTGTTTCACGCACGAAAATCACACATATATGTGTGTTTTTGTATAATATTCAATTCTGAAACAAATTGGTATACATCATACAGCAAATGTACCCGACACTTGAACAGCTCAATATACATCTAATAAGGAATTTAAAAGGTTTTGATTGGTCATGTTGAGTTTTGATTGTCTGTTGTTGTTTCACTGCTTTGACTGGGCGTACATCGATCTACTTGGCCCGACGTTTCTGGTGTAAAACCACGATTATCGAACGAGCTTTCCGATATGACATTTTCACCAGTGTCCTCTGGCGATATATGTTCTACTGAGATACTAATATGATTTTCACTACTGTCTGGATTGTCTATGGATGAAGATGGTCCTTGTATAACTGTTCCATCTGTAGTTTGATTATTAGAATGATAGTAAGGATGACTTTGAGACATCACGTATAATGGATTTGGACATTCAGAGTCCATTTTAAGTACTTCAGAATAGGCTGGCGGTAAATATTCATCATTAGATTCTTTAACTACATCTTCGTATGCTGGTGGTGTGATGATCTCCGCAGTTGAATCACATCGATCACGATGTTGGTCTCGAGAAGACATTAACAGATCAGCTATGGTCGTTACCATTAATCTTCGACCTGCAACACAATCATAGTGTGACATTGGTCATAAAACAATCAAATGTAATTTTATTTCAATATTTCAACATACTTTCTCTAATTTTATTTGTTTTTGATCTTGTCCACCCAATTTTCCAATAACTGCAATACATAAGTGTTCCCCCTTCTCTTATTTATCATACTAGCACTATAACACAATTTTGATAATAAATTTTATTAAAGACAGCGATTGAATTCAAGTTTAAGCTACCATGGAAATATTTAAATTCATGGTGGTTTAATATCTTGGCCATTATATAATTAGGTTATTTGTGTATACCAATATTGGCAAACGTGAATATAATATTGCAATCTACTTGCATGAATTTTCGAATTCATATTTCAAAAGATATTTTTTTTTATATTTGTACGGATAAAAAAAAACGACTTTGGATTCATAAATAAATTTAAGGAAAATGATAGATCATTCTTGTTAGGTTATTTCATAATAGAATGTAATGAAGGATTAATTATTTTGTTTTTAGCGAGAAAAGCGGAAAAAAGTGTCCTAGTTTTTTCTCCTAATTTCCTCTTTACTGTACTTGATAATTTATTTCGAAATTCTACAATATAATTTCCCTTTATATCTACGTATTTTATGTTTCTTTTGTTCATATATAATAAGAAAATTCTGCACTACCTTTATTTCAAAAACAGAACAGGTGACATTATGGCATTCACTTTTTATGATTATTTTGGAAATAACATGATAGACCTTACATTTGATCAGTTATGAAAATAATATTTTTATGGCTCAATAATAATGTATAGAATTTTATGAGGGTTTTAATGGATAATTTAGTGCTACAGAAAAACGAAGGCCCTCACTATAATTCATAAACAAACTCATTGGCGGATCCAGGGGAGGGTTCCGGGGGTTGGAACCCCCTTTTTTGGCTGATCAATGCATTTGAATAGGGACATATAGTTGGACCCCCCCCCCCCCTTTTGTCCTGGGTTGGGACCTCCCTTTTAAAATGGCTGGATCGCCCCTGAAACTATACATGATGAGACTGTCGAAAGTGTAAATATGCATTTGTTAATTTCAATTTTATGCATACGATGTTAAATACCTCCATATCCCGGCATGTTGCCTCGTAGGTTCTCTTCGCCTCGGGATCGACCAACAGGAACCGGACGTCGACATCTCTCTCCTGTTCTTCTTAAAACCATTAAACATATTGCACAAGGAATCAGTAATCCAATGGCTAGCAACAAGTAGGAATACTGGGGAGGGTCTTCATTTCTGAAATAAATCAACAAAACATGAATATTTTTACCGCATGTTTCCTTCAGTATGTTGTTTGTATAGATAAGAGTCTCATGTCACTATTACCATAACAGCAGCTACTCCAAAAACTTACGGACAGCATACTGTAACTTATGGACGACACGATATACTAGTAATACTAAAGTGTTATCAAAATAAGCATGCGTACATCATGACGTTACGAAAGGCGTCAAAGAAAAAAATATAATTAGCCTTTCAAGACGTCATAATTATTTGGACTAGGTATAGTACTAAAGCGTATCAAAATATCAAATAACGATGCATGTGGCGTGCTGTTTCCACTAGTGTCAAATACTCACAAACATTATGAAATTACGGTAGATGTATTATGGTATAAAACAATGTTCAGGACTTCAGGTATAACAGATACATGTGTTGCAAGACCAAATATACTAATAGTAACTTCCATAGACAATAAAACTTCTGGATTATATAGTATTACATTCTTAAAATATTTGCTTTAAGTGACGAACCTATAGTCATACAAATGTTACAACTGCATCCATGCACAATACCTACTTACGAAACTAATCATTGGGCTGATTTCTTTAATTTTTTTCAGACTCTAAACAATTTAGAAGGTGTCAAACTGAATAGCTACTAAGTCTTGACATTTTTTGTGGACTTTGTGTTGCTATTTAGATGTCTCATTTGGTTGATGTCTCATTGTCGTATACCTCATATGTCTGTTTATTATCATAAGTACTGAAGCAAAGTCATTAGGCGCAATGTTACTGCCGCTGCCACAATGACTTGTTTAATACTTACCAACAGCTAAGTATATATATATATATCTTGATATATTGTACTACAAAGATATTCAACAGTAATCTTTAAAAGAACACTATATAAATGTACACTACAAATAGGACAGTAAATAATGCACACTACAAAAAGGACAGTATATACTAAAACTAACGGACATCTTGACATAGAGTACTAGAGCCTATTAATTCTACAACCATAATTACAGCTAACTGCAGCTTATCAAATAACTGTCCATGTCAGACGTAGGTTTAGAGGGGGATGAGCATATGCTAAAAGCATAGACACTTTATACGCCCGTCAAAATTTTGACGGGACGTATTATGGTATACAAATGTCCGGCGTCCACATGTTGCACCGTAACTTGAGAACCACTGATCCAAATTTCATGAAAATAAACATAGTTGTTTCTTATGATGGTCAAACGGTCTGTAAAATTTTGTGGTGAAAACAGGATTTAAACTTTTTGAGTTACGGGATGTTATAACTAAACAGGGGTGTGTTTTTTTCACATGTCACGCCGTATCTCAAAAACGATTTATGTTAATTGCTTAAAACTTTACATATTTCTTAGTTATATCAATCTAAATTTCTGTACGCTTTTTGGTGATGATTCAAAATAAATATTAGAGTTATTGAGTTTTTTTTGTAAAAAAGGAAAAAGGGGGGGGGGGGGTTTCACATGTCGCGCCGTATCTCAAAAACGATTTATGATTATTACTTAAAACTTTTCACACTTCTTAGTTATACTAATCAAAAGATCTGTATACTTTTTGGTGATGATTCAAAATTTTATTTTAGAGTTAAGTTTTTTGTAAATAAGGGGGGTTTTCACATATCACGCCATTTATTAGAAACTGTTTATGATTTTTGCATAAAACTTCACACACAAGACGACAGGCGTATCATCCGCTCATGGCGCAGCTGGTTATTACAAGTTTCGCTCCAAACCGCCTTAGCTTGCCCCCCCTTTTTTCCCCCATTTTTCAAAATCCTAGATCTGCACCTACACGCGTTCACAGAAAAGTATTTCAATACTAACACCTAAAACATCATCAGCTATAAGTATAATATACAATCAACTTACTGGCAGCAGGGTGTAGTACCATATCCATTAAATGTTGAGTTACCGCAGCAACCGTAATAACAACTATTCCAGTATGATCCATCTAAAGCCATACATGTTGAACTTCTGGCACATTCTACTGTAAAAGGATAAAGTTTGGTTTAAACATATGTTATTGTCAAAATAAACAATAGGTTTGGATACAAGTTATAACAATTAAAATAATTCTCTCCAAATAAAGTACAATATACAAAATTTTAAGATGACAGCAATCATATAATTCAGTACAATAGGAAAAATATATACAATAAATATATTATGTTTAAAAAATAACAGTTGGAACAGCAATTGTTTTGTATGGCGTATATAACTATGTATGTTTCTGAAAAGGATTGTGTTTTGTTTAACACTAGTTTCGTCTGTTCTAAATAAAATCTGTTCTATGGAAATAGCAACGAAATGTTGGATGTTTTCAAAGAGTTGATTTTCAAAATTCAAGGATAAAGAAAACTGTGACAATGAATGTATTGCGTAAGGAAAGAGTTCTTAAGATGTTTAAACCGACGTTATTTTATTTTCTTTATAAATGTTCATGTTCTACTTGTTGCCCTTTGGTTACGTAAATGGTATTTTTTTTGTTATTTCGCAACGTGTATCGACTATGTGCAAAGTTATATAAATGTTATGAAGCAGAACTTAGAATATTGTCCTTTTTTCGATTTACTCATTATTTTTAATGTAACTTGTAATCTCCCAAATCGCCTTATAATAAATTCCCCGCTTCTTACGAGTGAAGAAGACTGCACTGCATTTTCTCATTAATCCTAAAACTACACCGTCAAAATTTAATCAAATTAGTTATCATTTATTGACCAATTGGTTTTTTTGACAGTCACACAACTGGTCAATTGTTTATTTTAGTCACACAACTTGTTAAGATTTTGTTGAATAGGGGAATATTCTCACTGAATTAGTATAATTTTACATATACTTGTATGCTGTATACGGCTAACGTTTGGAGAAAAAAGGAACGGACAACCTATGTAGTATTTTACCACTGTCTGAAAGCTTAGAAGAATAATTATAATATCCCCCCCCCCCCAAAAAAAATAAATTCACATGCTAATACTTTGTGAAAAAGAAACTGCAATAGACGAAAACTTATATTCTGTTGAACCTTTTCAATAACTTTGACTTGATATCAAGAACAAGAAACAACAAATGGTATTAAACAAATATGTAAATTAAAAAAATGTTGAGCAAAAAGTCAATAAGCATTTAACAGATCAGCTTTCAATATCCCATAATAAAAATTCCCGTACTAAATTATTCATAAATGGTAAAACGAGCTTACAAAGGCTGCCTGTACTGGTTATTACATGACCGAAATATAAAGTTTAAAATGTAAAACGTTTTGGTAGGTGTGGGATAATGCCTACTGCTGAAAAGGACTGAAAAGTCTCTGGTCTTGGATTTGACCTACAAATTGAATGATAAGAAAATTCTGTTGTATTGCATGACTTTGATTCACGATCCTCTATGTATACAATCACATTATGTTTGATAAGACTATTGATGCTCTTAAAGCTGTAAACATATTATATTAGCCCTTGTTATATTTTAATTTCATCGAAAATTAAAAGATTTATCAGGAACTTTTTTTAGCACCAAAAATGATAATATTTATTTAAGTTCTTCATTCCTTTAGATTTTGTTTGGTTTATTGATCAATAATAATAGTGATCTACACTAGTTTTATAAGAACAGATTTTTGATTTTATAAACATATCACAATAGACATGGATTTTGATGATGTCGTGTTATTGTCGTCTTATTAACATTTATTAGCACCATCATTATCAGATGGAACAAGTTTTTCTCAATTATGCGATTTTTGTAGTTTTCCTTTCAAGGCCAGAAGACATACAGATTCCTTCCAGTTCCTATTTCATACAGATGCACAAATATTTGGAAATGCCAGTTATTGTAAACAAACTTATTTTTAATTATATCTAACAATCATGATTGTTAATTGTTACATAGTTTGAAATGAAATTAGTATACTTCCGAGAATTCGTGATTCTTTACTTGAAAGGACACCCATTGATGTAGGATACATGCATTATCGAGCAGTGAACACTTAAAAAGTCTTTCGTTATCAAAAAGTGTTTGTTATGTATAAGTATTTGCTTTCGCGAAAAATACATTTTCTTTTCCCTATTTACAGAAAAATGCTTACTTTGAAAGATCGCATATCGAATATATTGACCGATTTAAATGTGTTGTTAGTATTATACACATTAAAATAACACTTATTAGTTAATAATAATTGATAGTTATGGATTATCAAAGAAGTTTTTTTCTTCAACTGAAATCGCGATTTCTGAATAATATTTTACAGTAATAACCATCACTAATAATTAGAAATATATTCAATAAATTAACGAAAAATTTATTTACCTGTAGTTGAAACAGTCGAAACAAGTAAGCTTAATACTTCTTTCCTTCCTACCATTTTGAAATATTTTTCTTGAATGGCATTTAAAACCCGTGACCGAAAAAAACACAGTGGACTAAAATACACCGTTCTAGTTTAAATATAATCAGATCACTTAGTATAGGAAGCCTACGTTGTTTACATATACAATATTTTGCTTCGTCATACATTACATGTACATATTACACATGTATGACGCGATTTACTGGTAAACCCGGGTGTCATTTTAGATCATTCTAACCAAAATGTGTGAATTACAAAATGTGTGAATTTGAAAAAAAGACATTAATATATTAGAATTACTTTAATTGTTCAAAAAGTTTACCAACAATAGTGACATATGACCTCGAAGGCAATATTTCCAACTTTTTTTTATATTTGTTTTCTTGTATTTACTTTTGACTTATAAGCTCTTGGTTATTTCTGCTTTTTACGATAAATGTGCTGCCCGAGGTCATATCTGACTAGCCAAATATCGCGTAGCAAAATGAAATTTCCAAATACAATTTTTGCTTGAATTATATTGTCAAACTTACTTTCAACTTATAAAATATTCGCATTCCCGATTTTTTTTTTACCATCAAACGTTAGAAATGGAATAAGTATATATATGCGGAGTCACATGTTAATTAGGAAAAATAAACTATTAGAAAAGTAACCCTTCGTGATTTGGAACCTGTATGTGCTATACGATCGAAAATGACAAATAAGTGGGGAGAAAAAAATCAAACACCTTTTTAATTTACTAGAACAATGCAAACTAAAAAAAAGTCTGACCAGGTTAAATTTGGTACATATTTATTCCGATCCCTGCATGAAACTTATTTTTTTTAAGAATCGTTTTATATATAGTCAACAAAAGAAACGATACACGACTTTTTTTTCAAATTAAAGATGAAGTTTTCCGTTTCTAGGACTAATATTGAAGGTAGTAATATTTAATGACCATGGAAATAAATCCGTTTAAAAAAAATGTTTTTTGCTCTCATGACGTCATTTTGCGAAATTTAAATTTTTTGACAAAATTTACATAAAACGACAATTTTAAAAACAGAAGTTCCAACTAATGATGCCAACCTCTCATTTAAAGATAAAGACAATGTTTGCTATAAAGTCTTTTTTTAAAAATCGTACAGTTTCTTTGTTTATTTGTAAAGCAAAGTTCGGTCCGACAAGAATCGTTAAAATGTAAACATTATCAATTGATTTACCATTGACAGTATGTGTAAAGTGAATTTAAAAAAAACGTTAATAATCTTAAAACTAATCCGAAAGGTTCCAAATTTCCTGTGTGCATTTTTTGAGATTTCAAAAAAAACTTTTTTTTACCAAAAATAAAAAAAAAACAATATTTCAACCCATTAGTGACAATATGAACATTACTTGATTAGCATATTGAATATTTTTTAAACAAATTTGAAAATTCATTTAGTACTTAGAAAATTATGTGTCGATTTTGTGTCCAACTTTCCGCAAAAATAATTTGCATCCTTTGATCGTTTACATGGAATTTAGTTACTTTCCGACAGGTTTTGATTTTCATTATCATATGTGCATACATTGCAAATGAAAGCTTTTTAAAATAGTGTATCTCATTTTGTTTTAGTTTTAATACTTTTTGATAAGTTTTTATTCTACGGTCGTGTATCGTTTCTTTTGTTGACTAGTATATATGACAAGGTTGTACATTAAGGATTAAAATATCTAGTGCTCCTCTTTGATGTTTAGATGGTCTATTTAACAATTAAATGTGCAAATATCACGGCTTTTTAAACTATTTGGGTAAGAAATGCAAACATTTTTTGCAAAATTAGTCAAGATGCAACCTCCTAAATCTGTCATTTTCTTCCCGGCGATATTAAAAAAATTGCAGACCTGTTACAGTGAGCTTGAAACATAAAATAATTTTGGATGCAAAATATCTTTTTTATTTTTGTTATATATACTGAGACATGAAACTTCAAAAAACATCGTCTTGTCTTTTATGCAGGTGCGTTGCAGGGATAAAGGAGTGATTTTTTATTTTTCTGAAATAAAAATTAAAGGTAGGACAACTATATAAAATATATAAATGACAATGGAAATATAAGGAGAGAAGCCAGTATAAAAACTTTGAAGTAAAATGGTAAAAAGGAAGTTTAATTAAAAAATGACTAGACTAAATGCATTTTTTTCCACCATGCACCATATAAGCATCTATACAGAGAACGACATACGAATATGGTCGTTGCTTGTCCAAAACACACTTCATGTAGAAAAACCTCACTCAATAATCTTAACTAGCTTTCAAAAAACTTTGTTAAAGATACAAAACTATCAATTTGCGAAAACTTGAAACCTTCGATCGAACATAATGTTCAAATTTACAAACATGTTCAAAATTTCACCAAAAGGTCACAAACAGATTTCATCATCACAGAATTAATAGTATATATGACTTTGTAAATTTTCGTTCTTTTTTTTTTAACCTATATATACAATAGCCCCAGCGTATTTTATTCTATTAAACTGTTTGCTTTACATGCATGTTCATAATACCATTATTGTATTTATTTATATTGTATTATGGAGAAAAACTGGTAGGATTTACTTATGTATAATCCGTGTTGCTTTAATTTGGCAAATAAACTATGTTTCAACTAATGTTTTAATGTGGCCGTCACATAAAACTACAATTACAAAGACCATAATTTAATTTACTGGTTTGACGTGCTATTGTTTTAACAATGGGGCTAATTTGATTTGTTATGAACTGTTCCAAATACAAAAATAAAATGTTCAACATCGATGTCCGACAGTAAGCTAACTGACGATGTCACTGATTAATGACAATTAAGAAGGTAACCCATATTTATGGAACCACGAAATGACAGAAAGACCGCGGACTTCAATCATTACAATGATGTTAATAAATATGCGAAAGCTTCCGATCTTTACAATTTTCCTTCGTGTAGAGCAGTTTCCGATTTGTTCAAGTTCCAACCTTAAAAAAAGTAAAATGAATGCATGACCCTCAATAGTTCTCTATATATCCTTTAGTTAGTAAGTGAACTTTATCCAAACATATCTTTTAGTTAGTGTGTAAACTTCACACACAAATACTTGTTTTTAATTGTAAGGGGAAGCGTTCCCCATTACAATTTATCGGCATGTAAACAGACTGATTTCCCGAAATAATGACTGATTGACTATTGGTTGCTAAACGTTCAGTGACAAATATTTCAATCATGTTCAGGACGAGAACAAATTAACAAACAATACAATAAAGGTAGGTCCTCTAACAAAAGCAGTCCGGGATGGAAGTCGGAGAAATTTGGGAAAATATGGGTATATCAGATAGGAAAATTTAGTCGTGCAACTGGTCACCTTATACGGATCCCACAAAGATTTGCTGCTAAGGGTTATTAACATACAAAAACGTGGCATCTCTCTTATACACGAGGCATCCGATTAATTCAACGTCCTCATTTTTACTAGACGTTGCTGCGAACTTGTACATCCTGCACAGCCAAATGGAAGCCCCACTTTAGTGAGAGCTTTACTGCCGGTCTTTGGAAGACCAATGGTGACCATATGTCTATTCCCCAGTCACCATTGGGGGTCTTTCCTGGAAGAACATGTTCAAACTAAGGATTTGGATCTAAACTGTTTCAAATATTAAGCTTTGAGCGTTCCTTGTGAAGTTAAATCAATGAAGCGCTTCGGACACATGCAATCTCTAACGTGTTGTTTTTCTATTTTCCCGCAGTCCTGGACCGATACCTCTGCTGATGGACTATCAGTATCCGGGGTGAAACAAGTTAGTAGTCGGTACTTTGGTAATGACTGATCTATAACACACCTCTCTAAATTTGCCCGTTTATAAATTTTGGAATTGTAAAGAAACTAAGATTTCAAAACCTACAGCAAAAACGGTTGAGCCAAGTTGATTTAATGTCCTTTCTAATCATATAGCTCCACAGTATAGCTAGCCTCCTCAACAATTTCCGTTATTTTGTCATTTAAGGGCCGAGAGAATGACTCGGCCTCTTAGTGAATCTTAGTAGAAGTAGTCTGACAGTTTTGATATAAATGACCGATTACCGAACTCAACATTCACAAAGAAACTTACGACTAAGATTGATCGTAAGTCATGAACAATTCAGTGTACTTAAGATAAATCTTAGTCGTAAGTTTTTTTGTGAAATCGACTCCTGAACAAAAAAGGGGGAGGGGGTCCCAACCCAGAGTAAAAAGGGGGGGGGGGTTCCAACTATATGCTCCCATTTAAATGCATTCTATTCTATTCTACCATATAGTGACCGCCTTCAACAACTTGAAGATTATGTCACAGGAATTGATCGGCCAAAAAAAGGGGGGTTCCAACCCCCGGAACCCCCCTCCCCTGGATCCGTCACAGCAAGTCTTCTAAACCTTGACCCAGTAGTTTCAAAGGAGATTTTTTTTGTTAAAGTTAACAGACGACGATGGACGCAAGTGATTTGAAAAGCTCATTTGGGTCCGGTGAGTTAATATGTAATAATACCGTAATTTGTCATTCATTTCGGTAACAGTTTTGTAACGACGCAGACGACGACGCCAACGTGATAGCAATATACGACGAAAAAATTTTCAAATTTTGCGGTCGTATAAAAACTATATTAAACCCCAAATAAACTCCTACTACAACAACCTGTTGATGGATAAGTTGAGATCTATAGATGATAGAATTAAATTATTTTTTTATAAAGGACTTCATCCAAATCTGGTCTTCATTTGTTTTTGTTGTTGTTATATGTCACAAACTGTAAAGTTTATATGGCAATAAAAATTGATAATTCAATTAAAAGATTAAAGTGAACTGTTTATTTAGACTAATGATCCAATTGTCACCTAATATCAATATAAGGTGTGAATTACAACCGTCACACGTTCATGTAATTAAATTCCAATCGACGAACACGCGTCTTTAAATCGGGCGTATGACATTTGCGCCGATTTTGAAAATTTTCATTCTTTCATTTGCGCCGATTTCATTTTTTCATTTTCGCCGATTTTATATTTGC
The DNA here is from genome assembly GCF_965363235.1 of Mytilus galloprovincialis. Taxonomy (NCBI): domain Eukaryota; kingdom Metazoa; phylum Mollusca; class Bivalvia; order Mytilida; family Mytilidae; genus Mytilus; species Mytilus galloprovincialis. Next base: position 104,644,123 of record NC_134838.1, read on the forward strand.
TCCTAATTAGATTTACAGGTAAGTTAATACTTGTACAAATACTGTACTATACCATTGATAACATCTGGTTATAATTGTTGTTCATTTATGTTTAAATTACTTTTGATTCATATTGTTCTGGAAGTTCGTTGTAACATGATGGACATATTACACACTGAAACGAGCCAAGTAGTCAATTCTTTAGTCATCGAGGGCCATATATATCGGAAGGTTAGTGTCCTGAAACCTAACAACATATCTTACAAATGTACCACAAGAGTGCACACGCTGAAATGTCTCGCCTTCTATACTAATCATTGATATTATGTTGATAGTCCTAAGTATAAAGCTAAGCTTTAATACAACTGTCACATAAACTTAACATTAACCAAGATAACTAAACAAAGACCAATGAACCTTGAAAATGAGGTCAAGGTCAGATGAACCATGCCAGGCAGACATGTACAGCTAACAATGCTTCTATACAACATATATAGTTGACCTATTACTTATAGTTTAAGAAAAATAGACCAAAACACAAAAACTTAACACTGTGCAATGAACCGTGAAAGTGAGGTCATGGTCAAATAAAATCTGCGCGACTGACATAAAGATCATAAAATATTTCCATACACCAAATATAGATGACCTATGGCATATAGTATTAGATAAAAAGACCAAAACTCAAAAACTTAACTTTGACCACTGAACCATGAAAATGAGGTCAAGGTCAGATGACATCTGCCCGCTAGATAGGTACACCTTACAATCATTCCATACAACAAATATAGTAGACCTATTGCATATAGTATGAGAAAAACAGACCAAAACACAAAAATTTAACTATAACCATTGAACCATGAAAATGACGTCAAGGTCAGATGACACCTGCCAGTTGGACATGTACACCTTACAGTCCTTCCATACACCGAATATACTAGCCCTATTGCTTGTAGTATCTGAGATATGGACTTGACCACCAAAACTTAACCTTGTTCACTGATCCATGAAATGAGGTCGAGGTCAAGTGAAAACTGTCCGACAGACATGAGGACCTTTCAAGGTACGCACATATCAAATATAGTTATCTTATTACTTATAATAAGAGAGAATTCAACATTACAAAAAATCTCAACTTTTTTTTCAAGTGGTCACTGAACCATGAAAATGAGGTCAAGGACATTGGACATATGACTGACGGAAACTTCGTAACATGAGGCATCTATATACAAAGTATGAAGCATCAAGGTCTTCCACCTTCTAAAATATAAAGCTTTTAAGTAGTTAGCTAACACCGCCGCCGCCGGATCACTATCCCTATGTCGAGCTTTCTGCAACAAAAGTTGCAGGCTCGACAATAAATCGTGTAAAGCCATAGTCACCACGGATGCAAGAAAAAATCGGCGCAAATGAAATGCAGATCGGCGCAAATGCAAAACGCCGTTTAAATCACATACGGTTTACGGGGAAGCAATACTATTATTTTTCTTTTTAAGTTTAAGACCTGCTTTAATATAATCAGTTTAAGTAATTTGAATTAGTTTGAATAATTTCAACGGGAAATCTCGGGGTTTTTTTTCATCATCAACAAGGTATTTTGTATTCAAATATGTTCCTGTATAAATATAAAGTCATTCGTTATCTTCAATAGACTATTGACTGAAATAAAAACAAATAGAAAAAACAATTTTGTGCGAGTTTAAATACATTTTCCCCTATGATCCATTCATGTCTTTTATTTTCCCGACAAGGTCCGAATTTTGTAACTCAACCCTTATATTTTCGATAAAATTCTTTATCATTTAAATGATATATTATACCTTTCCTATAACAAAATTCATATTTCAAGGAAATTGACTGAAATCAGTTAAAGAACTTGAATAAATCTGACCGCAGTCTTTTCAAGCAAATTTATGTTATTTAATTTTTCGTTCAGGTCCGAGTTTTCACACCCCAACGAATTTTTCATATAATTATTTTTTTTTATCATATAACTGAACATGTAGTTTCAAAAAATCTAAAGTTGAAAGATAACCATTGAATATTAAAAAAGTTATTGAAGTTAGAATTAGTCCGACCATAGATTTTCAGGTCCCTTTAGGTCTTTTCATTTCTCCGTTCAGGTCCAACTTTTAGCATCAAATTTTTTTTTTAATTTAAAACATTTTAAATTTTAATGAAATATGAATATTTACAATTAATAAAATTCCAATTTGAAGAAATTCCATTCAATAATAAAAAAAGTTATTGCAATTTGAATAATTTTAGTCGTATACTTTCAGGTCCACTTTCAGGTCTTTAGTGTAACCCATTACTTTATTGACTTCCGGTGTGTAAAATGAAAGTAGAAAACGCAAGTTGAAAGTTAAAAAAAAAACGTGACTAGTGTAAGAAATTATGATTGATGTCATTATCTTATATGACGGAATATATTTTATGATTGCAAACCATTATGTCTAAAGAAGAAACTCAAACCAACATAAGAGATAAAGTTACACAATACGAAACATTTCTGAACGAAAAGCTTAGAAAAGATTTAAGGTTTGTACAGCATATCATATATTAATATGTAAACTTGCTTCTAATAACTCTACCCTATGTTGTGACAATACAGTTGTATCGTTTTGTATTTATCTTATTATTTTACCACAAGATTTCAATCTTATATACATTCACAGGGTCGTCCATGACCATGGCATGGTCAGAAATGGATACACTCAAAATTTTACCATCTTAAGAGCGGGTAATAATGGGGTACTTCCATGAAAATAATGATTAAAATTTTACCAAATGACTTTAACAGTCATGCCGATAAAATGTACATAGATAGATAGATATAGGAAGATGTGGTATAAGTGTCAATGAGACAACTCTCTATCCAAGTAACAATTTATAAAAGTAAACCATTAAAGGTCAAGGTATGGTCTTCAACATGGAGCTTTGGTTCACAGCGAACAGAAAGCTACAAAAATACTAGTGTAAAACCGTGTTCAATTGGACGGTAAAAATATTGACTAATTTTGACGAATCATTGTTAAATTTTGTCCAAAATACCAGTTACAATAATTTTTTTAGACCTCTGACGTGTATAAATAAGGATTTTTTTATGATTCACAGTAATATTTTAACCGATTTGACACTAACAGTAGCCAAAAATGTTTGACGTCTGGTGAGTAAATGGCATTAATACCCTCTCTTCAGCACAAGCAAATTTAACAATAAATTAAAATTCATTGTACTGTTTAAGAAAAAAAAAGTCGTTGGTCTAGCCACATAACCATATAACTCCTTCGTGCTGTGATGATTTTCGAGGTAATCATAATTGAAATTAATTGTGAAATTAGCAAAGTAACCCTCATGAAAAAAATTCCTACTTAAAAACATTTATGGTCAATAGTTGAACATGTTTATAACATGAAACATGACATCACAAGCTTTACTAATCTTTAACAATAACAATAAACAAACTGTAGATATATATATACATAAAGCATAATTCATACATTGCAAAAATAGTAATAATATACATGATATACTGATATATAAAGACACAAGCATACAAATGTTACTAGACCCCCTCTTACTAAGCCAACATTTCAAAATAGGAAGCATGAGTTTACACTTTTATCTTTCAAAAGCTTCATCCAAAGAACAATGAATCAGTCGAGTAGTCTAGGTAATAATATTGTAATTGTTAATTTCATGATGAAATGTTGTATTTCCATTCTTTCAGTAAAATATTAGAGCAGAGGGATGAAGTGTACAAACAAACAGCTGAATATCTTCAATTAAAAACAGTCATAGAAACAATTAAGGTAATTATGTTCGATGATCATATATAACCTTATACATGTACATGTATAATATCTCTACTACAGGAATGTAATTGTCATTGATAATAGATAAAACAGTTAATCATTTGCAGTCATTTTGTTCACAGAAAGCTCTTCCCATCAAGAAAGGATTGAAAACAATTCCAAATATCTAGTTTAATGTGACAAAGAAGTGATCTTTCGAAAAATACTGTATATTAGGAAAGATATGAAATTTGAATTAAAATCGACATTATGCAATAAAAAACTACTATCATGAATATGGTTCAGTCCCTTTTGGAAACTTGTCAAGAAATTTTAAAGAAGAAGTCATTCATCTTCCCAGTAAGGCTTGTAGACATAAGGATTGATACTTTGAAAAGCATGATGACATTAGATAAATTTTGTACTATTTGACCTTTTTGAAAAGGTCAGGGTCATAGAAAATTCAGAAAGCACATGAAAATCACCTACATGTATTCCAAAACAACCCATAGTTAAATGCTAACTATTAAGTTAAGTGGAAAATGTTTTGGTGTGGTCTCATAGACCAGCATGTATGTTAATAATATGAGTCTACTTATAATTACTTCAACCTTTCATCAAGTAAATTTAAATTAGAAGCACATAACAAGCATCATCTACCAAAGTTATGATTGGTTTTTGGCTTATAATCTGTCACAAGATGAGAAAAAATCTCCTTCAACTTTGTATAGTTATGCTAAGAACATTTTTAAGGTAGCACAATACAAAGATTTTTTCACCCGCAATGTGACAACTTTAAACTGATGCAATTTCTTTCATCCAGCTTTAAATTTTGTAAATGAGGTACCAAAAGAAAGAAGAAAGATTAATCTTTCAAATTGTGATAATTTTATTATGACATAATTATTACATAATTTTTATTATTATGTATCCTATAAAAACCAAATTTTCTAACATATAATTGAATACCTCTTTGTTCTATAAACATTGTCTTCTTAGTCTTAAGCATAGTAGGGATCTTATTTATTATATTAATAGATGAATGATAGCATTCAGACCAGTAATTCATTTCATAAACGAAATACAAGATGGTCACACTTCATCTAAAAATAAATTTATATTACATACTGAAATGACAGGAACAAATCCATTATTGTAACTTACCAGTACAATGCTTAAATAGATATAAGAAGATACAATGTGACCATGTTTATTTTGTGTTTTTTATTTTTATTTTTATAGCAAACAGATTATACAAAAGAAGAACTGAAGACTAAGATAGATTTAGGATGCAACTTTTATGTTCAAGCTAAAGTGTAAGAATGTCTTATAGACCAACGATTTTTTGTTTATAGATATAAGAAGATGTGGTATGAGTGGCAATGTGACAACTCTCCATCTAAGTCACAATCTGTACAAGTAAACCATTACAGGTCAAAGGACGGTCTTTAACAGGGAGCCTTGGCTCATTGAAAATTATATATAAATGGGAAAAATTGGTACAAAAGGTTGTAGGATAATAAATTACAACACGATCTCCTTCACTTGTTCAAAAACAAACACAAACCATTAAAAAAAATTCTGAAGCAAGCTACTATTATTATGCATATGGGAAGGTTCCTTTATGAGCATTCATGTCTTGCAGACACATCAGTTAATTTAAATATGAGCATTGCATGAATTCCCAATTGCATATACAATTTTTATCTTGAAGATAACACTCACTACCAAGACACATGTCAATTTATTATTCATTATTTGAATAAATTTAAAAGTTTTTTTAATTTGAACTTAAATGTCTAAACTTCAAAATAACTTATTAATGTATTTATGAACAAAGAAAGCCAATGTACATGTGTAATTGTTTACAACAAAGAGTTGTTATTTATTTTGCAGACCTGACACATCAATGATATTTGTTAATATTGGATTTGGGTTTTATGTGGAACTTACCCATGATGAAGCATTGAAGTTTATTACAAAGAAAACCGATAATTTAGATGAAAAAGCAAAGATCCTGACAAAAGATGCCACATCAGTTAAAGCTCACATAAAATTAGTATTAGAGGTAACAAACTTGTTCTGTTTTGTGTTCTATATGTTGTCAGTACTATCAATCTACTAATCTGTGATGTATATTGGATTGGTTGCTATTTTTGTAAAAATAAGCTTTAGTTTTTTTCTTTAATGAAAGAGCAGAGTTACCTATTTCTTTTGGTGTCACTCTATTGGTCAGACCTTTTAATTTCCTGATTTTAGTTATAAATTTTTTTTTTTTGGGGGGGGGGGGAAAGGTTGGGGGCATTCTCTCTATAATGTAACCTGTAAAATCTACCTCCAAGTGCATATTAGTTGAAAACATATGTAAACATCAAAAATTAAAGAAGGGAAAATGTAGATCATTTAACTAATAGAACGAAATTCATAACAGTGTGGTCGACAGTAAAACGTTTATTAGTAATTGTACTGAAAAGTTTACCTTTAACTTGTTTGTCGTGGGCGATGATTTTATGCTCACTCAGTCTATCGGAGGCCTTCAAGTGGGGATTTAAATAATCATTTGTTACACATTTTGATACATAAAATGAAACTTTCTTTTCACATATCATTTAAGGAATTTATTTTAAATAATTGTTATACCATCACTTACAACAGTTTCACTTTTAAGAATATTAATGTCCAGAGCTGATATCAATAAATAATAATAAAAAAAAAAAGTTTATTCATGGTAAAAAAAAAAAAAAAAAAAAAAACTTTTAAGTTAATAGGGACCCGCATTATTTCAGAAAATATCTTATTGATTAAGAGAACAAAAACTTCTACGTTGTGATCATTTAAGAGTGGCCTTCTATTTATTCAATGCTAACCATGTGGGCTTTGGTTTTTTTTTATATACCATAAATCGATTCGTTCATTCAGATATTTGTCAGTTTGCCTTGGCTCTTCAAGTCCAACACACAACTTCTCACGAAATTGGTATTTTTCTTACAAAAATTACATCCATGTGATGTATTCTTTTCATGGAGAATGAATGTTGCACCTTATTTTATTTGTTATCGTTTTTTTTTTTTTTTGTGTGTATCATTGACGTATAAGACAACCTGAATCTTCTTTCAAATTTAAAACATACGAGATGGCAATTATGACACAAAATAACTAAATTAAACTTACAGCAGAAGAAAGATAATGAACATCGCTTTTATAGTCTTCTAAATATCGAAGACGCGTGGTCTTTTTAAAAATGATGTAAATTTATAAAGGAAACAACAAACAAAATAGTTCGAATATTTATATTGGAAAAAGTAACGGTGTGTAAATCATAACAATTATTTTATTTCAATGAAAATCAAACTTGAATTTTTTCCGCTGCGAGCAAATTTTTAATTTTGGTGGCATTTTGAAAATCAATAAATCTTGTATTCTTGTTGGAAGCTGCACTGTGTAGTTTATACCCGTTTTTTTCAATGCCACACAAATCCAACACAGACAAAAAAAATGGTAGGTTCAAGAAATAATTGATGCAAACTATACTTTATTGTAGTTTTAACATGGGTAGGCATTATATTCGTGATTATTTTTGCCCGAGCGATATCGAAAAACTACTATAAAAAGTGTCCTAGTTCAGTGAAAATGTACGTCATACTTATTTCCTAAACAAATAAATAAACAAACATTAATTAACATACAACACTACCAAAGGCCAGAGACTCCTTACTTGTATGATTTTGTAAAAAAATGCATCTTTTTAAAACAGTCGAAAACAAAATTGTCTGTCCAATGGAAAAGTCGAAGCCCAAAAAAGATGAACAGTGCATTATAGAAACATAGAAGCTGGTTGCAAAAGTTGACGACAAGATCTATTTTATAACTTGAGTATGGCCTAATACTATTAACCTGAAATAAATATATTTATAGCAATTCCCTTGATACGAAAGATCTACATGTTGCCTTGGGCTTTTTTTTCTTTTTTTTTTTGCTCTTTGGTTGGGTTTTTGTCTCAATGACAATTCAATTTTCATTCTTATCATAGATATAACTGCATGTTAAAATAAGAATATGCATGAAGTGTGATAGGCAATCAGACACATTCTTTCCAGGGACCAACAGGCGTTATCAAGCTATAGGTCCCCGTATGGCCTTCGACCATTAGCAAAATACACACTTTATAGAATGAAAGCTCCAAGAGGTCTTGGGATGAAAAAAACAAACATAAAAGATGAGCGAGAAAAAAAATAGGGATACCGCATGGAAATTGGAAAATGGTCCGCAACATTAATTTAGTCAACTCACTTAGTTGAAATTAAAAAACTGGCGAATTTTAGCCTTTTGCAATGGATGTGATGTATGTTTAAAAAAAAAATCATGGTTTGTTTGGACATTTTTATAAATCAAGTCTTGTTTTTAAATTATTTGCAAGTAAGTTTTAAGTCATGAACAAATAATCACTCACAGAAAGACGTCAAATCCATCAACAAAAGAAAAAAATTAATAGACGACCGACAACGCACAGAATATCATGTATGTGTTCCGGACCATATGAGTATTTGGACCATACGCATATATCATGACCATAAGGGTATACTAATATGGTCCAACCATACACGTATGGTCCAAATACTCATAAGGTCCGGAACATATTTTATTTGCGATCACAAATGCACGAAGACGTCCATTTCTATGTAAATTGGGTCGATTTTTTTTATATAGATAAGATGAATGCGTTTCTGTTGCCAAGTGTTTTTCACAAGTATAGTAGCAGTATAGCAGAACGGCTTAAGTTTCCTATATACACCAAATGATACATTTTGCCAATACAATAACGTAAATGCATGCAAATTTCACAAGGTTTAATCCAAATAGCTTTCTTACTATCCAATAACTTTCAAGTACGAAAAAGACAGGGCAGAAGTATATTTTGTCTTTATGTTTCGTATTTGCACAACTTTTGAAAGTGGATTATGCATTCGTTCTAAAATAAAATTAGACCAGATAAAAGTTAAAAGATTACATAACTCGACAATCGCAATTGTAAAATCCGAAAAAGATAATCAATCAATACATGCATTCAGTAAGTCATTCTTTTTTTCTGAAAGAACATGGCTTTGCGATATCTTATTATGAAAATTGATTGTCGAAACATAACAAAAACACAAGTAAAGGACGTTTAATTAATCAATATAAATCAAAACACAAATTCCTGATTAGTATTTCGATTTATTTTATATAGGCGTTGAGAACCTTTGGTGACCCCACGGTTTAAATGTTTATATTAAGGACGTCGTGAGCAATGGGCGTTATAGACGAACGTTCACCTAATCTGTCCCAGTCAATGGGATATTAAAGTGCGCCAATCAATGTCCATAGCCACACTGTTATGAATTCGATACTATGTTATTATCAACTTTTTAAATTTTGAAAATACCTTTAATACTTACTTGCATGTATAACCTGCCACATTCATTTGGTTTGGTGGTTATTGTAGGTTCATGTCTGTGGTATTTGATTTTCGAATACTTTATTGTTTCACATTTTTCCTGTTGGTGTCTTTTATAGCTGCCTATCAGTATGGCTTTTTCTCATTCTGGGAGGCTGTTAGATAGCCTATAACTGCTTACATGCACTTCTTATGAACTCTGATGGATAGTTTTCTCATTGGCAATCATACCACATTTTTATATAAGTAAAAATATACTCTTTGTGCATTCTTGCACATGAGGCTAATAGCTGAACATATACCTTTTCATAAGAAAAAGTGGCATAGAATTTTCTAATGTCTCACGTCATATTTGTAGTCCGAAGCAAGAAATAATTACTTAATCATCACAAGTACTACTGGTCATATTAAAATTTAAACAAACAGGATCTAATGATAAAAATTTAATTACAGTGGATTAAAAAAACAGAAATTGTTCGCATCTTGTTTTTTGCAATAAAGTTTATTTATTTATTTCAGGGTTTAAGAGAACTACAACAGATAGCAAGAGAACCTGAGAAAAAGCCATATAGAGATGTGTTGTCTTGAATACAGATGATGTAAAATTGTTAACAGAAAACTCTCCTGTAATGATTGAAGAGTACCGGAAATCTAGAGAATATTGGTTCTTGTCTCCAAGCATTTGACCTATCTACTATTTTGTAAAGAAGCATATAAAATCAGGTGTCAAATTAAAAATATTGTGAAATAAATGTATTAATCATTGAAATTTTGGCATCCTCAAATATATAGGCAACACTAGTTTACTGATAAATCTATTGAGAAGATACAAATCTAGGTAGAAAAAACTTGTGGAATCCCAAAAACTCATATAGGAGGGAAAATAGGGGTTTAGACTAGTTGAGCATCTCCTGCTTTGCATACAAGTTCATACTCTGCCAAAATGTCTGGGTCCAGAATAAAATAGACTACCATTCTAGTATTTTAAAATGTAAGACTATTAAATCATACCAAAGTTATTCGAGATATATATATATAGAGACACTTTGTATCTGTCTGGCAGACATGTTCACATGAATAAATCTTTCTGTTCACCAAATAAATTTAACATATTGCTTATGGACAAAATCATGAAAACTTAACATTGACCAATAAAAATGAGATGATGTCCGATAAATCCTGCCAAATGGACATGATCACCTTACAATTATTTCATACACTGAATGCAGTAGTAGAAATACTGCTTCTTGTATTTGAGGAAAAAGACCAATCACAAGAAGTTACCTTGATAACTGATCTCTGTTATGATACCAAGGTCCAGTGGAGATGAAGACCTTGCAAGAAATACATATACATGTACTAAATATATTCATAATAAGCAAAAAAATACTGTGAAAATAAAATTTCCAAGTTTTTTAAAGCAGTCACCTAACCCTAAAAAAAAACAAGGTCAAAGAATGAATATATGCTAATTGAAACTTTGTAAAATGAGGCATCTGTATACAAGGTATTCAGTATAAGGACTTATGCTTTCTGAAATATAAAGCTTTATACAACTAGCTTGCAGTGTGCTTTTTGCACATTGCCAAAGGTTGTACAATGCCCTTATCCAATTTTACTTTTTGTAAGATGACCTATATTTACATGAACTTAAAATCTTGTTTCTGCTTTAAAAAGATTCAAAATTGACAACCAGAGCATTCTGAACTAAAATAATCAAACATTTGTTGATATTGATATGATTCATCTATTCAAGTCAAATGAAATCCTTTGTGATCACCTCAAACAAAATTGTTTTCAAATCTCAGGAACCTTGGCAATGGATTATAAGATCAAACTGGCCAATAACTACTAACTCTTGTATACTGAAAGTTTCATTCCTTCTTCTTTAAAGTATAATAAAGTATTATTAAATGAAATTGGACAGTCTAGTCTACCAAATTGTTTCAGTCTGCAGAAAATCCTTTGAGGTTGAGAGATTCCATCCAATCCAAACATTTCACATTTATACTGCCATCCTTAGTGATTGCTTTGATTTGTCCATCTGTGCCAGACAGATAGCCTGAAAAGACAGTTTACACCTGTATTGTCTATTAAAAATTTAATAAATAAAAATTGGGTAATGTGTCATGCCCCCATTTGCATATCATGTTATAAAGGGACATAAATCAAGAACAGTAACACTGAGACCACCTCATTTGTTCTTGATCTGAGTTTTGTCGTAATAAGCAGTGTATATAAAAAAAAAATCATTTGATAGAGGCTAACTTAATTTAGAGAAAGGAAAAGAAAAATTCACAATTTGTTTCCCTTTCTAAAGGGACGAAACTCTAGAAAGGTATAAGTGACATCAACCAAATTCAAACTTGATCTGTGTTTTCTGGTAATAAGCCTTGTGTTTTGTTTCATAACATTTGGTTGAGGCAAACTTAAGTTAGAGAACAGAAACCGCTTTTTTTGGACATACTGATGTTCAAAAGTACAGACAGATAAGGTAACACTTAATTCCCCCTCAGCTATGACAGGGGCATACAAAATTACTATTCAGGTGACACTTGTTACGGTTAAACTTGTGTAAAATATACAACACAATTTTCAAATATAACTCCTTTTAGACATTTTTTGCAGAACACATAAAACTTATCTTGTCATTGTCAAAACATTGTTGTACTTTAATTATATTATTTTTGCAATCACTTTAAATCTTTAGTTGTAAACATTTTCAAAAGAGTAATTTAAAACATCAATATCATAAATATAAAAATTAACTATGCTTTTATTTATCCTATTCCGAGGTCAAAATTTGTAAGAAATAATGATTTCATAATGAAGGATTAAAATGGCAAAATGATATATTTCGATTACATAACTCTGACTATTTAAATGGTAGTTTAGATTACACATTTATATAACTAAGAGATTTCCATAACTGTATACCAAAGTCACTCAGTCAACTTTCACCTATTTAAAGTAAGGCAAACTAAAACATTTCTAAAACATGCACAAAGTATGCACAAACCTGAAAGTTTTTGTTTATTCTTTATAGATTCTGTCTTCTCCTCAATAATATTAAGTTTTTCATCACAAGTTACACTGTTCCCTTCTAAATCAATTGAGGTAGAAGTATCTGGAATTTTGATATTGATATCACCTACAATATAAAATTTTAAATACATGAAAGTTATCATGGTTTCCCTAATTTTCACCCATTAATTATCATATATTTTTATACAGTTTTCTAACAAGATAACTTAACAGAGGAGATAACTTAGACATCTTGCTTAAAATTCCAAAAAGGTAAGTTTTCAATGAGCCACATTTACCTGTTTCTGTTTCTATGGTAATTACATCTGGTCTAGAAATAAATATGTCTGTTGATCCATTGTTTACTTTAGCCTCTAAACTTCCATCAAGTGAATCTAAAAATATATCATAATACTGATCAACAATTGTATTCAAAACTTAAGAGGGTGTTTTATTAATTATTAAATCATATTGAGTACATAAATAACAATCTAATAAAAATTCTGTGTTAACAATTTTCCCACAAAGATCAGAAATGCTTGGTTCTACTCATTTTTAAATCATCCTATCAAATTGTGCACTTCAGATTTTTGAAGGTAGAATCATTAAGGCAAAATCTTAGGACCCAAAAGGTGTCTAAAACAGAAAGATGACTGGAGTGTTGTTAGATTCTTGTCAGATGTGCCAGAACAGCTTATTAAGCTTTTCATAGCTTCCCTTATCATAATGGAATGTGACTAATTTATACAATGTTTTTACATCTACCTATGATAAGATTTCCTTTATTTACAGTTGTCTTTGACACACCATGAGTATTCATAAGATTAATGTTTCCATGGTTACATGTAAACTCAGAATCAGTACTATAAACAGAAGTTGCATTTATATTTCCTTCCTCGACATTACATTTTATAGTCTGTCCTTGTATTCGGTCTGTTGAAATACTCTGAAAACACAAAAGAATATTTCATGAAAATTGATAACCTCTCATTCTTTTATCAATATGCATGTCAATTTTTATATATTTGTAACACTCAGAAACGTGTCCTTCCCCTCAAACGTATCCAATTCCACCAAACGTGTCCAAATGGACGTCACTGAACTGCAAAACATGTGTAGTTGTAAAAGGGCGCAAAAGCTAGTCATTTGTGTAAACGCCCAAACGTGTCCAATGCCCCAAACATGTCCATGTCAAGGTAATTTTTTTTCTTTACTGGAACTATAATTCTCGTCCATATTATAAGTACGTAGGTTATCTGGTTACAGACTTTTTTATTAGCATATACTCATTTTACTATTTCATTTAAAATTTATTACAAATAAATTACTTGGTCTTTTTTTAACAGTATAACCTGGGTAAAATGAGGGCGTAAGTTCTGCTATGTTGGATTTAAATGTAAGCAGACATACTCAGTTAAATTGTAGATATTAAATAAGATACCTCGTGTAAGGAGACTGTACCTTTCTCTGCGCATTTAAAAAACTTTTGAAGCAATTTATTGGTTTTATGGTGCCATTAGCTGTATTTTAGAAGGCAACTTTTTTTTTAATTTCCGCAACTTTTCATTAAAACGTAATCTTTTACATAACGAAGATTTGAGTAGTTTCTTACTGAAGTCCAATAAAAGAATCAGTCTTTACTTGCTCTTACATTTGTTTTTAGATTAAAGTCCCAGTTGGAACCCCACTTTTTTTGAAGGATCAATGCATTTGAATGGGGACATGTGTTTGGAATTTTTTAAAAATTTGTTAAAAAAAAACACCTGATAACCAGTTTAAGAGCTTTTAAAATATCAGAATTGTTGACAAAATGGAAGTAATTCTGCTGAAAAACCTGCCGTGCAATATTTGCATTAATATAAAAGGCAGCATCGGAGATTTATTCAACAGTATCTATAAAAATCCTATGTATGTTTGTTCTAAAAGACTTGCAACTGCACAATAATCATTTTCATTCAAAAGTCAATTCACATATATGTTAAATTTGCAATAATTTTTTTATGCTAATCTTTAACAACCAGCTTTGAACAAACTAATGCTAATAAATGTCAAACCACTCCCCAACTATGTCCCCTATCGTAGAATTGCCGTAAATGATATTGATTTCATGTAGTACATGTATTAGCTAAAAGACATGAGACGTTCTGGTGTTTAATAGTGGACACGTTTTGGCGAAAAACAATTATCGGACACGTTTGAGGGTTATGAAATCGGACACATTTGGGCAACATTTAATATTACGGACACTTTTGGGGGTATTAGACAGGTTTGGGGGAATCAGACACTTTTGGGGGAAAGGACACGTTTGGGAGTGTTACATATTGAATCACAATTGTTATAAATAGTTGATAGTCCTCAAAAGGCTTAATTTCAATGTAGCAACTAACATAAAAATTTAGATTTCAACAAGCATAGCTGTAAAATAAATCAACAAAAAACTTATGACACAGCTATGGATGCTGCACAAACTTATTTTTTTTTCAAAAATCATAATTATGAATACTATTTGAATAATGTCTTTCAGTGACCATTTCCTTCATTATGCATGTTAGTCAAAAAATTAATGAACCAGTTTTTCTGTTAATAACATTTCATACTGATAAATATTGGAGCATTTTAAAGAAATGATAAAATTAAAGCTTGACTTATCTCCCCTTGACCATTTTAAAAACCCTATCAATGTTTACTATGATGGTCAATAACAGAATGGAAGTAGTATCGAAAAAAAAGTTATTTCTCAAATGTCACAGTCACTTAAGACTTATAAATATCAAAATCAACAAATGATTTAAAATAATATACATCTCATGATTTCTCTGATTTTGTATCAGATGAAATAAAAATTATCATAGCCAATGCTGAGTCATTATTTCAGTTAAACTATAAATAGATGGCTGTTTATCATCCAGTGGCAGATTAATGCACAGTAAAGACAAGAACTTTATAATTCTAATTTGAATAGAAACCTTGCTTTGCACTACACCAACATGCCAAGCTAGATTTTAAATATGCTAGTTAACAATGGAACAGTTCACCCTAATCAGACACACTATTCTTACTCGAAGCTGAAAAGTCTTTCCTCATAATCCTAATTCAAATATTTTTTTGCATAGAAGCAGCAATATCAAGTTTCTAGTCTTTGATTTGACCTGGCCAGGGTTTGAATCCATAAGTCGATCAATTAAAAATGTTAGTACTTTCTCCTGCCCCTGTAACAGACATATCCAGATTACCCTGTACAACTGTCGGACAAAACAATATCACCAACATTACTCTTTACTTACTCCTGCCCCTGTAACAGACATGTCCAGATTACCCTGTACAATTTTCTGACAAACAATATCACCAACATTACTCTTTACTTACTCCTGCCCCTTTAACAGACATGTCCAGATTACCCTGTACAACTTTCTGACAAACAATATCACCAACATTACTCTTTACTGTCACATTTTCACCCTAAAACAGTTAATTTGTATTACAATTAAAACTAGCATACAAAAACAAGTATTTATTGATAGTGAATAAAACAAATAAGACTATATAGTTTTAAATGAAATTTATTTAGAATGAAACTTTGTCCATCAACATATTTGAACTTAAAACTGTTTGGTTGTTTTGTAAAGGCCCTCTTGGTTTTATGCTCTGATATGTTTGGCCATTTGGTCAGATATTGTAAGTTTCAAACCAAGTTTTTAGAAATGATTTCAAATGTATGTAAACTTGTATAACACATATATATTGACATAAACAGTAAGTGCAAAAATAGATTTTTTGAAGATATAAATGTCATAGACCAGACTCATAGTACATTTGTACCATGGAACAGAGGAGATGTGCTTTTATTCTTAAGTATTGTTGCACTTTAACTTATAAGGTTTGTGTAATGGGTTCAACCATGAGTAAATTGAGTATACATGTACATGTAAGTGTGCATCTACAGAGTAAGTACCTTCAGATTACGTAATGTACATAATGAGTTCTTTGTAGCAATTTTGATTTCATTGGTTTCCAAATTTCTAACAGACACTGATTTCCCGGTACATTCAACATTAAGATCTGTGTAAAAGAAAAATAAAGAAAAGCTTATATATTTATACTGGGACTTAATACTGGGACTGATATACTAACAATATATGATTTATGCTAGTAGACTATATAATTCATTTCAAGTCCATACAAAATATTTTTTTGTTGTTTGGACTTGCTCACACCTACAATCTCTTGTTGAAAGTTCAAACTTCAGTTGTAATTTTAATTTAATATTTTTTTTTTTACCTAAAATTATTTGAAAATTCAGCTTAAAGGTAAAGGTTTGAGACACCAAAGGATTGACTGTGGTACTGCATATGGTCACCTGCACTTCTCACACAGACAAGTAAAAAAAAACAATGCTTTTAAAAATGTTGTGCCTCTTTGTCACATTTTGTCTGGGTGTGTCTTTTATAGCTTACTGTATGGAGCTTACTCATTGTTGAAGCTATAGATTTACCTATAGTTGTACAACATCTTGATCATTTGGTTTCTGGTGAATAGTTGTCTCATTGACCATCACAACATATCTCTGTATTTAAAAGAAGAAGGACACTTGTTTGACAGTGTGATACAAATATACTATATATATAATTAAAAATCATCTATGATCTAAAAATATACCCGAGAGAGTGCCTTTCTCTCTGCATAAAAAAATATATAAAAGCTTGAAACATCTCTTATAGTGGTCCCTACATGCAAGTGGTTTGTTGCAAGGTAATTTTTCAACATGTTTTTCATGTGACATTCTTAATTTCAGATGATGCCCCCACTTGCATATCATATGAAGGTCGAGGCAAACTAAAGTTAGAGAATAAAAAAAAATAAAAATAGCATTTTTATATTTGTAAAGGGGCATACCTCTAGATAATTTAAAAGTGACACCACCAAAATTCGAATTTGATCTGTATTTTATGCTAATAAGCATTGTGTTTAAGTTTCATGACATTTGGTTGAGGCTAACTTGAGTAAGCATGGTAAGAGAACAGGGCAGAAACTAAAAATTCAGCATTTAGTCCATTTTTAAAGGGGCATACTCTAAAACAGCTAAAGTGACACTACAATAATTCAGGGTCACAAAAATTCAAGGTCACAAAAAATCAAAATTGATCTGTATTTTGTGGTAATAAGCATTGTGTGTATGTTTCATAACATTTGGTTGAGGCAAACTATAAAAGTAAGGGAACAGAAAAGAAAAATTAAAAAATTTAGCAATTTTTCCATTTGTAAAGAGGCATTACTTAAGAACGGTTATACATGTAGTGATGCCTAAATTACAAGGAAAATAATATCTGTATACTCGTAGTTAAATATGTATAGACAATACTTTCAGTGCAATAAGGAAAGATATGAAATGAACATTATGTACATATGTGTATAGGTAGAGGCAGGGGTGTCCTGCTTTCCATTGTATAAAGCACCCTATATTTTTAGATTTTAGTTGTGTACAGTAAATCTTATAAATAAATATTGATAGGGCCTAGATATTTTTACCTTTTATTGCGTAAATTATTTTATCAGTCCTTGAATATTTTAGATTTTATCTGTGTACAGTGAATTTAAAATTTTTAAGTTATTTGGGGAAATTTTTTAGTGTATAAATTTTAATTAACTCCCGTCTGGATGATATCCGTTGAGGAGGTGTCCCATAATTGGAAGGATTTACGTATAGAAGAAGAAGAAGATGCCACCAAAATTCAAACTTTATCTGTGTTTTGTGGTAATAAGCATTTTGTATAAGTTTCATAAGATTAAATTTAGTCAAAGTAAAGTTAGAGAACAGAAACCAGCATTTGGATGAACCAACTTACAGGTAAAACTTAATGACCCCTCTGCTTTGGCAGAGGACATAAAAATATTTGTGCAATTGCCATATATAAATTACCATAATTAATTGGCATCTGTATAGAACAAGTAGCTGGGAAATTCACCATTGTATTGAATTTGGCAGTTATTTTAATGTCATTTATATCTGATGTATCAATGTTAAAACTGTACAACTTTGTAAGAGCAGCAAGTGAAATGTTATTGATATGTTCTGTTTGAGATTCCTTCTCTTCTGGGGTATAATTAAGTCTGATGAACAATTTCCCCATGTCTGAATATTCCTGAGGATCTAACGATTCAATATCTAAACTGAATGGTACCGATATATTTAATCTTCCAAATCTTTCGACACCATGAAACCATGTTTCTAGGAGTCCTGGCTGAGATGTTTTTATTTTTGAAGTCTCAGTATCAACATTTGTTTTAGATGAGCAAGACTTATGAGATACAAGTATTCTAGACTTGATTGTTTTGGAGAGTATACTGTGCCTCTGACATAACAAGCTTCGCAATTTAAAGGTCATTTTGTTGCTGGGACAGTAAACCTAGTTCGCTAGTGAGTAGGTTGTTACACAATCCAAGACAGGAAACCAACGTTTGCTTATAAATTATATTTCAACGGACAGCACTGAATGGTTCCGGATTAATAAATTTTGTCAGAGTTGTCTTTCTTTGTATAGAACCGATCAACAAAAAGCACTTAAAAAAAAAAAAGAAAGATGTAATAGTTTCCAATGGTATGTAACTATCCGCCACATACCAAATAACATACAGGTTTACAACTATAACTTAGACTTAACATATTAGGACAGTGTCATTTTAATAATATAAGCTGAGATATATTATACATACGAGATCATTAGACATGATACATTTTACTGGAACTGAGACTATTATAGGCACATTATCTCAGTAGATCTACAAAGTGCAATTGCAATTTAAATATTTTATGAAACCTAGGACTAATCAAAAATTTGTAGGCCTATAGTAAGTCTTACTATACAAAACCTAGGACTAATCAAGGATTTGTATGGTAAGTCTTACTATACAAAACCTAGGACTAATCAAGGATTTGTATAGCAAGTCTTACTAAACAAATCTTTGGACTAATATTTGATATGATAGTGTAGTAGTTCCAAATGAAACGAACTGTCACTCAGTCATTTATTTGGAAATGATAGCATGGACATCCCGATGATACAATAAGGGACTGAAAGCCATGGTTCTCGGCTAACCACTACGCATTTGTTCATAGACAGTTGTTTGAGCGTCGCGTGATACAAGCGGATTCCAGTTTAGATTAACATAGTACTAGGTATTTCCTTGAAAAGGGTTTAAGAACACCATATGCTTAAACGAAGTTATGTTAATTAGAAACTGATAGAATGTCCAAGGATAAACTCGAATTTATCATAAATTAAACATAATGCATCACAAACTATCATGGATTCAAAAGTCTCAAAGCAAACAAATCCTGAATGTGGGATAGGGACCAAATGAAATTTCACAACAATGCGATGTTTAAAATGCTATTGCATATCAAGTAGCATTGATCTAATCATAAGTGGTTTCACTTAAAACTGACTTAATCACAAAATGATTTCTTCGTCATTATTTCCGAATGTTCAAAATCAAATGACAGAGAGGCATGATATATATATCACCATTCAAATTTATAATTCAAATATGCATCTCATACTAAATATATTTCTCATCAGGGCTAATTTCATTTTAACGTCTTTCAATCTTTTTTTCTGAAATTCATAATATAACAGCACAAATTGTGTACCAAATTAGTCTATGTCTTATTTCTAAAAAGGCCACCAAACCATTAACACTTGAAGATAACATCGAACCGCAAAACAGATATATACAAGAGGAACATCGTTAAACAGATATATACAAGAGGAACATCGTTAAACACAACCAAAAGTGAAGGATGATTACCGTTACAGTGAAACAAATACAGGGGGAATTGACAATTTGTTTGTCACACCCTGAATCTGTGGGAATCATTTGTGAAAAAAAATCTTTACTAACATTTATTTAAGTTTGAATCTTGGTAAGGACCGTTTAAGTTAAAAAATAATAATATATATTTGAAAAAACAAACACAAAAACGGCGAAAAGGAATATATGAAAGGTTGAATATATGTGTAATTGTAACTAAATAACATAAACCTACAGACGTCAGCTATATTGTTCCGGTCGAGCTCACACACTGACACAGTCATTCATTTTTTAAAGAGTGATTGTCAAATAAGTTTGATATTCTTTTGTTAAAAAAATTCTATATGATTCGTAATTTAAACCGCACGGAATTGCCTTTATCAATCAAAATTGACAGAAAGGGCATTGTCTTGGGAACTTGCAACAACTGAAATAAAACAAATCACTTAACCGTTACAAATATTATCTCGTTATAATATTTTTAGACTCAAAGGATATCCGTTATTCAAAATGAGGCAAGGGTATGACCATCATTGACCTAGTACAGCGGGATCCGAAAGGTTCTAACCATTATGTTAAGGTGAAATCTTTTGAATACACACTATATATATGTACACAAACACAATGGTATTGGTCTTTTTGGTTGCACATCATTCATATACATATATCTGTTAAGCCATCAATGTCAAGACAAAGGTACCAATGGTTAAAAAGTAAACAAGCTTTTAATGTAGGCAAAGTTTTGGGGAAAATCGACTTTAATCACCCTACAATACGGCTAACTAACACCTCATTCAAAAGACACTGAGTCAGGCATTATTTTTTTTTGTCTGGTCATAATTGAAAAATATCGCATATTTCTGGACTTCAGGTTATAAAATCATTGATATTTTATGAAAGGCTAATGTCAATTGGTTATTTTTGTAGTTAAGTAGCTGTTTCAATGACATATACCGGAACACCATATTTCATTTAATCATTATCTTAATAAGTAAAAAGTGTTTTTTTCTTCTTCCAAAAAAAAACAAAAAACCTGATTATCTTTGTTACTTACATACATATTCGACAAACATTGCATCACATTGCCGTCAAATGACAATGATGATAAAACTACCAATAATGACGGCGTTTATAAAGATTAAATAAATTAACTAATGATAGAGTCTATCGGCATCAGGACATTAAAAGATATACAAGTCTTGTTACGGTAGCTACTCAAATTGAATAGACAATCTTAAACCAAGAACAACAGATCACTGCCATGCTCCCTTATAAACACCATACATATTGAGAATTGTTTGACGTATTGTGAAGAGTTTTATGTGGTCCCTTTCTATATGTATCACAACCGTGTCATAGTTAATCCTTACTAGCATCTGTGTTCAAATTGAAAGACGAACACGTTGTTTCCAATATTTTTGATATATGATTGATAAATTTGTATTTTATTCACGGCTTGTTTCACTCTAACTTTTACATTTTTAGGCTACATTTGAGCATGTTTTGGCAGAAGCAGAAGGTGTCCACAGTTTAGACTGCACTTGGAACTGTGTTCACAGTACTTATACCGGAGCTCGTAACTGTTGCTATGCAACGCTGACATTTGTAATAGGATTGTGTTGCGCACTTTGTTGGGGTTGCCATTTTGGCGTAGTTTCGTTTTTCAATGTATGGTGTATATCACCAACATTAAGTGTCGTGGCATATATGTTGGAATGTTGCTACAGCATAATTGGTAACATTGTCATATGTATCTTTGCGCCTATATGCGACACGTGTGGCATCATGTTTACAAGTATTCAAATAGAAAGACACAATATTTTTAATGCAGATTTTGTTTAAGCTATTTTTGTATAATTGAATATTCCAATAAATTGCATTTTTTGAAAAATGGCCAATATCCTCGTTGTCTATAGCCACCTCCTTAAATATCCTCGTTGTCCATAGCCACCTCCTTAAATATCCTCGTTGTCCATAGCCACCTTAATTATCCTCGTTGTCCATAGCCACCTCCTTAAATATCCTCGTTGTCCATAGCCACCTTAATTATCCTCGTTGTCCATAGCCACGCTTATATCGTATGTATAACGGCAAGAACACATTAAATAAGTAAAATTACAAAAATACCGAACTCCGAGGAAAATTCAAAACGGAAAGTCCGTAATCAAATGGCAAAATCAAAAGCTCAAACACATCAAATGGATGATTAATAACTGTCATATTCCTGACTTTTTACAGTCATTTTCTTATGTAGAAAATGGTGGATAAAACCTGGTTTTATAGCTAGCGCTAAACATCTTACTTGTATGACAGTCGCATAAAAGTCAATTATGTTGACAAAACAAACAGACATGGTAGGTAAAAATTTCATTATGTTATAATCTTAAACACTTTAAATACAAACAATATGTAACAAAGAAACACAAAAGGCATATAGACAAAGCACATTAGCAAAAATTGAAATACAAGAATATAATAATTTACCATAGCACAATAACACAATGACGGGATGTATAAGTACTGAGCCACGTCAAATTGATATCACCAAAATAGACTAAATATTAAAAAGACAAATACAAAAATACTATAACACGTTATGAAGATGATAAACAACTTCAGTACCTAGAACATATACTTCAAGATCTTCGTGCATGATTTGCGAAGTTGATACGGAATATGTATCAATAAAGTCTCGGTACCTTCCGATGAACAATTTTTTTTAGACAACAAGAACAAAACGTTCTATGACATACCCATAGCTCATCCACTTTCGACTCGGACACTGGTGACATTTTACAAAGTCTAAGCAGCAGCTACAAGCTCTTGAATACCGAATAAGCTAAGAAATATATATCACATATTGTGCATGTGAAGTTTGTATATTGCTTCTAAGGGTGCGGGCGGGATTGAAAATTTCAAGATTAAAATCGTCTCGTTTATCAAGGATTTTGATACTGAGATGACTGCGTATGTCAAATTCGAGTTATAAGTCTAAAATGAGGCAGAGGAAGCCGTGTCTGTTGATTCTTTAATCTCTAGTTCTTGTTGATATATTAATGCAATCCAATCATGAAAGTTTGGATTGTTAATAGAATGAAAATCATCAATATATCTGAATGTGAAATTGAATGATCTGGATTCTTTTATCTTATTATTTTTTTCAAGTATCTGAAGGAACCTCGACTCATACGAAAATAAGAAGAGGTCGACAAGCAGAGGCGCACAGTTCGTTCCCATAGGAATGCCGACATTTGTTGAAAAACTCGACATCAAAATTCAACAAATATGTTGACGATAAGAAACTCCACCATACTGATCACTTTTCTCTGTGTAGCATGTTTTACCTTTTTGTCCACTATATTAACAAAATATGCCGTATAGTATACCAAAGTAATAAATTTATATCGTATGCTACCATTTTTATGTTGGAAAGCATTGTGCATTATTTCTTTTAGACGATTTTTTATTTTCACATGGGGAATGGTCGTATACAGGGTTGAAAAATCAAAAAGTGTTGATAGAACTACTTTCCGAAAAATATCTAGATATAAAATTATCCAGAAGCTCTTTACAGTTTTCTAGAATCCACGTATGATTAAAATTACTCATGAGTAAACAGTTTCACAGTATTTCTTAAAACCCTCTTTCACTGTGGAGATTTTTTTTTCAATCGAACGGACAATTCTTTAGTCGAACACGTAGATGAGCCGGCAATGTATCGTTGCTTGTACGGAATTTCGTAAAGCTTAGGTATCCAATACAAACAAGGTAAGCCCTTTGGTCAATCTATCATACATTTTTTCAACTTATGACTGCGACGTTTTTATCAGAGACCTGATTGTTTTTACTCATTTTGACAAAGTATCCAGTTCAACTTCTACTCGTTTAGCCCATGTCTCTGGCGTAGTCCTCAATGGAATCCATAGTTATCTTGAAGTTATGTGTTGGGGTTCTATAATCCTAGAACCATCAGATATCACCTTTCCGGGATTTACTCAAGTTAATTAAAACATCCCGTACAACCAATTTTTTAAAAAGGGGGAGGTTTATTCCTTTGGTATCTTTTGTACCAAAATGGAATAAATATTCGATTCAACTGGTACTCTCATCAACCTATTGCAGAAAAACATGAGATGCACTTGTATAATGATATGTCCACGGATGTTGTTGACATTGAAATATGATATTATTGAAAAGAATGTCCATAGTATTGATTGAAAGATATATATTAATGGTGTTATCATTCATTTAATTGTATTTTGAAAGAAACGTTGAACTCTTAAAATGACGTCTAAGAATGATGAAATATAAATCTCACATAAATTTGTTATTCAAATTAGAATCATATTCAAAACAGTGTGGCTGTGGTCATTGATTGACGAGCTAAATTATCCCATTGACTGGGACAGATTATGTGAACGTTTGTCTGTAACGACCGCTGCTCACTACTTACTTATATGTCGGCCATGATTTTTTGCCCAATCGAAGGGATATGAGAATATCATTGATATGTTTATAATTATAAATTAACTGTTAACAAAACTTTGAATTTTTGAAATACTAAGGCTTTTCTACCTCAGGAATAGATAACCTTAGCTGTATTTGGCAAAACTTTTAGGAATTTTTGGTCCTCAATGCTCTTCAACTTCGTACTTTATTTGGTCTTTTTAACATTTTTTGATTCGAGCGTCACTGTCAGATGTACATCACTTCGGCTAAATTTTATTTGAATTGTCTAAGAATATTTAGAGGAGACATCGAAAACAACCAAATGCTATCAGATGAGTCCTACTGGCGACTAGTTCGGCCAAATGAGATTAATAGAAGAAGATTTGACAAACATGTACAGAAAAACTAGAAGCAAAAACACATTAATCATAAGGTTGTGAACTCAGGTTCACTGGAAAGGTAACAGCTCCTATACCATTATGATGTTCGTTGATAAATGATTCGACATACGAAGCAAATCCATAGTTATCTCTGTGAGATAAATCCACCAAGTGAAAAACATACGTTTTCAAAAATAACAATGTTGCCAGTTACAGCTACAATTTTAATACATTGAACAACGATCTGGAGAATTTAACTTGAAGTGGTCCATTTTCTGATCGATTTATTTATATTGCCTACTTTGACCAGGCTGTTTGTCCGCTTGGCTATCAGCTGAAGTCACATTCTGTTCTTTGACTTATACATACATTTAGTATTTATCCTGCAAATAGACAACTATGGTTCACATAACAGGTACACAGATAGTTTTCTGCTCTATATGTATAAACAGTTTCCTGTTTCCCCTCTCTTCCACCTTGAGCAAGTACCGGGGTGGTATTTTGAATATTTCCTTTTGCATGACAGTTCATTTTGGGGTCCTCTTCACGGTCCGCGTGTCAAGTTTTTTTCGAAAAATAAAGGCACAATTATTTTTATTTCAACAACTGAAGCTATAAGTGATGGGTGTAAATTGTAGGACAAAGACACTATTAATTCTCTATGAAACAGGAGAAAGGGTTGACAACATTTGCTTTTCTTCCTGTTTCTAAAGCTCGTACAAATACATTTGATTTTTTCCGACATGTCCTTTTATGTTGTATACATATGCGAGGTTCGTCCTCATTTCAATACATCGTAACGGACGAGGACTTAATTCAGTTCTCATACATTCACGCAGTGGTTTTTATAAAATTTACTTAAAATAAAATATGCAACTCTAATCTTTATTAATTCACATGCACGAAATTAAAAAAAAAAACAACCCATAAAAGTGCAAGTTTATAAAAAACCAACAAAACACTCATATATGTTATTGGTGATTGGACACACATCGTTATTGGTTAAAGGGAAGAGAAAATACGTACTTATAATGAAATATCATAAACGTTTTGAACTAGTAAACATAAACACATGGAACTTTATTATGATGTCAGTTGTTAGCAACAACAAACACAAACATGAGTTAAAAATAAACATATTCTTCAACCTATTTTCTTTTTGAATGCTGAATTATGTTCAATTTCATGGTCGACACTTTCATTTTTCTATTTGCTTTTAGAAAAATGAAAAACGAAAACACGTTTCGTTTTTCTATTTGGTTTGTGAGTAATCGAAAAATGAAAAAAGAAAACAATGGACGCAAATAAACACGGACCCACTCTTCAGTACATTTTGTTTCATACATATAGGTTTTGTATATTAGCTGAGGTCTCAATCGAAATGGTTTGCTAAACATGTTTTTGTGGCCGTCTTAACACACATGTTTTTGTGGCCGTCTTAACACAAATGTTTTTTTCAGTGGCGTTGCCGATTTCTACTCGACTCTGTTTTGAATGTGACCTTGTTCTTCTCTGCCTATTTAAGAAAAAAAACCATTAAAATAAGAATAATGATAAAAAAGAATTGAAAAACAAATTGATAGATCGGTTTCGTTGGGTAATAAGGTATATGTAATGCATCTGAATCTCTTGTAACTTCATTAGTATTTGCAAAAGACGTTGACATATAAAAATAAGGAGATGTGCCATGATTGTTTGTCAATGAAGAAAATAAAGTTTGTAAGCGCTTAACCGTTACATGGGACATGGAATTAATGTTAATATGTGTTTTAATCCATAATAAAAATATCCGGCATTGATAGTTATTCATACGAGGAAACCAGTTTTTATGGTGACTTCACCAACTTCTAGACACAACGAATTTATAAGTATAAATCTGTGTTATGAAGCTATCATGAACTGGTCAATACTCATGTAAAGTGTGGTTTGTTATTTTAAATTTGCTTAACATTTGTTATTTCTACATGTTAGTAATCAGTTTACAATGCAAGTTTTGAAAATAAACATAATTCAATTCATATGTTATGATTTCCACGGTGTCGTTTAGTGCATGTATACATATATTACATCACTGTATAGCCAGGTGCATGGGAACAAATCAATTGGTTGACTGGTTTCCTTTGTGAATCTGATCTAGCATGTGTCTATCTTTGCACTTTCTGTACCAAAGATATGTAAGAGTAAAGTTAAAGACACACGTCTTACTTTTTTGTTTGTGTATTATATATTTGTTTTTTTTGTTTGTTGTTTTTGCTTATAATTTATCTCGTGTTCAATCTATTATTGCCAAACGTATATAAGTAGAGATATACCATTGGTTTGTGATGCGCTATCAATTTTGTTGATATACATAATACGTTTAGCATAACTTTTAAAATTTGAAAAACATATATTCATATATGTCATATATACTTATTGGCAAAACCATTTTAATTGAAAAAAAGTTTAATCTCCTATTTGTAATTCGTCAACCTTGATTAAAACCAAAATTTGAATTATATATCATTAAAATCTTTTGAACTATAACGAGATATTAATGAAATGAAATAAAAATTGTATAGCAACAACATAACATACTATAAACACAAGTTAAAATAGAAGTTAAAGAATGCATTACATTTCTATTGAGATCAGGTTTGATATATCTGCCAGAAATAAAGTCCATATACCGAAACATCTTTTTCACGTAGATTACTTAAATATAGTAAAAATCGATAGTATCCAAACACCAAAAGTTTACTCATTAAATTTTGGATAAACATAATTATACTAGCATTACTTGTCTTAATAACTCTGTATTTTCATTGACGAAATAAATATATCTTGGTTAATACCAGTAAAAAATATCAGTATAAAAGAATGATGTATAAAATATTAATATAAATGTGGAAGCACTAAAGCAATGACACTGATTAAAAAAATTCAAATCAAACCACTCTATAAATTTCGTGCGTCCAATACGTCATCTGAAGTTATTTATTAATTTGTTATTAATAAATGTCATGTCCATCTTCCCCATCAATATAGGATTGCACAAGTAGCTGAAACAATTTACAACGATGTATTTATCATGTACTAAAAAGAAATCACTTCTTCACGGAAGCTCAAAACCTAATGTTTGGAAAATTACAAACACACACACAAAATAATATGAAGTAAGATATAACCCTCAAAAATGTCATGGAATACTAAATATTCATTACCAGTGTTTTATAGCACATCCATTCCATGTTAAATTCTTTGACTTTTATTCAAAATGTACGTAATTAATTCGCATCTTATTTTTTGTATTGAGCGACACTGAATTTATGTTTCTGATTGATTTTCATGGATATTTGAATCCCTGCTTTCCTCTAGCAATGGTTTTAGTTCCTGTCATAGTTTTCCACAAAAGAGCATATTTCACCTATCAGAATTTTAAACCTGTTTTAGTGTTTTAGTACCATTGGAAGATAGACATTATGCAAATTCACAATTTACTTTTAAACAATAAGCTTCAGGTCGTCGACATTCCTATTCGAACCGACTAGCTGTGCACCTCTCCTGACCGGCCTATTCTTATTTTCAAATCAGACGGAGCTCCGTCAGACACTTTTTTTTAAAAAGAGAATACCAAAGAAGCTAGATTATACAGGTATATTGATATTAACAATCCAAACTTTTCTAATGTGGTCCGATTAATATGTCCTCTTGATCTAGAGATTAAAGAAACCACAGACATAGCTTTCTTTCGTATCATTTCTATACATTAACCCCGAATTTGACAACTGCGGTTATCCCAATATCCAAATCTTAGCCAAACGAGACGATTTCAATTTTGAAATTAAAGTTATCCTCATTTATGCAGCAGTACACCAGCTTTACCCGCGTTAATAGAATATATTTCTTAACTGGACATCCAAGAGCTTGTAGCTGCTACTCAAACTTTGTAAAACGTCATCGGTGTCTGAGCAAAAACTTGAGGAGACATAGTTTGTCATAAAACGTCTCGTCCTTTAAAAAATAAAACTTCATCGGAAAGTACCATGACCTAAAATATAAAATTTTCATTGTCTACTTCAAAAGTGCTACAAGATGGTGTTGAGTAAAAGATTGTAGGTGCTGAAGTTGTATATATTTTTATTTTACTTTTAGTTTATTCGTTATTTTTTTCCACCGTGCTATTATGTTTCTTTTGGTTGTATGACTTTTGACGTGACTCAGTATTTAAGCAGCCCGCAATCGGATTTTTAGGCATAACTTAGGTGCCATTCGGACAAAAAAGTTTTTTACAGTGTTGTTTCTATATTTTTTCACCCCTGTATTTATGTTAAATTTTACTGCATCGAAAACTTGTATAATTTATATGATATCTACGACATAACTTGATGACATCATTGTAAAAAAAAGTAAAGTCACTAAAATACTGAACTCCGAGGAAAATTCAATCGGGAATTCCCTAATCGCATGGCAAAAAAAAAATGACTAAACACATCAAACGAATGGACAACAACGGTCATATTCCTGACTTGGTACAGGCATTTTCAAATGTAGAAAATGGTGGATTGAACCTGGTTTTATAGCGCTAAACCTCTCACTTTTACAACAGTCTCATCAACTTCCGTTATATTTACAACGATGTGTGAACAAAACAGACATAATAAATAAAATAGTCAAAATATTGGTACAGCAGTCATCACTGTGTTACAATCTTCAAACATATACTATCTACAAAAAAGGGTTCTTGTAAATTATTAGCACAATTTATAATATTATGCTTCCAAATAATATCATCTTTTTGATTGTCACAGAGGATTTTCAAAAGATCCATCAAACACTGTGTTTTTATCCACATATCATTATATGAATATATTATTCATCGTGTCTTGTTATGTCAATATTTGAAAATGTATTCAAAGAAGATTTTGATTAGGGATTTTCCTTTTTGAATTTTCCTCGGAGTTTAGTATATTTGTGATTTTACTTTTTTCCCCTAGTTTACTCCAAAATAATTGATTGCGATCACATTTTATATAGATATATTTAATCAACGCTATCTGCGCCTCTATACCATACAAAGCATTTGACAAGAACCCTAGCATCACAGATAAACAATGATACAAGTAAACCAGTGGATAAATGCTATAAGAAAACCAGTGGGTAAATGCTATAAGAAAACCAGTTGGTAAATGCTTTAGTAAACACGTGGGTAAATGCTATAAGAAAACCAGTGGGTATATAGGGAAACTTCGCAAAAAAATCAAAAATTGATATTATGTCCATTATGTATAAAAACGCTCAAATTCATAGATATTAAAGTTTTATTCTGCTTGATAAGAGATCACCATCGATTTTAAATTTAGAGTATCAATTCTCTGCGTTCGGCCATTTTGTCATCTTGTCCGATTTGAAACCACGATATGTCTAACGACCAAAACTACAGTAACCTGATGTAGTCGTAATTGCGTGTCGATATCTTGTCAATCATACGGTTGTTTTATCCGACTAGTTAAAGGGAAAATTCGCGATTTTTTACTTATGGTTTAAATATGTTCATTATGGCATAATATATATATTCACAAAGTTTTATCGCTATAATTGCAGTAATAAAGGAGAAATTCAATAATCAATGAAAAAATATTAACAACTTCCTGTAGGTCGTGACGTTAAACAAGAAAAAAATAATCTAAAAAATATTTTTTTTGATTTTTCTTGAACTGTTATATATAAAGCAACTTTGTAATTAAAATCTATTCAATAAATATCAATAATGATCAAATAATTGTTATGAAAACAAAATGTTAAAGTGACTTGGT
Source organism: Mytilus galloprovincialis (assembly GCF_965363235.1). Taxonomy (NCBI): domain Eukaryota; kingdom Metazoa; phylum Mollusca; class Bivalvia; order Mytilida; family Mytilidae; genus Mytilus; species Mytilus galloprovincialis. The sequence goes on from NC_134838.1 coordinate 104,674,790, forward strand.
ACTTAAATGGCTTCATCATGTTCATGGTGCCAAGAAATATCTCCTTTGCATGATTAAAATTTTCAGTTAACAAAGCTTGTGAGCAATGTCCTTTACTTAAAAATGAATAGATGTAATTAAAATAAAATATTTCAAGATCTTTCTCTTATATATTCAAACAATAGTAAAAAAAATAATTGTGACTTTTTGTCCTGTGACTTTTTGTCCTATCAAATTTGTGAGTTTTTGTCCTGTGACTTTTTGTCCTGTGACTTTCTGTCCGTTTATCTGAAACTATTTGAAGATAACTCTACCGAAGCGGAATATAATACGTACAAATAAAGAAAAACTACTGTTGTTTTTAATCTTTGCACATTAATGATTAATTATTGTTATCAATAATATTGTTCATTTAATTACTTAATTAGTACCTAAAATATGTCTACCGCTTGGCATTAAATCTCGGTGTGGTAGGAAACGATTATTACATATATAGATTATATTATTTGGATGAGGATTTGAGCTAGTCTATAAAAACACATTAATTAGTTAACATACATTCGAGACCAAATACAGTTGTTGTAATAAAACTTATATTTTAGTCATGCATAACTGATATTGACGAAATTAGAATAGTTCGTCCCTACATCGTTGTTCTTGAAACAATCATTATTAGTATACATGTAAGTTTCCTGACGTATATAAGCGCCATTGAGGATGAGCTCCAGAGAAAGCAGACTAGTGGCGTTTCGTTAGTTTGTTTGTTGGGAAAGGAGAGGAAATGCAACCAGTTGTACAGATAACTTGAACGACAGAATAACCATACAAGCATATATAGTCAACACAACCAGAAAGAGTTTCAATCGTTGGACGGGGAATATGAAGGCTTCTTAGAATGAACAAGTGACATGTCTAACTCTGAACAGTTAGAAAACGGACTATCGACATCGACCGCTTGTTCTTGATATTTGAAACTGCATGCATATATACGTATACGTTTACGATAGTGATGAGTTCTTGCGTCTGACAAAAACTAAATTCCTTCAATCATGGTTATATCTTTCCATACGTTTATATTGGTTCGTTAGGGGATTACTCAAAATCGTTATTTAAACATCCTGTTTGTGAGATGTAGATTCATTTCAACACCGAAATTTCGTCTATATACTAGTATTAAGATTCACAAGTTATAACACGGAGAAGCTCTGAAGGTACATCACTCCCATTTTGTTTGGGTGTGAACCATTGATGTTAACAGCAATATTAAAGAATAAGATGATGATGGTAGAAAGAACTATGGGCGTCATGTGGCAAATATTACATGCATATCGGACCACGAGTTGTCAATCTGTATGAAAAGATTTCCAATACAACCATATTATTGAGAAGGAATGTTTACATGCTATACTCTCGTACTAGTATTACAGGGTTCTTGTGGCGTTCACCTTAGACACACATCTTTTTAACGATGTTTAAAAAAAAAGACAGAACCAATTAAATGTCATATTTCCCTATTTTTTTAATATAACTAAAAGTCTTTTATCTGACAAGAATACCCCTATTTAGCGGACAAGCAATTTATTTTTATAATTAGTGTCCGTCCAGTGGCATATATAACAATTGTGATGACGAATTCCTTCCTTTATTCGAGAACAATCTTATTGAAAAATAAATCTGTGATTTTACTATGTCCACAACTTCGATGAACCAAAGCAAGTTATACATCGACCTGTATTTAAATCAAATTGGTTCTCTTCTTCCTCTTCTTTTGGTATACAATAGTCTATCGACATTCGATGATTACATACTGTTGGCATACGTGGACTAGTCTATTTACAAAACTTTTACCCCAATTTATTCAAAATATATTTTTTTTCTTATGTTCAATGTATACATGTATATATTTTAAATTGCGCTATAGTTCCGTAACTTTCTACCCAGTTATATAAACGAATCGTCGACAAGTGCGTTCATTTTTTAAATCAATATTTCTGGTAAGTTCCACTCTGTCCTTCACTATTGACAACGAGTATATATTACATTTTCCCAAATTCACCCTTGGAAAAAATATTTAAATAGATTTTAATTTCATCAAATCTTATTTTTTTGGGTATTATTTATATTTTTATGAATAATATTCTTTACACCAGAAATGTTATTTACAAACAAGCGTATGAGTTTAGTAATGACAAGTAAGACAGACTTTTATATTATACATCTGATAGTTCAAAATGGAAAGTTATAAGTTATCGGCCGTGTACACTGATCAATACCTGCAGAAGTGAAACGATGCATGAACTTGCAAGCCCGACAGGAAATCGCTTGAATACCTGGACGTGTCACCTCATACCCCTCACAATACCTTTGGAAGTAATACCTTTAGCCATGCGGGTGATCAGATGAGGGAAGATCAGAATTTGTTTGAAAAAAGTTTATTACTTTAAAGAATTATGAACAAATTAGATTTTCGAAAACAATTTTCACGGAACACTTATTTATGATTTCAACTTTGACTTTTTACCTAATTCCAATATTAACAGTTTAAAAACAACAGACCATGGTCATTAAAAAAAAATAAGAATATTTTCCGTACCAAGTTAGTTAGTCGGATAAAACAACCGTACGAGTGACAAGATATCGACACGCAATTACGACTACATCGGTTACTGTCGTTTTGTTCCTTTGTGGTTTATAGACATATCGTTGTTATTAATCGAGAAAGAAGACAAAATGGCCGAACGCAGAGAATTGATACTCTAAATTTAAAATCGATGGTGATCGCTTATCTAGCGGAATAAAACTATAATATCTATGAATTTGAACATTTCTATACAGAATGAACATAATATCAATTTTTGATTTTTTTGCGAAGTTTCCCTTTAACTAACTTGCTACGGAAAATTTTCTGATTTTTTTTTTTTTTTTTAAATAACCATTGTCTGTTATTTTTAAACTGTTAATATTGGAATTAGTTAAAAAGTCAAAGTTCAAATCATAAATAAGTGTTCCGTGAAAACTGAAATGCTTTCGAAAATCTAATTTGTTCATAATTCTTTTATGTAATAAATTTTATTCAAACAAATTCGGATCTTCTCTCAACTGATCACCCGCATGGCTAAAGGTATTACTCCCAAAGGTATTGTGAGGGGTGTGAAGTGACACGTCCAGGTATTCAAGCGATTTCCTGTCGGGCTTGTAAGTTCATGCATCGTTTCACTTCTGCAGGTATTGATCAGTGTACACGGCCGATAACTTATAACTTTCCGTTTTGAACTATTAGGTGTATAATATACATCTCTGTCTTGCGTGTCCGAAAGTGGTATAATATACTAGTCATTACTAAACGCATACGCTTGTTTATATAAAAATAACATTTCTGGTGTAAAGAATATTATTTATAAAAATATAAAAAATACAAAAAAAAACCAGATTTGATGAAATTAAAATCTATATACATACTTTTTCCAAGAGTATATTTGGTATAATGTAATATATACTCGTTGTCAATAGTGAAGGACAGATTGGAACATACCAGAAATATTGATTTAAAAATGTACGAACTTGTCGACCATTCGTTTATACGCCTGGATATGATCAGTTACGGAACTATAGCACAAATTGAAATATATACATGTATACATTGAACATAAGAAAGAAACATACATTTTGTGTAAAAGAAGAAGAAAGAGAGAGACAATTTGATGTAAATACAGGTCGATATATAACTTGCTTTGGCTCATCGAAGTTATGGACATAGTAAAATCACAGATTTATATATCAATTATATTGTTCTCGAATTAAGGAAGAAATTCGTCATCATCACAATTGTTCCGACATGCATGTAATATATACGCAACTGGGCGTACACTAATGATCCCCAAGGGATGTGAATATTTTCCAGGAAAACTATAGAGTATCAAAGTTTCAAATCAATTTCGGGATTTATTTTCTTTCTTGATATTCGAAGACAGTAAATTAAAGAATAAACTGCTTGTCCGCTTTAGGGGTATACTTGCCAGTTAAAACAGACTTAAAATTCGTTTTTTTTTTTTAAAATATCGTTGGTCAAATAGCTAAAGTATTATACGTTGTGAGACGAAGACTTTTTTTAATAAGGACCTTCCCGATTATGCATAAATTTTGTTGATGTTTTTCACACTTAAAAGAATATCTTTTCGATTCCATTCCAAGAAGATCCTTTAATTTCCTTAATTTTTTAAAACGTCTTTTTCAAATAGCTGAAGTATTCATGCGTTGTGAGATTTGAAATATTTTGATGAGAACATTTATTCCTAAATAGGTAAATAAAGATCGCTTTGGATGGACTAAATTATATAATTGCAATTGTTAATGATCTGTTTGAAATATTTAAGGTTGCCGATTCTAATTTAAAATAGTACAATTTTTAGTTCATACACTCGTGTTTAGAAGGCTATTTTTATTTATAATAAATTTATTCAATTAAAATAATTCAGTATTTTATCGTTACAAAAGTAATCAGAAGTCATAATTCATTTAAAAGTGATCTTATGCAAAATATAAAAATATACAACAGCTATCCAGTTATTGTGCGACCTTATTATTCCCGTTAATTAATTTTAATTCTTTTTTTTTTACATTTCTGTGTCTAAAACTATGGCTGACTCCAGTTTACCATTCCGATACGAAATGTTGTTCACACCTGAAATGCCAGTGAACTGTGACGCCTAGGTTTCACTGAACGAAGATCAAAAGAATAGAATTACATAATGCTAATCTTTTAATTACCTTGAGTTTAACTACGCATTCAACATTCACCAAGTGTCACAAATTAATACACATTTTATTTCCACAGTACAAGCAAGTGAAAATTTTTGCTGGAATGAAGCAAAAAGGTCAGAATACAAACATGTATTTTTAATACACTATCGATCATGTCAGTTTCATATGTTTGTTTAAAGTATTTGTAGAAAAAAAATCATAAAAATATTCTATTGTATGATTTACTTTTATTATTAAAATTTCGTTTAAAAAAATCCACACGATCTAATTTTAAAAGTTGCATGGCTATCACTTATTTTTCGTTGGTTAATAGCTACACCAAAAGTCATCGATGCGCTTTAAATCACGTTATCAGATGGTTAACGAACAAGACTTAAATGAGATTAATTTCACTCCCGGCATGCAAAAAGACTTAAACTACGTCACATAAGTCAGGAAGTTTCAAGAAATAAAATTAATATATCTCAGTTTTCTTCTTTATTAGTTTTCATATCAAAATAAAACTTGGTGAATATGTTTTTTATGGTATTATGAACATAATAAGATGAAAAGTGAAAAATCGTGAATTATCCCTTTAAGCTTTTGATTTTGCCAGTTAGTTAGGGACTTTCCTTTTTTTGAATTTTACTCGGAGTTTAGTATATTTGTGATTTTACTTTTTTCCCCTAGTTTACTCCAAAATAATTGATTGCGATCACATTTTATATAGATATATTTAATCAACGCTATCTGCGCCTCTATACCATACAAAGCATTTGACAAGAACCCTAGCATCACAGATAAACAATGATACAAGTAAACCAGTGGATAAATGCTATAAGAAAACCAGTGGGTAAATGCTATAAGAAAACCAGTTGGTAAATGCTTTAGTAAACACGTGGGTAAATGCTATAAGAAAACCAGTGGGTATATGTTATAAGAAAACCAGTGGGTAAATGCTATAATTAAACCAGTGGGTAAACGCTATAAGAAAACCAGTGGGTAAATGCTATAAGAAAACCAGTGGGTAAATGCTTTAGTAAACAAGTGGGTTAATTCTTTTGTAAACCAGTGGGTAAGCGCTATAAGTAAACCAATGGATAAATGCTTTAGTAAACCAGTGGGTAAATGCTATAAGAAAACCAATGGGTAAAGGCTTCAGTAAACCAGTGGATAAAGGCTATAAGTTAACTAGTGGGAAAATTATTTCCATACAAACAGTTCGGTATTGTGTTTCTGGAATTACTAAATATAAAAAAATACATGCAGTTACATTACATTACGACAACGTAAAGGGAAATTTCATTTTGAGCTAACAAATCGCAAATTGAAATTTCATTGATTGCTTATTGTTGGCTTAGATTTCAATGAAAAATTGTATCATGTACATTCACTTGACTGAACCCGTAAATTTATGCCTTAATCATCAATAAAGCACATAAAGCACACACCGACGTGACGTAGATAAATTCTTTGCTAGCTATCAAACCATGTTCAATCCACCATTTTTTTACAATAGAAAATGCCTGTACCGAGTCAGGAATATAACAGTTGTTATCCATTCGTTTAATGTGTTTAAGCTTTTGATTTTGCCAGTTAGTTAGGGACTTTCCTTTTTTTGAATTTTACTCGGAGTTCAGTATTTTTGTGATTTTACTTTTTGTCATAGAAGTCAATCAATTCGAAATATTAAGCGTATGATTACATGACAACAATAAACAGCGAGGTATGGATACCTCCCGATCTTCATGTGCTTTTCCCGGAAATGTTTCTTTAAAATATCTTGGAGTCATGTTTTGGTTTATAAACGTGTATTGGTATTTGTTGTTTTTGGTCCTTACTTGTGCTTAGTCATAGTGTATACCATAATGGGATGATATTCTTATTTATAAAAGATTGATGTATTTTGTTCTAAACCGGTACTAGATAAACTCATTATAGATACCAGGATTAAATTTTATTTTTACGCCAGACGCGCGTTTCGTCTATAAATCAGTGACGCTCGGATCCAAAAATGTTAAAAAAGGTCAAATAAAATACTAAGTTGAAGAGCATTGAGAACCAAAGTTCCTAAAAGTTTTGCCAAATACCTCTTAGATGATCTATTCTTGAGGTAGAAAAGACTTAGTTTTTCAAAAATTCAAAAGTTTTGTAAACAGTTAATTTATAATTATGACAGTATCAATGATAATGCATGTCAGCACTTAAAGAGTGCTGACTACTGGGCTGGTGATACACTAGGTCTAAACCTGTTCTGACAATCAACTATGGTTAAAGTAATAGATACACGTTTAACCTGAACTTGTATTTCAGCAACAACAAAATTCAAATATTTTTTTAGAGAAGACTTTTAATCAAACAAGGTAATAAGCCAACAAAAAATGAACGTCACAAGTGAAATGATTATACCGCTTGCATCAATATGCAAATGTTGTCATTACTTTATAATAAAAAATATATATATGTCAAACTGATATTTTTGTTATGACTTATTATAAACAGTTATTCTACTGAACCACAGACCGCAAACTTCAAAGAATGGAGCACAACAACAGTTGATGGTAATTCCACAATATTTCTGTAGGTTCCCCATTATTATACTGTATTGACGCAGGAAAGGTGTGGTACACCAGATACAGTTAAAAGCAAGACATCCAAACTCAATTCCCCAATAAAACGCAATACAACAACCACAAAGAGCTGAAGCTAATTTATAACTGCAATTTTTGGCACATTCAAAACACTTGAAACTGCAATCCCACACAATGTCAAAGCTGTGGACCCCATCGGGTTCTGCCAAGATATCTTCGAATGCAACCTGTAAGAAATTCAAATAAATTTATTTTACAAAACAAATTCAATATGAGTATAGGATTTTAACAATGGTTTTTGTTTTGTAAAATTTATCATAATTTATTCAAAATATTCATTTGTATCGTGGTATTTGAATCTATATTCTTATTCGCTGTTAAACAGGGTTTTTTTTAGAATTAACTGACGCATTTACTTTAAAAATCTATTTAAATGGTGTATTGTAATTGAGAATATTTAAGTTTATGTAAATAATGTGTATTCATAATGAACAGTAAAAAGACTAACTTAAAACGAGAATCTTGGCAATTGCCAAATGTTTTAAAACTTTATCTCATATTCTAAAAAGAAAGTTAACGAAACTTCTTTATTTTTTTTAAATTAATGAAATAATAGAATCACAAAAATACTGCACTCCGAGGAAAATTCAAAACAAAAAAGAACCTAATCATATGGCAAAATCAAAAGCCCAAACACATCAAACGAATGGACAATACCTGTCATATTTCTGACTTGGTATATACATTTTCTTATGCAGAAAATGATGGATTAGACCTGGTCATAAAGCAAGCTGAACTTCTCACTTGTATGAAATAGATAGACTTAGATGTTTTTCATATATTTGTTTCGGTAATTAATCATAAAAGGTAAACGGTTTACCTTTCTATGAACTTCAAGGTATCGAAATCCCCCCCAAAAAAACTTAAATTCAAAATATGTTGTAAATGAAAACCAAATCAATCATTTGACAAACCTTAGAGCAGCAAATTTTCAAATTTACAAAAAAATCATCTATCCATGTAAATAATTTCCACATCCAAATAAGTTTTGTCACTTACCCGAACGTGGTCATTAATGTCATGAGGATCCCTGTGTTCTAAGTCTACTAGTTGTCTTTGCGCCATTGTCACAAATTCAAAATAACAGAAAGTTCCTTGTAAACAGTTTTTATATTGACTAAAAATTCTTTGGCCTCTGACTGAAAGATTTTCAACAGTTAATCAAGTTGAATTTTAATAAATCTTTATATATCAACAGGGTTTTAATTTCCGCGATGGTACGATGAAAATCGTGTTAACTCTTTCACGGTTCAGACGTATAGATAATTAGAGATGAGAGATCATGCCACATCTTACGTCAGTACACAATTATCTTGTAATTTAAATTTGATTTTTTTTATATTTCATTGATGGCAGTACATGCAAGTAAAAAAACTACACGAAATTAAACTCGACAGAAACATGTCATATGAAATAAATATTCTTATTGTGTAATGGTGTTAGTTATATTTCTTGTCAAACTTAAAAGTATAGTATCTAGATATTTGATATAAAACATATCATCAGATGCTGAAAACTCACTACTTAAACTAGACCATGATGATGGGAGTTTTGAACGACACAGCTGACTGGCTGTACGTCGGTAAAAAAAAAATAGACCATGGTTTACTTAACATGGTAAAGTATATCTATTTTATAGTTTTCTTTGGTCATTTGGTTTTCAATTGTTTTGTTACGAACAAAACGCTTTGCAGCGTATTATTAAAAAAAGTGTTGCATCTTTGCCAATTCGACAATTGTCAATAGACCAAAAGGACAAATATGTGTTAATGAGGACAATACTAATATGTAAATGTGGTATGATTGTCACCAAGAATACTATCCACCGGAGATCAAAGGATAAAGATGTTAACAAATACAGGTCAATATACATGTACGGTCTTAAACAAGTAGCAAACTCCATACCATAAGCTTTAAAAGGCCATGGTATGAAAAAATGTGAAACAATTCAGAAGAGAAAACCAACACCTGATTTATACTACACCATGCAATAAACGTAATACAAATATGGTGGGGAACAACTAACGGCAACCACTGTATAACAGGATCCTTGCTGGCAGAACATAATACATAAGACACTACTTAAAGATATACGTTTGAGAACTTGCAGTTACTATAGGCTATTGAAATTCTATTTTCCAGTAAAAATACCATGACTTTCTTGACTAAATTACTAATCAGTACACCCTAGACGGATTTAATGTAAAGATTAAGGTCACAAGTTAAGTAGCTCCGTTGGTTATATACCTTCAGTTGGCCATGATATAAACTACAGGTTTAACTTTTTTTCAAAGAACTTCAGATCTCACTTTTCTGAAGCACCTGCGATTAACCCCAGTTATTATTTGGCTTTCTCTTTTTTGCGATTTCTCTGTGAAGTGTCAGTAGACTGTTATTTGTCTGTATGTCTTTTTGTCACAGTATTGTTTGTTTTGTCATTGACTCATGCTTTTTATTGCTCTCTTTGTAAAAAAAAACATTATCCACCTGCTTTTGGTGACAGTTGTTGTCCATCAATTTGATGCATTTATCATTTGATTATGCCATTTGATAAGGGACTTTCCGTTTTAAATTTTCCTCGGAGTTCAGTATTTTTGTGATTTTACTTTTTAGACATTTTTTTTGCTTCATAATTGCCTTGAAATTTTTCTCTGTTTGTCACGTATACCGTATAGAGTAGATTACCTAAGATGTATTTGGCAAAACCTTATTTAAATTTGGGTTAAGAATGCTCTTCTGCTTCGTACTTTATTTTGTGTTTACAACTGTTTTGATTCGAGCGTCAATTTTTTTTCTTACGAAAATATAATCCTATTATATATGATGAGTTCATAAACGACCACTAATGTCTCTGCCTCTGGCAGTTTTATTCCCTCGGTTATCACTAAACCAGTAGTAAGATATGAATAATCATTGATATAGTCATTCATATTCATAATCTGTAATCGACTACATTTCGTGTTTATCATAAATATTGGATACACATTGAGGGTTTTGATTATCCCGAATGTGTATATCTAATTTACACCATGATATTATTGTCAATGCAGAACGATAGCTTTCAATAATTTAGGAAGGGTGTTTTTCAGAAATTTGATCATATGTTATTGAAAATGTATCCAATTTCACATATTTGTGTAAGTTTGTTATTATTTTGCCACTGCAACATACCTGATCACAGAACAACATGTCAGTAGTAATATGTATATAGTTACAAAATTTAAAAACCTCTTTTCACGTTTATCATACAATCATCAATTGACCAACTTTCATCGTATTTCATTAAAAATGTAAATTTCATTTGTACAAAGAGGATCAACAACAGTGATACTTGAAAAATTTCTCCCGGATATGTTTGTCTTTGCGATAATCATCACTATCACTATGTTCTGTGATGTTGAACTAAATTTACATCAATTCTTTCAGCAATTAGAAGTCAATAAATAAATATACAATGAGAATTTTTTTTTTGGTATTGGGCTGAGAAATTGGGGAGGGCGAGGTTATACCGAGCCCTTTCACAGTTTTGTGCTTAATACAAAACAGTTTTTGATATTCATTACATTCACCATGTATGGTTTTTATAATGCAACTTAGATTAAAACATTGATAGCTATTGAAACACAAGCTTAATCCCGTAATGAGCCCCTGATTGCTGAAAAGGTGTTCATGATGAAATTGACATTGCACAGAATAAAGCTGTTAGTTAGTCTAAGTTGTTTTCTGGGTGTCTACCAATGTTTGGGTTTGATGATGTAAGTGCTTCGCCGCTGTGTAATGAAAAGAGTGTCAAAATGTAGGTATCCTATAGTTGTTTATGTCTGTGTAATTTTGGTCTTTTGTGGATAGTTGTCTCATTGGCAATCATACCACATCTTCTTTTTTTATATATTGAACCATTGTCGTCGATTTGGGAATTCAATGTCACTAAATACAAGGTACAATTATATAATTATCTTTGTCTCAAAAACATAGCACAAAGGTGACGTGTTAAGGTACAATAATTTTGAAATGCAATTTGTTTTTAACTATAAATAGATAATATCATATGGCTTTTCCAATATCACATCTGTATCAACCCGAAAAACCAATATAATCCCATGAGCTCTGCACGGGATTTACATTGATTTAGGGTTGGTACGTGTGATATTCAAAAAGCCAGCATATGATATACACTGCATTAAATACCTCAAGTAGATGCTTTTATGTGACATGACGTTAGGGATACGATACAGTAATACAGGGGAGGTAATGACGCAAACTCCCCGGCAGTTCCAGTTCCGATCCGCATACGGGCCCGAATACTACTCTACACTAAGTGATGGAGTAAAGGAAAACAGTTCCGGAACGGAAACGATCACTGTCCGGAGTTTGGTAATGACGTTGCTAACGTAAATTATTATTTTCGCGACGTCAAACAACGATATATCAGGAAAAGATGCATTTTTATCATTCAAACTGATTTAACATGAAAACGAGTTCATGGACCCCTTTTTTGAAATGACATTTGGTTTGATTACGTGTGAAGATTATTTGTACAAATTTTCATGAAAAAGTCAATGATATAATTGTTTTAATTTGATAAGCACACAGCAAAAAATAACGGATTTTTTCTACATTCATGAATATTTGAAATATATGAGTTATTTCAAAAAAAAAAATTGCCTAAATTTATAGGATACTAATATGAAACAGAAATAACAAATAATTTAAAAAAAACAACTTGTGATTATCTTTTAAAACAAAAAAAGTTATGCCTTTCTGTGGAAGGGAAAAAATGTTTGCAAATCCGAATTTCAATCAAAACTATGAAATTTCGAACTCATTTTACTCAAAAGGTAGCTTATGAAGGTATACGTTTAATTACATATTTGATTAAATCAGGTAAAAGAAATAGCCAATATGCAAATTTTCATCAGAATTTAATTATGGGGTGAAAACTGTATCGTATGCCCTTAAACAGATGAAAGGTTTGATAAAGCTTTGCATCCGTAACTGATATCGATATCATTATAGATGGCTGATACAGCACAATTGCCGTTGACCATAACACACATTAAATTTATCTGTATTTATCACGATTTATATAATAAAAATTGTTAGTCGTATTAAACGCTTACAAAGAGACCATAGAAAACTTTCCCCATTCATATATCCAACTGTATTGGGTTATTTATAAGATCTCAACATTTTCCATATCAATAGTATATATTGTATAAGTGTTTTGTACGTTAAAATATGTTTATGCTTCAGTGCAAGTTTATCCATCCTTGCTCCCTGTGTTACCCAATAACGGGCACCAGGTGTGAGTGTATCCATGGTTCATAACAGAAACAAATATAAAAAGGATTTTATATATCGTCAAGGGAGCAAATTGCTGGTGAGAGAGAACGAAAGTTTTCGACCAATTCAGCATGTCACAGCAACAACAATCTAGTGGAGATGCCATGGGCTTGGATATGGAGAACAGAGATCCTAATGACATAAATGATCACATAAAGGTATATTGAAACAAATATTTATCATAAATAGTGATTTGAAAAGTTTACTACATTTATCAGAAATATGACAACCATTACTGTTAAAGTGAAAATATTGATTATTTTCAACCTCTTGCTACTTTCAACCTTACTATGCACACCATGAACATAAAATATCGTTTTATGAATACTTCTCGAAAAAGAAAAAGAAACTGAAAGACGAACAATCATGTACACACATATAGAAATATTACACATCTATAAAAGAAAATATTTTCGTATTTTGGGGGTTTAGAGAAATCTGTTATCAGTAATAAATGTTTAAGATATTATTGTTCTGTAGACAAGTTTTACGACAACAATTCTTTTGCGTATGTCACTCAAACAATAACAGGAAAATATAGATGTTAGTGATAAAGGCTAACTCCGAGGATATAAAACATACGTTTATAGAACGGATTTGTTTTCTTCATATAGTTCTTTCTTTCCAGGTTGCTTTTGAGGATATCCTTGCAGAAGTACCAGGCGCTCACGCCATTGATTGTGTATGGCGAAACAGCTACAGATGTTTCGAAGGAGGAAAGAGTTGCTGTTACAAGTTCTTAACAGCCATCTGTGGAATATGTATCGCTTTATACTGGGGATGTTGTTTTGCCTGCTTGGCTTTCGAACACATCTGGTGTGTCACTCCCAGTTTATCTGCTTTTAGAGTCGAGTGTGGCGCATGGAGAAAGTATTACAGCATTTGCATGGACTGTTTCTGTGCTCCGTGTTGTGAGACCATGGGTCTATGCTTCAGTAACATAAAGGTCCAAAACAAATAACATGACAAGACAAAACTATGTACTACCAGTTTGTGATATGGATATTCCTTGCCAATAAAATCCGTCCGGTTAAAAAAAAAAAGCTGACGATGCTATGTAATCTGATAATATCTTAAAAAATTAACTGAAATATTATTTATGTAAATTTTGTTATATTTTAAACAGTTGTCAAAACATCAGATAATAAACGAAATAAATTCTAAATTTAGAGCATGGAGCTCCTGTTTTTACATACAATTTATCACACATGAGACACACTTATTGCGTAAATTAAGGATTGAAAAGTTGAATTAAAAACATCTCGATAATTTCAATGTGAATGGCATATAGTACTAGCGTGGTCTTTTAAACTCGACTCTGTGTGGACTAAAAACAATGAAATTACATATTTTCTTTATGACTTCTGTTCTTCATTGGATTTCATCCGAATGTTACGTATACGTCAATGAGAAAACAAACCAAGAAATGAAATAATCAAGAGATACATTGAAAATATGCACCTTACTTAGCTTATATATTTGAAACTTTTTTTTAGCTAAAGCTTTATTCTACATTCAAATTGGGATTAAACAAATAAACATCAACTCACACCTGACAAATTATGACAGAATATTAACGAGTATGTGAGCAATGAGTTTATATTTTTCTGTTTTGAGTGCAAACTATACTCATAGATTAGTATTTGTTTAAGAGGAGACGGTACAATAGGCAGGCGTCTCGGAACGCCTATGTAGCCATACGGTGGCCAATATTTTATTCTATATCCTGAAATATTTTGACTTTGTTTCAGAAAAAAAACAGAACATTAATTTCGAACTTATAATTCAAATTTTCATTACATACCTGAAATTCTCATTTTAACATTTGGTGGGTTATTATCTTCGGCAATTTATCATTGGGATTTGTCAGAGGCCAGTGGAACATTTCTGTGACTTGAATTATTATAACGCTTTAGAACTTCTACATGTTTATCTAGCCAGTATTGTCTTTGCATATCTAGCATAGCCATACCACAAAATCTACTTTAAACAACCTGTTCCAAGTTTTGAGTCACTGTAGTGTAAAAAACGTTAACTACTGCAAGATCATCCAAACAATGCTATCTGAACCAATAATACTTGTCTTATATTTGGATAGAACTGCGTATTTCATTTCCCTGACCTATGGTACATTTTGATATTATATCTTTAGATATTCAAAGTTTTAAACAGCAGTGACATAGCCTGTGTAATGAAAGGGTTCATAAGATTTCTAATGTAATATTAATTCTGAGTTTGTACCTGACTGAAAACGTACAGTGGGCAAACTGCTGATAGAATATTATCTCCAATCCAAATCGAGTTTTTAGTTGTTTTGCACATTCTCTTTTAGGCTCGGTGCAATTAATTTAAAGGACAATAATTTTCTTGAATTTGTTATCATTATAAATGATATTACCATACAAAGATTGATGACAAATCCAACTTTTAAGTAAATTCCTGCAATTGACTTAATTGTACCTGAATCGTATGACAAATTCTTATTCTGCTATTCTAGATTCGCCAGTAATTCCACCTGGTTATAAAAATTGTCCAATTTATCATACTAGTTTAACAATATTATGGGTCTACATTATTATCGTGAATTCAACGGAATTTAAAACTTAAAATCAGAACTCCTATTCATATTTAAACCATTACATACTCATGAATTTTAACATATTTGGTAATAAAAGGTGGAACTTGAAATTAAGATTACTACAGAGACAGCTAGGATTGACCGCTTCTTACTATATCTTTTTTTTCTATAAATGATCATAAATGTACATGACTCAAAATTAAGATCTATAAAAAATCAATCTGTTTAATGATTACTTCTACCTTTATTACAACATGTCTGTTACAGTGTCACATACATGTTAACCAAGTCATAGAACTCACATACCAACCGCACTATCACAGACATGTTTATACTGTCATATAACGCACACACCCAACACAATGTCACAGATATGTTTACTTTGTCATACACTCTTAATATTCGGTACAAGGTCTTGGACATGTCTACTCTGTCATAGACCTCACTTGACCATTTCAATGTCTCAGACATGTTTACTCCGTCTTAGAACCCTTACATCTATCACAATGTCACATATGTGTTTACTCTATCATAGAAACCACATACCCATCACAATGACACAGATGTGTTTACTCTACCATAGACTCCCCATATCCCTTACAATGTCTCAGACATGTTTACTCTGTCATAGAACCTACATGACCATCACTATGTCACAGATATGTTTACTCTATCATAGACCCAACAAATCCGACAAATCATCTCAGACATGTTTACTATGTCAAATGTCAAAGACCCTACATGGCCGTCACGATATCTCAGACAAGTGTACTATGTCATAGACCAAACATGCCCACAAACAAACATACCACTTCTTTCTATATCTAGTTACTGCAAGGTGTGTTGCTCGTGCTGAGTGGATGCAGTAGATGGAGAGCTGTAGCATTGTCACATAAACCACTTCTTCTTATATAAATATATGAGGATTCATTTTGTTTTATATTTGCTTTTCGTTCATTCTTTTGTACATAAATTAGGCCGTTAGTTTTTCTCGCTTGAATTGTTTTAAATTTGTCATTTCGTAGAATGATATAGCTGACTATGCGGTATGGGCTTTGCTCATTATTGAAGGTCGCTCGGTGACGTATAGTTGTTAATTTCTGTGTCATTTTGGTTTCTTTGCCATCATACCACATCTTTCTTTTTATATGTTCTGTTTTACATATTTATGCGTTTGGATTAGCAAAATAAAATGTTTACTCAGGCATACATCCTAAGAGTCCATTATTGTAAGTCTGACATCTTTACTTTATTCGTGGTAGTGACACCTTAGAATGGGTATTGATTTGGGTAAGCATGAGAGGTGGTGTGTAAATGCATGGCAGAAATGTTTCACCTTCCGTCGACCTATTTTGGCTATTTATTTGTAGTTTTGGCTATTTATTTGTAATTTATACTTTTCACCACTGAGTTTATATATTTGTATCTGGACTTGCGACAATGGTAGTTTTCCTCATGTCGTGTTCAGAAATAATAAGAGAAATTCTAAGACTTTTGATGTTAATGCTGTCCAACTTAGCTCATGTAGAAAAAAGATTTAACATCATTCAAATACACACCAGTTTGAAACGTTATACAAAAGTACTTAGGTTATAAAGACGCCTGTATTTACATTACAAAAGTCGAAACGAAGGGTCAAAATATCCAACATTTGATTACGAATCAAATAAACATTTTAATAGCATGATTCATTTTAATGTATTAATATAATTATCTTAAACGAAAAAATATACCAATGCAACATGAATTGGCGTTGTGTTTGTCACATTTTATGTTTCTGTCAACACCAAAAATTGGCAAAATTGTCAGTTTGTAAGCTTCAATTCCTAATTTGACTTTTAAAGTTCTATTCATCTTAGCAACGAAAATGCTTGAAACCCTTGAATACCCCCTACACAAGAATATAAGAAGTCTGAAATAATATTTGGTCCGGAGTTTGTATAAGGAAAAGGAGAGGTCTTCGCAAGACAAAATATGGACTTAGATCTTATCAACAGAGACCCGAATGAGCATAATGGTTATATAAAGGTTTGTCACATTCTTGTTGTATTAGTATTGCATAATCATTTCAGAAGAATTATGAGAAAGCACCTTTCATTGTAAACGCTGAAAACTACAAAGCTTTGCATTTGAAATAACTTTCATCAAATATACACGCTAATACGTACAAAGTTAAAGAATCTGAGATAACTTTCATCAGGTACGCTGATACATACAAACTTTAGAAGTCTGAGATAACTTTCATCAGGTACACTGATACGTACAAAGTTTAGGAACATGCTATAACTTTCATCAGGTACGCTGATACATACAAAATTTAGGAATGTGAGATAACTTTCATCAGGCACACTGATACGTACTAAGTATAGAAATATGATATGAATTTCTTCATGTATACTGATACGAAAAAAATTTACGAATATCGGGTTTCTTTCATCATGTACTCTCATATGTACAAAGTTTGGGAAGCCAAACGCATAAACTATAAAAAGGAGCATTAAGCTACAAAGCCCTAGACTAGATTATTTAGGTCGTCCAATTTTTACATTATTTTAAGAAATTGCAACCTTAAATAAGTGTTATTCGTATTTGTTAACTAAAAATTACTCTTCAGATTGCCCTTTTTAATGTATTTCACCCCTTTTTTTGACATGTGTCTTATAAAAGGTGTCAGTTTATACTTGGAATGGCAACTATCTAATGCAAATAATTGTAAAATTACTACATAATCGTACCATAAGTAATGGAGTTTAAGATAGCAGCTGTAATTTCAACAATGTCCACTAGGGGTTCGGAGTGGATGTGTTTATATGTAGTGATGAACGAATACGCAGTTCGATTTTATACATTGACGTTGGTCGTTCGATTGGTTGGTTTCCGTCTGGCGTATTGAATTTTAAACCTGGTACCTTTTGTTAGCTATTATTCGTGTGTTTTACTGTCCTATATGTGCTCCCATTTATTTGTATTGTAGTCCTGTCATGTAATGTTGTCAATTTAATGTTATATTTAACATTGCCATAAAAGCGGGAGGTTTGTCGTGCCACAAAACCAGGTTCAATCCATCATTTTTTTTAAATGTCCTGTACCAATTCAGGAAAATAGCCATTGTTATATTATAGTTCGTTTCTGTGTGTGTTACATTTTAATGTTGTGTTTCTGTTGTGTCGTAGTTCTCCTCTTATATTTGATGCATTTCCTTCAGTTTTAGTTTGTACCGATTTTTTTTTCTCAATCGATTTATGAATTTCGAACAGCGGTATACTAATGTTGCCTTTATTTACATGGGTTTTATCTGACGAAAGACAAGCTCTAAGACACTCATAGGAGTACTATGCTTCATAATTTAATGTTAACTATAGGCTTTTAATATTTTAGGTTGGCTTTGAAGATGTATTGTCTGAACCAGCCGGTGTCCATTCTATTGACTGTGTATGGAAGATCAGTTACCGATGTTTCGAGGCATCAAAAAGTTGTTGTTACAAACTATTGACTCTTTTATGCGGCATATGCATCGCATTATGTTGGGGATGCACTATGGCATGTGTTGCATATGAGCACATTTGGTGTATCACCCCCTTTTTGCGGTACTTTAGAATAGAATGTACGGCTTGGAGGCGATATTACAGTATTATCATGGAATGTTGCTGTGCGCCATGCTGTGAAACAATGGGATTATGTTTTAGTAAAATAAATGTAAAGAACCAGTAGCAATTGGATATTACTTTTAAGAACTAGTTGCAGCAGCATTAGTAATATAGTATATTTTGAAGACTTAAAAATTATTATAATATAACATTTATAATAAAAAGAAGAAAATTAAAAAAAAAGTACTTCTTATTGATATTTCAGAACCAAATTTATTGAAAATTGTCTAGTCTCAGTTTCCAAAGTATTATTTAGTCTAGTACAGAAAGACAACATATTTGCCGGCATACACGACACTGGCAATCTTTGTAGTTGGTAGTCTTATGGTCTCTTATCCAATAAATTTAAAATCTTCCACAAATTATCTATAAAGGTCAGTTTAAAAAGGGAAGCTACGTAAGAATTTTAGATTCTTTCGTTTTTTCTAAGAACATCTTTAAGGTACAAGAACATTTACACAAGTATTCCAAATTCCAAACTAAAAGACAAATTGAAAGAAAGAGTTGGTATTGCTTTGTTTCATAAAAAGAATAGCCAACGCAGATACAAGTAGGGAAGGATAAATCCTACTTTGTAAAGGATCACTCTGATTCAAACAAAAAAAATTTCTGTAACTGACATTATCAAGATGCTTGATTTCTTAATTGACAACATATTTGTTACGTTCGGAGGACGTGTTTTTCAGCAGACTGCCGGCATTCCAATGGGAACCAATTGTGCCCCTCTTCTTGCCGACTTGTTTCTTTATTATTATAAAGCTGACTTCATACAGGAACTTCTTAGGAAGAAAGATAAGAAGTTAGCGATATCCTTTAACTCTACTTTCCGCTATATAGATGATGTTCTTTCACTAAATGATTCAAAATTTGGTGACTTATGGAACGCATCTATCGCATCGAACTAGAGATAAAGGATACTACAGATACAGTTAAGTCGGCCTCATATCTTGACTTACATCTAGAAAATGACAGTGAGGGTCGGTTGAAAACAAAACTTTACGACAAAAGAGATGATTTCAGCTTTCTAATTGTGAACTTTCCATTTCTAAGTAGCAACATTCCAGCAGCACCTGCATACGGGGTATATATCTCCCAATTGATACGATATTCCCGTGCTTGCATTTCCTATCATGATTTTCTTGATAGAGGTGCTGCTCACAAGGAAGCTATTAAACCAAGAGTTCCATATGGTGAAGTTGAAATCATCCCTTCGTACATTTTACGGACGCCATCACAAGTTGGTTGACCGTTATGGAATAACCGTTTCGCAAATGATATCGGATATGTTCCTTACGTCGTAACTACAATCCCTTCCCTTTCATGAATATGATCTACCAAATCAGACTGTTTACCGGATTTGTTATTACATAAGCAACAAGACGGGTGCCACATGTGGAGCAGGACCTGCTTACTCTTCCGGAGCACCTGAGATCACCCCTAGTTTTTGGTGGGGTTCGTGTTGCTTATTTCTTAGTTTTCTATGTTGTGTCATGTGTACTATTGTTTGTCTGTTTGTCTTTTTCATTTTTACTCGATTTATGAGTTTGACTGTCCCTCTGGTATCTTTCGTCCCTCTTTTCGAACTGTGAAGAGCGACCGACAGACAGATGTTTAGACAGTAAAGGCTATTGGAACGATGCAAATATAGACGAATAAACTATAACTCTGCACATATTAATAGATTTTGTTTAGTTGCAATGGCAAACCAATATTATACAAAATTGGTAAAGTATTTTTTTTAGATTGCCAAATAAACAGCTAGCTAGCCAGAAGCACGAGAAAATAAGTTTTTCACTAGAGAATAAGAAATGAACTATTTTTTTAAACGAAGTAGGATTTGATTAAATCTTAGTTATTCACTGGTTTTGCTTCAACACGTTTGTGTACGATTTCATTGAGATATGCAATCAAAATCATGCATGCAAATACTTAATTTAAAATACTTGTTTTAATTGAGTATTTTAGCCTTTTTTATTAAGTATATAAAGTTAAATTGTTATTTACTGTAGGCAAGACTACAAATAAACACAGATTTTTAATTATGTTCGTTTTAATATATCATCAAAAGATGTACAATGAAGCTTGACCTTAAGATTCTGAATACATTACAAATCGAACTGAAGGTTTTTTAAGGTTAGATCAATCTTTACAATATTGACAACTGTAATTATTCCGTTTCAACTTTTGAATGTTTATTTAAATGGATTTTCTTTGTGCTCTTCACCTACAACGGTTGTAATACAGCATAGTTATACGTTATTTGACACATGAAGGATTTTCAAATATTTCAAAGTGCGTTTGTGATTTAAAAAATTTCAATTGTGAAATGTAAAATAAGAATTTATACATGCTTGTCTTTAACTTATTTAAAGGTGACAATTACTTGACGAAAGTAACAATAATGCATTCTATTTTCAACAGAAACTAACACACGATTTAACTACTTTCATGATAATTATTTTAATCTTCGAATATTTCTTGAATTATGATTATTTACATTAACGTTTTTATACAATAATTACACATGTTTTCTTTTAATTGAAGTTTGATTAATTTTGATGCCTCATGCTATGCAGGAATTTGCCTACCGTTCTGGAGCAACAAAGGTCACCGATGTTTTTTGAGGGGTTCGTGTTGTTCAACATTACTTTTTTTATGTTGTGATTTGTGAACTGCTGTTTGTCTTTTGGTCTTTTTTTTTGTTCCATGGCGTTCTCAGTTTATTTTTGACTTATGATTTTGACTGTCCCTATGGTATCTTTTGCCTCTCTTTTATGACAACTAGGTTTATGAACATTTAGGAACTTTGACTTAGCTGTAAGAGATGACAGAAAGAAATAAGGCCAATGTCAGCTGATTTTTTCCCCAAGCAGGGACCATTTTCTAAGTATGAGCCATTAACTAAGTATCCTTGAATCTTGACTGAAATACGCCGTGCTATAGATACCTATAAGTTGTTTGGGATTTCTAACACAATTGGCATATTTTCGAACATTTAGCCAAGTTATAAATGCATTATAAAATTGAGAATGGAAATGGGGAATATTGAAAATAGACAACAACCCGACCAAAGCGCAGATAAAATCAGCAGGCCCATAAATAAAAATGTGTACTAGTTCAGTGTAAATGGACATCATACTAAGGCAGCAACCATTTGATTTTTGGGGGGGGGGGGGGGGGGGGGGGCTATGGATTTTTTTCCCGGACAAACTTTTTTTCAGGGTCAAAAACAAATTATTTTTTTCTTTTTTTCTCCAAAAACTGGAAACAAACTTTTTGTTCCAAAAAAATCTATAGCCCCCCCCCCACCCCCCCCCCCCCCCAGAAAATCAAATGGTTACTGCCTAAACTCCAAAACATATAAATGAACTAAAGTTAAAGAAAACATCAAAACAGCATTTTTGATAAAATTGGGTTAACTTTGGATAATGATTCAAATTATATATACATATAAATAAATAGGAAGCACACTGGTTACTAAAATTAAAGTTATGTAAGAAGCACTTCTTTTACAAAATCATTTATTGTGTTCAGCAGGAAATCTAGAACTAGAAATTATTTCAATATAAAATATATTGCGTATATGTATTTGCCAGAACTCATATTAAACATTCTACAGTATTTTTAAAAAGAGGTAAATATGCTACATACTGACTGGTAGTGTGATGAGAAAATTATAACAGTAAGCAATTTTCCTGACAACATCTATATTCGTTTTTGCTAGTCAATTTATCGACAGGTTGTAGGCATTTATATTGGCATCATTTGAGCCCCTTAAATAACATATTGTTCTTATTTTTTTTTTTATAAATAGCAGTTTCAAACCAAGCTCAATAAATATCCGTCTAGATTCGATATATAAATTCAACAATACTAATAGTTACCTTGATGATGTGTTTGCATTAAATAATGAAGCGTTGTTTTTAATGCTTTGAAAATCAAGGGGGAAATTACTTTAAATAAATTTTTAAAATATTTAATATGCCCATTTCTATATCTAGATATTTCTAGTTTCACACGGGAAACCGTACATAAAAATTTCCGACAGAATGAACGAATTATGGCAGTATTGTTTCTTGAGTCCAACGTGTCAAAGGGTTTATATATCCTAACTCTTTCAATTTGATTTTTTTCACTTTTAATTCATTGCAGAAAACAAATTTTATTTAGGGAATGTGTATGTGTGTGTGTTTGTGGTTATCGGGGTTATAAATCTTCTCTATTTATAAGCCAAAATAAGTAGCATCTCATCGTATCAAAGTTTATATTTATTTAAATGCATTGTTTAATGGAGCGAAGGATATATGCAAACCAATCATTTCCTTTTTTATATTTAATTTTTTCCATTTGATAGTATTGTCAGATTGAAAAACTGAAATAGCTTGTTATCATTTCAGAAAACACAAAGAGTAAAATCATATTGAATTTTGTGAATGCAAATTTTAATGAAAGGTACATTCATTTCCCAATCTCAGTTCTACCTGAATAGAGAAGGAGATCTGTTATTATATATTTTTATTCGATTTTGATATAAAGGTTTCTATTGGGTTTTATGCTTCATCGTGCATTCGAGGGTGATAGAGGGATAAATTAGTAGTTTCATTAGATGTTTTGAATCTCTTGATTGTTTTCAACAAAACTGACTTTGGTTCTTACTTTTATTAGTTTTGAATTTTTTAGAACAAAAAAGATTTTTTTTCTTTTATCAATAATAACAATACCATATACTGTACTTCATTGGAACCTTTATGGAGCCTAAAGAGAGCAGAGAATATTGTAACCATGAGTACTGAGCGGACGTATAAAAGCTAATGTATATGGATGTATACACAGTATTTCATTATAGTTGTTTCGGTGAACCCTTGGCGTCTTTGAAACCATAAAAATGGCAGACCAATTAGATATGGAAAACCGGGATCCTAATAGTATTAATGATCATATAAAGGTATGTAGTTATGCTGTTTATACTTTTATCACAAAATGTTGAATTATTCATTAATTTAACTTATATTTACATTTGAATGCAGTATACCATTTGCATGAACAAACTACTATTTGAAATTAAGAGATAAATTGTGTGTTTGACAAAGGGATGGACACCTGATAACCATACAAAAGAAAATAATGTGGCTTTTTGATAGTTTGACAAGCTATCCTCCAAGACATTATTGATAATAACTTGAACTCCATTTCATACTTTTAAGGAAACTTACGACTTGTTTTTTTAGATGTTTATTACTAAGTTAATATCACATGTCTTTAATAATAACTGTAACACTATATATACAAATATCTCATTCTGTTGGTGTGTACCATGACATATTAAAAAACACAC
The DNA here is from genome assembly GCF_965363235.1 of Mytilus galloprovincialis. Lineage (NCBI taxonomy): Eukaryota > Metazoa > Mollusca > Bivalvia > Mytilida > Mytilidae > Mytilus > Mytilus galloprovincialis. The sequence continues at coordinate 104,699,063 of NC_134838.1, forward strand.
ATGCTAACTATTGGTTGTTCTGTATTAAATATATGTTGTTGCTATACAATAATGTTGTCTTAAGTGTCACTTATATATTTGTATACAATATTTTCTTGTATAATCCCATCAACATAAAAATGGGGAAAGTATCTTATCAAGATATCGTGCTAAAAAAAATCGATTCTCAAGTTATGTTTGGGATTTAGAGCAATCTGTGTTTCTACTAATATATTAAATATAACATCATGACATGTTCGAATAAGATGTTATTGTTCTGTGGGCAAGCTTTGTGATACAAATTCTGTTGCGTATACAATTAAAAAACTTTCTTGAAAATACAGATTGTCAGTATAATAAAAGAGGAACTAAGAGAATATAAAAAACATCGTTAATAGAACATATATTTCTTTCATTATAGTTCTTTCTTTGTAGATTGCCTTTGAAGATACCATTGCAGAAGTACCAGGGGCTCACGCCATTGATTGTGTATGGCGAAACAGCTACAGGTGTTTCGAAGGAGGAAAGAGTTGCTGTTATAAGTTCTTGACAGCCATCTGTGGAATATGTATCGCTTTATATTGGGGATGTTGTTTTGCCTGTTTGGCTTTCGAACACATCTGGTGTGTCACTCCCAGTTTATCTGCTTTTAGAATCGAGTGTGGCGCATGGAGAAAGTATTACAGCATTTGTATGGACTGTTTCTGTGCTCCGTGTTGTGAGACCATGGGTCTATTCTTCAGTAACATAAAAGTTCAAAACAAATAGCTAAATTGACTTAAAGAATGTTAATATCTGTGATAATTATTTTAATTTAAAGACGTTTATGTTTCAAGAAAATAATATATGATTTTATATATATTTGTTGTCTTTTATTGTCACTTTTAACAAGAAATGTACTGGCTGTTTTAAGTAATACACAATCATTGAAATAAACTCATCATAGATACCAGGATTGAAATTTTATATTTGAACAAGACACACGCATTTCGTCTACAAAAGACATCAGTGACGCTCGAATAAAAAAAAGTTAAAAAGAACAAATATAGTTCGAAGTTAAAGAGCATTGAGGTAAAAAAAAGTTTTACCAATACAGCTAAGGTAATCTATTCAGATAAAACATTGCAATTCTTATTAATATGATACAATAAAAATAAGGAGATATGGTAGGATTGCCAATGAGACAACTATCCACCAAAATTTAAATGAAGTGGATGTAAGCAATTATATGTAAACATATTAATCAATTTATTTCAATATACAAGACATGTGTTCGTAAAAACTTAATAATAGGAGGAGGCAAAAGAGAAACACATTGAGAAGCATCAAATATATAGACAATAACTGTTTTGTGTCTTTAAATATCAGCTGTATTTGTACGAGGCTAGGAAACAAGGTGTATGCGAGCTTTTAGCGAGCTACTACACCTGTTTCGAGCCGAGTACAAATACAGCTGATATTTAAAGACACTAAACAGTTATTGTCTTTATCCTGCAATTAATTCTGTATATTGTTTGTGTTTTGAAAGACACAAAAACTAACATATTTAGCATTTATTTTCGATTTGTAATTTCTTGAGGCCCGCGTAGTAATATCAAAATCACACATTACGCTGAAGACGGGTTCGCAAAAAAGAATCTCGAATGGTCAACAATAATACATCGCTCAAGGTGAATAATTGTCTATTTTAACGTAACAACTAATTTCAACAGTAAAAACAAATAACAAAACATTGTCAAATTTGAAACAGAAGTGTACGAGTTGTCCTACGCTTCAGACTTGACATTCACTAAACATGCATGCTGAAATTGACATGGTTGATTTTGTAACACAATCATACACATTCACGTTTTGAAATCGACAATTGTCATCGTCATTGGAATGCAACTGGAATACACATTCTGAGGTCACACAGGTTCAAACAATACTCAGTCCGGCAGTGGGCGGAGCTTTAAAGCGATATCTGTATAGTATACATATACAGCATAGCGATATCTGTAGGGCTGTATCTGTATAGTAGGACACCCAATTGAAGGATAAAACAGTCTAATGTCAGCCTTCATATATAAATATAAATGAACAATAAATTGATTAATAACCATTAAAAATTTAATAAATATACCAAAATTATTACTTTGTTTCAACATTGCATGGATTGGATCTGGAATCTTTGACAGAATTTTCAAAAGGGGGAGTGACTATTCGAAATGCTTGCCGAATTTTCCTCAACGTTAAGGATGACTGTCAAAGTTTACAGAATTGAGAACATTATTTCATAAACATTTGATGCTGTAAAAGAACCTGAAAGTATTGGTCTTCTCTGTACGTACGTTTGTAGAAACTACTTGACAGGATTTTAAAGGCTTTTACATATGTCATCATCATCCTTTCGATTGTCAGCATTAAGCATAAAAGGTTTACAGAAATTCTAAAATTATTGGGCAGTAAAACAAACCACAGTAAACATCAACTCCGAGAAAATGAAGACAGACAAACACAGAAAACACATTGTGCAGATAGCCCGACTTTGTGTGAAGGCATGCAATTAGTTGGGAATAAACAAGTTTTACAGAGTCCAACCCAATTTCCATATACGCGAAATGTCGTACTTGTAAAAAAAAGTAAATAAAAAAACCCACTCAATTGCTTACTTGAGCCCTGCTGCTGTTAAAGCCTATAACACCATCTTTAATGACACAATTTTCAATTTATCCACAATACATTGGCCGTATATAATCTTATACATGATGCTCAACATTCATTCGCAAGATCGGTACTTGATTTTTCAACTGAATGTTCAACAGGTGCTTCAAGCATGATATCCATATCTGTTTCAGATTTCTGATTGAAATTTCTCTATTATTACAATAAACTTTACCCTTTTTATATGTTTTAGACATTACGCTATAGAAAATATACACTACCCCCTTAATCTGATTAAAATTCGAAGCATGTAAGCATAACGAAATCAGAGACCTGCATCTTGATTATAGTGTTCCTGTCTAATCATGCATATATAACGAGCTATATATGGACCGATGATTGCATTCTCTCTGTAAGAGGCATCGGATGCAACAGTCAAATTCCTACCTGACATAGCAGCATAGTTTTTTCGTACAATAATCCAAAAACGGATTTACTCAATAGCAATGAGTTATAAGAATTGCTGGATAGGAATTCAAGTGTCAACTATTTTCATGCATGTTCAGGACGAGACACTCTAACGAAATGAATAATTAAATCAGACCAATATGTATAGGCATTGGAACGGATGTTTTTGATAATTACATCGCATATAATCTTAACATCGGATTAGGCGAAATACAAAGGATGAATATGTATAATGGGACGAGGTGAGCAATTGCTTAAAATTTTCATAATTGTGTACGCCAGACGCGAGTATCTTTCACAAAAAACAAAGTAGTGACGCTCAAATCAAAATTTTAAAAGGCCGAATAAAGTACAAAGTTGAAGAGCATAGAGGCTTAACAATCCTGTAAGGTTTGCTGAATACAGCTAAGTTAATCCGTTCTGAGGAATATAGCAAAACGAAGAAAAGTTGAAAACAACCACTTTATAAATTTCACTTTTACTGAATAACAGGTAATAATCGAACATAATGACATTAAATACTGGATAGGCTATTTGTTCATATTTTTTTTATAGGTATTGTTTGACACCCCTATTTTCTCATTTTTTAAATTTTGTTTTGGAACGCTACTTATCACATTAAAATATTCCCAAACAAACTTCATACCTCAGGGAAAATTTTGACAAGATAAGTAGCTTTCCAAAACAGAATTTGAAAAATGAGAAAAAAATAGGGGCCAAAAATTCTAGATTTCAAACTTTCGCGTGTTCATAAAATGTCGAGGGAAAGATTTTAATTTCACCACTTGAAACTCTTGATTTAATAGCTTCTTTGTAAGAACAAACCATCCATTCAAGAAATCATGATTGGAAAAGCAAACTCTGAAATATCATGTCAAGTACGAAATACAATCACTGGAATATTGTATCGACTTGGATATATCTTCTCTTTAGCTTTCCTCTATCAACGAAATCATAATAGGAAAATCTCAAGAATATGGCATCATTTGGTAGACATTGTTAAACTCTATATACAGTTGGATATAAAGATACTCATTAATTTATTTCATGATTGTGTCTATATTATATATGTTTTTATGCACAAAAAAAGCATCATGCTTTTATGTCAGTTTTATGTGTATATTCATGCACGTATTGGATACGAAATTGTTTGATTAGATAAGTCCTTATGAACAATGAAATGTGTTAAGACTCGAAAATTCGTTTTTGTGTAACTAAACCAAAAGAAATTTTCGAAATCATCAATTCAAAAGTTACATGTCAATATGAAAGTTCCATTTTTCGATGACTTCCCATTTTTGCATGTTTAAACCCCGTTATTTTTGTCAAGTGATATCAATATACAACCGTTATAGTATTTTAACTATTAAAATCAGTTGTTATTTTCAATTGAATGCTCATATCATTTTTTAACATTCAACTATTTAACCAATGGACATTTTTAAAGAAATATAAATAAGAGGCAACTAAAGTGTACTGATGTTGAAAACAATATAAAGAGTAAATTAACAATATACAGAACTCTAAGGAAAAATTAAAAATCGAAAGTCCCTAATCAAATGGCAATTTCGAAAGCTCAAATACATCAAAAGAAGGGATGACAACTGTCATGTTCATGACTCTGTACAGGCATTTCCTGCTGTAGAAAATTTTGGATTAAACTAGGTTTCATAGCTTTCACTTGTAGTCATCAAATTGTAATTGTTTACAAAGCAAGATTGTTCGTGATTTAAAACCTGTTTTTTGCATTTTTGAAGAAAAGTGCTGTTTAGGAAGAAAATGTAATCGACCGTTCAGTCAAGTGATGGGAATGGTAGTGAAGAGGATCGAAAGATCAACCGTTTTGATATTACCATTATTGTTTCATCTTTACTTGTTAAAAGCTCAATGTCAGGTTTAACTGCTAAAATAATGTGTTTTTCTTTCCGGCCTTTTGCATGGTTGAAGAAGATAATTTTGATATTATATTGCAAAATTTACAAAATTGAGATGAAGTTTAAGAACTGCTTTGAGCCAAAACGATTAAACTTATGTCGCACATTGTTTTTGATACCGATAAAACAATGACTTTGAAAGTCTCTGAGATTAACATACGTTTGAAAGACGTTTTGAAAGAAAGTTTGTTTTTTAACAGACTATTGGAATTCCAATAGGAACCAATTGTGTCCCTTTTCCTGTCGATTTGGTTCTTTATTATTATGAGGCTGACTTCATACAGGAACTTCTTAGGAAGAAAGATAAGAAGTTAGAAATATCCTTTAACTTTACTCTCCGCTATACAGATGAAGTTCTCTCACTAAATTATTCAAAATTTGGTGACTATGTTGAACGAATCGATCCCATCGAAATAGAGATAAAGGAGGATACTACAGATACACTTGACTTACATCTAGAATTTGACAATGAGGGTCGGTTGAACACAAAACTTTAAGACAATAGAAATGATTTCAGCTTCCCAATTGTAAACTTTTCATTTCTATGTAGCAACATTTCAGCAACACCTGCATACGGATTATACATTTCCCAATTGATACGTTTTTCTCGGGCTTGTATTTCCAATCACGATTTCCTTGATAGAGGGTTGCTGTTTACAAGGAAGCTATTAAACAAAGACTTATAAATGGTGAAGTTAAAATCACCCCTTCGTTATTGTTTACGGACGCCATCACGACTTGGTTGACCGTTATGTAATAACCGTTTCACATATAATATCGGATATGATCCTTGTGTCGTACAACAACCCCCTTCCCTTAACACGAATATGACCTACCAAATCAGACTATTTACCGGATTTGTTATACCATAAGCAAAACGACGGGTGCCAGATGTGGAGCAGGATCTGCTTACCCTTCCGGAGCACCTGAGATCAATCCTCAGTTTTTGGTGGGGTTCGTGTTGCTAAGTCTTTAGTTTTCTATGTTGTGTCTTGTGTACTATTATCTGTCTGGTTGTCTTTTTTTCTTTAGTCAGGGTGTTATCAGTTTATTTTCGATTTATGAGTTTGACTGTCTCTTTGCTATTTTTGCTCCTCCTTTATGAAGCAATGATTTCTTAGAAATATTACGCAATGATTTCTTAGAAATATTACGCAATGATTTCTTAGAAATATTACGCAATGTTTTCTTAGAAATATTACGCAATGTTTTCTTAGAAATATTACGCAATGTTTTCAAAGCTAACAGTTCAATAAAAAACTCCAATGTTGTTTTAATATTTCGAACAAACCCAAAACCTATTCGAAAATACTCTGCAGTGATATAACAAATACCCCTTATTCAATTTAAATGATTAATTCCTTTTTTGTACAATATGAAATATTAACATATTTTCAAGTTATTCATGAAAAATGTAACAATGCACATTTTTTTTCTTAATTTTCTCTAGAATGCACCATATGAAAACTTGATAATCTTTTATGTACTTGATCATTCCTGATGAAGGAAAATTCAAGAAAGCGATTTTTACGCACCAACTATATGATATACATAGAATTCATTTTCAGAACAATGTGAAATATTTACATATTTTTGTAGCTAAATTGTAAAAAATGATAAAAATGCACTATTTCATCTTAATTTTTACTAGAATGTACCATTTAAAGACATTTTCATTTAGCTATGAAGTTGAGCGTGTCTGATAAAGGAAAATTCAAGAAAGAAAGTTGGACGCACGCGCTATATACTATATGTTTTTTTCTTTCTAGCACTAAGATATTTATAAATTTTCGTTGGTCATCTCAACGAAATTGATTTTCTCGCTTGAGCCGATCACGGCGAAAGCGAGAAAAGCAATGGAGTTGAGATGACCAATGATAATCTGTTTATTATAGAACGCCGTAACTGCCTTATGGTACTTCATTCTTTATCATGATGGGGTTTTTCTTTATTATGATGAGGTTTTTCTCTATTATGATGAGGTTTTTCTCTATTATGATAAGCTTTTTCTTTATAATGATGAGTTTTTCTCTATTATGATGAGCTTTTTCTTTATTATGATGAGCTTTTTCTCTATTATGATGAGGTTGTTCTTTATGATGAGTTTTTTCTCTCTATTATGATGAGCTGTTAGAAGGGAATCATGGGAAATTAAGAGAACTAATATCAAACAAAAAGAAAAATGGCAGAATCAGAAATGTTGAAAGTTCTTCGGAATGTTGGCTTGCTCCTTGTGAGGGAAATGTTTGACAAAGAAAAAATAACACCAAATATTGTCAGCATGCTTTCAAAACATGAACTGGAATATCTAGGAGTTACCATTCCAGCGCATATGATGACACTGCTTCTCCCTTCTGCCACCAAGTATGCTCCTCACGACTATGCATAAGTTAGGGATTCCGTTACCACAAATACTTAAAACCTTTACTTAATTCTTTCATATATAGATATAAAGATTAGGTTTTAAAGTTTGGTTGTACCTTAAAACTTATTTCAAACGGGATACATGTAGCACATCCTTATTTTTACAGAAATTTTGAAACGATCCTGGTAAACTTATTAATCATTTAAATAAACTCATTCTAAAAGATTACCAATTGAGCACTGTAATTAGATCATTGAATATTGTTTTATTGGTATTGATATTGATTTTGTTATCAGTAAAATTTAAGCAAACTAAATATTATTTTTATATACATATACACATTCATGGATCTGCAATATATCGACTCCTGTACCTTAGCATAGCACAAGGGCAGGTTTTCTCCGACTTTTTATTGACATATTTGCACTAAATCCATTGGATGTTTGATGTGTACCGATTGATAATTTGGTCTTAGATGCGTGTTACACATTTGTTTCTTTTTCTATTCTTTTTTTGTACATAAATTAGGCCGTTAGTTTTCACGTTTGAATTGTGTTACATTGTCATTTCGGGGCCTTTTATAGCGGACTATGCGGTATTGGATTTGCTTATTGTTGAAGGCCGTAAGTTGACCTAAAGTTGTTAATTTCTGTGTCATTTGGTCTCTTGTGGAGAGATGTCTCATTGACAATCATACAACATTTTCTTTTTATATAGGTATACCAGATAAGGTCTATGATGGATATTACAAAAACAAGACTAAAACGGGGGGGGGGGGGGGGGGGGGGTGACGGACCAAGAAATAGACAATGATCATTTATAACATTGTTATTGTACGCCAAAAAATACTGAAAGTTCAATCAGGCTTGTGCAGAAAGGATTTTGAAACAATTCACAAAGTCATCGATGCCAAAGTTGGTACCTGTCCTATTGAAATCTGCTTTCATTATTCGTTGGTCATTAATTACAATGTTCATTGGCTCAAAAATTGGCCTTCCATCGTCCATAATATTAGCCGCAACAATGTTTTCCTCTAATCCATAATCAACTAAATATTGTTCACTGAGTTTTGTACCAACTGGATTCTGTATTTGACCGGCGATCCAAATATTGACAGGAGATGAATTTGTTGTTCTCATTCTATTGCTTGCCCAGGTTTGAGTTCAAATATCAAGTCTTCTGTTAATTTCATCCATGTAAATGTATGCACGGCTATTAGATGTAGTTAATTTAGTGGATCGGGATTTCCCTGGTCTTCCAAAGGATAGAATAAGTTGTAGAAATAGCACAAAACACCCTCGTTAACGTCCCTCCTCAATCTGCCACAGATACATTTTCTAGTTCCTTATTTGACCAGAGGCGGATTTAGAGGAGGCCAGGGGCCCCCTTTTTTCTGGGGTAAATTTGGTTGATTATATAGGGAATCACTGAAGCATGACCAGAGAGGTCCTCCTCTTAGGCAGTCAGTGGGACCCACTTATGAAAATGTCTGAATCCGCCACTGTAAACAGAACCTATACAAAAAAAAAAAAAAAAAACTACTCCAGAGAGGAAGCTACTCAATACTGTTGCGAAAGTGTTGTAGTCACGACAATGTAGAAACATAATTAGCCTACTGAACCCATCAACTCCACCCAGTAAAATTAATCTTTATCTTACTTATGTATGGTTATTGTCTATGTGCTATAAGTGATTCGGTGCCTTAACGTTGAATACACGTCTGTGCAGTCGACCGGTCTTTATCTCTTGGGTACCAGCAAAGTATATTCTAAGAATGGCATCTCTTAACCTCAATCTTTTTACTTTAATTCTTTTTCCTTTCAGTATTACACACAACATGCGTTCGCCACAACGACGAAAGTCCACGACAATGCCGGAAAGTATACTGTCAAGGTTGTCATCTTCGATGTCAGAAAAATCTCTTTTCTGTAGTCCAAAATGAGCCATCCGTCAATATATTGTTCTCTCTGAGAGTTGTAACAGATTTCTTTTTCTCGAAATGACTACTGATGGTAGTTTGAATACCAAAATTTATGACAAACGCGATGATTTTAATTTTCCTATAGTCAACTTTCCATTTCTGTGTAGCAACATCCCAGCGGCACCAGCATATGGAGTATATGTGTCTCAATTGATACGTTACTCTAGAGATAGCTCAAAGTACGTTGATTTTGTTGAACGAGGAATACTGCTTTCTCAAAAGTTGCTAAAACAGGGCTATGAATCAATCAAATTAAGGTCATCACTCAAGAAATTTTACGGTCGCCATCATGAGCTGATTGGCCATTATGACAAAAGTGTGTCAGAAATCATATCTGATATTCTTCCTCAGTCATAATAACCTTCCATCATTACCGAACTGAAAAAAGAAATAACTAGACGGGTGCCGTATACGGTGCAGGAAATGCTTACCCTTCCGGAGCACCTGATTTCACTCCCGGTTTTTAGTGGAGTTCGTGTTGTTTCTTATTTCTTATTTATAACTGTTGATGTAAATGTCCTTTGGTTTTATGAGTCTTTGTTTACTCCTTGGTTTTGATTGTTATTGTCTTCCAATGTACGATATCTTGAAGTCACAATCCAACAACGATTCTAGTACATTTTTGTCGACATGGTATTTTGGTTGGCCATCCAAACTATCAGTTTTCACAGGTTTCATGTTTCCATATTTGATGCATTCCATTCGCAGTGTCATCATATGCGCTAGAATGGTAACTCCTAGATATTCCAGTTGATGTTTTGAAAGCATGCTGACAAAATTTGGTGTTATTTTTTCTTTATCAAACATTTCCCGCACATGGTGCAATCCAATTTCCGAAGAACTGTTAACAATTCTGAATCTGCCATTCTCCTTTTTTGTTTGATCTTAATTCTCTTAATTTCCCCTGATTCCCTTCTAACAGCTTATCATAATAGAGAAAAACCTCATCATAAAGAAAAACCTCATCATAATAGAGAAAAAGCTCATCATAATAAAGAAAAAGCTCATCACAATAGAGAAAAGGCTCATCATAATAAAGAAAAAGCTCGTCATAATAGAGAAAAGGCTCATCCTACTAGAGAAAAACCTCTTAATAAAGAAAAACCTCATCATGATAAAGAATGAAGTACCATAAGGCAGGTACGGCATTCTATAGTTTATCGCCTTTTTACCTATGACGACGTTGTCAATTTCATGTCAATTTCATTAGCAACGCCCCGTGGCTCCTTAGTTTCTAGCGGTAATGTTCCATCTCAAGCCAGTAGCATGATATGCAAAATTATCACAAAAAAAGATCAAGGGAAAAATGAACAAAATAGCGATGAAGCTTCATAATGAATAATTGCTACTACTGAGATTTTCATCAGCTTCGTAGTCAACGTGTAGGAACTGATATGGATTCTGGCAAAACTTTCTTTTGATAAATTTAGAAAAAAATATCTATTTGTTCTTGGGTGAATTTTGGCAATTCTTTTACATTAAGGGAACATTGTTATCATATAGATCCTGAACTAACAATTTTGAGTTTGAATGTTTCTGATCAAGAATAATCAACAAAAGCATTTCGGACGCACTTAATAAAATAAAGGGGATTTGTTTTCGCATTTAAAGCATAGCATGCCACGCCTAATATATGACTTTAGACAGATTTTGTTTTAAGCGTTTATTACTTTAAACAAAAAAATATCTTTTCATCATTCCAGGTTAATTCCTTAATTGTGCCATTTTTGTATACTGTACATACGTGTAAATATTAGTGTTGACGAAGTTTAACCGGTTAACCGTCGGAAGGACCGAATATCGAATACCAAAAACGCTAACCGGTTACCCGGACCTTTTTTTTTCAATTTTAATAGATTTGATATAAATGTGTATTGAAATCATTAAAAAAATGTATTCTATTTAAAAATGATCGTCGTAGTAATTAATTTAACAGATCAATTGTCCAGTAGATTGATTGCTATTGCTAATCCAAAAAAACATAAAAAATTAATTAGAACTTTTCTATTAGCTCGGGGCAAGATCTTGAGTTAACATAATTAGTATAGCCCCAGTCACACTGTCACGTTTCAAGAGCTACGTTTTACTTCGTTTTGATAGCGTAGCGAAACGGGAATATACGCAACGAATCGTATCGAAACGTAGTGATCCTTTTTCAAAACTGGACCTGCCCCGTATGTTTTGAAAATTCAACTACAAACGTACCGAAAATTGAAATTTTTCAATCTAAAGTTGAGACAAACGCCATAGAAGATACGGTGATATTGGATTATCAAAAGTCAAACTTTGCCAGGAATCCTGACAAATAATCCTCATAACGTCAAAGGACGAACTTCAATTCATCGAATTATAAAAACGTGCATTCGTAGGGTACTATAGATAAGGCCTTTGAAAACCAACTTAAACTACCGGTTATTCAGTTAATCGGTCGAACGATTATCCGAGTAACCGGTTAGACAAAACTGTACGATTTGACAACACAAGCAAATATGTATATTTTGTTAACTTTTACATTTCAACACGTCTCATTGTTAATTTAGAACTTAAGGAAAGTCGATTAGAACGTAAATCTCCACGTTGATATTTCAAAGCTTGCATTAACTATCATGACTTTCTTTAATACACGGAAGCTATAAAGACAAGTGTATTTCCTCGCCATCTCTATGTTCATTCCGTAAAGTGAAGGAAATTTCCAGACAACAAGGATAATTATTGGAATTCTTTTTTAATTCTATGTTTTTAGATTATTTTTACGAAAATGTGTACTGTTTTTTTCTAAACATGAGTGGCTTTACATGTCTATGAATAAAACAAGTCGAAAAATAAATGAATCTACTTCAGTTTGGAAGAAAAAGGCAAATCGTTACAACAAATGATCAACCTTTCTGGTAGCGTATCAGTATCAGTAGTTACTTATGCATTAAAATAATGATGATTGACAATGTAATAACTATAATATCTTTTAATGCCATTTTACTAAAAAGTAAACATAAACAAATATTACACAAATCTTGTAAACAAAACAAGTGATTTTAACATACAAACTTTACGTTGATATCGTTTTTGTGATAACATAATGACAGTACAAAAATAAAGATTTCTTTTTCTTTATAGTTCAAACAATTTCTTCACGAGATAAGTTGCTAACTTTTTGTTATGTTTATTTTACTGAACAGTAGCCCACATGTTTCACAGAATGGTGCCATGCAGCATGATACACAGATACCAATAACTTTCTGGCAACAACCAGCATAAATTGAGCACGCTCTTAATCCAGGTGTAAAGCACCAAACATGTCCAAATGTAATTTGAGCAAACGTACATCCCCACTGTAAACCAAGACACAGACCACACAGGGTTGTCAGAAACTTATAACAACAATTTTTTCCTCCATTGAAGCATTTATAGCTGAGGTTCCAAACGCAGTCAATGCTATGGGCTCCTTCTGGCTCTCCCAAAACGTCTTCAAACATGACCTAAAAATTATTAAAATGTAAATTTTATTTTCAACATTTTGAAAGTAATTAAAAGCCATAAAATATAGTTTTGTTCACACTTACAGGAAGAAATGATAAAAATTGAAATACTAAAAAGTTTAAACTATCTTTTCGTATGAGTGATATTTAGTTTTATTATTTTGACGATCTGATAAACAGACACCGGAATTCCAATTGAAATTTAAAGATGTCTCAAAATATAAAAATTAGATAACAACAGGAAAAACGTTTTTCAATTAGCATCATTTTCACTTAAAAACATTTACATTACTTTCAAAAGTCAAGATGCTGTAAATTTTACCTTAACATGGTCGTTTAAATCATTAGGATCGCGGAGTTCCATGTTTAGTTCCGCCATGACAATTCTGTATGATCTGTGTATCTCCCAGATTTGTAAATGACTGAATGACTGTGGATGTCCGCTTAAATATCTTGTATTTAAAAAACAAAAAGTAAATTTCAACGGTGCTATGACAATTTATTAGAGGTTTGGCTTTTTGAACTCTTTTCTCTTAAAATGGGCTGGAACTTTTATAAAAAGGTCAATCCTAAGGTTGTATTTACTGGCTTTGATTGATAGTAATCTCTCACTGATATTTATCTGATTACTCTTTAAAGTTTTTGATAATTGCGTGTCAGTTACAAAATATTTTTAATAAATTTAAAACACACATTTTTGAGTATTTAAAAGTAATCAAATACACGTTACGTTGTCAAGTTGTATTTCAAGGTTTTATACGATTTTCGTTTGCGCCGCAGATATACGATAAAGTGTAAAATATTCAAAAATGATGCTTCTTATGCCTCCCAGTTGACCATAAGGGTTAAATATATGTATATGAGTTTAACAAATTATAAATTCTGAAATTGCACTAACACAATTGTTGTTTACACAAACATCGAAAGCGTTTCGGTGATAGGTCATTATTGCAACCAAAAGTCGATAGTAAAAACATAAGATACTAGAGCTCCAATATCTGTATTATATAATAGGAAATGATCAACAATATCTTAGCATTCTTAAATTATGGACCAAAAAGGTATTTTGAACTTTGAAGGGGAAAAGAAACTGTGTTCGAGTTTATGCACACCTTTTGATAACCTTCCCATTTTTAGCATTACTTACGGAATACCAGAAGGTTACACTTTAAACATGATACCCCAATTATCATCAAAATTAGAAAAAAAAACGTCAATTAATTATGTCCTTTAAATATTTTCTGTAGGAAGATCAGCTGTCAATCAAAATTAGACATTTTTCCGTGACAACATGGAAGACCAATAGACTATTTGTGTAACGTTCCTTTATTGAAACGATTAAATGGTAACCATGAATACACCAATATAAAGACATACATCACGTATATACAGTTATTCATTAGGAAGAACCCTTTCTGACTTGTAAGGCACCACCATGACTGAACAAGAAGTTGACTTAGTGAGGAGAGATCCAAATGAACTTAACAGTTACGTCAGGGTAAGTTACACATATTGTATATTATATAAACTTTATATCAACTCGCAGCTTAGTTTTAATTGTTGCAATGAAAAAAGAAATTAAAAACGAAAAAAAAATCACACCTCATTATCTTTTTTATCTTTATGCAGTAACTCTAGATGTATTATACGAGTCATTTCATGATTTTAGCTTCAAAATTTATATAGCTGCATTGTTGTTATTTTGATCCAAGATAACTGTCAATACTATATGTGAATTTCCATGAATTGAGAAATACTAAATAAAGGCAACAGTAGTATACCGCTGTTCAAAACTCGTAAATCTATTGACAAAAAACAAAATTGGGGTAACAAACTAATACTGAGGGAAACGCATTAAGAATACTAAGAATATTACAGCACAGAAAGGGATGTTATAAAATACTTCTATATTGCCCGCATGCTATTATGTTATGCTGTCTACTATTTTGAACAAGCAATTGATATTCGATCAGGTTACGATTTCACGACATTATACGATTTGGTCATTTATTTAAAAAAAAGCATACTTTCTTGTACATTTTGCGGAAGTTTTCCTTCATTTTTTTAAAATTTAATTACGATTTATTTCAGATCGAATGTTTTTTTCTGATCTGTCAACACCTTGTCGTCACAGATGTAAAATAAAATGTACCTTTGTTTCATGCATTGTGGAACGAGAATGAAAAAAAAAAAAATACGGATATTTTAAACTTTTAAAGGCTGAGGGTATTTAGGCCAAATTTCATTTGTATACTTTCTGTAAAAGAAAGGCTGCTGTTCACGAACGTGATACTAGGTTTATATATACAAAAAAGTATGAATTGAATACCATGTTTTTAAAATTCAATTAATAAAATGATTTAATTTTGATTGAAGGTTCTCTTTGAGGATGTTTTGGGGGAACCAGAGGGAGCACACAGTATTGACTGCGTATGGAACCTCAGCTACAAATGTTTTAATGGAGGAAAAAACTGTTGTTACAAGCTGCTAACAACTCTTTGTGGACTCTGTATAGCTCTGCACTGGGGATGCATGTTTGCACAGATCACATTTGAACAAGTTTGGTGCGTAACACCTGGGTTACGAACATGTTCAATTTATGCAGGTTGTTGCCAAAAATTTATTGGCATTTTTGTGCAATGTTGCTTAGCACCAATATGCGAGACATGTGGATTAATTTTCAGCAAAATAAGTATGTCGAAAAAGTGATGAGACGGTTGGACTGGTATAACGTCTTGGGAGCTGAATACTGTGATATTTTGAACAATCAAACACTAGTTGTTTTGCATTATTTATTAAATCAATTATTCTGAATCATTTTGGTGTTTATATCTTTATATTTACCATTCATATTCAAATCTTTTTGAAAAAAGAGAACTCTTGAAAGAGGCTTTTCTCTGTAAAAGTTTGAGGCCAGGTCCAAAATAGTTCACCCTATATAAATAAAGGCAACAGTAGTATATCTATGTTCGAAAGTCATAAATTGATTGAGAGAAAACAAATCTGGGTTATAGATTAAAACGAAGGAAACACTTCAACTATAAGAGGGAAACAACAACACAACAGAAACACAGATGTGCAAAAAAAAAAAAACAAACGACAATGCAACACACACAGAAACGAACTATAATATAACTTTTGACATTTTCCTGTATTGGTACAGGACATTTTAAGAAAAATAGAGGGTTGAAGCTTGTTTTGTTGATAGCCAAACCTCGTGCTTTTATGGCAATGTTGAATTTAACACTAAAATTACAACATTGCATGACGGGAATGCAGTACAGATAAATGCAAGAACATTCAGCATAGAGAAATATACAAATAAACAATACAATAGTACATTTTGACATGCTAATAGTTATCAAAGGTACCAAGCTTATAACTTAATACGCCCGACGAGCGTTTCGTCTACACAAGACTCATCAGTGAAGCTCAGATCAAAATAGTAAGCCAAACAAGTACAAAGTTGAAGAGCATTGATGATCCAAAATTCCCAAAAGTTGTGCGGTTAAGGTTATCTATGTCTGGGATAAGAAAATCCTCAGTATTTATAATAATTTACACTTGTGCAAACAGTAAATTTATAAAAATGACCACATAATTGATATTCATGTCAACACCGAAGTGCTGATTAACTACACAATAAAAACGAACACGTAAAACAACCTAGGACAACACATTAAAACAGCACAACAGACCTACGTATTGTCTGTCACACGACTGGATCGACGCCACAAAAGTGACGTCAGATGTAAATTTCTAAAAAATTGATATAGTTCAAGTTGAGGTTTGTAATTATAGTATTGGATGTATTTTATAACAATTACAAAACTATTAATGAAGAAATGTGTTAGTAATTAGATAATAAATTGTATTATCTAGCTATGTCGGTTTTTCTTCTAAATCAAAATGTAAAACAAATAAATAAATCGTGTATGTTTATTTGCTTTAAACTATAATCGTATAAATGAACTGGGTGATTAATCATCTTTACTTTTACATACGAATAGAAAATAAAAATAAAAATTACACAAACGATAAGACAATTAACAATATCTGATCAGAGTCACAAAAACAACATCATAACTAAATACATTTATGTTATAAAAACAAATGCCGTGACACTTCTTATAGCAATGCGAATTCACACTCAGCAAGTATCTCAAATTTATATAAAATTCACCCAGAAAACATAGGCAATACTGAAAGACGATAAAATAAAATATTTTACTTTCATGTTTTTATTCAATTTATCAGTTTAATTTCCGTTGAAACTTATAGTTGATTCTGCATAACAGAAAAACACATATTTAGTTTGTCAGATAAAGTTGGTTCGTCTTTAGATAAGAGAGAGTAAAAAATTACTACCTAATTAAACAATTTAAAGTTATGTGGACAAATATGACAATTTTTTCGAGACCATAATATTCACAAATCATGTATTTTCAAGCGCTTTTTAAATATTTAATGTCATTTTAACCTAATCAAAAATTTGAAGAATATTTCAAACAAACTAATGTCATGTTTAAATTGGTAAATAAAAATTCGACTTAAGAGTACAAAGGCACTGGATATAATAAAGGCAAAATATACCAATGAAAAAAGACAAAATATACCAATGGAATATTCAAACTCATAAGTTATGCTGAGTTCACACGTAATTCGAACTCGATTCGCATTAACTTATTCGAATTCGATTCGCATTTACTAATTCGAATTAGTTTAATTCGCATTCGAAACGTAATTCAAATTCGAATTACAATGCGCGTTAAATTTGCTTTACTGTCCAAACCACGTTCAATTTTAATTCGTATTAATAAAAGCGTATTTCTAATGCGAATTGGATTATTCGTATTAGCCAATTCGAATCAATTCGAATTAAATAAGAAGAGTGTGTGAACACGATTAGCGAATTCGATTCGCATTCGATTCGAATTCAATTCGAATTAAATGTACGTGTGAACAAGGCATTAATTAATGTCAAACTCATGTCTTAACCAACAGCTGGCGCTACCTTTATTAGCGTCATGTAGTAATGAACACGTTAGGAGACGAAAGTGCGTCTGGCGTATCCAGTTATAAGCCTCGTACCTTTGATTACTATTTATACCACTTGGTCGATGTCACTGCTGGTGGACGTTTCGTCTCCGAGGGTATCCCAAGCCCAGAAGTCAGCACTTCGATGTTGACATGAATATCAATCATATAGTCATTTTTATAAATTATGAATTACTCGAATTAAAACTAAGAATTGTCTTATCCCAGGCATATATTACCTTAGCCGCATTTTGCTCATTTGTTTGGAATTTTTGGTCTTCAATATTCTTCTATAACTTTATATTTGTTTGTCTTTCTAACTAATTTGATCTGAACGTCACTGGTGAGTCTTATGTAGACGAAACGCGCTTAAGGCGTATCAAATTATAAGCCTGGCACCTTTGATAACTATTTGATCTTTCTTATAACTAATGTGCCGGGTTCGTTTGACTAGTGGTTGTCCTGTTAGTAGCTGCAATCTTCATGTTATAATCAACGGGGGAGGTACTTTGACTGTTTAGTAGAAGGTGTGAGCAGTTGAGAGATTGAGTACTAGTATCTTCTTAACATATTTTGATTTGCACAAATATATGCCTTATCATATATTTGTTTTCACTGAATCTACTTATGACTATCTGATTCCGCTATTCAATCGACTTAATCCTCATTTCATAAACCCCTTTTCTCCGATATCCTATTTCTGGTTGCAACATTTTGAATGGGTTCAAATTCACGTGACAGGTGATGCATGCATATCAGGAGACGCTTAACATGTTGACTGCTTCCGGTGTAGTTCCATTTGAATTTTTTGAGATTCCTTACAATTTGTTTGTTTGTTTGTTACCTTCAGTTATGTCTCAACTTAATTGACTAACTGGAGCTGATCATCGATAAACTTCTGTCGTGTTTATTAAGCAGTATTGGATGTGGTCTAGATGAGGTATAGTTGGTGCGAACATACAACTTCTTTAACCCAACCACATGTTTTGTCCGTCGTAAAAGTCAAACTATGTAGATAATTTTTATGCTTTGGAATCTGTTGATAATGGTTGGTACGATATTTTTCTGGAATGTGTGGAATTTTAATGCGATTTCCATCTTTTTTTAATAATTATGTAATATTTTAAAGAGGTGAGACTCTAATAAATTATTTGTTGTTGTTGTTGTTATTGTTATTGTTGTTGTTGTTGTTGTTGTTGTTGTTGTTGTTGTTGTTGTTGTTGTTGTTGTTGTTGTATATATCATGAATATCAACTACATGTTTAAGAATTGATCTACTCATGACATAAATTGGTCTTTAAAGGTTTGATATATTTACGGGGAGTAATGAATTTATCTTCAAAGTGAAGCCATTATAATTCTAATCTAGGAAGCTTGTTTTTGTGTTTCAAACTTCACTTTACTTTTCTACATTGGCTAGAGGTATAGGGGGAGGGTTGAGATCTCATAAACATGTTTAACCCCGCCGCAATTTTGCGCCTGTCCCAAGTCAGGAGCCTCTGGCCTTTGTTAGTCTTGTATGATTTTAAATTTTAGTTTCTTGTGTATAATTCGGAGTTTAGTATGACGTCCACTATCACTGTACTATTATGCATATTTTAGGGGCCAGCTGAAGGACACCTACGGGTGCGGGAATTCTCGCTACATTGAAGACCCATTGGTTGCCTTCGGCTGTTGTTTGCTCTATGGTCGGGTGGTTGTCGCTTTGACATATTCACCATTTCCTTTCTCAATTTTATTCAGCATAAAATTTAGAAAAGATCATCTATTGAATAGTATCAAGACAAGACATTTGAATGTCCTGCCCGTCATTTAATACAGATTATTTGCAATATTTCTGTTCTGATTTAAAGCCCACGGTAAGTTAAATGCGACTTATGAATAATATTATCCAGTCAACAAACACAGCAACCTACATGAATGAGACACAAATTCTATAAACAAAAACTAGATTACATTTCATAATGGACCACAACTTCTTAAATATCAATATACATGTAATTGTATAGGAATGCTATCATGTAAGTAATGACTAAATCTTATTAACCTGTTGCCAATGTGAATTTAGAAAATTGAACAGTATATTCTTTTCTACGGAATCCACATAGGGACATATTAAAAAAAACTGCTATCTTGGTTTCTTGCAAGAGATTTGGCGACTAACTCTAGAACTCTAGCTTTAAGAAGGCCTTTATCTGTTAACCAATAAGAATTAGCAAGGTCTTGGTATTAAAAAAACAAGTTTTCTTACTTTTTTTTTTAACAAAAAATTTTGAACAAAAAATGGCAAAAATAGTTTGTTCTTACTGTACTATAAATTTAATGATGTATGCATTGACTAACCAAGTTTTAATGACCAGTCCAACCATCTCTTTAATTTTTCTTTGGAAGTATGCTTTTCTTCAGTTTTACCTCTTGGTTTTTAATCCCATTGACCAATAAATAATAAAAACAAAAATGAGTTTCCTTAAACAGCGCATGCACGCAAAACTAGAACTTTTCTAAGTTTTATTTGTACTAATGTATGATAGTCTTTCTTCTGATTTAAAGTATCAAAAGAATGTTTCTGCTATATGAAGCCCTCATTCGTCTGCATCTATTGGAAAACTTTCAAAAATCAACAACAATAAGCGTTCGAGGGGGAGGGGGTAGGTATTTTCTTGTATAAACGTATACGATTAAGAGCGTTGTCATCCTGGTTATGGTTCTTGACATATTTTAGAGTATTACATCTACAAGCTTAACACATTAGTTCAAGTCATAAATATACATGTCCATGCAGAAACTTCGAATTTTATTCTCTCTCAGATTTAAATACCTATCATACGATACTCTATAAGTTTCTTAAACATGAATCAAGCTATTTCAGGTTTAAAAAAAAAATAACAACCCTTAATTTGTTTTAAAAAACTTTGTGTGTTTTACTGTCACGAAAAACTAAAGTTCAAAAATAATAACAGAATTAATTTTACAAATGTTTTATAATGGCGTCGACTATAGACTTGAAATACAGGGACCCAAATGACTTGAATGATGAAATACGGGTAAGTTTTAATTGATAAATGAACAATATTATTTAACCTACAACTGATTTCGATACTTATATCTATAATTTTTCTTGTTTTCGTATAAACGAAAAAAAAAACACAACGTCCTAAGGATATGGGATATGCATCAATGACGCAAAATCTTTACATGTAATGCAAAAACACAAAAAGCAAAGGAACAACACTTTTATTGCTGTTATTCGTCTCAAAGTCATAGTGAGGCCTGCAACAAAGAGTGTAAAAACCAAAACTCCCACTTCACTGCAGGTTAAGTCGACCCCTATCCCCCGTTTTGAGCGGATTTCTTTGCAGAGTAATTCGGATATACTTTGAAGATCGGCCTTTAAAAAAAAACCTACTTGAAAGTAGTACATTAAGAAAATAGTTCCTACGCATATGTGTGAATTTCAAACTATGTAGAATATATTTAAGAAGTTTAGGTATCAGATGATAGACGAAGGACTGCTGATACTTGTAGAACGCAAATTGACTAACAATTCTAAATAATGTATGAATTAATTCTAAAATTTAACCTGGATAGGAATGGGGGCTATAAATAGTTGGTGTACATCGTTTAAAAAAAAAGAATTAAGGGCACAAACTAATGTACGCTCATAAGCGAAGTTAAAGATGTTTAATTGGAAATCTCTATTCGTGTATCGTTCTCTCAGCGATTGACTATATCGAACGAGCCAAAAAAACTTATATTCCTTAGAATGTTTTAATTCTATATATTAGAAAACATATGCCTTGTAAAAGTTGTCAAACAATGTGCTATTGCATTTCAAATGTCAACACCACACTGAATTAAGTTTTCTATATCTCCACAGGGCAAAATAGATGCATGGCAATTAATACATGCTTTGCACCACACTGTTCATATACACAAAGTTTTAATTTAATGCCAGTTATAATTACATAACAGGCCCATTTACCATTATAGTAATATTTAGTGTGATTCACTTTGATACTTGCAGATACATTTTAATGAAGTGTTTGGGGAACCCAATTCCATGCACAGCTATGACTATCTATGGATGTACTCAAACCTATGGTATACATGGATGAAGGATTGCTGCTACGCTACAATAACCTTTTTCTGTGGTATTTGTATAGCTTTATATTGGGGATGGATTTTTGGTGAAATTGCATGTCAACAAATATGGTGCTTTACCCCATTGCTAAGAATGATTTCAATACAAATTGGATTCTTACAAAAATGCATAGGATTTACCTTTAACTGTTGTTGCGCTCCATTTTTTTCAGCCATTGGTTTAATTTTCAGCTCTATTTATGTAATTGAAAGCAATTATTGATTCACTAGCGCTATTTGACTGAACTAACATTCTATAGAAATACTGTATTGTAATAAACAGATAAATCCTTGTAACAGTATGTTGTGTCATGTGTACTATTGTTTTTCTGTTTGTCCTTTTCATTTTTAGCCATGACGTTGTCAGTTTATTTTAGATTTATTAGTTTGACTGTCCCTTTGGTATCTTTCGTTCCTCTTTTTTTGGGGTTTGTGTTGTTTATTCTTTAGTTTTCTATGTTGTGTCATGTGTACTATTGTTTTTCTGTTTGTCTTTTTCATTTTTAGCCATGACGTTGTCAGTTTTATTTAGATTTATGAGTTTGACTGTCCCTTTGGTATCTTTCGTCCCTCTTTTACAGTTATATTCCTTCAACTCTCCAAAACCCGATCTCTTTCTATGCCCTTTCGAATAAAAACGCACTTAGAATATGTTATTGAAATCTGCATAGAAAATACATGTTGTGAAATATTTTTTGCAACACGACATATTTTGTATCTAATAGGAACAACGGGTTTAAAGTTTAAAATTTGCAAATGCTCAATTGTGTTATGCTATGGCATATCTGCCTTTCAGCTGTCACTTAAAGAGAAGGTGAAACATATTTAAGTGTAGACATATATTGCAAGAACAATCCCGTTAGACACACTTTTGGAGGATAAGCTCGACAGGCTCCTCACATTAGCTAAAAATTAAAACAAATTTAAATATTTTGTTACGAAAATTTTAAGACAATCAGAAAGACAGGAAAATTACTAAAATTACTTTAATTTATAATACTTGGGACCAGTGGAACTTGTACAACATAGAGGTGGAAGAATCCAAGTGGATATTAAAAACTTATAGGTCGAGAAAAACAGACTCAACCATAGCAAAAAAACGAAACAGTGTTAACAATGGTACTTTGTTTTTTTCTTGATTAAAAGAAATTAACCTGCAGCCTTTTATAATCAAAATAGGAAAGGTTCATAGTTGTTCGACTGTAACAAATATATATGGAACACCATAAATACAAAGAGGTACAGAGTTAAACTATAAAATGAAAGTGCCACCAGTAAACTCATCAAAGATGCGAAGATTAAAAGCTTGCACGCCCGATATGTGTTTTTTCAACAAAAGACTCACCAGTGACGCCCGAATCACAAAAGTTGAAAAGGACAAATAAAGTACGAAGTTGAAGAGCAGTGAAAACGCAAATTTTAGAACGGTTTTGTCAAATACAGCTCAGGTAATCTATTCTTGGTGTAGAAAATCCTTAGTATTTAGGAGTTTTAAAATGAATATGGTTTTGAAATTGATATAAAAAAATTGAATACACGATCGGTAATTTACATGTACGCAATTTTTTCGAGTCGTGTATTTCAATGACCATGCAGGTTATAAATAAAGAACCGTACATTTAAATTAACCAAGGTGCGAGAACATTTTATAAATTATGTTTCCTCAGTTAACTAACGATAATAACTGTTGGAATATTAGTATGTACGTGTATATAATTGAAAAGATTAGGGAAATTTAAATATAAAACATAAAAAAAAAAACAAAAAAAAAAACAAAGACGTATTATTTTTCTTCAAAATACTTCTTTACGATCAATACATAGTTTGATATTAATATAGATCGTTTATCATATAAATATCGATTATCAAGCAGTTCTGTAAAAGACACATGTTATCTCCTGTATACAAAAATGCGACTAAATATTACTGAAGATATTTCACAAATAGGAGATAAACAGCATGCTACACAAGTTCCCCAGTATCTTTGAAAACAATTTAAGTATATTGTCCACGATCGTAGTAATGGCGTGATAATCCATATGTGCTGGAAAGCAATGATAGCGAATTTTATTCCCCACACACAAGAGAGGCACATTCCACAAAACATGGTCAGAATGCGATATGTCAATCCTCTCCAACACAGAAAACATTCCGAGGAACTTTCCCATGTGCACTCTGCGCTGTGTGTTTCTTTTGGCTCTCCAAGAATGTCATCAAATCCAACCTTCAGATATAAAAGACATTTTAAATTTAACATGCTTTATGCTTTATAGTCAAGCCAATACCGACTGACCTCTACGGGTGCGGGAGTTTCTCGCTACATTGAAGACCCATTGGTGGCCTTCGGCTGTTGTCTGCTCTATGGTCGGGTTGCTGTCGCTTTGACAATTCTACATTTCCTTTCTCAATTTTATCTCTTAAGCTCAATGACAACAGTGGATAAATACTTTTTTTCAGGAAAATATAAAATTCTGGTGATTTCTTATTTTTAAACTTAACTGCAGCTGATATTTCAACATTCAATTGTATATTTTCCTATTACCTCCAATACAAAATACTTTCTCAATTTGGAATGCATTTGTAGCACTTGATTATTAATATCTTTGTTATATCATATGATGAGAAAAATTAATCCCAGGTTTTTGCTTGCACGAACAACACGAGTGTCACACCGGGACCAATATATGCTTGCCCTTCTGAAGCACATAAGTAGGTGGGTTTCGTGTTTTTCAGTTATCTGTTTTTTATGTTGTGTTCCGTACACAGTTTTTAGCATTTTTTTTTCTTGTCATTGTATTGTCATGCTATTTACGTCCTTTAAGTTTGAATGTCCATTTGGTAAATTTCGCCTATCTTTTTAATAGGTATCTGTCAAAATGTTTTTTCAAAACAGTTTTATTACAAAACATCAGTAACTTGCCTACCAACGAATAAGGTTAAAAAGGACAAAAGTTATTGATTGGGTTTCATAAGCAAGATTGCACAAATATGCTTCTTTTTTTTTTACATATACGTACATTTGTATGGTACGTGATACAGTTTTTTCTTTTTCAGACGATAGCAAATGCACTGCACTTTATAGATGAATTTGACTTGTAGATATATTTTCACAAAAAAAACATAATCAGCATCAGACATTTTAATAACTTACCAAAATATCAGAATTTAGTCCATATGGATCCCTATCTTTAAAATCTAACCTAGGTTTATCCTTAAATACAGACAACATCTTAGGCATAAACTTCTGACATCTATTTGAATGAAACCTGAACTTAAGATTTTCAAAAATTCGATAAACCTTATGAATAATATAAACAAAGACACTTAGATACGTTCAAAAAAAAGTATATACAATATCTATGTCTAACAAAATTAATATATTCTGGAAATTAACAGATCAGATGTGATTTACTGTCAACGTTTTGAGAAAAATGACATTTAGGAGTGCGATTTATAGAGAATAAAAAAAGAAAAATCATTGAATTTACTTATGAAATTAATGTTTTTAACATCAGAACAACCTACGCTAAATGCCCATTGAAGTAATTTTGTAATAGACTTAAAATTGAAAAACGAATAAAAAGATAATAAAGTGGCTGTTGTGACTTTCATTTATGTATTTACAATTAATGGTATAGTATTAGCAAGGGATTCTTAAAATAAAATCTTAAGCAGGTATTTCGCATAAAGAGGTAGGTATAGTGTTGCATTTACCTACTCTAAAAGCTTGTTCATATGTTGTGTTTGGAGAATATTCTCTTTTACAGAGTAGCACATATCATTTCACATAAAGCAACGTTATCATCTGGCTTCTATTCGATGTTCTCTAGCAGCATTGAGATGTCGAATGGTTGGTCATTATGATGATTAGTCCTTCCCATGTCCCTTTTTATTCTATTTGTATCTGTGTATCACTATTGTGTCGAGAAAAACATTACCCCCCAAAAAACGTGTCTATAATATATATGCAATTCATGATTTGCCGGCGTATCATTGTTTGGATACATTTTCCATTCTTTGAACCCATGCATAGTCTATCTCTTAGTTACAATTTCAACATGGTTATCACTTGTTCTCTTGTGCTAGCTTAGAAATACAACGCATAAAGATATTCTTAACGGTAGACATATATAATATTGACAAGTTTCTTGAAATGGGAAAAATATAGATAATGGTGTACATGTAATAAGGAACACAACCTTCAAAACAGTGTTTTGTTATTGAGAGGAGTCGAACAGTTTGAAAACAATTAATAAAAGATATTCTTTTATGTAGTAGACAAGATGATGCTTAGAAGACCGAAGCAATTTTATGGCAAACAAGCAAACTTCTCTGCGTAAAATGAAGTAGAGAATCGCCATAAAATGGGTCTTGCTAATCAAATTGCAAAGTTAAAGTTGCCTTGCATTTCTCGGGAAAAAAGAAAAAAAAAGATATAAAGGGAAAATATTTTATTTTTTCAATTTTCAAAATATGCCAAATACTAAACTAGAGTTGTAAAAAGTATAATAACAGAAATACCGAACTTCAATAAAAAATCAAAACGGAAAGCCCTTAATAAAACGTAATTGATGAAAATGTTACATTTTATATCTTATTTTATATAACTTATTTAATTGTTTTTCCCCTATTTGTATCGTTGTTGCATTGCAATCAATTTTCAACCAGCTACACGTATAATGGCAGAATAACGTAGTACATAAATTAGGCCGTTAGTTTTCTCGTTTGAATTTTTTACATTGTCATTTCGGGGCCTTTTATAGCTGACTATGTGGTATAGGCTTTGTTCATTGTTGAAGTCCGTACGGTGAAATATAGTTGTTGATTTGTGTCATTTTGGTCTCTGATGGAGAGTTGTCTCATTGGCAATCATAACACATCTTTTTTTTATAATTACTTTTCGATTCAATTTCATTATTAGTGCCTTTTGTCATTGGATCAACATGTTTATCATAGTCGGCGCGGAGATCCTACAACTAAATATAAATACATGATGACTGAAGTTGCTCTTAGAACGAATTGAAGGTCAAAGTACTCCCCAACAACTAGAGAGTTTAGTGCAATAGTTACTTTGTGCAATTATTGTTCCTTTCTCTTGTTCCTTTCAACAACTACTCTAATGTAAAGCCTAGATTGAACACTATGACACTTTACAAGAATTAAAAAAAGCAGTAAATGATGCATTCATTATCATAAGAAAGGCGACTATTAGGTCTGGCAAAAAAGTTACTGATTTGTTTTTATGATATACTTATAAGTTTATCCAGCTTGTTGTTTGGTAATTTATTAAAAACAATGTTTACTTGTTTTATTCAATTATAACATATTTGTATGGATTTCTTCAATCGAATGCATAAATGACAGGTATTTAGTCTAGCCTAAGAATGACGAAGGCACATTTCATCAATTAAAAACGTAACAAATACATTGCAACTGCTTTACAATACAAGATTTAATGGCCGTTATCACAAATATTATTTGTTATGAACTGTTATACCGCTAAAGAACAATCCACATGTCTCACAGAATGGCGCAATGCAACAGTTCATTATGATTCCAATAAATTTCTGGCATGCCCCAGCAAAGATTGCAAAGCATCTCATATATGGTGTCCAGCACCATACATGCTCAAAGGTTAAACACGCAAAGGTACATCCCCAATACAGAGCAATACACAATCCACATAGCAAGGTGAGTAACTTGTAGCAGCAGCCTAGACCAAATCGGTAGCATTTGTGTGAAAATACCCATACACAGTCTATACTATGGGCACCATCCGGTTCTCCTAAAACGTCTTCAAAATCAACCTTAAAATATAAAGTACATGCTTAAATGAAATGGTATATCAATTTTAATCAGTTTATTTTCGATTTATGAGTTTGACTGTCCCTCTGGTATCTTTCGTCCCTCTTTTAAATTCGTAGTTGCACTTAAATACGAGTTTTACTGTCCCTCTGGTATCTTTCGTCCCTCTTTAATAAAGTATGAAATGTAATACCTTAAGGAAAATTGAATAAAGCTTTGATCATGGACTTTAATATTTTATTTCTATGAAAGACAGAAAAAATAAATTAATCTCATGCGTCTGAAGCGCTTTTTGAATTAACCTTCATCAGGTACGATAAAAGCCACTGTTTTGAAAGATATGTTTTATAAGAACCGAAACAGTTGTTAAGTCTTTATAAATCTTTAAATTTAAATCTTTCTTAATAATGAAAATATGAATTCAAAACCTATAATATTTTCGTTGTCAAGTAAAGGGTTTTCCACCGGTATACACCTCCGAAAAAAAGAAAATTCTACTGGTCTTTAGCTATATGCCCATACGATTGATTTATATCATTACAACTGAAATTATTTTATTATCTTGTACAGATTTCAACAAGAAATATTTAAAAAAAAATCTATGGACCTGATTTTTGAGATTTGATGATATAAGTCAAATTTAAGAAATATATTTTTGCAAATTTTGTGTGCCTTCGTTACAAGTGTTCACCATTTTTTTCAAATTATTTATTTAGTTATACATGTAGTTGAAAGGATATACGAGAAATTCATTATTTTTTTATTTCAGTTATATTTCAACGAGCTGAAGTTGTATGCAATATGTTATTGAAATCTGTGAAACAACATAAATTTTGTCCTTGTGGAAATATTGAAGCATTTTTCTTCCAAAACCAAAACTACATTGGAAGACAAACCATTTATTTAGGCACTTTAGAAAGTATCTTTTATTTCAAATTTCACAAGCATACGCATAAAAAATTAAACCAACACGTTATAAATTTCGTGCGTTCGAAGCGCTTTTCTGGATCTACCATCATTAGGAACGCTCAAAGCCGAATATTTGAAAGTCAAGGATGTATAAGAACCTAAACAGTTAAAGATTGTTACCTTTGATAACTATTTACACCACTGGGTCGATGCCACTGCTGGTGGACGTTTCGTCCCCGAGGGTATCACCAGCCCAGTAGTCAACACTTCGGTGTTGACATGAATATCAATAATGTGGTCATTTTTATAAATTTCCCGTATAAAAAACTTTGAAAAACTAAGGATTTTCTTATCCCAGGCATAGATTACCTTAGCCGTATTTGGCACAACTTTTTGGAATTTTGGATCCTCAATACTCTTCAACTTTGTACTAGTTTGGGTTTATAAATATTTTTGATTTGAGCGTCACTGATGAGTCTTATGTAGACGAAACGCGCATCTGGCGTACTAAATTATAATCCTGGTACCTTTGATAACTATTTACATAAATAGGTTTAAAAAAATCATACCAAGGGAAAAAATGAACTTTTCTACTATATATCATATCTATAAAAGGTACCTTGATATGGCCATTCAATTCGTTTGGATCCCTATTGTCGAGACTGATATCGGCCATTGTAGATTTATTTTCTACGTCTGTCTGCGAGAATCTTCCAGTGAGAACTGAACTATACAATGTTTTCTTTTACAATTTAAGCTGTCATGCCAAAGTGTCAACAAATAACATAAAATCGTATTAAACAATAGAACTGTAAGCGGAAGAGTTAACCTAAAAGCAAAAAAAATATATGTGGAAGTATTTATTGTAATTAGTGTTGATTGGACAATGTCAATTTACCCCTTTATTTCTTTTGTTTCCTATGGTTTCTTAATTTAAAGCACTTTCATTATATGTAATCTTATAGCCAAAGATCAGTTAACCAGTCGACCCAAAAACGAACTCCATGGATTAAGCAAACACTTTTAAAATCTATCAAAGTTGTAGTTTTTGTAAAATTGTAGTTTTGTGTCATATTATGAATTTTCAATATGGTCCGATAATTTGAAAAGCGCTAATTCATATATTAATGTTCAGACATGAAATAAAATGTCTCCAACGTGAAATAAATTAAAATGAAAATAGTCATTTTTTACGGTATGTAGTGAATATGATTGTATGCTATTGTTCCTTTTTTTTAAATTCGTTTCAACTTTTTTGAATCGAGCGTCACTGATGCATCTTTGATAGACATAACTCGCGTCTGGTGCTCAAAAAAAGTGTCAATCCTTGTATCTATGATGAGTTTATTTACATTGTACAAAATGATTAATATACAGCGTGACTCAATATTTTGAGTCAAACGAACGCAAGAAAAATCATGGTAGCTCATTGGTTTGTTTTTACTATTTTACATGATGTTCTACTATATGTCTGTCAACAGTGGTTCTGTTTGTTTGAGTAAAGATTTTAATGAACAAAGATATGCAGCAAGATCAGTCGATATGCCACCTATGAATATATTTTCTGAAATCAAAAATTGATTGATAGCATTCTGTTATTTGTAGGTTGGTTATAACGGCAGTAAATAAAAATTGAAAAGTTCGTGATCTTAAACATGGTTTAAGTATTCTGTTTCGAGTGTTCCTTTCAGCTGTAAAATATACACATGTCTCTCGTCTCGTGTCGTTTGAAATATCCTGACTTTTTTTTAATTCAAAAATTTAACAGGGTTGATAAAAGTTTTCTTTATCTTGTGAAATACCGACCTGTGTATAGAATACAATATTCTGTGAATAGAAAGCATCACTCAAATCAGAATATATATATATATATATACATTTGTATATATTTTATCTATAAGATCATTTACATGCCTTTTTTTATTTACTGCCCGTTTCACCGCCCTACAAATAATAGGATGCTTTGCTAAGTCAAATCTTGTGCATTTGTTTATTTTCAGGTTACATCATATTAATTTGATTGCAATCAATACTCCACTTAAATATTAACTCATTAAGTCAGCGTAGTAAGAGCTTCCGATGTTAATAAAGATACTAGTTATCTACTATATGATTCCTTTTCGTTATTCGATTTTTTAGTATCAATTTTATAAAATTTGAGCTCTTTTTCGAGCACTGGGTCGATACTGCTGCTTTTGGAATGCAAATCCTCGGTGGCAAAATCAACTCAGGGGTCAATGATGTGGTACCACAGGAATATGACAGTTGTTGTCCATTCGTTTGATGTGTTTGTGCTTTTGATTTTGCCGTTTGATTTGGGACTTTACGTTTTGATTTTTTCTCGTAGTTCAGTATTTTTGTGACTTTACTTTTTACTGACATGATTAATAACATATCCTTCTTAAATTCTATGTTGATAAGTTACGTAATTATTAAGAAACTAAAGTTTTAACTTCCTCCCGATGAACCAAATTGATAAGGTGTTATTTTTCATGGCCTGAGAACAACTAACATATTTAACTCAAGTTGGGTTTGTGATGTTTGAGGTAGATCTAAAAGAGGGGCAAAAGATACCAGTGGAACAGTCAAACTCATAAATCGAAAATAAACCGACCACGCCATGGCATAAAATGAAAAAGACAAAAAGACAAACAATAGTTCACAAGACCGAAGATTGAGTAACACGAACCCCACAAAAACTGGGGTGCTCCGGAAACGTAAACAGATTCTGCTCTTAATGTGGCACCTGTCGTGTTGCTCATCTAAGGTGAGTTTTTAATTAAAGCTATTCCTGGTCGATATATTCAACATGCAAACGTGTATCTCTGAACACCGCAGGATTCTTTGTGTTATATTTTTGTTGTATTTGCTTTATCTTAAATGCACGAAAAGGTAATGAGTAAAATGAATTCATTTTTACGGTGTTCTTAATCGAACCACGAATACCCCGATGCGACGACTGTAAACGATGACAACTTACAACAATTTTAATTGAATTATTGTTAATTATTTGATGTCCAGTGGCAGTTATTTCATGCATGTTTAGATCGAGAAAAAAATAAATAAGTAAAACAATTAAGTAGGTTGTGTTTTGCCACTAGAGTATAATGGTATTGTGATAGAGGCAGACATTTTGCATCCACTATTTCGAAATCTTTTGAATTATGGAATGTATCTCCTAAATGCATAGCTCTGATTCCTTGTCTTAGTTTTGCTGTACTTGTGGTCATGTTTTGCTTCATCAGTCCATTAGCGAATAAATAGATTTTTGGGCTTTCAAATAGTTTAGCCTCGAGAATCACTGAAGAGACATTAATTGTCGAAATACGCACCTGGTACATATATCTCTGCTGATAGACTGTAAGACCCCGAGATAAGTACTAGCCCAGTAGCCAGTACTTCGATAATAGCATAAAAGAGAGGCAAAAGATACCAGAGGAACAGTCAAACTCCTAAATCGAATATAAACTGACAACGTCATGGCTAAAAATAAAAAAGGCAAACAGACAAATAATAGTACACTAAGGTACTCCGGAAGGGTAAGCAGATCCTGCTTTACATGTAGCACCATAAATATGGATTGAAATTTCCTGTTGTAAAATCTCGAAAAGAGAGGGACGAAAGATACCAGAGGGAGAGTCAAACTCATAGATAGAAAATAAACTGACAACGACATGGCTAAAAATAAAACAGACAAACAGACAAACAATAGTATAGAAGACACAACATAGAAAACAAAAGACTAAGCAACACGAACCCCACCAAAAACTGGGAGTGATCTCAGGTGCTCCGGAAGGGTAAGCAGATCCTGCTCCACATGTGGTGCCCGTCGTGTTGCTTATGTTATTACAAATCCGGTAAATAGTCTAATTCGGTAGGTCACGTTGGTGAAAAGGGAATGCCATTGTAGTTACGACATAAGGAACATATCTGATATCATCTGTAAAACGGTTATTCCATAATGTCGAAATGTTTTGAATTAAAAAATGTAGGTCCTTTTTGCATAGCGCTGATATTTATCCAGGTTTGTCTCTACTTTTCTTTTATTTTTTGTTCAGCTGTTCGTATTAGGTTTTGGACTAAACGAAAGAAATGATGAAACTTTACCTAACGAAAGGCGCATCTGGTGCAGTAAATGTGTTCCGTAAATTGTATTATCCAGTCACATACAGACGACTCGATATCAAACATAAACAAGAAAACCCACAGAAGCATTAAAAATAGTAGGGATAGAAAAAAATCTGAGATCTATCAGTCACTAGAAGGCCATGGATGAACAAATACATGTAAGGCCATAACTCTATATGCCGATTGCAATGTATGCAACTTTAGGAATACAATTAAGTATGAGACATAGCTTCTACTAACTTTATTCAATGATAACATGTGTATAAAATATCTTCATCTCAATGCCCTAACGATAGAATTTGTTGGACTACTCTCTAATAACTATAAACATTTTCTAACTATATAAGTAACAAATAATTTTGAAGTTATTGATTTATAATACAAGATTTAATGGCCGTTATCATAAATATTATTTGTTATGAACTGTTATTTTGCTAAAGAACAACCCACATGTTTCACAGAATGGCGCAACGCAACAGTTCATTATGATTCCAAGAAATTTCTGGCATGCCCCAGCAAATATTGAAAAGCATCTCATATATGGTGTCCAGCACCATACATGCTCAAAGGTTAAGCACGCAAAGGTACATCCCCAATACAGAGCAATACACAATCCACATAGCAAGGTGAGTAACTTGTAGCAGCAGCCTAGTCCACATCGGTAGCATTTGTATGAAAATATCCATACTTTGTCAAAACTATGGGCACCATCTGGTTCTCCTAATACGTCCTCAAAATCAACCTTAAAATATAAAGCATTTGCTTGAAAAGATGGATCAAAATAAGATAAGTATGAATGAGATAATCCAAGAATATTGCAGAAGACCACTAGTAATGATCTATATATATATCGTTTTTAGAATGTCAATGTTCCAAATTTGTAACATTTCTAAATGTAAAGAAGAAATTTGAATTTTATACCAAAATCAGTTTTTTCTATATATTAAAAAAATTCAACTAGGAGACAGCTTTAACATTGATAATCATTGAATAAAAACGAAATGTTATAGATTTTTTTTTTAAATGATCAAAAATATCTGAATTTTCATAAATATATTTGTATCGCTTAGAAATCAAATATTCCGATATACACAAAATGTAACATTCATATCAAAGCACTAGTACGTTCATGTGATAATTAATTTTAATTGAATATTGATCAACAAACAACCCATTGCATTGTTTATTTAGCACCGTAAAATAATGTTGGACATTTCGTTATTGGTATTTGTGAAAGAACAAAATCAAACATTTCAACAGGATTTCGTTATCTTATCGTTCGTTATAAACACGGTTGTGCGTCCAATACGCATAATATAAAATGGTTTAACCTTTTGAGCTTTTGATTTTGCCATTTGATTAAGATCTCTTCGTTTTGATTTTTCTCTGAGTTCAGTATTTTTGTGATTTTACTTTATCGATATCATCATTAATGTTAACCATTTGAGTTGTAAAGTTGTCTTTTATATCTTGAAAAAAAAATCATTTAAAAACGTGGAATATGTATTTACATATAAAAAATATTTCATTTTATGAATAAAATGCTCATTTATACACAATATATTCTTTTCTACATAAAATTTTATACCTTAATATGGCCATTCAAGTCATTAGGGTCCCTCCTGCCGAGATCAATATCCGCCATTGTGGTTCTACGTCTGCCTACAAGTAGTGTCTAGCTAAAAATGAAAACATGCTTTAGCTTTTTAACCATATGAGCAGTCAGGCTTAATTATAAATAAAACACAGACATAGAAAGATTTAAAACAATAGAAGTGTAAGCGGAAGAATGGATCTCAAAGCTAGATAGTAGAAAATATTATTAATACAAGCGTTGCTTGGAGAGTTTCGCTTTACTCCCTTTATTTCTTTTGTTTGGTGTAAGCGGTTTCTTTTATTGACAGCACTCCGTTTCTGTATAAATCATTTCAAAACAAATATGAAAATTAAAAGAGATATTGCCTTAACTCTTATTCTTATTCTTATTCTTCTTTTTCTTTTAATTAAAACTTATTACTACATTTATGTTCTTTAGACAATAACTTGTCTGTATTGTACATCGGTATAATACTGTTGCCTTTATTTATCAAAATCAAATGCCACAGACCCCTTTATCAAAGGAAACTACTATTTGAATTTGAATAGAATCGGATAAATCTTTCCCGTCATTATTGATGATACCATTGACAGGACCTACTTTAGATTTTAAAACATTTAAGGTATAAATGAGCGTAAACCTTCATATAAATTGGAAGACTAGATGGTCCAATGAAGAATAGAAGAATAGAAAAGCAGTAACATGAAATATATTTACGAGTCCTCTTCCTCCTTAAGATTTTTCTGGTTTTAGAAACTAATTCGAGAGCTTTGAGAGTGGAGACTTTCATTCAAGTTTGAAGAGGGTATTATAAAATATAAAGGCCCTATTACGGCAATAAAAAAGTCCCTTTCCAGGAAAATGGTGGACTTTATTTCATGATTAATTTGAGGTATCATTGAATATCTTGAACAAAAATGTGAAGAGAATCTGATTTAAATTTCGTGTTGGCTTGGCGGCACCAAATGTGTGACGGAAGTAGTGAGTGACAGACTTTAGGATAAAAGAAGTATTAAAACATATAAAGTCGCTCAATATAAGCACACATCATAAAAGAGTTAGATATCTTAAACGTTGCTCTTTTGCTTTCTGTTGTCTAAATACTACAGGGGCGAAAAATATGCATTCAATATATGTTTTAGCAATACAGATCTGAACAATTCATGTTGTTTGAACATGAGAAAAACATTTCATAAATACTTAGAATTAGAACTTAGTTATTGGAATTTGTTACAAAAGAAACGATAAGATACCAAGGGGCTATCAAAATCAAAATCACAAGTAAAATAAAAATAAACAACAACATGGCCAGAAAGAAATGAGAACGATAACCAAATACTAAAATGTGGGGGGAGGAGTCATATGCTTTTGAAGGGTAATCAGTTCCTTTTGCGCTAGTGGCATCAATCGTGTAACTCATTGCAAAGAATAAGAATGTGATGAGTCGAATTCGATAACAGCAAAATGGAGGACATGTTGTACCTACGATAAGTGGAAACAAATTTGGGTTATCTGTAATAGAGATATTCCATAACGGTCAACCAAATCACGATGGTGTACGTAAAAGGTTCGAAAGGATGAATATAACTTGTTTGGTTCAGAGTGGTTTTTATAATGTATGATTTGTTTCTTCGCAATACAAGATAATTGTATCTGCGTTGTCCGTTTTTTTTTTTTTTTTTATTTTATTATAGGCAACCGTAAAATGAATCAATATTTAAGCAACTTAGCAAGAATCACCATTAATAAATGAAATAAGACGAACACGAGATCCGATGAAAACTTCTGTGACTTTAAAATGAAAAACAGCAGTAAAAAAGGGATGAAAGATACCAGAGGGACAGTCAAACTCATAAATCGAAAATAACTGACAACGCCATAGCTAAAAATGAAAAAAAGACAAACAGAAAAATAATAGTACACATGACACAACAAAGAAAACTAAAGAATAAGCAACACGAACCCCACCAAAAACTAGGGGCGATCTCAGGTGCTCCGGAAGGGTAAGCAGATCCTGATCCACATGTGGCACCCGTCTTGTTGCTCATGTGATAACAAATCCGGTAAATAGTCTAATTCGGTAGGGAAGGGGATTGTAGTTACGATGTAAGGAACATATCCGATATCATTTGTGAAACAGTTATCCATAACGGTCAACCAACTCGTGACGGCGTCCTTAAAATTTACGGAGGGATGGTTTCATCTTCGCCATTTGGAACTCTTAATAACTTAATAGCTTCCTTGTGAGCAGCAACCCTCTATCAAGAAAAATATGATAGGAAATACAAGCACGAAATATCGTTTCAATTGGGAGATATATACCCGCATGCAGGTGCTGCTGGAATGTTGCTACTTAGAAATGGAAAGTTCACAATTTGAAAGCTGAAATCATCTTTTTTGTCGTAAAATTGTGTTTTCAACCGACCCGCATTGTCAATTTCTAGATGTAAGTCAAGATATAAGGCCGACTTAACTGTATCTGTTGTATCCATTATCTCTAGTTCGATGGGACAGATGCGTTCAACATAGTCACCAAATTTTGAATCATTTAGTGAAAGAACATAATCTATATGGCGGAAAGTAGAGTTAAAGGATATTGCTAACTTCTTGTCTTTCTTCCTCAGAAGTTCCTGTATGAAGTCAGCCTCATAATAATATAGAAACAAGTAAATGCTCATTGTTGTCTATTTTATGTAGTTGTTGTGATTTTACGTGATAAATTATACACCATGTCTTTTCTTTTCTATAGGAAAAAGTAAAATCACAAAACTACTGAACTCAGGTGAAAATCTAATCGGAAAGTCCATAATCACATGGCAAAATCAAATGACAAAACACATAAAAAACGAATGGACAAGAACTGTCATATTCCTGACTTGATACAGGCATTTTCAAATGTAGAAAATGGTGGATTAAACCTCGTTTTAAACCTCTCACTTTGATGACAGTCTCTTCAAATTCTGTTATATTCACAATGATGCGTGAACTAACAGACTTAATAAATAAAATAGTCAAAATATTGGTACAACAGTCATCATCGTGTAACAATTTTAAAAGGAACAATTTGACAGAACACAAAAACATCTATCTACAAACACATTCATTGATTCGCGTGTCTGACGTCAGAAAATTTTATACGTCACATATATTTGTCGTTCAATGTATATTCAAACAATTTTAAAGTTTCACATTCGACTCTGTGTCGGTCTGGTAGAAAGCAGGGTATTTACATTTTATCGTCTCGATTATCCATGTAATATAAAAAAGAAGATGTGGTATGATTGCCAACTATCCACAAAAGACCAAAATGACACAGACATTAACAACTACAGGTCACCGTACGGCCTTCAACAATGAGCAAAGCCCATACCGCATAGTAAGCTATAAAAGGCCCCGATAAGAATGTAAAACAATTCAAACGAGAAAACTAACGGCCTTATTTATGTAAAAAAATGAACGAAAAACAAATATGTAACACATAAACAAACGACAACCACTGAATTACAGGCTCCTGACTTGGGACAGGTACATACATAGATAAAGTGGCGGGGTAAATTTGTCAATTGACGTTATACAGACATCAATCATGTACTCGAAGTGCACTTTAAAATTCTGGAAAATTCTCTCCTTTGTTTATAGATATTTATGTTTGTTTATTGAATTTTATCACATATTTGGAGGATGAAAAAACATGCCTTAAAATTGTTTTTTAATTTCCTATTGTGCACAAATATTTCTCAATTGATAATACAAACACTGATATATTTGATGACATATTTCTTATAATTCTATAATCTAGATCAAGAAGACAACAATATTACCCACCATAAATGTGCCTGACAGGCTGTACAAAATGAAATAAATTTCATGTTAATTCAATTAATTTCATTTTATTTAACCGTTAAAGATTTGACTGCAATCACTTATTGACAAAGTTTTGACTGCAATCACTTATGGACAAAGTTTTGACTGCAATCACTTAATGACAACGTTTTGACTGCAATCACTTATTGACAACGTTTTGACCGCAATCCCTTATTGACAACGCTTTGACTGCAATCACTTATTGACAACAGTTATTCTACTGAAGAATAGTCCCAATGTCTCACAACAAGGTGCTAACCAACATGTTATACAAATGGTATAGAACTTTTGAAATAAGTTGCACAATATATTGACAACTCTCAACAACGGTGTCATACACCAAATAGTCTCAAACGCAACGACTGCAAAACAACAACCCCAGTATAGAGCAACGCATAATCCACAGAGTAAAGTTACAAATTTGTAGCAGCAATCTCGTCCACAATTAAAACAGGCATTGCTGGCAGTCCATACACATTCAAAGCTATGTGCATCGTCCGGTTCTCCCAAGACATCTTCAAAACTAGCCTATAATAAAATAGTATGACATGTATATATATTGCATGCATATTTTTTTCGAAACTGTTTAGAAGGATAAAAGACTTATTTCATCCCTGTCGTCCAAAATTGTATCAATATACAAACTTGACTTTTTGGGCAGATAGAACTTAACTTAAATTTGTGTATGGCCATGGTGTTATCAGTTTAACTTCGATTTATGAGTTTGAATATCCCTTTGGTATATTTCTCCTCCTTGTAATAATCGTGGATTCATTGAGCTAAAACGTATGGAAAGCCACATGGGACCCCCGACTCCGTTCAAGTTTTATATAGTACTTTCACGGCCGTGTATATAAAACGAGAATATATATCGACTTTGTTACGGTATATTGACAGTACTGTCTATTGTCTATAAAACAACATTTTTCATCAATACCGAAATAAGACATTTTTTAAGGAAGATTCAAAACGGAAAGTCCCTTATCAAATGGCAAAGTAAAAAACTCACAAACGAATGGAAAACAACTGTCATATTCCTAACTTGGTACAGGTTTATCCTAATGTACTATTTAGAAAAGAATTTGTAAAATGAATCCAGGCACTAAGCACTATATAATTTCAAATGACGGAAAAAATGTTAAAGAATTAACATTACTTATAAAAATCAACATAAGCATCAAATACATAATTTGTAAGTTTATCTTCCTTTTTTATTGTATTACATTTTTCATGTCTGTACAGAAGTTCAGTGTTTTATCTCTGATTATACTAAACTAATCAACGAGCAGAATTCAATTTAATACAATCATTTTAATACAAAATTGCATTCAATAATTCGTTGATCTACAGTGTTCATTTTTGTTTATTTTACATGTTCTATTAAACTTTAAATTCAAGAAAGCATCGCAAAACTTGACTAATTTTTACCTTGATAAAGCCGTTCAGCTCATTGGGATCTCTGTTAATCATATCTAACTCAGCCATTGCAGTAGTTAATTATTTTGCTGTGTATACATATGATTTACAGCTACATTTATATAGTAAAGATCTCAAATCTGATAAACAAGGTTTGAAACACGAATAAAGGGATATGTATGTATCTGTTGAATACTGTCAGAAGCAAGCCAAATTCCTCTATTCTTTAATTCAAATTTTGTTATTTAAATATTGATAGATTTGATTGCCTTTTGTTTTAAATTGGTATATATCTTTATTCATTGTCCTGAAGAAGCTCTTTATAATTAAATTGTGAATTGCCATCAGCAAAATATGTTTCCGGGGTTTTAAATATTTAATTTGATGAAAAAGACCTTGTATTCCTGTGATTTGTTCCTTGTGTATCTGCATTCTGCACTGGTGGGTTCTCTGTCGTGTCGGCCTTGTATCCTTCTTTTTTTTTTTTTTTTTTTTTTGTTACTTTTTACAGGTTTCATATATAAAATTACTCTGGCTAACGACACGACACTAGCGTAAGAATTGGGGGAGTCTGTGGAGGGGACAGGGTAAGGGACTAATTCCTACACTATCAGACTATGGAAAAGTGTTTTCTTATCACTTACAAACGTCCCCCCTCCCATTTTTTACAACTTTATTTCCACTCCTACTCCTACACCTCGAAATCACAATTCTAGCACGATCAACGGTCGATGAAATAAGATTTTAACACATTATACTAAATGTATTAATTTCATGAAGATTATTTGAATGTCTTTCCACGCCACATTAAATCATATTCTCATTATTATTTTGATTATCTTATAATTAATGAGTAAGAAATGAAAAAAATATTAAAATATAACAGGCTAGTTAGATTGTTAACAGGATTTTTTATTAAGAAACTGTAATGCTCTCAATAAGTTTAAGAAGATTTATCAAACTATAATGGTAAATAAACTGTATGCAATACTTTCATTCACTCCTATTTCTTTTATCCTTTTTATCGTATTTATTCGACAAACTTTGTGAATACTTACTATATCTGGTCCTTATATATATATATATATATCTACAACGAAAATTTTTACATGCACACGTATAAAAATTGCGATTTTTATCCAACGCAATCATAGGTTGGAACATTGTTTTCAATTTAGACTTGCTTATATTTATTTCGTTTGGGTTTGTATCATATTATCCCTTCAGTTTATATAACCACTATATATCGAGGAACACGGACCTCATCAACACCCGGGTTGGTGGTGGAGGTGAACTAATTGCTCTTAAAAGGTTTGCAGTTCTTGAAACATCAAATATTATCACCACTTAACATTTTATTTATTTAATGAATGGACGTATTTAAAGGTAGATCAAATTTTCTGTTGTATTCTTATGGCAATGTAGTAGTTATTTGATATCATATGAAATTAAAAGAATAAAAGGAAAAATAGATATTATGTTTCTTTCATCGTTTTCATAAATATAGAACATGTTGAGTTTGATTCGTTACTTTCCTAAATAAGCCACACAAGGGACAATTTCTCAGGTTATCTTACTATACAAAGGAATGTATTGGAATTGCTCCTATATTGTTATGAAAACATATTCTGTATTATTTCAATAAACACAAAATTGTGCACAACTTGTAGTTTAAAAAAAACCTCATTGACCGACAATATATCAAATTAAAAAAAAAGTTTAAACCTTTGAACCCACTGCGTTTGTTTGCACCTGTCTTTAGTTAGAAATCTGATGTTAAGAAGTTGTCGTTTGTTGATGTAGTTCATAAGTGTTTCTCGTTTTTTATATAGATTAAACCGTTGGTTTTCCTGTTTGATACCCTTTATATCTTGGTGTTCGGTGGCAGCCCGATCGTTGACCTATAATTGTTTACTTTTACAAATTGTAACCTGGATGGAGAGTTTTCTCATTGGCACTCGTACCACATCTTCTTATATCTATGAT
This sequence comes from Mytilus galloprovincialis, assembly GCF_965363235.1. NCBI lineage: Eukaryota > Metazoa > Mollusca > Bivalvia > Mytilida > Mytilidae > Mytilus > Mytilus galloprovincialis. The sequence continues at coordinate 104,740,791 of NC_134838.1, forward strand.
ATAAACTTCATGCAAGCAAAATATTAAACAACTCTAATGTTTTTAATTCAGAAATCCCTTCTGTCTTAAGTTTTGTTTATCAATACGAGTACATGTCATTAGTGCTATAAATGTATCCGTTTGATATCAGTTATCTAGAAATCATTGTAGAAAAAAAACCATTCTAATTATGATTTAACACTATTTGTTAGTGAAAAGAAAGCAACACGTTAATATTCAATAAAACTATGCCTAGAACAAAGTACTAATAATCTGTTATAATGTTAGAAGATTACTATCCAAATCAAACTATTCTTTAAAATAGCTTTCCTTGTATTGAAAAAATGTCCACAATGTAAAGAAAAACAAAAAGTTAATCACTGGACTTAGATAGTAGGAATATTTTAACCACACTTATCTTGACACTATCTTATCATCAACTATACTATCCTCAAACTAACTACATTCCGCTTACAACGAATCAAACTGTACTATATTGAACAAATCAATACAATACCGTTTCTGTAGATTGGTATTATAAAAGGACAGAGCCATTCAAATATGAAAATAACTGCTTAAGTCAATATCATCTGACCAATGGACACTATTGACCACTTAAAAGTAAGCATTAAACCAAGCGACTTTACATTCATTATGAAATGTAAACCATTGATATTACTTATTTTAAAATATGCACCGATGGTTTTTGTAAGCGAAGATGTTTTTTTTTTCTTTTTCTAAAATTTCGGATGCATTTTTAACTCCAATAAACAAATTATAAAAACAGTAAGTTATATATTAAAATATTATGTGTTCAAGTATGTTCAAAATAGTTTATAGAGTCTAGACAATGCGATATTAAGATGCAAATCTTTGAGAAAAAAAAAATAGATTGTTTTAGCGGAAAATTTTCTTTGCATGAGTTTTTCATACCAAAAGCGGATAAGAAATGTCAAGGATAAATATCAGCGATAACAAGAATTTTATATACTTGAATCCTTGGAGTTCAGTATTTTTTTTTATTTTACTTTTAACGCGAAACATTTTTTTCTGATTATTAGATTTCTAGAGCGGCAAAAGCAATTCAACCCAAAGCTTTAGTGTAGTGAGTAGCTCTCCGTAGTAGCGACATTTTGACTTGGTTGTCTTAATAATGTACCATGCTTTATTTCGTACTTCAAGTTAGTTAGTGGTCATGTTAGAGTTAGAGTTTTACAACATATGATCAAGATGAAAAGGGAGAGGTGTGTGTGTTTGGACGGAAAGCAGGTTTAATCACGCCAGGTGTTGTTTATGTATTAAATATGGCTATTTAGAACGTTTTTTGCAAGCATGACTCTGTTTTTCTCGGATGAGTTGAGGTATTGAATGTTAATGTTGTCTGTCCAGTATTTTTGGTGATTCCTGTTATCATATTTTATGCAATATTTACCATTGAATATATGAGGAACACCAATTTATTTATTTTTCTTCATACATATATTTATAATTTCAAAGTCACATCGCTTAAACATTAGATTCTGTTTTTCCCTTTTTATATATGATTTCTTATATAACAAGAATAACGTAAATGATAAAATAATAATATACTTCATGGTAGACTTTATAAAAATAGTTTTGAGTTATTCATTGTAAGTATACTTTCAAGAAGAAGCATAAGATTTATAAATAGTTCTGTAATTTATCATCAGGTTTTAAAATAGTATATTAATTTTGACCGAAAAAAAATAAATTTAAATACCACTAACTTATATTTTACTTAGGTTCAAAAGAGGTGTTTGTTTATGATATGTTATTTAGATACGGGGTTGTTGCTTATGGTGTCACTACAACAGTGTATAAACAAGTAATATAGTTCTATGACCCGATTTACTTAAAGTATGTAGCCCAATTCATGACAATTATAACAAAAAATGCAAGGTTACCGTAGTGTAAGGTTTCAATACAACGACCGTTCCTTTATTAACTTTTGTTAAAGATTTAAATAAGTTAAAAAATGACTTCACAAACAGATTATAATCAAAAGATTTTCGTTTGTAATGTTAACGAGGATCTGTTATTCAAATATTGTCATGGTGCGATAAATCATATATGCTCATACTTAAAAAACTATAATGTTGTACTGAACTTTATTCAAATTTCTATTTTCCCTATATGTGTTAAAAACTGCAAAGTAACCTTATAAAGCAGATCAGAATAAGATGATATTGTTGAAATAAGTGTAATTGTATGATTGTGTTGTGATTTTTTTTATAATTAATAATATATGTATTTAAAAAAAAAAACATTTATGATTGTTGTTAAAGACAATTCAGCAACTTTCAAAATTGAAAAAAATAATAAATGCGGTTGGCACATATGGTGACACATCTTCCCAAAATGTCTTCCTACAAATATTTAAAAGTAAAATCACAAAATTACTGAACTCAATACGAAAGTCTCTATTCAAATGGCAAAATCAAAAGCTCTAACACATCAAACGAATGGATAACCACTGTCATTTTCCTGACTTGGCACATATTTTTTTTTCTTTTCTTCTTGTTCTTTTTTGTTGTTGTTGTTGAAATTTATTCCTGATAACATACCTATTTTTGTGTATGTGGACTTTTTAGTTGTATTATGTAAATTAAGGTAGATGCCTGACCGTTGTTAACCCCATACTTTCTTGTTAATAGATATAATTGATATCTATTAATGTTAAGACGATAAGGTGTTTCCGTTATGCTTGTCTCGGTCAAGTAATAAAATGTATATTTGGATCTCATCTACTAATTCAGTTTTGTTAAAGGCATATCGGTAGCGAAAACTTCAGATAAAATCACAATGCTAACATTGCATCTTTGTTTCATTTACATAGTGCATTGTATATGTTGTTGTTTATTGTTATGTGTATGTAATTTTGCATTTGACCCTCTTATGGGTGTATTTTGTGCTTGACAAAGAAAGTTTCTATGTATTTAAGGTTTCATGTGAATCCAATTAACCCTAATATCATTAAGAAATAAAGGTATGTGGTATGATTGCCGAGGAAACAGCTATCTAGCCAACAGAGTCGAAATTGCGTGGATTCAAAAAGTAAAATCACAAAATACTGATCTCCGAGGAAAATTGTGAGAAAAGTCCCAAATCAAATGGCGTGGATTCAAAAAGTTAATTCACAAAATACTGAACTCAGAGGAAAATTCTGAGAAAAGTCCTAACCAAATTGCGTGGATTCAAAAAGGTAAAATCACAAAATACTGAACTCAGAGGAAAATTCTGAGAAAAGTCCCTAATCAAATTGCAAAATCCAAGGCTCGAACACATCAAACGAACGGATAACAACTGTCATATTTCTTTCTTGACATAGGCATTTTCTTATGTGACAATAGTAGATTGAACCTAGCTTCAAAGTTTATATATATATATACATATATTTTAATTCGTTATATTTTATTGAAATCTGTAAAAAGTTTGTTTGTCTATAACCGATTAATATGTTTGATATTTTGAAATCTGCGACCTGAAAGTTTTGGTTAACTGACCTCTAGCTTTAATTAGTAACTTCTAGTTGATTTTTTTTTCTTTTTGTATTTTGATAACCATTTCGATGTACGTAACCTTCATCTGTTAAGATATCGATAACTCCACTTCATTTTATTTTGTGTGGGCCAAGCGAATAGAATGCAAAAACAGCATACCTCTTGATTGCGCTCTAATATAATTTTTTTTCTATATTCTAACATAGGTTTAAAAACAACGATTGAAATTTTCTAACTATGAATACGTTGACTTTTAAAAGTGAACAGAAATAATGTAGCTGGTCATTAACAATTTCAATAGAAAATTTAATTACAAGATTAACTTTATATACTGGGTATGGTGATAGTAATGCACATATTACATTGTCTAGTTTCTCATTTATTAGAGCTTTATTATTTTAAGTAAAATTAATATTTAATTTAATAATCATATTTTGTTTTCTTTTACTGGTGTATTTCAAACTTGTTAATAAAAATATAATAACCACGATATTCTTATACGCCGATTTCGTTTTTACTCACGGGTCCATGAAATAGAACATATTTAAGCAGTGCATTACTGTTGAAAATGATATTGATACCTCTTTGCACATTCTGGACTTTTTGAAAAATTTAGTATTGAAATAATCCGATACCCAAAACGTGAAATACTGAAGAACTTTTTGATTGACCTAGCCTTAGATAAAGTATAGAGAAATGTGTGGTACCTCTTTCAAGAACAGCAAAATACAATATTAATGTAACACTGTTAACAAACGAAGTGTTGAGTCATGTAATTGCAAATTGAACAACTGTGTCACATTGCCCCCCTATACAAACAATGTAACGTTTATTAAAATAAATCTATTCTACGATTGTCGATTAAGTTGTTACATCCTCGCTTGGTGATATTTTCATTTATTATTTTGCGTTATACTGTATGTAAATGTGTGTTTTAGTTCTGATTATTTGTTATTTCGATGACGGAAGCTACAATTATTAAAGCAATTCCTAACCCAAATACTGTTCAAGTATCACATTTTATTGAGGTTTATTCAAAGAAAGACAACTGGCACATATATGAGAATTGCTTATTTTTCATAGTAATAACCGCATATGCTCAGCATAAAATTCAAGAAGACAAAAGTATCTTAAAACACCACAAAACACCCAAAACCTCAAGCGCAAGTAACAGGAATATCAGTACTTTTATATCGTGAATTTAGCAATTCCTATCATAAAAGGGGACGAAAGGATCGATTTGCAATCATAAACATTAAGTGGACAATACACAGAAAACACTGTACCAAAATGAAATAAACAAACACTGCTCCAGTAGTGACACATGTGTTCTTAAGAGTTAAAAATTCATGTGAGGTATTTTCATACCGGAGCAAACTGGTATAAGTCTCATGTCTACAATGTAACCATACAACATTACCAAATTCATAAACACTCAGTTCAAATAAAATGTCTCATACAAAAACATGATCAACTGTAAAAGTTTAGATTAAAATTATAGCAAGATTTCTAGTCGAAGGGTTCATAAACTTGTAATATAAAGAAGCAATAGAGGAATTGAAAATAAAGAATCAAAATACAACTCAGATAACGAATGCAAAAGCAACAAGAACTTTTCATTATTGATTTGGTAGCTTCCAACATCGGTAAAAAACTGTTGCTTTATTTCGTACAAGCGCAAAATGTGGCAAGAACTTTTAGATTGGTACTTCGTGTATTTTCTCTTTTTGTTAGTAGTAATTATTTGTTTTGGCTTTGAACCCATCTGTTGGTTCAGGTCCTTTAAAATTGTTTAAACAGTTTGTGCTGATGTTGAATTATTACACGTTTTAGTTTAGTGAAGGAGTGAGCGCTCACATGCATCTTAAACCTCAACACATTCTTTATGTCTCTGTCCCTCCTTGACACATGTAATTTGATTTTCGTTCATTGTTCAAGTGTAAACAAGACTATTCGTTTGAACTTTGTTCTCAAATTCTGCTCATTAAACATGGTGCGTGAACTGTAGTTGTTCAAAAAGAACGACTGAAAATGTCTTCTCACAAAGATATTTCAGGAAACACTGATTGATGAGACTTCAAAATGGAAATCATGTCGAGTATGCATGTGTTACCATTTGTTATATAAACGAAAATTATGTTGCAAGTCACAAACAAATTAAATAGAAATTGTAATTATAAGGGTAACCTTAGTATACTGGGTATAATTATGTTACTGCACATCTTTCATTGTCTTTTTTTTTCATTTATGTGAGCTTTATTTTTTTTAAGTAAGTGTTAACATTACATTTCATAATTATAGTTTTGAAGTTCATGTTTATTGTTTTTACTTTTACTGATACAATAAAAAATTTCTCCATGTAAATTGCATTGCTATGAAATTGATATACACCTAGGCACAAGAGGTGTGTGGCTTTTTTCCACCGAATTCAATATCGTCACAGATTCATACATGCGATGCATTGCTGCTGAAAATAATTTTGATACATCTTTGCATGTTTTATACTTTTTTTTATAAAATTTCATATCCAAGGAATCCGATAACCAAAACTTTGAATAACGAAATTTTGTTTATGTCCCTAGTAGGAAATAAATAACGGAAAAATTGGTCGTACCTCTTTCAAGAAACGCAAAATATAATCTGAAGGAAACACTTCTAGTGACATACGAAGTGTTGGACCATACAACGGCAAGTTAAACAAAATAATGCCCCTGTATATACGATAATGACTGATGTACCCATATTTTTACTATTTTATTTATTGTGTCTGTTTAGTTAACGCATCAATGTAAATATAACGGAATTTGATGAGACTGTCATTAAAGTGAGAGGGTTAACGCTATAGAACCAGGTTTAATCCACCATTTTCTACATTTAAAAATGCCTGTACCAAGTCAGGAATATGACAGTTCTTTTGATGCGTTTTGTTATTTGATTTTGCCATGTGATTATGGACTTTCCGGATTGATTTTCCTCTAAGTTCAGTATTTTTGTGATTTTACTTTTTCCTGTACAAACTATGTAACCGTTGTTAAATAAACCCAATCTACAGTTGATGATTAAGTTGTAACAACCCCGCATGGTGCTACTTTCATTTTGTTTTATACTGTATGTCAATTTATATGTTTAAGTTCTGTTGGTTTTGGATTATTATTATGATGGAAGCTAAAATTGTGTAGGGAGTTCTTGACCAAATACATGTCAAGGATTACATTCAATCGAAGTGTATGCAAAGAAAGACAACTGGGATGTATTTTAGCTATAGTTTTAAAATCAAAACCACACAAGCTCTGCACAACAACAAAGAAGAGGTAATTTTTTAAAACGACCCAAATCACCAAGCGCACGATACCTGTACACCACGAATACGTGCGTTAACTTATGATTCAAATTCAGAAAAAGACGAGAAGATCCGTCGAGGGGCACTCATAATCAGAAAGTCGACAAAACACAGATAACATAAAAAGAATCGAGAATAAAGTATCAGAACAGACAACTAAGATAACGAATGCAAAAGCGACGAGTATTATCTGTTTGTTCACAATGTTAACTTTTGAAAATACTAATGCCTAGATTCTCCCTCAGGAATAGATTACCTAAGCTGTATTTAGCAAAACTTTTAGGAATTTTGGGTCCTCAATACTCTTCAACTTCGGACTTTATTTGGCCTTTTTAACTGTTCTTTATCAGAACGTCACTGATGAGTCTTTTGTAGACGAAACACACGTCTTGCGCAAACAGTAAATTGCAATCCTGTTACCTTTATGGTGAGTTTATATTCTGTGAGTGCATAGTGACAAAAGTTCAGTTGAGGTTTAGAGAATAACGACACTTTATATATATACAAGATGATGATATCTTATTAAAAGCATATATAATTCATAATTTGCATTATTAAAACCCGTTATTTAATTTCATTACAGCTTTTTTGATACATAAATAGTTTACTCTTTGGTTTTGTTGATCGATATTTTGATCTTACTCAGCATCAGTCCAACAGATTCACAGAAAGGATCACAGAAGGATCGAACAAACAATCCCCAAAGTCTTGCCATTGGATATATTTCAATATTGCAGGATCTTAATGATGGCTGTATAGTCCAGATGTGAGAAAACGTCAGACAAGCAAAATGTAACCCCCAACAGAAAGCGCATGGGACAGCAAATATTGCTGACAGTATTCTGTAGCACCAATGCTTTGTTCCTGTGAACACTCTGTAACTCGCTCGCCATACACCGTCGATACTGTGAGATCCTTCTGGCTCAGTAAATAAATCTTCAAACTGGACCTGTAAATAAAATGGTTTATTGGTAATTCGTATATTTTCTCTTTGATCTCACTGCCTAATAATTTCGAGTATCAACGTACTGGCTGTATCACTGAAAATATTAGGCAATACATTGTGTGACGTCATAGTTACCGAAAAACAGAATATTATGTAGTTTCGTTTTTGATACTGACTGTATCATGTGGAATATCTTAACTCGCCCCTAACGGGCTCGTCTATATATTCCACATGATATAGTCAGTATCAAAAACGAAACTACCTATTATTCTGTGTATCAAAGTTTGAATAAAAATATAACATATATAACAGATAGAAATGTCCAACCCTTATATTTACCTTTTATCTTTATTGGTCGATATACTAACACAATGGTGTGAAATAATTAAGGTGGTACCCAACACCTTCACTAAAATTTATTTGGCTCGTTTAATTTTCATAAAATTTTGACAAAGTATTTACTTTGACCCTTTGACAAAAATATAAAAATTTCAAAAAATTTGAACCAACCAATTTATCAGAAAATATACACTGGTTATATAGCAGTTTGATAAACACTTATTTTGATCATTGATAAGCTTAATATTCCCTTAACAACAGTGCATAATTCAAACGTTAAGCTGATTTTAAAGAGTTATCCGTAATGAAGCTTAATTAAACGTATTGATCCTTTGTTCAAGACGGGACCTGCCCCGTATGTTTTGAAAATTCAACAACAAACGTAGCGAAAATTGAAACGAAGTAGAAACCTAGTAAATAATATCAAAGCTTAGCGGAACGCAACAAAACGTGCTTCCTACGTATCGAAACATAGCAATGCGTGGTGGAAACGTGGGTCTACGCGTACTAATACGTAGCAAAACGTGATAAGAACGTAGCACAAACCTAGTAAAACCTAGCTTTCAAAATAACGGGACATTTTTATTCAAAACGTAGTTGAAACGTAGCATTTTAAAACGTAGTAAAATGTGAGTGTGACTGGGGCTTTTAAAGGAAAAAATAAAACCAATTATAAAATTTTTGTGTTTAAGATCCCTTAAAAAGAAGAAGTACGGTTAATATAAAGGAATCTCGTTTTTTTTCACTTTGTCATTAAGAATTTTGTTGGGGTTTTCCAATCGTGATATAGAATGAGAATTGCCAAGTCATCATTAAGTTACTGATTGGACTAAATACGAATATAAACAAGAATCATTAACTTTTTTCAACTGCAAACTTAATTGCACATTTTTGAAAGTTGAAACAAATAACTAGATTAACAGCAGTTATCCTAGTCTCCTTGTGAATTAGTCATTTAGATAACATAGGATAAGACCATAGATACATCTATGATAAGACCCAGTAAATTCCAAAGAATCCGTAGATAGTTTAATAAATCTTTGATACAATAGTTCATGATTCCATACATTAAGGATATAATAACAAATTCCAACGACTTTATCAGTTTCCTCTATTTTGCACCAAGGTATGCGGCAAGAAGATATTAAGGAAGTCGATGACAACTTTGTGTAGATACTTTTAGAAAGTAGCTGATAGTTTGGTCTCTTCTTTAAAGATCCTTATCTTTAGGTATTTCACAATGTAATTGTCTCATGTTGAAATTATGTTTGATTGGAAGTTGATTTAGGATTTTGACCCAAGGAAGGCTGGCATACTCCGAATAGGATTAGCCAATAGGAGTTATCTAATCTATCGAAAGTAATTGGTAATTTTTCTACGTATTTTAAACGATTATGTAACTTAAACATCCTTTCAACACTGTGATCAATCGGATATCAACTACCTACGATTCTAAAGTACCTGTCTGATCAAAACAGTCGATTGATTTGTCGAAGTTAGCAAACGCTTCTACGTCATTTGGCAATCATACCACATCATATTTTCACATTGGTAAAACCAATTTTGTCAGCATAGGTTAATCACAGCGAAACTTAGAGACAGCGGAACATAAAATTATACTACTGCATCTGTATATCATACTAATTCCTGTGAATTATGTTATAATTCCTTAAGTGTTCCTCGCTGATTTACCTATCCTGATTTCCCCTCGTGACTTGGTATTGAGCGAATAATAAATTATTGGAAATAATGTTTACTTCGCCGCGACTGTGACGTTAGTTCTATTTACATGAAAGTGTTATTTATAAGCAAAAAGTATAAACTATAAAACATCTCCTGTACGTGTTATGGCATCTGGCATAATTGAGATTATGACACTATTCTTGTTGTATCAAAACAAATTGCGTGTAAGAAGAATAACAGTAAATATAAAATAATTATTTCTAACTTCTATGAAAAAAATCTGTTTTTAAAGCTGAATATGCGAGATGGGTTTTACATATTGTTGAAGGCCGTACGTTGACCGGTATTTGTTCATTTCTGTTTCATTTAGTCTTTTGTGGAGATTTGTCTCATTGCCAATCATATCACATCTTCTTATTTTTATTTAATAAAAATTCACGTACACCATTGAGTGATATGAACTAATTAATACAAGATGTTATCTGTAAACCTTATGTTAAATGAGCGATAAACTTAAACACTATAGACACTTACAACTTATCAGATCATGATAGTTCATACATATTAACCTCTAATCTAGCTGGCAACATAATTCAGAGGCGGATTTAGGGGGGGCAGGGGTCCCGGGCCCTTTTTTTTGGGGGAAAAAATTTGGTTGCTTATATAGGGAATCACTGAAGCGTGACTGGAGCGGGCCCCCTCTTAGGTCAGTCACTAGGCCCCACTTATGAAAATTTCTGGATCCGCCACTGTAATTAAACCATCCGTATGTTTTGGATTGGTTCATTGTTGGTTGATTGACGTCCAGTGGCAAATATTTCATGCATGTTCAGGACGATGTATGTTATAGAACGTCTTATCGTAATATTTGATGTTGAGGAACTAAGTAAATTTTAATTTGACTTACCCGTACTATTTCATTGATATTTGAAGGATCTCTGTCGTATAAACTTATCCTGACACTAGCGGGTGCCTTAGAAGGGGATTCATTCTGATATATACGATCTACACGCGAATCCCAACAGGAACTGGTTGGCAATGTCGGAGATTCCTGAGGAGGTTCCGCCTCTGTCATCATGAATAACTATACTATACTAGACAAAGATGTTGAAAAGTGCAAACATAACTCCTGCCAAGTTCTACAAATGCAATTTCATTTGAATGTAGAGATGTTATCTAGCGATGAAATATTACATCACACTCATAAACGCATGTATTAGCAATCGTGTATGTTAATATCGCACATTACATAGAAGCTTGTGAAGAAGTGTTAACCTAGACCTCCATGAAACTTTCAGGTTATAATGAATGTTGACTTATTAAAGAAGATTTGAAAGTATAAGACTGATTATTCCTTTAAACTAGTCTAACACTATGTTCCTGCTAGTATTGATCAACATATGTGTCGTTACTCTTACACATGATATATGGAGACTACATGCACCTCTACTAGAAATAGAAAACTTTACCCAATAATAATAAAAACTAGTTCAGAAAAGTATGTAATGATCAGACTGCAACGAAACTTCAGGAAAAGACGAATCACGAAACAATGCACGACAGCCATAAAACATACCAACTTATCATTGCTACGCATCTGTGGATAATTTAAGTTAAAGTTCTAAAATATGATACAATAATCATTGCATTTATATCATATTTGTTAAGAAATCCGGAATAATACTATGTTCAGATGTCACCACCAAAATTATACCATTTAAGCCAAATTTACATAGACTTGGAATACCATAGCACGCACACAAATTGTGATTTTCTGAAAAACCAGAATGTTGTATGTGTATTACTGTTTCAGTACTTTCGAGAGGTCATGTGGCAATATAGTTGAAGTATGAAGAAATGTGACAAGTGTACAACTTCGGAAACACATGGTTCTATTGAAGTTGAACCCTAAAATGTTAAGAAAGCTGAACAAAATTAGGTTGAATATATCGGCATTGTGTGAAAATTTCAGGAAACGCAATTATACTTATCTCTTGACTTTGTGTTACTTCGACTGGGTTCCACATGTTTAAAAATCTAGTCCAAGCTCGTTCAGAAAAATACAAAGCTTAAGGGTTTTGCCATAGAAAACCAAATGTGTGTAGTATAAAAACAGCAGAGTTATCTATCGACAGATGCACACTCATATTTTCTAATTATTAAATTGCCTTCATTTATTTTCATATCAAAAGAGAGGCGAAATATACCAAAGGGAAAGTCGAAAATAAACGTCATGGCAACAAAAAAACAGAAATAGAGCAAAAGACAAACAAACAAATAATACCGAGCGACACAGTAAAATTAAATCGTTACTTTGTACGACATTTATTGGTCTTTTCCTCTTTCCTGCATTATACAGCATCTTGAAAACTACTCAATTGGACTGTTTTATTGAAATCAACATAAACAATTTGTTGTATTGTCTCAAATACTACGATATAAATGAATATACAAATGTAATATACTGAATGCTATTGTTCGACGAATAGATTAGTAGCATCAGTACAATAACTTAGGGACGACATCAAAAGTTCAATGTAGGATAAAAAAAACTTAATTCACATAGTTTTTTTTCACTGATACCCCCACCCCCCTCTTAACTTGATTTGGGAAAAATTGATTTACCAATAGGGATATATGGCAAAATCGATTTTAGATATACAAAACTTGTAGAATTTTAACCCCCACCCCAAAACTATTTGATTTAAGTTTTTTTTTTTATCCTACATCGATCTTTTGATGTCGTTCCTTACATCTTAAAGGGACACTAGCTGTCAAATTCATGGTCACCGATTTGACTCAAATTCTCATATTTGATTTATAAATATGTAAAACATTTATCCAAGCTATGATTTTTATGTGCATCGAATTAGTAATCAAATGATTTACCGTAGTTTTACTTTCATTGTTGACATTCTTTTTCTTTAAATAACCAGTACACGTACAATGCAAGCGTTGTCAACTTCTAGCTAGGGGTTAAATTGAAGTTCACATGAATACAGATTTAAAGAGGTCGACTCATTCACTTGCAAGTGAATTACTAATTATCAGTGTTTCTTAGCGTAATTTGACAAAATTGAACCTTTTTGGCTGCAAAAAGCGAATTGTTATTTCACTATTTCACTTTCATTATTGATTGAACAGAAAAAATCAAACTTTAGATTTTTTATATATCTCGTAGCTAGAGCCCCTTTAATGTTTGAAAAATAAATAAATAATTAAATGCATGAATATATATACTAGTCCCTTTTGAAGGAAATTTTGATTTTACTAAAAATAAATCCGATCGATTCAAATAATGGATCACAAAACGCACGGACACACATACTCCAAACTTTTGCAATAGGTCCAATTTGAATACTAAATGATCTCAATGAAGGTTGTATGCTCCAAATGTAGTTAAAGGACAGACAAGCAAAGTGTAGTCCCCAGCAGAAAGAGCATGGCAAGGCACATACGGCAGATAGTATTCTGTAACACCAGTGTTTAGTTCCCGTAAACACAGTGTGACTTGCTGTCCAGACACCATCAAAACTGTGGGTTCCCACGGGCTCTGCAAAAATGTCATCAAACTGAACCTGTAAATATAAAATGTCGTTATACTCGAATTTTCATAGATGAAAATGAGGATAATCAGCATATCATAATAATTAAAGATTTTTAATGCAATTGTTTAAGTATCATCATGTGAAAAAAGTTGTAAGTTGTCGTAGCGTAGTCATTTTCGTGTACAATGTCAAAAAGTTTTAATGGATGAAATTTGCTCCCTTTTCTTCAGGTGATGATGTTTAAGATCTACCATAATAAGCTATTTGAGTAAATGCATATATAACAGGTAACAATGCTTCGAGTTATTTTTTTTTTTTACCATAAACGATGTAGTGCATAAGAAAAGTCAGGTCAACATCATTATTATATACATGTATGTGCGTGTCCCTAGTAAGGAGTCTTTTAAATCTCCTTTTTTATATATAAAAAGACTCAACAAGAGAAAAGTTGAAACAAACCAGATAAAGTAAACCAACAACAGACAGCAACAAATGGCAACATCTGAAAGCCAGACCCCTGCCCACTTGGAACATGCATATGCAGCATGTTATAGGGTTTAAGTACTTGAGAAATATTTTAAACGCTCAACTATGCCAATAACGACAAATAAATAAATCATGTTTTCCTAGACTAAAGTATCAGCCAATACACATCCAACTGATTTAGTATAAAGATGTCATTAACAGCACCGTGTGCCTTGAAACAATACTGATGTTAACATAATTTCTGTATTTTTACATATATAAAAATCAAACCCTACATATACTTCAGATGATAGGCCAGCACAAGATATCATGCAGCTGACACTACATTTCAATCAGTTTATTTTCTTTTTCTTTTTTTTTATTTGCATTTTCCTTCAATAATAACAAATAATTAATACTTTTGTGTTGATAAAGAACAAAGTTTTGTATTTTTGATGAACAGTGGCGGATCCAGCCATTTTAAAAAGGGGGGTTCCCAACCCAGAGTAAAAGGGGGGAAGTTCCAACTATATGCTCCCATTCAAATGCATTGATCGGCAAAAAAAAGGGGGTTCCAACCCCCGGACCCCCCCCCCCCCCCACTGGATCAGCCACTGATGAACATATTATCTTCAAAACCATTGATAAATGGTAATTATATTACAACTCATATCATGATATCCTGTATCATTAATGATTCTTTTTATTCATTTTTTATGGTCACAGTTAAAATTGAAACCAGTATGCATCACGAATACTATGTATAACAATTTTTTTTATGTAATAAAACTTTACAATCACGCTAATGTGAAATAAGGTCTTTTAATAAAATATGTTAATATTTAGATATTTAGTTGATAAAATAAAACATAAGTAATGTAGAGAAAAAAAGGGATAAACGTATCCTTATTTAAAACGTCCAGTGAACACATTGTATCAACAAATTTATGAATTGTATCTAAATATTATGTGGTCTGAAGACACGCTACTGTCGAGGATTCTGAACAAGTTATTTCAGGCAGTAACCGTCTCATAAAATAAACGTTATATGTTGTCTGAATAACAATATTTCTAGGTAGAATCGAACAGTCAGTCATCGTAAATGCCACATACATTGCAAGTAAGCAGCTTTATAGAAGGATTCAAACACTATAAGGCAACATATTAGTCTCAGGATCAAGACTGTATAAGAGGAGAAAGGGGAACTAAATATAAAATGTATTAGAAAAAAAAACAGCAACACACACATTAGGTTCCTGTTGTTTTTACATAAAATGCAAGGGTGACTGGGAAATAGAAATATGGTCACTTTGTCTTATCCCGACCGGCAGTAAAACGCTTGCCAAAGTGGGGCGTCCGTTTGGCTGTGTGGGATGTATCAAGTTCGCAGTCACGTCCGGTCAGAATGGGGACGTTAAATCCGATGCCTCGTGTAAAGAGAGTGCCACGCTCTTTGCACGTTAAGAACCCTTTCAACAACTCATTGAGGGGTCCGTAGGTGGCTTGTTGCAAGGCAAAATTTCTGTCCCTATCCAAAATACCCTCATTTTCCAGTGGCAGTCCGAATTTCCCCGACCATCATCCCATATGGCCTCTGTTATGACAAGACCTACCTATTGTATTTATTGTGAACTTGTTCTCGTCTTGAATATGCATGAAATATTTGCCACTGGACGTTAAGCAACCAACAATCAATCAATCATAAAATGCATAATGCTCAGTGTCGGAGAAAAATTGGGACCATCCAGTTGTTGCTTTCTCCTTCTGTCGCATGTGTCCAACTGTCGTCCGATACAATCCAATTTGTATTCCGAATGAAATTTTGTGTTTCCCTTTTATGAAATCAATGCATGTATCAATTCGAGATATAGGGAAGGGGAAGGGGAAGCAGCTCACAATTGTTTTATAGATTGATATATAAGTTTTCTTTTTCATAAATAAGATTGGTGATAAACCTTCTGCTTATATAAAAATAATGTTATTCTAATTTCCTGCCCGTTTAAGTAAACAAATTTTATTGCGTAGCATGATAGGTATTATTGTTTTTGATTTCGTACTTCTTACAATCAGTAACATAATATTGACCGTATTATGTTTTATCTTTAGATAATAAGATAGATACTAGTATCAGTATCTGGATACATATTAAGTTAAACGAAGTATAAAACTCTCATTTAACTTACGTTGTAAACGATCTTGTTTTCATTGATGTAATTGCCCGTAGTTACAACAGTGAACTACCATCCTTCTTACATCGTTAATAATCTTTATGTAGCAACCTTTAGCTTTCTTTGTTATGTTTTTGTCATGAAAAGCATCCTGTTGTCCCCTGGCATCTTCATTTGTTTTTATAAATTATAACTTGCCAGGCTGATAATTTATTTTTTAAATCTTAACCTAGATTTTTACGTTGGGGTTGTGTTAAACATACAATATATTTTTTTTAATTTAATTGTTTATATTTTAGTGTATTGTATTTAAAAAAAAAAACCTATGTAAAGGTTGTTAGTTTTTACCAAAAGGTTTTTGCTTCATGTACATGGTCAGAAGTGACCATGCAAATTTTGACGGCAATAAAAATTAATAATCACATTCTTGGGCATTCAGTAATGATTCAGGCGACAATAATTATCATTGATCCTTCAATAGAAAAATACGTAACAAAAGAATCTTTTATATGGTATGATTGTTGAAACTATCTCTTTATCCCAACTTTCCTCCGGATATTAAACTCCTTTTATACAATTGCAAACGAACAATATGTTTGTGATGATCTACCATACTTATAGCATTCGCGCGATCGTGCTAGACTAGTCGGTATATTTGAACATGCATTTCTAAATAAATGTGAAATCGTGTTACCTTGACTAATTCGTTCATATTAGTGGGATCTCTGTCATACAAATTAATCCGAACATTTTTCGGTTCTCTTGAAGGTGGAGTATTCTGGTATATTATTTCCGGTGGTGGTTGTTCATCAGGTTGTACTTTCGGTTCATCTTCGGGAATATTTAATGGTATTTCTGTTTCACCATTTGATGCATCCTCGTGAAAGGAACCGGCTTTAGATCCCCTATCAGACATTTTGTAATATTTTAGTCCGAACTTAAATAATTTCTGCAATGGTCCTGTGCAAAATTTGTGGTTATGAATGTAATCTACTGGTATGCTAATCCCATGTTATGATACTATATATTAAGTTAACGGTATCTACATCTTTATGATTAGATTAATAGTACAATGGAATGTCTAACGTCCTTTTCGTTCGTGGATATGTGAGATAAACGACTGATGTAAACGTACCTAAGGTCAAACTCTATCAAAAGCAATATAGCACGCGTCTCCGCCTCGTCATGCCCTGAAGATAATACCAATGTAACTGTCGGATTACATATTTTGTATCTGTCAAGCTGTCAGATATTATTTATTACATACTAAAGCATAAAGACATATACCAAGTATCTATTATAGTTCAATAGTAAATTTATATAGAACTATGATTTGATTTTCCTCGGAGTTCAGTATTTTGGGAATTTTACTTTTTGTTTATATACCTTATTAACTGTTTTCTTCAACGGTTTTGCCTATACAAAAAAAAAACACATTTATTCGTGAATGTATTCGGAATCAAAACTTATACTTTAAAATACAAACACCGCTTGTTTATCCAAGAACTACATGTGTATTGATGTTTTTATATAAAAAAAAAAGTCAATGCTTTAACCTTTTACTTTACGTTCTGCTATAAAGATGATGTCTGTTTATTGAATAATTCAAAGTTTGGTGACTATTCTAAATGCATACATGCATCACTCAATGACCATGGAACTAAGGATACCAAGTATACGGTTAAGTTGACTTGCATATAGAAAATGGCAATGATGTTCCGATCGGTTCAAAACTAAACTTTAACCATAAAAGGGATGATTTCAATTATCTTGAGAATTTTTTTTTTCATTATGAGTAGCAATATTCCAGCTCATGTATATATTATATATATAAGTACGTCTGAGCCAGTGACAACTCTACAACAGATTTATCCATCGGATCACCAGCAGTGATGGTGATACATGGCTGTGTACATTATGTATATACAACTAGTCTAAACATCAACCCAACAATGTTAGATCTGTAAATTTGCTTTCGCAAATATTTTGTTCTTCCCTCGCCGGGATTCGAACCCATGCTACTGAGATATCGTGACACCAAATCGCCTGCACTGTAGCCATCCCGCTAGACCACACACACAACCACCTGGGCTTCATTATATATATATCTCAAAGTTAATACTATATTCTTGGACTTACTTTTCTCATCCTGAATTTCTTTGTAAATGTTAACTGTTTACAAGGAACTGCTGCGTGAAAGACCCAAAAATGCTTTTCCTCAATCTTAACATTACCGAATAATCCCCGTCTTTAACTTGAAATGTCTAAGTAACTCAATGGATACCACCAGTAAGACATTGCTTAACCTTCATGCGTACGTGGGTTAGTCTCGTTGTTTGTGTGTGTTTTGTGTGCTTGTTTCTCAATCCTTGTTCTGTGTAGTGTTTTGTATGTTGTTCATTTATTCCTCGCTTTTTTTTAGCCATGGTGTTGTCTGTTTTATTGGATTTAAGATTTTTTATTGACCCCTTCGTAGGTCCTCTCCCCCCCCCCTTTACATATATTATATTTTTTGTTATTCAGCTACTGTATTTAAGACTTTTTCAATTGCTTGCACATCTTTTTTGTAAAAAAAAAAACATGCTTCAACTGCAATGCACTTTTTCATGAATTGAAAATTGTGACACGGTCATGCCTTTTCTTATAACGACGGTCTATCTGAGAAGCAGTAACTTCGCGGTAGACCTTTCATATTTGGTCTTGATATTATCGACTACATTTAGGGTTTATTTGAATCGTAGGTAAATTTGATGTAAAATAAGTTGTATCAAATCATCTTTTTGTCATCTTTACTTGTGTGTTACAGCATTGTACACTGCACAGGAACACTTAAGTTGACCTCCGGTGAATAATAAGAATTCAAGGCCATACAAGGCAACAAATTGAATTTAAAAACAAAAAACAGAAATGTGAGAGCAACAGAAGTGATAAAAAAGACCAACCATTCCTTCCAATGATTACTGGAATGCCATCATAATGTTAAGATCGCTCGCCTGTATCTTCTCCTTACAATCGATGTTCCATCCAGTTAGGTATGCATACCACTGAATGTGACGTATAAGCACAACAGGTGCTTGGAAAATAAACTCCTATTAATTATTTTTGTCTGATTTTTTTTCTTCTGATTTTCAACCTATTTTCATTTATTTAATCTTTTCCTGATGTTATAATAATAGTTGTTTGTAACTGATGCCCTTCTATTTTTTTCATATGGAATATACCGTGATCGGTGCTCTTAAAGGGTACGTTGAGTTGTGTTCAATGTACAATCGGGAGCAAGACATTTGGACTAAATCATAAGCATGACAGGGGTATGGTTTGACCTAATGCGAATTGAGTCAAAATTACATTGGACTAATGAATATTTTAACCTGTACAGGTAAATTACAGTAAGTTTCAACATAAGAAAATGCCTGAACCAAGTCTAGAATATGGCAGATTTTTGTTCAATTCGTTTTATGCGTTTGAGCTTTTAATTCCCATTTGATTATTTTCTGTTTTGAATTTTCCTTTGAGTTCGGTATTTTTGTTATTTTACTTTTGATATATACAAATTAAACAAACAAAAAAGTACGACGTGAATACAGATTCGATCATTGCTTGTTTGAAATTAAAGAAAAGTACTGGAGGATTTCCAATATTTGAATCCTTTGCTGTTTCTTCTAAAATCAGTGCTGATTGAAATGAGTCAAGATCAGCAAGTGTCAGAGTATAACAAAATGACAATTCTTAAAAGGCTTTTACCGTCCAAATCTAGAACAAGAACCAGCCTTTGAGAGAGAGAGAAAAACTACTATAGGATGTACATTTTTATATCTTTTATACCTTTGCGTTTTACTTAGTGGAAACACTAGCACTATCAAGTGTTATACAGATCTGTCTTGCTCAAAATTCCTCTTTCAAATTCCCCTTTGGTGAGTAGGGACCAGACACTGACTGGCTTTCAAACGGAATCATGTGAATTGGTGCATACAACAAGAAACTCTATAAATAGAATATTATATATCATTTCTACCTCAGGAATAGATTACCTTAGGTGTATTTGGCAAAACTTTTAGGAATTTTTGGTCCTCAATGCTTTTCAACTTCGTACTTAATTTGTCCTTTTTAATATTTTTTTATTCGAGCGTCACTGATGAGTCTTTTGTAGACGAAATGGGCGTCTCGCATAAATATAAAATTTCAATCCTGGTATTTATGATGAGTTTATTTATTACATATGAGTTATTAATATATACATGTAATTGAAATATAGATATTGACATGTAAATAACCATTATGATATGATGATAAGCCCGAATGTCGACTTCAGAATTTAGCCCAAACGTCGACTTACCATTGGCCCAAAACTGGGAATGGTATACTGTTAGTATGAGTCCCAGCCCAAACGTTACCAACCAATAAGCCCAAACATGCAATCTCTTGTACAATTAAACTCTTCACCAAAAAGAAAATGACAATGAAATGTAGTAAATTTCTTCTTTTTTTAGAAATTGTTCATTGATTGATTGCTTGTTTGCTTGAATGATTGATTTATTCTTGTTTTCTTTTATATGTTACTATTCAGTAGATATCATAGTACATTTAAAGGACTGTACAATAATACGCATAACTTGATATATAAAATTTGGTACGAGTTAGAAAAGGTACGAGTTTGTGCAAATTCTTTGTATGCATACACAATTATTCCCCTTGTTCTATATTTAATAACAAGGGGTTTTCCTGAAATACGAAATCCAAAAGCAAAGTGCCAAAGATGGAACACAAAAAGGCTTTCCTCGACACAGAAAACCATGTATATTCATTGGAAGATTTGATAGGTCGTGGAGCCCAGGGTAACATATACAAAGGAATACATAAGGTATTAAAATGATACATTTTTTGGGTAAAAGAATAACTACTTTTCATGACTTTAACAGAGTTTTACGCAGTCGTCATTACTGGAGATTTGAAAATTTTCAGTTGAAGGGTTGGTGTCACAACTTGATATTTTGTTAAGGTGTTTATTTTATCAAGTTAAATACAAATTTTCCTTTTGTAACTTTATAATCCTTATAACAGAGACATATAATACTGTATTATTATATGTCTCTGCTTATATAAGCGTTCGTCAATATTCACAATTTTTTTTCTTGATGACGGTATTAAATCTCTTCATATATATGTTTTGGTATTTTGCAAGATACATGTATATGCTATTTGCTTAGAGTTAATTTTTGGTGTTGCTTTTTATTATTTATTGCATGCTGCATGCCTTGTTTTATTTGTTATTGCATACATGTATGTTTTTATATTCGGTGAAAAGCTCATTAGAGCTTTTGTTTGTATCTTCTTCTTCTTCTGTATGTATTTACTACCAGTTATGGAACACCTCCGCAACTGATATTATCCAGCATGAGTTAGTTAAAACTTATATCATTATATTGTATGCACTAAAAGTTTTCAACAAATAACATAAAAAATTAAGATTCACTGTACACAGATAAAATCTAAACTATTTCAGGACTGATAAAATAATTTACGCAATTAAAAGGTAAAAGTATCTAGGCCTTATGATATCAATATTTATTTTTAAGATTTACTGTACACAACTAAAATCTAAAAATATAGGGTGCTTTATACAATGGAAAGCGCAGAAATCCAAAGTTTACGGATTGGAATATAAATGTAAATAAAAAACAAATAAAAACTGGTTAGGATCACTTAAGCTTTATACAGTAAAAATAATTGGGACACCCTGCCTCTACCTTATCACATATGTACAAATAGCTCATATCACAAATGTTCAATATTTATGGTTTTATATACATGATATACAGGACGGATTCACAATTTCTTCAGAATACAAGTTCTCTCGGTATGCAACCTATAGCACATATCGGTAGACATTTTTTGAATTTTGTCTAAGTCGGTACAATTTTTAATATCAGGCAATATAAACGTACTGTCAATAATCAATTTAACAATATCTACTTGATTTTTAAATCTTTCAGTCCATCCTGACGTGCCAATAAAAGAGATCTCATAGGCCTTTAGATTATAAAATAATGCCTTTCTCTGCTGATGTAATGCAGGACAGAGGAGTAAAAAGTGTGTTATGTCCTCATTTGATATTCCACTCAATCTGCATAAGGAAGACTCTTTTCCACCACTAAATTTATGTTTATTTGATTCAAAGAGATATGTTCCAGTTAAAAGACGAATTTTTACTGCTCCTTTAAGCTGGTCCAAACAGGGTGTACTGATCCAATTTTTAAGAGAGTTCTATCCAGGTGTATCAAAGTAGTTTTAGATTCTATTTCTTCCAGAAAAAATTTTGTCAAATATTTTTGAAGAGCCATTTTTACTGAAGATTTCCACTTGAGTTTGATGGAGGCTATTGTTTTAATGAATCAATGCCTGGTACATCATACATAACTAACGTACCTGCGACCTTACAGAAGAAGCTTTGTTGATTATCCATATTCATAATTAGTTGTCTGTCTACCAGATCCAGTATTGTTGAGTTGTCACATGAGACAATGTTATAAAGGAAAGAAAGGTGCCTTTTATGGATTTCAGCCTCAATTGTATGAGCGCCTAAGATGAGAAATACAGCTCCAGTAGCTGTTCTTGCAGGCATTGACTGGAAATTTCTTAAATTTCTTATTGTTTGTCAATATGCTGAATCTAAATAAAGTTTTACTTACTTACTTACTTCTCATGGAAATTATATTCTGTTGTAAGTTGTAAAATGATAATCACATATGTCATGTATGTAGTTTCGCTTTAAAAAATTATCATAAAAAAGTGTACTAAAAAATAAAAGAATTGAATAATCAGGTAATGGAATTGGTAAGAAAAAAATGAAAAGAATGTCTATTAAATTATCCATCAAATGGGCACTAGCTGTCAAATTCAGGGTTACCGATTTGACTCAAATTTTCATATATTATTTATAACAATGTAAAAAATTTATCCAAACTATCTAAAGTGTGAAATAAACAGTTTACAGAGCATATATGGTCAATAATATGTAGTTTCGTTTCGTGTGTATTTTAGTCCAGACTCTATCTAATTAAATATCGAGTTGACCTCAGATGACCTTATAAGCCATGTAAACATTAATATACTAATGATTAGATATAAATAGATTAAGCCAATACCTGCAGTTGGATTTTTATAGGTCTGTTTAATTTTATTTTATAGATTAAAAATATATGTTTCTCATCGTTTTTATACGACCGCAAAAATTTTAATTTTTTGGTCGTATATTGCTATCACGTTGGCGTCGTCGTCTGCGTCGTCGTCGTCGTCCGAATACTTTTAGTTTTCGCACTCTAACTTTAGTAAAAGTGAATAGAAATCAATGAAATTTTAACACAAGGTTTATGACCACAAAAGGAAGGTTGGGATTGATTTTGGGAGTTTTGGTCCCAACATTTTAGGAATTAGGGGCCAAAAAGGGCCCAAATAAGCATTTTCTTGGTTTTCGCACTATAACTTTAGTTTAAGTGAATAGAAATCTATGAAATTTTGACACAAGGTTTATGACCACAAAAGGAAGGTTGGCATTGATTTTGGGAGTTTTGGTTCCAACAGTTTAGGAAATAAGGGCCAAAAAAGGGCCCAAATAAGCATTATTCTTGGTTTTCGCACAATAACTTTAGTATAAGTAAATAGAAATCAATGAAATTTTAACACAAGGTTTATGACCACAAAAGGAAGGTTGGGATTGATTTTGGGAGTTGAGGTCACAACAGTTTATGAATTAGGGGCCAAAAAGGGGCCCAAATAAGCATTATTTTTGGTTTTTGCACCATAACTTTAGTATAAGTAAATAGAAATCTATGAAATTTAAACACAAGGTTTATGACCATAAAAGGAAGGTTGGGTTTGATTTTAGGAGTTTTGGTCCTAACTGTTTAGGAATAAGGGGCCCAAAGGATCCAAAATTGAACTTTTTGTGATTTCATCAAAAATTGAATAATTGGGGTTCTTTGATATGCCGAATCTAACTATGTATGTAGATTCTTAATTTTTGGTCCTGTTTTCAAATTGGTCTACATTAAGGTCCAAAGGGTCCAAAATTAAACTTAGTTTGATTTTAACAAAAATTGAATCCTTGGGGTTCTTTGATATGCTGAATTTAAAAATGTACTTAGATTTTTAACTATTGGCCTAGTTTTCAAGTTGGTCCAAATGGGGGTCCAAAATTAAACTTTGTTTGATTTCATCAAAAATTGAATAAATGGCTTTGATATGCCAAATCTAACTGTGTATGTAGATTCTTAATTTTTGGTTCAGTTTTCAAATTGGTCTACATTAAGGTCCAAAGGGTCCAAAATTAAACTAAGTTTGATTTTAACAAAAATTAAATTCTTGGGCTTATTTGATATATGCTTTATCTAAATATGTAATTTGATTTTTGATTATGGGCCCAGTTTTCAAGTTGGTCCAAATCAGGATTCCATATCAAGTATTGTGCAATAGCAAGAAATTTTCAATTGCACAGTATTGCACAATAGCAAGAAATATCTAATTGCACAATATTGTGCAATAGCAATTAATTTTCAATTGGAGTTATCTTTCCTTGTATAGAATAGTAGTTGATAATATATGTTGGAAATTTGCCAGACATGACTATGATGTCATTTTCTATTTTTATTTGCCAATAACTTTATGTAAATGACTTCATTGGAAATTTGCCAATATAAAATGTTGCTGATGAAGCTTTTTTTCCTTATCTTATCTAAAATGTTTTTAGATAATGTATGTTGGACATTTGCCAGACATGACTATGATGTCATTTTCTATTTTTATTTGCCAATAACTTTATGTAAATAACTTCATTGGAAATTTGTCAATATAAAATGTTGCTGATGAAGCTTTTTTTCCTTATCTTATCTAAAATGTTTTTAGATAATGTATGTTGGACATTTGCCAGACATGACTATGATGTCATTTTCTATTTTTATTTGCCAATAACTTTATGTAAATAACTTCATTGGAAATTTGCCAATATAAAATGTTGCTGATGAAGTTTTTTTTATTGTTTTATACAATAAACAATGTATATTCACTTTTACTACCAACCAATCTTTACCATTTAGTGATAACAAGCACTTTATTTTACATTTTAATATTTTATGATGTATTTAAAAGAGTAGTTATTGTTGCAAACTCCATTAGAAATTTGAATTGATATCAGTTTTGGAAAAAGGGAAACGGGGATGTGAAAAAAAAGGGAGGGGGGTTAAATTTTTCTCATTTCAGATTTCATAAATAAAAAGAAAATTTCTTCAAACATTTTTTTGAGAGGATTAATATTCAACAGCATAGTGAATTGCTCAAAGGCAAAAAAAAACTTTTAAGTTCATTAAACCACATTCATTCTGTGTCAGAAACCTATGCTGTGTCAACTATTTAATTTTAGATTTAAAAAGTTTGAAGAAGAAATCTTTAATTGATTTGTAAAATCTTGACATTTGTTTTGTGTAATAAAAACCCATGTAATGTCAAAAATTTGATCACAATCCAAATTCAGAGCTGTATCACACTTGAATGTTTTGTCCATACTTGCCCCAACTGTTCAGGGTTCGACCTCTGCGGTCGTATAAAGCTGTGCCCTGCGGAGCACCTGGTTACATGTAGAAGAAAGATTTTTAGTGGATCGAATCAGTCATCAAATGATTTACCTTTGTTTCACTTTCAATGTTGACATTCCTTTCCTTTAAATAAACAGAACGTGTACAAAGCATGCATTGTCCATCTCTAGTTAAGGGGTTAAATTGAAGTTCGCATGAATACAGATTTAATGAGGTTGACTTATTCACTTGCAAGTGAATAATTCATTATCAATATTATTTAGCTTAATTTGACAAAATTGAACCATTTTGGCTGCTAAAAGTGAATTATTATTTCACTATTTCACTTTTATTATTGATTGAACAAAAATAAATCATACTTTAGATTTTTATACATCTCGTAGCTAGTGCCCCTTTAAAACAGTTTGTTTCCTCTAAATTTACATTTGTACTATATTTACTCATGAACAGAATATAGCCAAAGTATTTTTAAAAGACCAAAAAAAATTTTGTTTATCTGTTTATTTTGTCATAGTTTTGTCTTCAGTTGTTTTTGTTTTTCGCTTGAACACATACAATAAAATTTCACAGAACTATACTGTTCTATTTCTCTGCATTCAGTTTTTATTGGTGGAGGAAGTTAGAGTGCCTAGAGAAAGTCACTAACCATCGAAAGGAAAACTAACATCCTAGTACATGTTTGAACATTTACATAGTTACAAGTAGTTTTAAGTTAAAGCCATATTTATAAATAGACCAGAATTACAAGTCAGTCAACACTGAGATTGTGAGTTCCAATCCAGTACATCACTTGACTCAAATCTTCATTAACTAGGATTGTCAGTTTTACTTTCAAATGTCAGTGGCTTTTGTCTTGACACCCTAACTTCCTCCACCAAAAAAAAACTAAATGCAGAGAAATAGAACAGAAGTGCTGAATTCAGTGTTTAGGATTTAACAGATTAGGTTCACATCTGTTATATAAGTATTTACAAAAGAAAAAAGTGTAATGTCGTTCTTATCAAGGTCAAATGAAGGTTCACATCTTCACAGATAGATGGCAGATGATATCTTTTCTAAAATTTCAGATTTACAATTTGGGTCTGAAACTAACTCTGAATACATGTATATGGAAAGAACTGCTAGTTACAAATTTCAGACTTACTCGCTCTGCTAATGCTATTGTTACATACATGTATCTTAGTTATTCTTATTGGTATTATCTTGTTTCAGTCCAGTGGTGAGGTTCATGCCTTGAAGATGTTTGAGAAGTATAATCTGCAGACACAAAGAGAAATGGATGCACTAAGTAAACTGCAGCATCCAAATATTGTCATGTTTTATAAATGTGAAAAAGATGTAAGTAATTTCATTAAGAAGATCTTTGATTTTATATTTTGAATCATTTCACACAATGTCATGCCAAGGTTGTCCTTGACATGCATGAAATATATGCCACT
Source organism: Mytilus galloprovincialis (assembly GCF_965363235.1). Lineage (NCBI taxonomy): Eukaryota > Metazoa > Mollusca > Bivalvia > Mytilida > Mytilidae > Mytilus > Mytilus galloprovincialis. The sequence goes on from NC_134838.1 coordinate 104,767,806, forward strand.
GGCTGTAAATTTGAAGCAAACAATAATCAATCAATCTTCCATACATTTTGTACATAGGTTACTATATAGTATTGGTTTTGCTCAATGTTCCATACCATAAAGTGACCTATGCTTGTTTTAATCTCTGTAAGATAGTTGTCTCATAGAAATTCATACCAAATATCCTTATTATGGTATAGAGAATAGATGTACTCTTAAACATGTTTAAAAGCCATTAAAACAGGTAAAATAAAGTCTTTAAGGACTGAAAATATATCTGCATTCGGTTTTTGAAGTGCAATGATGCAGGTTTATATGAACAAATATCAGACTGTAACAGACAAAGGATTCTAAAAAATACTGTCATAATTTGTCGGACAACTTCATTGTAAAATAATGGAACAGTACAAACATGAGGACAAACATGGTGCATATTCAGATATTAGATAATGTTGCATGAAATATTGGGTGAATAATTTAGATTGCCTGCAAACAATTTTGATGAACATGGGACATTCAGAGGAAATGTGAACTAGTGTAAATAAGAGGATTTAACCCAAAATTAGATATATTACAACTCTATTAACACAAAGACATACAACTTTATCAACTGAAACCTTCTTTGTCATTTGTTTTGATATTGTCATACCGATCTCATTTTAACAGTCTAAGAAAAAGGAGGTAATAGTAATGGAGTTATGTGAGGGAGGAAGTTTACTTGATTCAATACGGAAACCAGAAAATATTACAGGACTCGAAGAAGAAGAATTCCTCAGAGTTTTTTCGCATTTAGGTAGGTGATAATTATATGCATATCTACAAGGCTTTGTCCTTTTACAATACCAATGGGACCAAACACTTTTTCAAGCTATATTTTCAATTCATTTCTTCAAACAAGCTTGTTAAAAAACTCCAACTTTTTTCATTGCCTGAGATAAGTCCTGAGAACACCATATAAAGCAGTGCACTGTTATAAAAATAATCTAATCATCTGTTTCAAAACAATAACTTTCTGTTTCATAAAAAGTTTTAAAAATCAGACACCTTTGGCTCACTGGTATAGCTAAAAACACTTCTGTTATAATGACACGATATTAATAGCTTTATCTAAACAGATGAAGACACATTTTATGGATGCTATTATGGATGCTATAATTTCTTATTTTAGTCCCAATACCTTAACTTGTTAGACTCAGAAAGAGTTATGAGCACTTACAATTACTAAAATTCAACATTATATCCTGATGGAGTGACTGCTATTTATAGTCCTGCAATTAACACATAGGCCTGACTTAAATCACACATTTTATCATCTCTTCTGTTACTATTATTCCATTCATTTTCAGAATTTACATAGAAATAGCATGAAAGCAATTATATAACACATTCTTTTTTGTTCTGATCCTATGCAAAATATGGACACCAATTACACTTGTTTATTTTAATAACTGAGTGGACTTCTACAATAACAGTCTCAAACTATGTAAATTTTAAAGGAATAATCATTTTTGACAGGTTACTTTTTAAATTGGATGATCTCAGCTTTGTAAAAAGGCAAATTTTAAAAAAATTTGATTTAGAGTTCACTGATATATTTTTATATTATTTCCAGTTTCTGGTATGAAACATCTACGAAAGCATGGATTTTCACATAGAGACATTAAACCTGGAAACATTCTTGTTTGCATTGGAGAAGATAGCAGGTATTTTCATTTTTTTTATTGAAGAGTGATGCATTGATTGGTGTTTGCTTAACGGCCAGTGTCATGTAATTGCGTACTTACAGGCTATTTAAATCAAATTATTGTACAGAAAAATATTTAAGTATTACTATGCCCGGTAAATATAGAAGTGCATATGCTAAATTTAGAGCAGGTGTTGCTCCGATTAAAATTGAAACTGGCAGATATGAAGGTATAGATGTAAATGAAAGGTTATGTTTTAATTGTAGAAAAAATGATTTGAATATAATTGAAGATGAAAAACATGTTTTATTAGAATGCCCAGAATATGCAGATTTGCGAACGATATTTTTTAACAGTGTATGTAATATAGAAAGTAGTTTTAGTAATTTAAGTAATGAAGAAAAGTTTTTATTTATGTTTCATGATGATTGAGTTTGTTATTTTACAGCCAAAATCTGCCATGAAGTACTTTTTAAGAGAAAGTGTATTTTATACTTGTAATAAGTGTTTATAATGTTGTTTGTTTTCTTTTGTATAATTGTTTTTAATAGTATGGTGTTTTATGCTAAGATATATTGATATATGTAATAGATGTAATATCAATGTATTTTAATCTGTGTTTTTACAGTCTCTCATAACTCTTTTTAGAGTGGCTCTTTTATAAATTGTTAATATTATATTGTGTTGTATATCAAATGTTTTAAAGAGGTGAGACTCTAATAAATTATTTGTTTGTTTGTTTGTTTGTAAAAGATAACATAAAGTTGGTAAACACTTATATAACATGAGGTATATGAATTCATTTAAAAGTGAGATGTCTATTTCAAAGACAAAAGTGTAAAGTTAGATAGATAGATATGTGAATTTAGTTTAAGCGCATATCTTTCTGTCACAGAAACATGTTATCCTAAATATCACTAGAACACACAAGCGACATTGCAGATCTGTGACTGAATTTAAAAAGTTATCAATGGTACCATGATTATAATTTAATACGCCAGACGCGGGTTTCGTCTACATAAAGACTCATCAGTGACGCTCAGAATCACAAAAGTTAAAAAGCCAAACAAGTTGAAAAGCATTGAGGACCCAAAAATCCAAAAAGGTTGTGCTAAATACAGCTAAGGTAATCTACTCCCGTGATTTTTAAGTACTACATGTAGCCTGGATTTTTAATATTTAATTGTATTGTCTTTTAATAAAGTCATGCTGATTTTGAGATGCACAGAGTTTTCTCTGATTTTAACATTTTTCTGTTTGAACTTGTCCTGGTTTTCATACTACAATTGAAAACTACACGTGGCATATACTACCTGACTACTGGTATCAGATTTAGATTTGTAATCTTGTAAAACACCATTGAACTTTATAAGTTTTACATAAAGTTGAATTCTTTGATTGGTTGTTTTTATGTCATGCCAGCTAACAAATTATACCTCGTTATTGTAATAGTATAGATGTTCTTCTTTATAATAATTGATGACACTTTTTTCTTCAGAAATATCTACAAATTATCTGATTTTGGTACTGCTAAACCTCTCAATGACAATGATTTCTTTGTGTCACTAGTTGGAACAGATGAATACCTTGTAAGTCAATGGTTACTGAGATATATGTATAATTATATAGTTCAAAGAGATTTTGTTTTAGTAAAAAAAGGAGTAAATTATTTTAGTATTTCTCAAACACGGACTTTTTTCAAGCAATTAGAAATATTAGCTAATGCATAAGCATACAATTAGAGTAGACATTCTTGTTCCTAAAAGAAATAATATCAATTCTAAAATTGAAAGGTATTTTGTTTTAATTTTTATGCCCCACCTACGATAGTAGAGGGGCATTATGTTTTCTGGTCTGTGCGTCAGTTCGTTCGTCCGTTCGTTCGTTTGTTCGTCCGTCTGTCCCACTTCAGGTTAAAGTTTTTGGTCGAGGTAGTTTTGGATGAAGTTGAAGTCCAATCGACTTTAAACTTGGTACACATGTTCCCTATGATATGATCTTTCTAATTTTAATGCCAAATTAGAGATTTTACCCCAATTTCACGGTCCACTGAACATAGAAAATGATAGTGCGAGTGGGGCATTCGTGTACTGAGGACACATTCTTGTTGTAACAAGTAGATATGTGTATTCAGTTCCATCAAATATTTCTACAATTAATTATAAGCAACTTTTAAAAGATTACACCAGAGTGAAGTGATTTAAAAATAATCATATAGATGTACTGCATTTTTATAATCAAAGGAGTGCTTTATTGAATAGTTAAAATAAATATGGATTTTATTCCATGCAATAGTATTTTTGAAAGGTATTTTATTAAATTGTGTTGATCAAGTTAAAGGCTAACTCTAATTTCTTCAAAATGGTAATACTGATCTGTAAATTTGTTTATACCAGCATCCAGATATATATAAAGCTGCCTTCATTGACAGAAGACGAGGTGGTGGATCATTCACTATATCAGCTGACTTATGGAGTCTTGGAGCCACACTTTACCACACAGTTACAGGCAAAGTGCCTTTCTCTCCATACATTGGACGGGATGATAAAAATGTTATGTATGTATTACTTTGATCCATTTTCATTGTTTTATAAGGAATAATAGTTTATATCAAAAACAGAGTATTGATACGTTCTTTAAAATCTTTTATAACTGAAATTAGAGATTGTTATGAATATCCTTGTACTGTATGATTATTTTGAACTTGAACACCAACTTTTCTAGAACACTAAACAAGAAAATCTCATTTTCTTACACACCACACATTTTCCTGTAAAGTTAAAAAATCAAGGATTTATTTTACCAATAAACAAAACTTAGAATTGACAACAGAAAGATATTTTTCACTTAGGCTAAAGTGGTAAGTCAAGTGTAGGCTGTAAGAAATTTTAACCATTGATAATTTTATACTTTTCTCTCCCAAGAGGTTAAATGTATCAGTTTCTTGCAGGATTAGCTATAATTATGCCATTCTATTAATATTTTCAGGTTTGAGATGATCTCAGAAAAAGAATCTGGTGTTATATCAGGGGAGCAGATGTCAGCTGGTGGAAGTATTCACTGGAGTAAAAATCTCCCCAAAACATGCAGGCTGTCAAAGTAACGTAGACTTCTAATTTTTTGTCAAATAATAGTTTTTGTAAAAAAAAACTCAGTTAAAAAAACTAGATATAGCTGACATAAAAATAAAACCTGTAAAACTGAAACTTTACTCACTGGTAGATAATTATGTTTCACAAAAATGTAAAGGCAATCTATTTGAATAGATAAATTCTTAATGTTGTGTAAAAACTATCTTCAATCATTTTCATTGTTGTTTTCATTTTAGGGTTAGATGGTTTTCTGATGTCTTAACCCTTTACTCAATGGATTTTTTTTTTTAAAATACTTGATTCGAATAGGATTTTTTTCAGTAAAAAAAATCATCAGGTTTAAAGTTTTAATGTATTGTGAAAACTAATATTTCATCAATGAAATTCAAGTCAGATATTCTCATGAATCTCCTTTTCATATTGGATACAATATTTTTCAAGTCTGATGCAGACATTTTGGGGACATAGCGTTTCAACTGAGGTACTGCACAGGCGTCAAAAGGCGTCATTATGGAGTAAAGGGGGTGGCGTCAAAAGGTGTCATTATGGAGGAAAGGGTTAATCATTCCATTAAAAGGCAGAGAAAAATAAAATTGTAATCACTTTGAAAAACTATCATTAGAGACTTGCTTTTTATTATGTTTCAGATCTATGAACACCTGTGTAAAAACCATTCTTATAAATCTACTGGAAAGTGATAAAACAAAAATATGGAGTTTTGAAGATTTTTTTGATGCCGCTGATGAACTAATGAGCAGGAAACCAGTTTATGTGTTTTATCCAAATACCTGTACAAGAAACATATTATATGTAAAACAAGAAACAAAGTAAGAATTCAAACCATTTCCTCAAATTGCATTAATAGATTTAAGAGGGGGATATGGTATTCTAGTTGGATAAATATTGTACAGTATGGGTACGGTGCAGTCCGGTGTATCCGCGCACATAAGACTTATGACTTCACTTCATTCAACTGATAAAACCAATAATTGGAAAATATTTAGTGAATACATTCATAACATACTTTTATTTCATAAAATTATCAGTTTGTAGGGTTTAACCCTCAAGATTTTGTGTAATGTGTGTCTAAAGTAAGGAAACCCCTGTTCTGAGAGTTCCTCCAATGCCCAGTGATTCGTGCATGCCTTCCAAAAATAGCTTATTTTGAATAGAGGAAAGATTTGCTGCTACGAAAGGTAGCTAAATTCAAACCAAGCACACTACCAAGGATGCAGAGCAAAAATTATTTCAATCTGAAACAAATTTTATCTGATGCTGTATTTTTTTAATGGACATTGGCCAAATATTGTAAATCTAGGGATTGCAGTTATTATTTCAATCTGGAACTTATCAATTTTATTCTTTTTTTTTATCCCTTTGGAATGCTAACACAATAACAAGAACAATTTTATTTGCGTTACGAAGTTGATATAACGAAATCAGCTAATGAGCGGTATCACCGGCCGCACGGACACCGGGGACTCCACTGTATGTGTGAAATATCATGATATAAATTCATGCAGGTCTCTAAAACTGCATCCCATATTTTAGAATAAGAATAAAAATGTTAAAGGTCTAAAATCCAAATAATACACCTTTTCGCTATTTGTCTGCCATTATTGGATATCACACAGGTTCATGTAAAATTTTGACGTCATAAAGCAAAATATCTGACATCACAATGGAAAAGTGATTGATGTATGTGTCAAAAGTTCAAGCCGGGATTAGCAATAAGGTGTTTAGGATTGTTATCAAATAAAAAAAAACATGTAAATAACAAAATGATAGACAGAAAACTATGGAACGCCACGACTGCCTTATGTTAATAATCAGCATTATACGCAGTGTTCACAGCATTATATGAAGTGATCACAGCATTATATGTAGTGCTCACAACATTATATGAAGTGATCACAGCATTATATGCAGTGCTCACAGCATTATATGCAGTGTTCACAACATTATATGAAGTGCTCACAATATTATATTAAGTGCTCACAACATTATATTAAGTGCTCACAACATTATATTAAGTGCTCACAACATTATATTAAGTGCTCACAACATTATATTAAGTGTTCACAACATTATACGTTTTTTGTTGTATGATGAGATTGATGTATGATGAGATTTATGAATGATGAGATCATTCGGTAAACTTCGTTTTTTAGCGGAAATTACCGAATCCATAATTGGTAAATTACGGTAATGCCCAGCAAACAAATTTAAAAAGTTATTAAAATCATGTTATCATAAGGTAGCATACAATATTTAAAACTGATTGAAATAAGTAAGGAAAAGATGAAACTGAGAGGAGAGGTGAATGATTGAAGTAGTTCTGTTCGTCGTAAGAAATACGAATGGCAAAATGTAAGTTAAAAATAATAAAAAGTTTATTTAATGAAATATCGTAGGAAAATTTGTATGATATTTCCTATACTGAAGAAATTTAGCAAGGTGCCACTTTATAGTCCGTACTCAGTTTTAAAAAGCTTAATTACCTTTTAAATAAAACAGTCATCTTTCTATAACACATAGGTGCCATATTACGCTAGCTTATATATGTCATGATAGAGTCATTTTTGGCATCGATTTTCAGAATTTGGCATTTTTACATGAATAAGTATCTAACAGATATGGAAAATGTAGTTTAAAGCATTTCACTGTAGGTGTTAAACATAACTTTACATCAATTATTCCATTTTTTTACAAGCTTTTTAGCACGGCAAGTACTAAGATTGTCTTCTAAATATGATCAGCAGTCTTATATAGAAATTTAAACTTTCATAGAAAAATTTACCCTTTCAAGACCCTGTTTAACATTTTCATTTAAAGTTATCAGCTCTTATGAAAATTGAGTTTGTGGGGATGAATAAAACATTTACTACGTTTGTACGTCAGTTTGCACGGTACATACATGTATATATATAAAAGTGGTATGCTTGCCAATGAAACAACTTTCCACAAGAGACAAAATGACATCACAGAAATTTTAAACAGCTAAACGGCCACAGTACGACCTTCAACAATGAGGAAAGCCCATACCGGATAGTCAGCTATAGAAGGCCCCGAAATGATAAACGAAAAATATTCCTAATTTATGTACAAACAAACGATCGAAAAACTAACATGTATATAACACATTAATTAACAAACGACAACCACTGAAATAAAGGCTCCTCCTGACTTGGGACGGCCACATATATGCAAAATGTGGCGGGTTTTAACATGTTAGCGGGATGTTGGTATCCTCCCTCTAACCTGGGACAATGGCGTAACAGAACAACATAAGAACGAACTATGAAAATCAGTTGTAAAAGGCTTGTTAGTTTTCTCGTTTGAATTGTTTCACATGGTCGTATCGGGGCCTTTTATAGCTGACTATGCGGTATGGGCTTTGCTCATTGTTGAAGGCCGTACAGTGACCTATAGTTGTTAATGTTTGTGTCATTTTGGTATTTTGTGGATAGTTGTCTCATTGGCAATCATACCACATCTTCTTTTTTATATTAACTCATTAGATGGGTACAAATATAAATACATATGATCTAACAAGAAAATAGAGTGAACGTGCATGTGGGCGGGTACTTGTATATCCCAACAATAAAAAGACACTATAAGTACTGATCTGAGAGTATATATAACTAATATAGTACCATGCTGTTGATTAAAAATAACATCACTCCAGACCCTTTTGTTTTCCACATAATTAATATTGCCAATAATTAAGAAGTTCCGGGTCGAATCGATACCAATAATATATTCACCTGTTAACTATTACATTATCTGTACCACGGTGGGTATGGTTGTCCTGCGAGAGAACGTACTGTGCTGGTGATTCGGTCCTGACGGGTGCTGGTGATCAATGAAAAAATGTAAACAAAGACGAAAATGATGATTTTTGACGTTTTCACTCATAAAAAATGGAAGAAAACAGTTGAGATTTTTCAATTTCGTTTCGTATGGGTTCATATATAAACCATTAAAAAAATAACCCTCTAAACTGTTTCAGTAAGCTTAACACAAAAATGCTCATTTTCTCAATTTATTCATGTCCTGATACTGTGCTGGTGGGTCCTGTCATTGTGCTGGTGGGTCCTGATACGGTGCTGGTGATTTTGGATAAGAAGTTGGTAATATTTGAAACAAATGTTACAAAATCAATAAAATTAGCCAGATAATTGTTGCCAACAGGATCTATGACTCCCATTTTAGCTCTTGTGCATCCATTTGGATGTTTAATATGTGTTTTCAAATGATCTGAACTTGTATTACATAATAACATAAAAGGGCAACATATTTTGTCCAATATCAGATAACAATATATAGTATCTAAAATAAGATAAAAATTCCGCAATACTATATAATTCATTTTATGTGTCAATTTGTTCGAAAAAAGTCGAAAAGAAGAGACTTTTTTAATGTCATGATTATATGTCGCTTTCTAGATCTATGCTTAGCATTTATTTCAGATGACATGGACTCCTCACCCTGATGACCCTGCTGCCTTTCATAACTTTATCCGTATACATATATTAATAGATAAACAAAAGGCTGCATGCAACACGTATTTTTGTATTTAAAATGATTCGTTGTAACGAAAATATTTGTGGTGAATGGAAACTGTGAGGGTCACAATCTTAAATTGCATATAAATGTTGCTGGAACCAGTTTCGTTTTCTGATCTGAATTTTCTCAAATGTGCAAGGTAGATAGACATTTTGATTTTTTTTTACTCGGTAATGAACCATTGTGTTGATCCCATGCTAAACATAACAAAAATCTCTGTACAAAGGTCTGCGAATTTTCTACAAAAATAGTGATTTTTTTTCCACTAAATTCTCTTTTTCTAATAAATACAATTATGAACTATAAATGATAATGCTAAAAATTAAAAATGCAAGAAGTTTCCCCTTGATATATGTACACAATTATATCTCTATTATTCATTGTCTGTGCTGTTTTGATACTATTGCAGTTTGCACGTTTCGGAATTGACAGGCCATATGAGGGGTCATAAACCGTACACGAAAAGATAAACTATTGATATAAGTACTTAATTTGCATCTTTGAACCCCACCCCGGCTTGTTTTTTTAGGAGCATGGGGTGTCTAAAAATGGTCGATTACAGACAGCCGAGTACGCATTTTACTTTCCAGGCGTGTTATTGTTGATTGTTAAAGTCCTGAAAACGGATAGATGGAAACAAAAAAGTTTGATATATCTGGCTTTAGATTCAGGTTTTTTTTAATACAAATTAAGGCTACATTTAATATAATAATTCTATGAATTCACAATATAAAAAATGCAGAAAAAAAAAATGAATGAAGTGAAATATCTAAGTAAGAAGTCATTACTACAGAGATGGTGTGTTTGACACACAAAACTTAAAAGCTTAGTGATATTACCAATATTAAAATGAAAGTACATGTATATTTTAGTTGGGTATTTTTTCCATTTACTCATTTTCAATTATAATCAAGGCACATTTTATTTTTATTCATGAAAAATATTTATATATAGAAAAGAAGGACACATTGTTCACTTCCTTCCCCGTAATTCTTTATAAAAAATATTTATTTTGAAATGAAAAAAGCTAAGAAATCTTAATTCTATTAGTGTTCTCTAGGTTAGCCTGCCTTTTCATAAAATAGTGATTTTTTTTTAGTGTTCTATCGAACTTTCAAAAAAAAAAAAAACCTGATAACAGTTTAGACAAAAAAAAATTGTTGGAAAAATCTTACAGCAAGTGATTCTTAATAGCTATTAGATACATTTTTTCTTTTACAATACAACTTTTAAATCTTACGGGAAACTATTCCAAGCTTTCACTGTAACCTCGCTCTAACTTATCCCCATCCCTCCCCCCGCCCCCCCCCCCAAAAAAAACACCAAACAAACAAATTCGCAATACTATTGTCATTCTTATAGTCAGCACTCAATTGTTCACAAACAAATGTGTTTGAAGCTGCTAAAGACATGATTCAAACGCTCAGAAAGTCCTTTGTTCTATATTTTTGCTCTCAATTTTTATGCAAAATCTTTTACATTTTTATTTTATGGGTTATTGTTGAAGGTCGTGCGATGGCGTATGGTTGTTAACACATACTTCCTTTGGTTTCTTATGGAAATTTGTCCATTGACAACAAACATACCACATTATCTACTTTATATAAGTATTGTATAAATTACAACGTATTTTGGTGATCTTGCAAAATGATCGTAATCCCGAAAATCGTAAACATATTTTCTTACCTTAAAAGGGGGCAAGAAGGGTTCCATTAACAGGCCAATAAATAAGATTACAGTTAGTTTAAAAAAAAATATTTAAAAATAGGTGTATTTTTTCTCTCATAATAACAGTAAACAGATTCACAACAATGTCAATTTCAAGAAAGCAGACAACAGCTAATACGTTAATAACAGTACAGCATCAATGATCTTGAATATATGCCACTTTTAACTAAAATAAAAAAGCACAGAACCAGGACATAGGAGCACAGAACCAGGACCATTTTTCTTATCACCAGCACAGCGTCAGGACAATTCCGTTTAACGAACTTGCACGACTTTTGCTATATAATATTGTTGTAATATACTTTGCATGGTACTTATGACACATCAGAGAAAAATTAAGCAACAAAACAGTCGTTTTATTGCCGTTCTGATACAATGTAAACAAACCCACCAGCACAGAATCAGGACCCACCAGCACCCGTCAGGACCAAATCACCAGCACAGTACGTTCTCTCGCAGGACAACCATACCCACCGTGTGTACGTTCCGCATCTGACAGGAGTACCACGAAATGCTGTATTTAAGATTTTGCTATATACACGGGTCGTAATCACAGGGTTGAAACTACTTAATTCAATCATCGCCATCCTGATTGTAGTACTTTAATCAGTATGACTTTCTAAGATGGCAATACGAATAATAAAAATCTGGACTTAAAATAAGGCGTATAGGTACAGCATGTACAGTTTTCAATTTGTTAGACGTAAAACAGCGAATCAAAGATTCAATTTTATTCATAACTCATAAAGGACAAAACTGTTAATTAAAAAATACTCCTTTCCAGAGACTTTTGTTTTCCAAACAAAATCAATAATACCAATATTAAATTGACAAGTTCCAGGTCGACGGGTTCAAACAGAAAGATGTTAAAAGCAGAGAAAACTTCATCTTATAATCGGCATGACTTTATCAGATGACAATACCAATACTAAAATAAGGCTTACGCATAGTTATATTCTTTAATTCATTCACAGACCCGCGATATCACGGATGTGTTCTAGTAAATAAATATACATATTAAGTTGTGAATATGGTGAAACTAATCCTCAAAATAAGTTTACAATGCCCTGGTGTGGAATAAACTTGGGTTAAATTGATCATACTTCTTAATTTACTTATTTCAATCCGTTTTAAATATTGTATACTGCCTTAATGATCACATATATAATAATAACTGTTTAAATTTGTTTGCTGGGCATTAATTTACCGTAATTTACCAATTATGGATTCGGTAATTTCCGCTAAAAAACGAAGTTTACCGAATGATCTCATCATTCATAAATCTCATCATACATCAATCTCATCATACAACAAAAAAACGTATAATGTTGTGAACACTTAATATAATGTTGTGAGCACTTAATATAATGTTGTGAGCACTTAGTATAATGTTGTGAGCACTTAATATAATGTTGTGAGCACTTCATATAATGTTGTGAACACTGCATATAATGCTGTGAGCACTGCATATAATGCTGTGATCACTTCATATAATGTTGTGAGCACTACATATAATGCTGTGATCACTTCATATAATGCTGTGAACACTGCGTATAATGCTGATTATTAACATAAGGCAGTCGTGGCGTTCCATAGAAAACAATAAAAACATGTGGTATTGAAAAAAAAGATTTTTTAATAATAGATAATTTTCAAATGAAGCATGTTTAGTAAGATCTATTTTATTTTGCTATTTTGTTGAAGTCAAACGTGCAGATTTCTTAAAAATGAACCAAATTCAACTTGATATACTGACCACTAGACTAAAAAAAATGTTATATTCTGACCAATTTTGATTTGTTTGTGACTACTATGATTCATCACTACAATTTAGCAAGGATTTCTTTTAGAATTTGTTTGTACCAAATGTTTTAATTGGGAAAGTCAAACATAAAAATCGATTAATTGATCCTCCAAAATTGGTAAATGTACCAAAGAAAAAAGTAACCTTAATTTTGAATAGAATAGTACTACAGTCTTTAAATGTTACTTTTGTTGTAGTTTCAGGGAACTTAAGGATATGATTTCATCAGAGACAGATATTACCCATGCTAACCAGTTTGTATTATATTCAGACAATCATTTGAACAATATTTTATCAGAAACTGACTGTGTTTTTCCAAATATTTCCACTGACTACGAGAATCCCCTCATTATATTAGATGTATCCAATAAAGAGGAAATAGCCAGCATTAATTATGAACCTTGGGAACATGCAGTGTTTGGTATGTTTTTAGTTACTGTAAATTCAGAAATTATTGCATGCATTTATTTTTGGGATTTTGTCATTTTAGATTAAAATGAGATTTTTAAAATGTTTGTGATATTGAGAAAAAAACCCTGTTCAATTCATATAAAAAATTTCAAATGCGAGTTTAAATTATTGCATTTTTTTGCAATAATAAAATAATCTCAATGATTTATGAATTTACAGTACTCTGTATTCAAGATATATTTTTTGAATTGTTAGTAACAAGATATCCTATGGCAGATTATTTTTGGAAGTTTGATTGTTGTTATGGAATTTTGAGGGGAACCAATATATTACACACAACTTCTTACTATATGCATGTGCGATCATAGAAATCAATTTAGTTTTTAAGTTTGCTTATTAGAGGCTGAAATATGAAAATAGTTATATTGTCAACTCATTTCCATAATACTAAAAATGTGCTGCTTAAAATTATGTGTATCTGTCGTGTACAAGTTGCGATTTTGTACAGGTTATAACATGTACAAAAATGTTGTACATGTTATAACTTGTATAATGCAAAAATACAAGTTATAACATGTACAAAAGTACCTCATACATGTTATAACCTGTACAAAATATTGCTTAAAAATGGTTTTAACTTGTACAAAATCGAAAAATAAGATGATATTGACCTCAATAACTTTTTTATTATTCCTTCATGTTAGTGTGTTTTGTCCTTTTTTGATACAGTTAATGTCCAGGGGTGGGTATTACGAAGCATTCCTAAGACCTGTCATAAGATATATCTTAGGACATGTCTTATGATCCTTTTATGACTATCTATTGACATATCTTTATTTAATGAATTATAATTGTGAGTGTCCACTTTGAAGGCAATAGTAAAATACTTTCATTCTAATTGACACTAAAAGACGTAAGAGGATAGCCGAGATAGATGTGTCTACAATTGAAATTGGGAATTGAAATGGGGTATGTGTCTAAAAGACAACAACCCGCCCATGGACCAAACAACATCCAAAGGCCACAAATACATGCTTTCAAAGTAGAGGATATATTTTAAACATCAAAATGACATTCGCCTCATGCAATGATCCTAGAGTTTATAAAACAAGATTGAGTTATAAATTTACATAAGTCATGCTGAAGGCCAAAAATGTTGAAGAGTAGATCCAAAGATATTGATAATGAAGCGTGGTCCAATGAAAACTATTTCAGCTCTCTCTTGCTTTTACAGAGTAAGCATATAAGACATTGTTTTAGTCTTTGCATGCTATAAAATGAGAGGGAGGAGTATTACCCAAAATTATTAGGCATCGTTCTTAAATTTTTTGGAAGAATTTAGTTACTAGTATCTAATGTAATTGTCATTGAGTTGAGGAAATGCAAGCTTTAAGTAAATAGTTTCACACTTATTTAAGCCATGATGGACTGCATATAACGTACAATTACATGAAAACACATTTGCCAACATAAGTCATGAAACATATATTTCTGAAACTTTGTGATCATTGTCCTCTACAGAAAAAGACACGTTCTGGCCTATTTATTGTTGATCTTTATGCATTGGTGAATTTAAATGTATATTTTACCTCATTAAGATTTATTTTTAATTTTGTACAAGTTAAAACCATTTTTAAGCAATATTTTGTACAGGTTATAACATGTATGAGGTACTTTTGTACATGTTATAACTTGTTTTTTTGTATTATACAAGTTATAACATGTACAATATTTTTGTACATGTTATAACCTGTACAAAATCGCAACTTGTACACGACATATCCACAAATATGACACAGTCCAAAGTAAAATGAATATAGCATAGAACAGTAATATTTTAGAAAGTGTTTGATAATTTCAGATGAGCCTATGCCATGTTTTGAGCTAACAGAACGAACAGTGTATGATATAAACAGAGATTATCAAGTGGCCAAAATTTATTGTGCAAAAATGTTTTTAATGGAGAAGATAATAAAGAAACTGGAATTGTTTAAAAAGTTGTTGCAGCAAACTGTTGGTGTCGGCAGGTAACTCTTAACATTTTATTGTAGAATTAGTTTTTAATTTCACTGAAATCTGATAATTAAAAATATAATATGTATTCCTTGGATGAGTTAGATAATCGTTGAAAACTTTTATTTGTGACTATTTTTTCTGGAAATAGGTCTTTTAAAAAAAGATACTGTATTGTGTGTAGAGTATTTTACCTTGATCTTTTAACTTTTCTTCATTTTTGTCAAGCCTTTGACTTTAATCGAAAAAGCAGGACTAAGCGTTCCTACATTCTGTCGGCGGCGGCGCCGTCCACAAGTAGTGACTCTGTGGTTAAAGTTTTTGAAATTTTAATAACTTTCTCAAACTATCCTGGGTTTGCACTAAACTTGAACAGAAGCTTGTTTATGATCATAAGATAGTATCCAGAAGTAAATTTAAAAAAAAATAAATCTATTTTTCCCGTATTTTACTTTTAAATGGACTTATATTTTCTGTCAGGAAACAACAACCTACATGTACTCTGTGGTTAAATTTAAAAAAAAAATTAAACTTAATTTCTTATACTATTTTAAATTTGTACCAAACTTGGACAAAAGCTTGTTTATGATCAAAAGCTAGTATCTAGAAGGAAATTTTGTTAATATTTTGTACCTGTGTATCTGTATTTTACTTATAAACGGACTTAGTTTTTCTTCCAATTAACATTACATATAGTCTGCAGTTAAAGTTTTTAAAACATTTATTAGGTACATAAACTATCCTGGATTTTTACCAAACTTGGACAGAAGCTTCTTACAATCAAAAGATAGTATCAAGAGGAATATTTTTATTGATTTTTTTCCTCATTTTTGTTAAGCCTGCGATTTACAGCAAAAGTAGGCGAGGCCCTTACAAAGTTTTATATATGCACATAATTCCTCCCACCGATTGATTGAATAGGTTAAATACTCTGTCCCATGCTCTTGGCAAATATTTCTCAAAATACAGATAAAACTTCAGAAAATTTAAATACTTGAAGTTTCAAATTTTACTGTAACAGGTCTATTGTTTTACATGTACCAGATTATTCATTAAACAGTTAAGGGCATATGATACAGTTAAAAGGGAGATAATGAGCTATTTTTCTTGAAATCAAACTAGACAAATTGATTATTAGCTTCAAAATGAGTTATTTGATCCCTATTTTATTTTAAAGACAATTGGCTTGATTTTTTTATGATGGAATTTTTTGAAATTAGATATCTAAAATAAACCTACAAAATGCATTTTTTTAAAATCTAAATTTATGTTGATAAACATATTTATTTTCAAAGAATTATTGCATAAATCTAAGGCATACATGTATATAAAATATTCCAATTGATTTTTGTCGAGCCTGCAACTTTTGTTGCAGAAAGCTCGACATAGGGATAGTGATCCGGCGGCGGCGGCGGCGGCGGCGGTGTTAGCTAACTTCTTAAAAGCTTTATATTTTAGAAGGTGGAAGACCTGGATGCTTCATACTTTGTATATAGATGCCTCATGTTACGAAGTTTCCGTCAGTCACATGTCCAATGTCCTTGACCTCATTTTCATGGTTCAGTGACCACTTGAAAAAAAAGTTCAGATTTTTTGTTATGTTGAATTCTCTCTTATTATAAGTAATAGGATAACAATATTTGATATGTGCGTACCTTGAAAGGTCCTCATGTCTGTCAGACAGTTTTCACTTGACCTCGACCTCATTTCATGGATCAGTGAACAAGGTTAAGTTTTGGTGGTCAAGTCCATATCTCAGATACTATAAGGAATAGGGCTAGTATATTCGGTGTATGGAAGGACTGTAAGGTGTACATGTCCAACTGGCAGGTGTCATCTGACCTTGACCTCATTTTCATGGTTCAGTGGTTATAGTTAAATTTTTGTGTTTTGGTCTGTTTTTCTCATACTATATGCAATAGGTCTACTATATTTGTTGTATGGAATGATTGTAAGGTGTACATATCTAGCGGGCAGATGTCATGTGACCTTGACCTCATTTTCATGGTTCAGTGGTCAAAGTTAAGTTTTTGAGTTTTGGTCTTTTTATCTAATACTATATGCCATAGGTCATCTATATTTGGTGTATGGAAATATTTTATGATCTTTATGTCAGTCACGCAGGTTTTATTTGACTGTGACCTCATTTTCACGGTTCATTGCACAGTGTTAAGTTTTTGTGTTTTGGTCTATTTTTCTTAAACTATAAGTAATAGGTCAACTATATATGATGTATAGAAGCATTGTTAGCTGTACATGTCTGCCTGGCATGGTTCATCTGACCTTGACCTCATTTTCAAGGTTCATTGGTCTTTGTTTAGTTACAAAAAATGTATCTTGGTTAATGTTAAGTTTATGTGACAGTTGTATTAAAGCTTAGCTTTATACTTAGGACTATCAACATAATATCAATGATGAGTATAGAAGGCAAGACATTTCAGCGTGTGCACTCTTGTTAAAAAATCCTTTTGTGCTTATCTTTTAAAACAAAGAGGTTAGGTATGTCTATGCAATGAATAGATTTATCTGAGAATAGTCTGGTGAAAAATAGTTTGTATGCAATTAAAAAAATTTAACTGAGATCAAAAATATATTGTATGCCCTTAAGATTAAGTTGCTTGTGTTGATATTTGTTTTGCATACCTGAGTAAAAGCTAAACTTTCAATAATTATTTTATTTATGAAGAAAGCATAATGACCAGAAGTTGGATGTCTTCTCAAGAGAGTTAAGTTTCCTACAACAAAGACTAAGTGACATCAGTAGCTTAACAGAACATTCCAAGAAAGAGAAATTTACTGCTATAACTAAAGAAGGGGATGAAGCCGAAGATGATACAATGATGGTATGTAAAAACAGAAATGCACTGATAGTAAAGAAAGCATTGACTGCTGTGTTAAATTTTGATTACAAATTCATATATGTATTTTAAATCATTTATTTTCAAATTTGAAAATACATATCGTGTGTTCAAGCTTTGCTTACACGGATCTGACAACACTCCATTCTACTTTCTGTGTTCATGTTTATTAAATCAGTCAATCAAATTCCTACCTAGTAAATTTTGAAGGTGTATATCATCATGACAAATCAAGAAGCCTTAAAATAGAAAGTAGAACAGAGTATTTTCAGATCCTTGTAAGCAAAGTGTAGACAAAAGATCTGCATTTTAATCAGATTGCTAATTTGATCAAGTCTGTACAGATTGACACAATAGCTTTTTTATAATCTGATAGCTGTAAAATTGAAATGCCATATGATTCAGTTGAAGTAATTTCACAAATATGCCAATTTTGCCAAAAATTGAAAAAATGTAATAATAATTGTAAAAATTTGTACTTACGTTTTTATATGTAACAACAACAACAACAGCAACAACAATACTTTATTTTAAGAGGGTTACACAGTTAGCTATATAACTAATCTTCCCTGAGGCCCTCGACATGAGAAATCAAACAAAATGCAAACATATACATTGCATACATTAGTATAAAAAGTCAAGTATGATAATAATGTTCAATACAACTTGATAAAATGTGATGAAAAAAATAAACATGATGACATGATCAGTTTTTATACGACCGCAAAAATTTTAATTTTTTCGTCGTATATTGCTATCACGTTGGCATCGTCGTCGTCGTCGTCCGAATACTTTTAGTTTTCACACTCTAACTTTAGTAAAAGTGAATAGAAATCAATGAAATTTTAACACAAGGTTTATGACCACAAAAGGAAGGTTGGGATTGATTTTGGGAGTTTTGGTCCCAACATTTTAGGAATTAGGGGCCAAAAAGGGCCCAAATAAGCATTTTCTTGGTTTTCGCACTATAACTTTAGTTTAAGTGAATAGAAATCTATGGAATTTTGACACAAGGTTTATGACCACAAAAGGAAGGTTGGGATTGATTTTGTGAGTTATGGTTCCTACAGTTTAGGAATTAGGGGCCAAAAAGGGCCTAAATAAGCATTATTCTTGGTTTTCGCACAATAACTTTAGTATAAGTAACTAGAAATCTATGAAATTTAAACACAAGGTTTATGACCATAAAAGGAAGGTTGGGTTTGATTTTGGGAGTTTTGGTCCCAACAGTTTAGGAATAAGGGGCCCCAAAGGGTCCAAAATTGAACTTTGTTTTATTTCATCAAAAATTGAATAATTGGGGTTCTTTGATATGCCGAATCTAACTGTGTATGTAGATTCTTAATTTTTGGTCCCCTTTTCAAATTGGTCTTCATTAAGGTTCAAAGGGTCCAAAATTAAACTTAGTTTGATTTTAACAAAAATTGAATCCTAGGGGTTCTTTGATATGCTGAATCTAAAAATGTACTCAGATTTTTTATTATTGGCCCAGTTTTCAAGTTGGTCCAAATCGGGGTCCAAAATTAAACTTTGTTTGATTTCATCAAAAATTGAATAATTGGGGTTCTTTGATATGCCAAATCTAACTGTGTAAGTAGATTCTTAATTTTTGGTCCCATTTTCAAATTGGTCTACATTAAAGTCCAAAGGGTCCAAAATTAAACTAAGTTTGATTTTAACAAAAATTGAATTCTTGGGCTTTTTTGATATGCTGAATCTAAACATGTACTTAGATTTTTGATTATGGGCCCAGTTTTCAAGTTGGTTCAAATCAGGATCCAAAATTATTATATTAAGTATTGTGCAATAGCAAGAAATTTTCAATTGCACAGTATTCAGCAATAGCAAGAAATCTTCAATTGCACAGTATTGTGCAATAGCAAGAAATTTTCAATTGCACAGTATTGCGCAATAGCAAGAAATCTCCAATTGCACAGTATTGTGCAATAGCAAATATTTTCAATTACTCAGTATTGCGCAATAGCAAGAAATATCTAATTGCAATTTCAATTGGAGTTATCTTTCTTTGTCCAGAATAGTAGTTGAATCAACTTAAATCTTTCTTTTATACAATATATATAATTAATATTTCAATTGGAGTTATCTTTCTTTGTCCAGAATAGTAGTTGAATCAACTTAAATCATTGTTTTATACAATATTCAATGTATATTCACTTTTTCTACCAACTGATAAATTAAAACAATCTTTACCATTCAGTGATAACAAGCACTTTATTTTACATTTTAATATTTTATGATGTATTTAAATGAGTAGTTATTGTTGCAAACTCCATTAGAAATTTGAATTGAGATCAGTTTTGGAAAAAGGGAAAGGGGGATGTGAAAACAAATGGGGGTGGGGGGTTAAATTTTTCTCATTTCAGATTTCATAAATAAAAAGAAAATTTCTTCAAACATTTTTTTGAGAGAATTAATATTCAACAGCATAGTGAATTGCTCAAAGGCAAAAAAAATATTTTAAGTTCACTACACCACATTCATTCTGTGTCAGAAACCTATGCTGTGTCAACTATTTAATCACAATCCAAATTTAGAGCTGAATCCAGCTTGAATGTTGTGTCCATACTTGCCCCAATCGTTCAGGGTTCAACCTCTGCGGTCGTATAAAGCTGCGCCCTGCGGAGCATCTGGTTTTATATTATTGATACAGCTAGGTTGATTTCAATAAATGATCTGTTATTTTGTATTTGAAAGAATTAACATTTGTAATATTTCTTAACGGCATTGGCAAATTATTCCACAAGAATGGTCCAGAATACATAAAAGATTTTTTGAACAATTCTGTTTTTGGTTTAGGGAGTATGAGGTTTCCTTGAACATCATTTCTCAAGGGGTATGGATTTCTGTCTGAAACATAATGAAACTTGTTAGTAAGATATGATGGGGCATCACATTTAATGCACTTAAATGTCATCACTAACTTATGATATTTTATTCTCTGTTCAACTGTCATCCAGTTTAAGTGTTTGAATAAGGGTGTAGAAGGAGCGAATGGGTCTGTTTCTAGTATTAATCTAGCAGCCCTCTTTTGTAATTTTAATATCCTTTTTAACCCTCACTGCTACAACTACTCCACACTATACAACAATAATCAATTAGTGGCAAGATATAACCATTATAGAATAATTTTCTGCAGTCTAGATTTAGAAATTTTTTAATCTTTAATAGTAGATATAGTCTAGATGATATTTTTGAGCAGATCACATCAATTTGGTTTGTCCATGTGAGGGAGGGGTCAATTTTAATGCCTAAAAGACTTTCGCATGTGGAAGATTGTATCACTTGATTGTTAATAGTTAAACAACTCTCATTGTAATGTGGCATTGCTCTTTGTTTTGTTCCAATAATCATATATTTTGTTTTATTTTTATTGATGAACATATTGTTATCATTGCACCATTCCTCTACACCATGTAAATCTTCTTGTACCTTTGACTGTAGAGTTTGATAACAATTACCAGAAAGATGTAAAGTTGAATCATCGGCATATAAATCAGTGCAACAATTTTTCATATAAATAGGAATGTCGTTTATGTATAATATAAACAGAAGGGGGCCTGATATGGAGCCTTGGGGGACACCATACTTGATATAAAGTTTTTCAGAATGAGCATTACCAATTTGTACTTGTTGAGATCTTTCATTCAAATAAGTTTTAAAAAACGAAACAGCAGTATTATCAAATCCATAAATTTCAAGTTTTTTACAGAGAATATCATGATCTACTACATCAAAAGCTTTCTTAAAAAGGTTACTGATTTAGAAAGATTATGTATTGCTGGATTGTACATGTTCTATATTAAGATATAAATTTCTATTCTGAAATGTATATTTTACCAATATTTGCTTCCATTTATTAAAATAAATTTGTTTTGAATATTAGAAATAATAATATTTTTAGACAAAAGCCAGAGTACAAAAATGTGAGAAAGTATTGTTAGAAATATCTGGATTATATACAGAAGAGAAAAAACTATTTCCAGGACAGAAACCATGTGCAAACTGTCTACAAAATAACACAGACAGGTATGGATTATACATTCAATCCAGAAAAAAAAAGATTTGGTATGATTGCCAATGTGACACTTATAGACCAAAGTTCAAATGAAGCAATTATAGGCAATGAAACAGCTTTCAACAATGAGGAAATCCAATACCATAAAGCCAGCTTTAAATTTAGTATGTTTTTTTTAAAGAAAATATGAACTATTTTTTTAAAATAATAGCCAAAATTGACAACAACACTTCGAATGGTCTGCAATTTTATTTGCTATGGTCTACATGTTTCGCCTGCAAGGCAGGCTTCATCAGGACAATTTTTATACAGAAATTAATCCCTGAAGTACTCAAAGTGGTGAAATTTGACGTCGTCATGGTGAGAGAAACAATGAAAAGTGAAAGTAGCAATACAGAGTTATAAATAGATATAAAGATAAATATAGAAAATTGAGAAAATTAAAGTTTGTTTACAATGTAACTTGAGTTCGTTTTACTATTATATGATACATGAAATTGTTCTAAAGGCTTGGTATCTAATTGGACGAACTTCCCATGGTTCCTACCACTTCGCAAGGCTTCTCTTCCAACCTGGCCATTGTTGGAGGTTACTATACTTCCTAGCGCGTCG
This sequence comes from Mytilus galloprovincialis, assembly GCF_965363235.1. Taxonomy (NCBI): domain Eukaryota; kingdom Metazoa; phylum Mollusca; class Bivalvia; order Mytilida; family Mytilidae; genus Mytilus; species Mytilus galloprovincialis. The sequence continues at coordinate 104,790,593 of NC_134838.1, forward strand.
GCAACAATAGGAAGATTATGGTCGCCGCTATGGAAAATAAAATTGTCAAAATTTGCTCCCTTGTTGTAAATTATTTGGTGACTCTATATAATTGTTGGATCGTCTGCAGTAGTTGGTCTGTTTAATGGCATGGTTATGAATTCCTGGCAAGTTCCTTTAAGATCGGCGCCCGTGGTACATTTCTTCTACTATCATTTATATCTGCTATCATTTATAGATGTTAAGGTGGTATCGGACATCTTGTTCATCTTGGTTCAGTTGTTATTTCGTCGCAAGTATGTTATATTCCTTGGTCCATGTATATGCTGGTGGCCTGTAGATTGGCGCGTGTAGCAAGGCGGTTCCTTTCGGATGCAGGGGTTCACAAAAATTAAAAAAAAAAAAAATGGAGTTTAATTTGTTATTAATTTTTGTGAACCCCTGCATCCGAAAGGAACCGCCTTGCTACACGCGCCGATCTACAGGCCACCAGCATATACATGGACCAAGGAATATAACATACTTGCGACGAAATAACAACTGAACCAAGATGAACAAGATGTCCGATACCACCTTAACATCTATAAATGATAGCAGATATAAATGATAGTAGAAGAAATGTACCACGGGCGCCGATCTTAAAGGAACTTGCCAGGAATTCATAACCATGCCATTAAACAGACCAACTACTGCAGACGATCCAACAATTATATAGAGTCACCAAATAATTTACAACAAGGGAGCAAATTTTGACAATTTTATTTTCCATAGCGGCGACCATAATCTTCCTATTGTTGCCGACGCGCTAGGAAGTATAGTAACCTCCAACAATGGCCAGGTTGGAAGAGAAGCCTTGCGAAGTGGTAGGAACCATGGGAAGTTCGTCCAATTAGATACCAAGCCTTTAGAACAATTTCATGTATCATATAATAGTAAAACGAACTCAAGTTACATTGTAAACAAACTTTAATTTTCTCAATTTTCTATATTTATCTTTATATCTATTTATAACTCTGTATTGCTACTTTCACTTTTCATTGTTTCTCTCACCATGACGACGTCAAATTTCACCACTTTGAGTACTTCAGGGATTAATTTCTGTATAAAAATTGTCCTGATGAAGCCTGCCTTGCAGGCGAAACATGTAGACCATAGCAAATAAAATTGCAGACCATTCGAAGTGTTGTTGTCAATTTTGGCTATTATTTTAATGTTGCATTTATTTGCATGATTTGACAACCCTGCATACCAAGGTATCCACTTCAGGGACTCTAACGAAATGATTCACACAGGCGTTGGTTCACCAGATGGAGTTTATTTTTTTAAAAGAATAGACAATATGGAAAAGAAATTTAAAAACTTTCGTAATTTGAATGTGAAAGTATAAAAGAGATGCAGGAGCTACTAAAGAGATATTTAATCTCACAAGCTGAAAAAAAGTGGCAATGGCATGACAAAAAAATGTAAAACAACAAAAAAAGAGACATCAGTCTACAAAACCCAACATTGAAAACTAAAGACTGAGCACCAAATTTTTTAAGTAATCCTTGAAGATCTGTATGTTGTTAATGAGTACAAAGTAAATATAACTAATGCCTAACCCCAATACTTTATGTGGCTTCAAATAGATATTTGAAATGACTTTAACTATTGGAAATAATTTTATCTTTAAATATCTACACTTTTGATAATCTGAATCTGGAATGGAAATAATTTTCAGCCAATATATGCAATATTAGGAGTAGAACATGTAAAACGTCTATATATAAACCATGTATGTAGCTCCATAAGCGCCTCTTAAATCCTCCTCTGATGTTTAATTCATTTTGGCCATTAATGAAAAGCCAGTACAGTAAAAAAACATATAGCCTTAAGCTATAAAGCAAAAGAATATTTCTCTTAAAATAATGTTCAGCTGTTTCAATTTCCAAATGTCTTTTCACAATGACAGAAGGGAATTTACTAGCATTTTTTTTTATAGTGAGAGAAAAGTAAGGAGACATATTGTACAATCGGAAGAATTACTGAAGAAATTTGCTGAGAGACGAAGTCAACGTATGACTGTACATATAGAATATATGCACAATTTTGACAGGTTAGTTTGTTAGAATTTCTAATCCAATTTTTCATATTTTTACTGTTAAAGCTTGCCTTTATTACTATTTCTTAAGTAACATTTAATGTTATAATCTGTAACTTGTGGTTTTACACTTGACTCATTACTAAGCAAAAGATTTTTTCTTTTTTTCTTTTATATTTAAACCAGGAACTTGTTTAAGAACTGAGCAGATCATGTAAAAATCAGACAAATTGATGTTTTGAATCTTTTGATGTTTAAACAAAATTGAGATGATTTTAAAACATTTTAGTTTTAATAAAAAATATTTATAACTTTTGTAGAAAAAATATTCTTGAACATTCCAAAGAAATACAAAAGATGATGACAATCAGTAAAACAGAATTGGAGAAAGAACATTCAGATTTTATTGTATGGAACAGGTAATGCTGTAATTATATAGCTTAACACTTAGGATGTGAAAACAAGAGTATGATGTTAAAGGGAGATAATTAAACTAATTTCAATTACATTGTAATACATGTAATACTTTATTCCAAAAGCAAGTACAGCTTATAGGATATATAGATATACATTTTTTGACAAATTAATTATACATGCACCATATCACATATACAGACATAAAATAATAAAATATTAACTACATTTAAATACATTAAATAGCTCTTATACAATACAATTTTAAGTATAACACAGATTATGAAATTCACAAAATTATTAAAAGTTAGCAGCATGGTTTTCAGCTAATTTTAAGTCTTTACCCAGATTGTTTATTGAACAGAGAACAATTATATCAATTTATAAGTAGAGAGGTGTCTCCAATAATATTGTTTGATATATCTTCCCTAATGTCAGCATAATTATTACATTCCAATAAAGAATGAAATTTGTCTTCAATGGAACTTGTATCACAATAAATACATAATCTATCTTTCCTGTCAATATTATAATATCTTCCAGTCTCTATATTCAAATTATGTGCATAAATACAGTATTTACAAATATAAGGTTTATATAAATGATTCACTTGTTTGTTTAAGTAAAATTGTAAAGCATGTGTAAAAAAAATATATTTATATAATTGACATTTATTTGAGACTTTAAAGAAAGCATTTGCTTCGCTTGTAAATGTATCAACTATTCTTTCTTTTCGTTGTCTTAGTAAAAAATCTACATTTTCTACCTTTTGACATATCCAAAGAAAGTCAAAGCCATATTAACCCAAAATATCTTCAATCTTACAGAACTAGTTCTGCTTATCATTTGGTTTTCTATTACAGCTAATAAACATTTTGTCATAACAATTTTCAATATGCAATTATCAGTACATAATAATTTTATCCAATATTTTATCATTCTATAGTCTCTTGTAAACACAATTTCTCCTAAAAAGCCAGACAGATAATGGTGAAACGTTTAACAGTTGTAGAAACCATCTGACTTAGGATGTGCACAATGGAATATTAATATCCTGTTTTTCTTGAAGACTAAAATAGTATTTGGTTCATTTCCCTTTTTTTTGTAAATTTTTATAGACTAAGTCATTTAATTTAAGTTTTGATATGCAAATATAGGCGTGAGTATTTTTATGAGTTCACTCACAGTTTTAGTTTTTTATTTATTCACTGGTGTCAGCGTGATGATCGTAACCGCAATTATGATCATCCAAATATGGCGGACAGAAATTTATGGAAATATTAGAAGCCCGATTTCTCTATTTCAACAGCTTATTTTCAAATTTGTTTAATATGAAGAAAAATCTTAATAATCATTGCCATTGAATGTGTTTTTCCTAAATGATATAGAAACAACCAGAAGAAAGAAAATCGAGATTCAAAAAAACATGATGATGATCGTTACTTCGTCTACAGATGATTGTAACTTGGACATGTTTTTATGAAAAGATGATCGTTACTCAAAATTTCTTTAAATGAAATCCTATTTAGCAGTAACGATGTATGGTATTACTGAAAACAGTATGATTTGCATACTAAACAAAATGAATGTTTATGAACACCACTATTTGTCAAAAAGAAATGACATAAGGGGGAATTAGTAGGCTTATATGCAAATGTCCTCAATATTTTTTTAAATAAATAATTTAGCTAACATTCGAAATGAAGTAGGTTTATCATGTTTATATGAAGCAAATATAAATATCATCCTCGTGATACAGTTTAAGATACAGGCCAAAACTTTCACTGAATATTGAGAAATAACTATTAAGTGATGGTAGGCATGAAGTTACATTATTTTGAGGTGTTTCTATCCAAGTTTTGAATTTTCAATGAAAAAGGCAGGGCCGAATAGAGTGAAAAAATAAAAATGCAGGATTGATATTTAAACTTAAAAAAATGCAGAACAACATTTTTCATCCTAGCCCCTCCCACAATAAAAATCAAACAGTAGCTCCCTTTATTGATGGTTTCATTGGTGTATTTTTTTCTTCATTCAAAAGATATGTGAAAACTTCTAAATGCAATATTTTTTTTCAACATCTCCTTTAATATAATAATGCTATATCTGATAAAAAAAAAAAACCTTGTAAAGTCGGAATTCTCCCAAAATACCAGATTCTCAAAAAGTACTATTATTCCTACAAAGAAAGAAATATCTCCAATTTTACCAAAATGGCCATTGATATATACGAAATGTCCAATACCTTCTTTATGTAAAAATATATGTTGTCAAAATAAGGTTTTTAACCCCCAATGCTTTTTAATATTGTACTATAGATAAAAAAAAAACATGAAATCTCGCGAAATCATAACCATTTTTGAACTTACCAATAGGACGTTACCCTTCACTCGGTGATCGTTCCTCATTATTATCACAATATAAGCCGTAAGCTGATAATGTACTCTTTTTCCCATATCAGACAGCTTTATTTATCAGAAAATGCTCCGTTGGAACAGACAGTTACGATCATCTTAAATAAAAGTTACGATCATCGTTGATAAAAATGAATAAAAGTTTTGTAAAGTAAACAATGAAATAGTTTTCTTCTCAATTTGGCATTATGATACTAGACAAATAATATTGAGAGATAATTGAATTTTAGTTGTTTGAAAATATACAGGTATAAAAATATATATTTGTAGATATTTTAAACAAGGAAAGAAAAAGAGCACAGAATTGGATGTGTATATAAGTGAAGCTGGTTCTTCTATTGATGATCTTATACAGACATTTAAGGTCAGGACTCTTTCAGTGTGTTGATACAATATCTATTAACATAAAACATATTTATAGGTTCCATATGTAGAATTCCTTATGCTTTTTCATAACATTTTGCACAATAGTTTAAAATTAATTTATGACAAGGTATAATATTTCTTGCAAGACAAGAATATTAAGACAATATAAGTTCAATATTTGGTCTGCTAGAATATTTTCTTTATCTGTCTTTTCATTTTTGTGTCAGGAATTAAGTACACAAGAACCACCATTACCTGCCATAGGAGAAAAGACCCTGAAAAGAAAACAGTTTATCACAGATGTTAATTTGAGGTAAGGTTTGTTTTTAATTAGAGCTTTACTAAATAGATTTGCTAGTTAAGCTTTACAAAATTATCTAGTTCATACATTTTTTTTTTAATACTTTTCTCTTCTTTTTTTTTTTTTTTTTGAATGGAAAGGAGATTTACTAATAACTTGGTAAAAACTGATAAGAAATTTCTAATACAGAATAATTGCCTAAAATTTACATTTAGATTATGGAAAACAACAGTTTTATAACTTTTCAAAAGAATATTAATTCCCATACATAGCGGTAGATAAAGACACCTACTGGGATCTTTAAAAGCTTTTGTTTTTTTAGAGTTGAAGATATACAGAGGAATGTAATGGAATCAAAATTGATAGCAGTTCAGTCAAGGGAACAGTTAGATAGGTAAGTTTATACTCTGCATACACATGTGTCTTGAAATTAAAAAAAAAGTTCCAGATGGGGAAAAGAAAGGGGATTTTCATTACATGTCATTCTACTTAAAAGATGGCAGACCCCAATTCAACATTTTGAAACTTTGTCTTTCTTTAACTTCTTCATTGGGACATAGGGTGTTTGGTAGGTTATTTCCCTTTTTTGTGAAATAATGTTTGGTCAATGTCTTTTGATCCATGATCTTGTTAGTAACACTTTTCAATGCAGGTTTCTTGATATGTTAAAAAAATCAAAACAAGTATGTTAGATTAATAATCTGAAAAAAAAAATCCTTTGTTTCTATTTAGTCTACTTTCTATTTAAGTAAAACAACAATGTTCTTTTCAAAGATTTCACAATCTTCACTTACTTTTATAGCAGATGTGACATGGAATGTAACAAACTATTACTAGTTTATTCAGTGTTTATTCTTAGTATAATCCAGTTTCCACAAGCTTATAATTATATTAAACTTGATGCATATTTGGTGTTTATACTTTTTATACGACCGCAAAAATTTTAATTTTTTGGTCGTATATTGCTATCACGTTGGCGTCGTCGTCTGCGTCGTCGTCTGCGTCGTCGTCATCGTCCGAATACTTTTAGTTTTCGCACTCTAACTTTAGTAAAAGTGAATAGAAATCAATGAAATTTTAACACAAGGTTTATGACCACAAAAGGAAGGTTGGGATTGATTTTGGGAGTTTTGGTTTTAAAGTTTAGGAATTAAGGGCCAAAAAAGGGCCCAAATAAGCATTATTCTTGGTTTTTGCACCATAACTTTAATCTATGAAATTTAAACACAAGGATTATGACCATAAAAGGAAGGTTGGGTTTGATTTTGTGAGTTTTGGTTCTAAAGTTTAGGAATTAAGGGCCAAAAAAGGGCCCAAATAAGCATTATTCTTGGTTTTTGCACCATAACTTTAATCTATGAAATTTAAACACAAGGTTTATGACCATAAAAGGAAGGTTGGGTTTGATTTTGGGAGTTTTGGTCCTAACAGTTTAGGAATAAGGGGCCCAAAGGGTCCAAATTGAACTTTGTGTGATTTCATCAAAAATTGAATAATTGGGGTTTTTTGATATGCCGAATCTAACTGTGTATGTAGATTCTTAATTTTTGGTCCCGTTTTCAAATTGGTCTACATTAAGGTCCAAAGGGTCCAAAATTAAACTTAGTTTGATTTTAACAAAAATTAAATCCTTGGGGTTCTTTGATATGCTGAATCTAAAAATGTACTTAGATTTTTAATTATTGGCCTAGTTTTCAAGTTAGTCCAAATTGGGGTCCAAAATTAAACTTTGTTTGTTTTCATCAAAAATTGAATAATTGGGGTTCTTTGATATGCCAAATCTAACTTTGTATGTAGATTCTTAATTTTTGGTCCAGTTTTAAAATTGGTCTACATTAAGGTCCAAAGGGTCCAAAATTAAACTAAGTTTGATTTTAACAAAAATTAAATTCTTGGGCTTATTTGATATGCTTTATCTAAATATGTACTTTGATTTTTGATTATGGGCCCAGTTTTCAAGTTGGTCCAAATCAGGATTCCATATCAAGTATTGTGCAATAGCAAGAAATTTTCAATTGCACAGTATTGCACAATAGCAAGAAATATCTAATTGCACAATATTGTGCAATAGCAATTAATTTTCAATTGGAGTTATCTTTCTTTGTATAGAATAGTAGTTGATAATATATGTTGGAAATTTGCCAGACATGACTATGATGTCATTTTCTATTTTTATTTGCCAATAACTTTATGTAAATAACTTCATTGGAAATTTGCCAATATAAAATGTTGCTGATGAAGCTTTTTTTCCTTATCTTATCTAAAATGTTTTTAGATAATGTATGTTGGACATTTGCCAGACATGACTATGATGTCATTTTCTATTTTTATTTGCCAATAACTTTATGTAAATAACTTCATTGGAAATTTGCCAATATAAAATGTTGCTGATGAAGTTTTTTTTATTGTTTTATACAATAAACAATGTATATTCACTTTTACTACCAACAATCTTTACCATTCAGTGATAACAAACACTTTATTTTACATTTTAATATTTTATGATGTATTTAAAAGAGTAGTTATTGTTGCAAACTCCATTAGAAATTTGAATTAATATCAGTTTTGGAAAAAAGGGAAGCGAGGATGTGAAAAAAAGGGGGGGGGGGGTTTAAATTTTTCTCATTTCAGATTTCATAAATAAAAAGAAAATTTCTTCAAACATTTTTTTGAGAGGATTAATATTCAACAGCATAGTGAATTGCTCAAAGGCAAAAAAAAAACTTTTAAGTTCATTAGACCACATTCATTCTGTGTCAGAAACCTATGCTGTGTCAACTATTTAATTTTGAATTTAAAAAGTTTGAAGAAGAAATCTTTAATTGATTTGTAAAATCTTGACATTTGTTTTGTGTAAAAAAAAAACATGTAATGTCAAAAATTTGATCACAATCCAAAATTCAGAGCTGTATCATGCTTGAATGTTTTGTCCATACTTGCCCCAACTGTTCAGGGTTCGACCTCTGCGGTCGTATAAAGCTGCGCCCTGCGGAGCACCTGGTTACTACTATAGTTTTGCATACAATTTTTTAAGAATTTTGTAATAATAAAAGTACTTTGTCTTTCTCTTTCAGTTTGTCCTCCTTAATGAGTGATTTCCCATCCCTTGAGGATGTTGACTATACGTCATTGTCCAACAAGTCTGATACTCCATTGACTAATGGAGTAGATACATCCCTTGAGAAGGACATGTCAATTTTAGAGGACTTGGTTGATTGCAAAAGATGAAAATACAATGTAGCTGTTGCTGATGTGACTGCAAAGCACATTATTCCTGTGATATGAATAGAGAGAACACATGATGTAATTGGTTAAAAGTAATTCTATGCATATTTCTGATGTCGTTTGATTGGAAAATTGGTGTTTTAAAGAAGTGTTATAAATTGGTACAAAAATACCCCAAAATTTATCTATCATTGCTAACATATATAGTATTCATTAGAACCAGATTGAATTTTGTTATATATTGATATATTTAAAACATTTTCATATCAGAAATGTCTGAATGATAAATCTATATTATTAACCTGCTCTTAATCTAAACTTGAACATGCCTGTTTTTATACGACCGCAAAAATTTTAATTTTTTGTCGTATATTGCTATCACGTTGGCGTCGTCGTCTGCGTCGTCGTCCTCGTCGTCCGAATACTTTTAGTTTTCGCACTCTAACTTTAGTAAAAGTGAATAGAAATCTATGAAATTTTAACACAAGGTTTATGACCACAAAAGGAAGGTTGGGATTGATTTTGGGAGTTTTGATCCCAACATTTTAGGAATTAGGGGCCAAAAAGGGCCCAAATAAGCATTTTCTTGGTTTTCGCACAATAACTTAAGTTTAAGTAAATAGAAATCTATGAAATTTTGACACAAGGTTTATGACCACAAAAGGAAGGTTGGGATTGATTTTGGGAGTTAACAGTTTAGGAATTAGGGGCCAAAAAATGGCCCAAATAAGCATTATTCTTGGTTTTCACACAATAACTTTAGTTTAAGTAAATAGAAATCAACGAAATTTAAACACAAGTTTTATGACCACAAAAGGAAGGTTGGTATTGATTTTGGGAGTTGAGGTCTGAACAGTTTAGGAATTAGGGTCCAAAAAGGGGCCCAAGTAAGCATTATTCTTGGTTTTCGCACCATAACTTTAGTATAAGTAAATAGAAATCTATGAAATGTAAACACAAGGTTTATGACCATAAATGGAAGGTTGGGTTTGATTTTGGGAGTTTTGGTCCCAACAGTTTAGGAGTAAGGGGCCCAAAGGGTCCCAAATTAAACTTTGTTTGACTTCATCAAAAATTGAATAATTGGGGTTCTTTGATATGCCGAATCTAACTGTGTATGTAGATTCTTAATTTTTGGTCCCGTTTTCAAATTGGTCTACATTAAGGTCCAAAGGGTCCAAAATTAAACTTAGTTTGATTTTGACAAAAATTGAATCCTCGGGGTTTTTTGATATGCTGAATCTAAAAATGTACTTAGATTTTTGATTATTGGCCCAGTTTTCAAGTTGGTCCAAATCGGGGTCCAAAATTAAACTTTGTTTGATTTCATCAAAAATTGAATAAATGGGGTTCTTTGATATGCCAAATCTAACTGTGTATGTAGATTCTTAATTTTTGGTCCCGTTTTCAAATTGGTCTACATTAAAGTCCAAAGGGTCCAAAATTAAACTAAGTTTGATTTTAACAAAAATTGAATTCTTGAGCTTTTTTGATATGCTGAATCTAAACATGTACTTAGATTTTTGATTATGGGCCCAGGTTTCAAGTTGGTTCAAATCAGGATCCAAAATTATTATATTAAGTATTGTGCAATAGCAAGAATTTTTCAATTGCACAGTATTCAGCAATAGCAAGAAATCTTCAATTGCACAGTATTGTGCAATAGCAAGAAATTTTCAATTGCACAGTATTGCACAATAGCAAGAAATCTTAATTGCACAGTATTGTGCAATAGCAAATATTTTCTATTGCGCAATAAGAGAATTCATTCTGTGTCAGAAACCTATGCTGTGTCAACTATTTAATCACAATCCAAATTTAGAGCTGAATCCAGCTTGAATGTTGTGTCCATACTTGCCCCAACCATTCAGGGTTCAACCTCTGCGGTCATATAAAGCTGCGCCCTACGGAGCATCTGGTTTTATAGTCTATAGAACAATAATGTCATCAGTGCCTTCCATACTTAATCATATCAATCATGTAATTATTGCATTTGTTTAATTAATATCCATATGCATACTAAATATAAAGTGAAATCCAACATCCATATTAATCCCAGGCTACAAAATGATTCAAATATTTTAGTTTATACTAATTAAAAACAGTATTTTCAAATAATCATACATCTTTAAATTGAATAACATAAGGTTTATACACACGTTTTTTGTAACAAGCTGTTTAAGCTTTGCAAAACTATCTTAGATATATTGAAGATATCTTGTAGTCTTTGAGTTTCTAACTCATTAAAGAATGTAGAATGGATAAAGATTCAGGTAGATTCTCTAAAAAGGAAAAGATAAAAGGATGAGACTCCTTGAATCTTCTAGTCACTGGAATTCCTGCTGTTTTTATTTCGATAAATTATATACACATTATTTTATTTAGGGTTGTTAATTGAGTGTTACTTTAGGTTACTAATTTAAATCTTGAAGATTTTTTTATGATTTTAATGTTACAGTGCTCCTTTGGTTTATTGCCTGCTCCAAACAGCCAAACTCCTATATCCCCACAAAATTGCTCAGTCCTGTTTTTTCTTATATTAAAATTCCATTGTTAAAAAAAAACATATTAACATATTGCCAATAATTGGATGATGTTATAAACTAATGGGACATAAACAGTGAAGTTTTCCTCTCTTTCAAACCAAATCACTTGGTGCTTTACAGTTAATAACTTTTTACTGTTTTTAAAACAATGAATATTAATACTTGGGCATCAAAATGTCTACATCAGAAATAAAAATCCATTATTAGTAAACAGATTAATGACAATTGGTACGATAACTGATTATGTTGCCGACAAAATAACTTTTGGCATAGTTCAGTCAAGTGCATGCATGGATAAAAGTTGTTTGCACAAAAGAAGTATATTTTTCTAATTTTCGTTAGAAAAGTATTTCAAGATGTATTGTCTGTTAGAAAAAAAGTGAGTGTAGTACAAATCATGCAATTGTCTTAATACATGTACAAATATACATTTAATCCTTGCAGTTCAGTAGTGTTTGTTTTATCAACTTACCACTCATTCATAGATCTTTTTTATATAAAAATAAATTCTAGATATATACCACCACCCTTACATATTGGCAGTATTCTAAGAAATGTAAATCAACACTATATGCTGTAAACAATTTTGGTTTGGAAATAATGCTAAACTTTATAAAATCAAGTACAAGACCAAAGATTGTATGCCTTTATTATTTATGCATACTTATTATGTGCTGAATAATTTTTTTTGAATAATTATTAATATGTGTCTTTTTCTGTTTCAGTTATTTGAATTTCTACTGATACATATCCAAAACACTATGAAAGCCCAATAATTGTTTTATTTGTTTTTTTTTCATAAATATTAATTTGTTACTGTTTTTTACCAAAGCAAGTCAGGAGCATGTTGTTGGCGTTGTCAGTTTGTTTTAGATTTATGAGTTTGACTGTCCCTTTGGTATCTTTCATCCCTCTTTTATTCAATGATCATGTTTGTTGGTTTCTGTATATATGTTATTTCTTTATGTTTTTAGCATAAATCAGGTTGTTGTTTTTCTTTTGAATTATTCAAACAATTCACAGATATAACTTTAATACAACATTAGAATTGACAACAGATAGCACCTTTTCACTTAAAATTTTTGACATTCCAGAGTTAATGTATTTTGATCCTTAGATTCGATTCAAGTTTTCAAAAATTGTGCTGCACTAGCTCTAGTGGAACTGACTCCAACAAAACTTTACATTGTTGTTGGTATTAATGAGGAAACTCACATTGACTTTAGTATTGTTAGGGTTGATTTCCTCCAAATTTTACATTATTTTGATTGATTTATTGGAAGTTGTACAAAAATGTTAGAAAAAGTAAACATGATTAAATGCTTTTCAATTATCCCATTTTATTCTTGCAACAAATTTCAATATGCACAATAAGTGCCCCCTAACCCCCTCTTACATTCTGTATACGCCTGTCCCAAGTCTTGAGCCTGTAATTCAGTGGTTGTTGTTTATTGCTGTATGTCCTATTTGTTGTTTGTTTATTGTTTTGTACATAAGACATAATTACTACAAATAGTAATATAAAGGCTGCTGCTAACCAAAACCAAAATCTTAGTGGCTATGAAGCTATAGTTAGACTTTCTGATTCAAATCGATTCATGTTGTTTAATGCAAGATTTCAAAAACATGCACTTTTTGTCATTTTGAGTAACACAACAATGTACAGCACTGAATAATATTTTGATTTAATTGGTATTGTAAACTTTTGCAAAAGTTAATAAAGGTACCAGGATTAATAAAATCTTTAAAAGGAAGTATTTTAACTAAGGTTCATAAAATATTTTGATATCAGTTCCTGCACAAGTCTGATTACATTTGGCATATATACCGTATACAGTTCTTTTGCCTCATGGTGAGAATTCTTAGATCTGTGCTTTATGTCTTTTGTGTCTCTATAAGTTATTGTTGTGCTTTGTGTTGATCGGATGAGTTTAGTCCTTTTGAACTTATTTTTATAATTTGTTCTTATGTTGTCCTGTTACACCACTGTCCCAGGTTAAGGATAGACTTGGCAACCTGCAACTGTGGTTAACAATGTCGAGCATTGTTGTTTGTTGCAGTATATTATATTTGTTTTGTTTTTTGTTTATTGTATATTGAGTAGTTTCCCTTTTAAACAGTTTTAATTTGTCATCTCAGGCCTTTAATGGCTTGCTGTGCAGAATGGCCATTTGTTAAAGGCTTTACGGTTAAGTATTATTGCTGAACTTCCACATCATTTGGTCGTTGGTGCAGTGTTGACTCATTGGCAATAATACCTCATCTTATTATTACATGTAGTAAAATTTGATGGTTTTGATTTTTATCATTTTTCAGATCAATTAAAACTATAGCAGAATATATTTACATATTTAACCCATTCTTTTAGTAAACAGACAAAGTAAAGTGTGAATCTGTGGGCAATATCATCCATTTGGAATTGCATGTCTTATGATGAATTGAATGAAGAAGCTTTTCCTATGAATGCACATATCTGTTTCTATTTGGAGTTCATGGAATTTGACTGTTTGTACTTCTATGCCTGTATATTTGTACCTTTTCTTATTTATTTGAACTAATCCCCATTTAAATGATTACGAAAAGTATGAATTGCTTGCAACAAAACAAAAACCAAAGACATGAGAATCAATACATTGTAATAACTCTTTTTATATGACCGCAAAAATTGAAAATTTTTTGTTCGTATATTGGTATTACGTTGGCGTCGTCGTCTGTGTCGTCGTCATCGTTGTTTGAATACTTTTAGTTTTCGCACTCTAACTTTAGTAAAATTTTAGGAATTAGGGGCCAAAAAAGGCCCAAATAAGCATTTTCTTGGTTTTCGCACTATAACTTTAGTTTAAGTAAATAGAAATCTATGAAATTTTGACACAGGGTTTATAACCACAAAAGGAAGGTTGGGATTGATTTTGGGAGTATTGGTTCCAACAGTTTAGGAATTAAGGGCCAAAAAAGGGCCCAAAATAAGCATAATTCTTGGTTTTTCGCACAATAACTTTAGTATAAGTAAATAGAAAAATAGAAATCAATAAATTTAAACACAAGGTTTATGACCACAAAAGGAAGGTTGGGATTGATTTTGGGAGTTGAGGTTGGAACAGTTTAGGAATTAGGGGCCAAAAAGGGCCCAAATAAGCATTTTTCTTGGTTTTCGCACCGTAACTTTAGTATAAGTAAATAGAAATCTATGAAATTTAAACACAAGGTTTATGACCATAAAAGGAAGGTTGGGATTGATTTTGGGAGTTTTGGTCCCAACAGTTTAGGAAAAAGGGGCCCAAAGGGTCCAAAATTAAACTTTGTTTGATTTCATCAAAAATTGAATAATTGGGGTTCTTTAATATGCCAAATTTAAAAATGTACTTAATGTTTTGATTTTTGGCCCAGTTTTCAAGTTGGTCCAAATCGGGGTCCAAAATTAAACTTTGTTTGATTTCATCAAAAATTGAATAAATGGGGTTCTTTGATATGCCAAATCTAACTGTGTATGTAGATTCTTAATTTTTAGTCCCGTTTTCAAATTGGTCTACATTAAGGTCCAAAGGGTCCAAAATTAAACTCAGTTCGATTTTAACAAAAATTGAATCTTTGGGGTTCATTGATATGCTGAATCTAAATTTGAACTTAGATTTTTGATTATTGGCCCACTTTTCAATTTGGTCCAAATCAGGATCCAAAATTATTATATTAAGTATTGTGCAATAGCAAGAAATTTTCAATTGCACAGTATTCAGCAATAGCAAGAAATCTTCAATTGCACAGTATTGCGCAATAGCAAGAAATCTTCAATTGCACAGTATTGTGCAACAGCAAGTATTTTCAATTGCAGAGTATTGCGCAATAGCAAGAAATATCTAATTGCACAATATTGCACAATAACAAGAAATTTTCAATTGGAGTTATCTTTCTTTGTCCAGAATAGTAGTTGAATCAACTTAAATCATTGTTTTATACAATATACAATGTATATTCACTTTTACTACCAACTGATAAATTAAAACAATCTTTACCATTCAGTGATAACAAGCACTTTTTTTACATTTTAATATTTTATGATGTATTTTAATGAGTAGTTATTGTTTCAAACTCCATTAGAAATTTGAATTGAGATCAGTTTTGGAATAAGGGAAAGGGGGATGTGAAAAAAAAAATTGGAGGGGGGGGGGGGGAGTCAATTTTTCTCATTTCAGATTTCATAAATAAAAAGAAAATTTCTTTAAACATTTTTTTGAGAGGATTAATATTCAACAGTATAGTGAATTGCTCAAAGGCAAAACAAAAATTTTAAGTTCATTAGACCAAATTCATTCTATGTCAGAAACCTATGCTGTGTCAACTATTTAATCACAATCCAAATTTAAAGCTGAATCAAGCTTGAATGTTGTGTCCATACTTGCCCCAACCGTTCAGGGTTCAACCTCTGTGGTCGTATAAAACTGCACCCTGCAGAGCATCTGGTTACTTTGGAAATGATAGAAGACATACTTTGTAGAACATAGTTTTATTGATGGTGATTTGATTATAACAACTTGAATTTATGTATGTAAACCTACGCCAGAGTGAATCTGTGATACATTTATATATTAAATTGTTATGTTTGTTTCATTGATGAATTTACAGAAAATAAAAAATTATATATTTAACCTTAGTTTTTTAAAAAAAAATAATTTTTAACAAAGGGATTCTTTTAGTTTCCACAAGAGACCAAGTGACAAGAAATTATCAACTATAGGTCACATATGGCCTTCAATAATGAACAAATCCCATACATATCAGCTATAAAAGGTCCAGAAATGACAAATGTAAAACAATTGAAATGAGATAACTAACAATCAAATATATGTATAAAAATGAACGAAAAACAAGAATGTGTCCATAGTACACGGATGCCCCACTTCCACTATCATTTTCTATGTTCAGTGGACCATGAAATTGGGGTCAAAACTATAATTTGGCATTAAAATTAGAAAGATCATATCATGGGGAACATGTGTATTAAGTTTCAAGTTGATTGGACTTCAGCTTCATCAAAAACTACCTCGACCAAAAGCTTTAACCGGACGGACGGACGGACGAACGGAGGCACAGACCAGAAAACATAATGCCCCTCTACTATCGTAGGTGGGGCATAACAAATGCTACACAGCAACAAACATCAACCACTGAATATCAGGCTTCTGACTGTGGGCAGGCACATACATAATGTGGCAGTGTTAAACTAGGTTGTCGCCATCCCCCCTCTCAATGGGACAGTGCTGTATTATATGTCTCTGGAACATCACAATAATTCATTTTACAAAACAATAAACATAAAAAGAATATGAAAAACAGCCAAAAAAACGACACTCAAATACTAGCTCCTAATTTGGGACAGGTACATATAGAATGTGATTAGATTAAAGTCGTTTAATTGACTAATATATTTGGTATTGTAATGTTGATTCCTCCTCAAGATGGTGTGGTATAATTAACACTGCATTTTGTTTTTTGAACTATGTGCTGCAATTGGTCATCTCATGTAGAAGTGGTTGGTCTTTGTCCAGTCTTGAATCATTGTATGCCCAGGATGTCCATGCCTATATTATTCTGTGTACACCTACAGTGTAAATCTTATAAAAGTTCATAGGAAGATACCAAGATCTTGTTAATAATCCGTATAATTCACGATGGTCTTGAATTATAAACTCGAGGTACTAACGCTGTTAATCATCTTAATTACGTGTTATAGTATTTGTATTTGAAAATTGTTTTATATACTCTTTTGTCATTTTTGGTTATATCCATTTGACGTGGCTCGGTACTCATCCATCCCGTAATTGTGTTATTGAGCTATGGTGAATTTTTGTATTCTTGTCTTTCGGTTTTACTTAATATGTGCTTTGTCTATATGACGTGTTGTTTTCTCAAGTTGATGACATATTTCTTTGTTTACATAATAATAAAGATAAAAACACAATGTTGACTGCGGTATCTCTACTTTTGACATTTTTACCTATTATATCTGTTTGTTTTGTTTACTCGTTGTGGTCAATAGAATGGAACTGTTTGCTACTGTCATACAAGTGAGAGGTTTGGCTGGCTTTGAGATCAAGTTTGGTTCAACATTTTCTACATAAGAAAATGCCTGTAAAAAGTCAGGAATATGACAGTTGTATGTGTTTGCTGTTTTGATTTTGTCATTTGATCATGAACTTGCCGTTTTGGATTGTCCTCGGGTTTTAGTATTATTTGTCATGATACTTTTTCAGTATATATATTCGGTACAGAATATACTTCCTATAAGACAAGAATCCCAATTTTAACGCTGTCAAACCAGGGTTGGAGAAGTCTAGTATCAAATTCTTCCCAATTAGCAGGATATAGTTCGTCCTTTATTTGTTGAGAATCGATTTTTCAATCGTTGCATGCTTCATTCATGTTTTAATCGGGATAAAAGACCCAGAGTAGGAAGAACTGAAGCATCATGCGACCCAACTACCATAGTTAAGTCAGGAATATGACATTTGTTTGATGAGCTTGATTTTGCCATTTGATTAGGGATTTTCTGTTTTGAATTTTCTTCGGAGTTTAGTATTTTTGTGATTTTACTTTTTATTTAACTGTCCATTTACTTACTAAAGTACCGTTCACCTTCATTATCATTGTTAACTAATTGAAAACAATAATCATGGTTAACTATTTAGAACCAATAGCCATGTATTACAAAATTTCTTTTTAATTAATATTTACTGAAATATAATATTATGACAACTGTAAATTCAGAAATTATTGCTTATGTTTATTATAGCGATTGTTTAAAGGGCACTAGCTACGAGATATATAAAAAATCTAAAGTTTGATTTTTTTCTGTTCAATCAATAATGAAAGTGAAATAGTGAAATAACTTTTCGCTTTTTGCAGCCATAAAGGTTCACTTTTGTCAAATTACGCTAAAAAACATTGATAATTAGTTATGCAAACGAATGAGTCGACCTCTTGAAATTCGTATTCATGTGAAGTTCAATTTAACCCCTAGCTAGAGATTGACAACGCATGCATTGTACGTGTACTGGTTATTTAAAGAAAAAGAATGTCAACGATGAAAGTGAAACTACGGTAAATCATTTGATTACTAATTCGATGCACATAAAATCATTCTTACACGGTTAAAAACAATAAGAAACATCTATTTTTAATCTATAAAATAAAATCAAACAGACCCTATAAAAATCCAATTGCACGTGTTGGTTTAATCTATTCATATCTTTATTTATGTTTACATCGCTTATATGGTCATCTGAGGTCAAATCGATAGTAAATTATATGGCGTCTGGACTAAAATACACACGAAACGAACCTATATATTATTTACCCCATGCTCTGTAAAGTGTTTATTTTACACTTTTGATAGTTTGGATAAATGTTTTACATTGTTATATTTCAAATATGAGAATTTGAGTCAAATCGGTGACCATGAATTTGACAGCTAGTGCCCCTTTAAGAGTGGGCTAAAATGCAAGGTTAATTATTTCAAGTTCAGGAAAATCTGCATACTGAAAAAAGTATCAGATATCGGAATGTGAGTTCTTATTGTTGCGAACTTCATCCATTCGTATTATTCGCATCAATATATACATCGCTATAATTTCTGAATTTTCAGTATATCACGCAAATGGTAAGATAACAATAAAATACCGAAAACACGTAGTTCTTTATAAATTGGCAAAGTCAAAAGCTCAAACACATCTACCGAGTGGAAAACAACTGTAATATTCCTGACTTGGTACAGGAATTTCAAAATGTAAAAAATGGTGAATTAGACCTCTAGTTATGAGACAAAACACGCAATTAAGATGACAAACACTGTTCGTACCTAGAATTTATATTTCGAGACCTTCATGTACTATTTTTGTGATGTTGATACGGAATATTTATAAATAAGGTTTTAGTATCTTACAATGAACTTTTTTAGAAACAGGACAAGATTTTCTCTGACACAACCTTGTCTCATCAACTTTTGCTCTGACCGTGACTGGTGACTTTTACAAAGCTACTGGATACCGAAATGTATATCCAATATCCAGGTGAAGTTGGTATATTGTTGATAAGGCTGAGACAATTTATAACTTAGAAATTAAAATTGTTCCTCTTGTCATAGATTCTGGTATTGAGATGAACGCATATGTCAAATTCAAGGTATATGTATAAAAATGAGGCGAAGGAAGCCGTGTGTGTTGTTTCTTTAATTTCAAGTATTGGAGGATATATTAATGGAAACCAAACAGATTATTAGTATAATGCAAAATACGGATTTTCATTGCAGCTTTTACTTTACGTGTTTTTTTTTTCGATCCCAAATAATGCAAGCCTCTTTTCGTCTACATTATAATCATTTATTTAGTTGAAGGTCAAATCAAATACAAAGTTAAAGAACAATAAAAAACCAAATATTCCGAAAAGTTGCGTCACAATACTAATAAGGAACAACATGATTTGGGGTAGAAAAACAGTGGTGTTAAGAATTATTCAATAACTTATCAAATTTTGTTGTTGCTATTCTCGAGACAAACGTGCTCCTGCAGAAGCATTGACCAAAAGAATGTAAAAACTCATCAAATAAACCAGGCTTAAACTATCTTATACAGTGGAAACTGTTTTTAATTTCAAATAGGCAACAAAGCATTACTGGATGAACACCCTTAGTGTGTACCGCAGTTTCTAAAAAGCTGTTTTTAACTGTTACTATCATGTTCCAGCGTCGTTTTCATTTCCAATTTCGGATTGGTAGCAAAAAAATCAAGTTAGTACATTATTAATTATGCAAGATTTCGTTTAAATGTTAAAAAAATAACAAGAAGAAGCTACTTGGATGCATTTCTCAGAAGACTTTATGATAAAATATGTTCCACAATAGCAGTTATCTTCAATTATGATAACCAACAAAAATTATAAATTACAAAAGGACCATAATGGATCATTCATACATCATTCATCAGAAAATCTTGTGCAACAATTTCAGGCAATCAGCAAACATTTTTAGACATGGCAGATTTGTTTTTAATTTCCGACCACATCGATTCTCAACCTTTGTTAAGCACCTTAATATAAACATTAATGTCAAGTTTTGTTCCAATTGTAATTTACGACGAACTTTCGTTTCTCAATACCATACTCGCATATGGAGCGGGGGTCGAACCAGGAACCTATGCGTTAGTAGTCCAATGCACTAAGCACTACACCACGTATCCCCTGCAAGGCTGGTTTTGGACTAGAATGTTAAATTGTGAGAAATTTCGATGGAGGCATGGCGATGAAAATAATTCACATGATCCTATGGCATACTTTTCTTTTAGGATCCGTTAAAAGTTTCAAAATACCTCACCTTTAATGGTAGTTTTATATCCTTTTGGTAAATTGTCCTTTTTTCGTGTCCGATGTTTCGTGTAGAGAGAGTGCCACGCTCTTTGCACGTTAAGAACCCTTGCAACAACTCTTTGAGGGGTCCGTAGGTGGCCTGTTGCAAGGCAAAATTTCTGTTCCTATCCAATATACCCTTATTTTCCAGTGGCATTCCAAATTTCCCCGACAATCATCCCAAATGGCCTCTATTGTGACAAGACCTGCCTATTGTATTTATTGTGAACTTGTTCTCGTCATGAATATGCATGAAATATTTGCCACTGGACGTTAAGCAACCAACAATCAATCAATCCGTTTTTCATGTTGCTGACTTCACACAGAAACATCTTGGTAAACATGAAAAGATGCTTGCATTATCCATTCACTACATGTTCCGCTATAAACATACTGTCTTCTTTTTTTAAGTTTGGTGACTTCATTGAACTCATCTATCACATGGGACGTATGTTAAAGTAAACAACAGAGACAGTTAAGTCTCATATCTTCAAGTACATCTAGAAATTGACGATGAGGGTCGGTTGAAAAAAAAACTTCAAAAAAGATGATTGCAGCTTCAACAAATGTGAACTTTGCATTTCTATGTAGCAACATTCAAGCAACACCTGTATATATATCACAATTGATACGATATTCCAGAGTTGCAAAGAAGATATTAAACCAATAGTTTCAAGTGGTGCAGTTCAAATCATCCGCTCGTTAATTTCTACGGACGACATCCCAGGCATGGAATATCGGTTTTATATACAGATGACGACAATGACTCGACATTAGCAACAGAATGATAACTAAATGTGCAACAGGATCTGTTTGCCCTTTCGGAGCACATGTGATCACTCCTAAATTTGCTCAGTCTTTGTAGTTTTCTATATTTGGTTTTGTGAACTGTCGTTTGTCGTTTCGTCGTTTTTTTTTGTCATGGCGTTTCCGGTTTGTTTTGACTTGTTAGTTTGATATCTGTGGTATCTTTTGCCAACCTTTAAAATTTCACTCCTATCTGACTATTGCAATAACTAATAAGTTAACGTTTTGTTGATATTGTAAAGGGAAGGAAAATTTCCAGTTCACCAGGTGATTTTCCGGTGCCATTGTTATGTATTTTGGATGGCGTGGAATATGTAACTAGTAATACACGTCACTATTGTATGGAACTAAATTGTAGAAGAACTTTTTTAACCCTTCATTGGGATAATGAATATACGCATGCCAATAATATATAACATTTTATTATTATATAACTTGACTTTATTTTTTAATCACTGTACAGGAATAATGTGCGGCGACTCATTATTCGAAACATTCATTTTCATAAAACTCGCGGACAAAATGTGAAGGTTACCAAAACGGAACATTTACAGAAGTACGATAAACAATACTTAAAAATATATCTATTTTCTTGGGATTTTGTTACTTCTTTAATCCTTACTTTTGGTAAACATTGGGGTATTTTGGCTATGGAAAAGCGCGTCTCGCGTGAATAAAAAAAAAACTAAAACTGATATCTATGATGAGTTTATTTTCGACCACTGGGTCGATGCCACTGCTGGTGCAGTTTTAATTCCCAGAGGGTATCACAAGCCCAGTAGTCAGCATATCTGTGTTGACTTGAGTTAATTATCATCGATATGTTCATAGATTTAAATTAACTGTTAACAAAACTTTGAATTTTTGAAATACTAAGGCTTTTCTACCTCAGGAATAGATAACCTTAGCTGTAGGAATTTTTGGTGCTCAATGCTCTTCAGCTTCGTAGTTTGTTTGGTTTTTAACATTTTTTTTATTCGAGCGTCACTGATGAGTCTTTTGTAGACGAAACGCGCGTCTGGCGTAAATAAAAAAAAATCAATCAGCTGATATCTATGATGAATTTATTTATATATTGTATACTAGCAGTAAAGAAAACTCAGATATGTCTTACTTATAAGTTATATTTCTTACGTCACTTCTTACATATAATAATAAAGATTATTGATATGATTTCCGATGAGACAATTATCCATTATAGTCTTAAAATGACGTAGTTTAAATAACTATAGGTTGCCAATGAGCTAAACTCACTGCAACATGCCGTTTAGTCATACTTGAAAACCCATAATATGACAAAATGTGAAGCAATTTAAACGAAAAAAAACCAACGTTCTGATTTCTAACAAAACAATAAACAAAAGAAAATATGACATGCTGAATAATCTAGAAATAGACACGTTAACCGTTACAGAGATCTTACGAGTGTGTACAGCGGAATAGTTTGTGTTGCTCTTATCTAATGTCATACTTTGTTTGTTTGTATTGTGAAATCCGTTTTTGTCGGTATTAATTTAAAATATTTGAGAGTTAAAAGCATTGCATACATGTAATAATTGAAGCTACCAGAAACGTTCTTCTTTAATTTGAAAAGCAATAGCTGACATGATAAACATATACTCGTTAGTGAAACAATATCAAACAGTCTTACATCTATAAGTTAAGTATGAAACAGTTGGTCGAACATTTAAACAAATATACATTATTATTCAAACAAAAAACCACTATCAACCGTTTTGCAAACCTTCTAATCTAAAGACCCATGCCCAATGACATGGCATTTTGTTATACGGTATATATGGAAGAGTTATATTGATTCCTCCTTGTGGCGGGGATGTCCACTCAAGTTGACCTTCTGTTCCGAGGAAATATACAAATGTCTGGTCTTGGACTGGAATTGGAGACTTGAGATATAAATATTTGTCTGGCCAATTTAGAGTTATAGCATAAACGGCTTTGTTGGTCTTAATTTGCTGTTCAGTATACCTGTTAATAATACAATGACGCTGTTAAATATACATGAAAAAGTATAACAATCATCGTCAGTTGGTCTCTATTGGATTGCTGCATCATTAGTAATCATAACACATGTCATTACTTTGATATGAAAAGGTGTTTTAAACGACAACTTCCTATATATGTTTCACTCAATGAATCATTTTGAAATAAGAGGGTTTATTGGTGACTGTGAATATTTAAGTGTCTTATATACAATTATACATCTTATGATGTTTCTTTCAGACATTGACTCTTGTATTGCCTAAATTATGCATTAGGCTCTAATGTACAAGTACTTAACAGAATAATGATCCTACATGTATCCTGAATACATTTATGTATATAACAGTTTTCAGGAAACTCCTAAACCGACATATCATGTATCCTTTTAATAAGAAGATGATTTCATTGGTAATGTAGAAATTCCTTTTCCCTAAATCTACAAATACATTGTTTTGATAGATAGTACTTACCAAACTCGAGGAGTGGAGGTATCATTTTGATGTTTCCATGGAAAGGATCCGTATATGGCCTCAGAGTTGACCTGCAGCCAACTACCCATTTGTTTCAATCTTTCTTGGAACAAAGGCTGTATAGTACCATCGTATGATGGAGCTACATTAATTAAGATATTGCCACCACAACTAAAACAATCAAAAGTGTAATCAATGCGAGCAAATAAATTTTTGTTTTGATTTACGTTGAAAAGAAATGATTTTTTTATTAAACTTTTTGATCTATACAACTGAGTTCCTTATTGAAAAATAGTCTGCAATGGACTTTGAACGAAAAGTTTGATATGTCATTTTAATAGGACATGCTATTGTGCAAATAAGAAACTTAGCCTTAAGACTTTATATCTTTTTAGTGGGATAATGAACATTGATGAAAACTTGAAAATTTACTTTAATATCAGCTGTTATGATAAGAACAACGTTTTATTCAAACCATACACACCTTATGGTTGAAACAATGGAAGCAATAAGTTCTTCTATAGTGAGGAATTCGTCTAACTTTGCATTCCTTCGAAATCCCCAAGACACTTTATCAATAGTCATGGCATTCTCCCACTTTTTTTTCTGAAGTTTTCCTATATTGAAACATTTAAATTCATACTTTTTTCATTGGTTTGCCTTCTTGATAATGGAAATACTAAATTTTGTTTTTATTAGTGTATTGCTTCAAAATATAAGTACTTGTCATTACGTTATTTGAAAGAATTCAACAAAATTTTTTCATTGATGTTTTTAATATAAAACACTGACAGAAAGACGTATCATAGTCATATGATGTTTTAGAATTGATCTTTGATTGGCTTATTGAAGTAAAAGAAAAAGCTACATTGACTTAAATTCCGTTAAATCAATTCAAATCATTTGATAAGTATATCTAACATTAGCTACAACAACAAAAATATTTAGATGTTTTTTTCTTTCGGTTCAATCATTAACAAATGTAGTGAAATAATAATTCTCTTGTAGCAGCCAGTTTGGTTGAATTTTGTCAAAATAAGATAACAAACATCGATGATGATTTTTTTCACTTGCAAGTGAATAATTAATCTCAATAATGCGTATTCATGTGACCTTCAGTGTAAACCCTTAACAGAGATGGATTATGCATGAATTAGACGTGTTCAGTTAATAAAAGGAAAAGAATGTCAACATTGAATGTGAAACAACGGTAAACCATTCGATCCACCACTCTGTTAACACTCAATCTTATAAAGATAAAAAGATGATAAACATGTATTTTTAACATATAATATAATATCAAACAATTGTTTACAAATCAATTTTACGAGTTTGCTATCTATCTATCTATATTTGTATTTAAATCGGGTAATATGACCATCAACAGTCTTTGGATGTCACTTCGATAGTTAATTAGATGGCGTCTAGACTAAAATACATATGAAATGCAACATATTATCAAATTGTGATCATTTAAAGAATTTGAGTAAAATCGATAAACATGAATTTGATAGATAATGGCCCTTTAAATGAAAACTTTTCTGAAAGATGAGGCATCTCCAGTATATTTTTCGACCTTTTTTGCTTGGTGATAAAAGTTTATATTGAATAAATTGTGTTTGTTTAATATACTCTGAGATGACTATTTCTTATTTTAGTATATACCTACAACATACTTGTACCATTAAAACGTTTAATCCCGCTGCAAATGTTTGCACCTGTCCTAAGTCAGGAATCTGATGTACAGTAGTTGTCGTTTGTTTATGTAATTTATACGTGTTTCTCGTTTTTCGTTTTTTATATAGACTAGACCGTTGGTTTTCCCGTTTGAATGGTTTTACACTAGTAATCTTGGGGCCCTTTATAGCTTGTTGTTCGGTGTGAGTCAAGACTCCGTGTTGAAGGCCGTATATTGACCTATAATGGTTTACTTTTATAAATTATTATTGGGATGGAGAGTTGTCTCATTGGCACTCACACCACATTTTCCTATATCTATTAATTATCAAACATGGTCGCTCACAATGTTGAACAACTTCATCTATTCCAAAGCTTTCTCTAGTAGCTTTTCTTCCAAAATGTGTTTAATTTAAGCTTGAGGACACATTGATTTGTGTCAACACGAGTTTTGTTACTAGTTTTTAAATATAGTACCTGGATTAAACCTATCTGAACAAGTGAGAAAACCTCCATGTTTACACATTGTATCAGTACCCCACCTGTCGTTAGTTACAATTTCATCTCTAACTGGACTTTAAAAGGGAAAAAAAGAAATTATTAGTTAATAGGTTTAAGTATAAGTGAAAAACATAGTTTTAGGAAAAACTAATATAGATAGTTATTATAACAAAATATAATCCGGCATTGGGATATATCGATATGTTAAATCGTTAGCATATAAGGTAACACTCAGAATGAGGACATGTCACACTATCCAGACACATTATTTTGACTGTAACTAGACTTTATTTTTACATTTTGACTGTAATGCAGGAATTTCTGTTGTTAAATTCGGTCGGGAAAGAAGACAGAAATAGATTTTCTCATGAGAAAGGAATAGAAAGAAAAAAAACAGCTAAATAATGTACATTAATTTTATATTTCAAAAACTAAAACATAACTTAATATATATTGCTATATAAGTATATTTTTTCTGCATCCTACCGATAGCGTTTATTTTGGCATTGCACAATGTCATGCGTGTCTCGTGTTGTTTATGGCGTCTTTACACTTAACCCGAAGGATGAGTTCTGAATGACATTTTAGTTTGAGAGAGTATGATTTATTTATTAGTTGTAATTGCCTTTGAACTAGCCCCCCCCCCCCCAACTGTGAATGCTCTTATTTCCGGGCGTTTTTTCTACTGTTTTTGTTATCATTGTTTTTGATCGTGTACAGTTCTGTTGAGCTAATTATAGGCCAGTTGCAACTGATTTTTATAGTTTGTTCTGTTATGCTGTATTACATCTGTATCAGGTCAGAGAAGGATTGAGAGCTCACAAATATTTAACCTACTCTTATTCTGGATATGTCTGTGACAAGTCAAGTCCATAGTATAGTAGTTGTAGTTCATGTCTGTCATATTTGTTTTCGTAAATAGTTTTATTTATTAATTAAGCCGTTAGTTTTCTCGTTTACATTGTGTCATATTTTCATGGGTTGAACTTAAAATTCTCCTGGAGAGAAAGCTGTTAATCAAACAAGTAGAAAATCGACGATTATATATCACTGTATGCTATGAATTGGACCAATACAAAAATTATACTGCTTTCGTTGTAAATGACAATACAGTCTTTCAAATAAGTTATTGGCCAAAACCATGATATTTCTTTATTGTAAAAATGAGTATCCTTTGTGTTGCTTCAATTACCTCTTAAAAGTGGCAACATCATGAAAATGCAAATATCATTTAAACAATTTGTGGTGTTTAAAACACTTATCTGTAATTATACATGTACCTGTAGTTATACAGCCAAGCCAAAAATTCTGTAGAATTCCAATATGAGGACGGCGCTGGACTTCCATCAGACCATATTAAATCAGGTTTGTAATTATTCACTAACTCATAAAGTTCAGGCATAGTTTTAGTCTAAAAATTGAGGAACTAAAAAGTAAAATTACAAAAATACTCCGAGGAAAATTCAAAAAGAAAAGTCCCTTATCAAATAGCAAAACAGTGCTCGTATGATGCTTTCCTGGGGACGAAGGTGTGCATCGTGTTTTTTGTTGATAAATTTCAATTCATTGCCAGTCGTGAATTCAAATACTAGTAAAGCAATTTGAACTGTGTGCGTCCGAAGAGCTTGTCTAGATTTACGATTATCGGGAACTCTGAAACCTAACCATTTGAAAGCCAGTTGGTAAAAAAATATATATATATATATATAGTGTCTAAAAATAGCAACAATCAACATTCAATCTATCTAGGTGTGGATCAGTTTGTAAATAAACTAATGCAGTTAGTAAATTAAATTATATAAGTGTCTAAGAATGTAACTTTAACACACTAATGAGTGTTATAAAATTAGTTGTTATATTTTATATATTATTCACGCAATATTTCGCTAAACAAATTAGCTTCATCGGGCGTGTGCATCTATCTAGGTGAAATCGGATGCATGACAAAAAAATATCTTTGTAGCTTGAGCTACACAAAATTCGTGTAAAAGTTTAACATATTGATTGATGGTCTATATAAAACATATTTTTGTCGTTTATTGTACATAACAATTTTTAAATCTTAACAAATAGTTGTTTTAGTTAAATAGAATGAAATTCATGATTTATTCCTTTGGTTTTGGGTAGAACTATTTTTCGTCCCTCTCATTAAGTCCATCAGGTTCAAGAGTACGTAGCTGATGCATCCAGAACCTTTCTCTCTGTTTTCTTTTTTGGTGTCCCAATTTTGGTTTACCTCAATTATTTGAAAGGTGATATTATCAAAAGTATGTCCTGTTCTTAAGAGGTGTCTCGTAATTGGACAGTTTCTTCCTTTAGTATAGAACGACCGGTGATTGTTAAGTTTGGTGTTGAATTTAGTTTCTGTTTCACCAACATACTGCAGCTTGCAAGTTCCGCAAGTAAGAATATAAGTACTATTTTCCGTTTTGCAATTAGATGTAACATAGATGTTGTATCGCTGCTTTGTTACTGTGCTGCTGAAAGAGTGGCCAGTGTTAGCGGCTTTACAGCACTTACAATTGCTTCTACCGGCTCGATAACTCTTAAACTTCAGGAGGCTTCGCCTCCGCTAATCCACTACCAGCAGGTTCTTTGGCCGGGACCCGCTTGGGCCTTCAGGCCCGCACCGAGGTTCGGGCGTACACGTAAAAATGACCTAGCTACGCCACTGACCGCATTGTTTGTAACACCAAAATTTAGAAGTTTCTTGTTTCTTTACTTTTAATGTCACAAGTATGTCTTTGAGATTTTTGGGTCTGCGATAGGCAATAATAGGAGGTGATGGAAAAATTTCTTTTAAGGAAGAGTCATTTTCGATAAGACGCCAGTGCTTTCGGATAGTAGATGAAATATTTGTCAAATCGGGATGGAAGGTTACAACAAACGGAATTCTATCTTCACGGGTCGTCTTATCTTTGTATTCCATGAGGCTAGTTCGATCTTTTTCTTGGGCTTTATCAAAAGCGTCTGTGATGTTTTTGGTTTTGTATCCTCTTGATTTCAGCTGTGTTTTTAGTTGTCCCAAACGATAGTTAGGTTTGGATTCCGAGGAGCAAATTCGCTTTAGTCTGATGGCTTGACTGTAAGGTCGAGCTAGCCTCATGGAATACAAAGATACATCAAAAGTAAAGAAACAAGAAACTTCTAAATTTGGGTGTTACAAACAATGCGGTAGAAGCAATTGTAAGTGCTGTAAAGCCGCTAACACTGGTCACTCTTTCAGCAGCACAGTAACAAAGCAGCGATACAACATCTATGTTACATCTAATTGCAAAACGGAAAATAGTATTTATATTCTTACTTGCGGAACTTGCAAGCTGCAGTATGTTGGTGAAACAGAAACTAAATTCAACATCAGACTTAACAATCACCGGTCGTTCTATACTAAAGGAAGAAACTGTCCAATTACGAGACACCTCTTAAGAACAGGACATACTTTTGATAATATCACCTTTCAAATAATTGAGGTAAACCAAAATTGGGACACCGAAAAAAGAAAACAGAGAGAAAGGTTCTGGATGCATCAGCTACGTACTCTTGAACCTGATGGACTTAATGAGAGGGACGAAAAACAGTTCTACCCAAAACCAAAGGAATAAATCATGAATTTCATTCTATTTAACTAAAACAACTATTTGTTAAGATTTAAAAATTGTTATGTACAATAAACGACAAAAATATGTTTTATATAGACCATCAATCAATATGTTAAACTTTTACACGAACTTTGTGTAGCTCAAGCTACAAAGATATTTTTTGTCATGCATAAGATTTCACCTAGATAGATGCACACGCCCGATGAAGCTAATTTGTTTAACGAAATATTGCGCGAATAATATATAAAATATAACAACTAATTTTATAACACTCATTAGTGTGTTAAAGTTACATTCTTAGACACTTATACGTCTAAACATCAACCCAACAATGTTAGATCTGTAATTTTTGTGTTCTTCCCTCGCCGGGATTCGAACTCATGCTACTGAGATATCGTGACAACAAATCGCCGGCACTGTAGCCGTCCCGCTAGACCACACGACCACCTGGGCTTCAAAATGAAGCTTTCGGTGGCCGTCTGTTACCTTTCCACGTCAGTTTTAATCTAGCGTTGTACTACAGTACATGATATATAAGGCATGGAGATGTTATTTTTACAGATCTGCTAAATTATCTATAGTAAAGGATTCTACAATTAATGTCAGATACAGTCACAGAAAATAATTATATTTATAAGTACGTCTGAGCCAGTGACAACTTTACAACAGATTTATCCATCGGATCACATATATATACGTATAGAAAGTTGAGGTGCAATATGGCCATATCATGAAGAATCAAATAGCTATACCGCGGTAGCTGATTCCTACGTTTTTTTAAAATAAATGACAGTTATTGTCTAGTATTTCAGTTGTAAACTTATGACTTGAACCGAGAGTAATACTGCACAAACAGTTACTTGCGCTTTTCTCTTTGCTATAGTCTGATGAGTGTCATACATTTGAAACAATTCCATTAAAACACTCAATGTTTTATCTATGTATATATATAATAGTAAAACCAAAATGTGATCGCAATCGAAATGAGATGAACATGAATATAAAAGGATAGTTTACTTACTGTGACAAATTCTTGCGTCGTAAAATTATTTGCTTTATCTTGCAGAAACAGTGGATTGAACCATTCAAACAAAGAATGGTAAAGTCCAACTCTGAGGTCTTTTTTACGTAGTGATGTAACAAGTTCTCCTAAAAAAGTATACGATACTTTTAAACATCAAAGCATAGAAATGTCTTACATTCACGCTTTGCGCGTCTGGTGTTTCAAATTTTAATCCTGGTACCTCACGGTGTATATTCAGAACGCTTTAATAACTATTTACACCACTGGGTCGATGCCACTGTTAGTGGACGTTTCGTCCCCGAGGGTCTCACCAGTCTAGGCAGTAGTCAGCACTTCGGTGTTGACATGAATATCAATTATATGGTAATTTTAATAAATTTCCTGTTGACAAAACTATAAATTTTCTCGAAAAACTAAGGATTTTCTTATCGCAGGAATAGATTACCTTAGCCGTATTTGGCACAACTTTTTTGGAATTTCGGGTCCTCTATATTTGCTCTTTAACTTTGTACTTGTTTGGCTTTATAACTATTTTTATCTGAGCCGTCTCTGATGATTCACAGACAAAACGTGCGTCTGGCGTATTAAATTATAACCCTGGTACCTTTGATAACTATTTGGCAATATGAACCAAAATTAAATTGGCATTAAAGGAACAAAGGGTGTTTGATTTTATTATTTCCTTAGATTTGTTTTTTCAAAAGATTCATTAAAAAGAGGTACTGTTATATATGTTTGTATCGTAAAGAATAGCAAATATGTATAGGAAGATGTGGCATGAGTGCCAATGAGACAACTCTCCGTCCAAATAACAATTTATAAAAGTAAACAATTATAGGTCAAGGTACGACCTTCAACACGGAGCCTTGGCTCATATCGAACAACAAGCTATAAAGGGCCCCAAAATTACAAATGTAAAACCATTCAAACAAAAAAACCAACGGTCCGGTTCTTTGTGTAAGATATTAAAAAAATTAAGTATAAAAACTTGACGCTTTTTGTTTCAGTCTTCCAAGCAAAAACAAGAAATCTATAAGTATGTGAATTAAATTATTAATATTTAAATAGATCTATTTTGTTTCGATATTTTAATTCCAAAAATGAAAGATAATGGTGTATACACAGTGGGTGTATAATGATATACAGTTTGTACTTCAATGAGAGTCATGTTCCATATTACCTGCGTCAAGGGTGTAAACTATTCTTGAGAATATTCAAATCAATTAATTTTACTTTAACGGCCAATAATTTTATGAACAGAAAAAAAAAATAAAAAAATTTGAAATAAAAAAAAACAATTGGTTATTTCTCGCTTATTTAAAATACTTTTGGTCATATGCAAGCTTTTTTTTGTAAATCTTAAACTAACGTACCTACGATATCCCTTTTTGGACCGACTGCCATAGAATTCCAATTAAAAGAGTGGTTAGAAGGCCACATTGTAAAACCTTCATGATGTTTAGTCGTAAATACCACATACCTGCATATACAAACACAAAATATTGTTTATAACTATACATCTTTATTACAAAAGTGTATATAAACTATAGGCATAATAACATGAAAGTATATTCCACAAATGGTCTTTATGTAGACACAATTCAGTAATGACCAACTAAAGTATAATGACGCAAGAATTATTCTCTTAATTTGTCTACAAACAAGAGTGCACACGCTGAAATGTCTCGCCTTCTTTACTAATCATTGATATTATGTTGATAGTCCTAAATATAAAGCTTAATTACAACTGCCACATAAACTTAACATTAACCAAAAAAACTCATCATTGACCAATGAACCATGAAAATGAGGTCAAGGTCAGATGAACCATGCCAGACAGGCATGTACAGCTAACCACTCTTCCATACAACAAATATAAAAAAAAAATCTGCGCGACTGACATACAGATCATAAATTCTTTCTATACACCAAATATAGTTGACCTAATGCATATAGTATTAGAAAAAAAGCAAAACTCAAAAACTTAACTTTGACCACTGAACCATGAAAATGAGATCAAGGTCAGATGAAATCTGCCAGTTGGACATGTTCACCTTACAGTCCTCCCATACACCGAATATTCAAGAGCTATTGCTTACACTATCTGAGTTAAGGACTTGACCACCACAATTTATGTAACACAACACATGGTTATTTGGAATAGCAGTTTATTAAAGCCCGTCTGGACCAGTGTCCATAACGGACGGTCTCCCTATACAGTCAAATGCATAAGTATATATACAAAATATAAACAGTGTAAAGGTTTCTATTAATTTGACCATTATAGTCTTAAATCAAAAGATAAAGGGATGAATATCTATTAAGTTGACTTTAATTGACATGTTTTGACCAACCTGGAAATTGATGTTTGAAGAATACACGTATGTCCAGTGTTTTAACTAATTGTTATTACTACATGTCACCACCTGGTCTGCATGTAAATATGTTATATGCAACGTAGCGGTCAATTGAACAACCTTTTACAAGGTCATGATTTTCTTAATAGATATTCCCCTGTATTTATTTTATTCAATTTAATAAACATTTTGAGAATATATAATCATAAATATTATTTTTTAAGCCCATCATATTGTCACATTTAACCTTGTTCACTAATCCATAAAATGAGGTCGAGGTCAAATGAAAACTGTCTGACGGGCATGAGGCCCGCAAGGTACGCACATACCAAATATAGTTATCTTTTACCGGTACTTATAATCAGAGAATTTAACATTACAAAAAATCTTAACTTTTTTCAAGTAGTCACTGAACCATGAAAATGAGGCCAAGGACATTGGACATGCGACTGACGGAAACTTTGTAACATGAGGCATCCATATACAAAGTATGAAGTATCCAGGTCTTCCAACTTCTAAAATATAAAGCTTTTAAGAACTTAGCTAACGCCGCCGTAGCCGCCGCCGCCACCGCCACCGACGGATCACTATCCCTATGTCGAGCTTTCTGCGACAAAAGTCGCAGGCTCGACAAAAACTGGTCACCATTGATCATATAAAATCTTACCTAAGACACAAATCAATTTTACATTTAAAGTTATTTTCCTTCCGCCTTTATTGATACGCGATACCATTCAAATGTTTATTTAAGTTTAGTTAGTTTCAGAAGGTTATTCGATTTTTAAACACACACACATATATGCAGTCCAAATATGGAAGAAACATCAATAATTTATGATTTTACAAGTTGCTAGTAACAACCATAGATAAATAAGCGGTAGCAATTGTTGCAAACGTATTTTTTCGAGGGGTCTTCACTCAAAGACATTACTAGTATATTGTCTTTAAAGGAGTGAAATATTTTTTTACATGCAAATCAAATATGTCAAAGATGGACCCAATTCGCAAAATAACGAATAGCGAGTGATTGTAACAGTTTTTCCATATGAAAACAGAAGTTTCACATCTTCCGGCTTGATAAAGTTGTGTATCTACTTACTCGGCACCGGAGGATTTAAAGAGTGATGCCCATTCATCCGTATCTAAAAACTCAGCTGTTAACATAGGGGCAAAGTCTGGGTATGTGAAACCTGGTCTGTAGTTTTTCTTCATGAATTCTACATATTTTGGGATCTTCTTTTCCTTCCAGAAACACCAAAACCATTCGTCATACACACTAGGAACAGAGTAGACACCCCAAACAACAAAAATTCCTATTTTAGCACTGTCATACCAAACTGGTAAAGGCCTTTTGTCTAAAGCTTCCCAGTTTGGAGGATAGAGTTTATCGCCTTTGTTCCATTGTTTTACGATGTTAAATTCCTCCACTATATGCTGGTCTTGACTGGTTAGTTCAACTGTGTATGGACATAACAATATCAATATCCATGGTAGAATATTAAAGTCTTTAATGTTCGGCATTTTCAAATAATAGTATATTCCACACTATTCTTACCTTTACATGTTTGTTATTACAAAATATCGATATAAATAAAAGGGAAATAACTGAAATACACCCAAGCTTCACTATGATACTAAACATAACTCAGGTATATCTTGTCAAGGTAGAGAATAAAACTATTCATCCGTAAACGATATTTAACTTTAAAATACACTAGAACACACCCGCGAAATCGCGGGCATTCAGAGCGGAGTTAAAAGTATGTAAAGTGTTGTTAGAAGTTTTATACCCCCTCCTTCATTTCCAAAATTCCCAATTTTTGGTTTTCTATCAATTTCAATATGAACATACATTTAGTATGTTATGAACATTTAAGTAAGGAGCCTGTAGTTCAGTGGTTGTCGTTTGTTTGTGTGTTACATATTTGTTTTTCGTTCCTTTTTTTGTACATAAATAAGGCCGCTAGTTTTCTCGTTTGAATTTTTTTACATCGACATTTCGGGGC
Organism: Mytilus galloprovincialis; assembly: GCF_965363235.1. Taxonomy (NCBI): domain Eukaryota; kingdom Metazoa; phylum Mollusca; class Bivalvia; order Mytilida; family Mytilidae; genus Mytilus; species Mytilus galloprovincialis. The sequence goes on from NC_134838.1 coordinate 104,825,753, forward strand.
CTTTTAAAGCTGAGTATGCGGTATGGGCTTTCCTCGTTGTTGAAGGCCGTACGGTGACCTATAGTCGTAAATTTCTGTGCCATTTTTGTCTCTTGTGGAGAGTTGTCTCAACATGGCAATCATACCACATCTTTTTTTTTTGTTCTCAATGAATTTTGTAAAATATTTAATGAATGGAGAATTTCAGAAAAGGTATCAAAAGTTCACATGAATAATTTTAGCGCTTATCTGTATATTACTATATAAATAAAGTGTATTTACTTTCAATTCTTAGTTTAGTAATCGATCCATGGTGGTCAATTGACATAGTATACAGACCCTCTCCATTTAATAAACTCTGAACAGAATTAAAATACACTTTATTCGTACTATTTGTTTGTTCAAAGTATACAGAAAAACGCAAACCGGAAGTATAATCTGACTTAAAATTTCGTCCAATGACGGGACAATATCCGGATGCCTTTTTTCTCGTTTTTCTCCCAAAATAACTCAATCTGGATAATCATATGAATGGATGACAAATGCGACTATGCACTGTACATATAGGACACAGAGTCGTGTTGATTAATTTATTGTGGAAAGAAGAGAAGCGACACCAAAAATGAGGTCTTCTCGTTTAATAGTATAGATTTTATATTTAGATGTGTGCGAAGAAATTACCTTTCTATAGTTAGTTCGTTCGTAAGTTAGTTTGATCAAAAGATGTTTTAAAAGTTACATTTTGAACGATGTTCCTTTTGACTGATGAAGAAACACTATTCATAAATTTTAGTGCATAATTTCGCGAGTTGAGATGATTATTTAAGCAGCTTACATCCCAGCTCCTTTGTTCTACAAGGGATGATCTGAGCCGGATCACCCCAGCTTGGGTTTCTTCGTTTTGCATGCAAATCCACAATAAAACTTTAAATTATTTATACCAAAAACTATCAAAATTTATGTAGAAACAAGAATGTGTCCCAAGTACACGGATGCTCCACCCGCACTTTCATTTTCTATGTTCAGTGGACCGTGGAAATGGAATAAAATCTCTAAATTGGCATTACTATTAGAAATATCATATCATAGGGAACATGTTTACTAAGTTTCAAGTTGACCTCAACTTCATCAAAAACTACCTCTTCAAAAAAACTTTAATCTAAAGCGGGACATGCGCACGAACGAACGGACGAACGAACGGACGGACGCACAGACCAGAAAACATAATGGGTCATAAAAATCCAGTGTCTATACTGGTATTCGAACTCAAGACCTTTAGCACATAGACCAACGAATAATAACCCAACACCAGAGATACAAACTCTCTGTTCATTTAACATATTTAAACATTGTGTCCGGGCTCATGAAGGGTATATACTAAATAGTAATATATAAAGTATATTATAATGATTGTGTGGCGTTCTAAACTATTTTTTATGAAGAGTGAATATTTTTATGCCCCACCTACGATAGTAGAGGGCATTATGTTTTCTGGTCTGTGCGTCCGTTCGTTCGTTCGTCCGTCTGTCCTTGCGTCCGTTCGTGCCGCTTCAGGTTAAAGTTTTTGGTCAAGGTAGTTTTTGATGAAGTTGAAGTCCAATCAACTTGAAACTCAGTACACATGTGCCCTATGATATGCTCTTTCTAATTGTAATGCCAAATTAGTGCTTTAACCCCAATTTCACAGTTCACTGAACATAGTAAATGATATTGCAAATTTCAGCTTAAAGTTTTTGGTCAAGGTCGTTTTTGATGAAGTTGAAGTCCAATCAACTTGAAACTTAGTATACATGTTCCCTGTGATATGATCTTTCTAATCTAAATACCAAATTAGAGTTTTTACCCCAAGTTCACGGTCCATTAAACACAGAAAATGATAGGGCGAGTGGGGCATCCGTGTACTATGGACACATTCTTGTTTTTATCTATTCTAGAACGGTTGGGATGTAAAATAATTAAAAAAAAAGTTAAGTACGTTTTAGAAACTTGAATGGCTATATAACAAGTGTACAATAACTTCCTTGTTAAAGAAAATATTTTGTATTATTTGTTCTTTGTTTAATTAAGTTGAGATATTTATAAGAAATACAATCATTTGCTACCATTATTTTCAAGGATAATTTAACCCATAATAAAATGAAGTATTTACGTTTGCAACCATGCTCATGCAATTTTATACCATCTTTTCCAATTTCTCAGAGAAAATATAAAACTAACAGTAATGGATCATCCCCTTCTGTCATTGCAGCTGACGATTGGGTGAACTCTTGGTCGACCTGCTGTCATAAAATTTAAGAAATCTCATAAAGATTGTTGATTAACTTTACGCACTGTAATAAACTATGCGGGTAATGCTGTTATCTTTCAAGAAGTTAAACTAAGCAGTCAAAATGTTTATCACAGATAAAAAGACCTTATTGTTTTTCTTCTGTTTTTTTTTCTTCCTGCATTTTTTTGACATGGCCTCTCCCCGTTTCTCTTGGAGTTATCAAGACCAAATATGGACCATCGGTAGATCTCATCACGAAGTATTTCCAGATGAGGCTGTGTAGGATTTCATCATCCCCTTTAGAAGTTATTTCCCTTTTATTGGTTTTTTTCGACATGCCCCCCCCCCTCGTTGTTTTTAAAGATATCATGACCTTATTTGGACAATAGTTAGATCTCATCATGATGTGTTACCATATGAGGCTGCTAAGGATTTCATCATTCTCTATGAGAGTTATGTCCCCTTGAAGCAATTTCTTTTGCATTTTTCTTAAAAAGTATTCCAGATAGAATCGATTTGAAAACGGCAACATGTACAAGACCAGATGGCAATGTTAATAAACATATACAATCATTTTGTTGTTAACCCTTATAAGGAGTTATTTCCCTTGAAAAAATATACACAATTTTTGAAAAATTGTTTCTCGAGAACCGGAAGTCGTAAAGACTTGGAACCTACACCAATAATCTTAAGTTCATGTGACCTTCAATTTGCACCCAAGGTTAAAGGTCACAGAGTGCAAAAAAAAAAAATTACGCTGCAATTTCAAGCTTGCATATTAAGAAAACGATAAGAGTTTGCTGCATACTTACAGCGTATATAATATTCCTCTCGACGAGCTCTACATTTTATACACTGAGCTCAAAAGTGTCCGACTGTCTGTTCAAAAGTTACGATGGAATGATTCTTAAAAGTATAAAATTGTGTGTATATCTTTTTAATGGTAACAGATATCAACTTACTATAAACTGCAAAAATGATCAGTAGTTTAAGACCTTCAATTTAGGGTCAATGTCATGTTATGATGAAATTTAACCTTGACCTTCAAAGTGTATTATGACCTTGACCTTGTGACATTTTAAAGGTCAAGTGGTCCTTAATTGAATGGTGGTAGTCTCATATTTCTACGACTTCCGGTTCTCAAGTTTTGTATTGCATCATATATTTGATGATTCATTTTGACCTTGATGAACCTTGGAATTGTCCCAAATTTTTTTCTACATTGTTGTTCTTCAACTTTAAATTATTTATCATTTAACAGATTTGAGATATCTATTGTCGTTTAAGAGATAATGCAGTTTCAAGTATTGCGAGCGGAGGCATGTATTTATGAATCAACAACAGGTTACCACTTAAAATGTTTAAGAAATTGAAGAGGTTAACATAGTTATATGTTTGACCAAATACCAAAAACATTTCATGGAAAAAAACCACCAAAAAATCAATTTGAAATTTTCATGTTTTGCATTGACTTTGTAAGTTGCATAAGTTCTATTTATATAATTGATATTGCATCATTTTTGGCACTTTGTCAAATGGTGTCGTCTGATATATCAAATTGAAGGTCTTAATAAACTCTACTTAAAAATGAAAATTTTAAACCCCTTTTTGATCCCAGGGGTAAGGGTGGGGTCATTTAGTGCAAAAAATTCAAACTTCTCAGATGGCTAGGTTGTTGCATATCAAATGAAAGTCCGTAAAGCGTACATTCAAATATCAAGTTGACGTCCTCAAAAAATGGGTTGGGTGGGGTATTGAGTGCAAAAAATAAATTTTCTTTTAAGATAGGGTTGTTGTATATCAAATGAAAGGTCATAATGTGTACATTTGAAATGTCAAGTTCCTGACCTAAAAAAAATAAGTTGGATGGGGTTATTAAGTGCAAAAATCAAAATTTCTAGAACATGGCGTTGTCGCATATCAAATGTAAGATCATCAAGTCTATGTTACATATATCATACTTCCGATCTCGAAAATGTAGGCGGATGAGGTCATTAAGTGTAAAAAGTGAAAAGTTTCAGAAGGTATGCTTGTCGTATATCAAACGAAAGATCGTACAAAGTACATTACGAAAACATCACTTTTACAGGAAAGAACTTTCAATTGTTTTACAAACAATTGAGATTGATATTTTTTGTTTTTCTTTTTTTTAGTAGTTAGACTTTGTTTCTTTAGAATTTTTTATCACTGGCTTGGATGGGGGATATTGTTACAAGGAAGGCTTTGGGTAACAATATTGTGGCGAATGTAACGCCATCTTTGATGGGATGGGTCGATAAGGTTTTGTCACTATAACCATACATGTTGTTTATGAATATGATTTATTGATTTCATTATACATGTTTTTCATTGTGTTGCTTCTACGGGGCGCCGAATGGGACTCTTGTGGTTTTGTACAAAATTCAATTCTGTCATAACAAAATCATTTTTGTCTTACAAAACTATGTGATACAGACTTGTTTTATGAGAACTTCAATTTTGTGATGACAAAATTCAGGTTTGTCATGACAAAATTCATTTTTGTAGACAAAATTCATTTTTGTCATGACAAAAGTCAATTTCCTCAAAAAGGTATGCAAATATAAACTTATTTGCATACAAAATTGACTTTTGTTATCTAATATGGAAATTAAAACACAAAAGTCAATTGTGTGAGACAAAATTCAATTTTGTGAGAAAAACTTGACTTTTGTGAGACAAAATTGACTTTTGTGAGACAAAGTAATTGACTTTTGTGAGACAAAATTGACTTTTGTGAGACAAATTTGACTTTTGTGAGACAAAATTGACTTTTGTGAGACAAAATTCAATTTTGTCTCACAAAAGTCAATTTTGTATGCAAATTTGTTTAGTTTGGATTCTGTGAACTAATTTGCATACAAAGTCGACTTTTGTGAGACAAAATTGACTTTCGTAAGACAAAATTGACTTTTGTGAGACAAAATTGACAATTGTGAGACAACATTGACTTTTGTGAGACAAAATTTGTAGTACGCTACACATTTTGTTAAACTGAACTCATTTTTGTTGAACAAAACTCACTTTTGTCCGTACAAAATTGAATTTTGAGTACAAAATCACAAGAGTCCCATTCGGCGCCCCGTAGCTTCTTCGTCATTTTAATTTTTAATAATAAATGACAGTTTTCAATTCTTAAATATTTGTTTGTTTGTCATTCTTTCATCCCATGGCCATCAAACAGAGCAAGCCTGTGTTGAAAAAAAATGATCTATAGTCTGTTAAAATGTGTTATGCTATATATTATATGTACTTGTTTGTTCTTAATAACATTAACGGTGCCAATTTTCCTGCATCAGATGCGCATTTCGACAATACATGTCTCTTCAGTGATGCTCGTGGCCAAAATATTTGATATCCAAAGCTTATATAAAAGATGAAGAGCTATTATCCAACAGCAACTTGCAACTTAATCATGATCGTTATATGTCATTACCCTTTGTGGGCCCTTGATTGGTTTATAGAGTGATGTTATGTTATGTTATATCACGTGTTCGAAATTTTGTGTGAGAGCAGTTAAACCGCGAAGCTAGTGATAGGACAACTACAGTATAAAGTAAGTAATGTGGCTTATTTATAATACCCTTCCTTTTTTCAAGCGGGTGGTATATATTTCTAATCCCTTAATTAATAAAAAAACACATCTATTTCTATTTTCTCTATCTGACATGTCCTGTCGTATGACTTTGTATTTTGCCACGTATATGGTGTCTGTACATCTTTGATACTGACTTTCTTTGATAAAGGGGACTCGGTGGCCGCGTGGTCTAAGTAGTTCATCTATTGTATCACTAGCATGTCAACACTCAGGTGTTCAATTCGAACCCCGCCGGCATGGTAGGTGCGTTTGACGCCAATCTTTATTTACAAGGATTGTCAGTTTTCCTGCCGAAGGTTGATGGTTCTAACCGAGAACTCCAGCTTTCTCCACCAATAAAAACTGACCGCCACGATTTATATAGAATAATGGAATTTTTGTTTTTGATACTGACTTTATAAGGCAAGAATATCAAGCGAGCCCGCTAGGGCGAGCTGATGAAGTCAGTATCAAAACATAAAATGCCATTATTCTTTTTATCGGCAACTTGTCATAACTGTAGTTTTTTTGTTGAGAATATGAAGTAAAATGAACTAACTAGTAAAATTGAGAATGGAAATGGGGAATGTGCCAAAGAGACAACAACCCGACCATAGAGCAGACAACAACACTATTGTGCTACTTTTACGCGTACAAAACGTTGGGATAGTCGTTCGGTTGTATGAATGACGTAGCGTGCATTTCATTGATAAATAGACGCGGATGGATTTGAGCACGCGACGTCGCTGCACTTATACATGACGTCATTGCCTAATATTTTCGTGTATCAAGTCCTGTCCATGATCTTGAAAATATTAGGCAGTAAGATCAAAGGGAAAATGTAAAAATTGCCGATAAAGCACAATAGTGCTGAAAGTGGCGTTTTAAAACCAACAAATAATCAATCAATCAATCCTCTGAGCAAAAATTTATTTAAAGAATATCACAGTTTTTTTTTGTAAAATTAGAAAATCCAACTGCATTCGTTATCAGTTAATATTCTTGCAAAATTAACGGACTTTTGCTAATTTTTAATAGCTCAAGACATGACTGTTTCCCAACATATATGCTTTTCAACGCTTTTGACTACATAAACGTGTAAACTAGTTCAGTTTCCATAAGAATGCAAGTGTTTTAAGTGGATCAGTCTGTTTATTTAGAAAAGAAAATTGTATTTGTTCTGTTTGTCTATGTTAGGTCCAGTCAGTTAATATAAATTGACAGACGTGAATACATGTGATGTATTTTTAGGAGTCCATATATAAGTAAACAGAAGAACAGAAACAATATTAAACATTAATCATGGAAGTCCAAAGAAGTCGTAAGATATGTTTGCATGGTAGATTTAAAATACAATTTATTTCAAAATTTGAAGCCTGGTAAAAGTAATATATAAATTGAAAGTAGATCAAACATTTACAAATCTTTATTAACCAACTAAGTACATTATTGCCAAAAATGACTGGTTATTAAAAATAACATATTTTCTGTAATGGCCCTGTTTTTCTGTAATGGCCCTGTTTTTTTCTGTAATGGCCCTGTTTTTTTGTAATGGCCCTGTTTTTCTGTAATGGCCCTGTTTTTTTCTGTAATGGCCCTGTTTTTCTGTAATGGCCCTGTATTAATGCCCGGTTTGTCTGTATAAAGCACAGTTAGGGTTTTTAATAAAGTTAATAAAATTAAGTTGTAAAGAGTATAATACTTTTTTGTATTTTATTTAATTTAGTAACCAGCAACCAACATTAAAGAACCATATATAGGGATCACTGTTCCTCCTGTTTTTCAACACATAACTTCTGTCAACTTAATATCTTGAATATTTGGTATATTAACACATACACTTTTATTCAGTTGGTTAATAAATGTATTAAGAAATGGGTGTTTTTATAATGGCTCTGTTATATGTCCTTGGTCAGTAATAATGGCCTCGGATGTCTGTAGTGGCCCTCGGCGTTGCCTCGGGCCATTACAGACTTCCTCGACCATTATAACAGACCTTGGACATATAACAGGGCCATTATAAAAACACCCATTCATTAATACTATAATAAATGCCGGTTTTCAAAAAGTTCCTTCAATTCCCTCTAGATTTTATTGAAAGATGTTTAATTGTCGTTTCAAAGTATTTCAATTTGCGAAGAAGTTACAATGTATAACACTTTACATTGGTTTCATTTTTTTTTTTTTTTTGCTTTCAAATACATAAATTGCTGAAAAAGTTTTACGTTTTTGTTTGTACCTGCATAAATTGATAAACACGTTTTCAAGGTTTTTAAAATTCAAATTATCTGTTCTTTAGAGTTTTTATAGTAAGATGCATTAAAATTGCATCATTCAAATAAATGCACCGTCTGAAATGCATATATTAATTTTTTTACATTTTCAGCAAAATATTATAAAATCAAGTAAATAAATAAATGGGGTTTGCCACATCTCTAGAGTAGCAACTCTCAAATACTTTTTTTATTTAACAAAAATACCTGTATGACTATTTCAATAGTTTATTTTACAATGTTATGTAAAATACTGTATGTTGTATCAATTATATATATGTTATGTGTATATGCCCCCCTGGGGACCTAATTTGGAAAATAAAATTTATCTTATCTTATCTTATCTTATCTTATCTTATCTATAATAAGTCATTTTGAAAACAACTTCTCAAACTGTTACGCTTCGCATGTTATGTTTGGTAGAGACATGCATACTTAACATTATATATAATAAATCAATATGTATTATGTTAAATTTAAAATGTAGTATTTTGTAGTCTTGACTACTCTGTCATTGTGAACAATGTATATGTAATGTCCTCATGTTACACAAACCTTGTGTCTGAGTGTAAATAAAGAATCTGAATCTGAAATTAAAGTCAAACTTAAAGACCCAACAGCCTATTTAATTCTACCAGAGATTTTTTCTTAAAATTTTGTGTCAAGGTATTTCCTGATTTTAGGAACAAAATATGATGAAACAAATTGGGAGTCACCGAATTCGTGTTGTCACTATCTATAGCAACCTCAAATTCGAGTATTCCCCAATATGAACATTTTTTGGTTGTTATTTAAAACTTCAAATAACCCATTAATATCGAACCTACAACCATATTTCTTTTTCTCACATTAAACTATAATTTAATTTTGAATGTAACGCGTCTTCTGATTGGCTGTCGTTATTTTGTTATCAGCCCATAGACATAATTAAGTCATGTGACCGTGACGTCATCAACGTTTTTTCATGGTTTTATACGGTTTAAAATGGAATTTATAATAAATTATAAGAAATGACTAATATTTTTTTCTGTCTAGTCAAAATAACACAAAAAAATGTGGTGCACACTGTGAAATAACCCGCCACGCGCGTTATTCAGTGTGCACCAATTTTTTTTTATGTTATTTCTTCATAGACAGAAAAAATATTACAGTCATTCCTTAAAAAGATTTGAATCTATCAATTCAAGATTCTAGAGTTTCATTAAACAAAAGATTAGAATCTATCAACTAAAGATTCTAGAACAATGGCGGATCCAGAGGGGGCGTAGAGGGCGTACCCCCCTTTTTGCTTGGACTTTTTTTTGTAAAAATTATTAATCATTAATTCGTGAAATTTGCCATTTCCCGTGTATTTTGTTTTTATGCGACATGTCTTAACTTATAACGATAATTATTGCTCGTAATACTGTAATATATTATTGGTTATGTCAACGTCATGTGATTCGCTAGTGCGTCAAAAAAAAAAACCGTCATTCAGTCATTTTGAAATTCAGATTACAGTAACACTTGCTTATGATGAAGGTGACATGCATGACACCTTCAAAGCAACAAAGGATTGAGCAAGAACGTACTGAGTGACTTCTATTTCATAATTCCACCAAACAGAAAGTAATACTCTATTACACTCTCGTGAAAGTTCCATAGCAATGTTATATAGCTACGAAAACATGTTTAATCCCAAAGGCCACAGCCTATAGATAACAAAGCTGAATAATGATCCCCAGTCAGTAAGCTGTAGATAGATTTTATGTCTTTTAAAAGTATGGACTGTTTGATTTGAGGGGCAATGATCTGAGAAGTTTGAGAGAAAAAATCTTACCCTGATTTTTGTCAATCAAAAATTCTGGTCGTCTGTATCTGGATTGAAAACATTAATTTTGTCCACTTATTTGCTATTAGAAACAAAAATTTCAAACATAATAGCATAAAATGAACATGATGAATAATAAACGGGTGTTATTTTTTGTTGCCGGGGTTTGCATGTAAATCCCATATCTGACCGGAATATTTGTTTCGCCGAACTGATATATTGAATACTTTTTTCAAGGCCCGATTGCAACCTGCCTGCTTGGTGTGGCCATTATGTCTCCATTTGTCGACTGTCATTCATAAATTCGTTGTCCTTTCAGACTCATTCGTAGACTTTGGTTAATTTGGAACCCTCACTTCCCTTGTTGGCTGAAACATTTCAACCAAACATTTGGACAAAAATTTTTTGTTTGTTTCTTATCTCGTGTCGGTCTATTGTAAATTTCATCGATAGCCCGGCGTCTATCTTGTTTTCAACAAATAATTGTGAGGTTTTACTAAATAAACAAACGAGAAATTTCCATGTCCATTTTTTACTGCCAACTCCCACATTTATTATATTAGTACATAGCATTTGATCTATCCAAACGTTTTATAATGGGAAAATACGGCATCAAAAATGTCCGACACTTACACTTTACAGCATTGAACTATAAAATATGCATGCCCAACTTCAGGAACCGTGTAAAAAGTTCATTGTACACTTATTTTATGTTTTTTAGCCTAAAAATGGGTTGGGTGGGGTATTGAGTGCAAAAAATAAATTTTCTTTTAAGATAGGGTTGTTGTATATCAAATGAAAGGTCATAATGTGTACATTTGAAATGTCAAGTTCCTGACCTAAAAAAAAATAAGTTGGATGGGGTTATTAAGTGCAAAAATCAAAATTTCTAGAACATGGCGTTGTCGCATATCAAATGTAAGATCATCAAGTCTATGTTACATATATCATACTTCCGATCTCGAAAATGTAGGCGGATGAGGTCATTAAGTGTAAAAAGTGAAAAGTTTCAGAAGGTATGCTTGTCGTATATCAAACGAAAGATCGTACAAAGTACATTACGAAAACATCACTTTTACAGGAAAGAACTTTCAATTGTTTTACAAACAATTGAGATACTAGTTTTTGATATTTTTTGTTTTTCTTTTTTTTAGTAGTTAGACTTTGTTTCTTTAGAATTTTTTATCACTGGCTTGGATGGGGGATATTGTTACAAGGAAGGCTTTGGGTAACAATATTGTGGCGAATGTAACGCCATCTTTGATGGGATAGGTCGATAAGGTTTTGTCACTATAACCATACATGTTGTTTATAAATATGATTTATTGATTTCATTATACATGTTTTTCATTGTGTTGCTTCTACGGGGCGCCGAATGGGACTCTTGTGGTTTTGTACAAAATTCAATTCTGTCATAACAAAATCATTTTTGTCTTACAAAACTATGTGATACAGACTTGTTTTATGAGAACTTCAATTTTGTGATGACAAAATTCAGGTTTGTCATGACAAAATTCATTTTTGTAGACAAAATTCATTTTTGTCATGACAAAAGTCAATTTCCTCAAAAAGGTATGCAAATATAAACTTATTTGCATACAAAATTGACTTTTGTTATCTAATATGGAAATTAAAACACAAAAGTCAATTGTGTGAGACAAAATTCAATTTTGTGAGAAAAACTTGACTTTTGTGAGACAAAATTGACTTTTGTGAGACAAAGTAATTGACTTTTGTGAGACAAAATTGACTTTCGTGAGACAAATTTGACTTTTGTGAGACAAAATTGACTTTTGTGAGACAAAATTCAATTTTGTCTCACAAAAGTCAATTTTGTATGCAAATTTGTTTAGTTTGGATTCTGTGAACTAATTTGCATACAAAGTCGACTTTTGTGAGACAAAATTGACTTTCGTAAGACAAAATTGACTTTTGTGAGACAAAATTGACAATTGTGAGACAACATTGACTTTTGTGAGACAAAATTTGTAGTACGCTACACATTTTGTTAAACTGAACTCATTTTTGTTAAACAAAACTCACTTTTGTCCGTACAAAATTGAATTTTGAGTACAAAATCACAAGAGTCCCATTCGGCGCCCCGTAGCTTCTTCGTCATTTTAATTTTTAATAATAAATGACAGTTTTCAATTCTTAAATATTTGTTTGTTTGTCATTCTTTCATCCCATGGCCATCAAACAGAGCAAGCCTGTGTTGAAAAAAATGATCTATAGTCTGTTAAAATGTGTTATGCTATATATTATATGTACTTGTTTGTTCTTAATAACATTAACGGTACCAATTTTCCTGCATCAGATGCGCATTTCGACAATACATGTCTCTTCAGTGATGCTCGTGGCCAAAATATTTGATATCCAAAGCTTATATAAAAGATGAAGAGCTATTATCCAACAGCAACTTGCAACTTAATCATGATTGTTATATGTCATTACCCTTTGTGGGCCCTTGATTGGTTTATAGAGTGATGTTATGTTATGTTATATCACGTGTTCGAAATTCTGTGTGAGAGCAGTTAAACCGCGAAGCTAGTGATAGGACAACTACAGTATAAAGTAAGTAATGTGGCTTATTTATAATACCCTTCCTTTTTTCAAGCGGGTGGTATATATTTCTAATCCCTTAATTAATAAAAAAACACATCTATTTCTATTTTCTCTATCTGACATGTCCTGTCGTATGACTTTGTATTTTGCCACGTATATGGTGTCTGTACATCTTTGATACTGACTTTCTTTGATAAAGGGGACTCGGTGGCCGCGTGGTCTAAGTAGCTCATCTATTGTATCACTAGCATGTCAACACTCAGGTTGTCAATTCGAACCCCGCCGGCATGGTAGGTGCGTTTGACGCCAATCTTTATTTACAAGGATTGTCAGTTTTCCTGCCGAAGGTTGATGGTTCTAACCGAGAACTCCAGCTTTCTCCACCAATAAAAACTGACCGCCACGATATATATAGAATAATGGAATTTTTGTTTTTGATACTGACTTTATAAGGCAAGAATATCAAGCGAGCCCGCTAGGGCGAGCTGATGAAGTCAGTATCAAAACATAAAATGCCATTATTCTTTTTATCGGCAACTTGTCATAACTGTAGTTTTTTTGTTGAGAATATGAAGTAAAATGAACTAACTAGTAAAATTGAGAATGGAAATGGGGAATGTGCCAAAGAGACAACAACCCGACCATAGAGCAGACAACAACACTATTGTGCTACTTTTACGCGTACAAAACGTTGGGATAGTCGTTCGGTTGTATGAATGACGTAGCGTGCATTTCATTGATAAATAGACGCGGATGGATTTGAGCACGCGACGTCGCTGCACTTATACATGACGTCATTGCCTAATATTTTCGTGTATCAAGTCCTGTCCATGATCTTGAAAATATTAGGCAGTAAGATCAAAGGGAAAATGTAAAAATTGCCGATAAAGCACAATAGTGCTGAAAGTGGCGTTTTAAAACCAACAAATAATCAATCAATCAATCCTCTGAGCAAAAATTTATTTAAAGAATATCACAGTTTTTTTTTGTAAAATTAGAAAATCCAACTGCATTCGTTATCAGTTAATATTCTTGCAAAATTAACGGACTTTTGCTAATTTTTAATAGCTCAAGACATGACTGTTTCCCAACATATATGCTTTTCAACGCTTTTGACTACATAAACGTGTAAACTAGTTTAGTTTCCATAAGAATGCAAGTGTTTTAAGTGGATCAGTCTGTTTATTTAGAAAAGAAAATTGTATTTGTTCTGTTTGTCTATGTTAGGTCCAGTCAGTTAATATAAATTGATAGACGTGAATACATGTGATGTATTTTTAGGAGTCCATATATAAGTAAACAGAAGAACAGAAACAATATTAAACATTAATCATGGAAGTCCAAAGAAGTCGTAAGATATGTTTGCATGGTAGATTTAAAATACAATTTATTTCAAAATTTGAAGCCTGGTAAAAGTAATATATAAATTGAAAGTAGATCAAACATTTACAAATCTATAAATGTCGGTTTTCAAAAAGTTCGTTCAATTCCCTCTAGATTTTATTGAAAGATGTTTAATTGTCGTTTCAAAGTATTTCAATTTGTGAAGAAGTTACAATGTATAACACTTTACTTTGGTTTCATTTTTTTTTTGCTTTCAAATACATAAATTGCTGAAAAAGTTTTACGTTTTTGTTTGTACCTGCATAAATTGATAAACACGTTTTCAAGGTTTTTAAAATTCAAATTATCTGTTCTTTAGAGTTTTTATAGTAAGATGCATTAAAATTGCATCATTCAAATAAATGCACCGTCTGAAATGCATATATTAATTTTTTACATTTTCAGCAAAATATTATAAAATCAAGTAAATAAATAAATGGGGTTTGCCACATCTCTAGAGTAGCAACTCTCAAATACTTTTTTTATTTAACAAAAATACCTGTATGACTATTTCAATAGTTTATTTTACAATGTTATGTAAAATACTGTATGTTGTATCAATTATATATATGTTATGTGTATATGCCCCCCTGGGGACCTAATTTGGAAAATAAAATTTATCTTATCTTATCTTATCTTATCTTATCTATTATAAGTCATTTTGAAAACAACTTCTCAAACTGTTACGCTTCGCATGTTATGTTTGGTAGAGACATGCATACTTAACATTATATATAATAAATCAATATGTATTATGTTAAATTTAAAATGTAGTATTTTGTAGTCTTGACTACTCTGTCATTGTGAACAATGTATATGTAATGTCCTCATGTTACACAAACCTTGTGTCTGAGTGTAAATAAAGAATCTGAATCTGAAATTAAAGTCAAACTTAAAGACCCAACAGCCTATTTAATTCTACCAGAGATTTTTTCTTAAAATTTTGTGTCAAGGTATTTCCTGATTTTAGGAACAAAATATGATGAAACAAATTGGGAGTCACCGAATTCGTGTTGTCACTATCTATAGCAACCTCAAATTCGAGTATTCCCCAATATGAACATTTTTTGGTTGTTATTTAAAACTTCAAATAACCCATTAATATCGAACCTACAACCATATTTCTTTTTCTCACATTAAACTATAATTTAATTTTGAATGTAACGCGTCTTCTGATTGGCTGTCGTTATTTTGTTATCAGCCCATAGACATAATTAAGTCATGTGACCGTGACGTCATCAACGTTTTTTCATGGTTTTATACGGTTTAAAATGGAATTTATAATAAATTATAAGAAATGACTAATATTTTTTTCTGTCTAGTCAAAATAACACAAAAAAATGTGGTGCACACTGTGAAATAACCCGCCACGCGCGTTATTCAGTGTGCACCAATTTTTTTTTATGTTATTTCTTCATAGACAGAAAAAATATTACAGTCATTCCTTAAAAAGATTTGAATCTATCAATTCAAGATTCTAGAGTTTCATTAAACAAAAGATTAGAATCTATCAACTAAAGATTCTAGAACAATGGCGGATCCAGAGGGGGCGTAGAGGGCGTACCCCCCCCCCCCCTTTTTGCTTGGACTTTTTTTTGTAAAAATTATTAATCATTAATTCGTGAAATTTGCCATTTCCCGTGTATTTTGTTTTTATGCAACATGTCTTAACTTATAACGATAATTATTGCTCGTAATACTGTAATATATTATTGGTTATGTCAACGTCATGTGATTCGCTAGTGCGTCAAAAAAAAAACCGTCATTCAGTCATTTTGAAATTCAGATTACAGTAACACTTGCTTATGATGAAGGTGACATGCATGACACCTTCAAAGCAACAAAGGATTGAGCAAGAACGTACTGAGTGACTTCTATTTCATAATTCCACCAAACAGAAAATAATACTCTATTACACTCTCGTGAAAGTTCCATAGCAATGTTATATAGCTACGAAAACATGTTTAATCCCAAAGGCCACAGCCTATAGATAACAAAGCTGAATAATGATCCCCAGTCAGTAAGCTGTAGATAGATTTTATGTCTTTTAAAAGTATGGACTGTTTGATTTGAGGGGCAATGATCTGAGAAGTTTGAGAGAAAAAATCTTACCCTGATTTTTGTCAATCAAAAATTCTGGTCGTCTGTATCTGGATTGAAAACATTAATTTTGTCCACTTATTTGCTATTAGAAACAAAAATTTCAAACATAATAGCATAAAATGAACATGATGAATAATAAACGGGTGTTATTTTTTGTTGCCGGGGTTTGCATGTAAATCCCATATCTGACCGGAATATTTGTTTCGCCGAACTGATATATTGAATACTTTTTTCAAGGCCCGATTGCAACCTGCCTGCTTGGTGTGGCCATTATGTCTCCATTTGTCGACTGTCATTCATAAATTCGTTGTCCTTTCAGACTCATTCGTAGACTTTGGTTAATTTGGAACCCTCACTTCCCTTGTTGGCTGAAACATTTCAACCAAACATTTGGACAAAAATTGTTTGTTTGTTTCTTATCTCGTGTCGGTCTATTGTAAATTTCATCGATAGCCCGGCGTCTATCTTGTTTTCAACAAATAATTGTGAGGTTTTACTAAATAAACAAACGAGAAATTTCCATGTCCATTTTTTACTGCCAACTCCCACATTTATTATATTAGTACATAGCATTTGATCTACCCAACCGTTTTATAATGGGAAAATACGGCATCAAAAATGTCCGACACTTACACTTTACAGCATTGAACTATAAAATATGCATGCCCAACTTCAGGAACCGTGTAAAATGTTCATTGTACACTTATTTTATGTTTTTTAGCCTAAAAAGGTCCAAAAAAAAATTCGCCTCGCTCCGCTTTGCGAAATTCAATTTACTTCGCCCACCCTTTCCAAAATCCTGGATTCGCCCCTGTACTCTGACACAAAACAGTGCTTTTGATGTCATTGTTTACTTAAAACAAATATGCAGAAATGAAACTTTTGGTGAAAGGAAATATATTTAGACCATTTTGAGTCAAAATTCACTTGTCTATGAGTTTGCGTTAAAAAAAATCAGGATCAATGCGCTACATAGTACACTAATTTAAGATTTCCAGAAAACCGGTAGTTTGGTAGTACCTGTGTTTTTAAGATCAGAAATTTCATATAAGACTTTAAACATTGGTTGAAAATTGGCATGTAGAAAGGTGATACATGTACAATTCAGGATATACTTGGTTTCCTTGAAGTTAAACTTAAGGTAAAATATTTAGATAGCTGTGAAAATTGCAAGATTTGGTTGAACAGATAGGGATTTTTAATTGGTGGTCTGACACCTTTATTTTCGTTTTCCTCCCAAAATAAGCCAAACTGAATAATCATAGGAAAAGATGACAAATGCGACTAATATAAAAAAGAAGATGTGGTATAATTGCCAATGAGACAACTTTCCACAAAAGACCAAAATAACACAGACATTAACAATTATAGGTCACCGTACGGCCTTCAACAATGAGCAAAGCCCATACCGCATAGTGAGCTATAAAAGGCCCCGATAAGACAACGTAAAACAATTCAAGCGAGAAAACTAACGGCCTTATTTATGTAAAAAAATGAACGAAAAACAAATATGCAACACATAAACAAACGACAACCACTGAATTACAGGCTCCTGACTTGGGACAGGCACATACATAAATAATGTGGCGGGGTTAAACATGTTAGCGGGATCCCAACCCTCCCCCTAACATGGGACAGTGGTATAACAGTACAACATAAGAACGAACTATAAAAATCAGTTGAAAAAGGCTTAACTCATCAGATGGACAAAAATAAGCCTATATAAAACACAGAGGCATGATGATTAATTTATTGTAGAAGGAAGACAAGCGACACACAAAATGAGGTCTTCTCGTTTATTAGTATAGATACTCTAACTTTTTTTTTCCAGTACTTTGTATATTCCCATCCCTGTTTCAGTTGAATTATTGTCAGCTTATTCTAATATGTGCATGTTTTCTGGCACGTTTGAAATAAATGCAATTCATCTAATGTTCTGTTGAATGTATATTTACACAATCATGTAATTATAAACATTTAGCATGTTTTAAAAAACAGGAAAAATGTTTATAAGTGCAACACACGGTATTTTTGGACAAGAAATCAATTTTTCTTACTTTTAAAATTCAAATGAAGTAAAACAAGAAATCAATCTGGTTGACGCAACAATGACAATCTGTTACACAGAATAATAGTGGTGCATTTCTTTCCAGTGGGTCTCAATCAACACTGATTTACAGAAATCTTGGTAAGAATTTAGTCTTAGATGCTTGATTTTTTTTTTATAAGTTGTTATATATATTGGTTTTAAACAAGCTGTCAGTAACTGCGTACAGTGGCGGATCCAGAGGAGGCGTAGAGGGCGTACGCCCCCTTTTGTTTGGACTTTTTTTTGTAAAAAGGTTAATAAGACTAGACTTCGTGAACTTTGCCATTTCTCGTGTATTTAATTTTTATGAGACAATTCTTTACATATAAAGATTTTTTTTTTTCGCCAGTATTTACTGATTATGTCAAAAGTAAAATGACAAAATACGGAACTCCGAGGAAAATTCAAAACGTAAAGTCCATAATCAAATGGCAAATTCAAATGATAAAACACATCAAACGAATGGACAACAGCTGCCATATTCCTGACTTGGTACAGTCATTTTCAAATGTAGAAAATGATGGATTGAACCTGGTTTTATAAACTTCTCACTTAGACCCGTTCACACTAGGACATTTTTACCGATTTAAACTAGACCGGTTCACTTTAGATCGATTTAAGGGCCAATGTGAACGCTTTGAATCGATCTTCAATCGGTCTAAACTAAAAGACCAAAAGAGGTAGTTTAGTTTGAATCGATCTAAAGTAAACCGATCTTACTTTAAATGTGAACGCAGAGATCGGTTTAAACTAGTACGATTAAATCGAAAATAACGTATGCGCATGTACAGCGCCAAAACTATCTAAGACGTTCATGGTTTAACCCATATTTCTCTGTTTACAGACATTTAAAACAAACTGAAAACATTTTGTCTTCGCCATCGCATAGATTTGCAAAATCTGTGTCTTCTTTTCTTATGATGATTTTTTTTTCTTTTCAGGAACCGCAATATTTCGTCATGTTGTAACTTTGTTACTACAGATATGTTTTTCAAAATTAAAGAAAACGGCAATAACATCTGTACCAAAATGTTAACTTCTGATTCAGGAGAAACAATAACTTTGTCCATTTTTTTTTCAAGTGTGTGTGTCAGATTAGACACAGGTACAGTATTCGACAATCGATTGAATAGACAGTTTAAAAAAATTACTATCTATTGTATAGTCAACTCAAATCAATTGACTTCTGCTGTAGGATCAATCAATTGTTGTCGGTTTATTACTATAATTTGTAGTCAATTCAGTGAATCTATTCAATCAACCCTTTATTTTTAAAGTTAATTGTATTCAATCGTTACGATCGATTAAGAGTTGATCAACTCAGTCAACTCATTCTTTTGTATTTCAAGGGTCAGTATCGTATCGATCGTGTTCAATCGTTACGATCGTTTAAGAGTTGATAAACTCGATCAACTCTATCTTTTGTATTACAAGGGTCACGATCGTATCGGTCGTGTTCAATCGTTACGATCGATTAAGAGTTGATCAACTCAAACAACTGTATCTTTTGCATTTCGAGTGTCACGATCGTATCGATCGTGTTCAATCGTTACGATCGATTAGTTGAGCAACTCAATCAACTCTATCTTTTTTTTTATTTCAAGGGTCACGATCGTATCGATCGTATTCAACTCAAACAACTCTATCTTTTGCATTTCGAGTGTCACGATCGTATTCAATCGTTAGGATCGATTAAGAGTTGATCAACTCAATCAACTCTATCTTTTTTTATTTCAAGGATCACGATCGTATCGATCGTGTTCAATCGAATACGATCAATTAACATTTAATCAACTCAATCAACTATATCCTTTCCTTTTCAATGGTCACGATCGCATCGATCGTATTCAATCGTAACAATCTTTTAAAAGATTATCAACTCAATCAACTTTATCATTTGTTTTTCAGTGGTCTAGATCGTATCGATCGTATTCAACCTTTATGATTAAAAGTTCATCAACTCAACCAACTGTAACATTTTTATTTCCAAGGTCACAATCGTATCGTGTTGGTTCAATCATTACGATGAATTAAAAGTACATCAAGTCAACCAACTCTATCATTTGTTTTTCAAGGGTAACGATCGTATCATATTCAATCGTGACGATCAATAAAGAGTTAATGAACTCAATCAACTGTATCAGTTTCAACCCTAATTCTTACCATAACTCTTACCATAACCATAACACTATCCCTAACACTAACCCTAACGCAGATGTAAATGGAATATAACAGCCTGCATTAATTAATTCTTCAGTAAACATAAAAAAAAACTAATTTGTCTAACACTTAATATTACCTATTCTTATAAATAAACCTCAAAAACTTGGTTGTGAAGGTAAACGAGGCAAATTTAATTATTATCTTCCAATTAACTAGTTGTAAACTCAAGCTGTTAAACATTTTGAATTATAGTATGTAATTGTATATATAAAATGGCAACAAATGTTCCGCTCCTTCGTCACTCGGGCAGCGGACTTGGCAATTTAAAAAGACATTGACGAAGTAATAAGTTGTGCTTTCGCATGATACTTTTTAATTATTTTCAGCATACAATGGGTCTCTATAGTACAACATTTACTTGGTATTACAAAATGTACATATAAATGGCTGTTACATTTCAATCCTTTCATAACAAGAATGTGTCCACAGTACACGGATGCCCCACTCGCACTATCATTTTCTATGTTTAAAGGACTGTGAAATTGGAATAAATTCTCTAATTTGGCATTAAAATTAGAATGATCTTATCAAAGGGAACATGTATACTAAGTTTCAAGTTGATTGGACTTCTACTTTATCAAAAACTACCTTGACCAAAAACTTTAACCTGAAATTTGCACTATCATTTTCTATGTTCAGTGAACCGTAAAATTGGGGTCAAAACTCTAATTTGGCATTTAAATTAGAAAGATCATATCATAGGGCACATGTATACTAAGTTTCAAGTTGATTGGACTTCAACTTCATCAAAAACTACCTTGACCAAAAACTTTAACCTGAAGCCAAAAACTTTAACCTGAAATTTGCACTATCATTTTCTATGTTCAGTGAACCGTAAAATTGGGGTCAAAACTCTAATTTGGCATTTAAATTAGAAAGATCATATCATAGGGCACATGTATACTAAGTTTCAAGTTGATTGGACTTCAACTTCATCAAAAACTACCTTGACCAAAAACTTTAACCTGAAGCCAAAAACTTTAACCTGAAATTTGCACTAACATTTTCTATGTTCAGTGGACCGTGAAATTGGGGTAAAATCTCTTATTTGGCATTAAAATTTGAAAGATCATATCATAGGGAACATGTGTACCAAGTTTGAAGTCGATTGGACTTCAACTTCATCAAAAACTACCTCGACCAAAAACTTTAACCTGAAGCGGGACAGACGGACGAACGAACGAACGAACGAACAGACGGACGGACGAACGGACGCACAGACCAGAAAACATAATGCCCCTCTACTATCGTAGGTGGGGCATAAAAATATAACTTGACGCATTTTGTCTTTTTTTTGTGTAACTTATAAAGCTTTAGAAATTGATATAGTCACTATTAACTGTATAAACCCTGAAACAATTACATTTAATTTTATGCAAATGTCCTTGGTCAGAAGTCTGCTGTACAGTAGTTGTCGTTGCTGTTATGGTAAGGTTCATAAGTGTTTCTCGTTTCTCATTTTGTATACAAATTAGGCTGCTGCTTTTCCTGTTTAAATTGTTTTTATGCCCCACCTACGATAGTAGAGGGGCATTATGTTTTCTGGTCTGTGCGTCCGTTCGTCCGTCTGTTCGTTCGTTCGTCTGTTCGTTCGTCCGTCTGTCCCGCTTCAGGTTAAAGTTTTTGGTCAAGGTAGTTTTTGATGAAGTTGAAGTCCAATCAACTTGAAACTTAGTACACATGTTCCTTATGATATGATCTTTCTAATTTAAATGCCAAATTAGAGTTTTGACCCCAATTTTACGGTTCACTGATAGAAAATGATAGTGCAAATTTCAGGTTAAAGTTTTTGGCTTCAGGTTAAAGTTTTTGGTCAAGGTAGTTTTTGATGAAGTTGAAGTCCAATCAACTTGAAACTTAGTATACATGTGCCCTATGATATGATCTTTCTAATTTAAATGCCAAATTAGAGTTTTGACCCCAATTTTACGGTTCACTGAACATAGAAAATGATAGTGCAAATTTCAGGTTAAAGTTTTTGGTCAAGGTAGTTTTTGATGAAGTTGAAGTCCAATCAACTTGAAACTTAGTATACATGTGCCCTATGATATGATCTTTCTAATTTAAATGCCAAATTAGAGTTTTGACCCCAATTTTACGGTTCACTGAACATAGAAAATGATAGTGCAAATTTCAGGTTAAAGTTTTTGGCTTCAGGTTAAAGTTTTTGGTCAAGGTAGTTTTTGATGAAGTTGAAGTCCAATCAACTTGAAACTTAGTATACATGTGCCCTATGATATGATCTTTCTAATTTAAATGCCAAATTAGAGTTTTGACCCCAATTTTACGGTTCACTGAACATAAAAAATGATAGTGCAAATTTCAGGTTAAAGTTTTTGGCTTCAGGTTAAAGTTTTTGGTCAAGGTAGTTTTTGATGAAGTTGAAGTCCAATCAACTTGAAACTTAGTATACATGTGCCCTATGATATGATCTTTCTAATTTAAATGCCAAATTAGAGTTTTGACCCCAATTTTACGGTTCACTGAACATAGAAAATGATAGTGCAAATTTCAGGTTAAAGTTTTTGGTCAAGGTAGTTTTTGATGAAGTTGAAGTCCAATCAACTTGAAACTTAGTATACATGTGCCCTATGATATGATCTTTCTAATTTAAATGCCAAATTAGAGTTTTGACCCCAATTTTACGGTTCACTGAACATAGAAAATGATAGTGCAAATTTCAGGTTAAAGTTTTTGGTCAAGGTAGTTTTTGATAAAGTAGAAGTCCAATCAACTTGAAACTTAGTATACATGTTCCCTTTGATAAGATCATTCTAATTTTAATGCCAAATTAGAGAATTTATTCCAATTTCACAGTCCTTTAAACATAGAAAATGATAGTGTGAGTTGGGCATCCGTGTACTGTGGACACATTCTTGTTCACTAGTCATTTTGGGCCCTTGATAGCTTGCAGTTCGGTGTGAGTCAATGTGTGTTGAAGTCCGGTGTGAGCCAATGCGTGTTGAAGTCCGTACTTTAACCCGTAATTGTTAACTTTATATATATACATTGTTATTTAGATGGAGAGTTGTCTCAATGGCACTAATACCACAACTTCTTATTTATATGTATATATAAAAACTAACAAATCCTTGCAAAAAATACATAATAGTATACTATTTGCAGTTATAATTATATGAAAACCGTTTTATATTACTTATTTCCACCTATGTTGTCGAATGCACAAGTCTTTTTGGATTGCGCTTCACCAGAGCCTTCCATTGGAAATAATTAAGTTGTTGCATTTCTTATTAAGTTGATTGAGTTGAAATTTGTGATCAATAGTATCGATCGTTACGATCAAGTGTTTGTAATTTCGTATTGAGTTGATGAGTTGATTTTTGGTAATCAATCGTGATCAATCGTATCGATCGTTGCGATCGAGTCGTTGTATTCAGTATTGAGTTGATTGAGTTGATTTTTGGTAATCAATCGTGATCAATCGTATCGATCGTTACGATTGAGTGTTTGTATTTCGTATTGAGGTGATTGAGTTGATTTTTGGTAATCAATCGTGATCAATCGTATCGATCGTTACGATCGAGTCGTTGTATTTCGTATTGAGTTGGTTGAGTTGATATATGATAATCAATCTTATCGATTGTTACGATTGAGTGTTTGTATTTCGTATTGAGTTGATTGAATTGATTTTTGGTAATCAATCGTGATCAATCGTATCGATCGTTACGATCGAGTGTTTGTATTTAGTATTGAGTTGATTGAGTTGATTTTTGGTAATCAATCGTGATCAATTGTATCGATCGTTACGATCAAGTGTTTGTATTTCGTATTAAGTTGATTGAGTTGATATTTGGTAATCAATCGTGATCAATCATATTGATCATTACTATCGAGTGTTTGTATTTCGTATAGAGTTGATATTATATAATCTATCGTAACGATCTATGGTTTGTACTTTTTAGTTAGTTGATAGAATTGAAAACTAATTATCAATCGTGATCAATCGTATCAATCGATGTTTTAAAGTCAATTGTTATCGTATCAATCGATTGTCGAATACTGTACCTTAATGTGAACGCAGTGGATCGGTTTAGACCGATAGAGATCGTTATGATTAAAGATAATGTGCACGCTAACTGGTTTTAATTAGATCGATTCAAATTAGATCGATTGAAAAAAATGCTAACTGTGAACGGGGTCTTTTATGACAGTCGCATCACAGTAGAGTGATTCGGTATGGTTGAGTTGACTAGTTTGTCGAAAAAACGTCACTCAGTCATTTTGAAATTAAAATTACAGGAACACATTTGCAATTCTGAGCATGAAAAATCATGACACCTTCAAAGCGACAAACGAGTTAGCAAGAACGTATTTACTTCTATTTCACAATTCAACCAAACAGAAAGTTATACTCTGTTATACTCTCATGAAAAAAAAAGTTCCACATTAATATCATTTACCTACGAAATTATGTTTAACCCCAAACGCCCGCGCCTATCTTAAAATTACATAGCTGAATAACTATCCCCAGTCAGTATAAGCTCTGGATAGATTTAAAGTGCAAGGTACGAACCATTTGTTGGAGGAGGCAGTCTGAGATATTTGAGAGAACAAATCTTACTCTACTTTTTGCCTTAAACTAAAAATTCTGGCCGTATTTGGATCGAAAAAAATAATCTTGTCCACTTTTTGGCTAATAGAAACGAAAATTTCCAACAGAATAATATAGCATTAAATGAACATAATGAATAAAAAACGGACGTATTTTTTTGGGGACGAGGGTTTGCATGAACTGAATACTTTTATCAAGATCAGACTGCAATCTACCTGCTGGGTGTGGCCTTTATGTCTCCATTTGTCAACCGTCATTCATAAATTCGTTGTCATTTCAGACTCATTCATAGCCTTTGGTTAATTTTCAATTTTGTTGGGTAAAACATCAACCAACCATTTGTATAAATATTGCTTGTTTGTCTTTTTTAACTCGTGTAGCTCGTATTGTAAAATTCATCGAATAGCGGCGTGTATCTTGTTTACAACAAGAAATCTGTGAGTTTATGCTAACTTAACATACAACAAGCGAGATTTTTCCATGTCTATTTTTCACTGAAAAGTCCCACATCAAATATATCAGTTCATAGCTTTTGACCCATAATATCATTTTATGATAGACAATTTATGGGGAGAATACAACATCAAAAATGTCCAACCCTTATACAGCAACTGTAAGATATGCATGCCCACGTCACGAACCGTTTAAAAAGTGCATTTTACACTTAATTTATGTTTTTTAGCAAAAAAAAGTCCCAAAAAAATTTTCGGCTCGCTCCGCTCGGCGAATTTAGAAAAACTTCGCCCCCCCCCCCCCTTTGCAAATTCCTGGATCCGCCCCTGTAGAGTTTATGTTCCTATGTGTTTTGATCTTGGAAAAGTTGATTTATTTTATTCCCGCCAAAAATAATATGAAAGAAAGAAAAACTTTTTCCAGTATTAAAATATATCTACCAGAGATTTTAAATATAGCCCAAAAAAGTATATGTCACCGACCTTTTAAAAAGGTTATGAGTAATTTTCGTGTTTTTTCTCAATTGTTGGTAGTATCTTTCGTGTTCATTTTTATGTTATTTTCGCTACCTATTTGCGGCGCCCAATCCCAGTTTTCTTGACAAAACCAGAGACATATAATACAATATTATATGTCTCTGACAAAACGTATTTCGACGCGTATTTTATATTGGTATCTGTGAAATGCGCGAAATGGAACGTTATACAATTTGCCTCTATTTGCCAAGAAGAAAACAACGTCATAGAGATTTCATGTCACAATCCAGTTGCGTTAGCTAATGCGCATAAATAATAGGCTGTTCTCCGGCGCAGAGTTCATATCCGTTCCATACATGCTCCGCAATACTGCACTAAAATGACCTCTGCCATACATTGTTCGGGGTGCTATAAACAGTTTCGTATAAAAAAAATAGGGGTTATTCTCCGACTAAAAATAACCATGGAGGGAATCCCTGTTTATTTACTCAATTAGTGAAAAAGTATCATGTTTTTTGTATTTGATTGTAAAAATTAGTTAATAAGCTTTCAATTAAAACAGGTTCAATGATTGAAATAATTTTAAAAATTCTATTAACTTTACATGTTTTGAGGGGAGACAACACTGTAAACATCCTGTTTTTTTGGCAGTGAAAATTGAAAACTTATTTGCAGCCACTGTAGCTCTTTTTGGAGCAGTAAACCGTACCCTGAAACAAGATTTTTTTGAAAGGCCAGGTAAAAACCTACAAATTTCATACAGTTTTGATTATGTAAAATGTGCATGGATCATGTCTTCATGGGTGTGCACATGACCTGGTTTCAAGTTTTTTATGTTCAAATTAGACCTTTTTCCCCCATGTTCATTGGATGGAATATTTTTAATATATCATAGTAAAAGTACACATTATTTTTATTTCATTATAAACTAGAGAACCTTCTGATTCCAGTGATATCTAGTTGTATACAAGTATCTTTATTAATCAGTCCACCACTAAGGGTCACTTATGCATGGTCCCTCAAAATGTAACGTCATAGAAAAAACTGTTGATGCCCCCTCGACCCCATGAGAAAACAAGCATTCGGTATTCTTTGCATGGTCCCTTTCGCGATGCATAACCTACCGACGACCAGCGAAAATTTTATGCGGAAGGTTTGGAGTAATCAGGTAAAGTGGCGATGGCGGAAATTATGAGAATCATCTCGCCTCATCTCCTTCAACTAGGATTCTCGCCAAATTAAAGTTTTAAAATTACTTTGACGAAACGTGCATCTGACGCAAACACAAAATTTCTATTCTGGTAACTATAAGGAGTATATTTGAAGTGAAAAAAGAAGAAATTCTATGAATTTTGCCGACAGGCTACATGCCCTACGGCAAGAGTCTGTTTTTATCACTCAGTTAACACCTTTGATTCTGATCATCGATGGTAGTTGTCCACTCAGCAGTTCTGTGTAATCAACTAGGGTTTGTTACAATTTGCCGGGTTTACTATAAATACCTATATAGTATACATACGAAACCCCCCAAAAATACACTTCGTTTTACATGTCATGTACATATAGAAGCATAGGCGGATCAGGGGGGGATTTGGTTGGTTATATATGGAATCACTGAAGCATGACTGGAGAGGGCTCCCCTTAGGTCAGTGAGACCCCCCCCCCCCCCTTTATGAAGAGTTCTGGATCTGCCACTGAGAAGAGGAAATTATCTAGTGGGAACAAAGTAAGTGAAAGTCTTATTGAAACAATGATTTGAAACAAAGTCGCAAATTAGGTTCCACCCCTTGTAATTATTTTCGGTTTTTGTATGGATACAAATAAAACCAGCAAATAATAACAAGCCCCTCCCTGTGTTTCAAAGATGATCTAAGATTGGGAAAACTGGAATAAAGTGCTACATGTTACTACAATGTATCCATACCATTAGGCACAGTCGCCTGCTCAGCGTCTTTAAATACATTCGGCAGTTATCGGAAGCGTCATCGGAATCTGGGTCAGTGCATAATTAATCAGATTACACTGGCATAACAACACCATCTTTTCGGACAAAAACGCAGATTTTACACAATATTATTCCTTTTTTCGATTAGGAAACATTATCATACTCTTATCTAAGTCAATACCCATCAGTTTTGATTTCAATGTTTAAAAAATACGATTCTGATAGACAATATCCCTTTAAGCTAATAACCTTCAACGAAAACCATTTTTGAAAGAATGTAACTATATATGGACAACCACTGGACTACAGGCACCTATCTGGCTTTAAACAGGTCATAAAAATGTAAGTGCTCAACCCTCAACCTCACCACAAGCACAGGATATTAATATCGTGTTTGTCATTAGTTTTAATTTAATATTTTAGTAAATTATGGACCAGGTTGTATTAGAGTTGGTATATATGCTTTCAAAACTAAGTAAGACATGTGCAGTAGTGTTAAACAGATTGAAACTTGAATGTTTAAGTGGGAGCCCAGCCAATACTTTTGGTGGCAAACTGTTATATCATACATGTCAAATGATCAGGCAAAAGGGTTGAATACAATAATAGTCCAGCTCAAATTTTAGGGGCCATGGGCTTATGGCCCCTTGCGAATTTCCATCCCTGTATAAACATTAAAATTTGAATATTCAATGCAAACAATGACTTTTATATCCAAGTGTTTGTGTTTAAAAAAGCGAAATTGTTCTGAAATATCTGGGACTACTAAACTTACAATATATTTTGTCCTAGAAATTACATATATATATAAAGAAAATTTACTAAAAAATCTTAAACATACAAAAGGGGGCATTGCCCCAAGCGCCTGTGCCCTAACCTGGGACAGTGGTTTCACAGCACATTTTTAAGACTTAAACTGTGGAATACAGTTGTAAAGGGCTTGACACAACTAACAAGATGTCAAAATGCATAATTTATAGTACCTATCTAAAAGTACTCTGTTCTTTCTTGTTATCTATAATAAACAAAATATTTAAGGAGTCAATACTTACAGCCATCCCTATATTAAATATCTTTCAATAATGTTGAATTAAGTAGTTTTCCTTAAGGGAAATTATATTTCCTTCGATGAATTTTACAAAAAGGGGGCATAACTCTTCCAATAGTAGTGCTAAGCCCAACAACATTTGAATACTAATATCAGGGAACCAATACCATGTTATTCCATAACTTAATTTTTCTGTATCTACGAAGATTAAGAGGCCAACTTTTGCACACAGCGGAATGGAAAACATGTCCCAAACAGTGTTGTAGGGTTGATATATTTTCTTTTACAAACTTGATTCTGTGTGTGATTGTTATGGTATATTCTTTCAAAATAAAAAAAAATACACATATAGAACAGAAGTAATACTAGTACAGTTTTTTTAATAAGTATGATACATAAAGGCTAACGTTTTCGCAGATAAACGTATAGTTTGATTTGTAACAAACAGGTTAATGATACATACAACAATAAAAGTTGAAGGAAAGTAAACCATGTGGATTTCAAATTAAAAAAAAAAAACAGCTGTTTTTCGTTGACACGTGGTGGTTAAAAAGTTCCATATTGTGAGAAAAAAAATCATAGATAGAAAATTACTTGTTTTCGAAGGTTAGATATGTTCCTTGGTGCAGCTTTATTGGTGAATGTTGCTACTCTAACAAACTTTTTGAATGATGTATTACCACCGAGACCATATGATCCTCCTGGAATATTTGATAGACCTCTGAAGCGGTATTATGATTATATTATCGGTAATAAATTAGTATAGATTATATTACTTGCTTAACATCAAACTGTTGAAATTATCTCAGTATTTGTTTATTTTACTATTTTGGCATGAGGGTTGCTGCGCAAATAATTTCAAGAAATGAACAGGCTACAAATATCTAGAAAAACAAACAATAATTATTGTAAAAAAAGTTAAAGATAAATGCATGCCTGCATTTGATTTGGTTATTCTTTCTTGCAGCTGTGTGGTCGACAGTGATCGATGAAAATATAACACACACACACACGTATATGGTATGCCTACATGTTTGTAGTAAGCTGTGAAATGATTTTATAGGCTTAGAATAACATTAGATTCTTTTTCTTAAGTGGGAGCTGGATCGGCAGGCGCGGTAGTGGCGTCTCGGCTGTCAGAAGAACCAGTCTCTGTTCTCCTTCTTGAAGCCGGTGCATCCGAACTAGATACGGAATTCACAATCGTTCCTGGGCATTATGGCAGATTGTTTGGAACAGACGCTGACTGGCAAATCAAAACTGTACCGCAAAGATACTCGCATTTTGCGCGAATAGACAAGGTACATAGTACCATCTGATAATTGGGGTTATTTTGGTCCGATTAAATTCATTACTATGTTTTATATATTTCATTCTTCTTCATTTACGTAGATTACTATACCAATACTTTTACATGATCGAGAGTGGCTTTATCGGATTAGTAATGTAGGCAAATGACACTCAAGAAAGTATATGGGGGTACTGGTTTCATCTTTTGTCGAAATATGACTCATCAGTGGCACTGGAATGAAAAAAAAGTTGAAAGGCTGAATCAGTAACGAAGTTGAAGAGCATTAAAAACCAAGAACAAACTGGCCCTAAAGTAAAGTGTTTTTCAACATTCTTAAATATGCAGTATAAAATCTTGAATCAATGAACTGCAATAAAACATCAATACTCAATATTGCTTTACAGGGTTGAATATGGCATAAGAAATACATTGTGCTTTATTATCGTGTTTTTTGTTTTTGTTTATTATTTTGTTTCCCTTTATTTAGAGGGGGTGGTAAATAATTAGTCTTATCGAATAAGGTATCGGGATCGTTCGCCCTGATTACATGTTCGCCCTAGGTTCGTTCGCACTGAGTTTGTTCGCCCTGGTAATCCGTTCGCCCTGGGTTCGTTCGCCCTGTTTTCATTTATGATATGTATGTGTTACATTAATGAAAGAAATATATATTTATATATATTAAAATTTATGTATATCTATTAAAAGTTAAATACAAATATTAATTAAATAAAATTCTTGGCTGCATTGTTTGTTACACTTTATTTTATAATTACTTTTAATTACTGTTGATTGAATTTTGATTGCTGATTAGGTATAATTTGAAACCTTTGATTAAGTCTAATATATTTGGTATGTATATGATAGTGAATAACAAGTGATCAAAGTACAGCAGTCTGACTGTGTAACTTCTTACTGGACACTTTGTAACATTCAGTTTTCTGAATGCCATGAATGGGCTTTCAGAACCACTGAATTATTATATTGCATTTATCTATTATTTGCAGATTTCAGGTTGGAATAAGGTTAATAATCAATTACAACAACATTAAATTAAAACTCGTGTGCACATGTTTGGCGTATGCCTGGAGTCTTGTTTAACTAGCCTTAAACGTTTAGCTACCGAGCAATTGCTCTTCTACTTAACAAATATAATTAAATCAGGTTTCATCTTTCCCGAGAGGTAAACTGCTTGGAGGATCAAGTAGTCTGAATGGGATGGTGTTTGTCAGAGGAAGCCGGCATGATTTTGATGAATGGGAAAATGAGGGATGTACAGGATGGAGTTACAAGGACGTTCTTCCTGTCTTTAAAAAGATGGAGAAAATGAAAATTCCACAACTCCAAAACTCAAGTATGTAAAAGAAAGTAGGAAATGATACAGTAGCGTCATTTTTACAATAACATTGTTATATTGTCATTATTGAATCCGCATTGACAAAGTTTTAACGACATTACCATTAAATGACACGTTTGTATACGATTATTAACAGGTTTATGTGAGTACCACACTTACTGGATGTTATTATCTTCAACTTGACTGATTAGTGGTGGCTAATCTGCATTGAGTCCATTGTAGAACGATTTTCAATTTTCATTCCCCAATAAGTACAAATAAATGTTCTGAATGTAATTAATATATTTAATAATTAAAATATTTAAGATTAAAATTTAAAGGATATAGATTATAAGACAAGTGTAGCATACCAATAGGAATGATCAAAATCATAATCCATTAATATGGCAAAACAAGTGTAACCAAAGAAATAACTAAACAAAATATTATAGAACTAAAGCACGGACGGCACAAACTCGATCGGTATTTAATAGAAATCTTTATAAAATCAACATTTTGCATGGAAAAATGCAAGGCTTATGGTACATATGAACAAAAGGAGACATGGGTTAAACGTAAATGAAACAGCAACCCAACGACAAAACTAACCAAATAACACCGAACTCCAAAGTAAATTCAAAAAGGGGAACCAAAAGACATCAGACATACATTTTTGTGAAGCGTATCAGTGTGTTATCCTTCAGAACAGACACTTGTAAACCCAATCCCCATAATAAACGTTTGTGTACAATACATCGATTATGTCTAACATATAAGCTTTCAAAGCAATTATTTTTTAAGATACAGTCAAGTACATCTCAACATCATTAGTGATATAAATTAACTATTTGTATATCTTGAATATAAGTCTTTTAATTGATGTATCAGAGTATCATGGAAGAAAAG
Source organism: Mytilus galloprovincialis (assembly GCF_965363235.1). NCBI lineage: Eukaryota > Metazoa > Mollusca > Bivalvia > Mytilida > Mytilidae > Mytilus > Mytilus galloprovincialis. Next base: position 104,858,067 of record NC_134838.1, read on the forward strand.
GACCAATCACAATCACGCATAGACGTGCCTCAATTCTAGAATTTTTCCATCAACAAGCAGCTTGCGAAATTGGTTTTCAAACTACCGACTGTAATGGATACAATCAAACAGGTCAGTACCGTATAATGAGTCTTTCACTATAGCTAATGTTTCATCCGGGCGAGGAGACAAAACCTTTAAAATGGTGCTAGTGAATGAAGAAAGTAAGATAGTATGGTTATACATGATGAGACAAACTAATTTAAAAGACTCCAAGGAGCCTGTATTGGTCAGCTAGTTTTTTTGCGTATTGATGTATACAATGCCACAAGATTATTTAGGTTGAATGGAAACTGTGTGGTCCAAGTTTTTGTGTTGCTGGTAATTTTTGCTTGACAGAGTTTCAGTCTTTTATAGTTTTAAAGATATAAGGTAAAATCACTGAAATTGGTAAAAATTTCATCATTAAAGAAAAATAACTCCCATAGTGAGTCGTTTGACAACTTCTATAATTTTGACTTATTGATAGATCTGATTTTGTTGATCATTTTTCGTATAACTTCAGCTTCTCTCTATTATAGTTTCCACCAGCAAAAGAAATAAGTGTAGAACAAAAGCTGTCATTTAAGGGCAGTAACTCCTTTGAAGAGTTGACTAACGATTTCGGCCGTGTAGACTTACTTGTAGGTCTTTTTATACTGATCATTTTTGTAATTCACAGTTTCTTTCTGTTTTTTTTTTTAATAGTTTTTAAGATAATAGTCAAAATTAAACAAAATGGTGAAAATTCTAATTTAAGGACAATAACTCCTTTCAGAAGTCAACTGACAATTTTTGTCATAAAGAGCTTTTCTTGCTTCAACCACTTTTGCGATTTTAATTGTCTCTCTTCTTGTTATATATAGTTTTCAAGATACAGGCCAAGAACGCAAAAGTGGTAAACATCGTTTTTTAAGGTCAATAACTCACTACTTCGGCCATGTTGACTTATTTGTAGATTTTTTTGTTTGTTTTTGTTTTATCTTTTATGTCAAATCACCTGACATAATAAGCAGTACAGGGCAGCTGACAGAGGGGTCTCTGCTTTTTTTTAACATATCTCATTTGCCAGCGAAAATACGAATGGGTGAAAAATTTACTCCCTGCATATAACATTCTATATAAAAATCTGCATCTGTTTTCAATTAATATTTTACACACCTTGAAGCCTTGCATTTTAATATAAATTTATACTTTTAAATAAAACATATATATAGCAATGTTATTTCAAACCTTGTGTACTGTTTTAAGTTCTTCTCTCGTGAAAGCAAAAACAACCAATTATGAAATCTTTTGTTATTTAAATTTTGTTCCCGGCTTTTTCCAAACTAATTGCTGGTCTAGTTCCGTATTAAATGTTCTATTCCATTTAATTTTACATTTTGAACTGTTACATTTATTGATTATTTTTGTAATGATTTTAATTGTTTTTTTTTTTCTGGGGGAATACATTTTCTTTCCTTATCATTATATTTTGTGATTCTGGATTTTTATGTTATTCAAATTTGTTGCATTACTTGCATTTCTTAGTTCATTAATCCTATCAGTGATTTCTTTATTAGATTGTATTCGCACATCCAGTTACCTTTATATATTAGTTTATCAAGTATTATTTGATTACTATAAAAAGTTTCCGTTTCGATATTCCAAACATCTTTAATTTTGGCGATATGACTCTTGGTAAAGGAAGGGAAGAACAATTTCCCTTTCCATTTTATATTATAGTTACCAAATATGTTCTCTTCAAAAATGCAATTCGGTTATTTTACTATGAAGTTCACACCATGCAAAAACCGCTTTTTGGTAGAAATTTGACATATACTTAATATATAATTCCATTTAGATCTTTACAGGTAGATGTTTACTTGCTGATTATTTTTGCTAGTTTTTTTTTTATCTGATATAGTTTTCAAGATAATGACCAAAATCTTTTTTTTTTTTTTGGAAAAATTGTCATTTAAGGGCAATGACTCCTTTAAAAGGAGAGAGTAGATACCAATGAGACAACCGAAAATTCCAATAAACACAACAACATGGTCGCAAAGAAAAACGACAAGCATATAATTTAAATGCATCGTAAGCTGTACAGACATCGTATGGCCATCGCGCCATCATCGTAATCCATCGTGTAGCCTTCGTGATCCATCTTGTAGGCTTCGGCTGAGATATGAAGCTTAAATACAGTCTTCGGTTAACCTTCGTATGTCCATCTTTTGCTATTGTATATACTTTTGGCACCCTCGTATAGACTTCGTTATTCATCGTACTTGCTTCGGTCACTTTTTGGTATTTTAACGAGATCGGGACCAACTTCGTACGAACTTACAATTTTCGCATTCGGGTGTCCATCGTATATAAAAATCGAGACAGTGTGACGCGGGCATTATTTTTTTAACCTTAATTGGCAACATATTCCAATCTTGTATGCCATTAAAATAAAATGTGTCTTTTTGTTGACTTTTTACTGGAGGAACCCAGAAGTTATATTCACTATTTCGTGTGAAATGGTGATGTAAATGTCTCACCTTTGTAAAATTTGAATACATATAATTTGGACAATGGTGGTAATAAATATTATGTACATGGTTTAATCTCAATTGTTTAACACGATTTTCAATGTTAACATAACCAATACTATTCAATACATTATGGTCAACTTTTGATCTATATCCAGTGTTTTTTATAAATCCTAACACATTTGTTTTGTAATACTTGTAACTTATCTTTATATTTTTTGCTGACACCAGCATACCATGCAGAACAGGCATAGTCAAAATGACATTGAATTAAAGCTGTTACTAAAGTCTTTCTTGATTGTTCTGATAAACATTTTGCCTGTCTGTATAGGAACTTCAATCTTGAATTTATCTTTTGAATAATATTATTTAAAATTTTTTCTCCAGAAAGAGAATTATCTATATTAAGGCCTAAATATTTCACACATTTTTGCGAGGAAATTGTGTGATTATTACAAGTAACATCAAAGTTACGAATTTTGGATAATTTACGTTTTGACCCAAACAGAATAGTTTCTGTTTTCCCAAAATGAAGTGATAATTTATTATCAATCAGCCATTTGCTACAAGATTCAAGCTCCTTACCCAGTTTCTCCGATATAACTTCTGGGTTCTTATGAGAATAAAGTATGGTACTATCATCTGCATATAATAAAATTTTGCAGTCTTTACTAATACTTATAGACATGTCATTAACATAACATAGAAATAAAAGTGGTCCTAAAATACTCCCTTGTGGTACTCCACATGTAATATATCTTAAATCAGATTCAGTACCATTAATACTAACTTTTTGTTGTCTATTACATAAATATGATTCAAACCATTTAGTACATTTGACACCCATTTTTTGTAGTTTGTTACACAATATAAGATGGTCGACAGTGTCAAAGGCTTTTTGTAAATCTAACATTATCATTCCAGTATAAAGTCCCTTAGCAGTATAACATGACCATCCCAGTATAAAGTCCCTTAGCAGTTTATATATACTCTGCCTACTATAATTAAATGTCTTAAAAAGCAGACATATCTTGGACTGAATACCGATGACAATCAACATTTAACTCATTTAAGCTTACAAAATGTGTCAACTATATTTTTGCATTCTTTTAAACACACTTTGTTGTTTCAGGGTTTTGCCCAGTGCAACACACCATCGATAATGGCGAGCGTTGTAGTTCTGCATCATGTTATCTGCGACCAGTCATACGTAGAAATAATTTACAAGTCAGCATAAATAGTCATGTATCAAAGGTAAAATTTATATTTTATAATTAATGTTATTATCTGGGTTTAATACTCTTAAAATCAATTTCTCCTTCAATTTGCAAAATTCCTATTGTTAACAGTCAAGTAAGTCATTCATGCTTTATTGTAAATGAAATCTTAAACTTTTCATATTTGTTGTTTAAAATTGCGATGATATTCATTGTCATATAAGAAAACATTAATATATACAGAAATAATCACAAAATGTACAGTAGTAACTTTTTTTAAAGTGAAATCAACATTTAAGCTGGTGTCATTTATGTAGGAGGACTAGTTAATTTGTTAATAAACGTAAAGAAATATTTAGTTAATCTGTTGAGTCAATGTAAGATATATTTTTTTAATCCGTAGATATTATTTCGAAAAAGAACAGCGATAGGCGTCGAGATTATAAAGTTTGGACGGAGAACTAAGATCTACGCTAGACGGGAAGTAATATTATCAGCTGGTACATTTGGTTCACCACATATTCTACTTTTGTCCGGAATAGGACCGCGAGATCATCTTCAACAGCTAAAGGTGAGTTATTGATACTTCAAAAGTAATGCTACATATGCAAAAATATGATTTTTTTAAATTGTCAAGTATAGGTGTATTATTAGAATCCATTACATTAGTTAATTTTGTAAAGTCTTTTGATCAATTTTAACAGTGATTTAATTTTAAAGAAAAAAGGAGGTATTAAAATAGTAATACATCAATGTCAGTGACTTCAAAAGTGACATTGTATACTGCTTCGTTAAATGAAATATCTCAATATCATACGATGTAAAGATATTTTGAAAATCATCTTTAAAGTTAGATACAGCCCGTAACAGAGAAGTGATCGAATTGATGTTTCTTTACCGTCAAAATTAGCTACGTTACCGACAAACTTAATTGAGTAGTGACCGAACTATTGGTTCTTTAACGTTAAAAAGATTGACCATGCTGACAAACTTTCATGTGTCGATAATCAAGTTTAATATTGATAATATTGAAAATAATTCTAATAATATGAAACAAAATATGTCCATGCACCATTTCGATCGGGCGAAAAGTAGTCATTTCTTCAAAGTCAGAACAGAAAAAAAAGATTTATGGAAGGACGTCTTGATAGTATTATTTCCTAAATTTACAATTTTACCCAAAACTAAAAGAAATATACTGGTAAACAATTAAAAAGGTGTTTGATAGGAATGAAGTCCTTTATTTTTTCGGACTACAATGTGTACCGTATGTGTTATGGATTTGAATTCAATCAATAACTTTGAAATGTTTTCTCATATGTATACACAAAGGGGAGGACTTGTATTTGTACTTCTGTTAGAATATGTCTTCGTCCGTTTCACATGCCAAACTTTTTTCTAGTACAGTTTAAACGGGAAAATTTAGTTGAGATTTTTTTTTAAATATGACAAAATAACGAGCAAAACTATTTCTTGCAATGCCACACACAGAGAATATTTTTTTTAGTAAAAATCAGTAAAAAAAAAATTTCTCCAAAATATACCATGGCCAGGACCTGACAGTTTTTAGCAGTGTACAAATGAAAATCGTCCGGAAAACTGCGCTTGCTGTCATTTTGAGGGATCATGCAACATTTCACCTATTACCCATAAAAAACATAGGTTCTCAATTACCAAAAAAAGTTCTAAAAGATAATTTCAAATCAGAGTAAACATATTAACTTCCTTATATCCAGTCGAATTTGTCTATAGGTTACACAAAGCTGGTTCTTAAAACGTTTGTATCAGGGAAAACATTTTTCTTTGACTTTTAAAACTTGTAGGGGAAACGGATTTCCTAACGATTCACATATAATATTCCGTATTTCTGATTTTTTGTTCGATAACGTAAATTATACGACTTTTTTTATGACTACGTGAACTTGTGCCATTAATTTTTGCTGGTCTTTAGGAAGACAATTTACAATTGTGCAGTGAACGGAGGCACTTATACATAACCTTATAATTCTGTTTGAAAACAAAAATAAATTCCCAATATATAAATATACATGTATGAATATACATGTATTATATGTCGTGTACATGATTGGAATTTGTAGATATAACTACCGCACAGAAAAAGTATCATGGATTTCGAGGCTTTCATATTCAAGGTTTTGAATTCTACCCTTGTTGAAAATATGTGGAGACCTCTACAGTTCCTTTTTTTGTTAAATGGTAAAATTGAAATAATCTCTATGAACAGTTACTTACGTTATTATAATTTAGTTCACCGTTATTTGATATCTTATTTATAAGATGCCCATGGGGCAACACTCGAATCTTCATTCCTTGATTATGACAACCACTAATACTACTTATTACCAGAATTCTACTTCAATGCCCTGATAAGACGACGTACACTACTAGTGGATACTGATTAGCTACCCTTCCAGGGCACCTCGGATCACTGACCCCATTTTTTTTGAAGAGTTTTACGATTTTGTCTAGGAATATTTCATTTTTCAAAGATTTTTTTTTTATACCGCTGAAAGGTCAGACTATCCTTCATTTATAATTTGTTTTAGGAAAGATTGGTGATAATATAAACTATGACGTACGAATCTCGCATAAACACCATCATATGCAGTTATCAAATACCACCTGCGAGATGCATTTCAAGCACATACATGTCAACTGAACAATTGACCTTACAGTAGATGAGCTTTCTTTCATCTTAATGAATGAAGGCAAATAATTACATACAGGTTCTGTTAAAATAGAGATAACTACAGCCAAAAAACACAGAATGATCCTGCGTCATGTCATTTTGTACAGTCGCACCTGTGATTTTTTTTTTTGTCCGTTGCTTCCGTGATATTTAGCCTTCTTAATTTGAAGCCATTTCATGAAAACTCATCGGCATATCTTTTACATTTGTTCTTATAAATACATGTAAGTACAGTAACATTTTTCTTGACATATTACTTGACCTGTTTTGAATGGTCACGATGATATTATTGTACACATTTATTTGAATTGGAATGACACTACACAAGAAGAAAAAAAATAATAAGACAAAGTTCAAAATCTCTTACTTTAGATCCCAGTGCGAGCAAACTTGCCTGTTGGTAAGAACTACAGAGATCAAAATTCCTTGATTTTAACATACTCGATTAACACAACACTTACTTCAAATAGTAACAAGGACGACATTGAAGATAAATTGGAATATATACTCCATAGGAGAGGTATGTAAGCTATTCGTCATAACTTCCATATACTTTTAAATTGGAATCATACATTTTGTAGATAGATATTTTTGCATTATTAAGGTTTAGGTTTCTAATAATACATGCATGTCATTAGATTTGCAAAGTAAGGTAATGTTTAGGCAGAGTTGGTCTATACACCATTCGCACAAAAGTCTTTGAAGCTGCATTTTAGATGGTTTGGGAGTGTAAACAAAAAACGATAGATTTTTTTCATACTTTGCCAAGATGTAGTATATAATGTGATATATATGTTCAAAAATATAATAAAAATGATAGGTCACCGTGCTTGTTTTCAAGCTACAGGTTGTGAAAAAATGACACATTTTGTATGGATTATACAGAGAAGAAGCATCATTTGGTGAATAGAAAGTAAACTAAATAAAATATGAGAAGATATATAGCTCTTATAAAATGCTTTCAAAATATCAAAAGAAAAAAATGGGGTCACCGTACGTCTTTCCTGCTAAAAAATTAAAAAGAAAATGTTCAGTAGATTCCTTTATAAACTACACAATTTCTGAGTTACCTCCACTTAATACGCTAAGTTATTCCTGCATTGAAATTTCCTGACTTGATCGAAAATCTAGACCTATTGTGTTCTGCTATTTTACAATCCAAGATGGCGGAAGACTCCCATACAACCTTTTATGATTTAAATACTTGTTTTAATTGGATTGGAGGTTGTGTTTTATTGTACCGTCAGTACAAATCACGAAATAATCAGATAAAAAATTATTTACTAGTAAATTTGAGAAAACAATGGACATACACACAAAGACAAAAACTGTATAGTCGAAATTAATCAATAAATATTGGAACAAAAATGGAGACAAAAGATGTCATTTGAAAGTTAAAAATGACATTTGACATGTATACACATTAGCAAAGATATAAACCAGAAGTATATATGCATCATATAAACACAAAAGAAATACGAAGGTGCCCTTGACAGGTTAGAACCGACAACATTGAAAAGTGTGCGTCAATTTAGCTGAATCTGACGCCTCTTGTTGAGATAGTCCCGTGCTTTATGCAATAACTCTGTGAAGGGTCCATTGTTGGCCTTTTGTTAGGGAAAATGTCTACCCTATCAAATATATTTTTTTTGTTCAATGACAGTCTAGATTGTGTCCTTCAGTGCAGTTGGCTTATTTTGTGGAACCTACCTAGTTGATTTCTCTTTGATATTTTCTTTTCCTGAATATGCATGGAATATTTTCCATAACACGTTAAGCTCACTGTAGCCAATCCATGGAAAATTGCGTTTTTCTGATAAAAACAACTGGACATCATCCTGGTCATATGTTGAATAAACAGTCCCTTAACCATGCGGCAATGTAATTTGAAAATAAAATTGCGATGGCATGGAAGTCTCATTAAAATACATTGTAGATATCTTTAACGCTGCCTTCAAATTCATTGGCTATATTAGGTGACTAATTTTTTTTTTTGTGGATGAAGACGGAGTACCCGGACAGATACGCCGAGGTACCTTCGAGTATTACATTTTAAACATAGCATCATTTATATGCCTTTTATTTATAGATCAAACTCATCAGCGTTTTTCGTCGTTTGGAGTTAGAATCTTTATATATTATATATAGAAAAACTCTTAACGAATGCAATCATATCTATTTGACAAGTTTTGCAATAACAAAAACATTTCAATTTTTATTGAGGACGATACAGTTCAACAATTGATGGACATGTGTTTTCAAAGATTCCTATTAAAGGCCCAACGAAAGCCTACCCAGATATACAGATTGAGTTTCTTAGAAGTCCAGCAGACATTGGCGGAAACCAAGGTGCTTTAATTAACGAGGTAAAAACAAAAGAATAACGTAAGGTTTGTGCAATTGCATTACAAAGATGTTTAAAAGAAAACTTCCATCGCTATGATTGGCAGACAAATGCCATGTGGTGTTCAAAAGTGATGTTTTATTCCATAGCTAAATGCAACAATCATGACCGCATGTTGTCTCCGGGCCAAAGTTATCATAATGTTGTAAAAATATTTAAACAAAACAATCAAAAAAGTCTGATTTAGCTCGTATTTTTGTATGTTTTAGCATTAATATGAAGTTATAAGAATTGAACTATTCTTTTTGTAGCTTTTAGGGTTATAAAAGCGTTCAACGTGCGCACATTTTTTTCTCGGTCAGTGTATTTTCAACCGAATAATACTACAAAGAGAATTCTGAAATTCTTAAATACATTGCGCAAAGAATTACATTCAGTATTATAGAATATTGGTCCAGCAATATTACAACTGCAGTGCTATATTGTTTACCAAATATGACAATTAGCTACATTGTAGAAAATGGTAGATATCCATGTCATCATTTCTGTTATTACTCTATACATATATTCGGTTATATTCTACCAAAAAATATGCGTTCATGCCACTAAAAGATTACGTGTCGAATTGATGATATTTTATTTTATCACACCTCACATGCCTTAATTATGCCAATATGTGTAACATTAGAAAATAATTGGTTTATGCCAAGTTTAAAAATTTTAGATCGACTCAATTGAGGCCGAAATTTATTATGCATTTAGTTTTAACATGTTTAATATACACTTATAATTTGATACAAAAAATATCTTTATATTAGATAAGACGTGAGCTTGAACCTAGAAAACCTGAGTATGGATTTTCATTAATTTTATTCTCCCTACACCCAGAGAGTACAGGGTTTCTAAAGCTAAGGAGTAGGAACCCAATGGTGTCGCCAATGATAAATCCAAATACATTCTCTCAACCTGATGATGTATCAAAGTTAATTTCAGGTAAACGTTGATTAATCTATCAAACATTGATTTATAAAAAAATAGATTTTGCAAATCCAAGTTCACATGTGTCTATCCATTTATCAAATACTTTAATAAGAACATATGCTACATGTAGTACAGTCGGCAATTAGCAGCCCATATGCGGCATATCCCTTTTGATACGCCTTTAATAAGTGCTTCTCGTGCAACCCGGGCTAATATAGGGTTATCAATATTTTGCTCGAATTGATGGAAGATTTAAACAAATCATTATTTTTTCTATTTGATTTTCTGGTTTTCTACATCAGGTTAAAATATTAAAATATTAATAAAAGATTAGAATAGTCAGCCGTTAAACGATTGGTTTTCTAAAACGTGTTTGCTTCATCTAAATAAAGAATGGTTTCCTTTGTAAAGTGCCATACGTGTTCGATGCTAACCCAAAAGTTCGATAATTGACCTATCAGGATCGAAGTTATGCATTATTTAATAAAAATGTAATACTTTGCAAGCACAAACAATGTAACCCTTGTTTAATTTCAAATACACCATGCCCGCCATGAATAACTTTGAAAGTATACCACTTATATAAAATGTGTTTTAACCTGCTTTAATAAGATAGTTCTAAGATGGTATGAAACATGAGGATTATTATGTTTTTAATTACAATGTTTTTGGGGGCTAAACTATTGGAAGTAGTGATACATTAGGTTTTATTTAAGTTAAACAAGTGTTGACACAGATGAGTGGGGATAGTATGTTTGGATGTTTGACAGTGTCTTATGATTAAAAGTTCTATGTTTTCCTATATGGTGTTATTACCTGTGTTGCACGATGACAACCAACCTGAGCATTAGGAGTATTGTTTATTCAATATTTAGTTTTTATGTTCAAGACGGGCATGGAAGAGACAGTAATTACATTAGTTACCAAATGATTATGATAGAATATATTCCACATCTTTGATTTTGGATACATTTTGTAACTAGGAGAGCAACACATAATAGGCTCATTTTTTCATGTTGTTTTTTTTTCTAAATGGGAGATGATATATAGATTTGATAACATGATATAAGGAGCCTGTAATTCCGTGGTTGTCGTTTGTTTGTGTGTTACATATTTGCTTTTCGTTTATTTTTTTGTACATAAATAAGGCCGTTTGTTTTCTCGTTTAAATTGTTTTACATTGTCATTTCGGAGCCTTTTATAGCTGATAATGGGGTATTGGCTTTGCTCATTGTTGATGGCCATATGGTGACCTAGTTGTAGTTGTTAATTTCTTTGTCATTTTGATCTTTTGTGGAGAATTGTTTCATTGGCAATCATACCACATCTTTTTTTTTATATGTATTTGCTTACTATTTGTATGGTTATATTTATATTATTTTGTGGTGGATCATCAGTATCATTAGTAAAAAAAATTGTTAAAATAATCCTCTGATTAGAATACATTTATTGGTTTTTAGTAATGACAATGCCTGACATGTTGCTTGGGGCTAGATGATCTAGGAAGTAAACCTTTGTGCTGATTTTTATCAATTCTTTGATAATATCTCCTTCAAATCTGGTCGAAACAAAGAAAAATTTTGACCAATATGACAATGATTTCACCAAAAGAACCTTTGCTTCAAAGACTCATATTAAACTGCTCCAAAAGTAATCTGATAGCTTGCCCATGTACCAATACAGTATTTGTTGTGGTATGAAAGTGTAGTAATTAACATTTACTGTAACAATGTTAATTCACACAAATTAAGAAATAAACAAATGAATGAAAAATGTTGAACATGTACAATGAAATATAGTTTTTAAAATCGATTTAATAGGCCAGATAGGCTTTATAATTTTTTTTGTTACTAAAAATAATCGGTGCCTGAGGTCTAATATTTTCGCAACTGCATGGTGAACTCTTTTTTATACAGATGCTGAGATAGATTTATTATATATCTTTTTATAAAACTAAAACTGTTTCAATGGCTATGGTTATCAGGGTTTTAATGCTTAGACTTAAATTTAAACCACACACGTGCTTTGTACCCCCTTGTTTTAATTACGGTACATGTATAGTACTGCTTTTTTTACTGATTTATTATGTGTACCTGTTTTTTTAATTTTGATTAAATTAATATTTATCTTTGAAATTTGAGTTGTCTTTTTCATTTTGATATCGTTTTTGAAAAACATGTCTCTTGATGTCTTACATGTTATAAATCTTCCGCATAAACTGTGATCCATTATTATCAGTCTTTCGAAATAGTATTCATATATCATTGTTAAAATTGAAATATTCATACTTGTTTTTGTGCTTTATTGCAAATGTCTATTATCTGAATTTGCAAATTACTTGTCTATAAAATAGAATAGAAAAAAATCAATGTCCATAACTTAACAAAGTTGTCTCATGCTAATAAAATATCTATATATTTTATCCCCGGGCGCTATATTTTCTTCTCCGGACGCTTTTTCTATTCCCCGGACGCTTTTTCTTCACCCGGGCGCTCCCGGGTGCATTTTAGTAGGACCCAATCATTCAGTATCTAGCAACTATCAATTTGCTTCATGCACAAATTAATATAGGTTGAGTGCCCCTCTGTTGGAAATAAGAACACACCTCCACCTAATTTTAGTCAACTGATGAACAAACATTCAAAAATATAAAATGTTATCCAAGACTTGTCAGTGTCTATTTGCCACTGAATCAGTGATATATGTACACATAATTATATACTTGTAAGACTAAAATTTTAAAGTACATATGTAACACTCCCAAACGTGTCCTTCCCCCCCCCCCCCCCCAAACGTGTCCGATTTCCCCAAACGTGTCTATTCTTCCCAAATGTGTCCATAATATTCAATATTCCCCAAACGTGTCCGATTTTAGAACCCCCAAACGTGCCCGATACTATTGTTATTCGCCCAAACGTGCCCACTTTTAAACGCCCGAACGTCTGGCGTCTTTTAGCGCTAACACATGTCCTAAACGCGACATCAATAACGTTCACGGCAGTTCTGTGATGGGGGACACAGTTGATGAAGTGGTAATTTATTAGCATTAACTTGTTCAATGCCGGTTGTTAATGATTATCATTACTGAAATTTTAATATGTAACATATGCATTACAAGTATTTCATGCTCATTTAAAGCGAACATACAAATAATTCAGGTACAGTTCAATTAATCGTTTACTATGTAAATTATTTTATACTAATAAACTCCGATGATGCCTTTTATATTAATCAGAATATCGCACGGTGGGCTTTCAGTCGAATTGACCTCCCATCTTTTTTTAACAGTTCTAATTTTTAATAAATTTTAGGATACGAGCGTCACTAAAGACACACGAACAAGAGAAATAACGTCCAGTGCCAAATATTTCATTCGTTATTTGAACGATATCATATTAACGATATATACTGTAGATAGGTTATATTATCAAACCGGGAATTTATTATTGGGCATTAATTTTTACGGTTATTTGGGATGACCACTAATCTAAAGAAAAATATATGCGAGTAAAGACCGATTTGTTTATGACTTCAGTAAGAAACTACTTCAATGTCTGTTATGTAATATAGAGGCCGTTTCAAATAAAAGTTGCACAAATTAAAAAAAATGATGCCTTCCAAAATACAACGTATGGCACATTATATAGAGTGAAATGCTACAAACATTTTAATGCGCATAGAAAAAGAATTTAAGTAATTTTTTTTATCTTTTAATGAAATAGTAAAAGATCGTAAAATGAGTATACAATGATAATAATAATAAAAAAACAACACACAAATAACCTACGTTTTTATAATATGAACACGAATGATAGTTCCAGTAAAATAAAAAGCTTGGTATGGACACGATTGGGGGTTTATTAAAAAATGTACACGTTTGAGCGTTTATACAAGTGACACGCTTTGGCGCCCTTTGACAACTAGACATGTTTTTGCAGTTCAGTGACGTCGATGTGGACACGTTTGGGGGAATCGGACACGTTTGGGGGGAAGGACACGTTTCTGAGTGTTACACATATATAAGACTAAAACTGGCATTCGGTCTTTACTGACAACTCCAAGTCATTTTCAAATCTGACTTCATGATAAAATAAGATTCCATATCTGCATGTACTACCAATGAAAATCAAATATCCCTCTTGTAGACTAGCATTGAAATCCCAGTTTTCTAAAATGGTAGCTAGGGGGAACCTTAAACTAAAAAAATTGAAACAATAAATCAAAAGCATGTACACGTAATAATATATATTCTCCAAAATTCGCTATATTTTTCTTTTTTTTTTGTCTTCTGTTCGAGACTGTATTTTGACCTCTAGATGTTTTTCAATTACATTCAGTTTGGTGTGGGTAGATGTTTGATTGATGTACATATTACAACCAGATGCTCCACAGGGTGCAGCTTTATACGACCGCAGAGGTCGAACCCGGAACAGTTCGGGAACCCCAAGAATTCAATTTTTGAAGAAATCTAATAAAGGAGCTCCAATAATTCAATTTTTGATAAAATCAAACAAAGTTTAATTTTGAACCCTTTTGGCCTCTATTTCCTAAACTGTTGGGACCAAAACTCCAAAAATCAATCCCAACCTTCCTCTTGAGGTTATTAACCTTGTGTTTAAATGTCATTGATTTCTATTCACTTATAGTAAAGTTATTGTGCGAAAACCATGAAAAATGCTTATTTGGACCCTTTTAGTTTTATTTAGACTTACCTTCTAATTCTATATTAAAAGTTACAACTCAGAACTGGAACAATATGACACGATGTCTAATTGACTTCGACTACTGATATGCAAACCTTAAAACAGACATAAAAATATCATAAAATAGTGATTGAAAAATTGATTGCACTTTGAATATATACTTCAGACACGTGTTACATGAGCCGGTTTGTTTACAAATAATAATGTCACGTGCTCGCGCACTGACGTCACAATTTGCATCGATCTTGCAATACACTACACAGTTCACTCATACAGAACCAATTATCATGCAAACATGCATAATACAGAAATAATGCATGTACAGTTTTAGAAAAAAATAGTTCATTAAATAGATTAGATTTTCACTTTTGACACGAATAGGTCGGGTTGACATTTCCGTCATCGGGGATAATTTTGAGATAAATGGGATTAAACTGACCGTCAAAAATGTGGTTCATTCAACCTGTGCCAACATTTTGAAATTTAGGTATAAAATTGTATGAAAAAATGTTGGCATAGGTTGAATAATTTTTTACAGATTAAGT
Organism: Mytilus galloprovincialis; assembly: GCF_965363235.1. Lineage (NCBI taxonomy): Eukaryota > Metazoa > Mollusca > Bivalvia > Mytilida > Mytilidae > Mytilus > Mytilus galloprovincialis. Next base: position 104,873,101 of record NC_134838.1, read on the forward strand.
GTTATAAAAACATAAATGATTAATTAGGGGCTAATCAATCTGCAACCATTTTAAATCTAGCGTTAAAGTATACTCAATATCCAATTCCTTTTACAAGTAATATAGCTAGTAAAAATGTAAGTAATTGTGTGTGTTGAGGATCTCTATTTCATATAGGAATTAGTTTAAAATTAATATACATGTAATGAATTAATGGGTAAAGAAAAGGATTTTATAATTTTTTTAAAAGAACAATAATCTAGTCGTATTAAAAGTTTATCAGTGTTCTGGTGAATAAAATAAAAAAAAATATGATAAAAAATTTTAATTTTATTTAAAATACGTTCCTTCAAATACAATGAAATACAACATTATTGAAACTCGTGTATTTCATAAATACTGACTCATGTAAAATATCTATTATAAATGTTCACTATTAATTCCTACACGTACAGAGAATAAGATAAATTTCACTTATACGATTGTCTCAAAAGTCATAGTATAAGCAGAGACATAATATAATTATTGTAGTTTATGTCTCTGGTATAAGATATGATGCTGCATCTGTCCAATCAACTGATGTCGTTTTGTTTTCCTTTGGTCTCTAGGGCAAGTTTTACAAAACTATCTCAGGAGTAAGACATGTCTTAGCGTGGTTTTACGGTATATTCTAGTCCTGAGAGTGTTTCACAAAGTGTTCCTAAATTTGGACATCTTTAAGTTGGTCACAAAGTAAGGACTACACGAGAGGATTCTTATGATGGTCTTTGGATAGTCACAAATGTGTTGATATAAATTACACTCATTTTTTATATTAATTTTGCAAATTATCTTATTCTTACATCATGTATCTAATTATCAATTCGGATGATAGAGTTCCAAGTTAGAGGCACAAAATGTCTATAATTCTCACAACCCAATATAATGAATAAAAAAACACGGAATACTTTTCAAACCTAAAAAAAAGTAAATAAAGGGTGCACTAACCCACTGGAAAGACACTGCCTATAAATGAACCAAAAAATCATTCTATTTGATATCTATCTTAAATTTTATATTGCAAAATTAAAGTAATTTTAAAAAGTTTCTGTTGAAGTATGGTATATTTGCATATTTTGTTGCTTGTTGATCGCGAAGTATGTTTCATATTAAATACAACAAAATTATGAACACAAATTATCAAAAAAATTGCACAAATGTAAGCTTTTTACTTATTTTTTCTTAAGTGTTGTTATATTTAAGTGTTTAATTTTAAAAATTTAGTCATTTTTTTTTATTGTTGATTTAACATTTGATTCAACAAAAAGGTTCTATTTTACAATTATGTCATTTTTTTTAGATTTTTTTGTATTATTCCATTTTAACTACAACATAATTTTGCAAATACTTTATTTTTGTTTCTGAATGTTAAAAGAGTAATATTTAATGCTGAAATATACTGACTGTATTTTACCTTTAATTAATTAATAATTGTTATAACAACACCTATTGTATTTTGTTTGTAGGCATAGGTCGAATATATTTTATCAAATGTTGACATAGGTCTAGAGAAGCACATCTCGAGAACCTTAACATTAATTAGCCATACTTACCACAATTACTCCATATTGTTAACTCTATGTAAATGAAATTTCATAATGATTACGATAAATAATTTTGATGATGGCAATGATCACTGCTGGTTAAATTGGCGCTAAAAATATTTTTACTCCTATTGCTTTACGTAATAAAACTGTATGGAATTGAATTTGACTAAATAAAGTTCAGCATAAAAAAAAACGTGAATATGCAGATGCATGACTATATTTCTGATAAAGTGTGTATATATTTCTGTAAACGAAGTTGCCTGTATACTTCACTAAGGATTAAATTTAAGAGCAAGGAGATCTCTATTTGTGAATCGGTTTATTAACCCCTTTGAATCCAGGGTCGACGTTCAAGATATTAATTAACGGATTTTTTTTGCGTTGCGTTTACATCATTGAGGCCATCTAATTTTATTGCGGGGTTTCACATATTTAAATCTGAATTATAGAAAAAAATGGAATGTTGTTAGCAGAATCGAAACAGAAAATGATGAACACTTGATTATTTTCAGCAATACATAAATTGGATTTAGGGTCTGTGTATTCACATTATTTGCAAAACTCTCCTTATTCCTGTGAAGCGTGTGCTTTACATCGAGGCTTGCTATGCTTTATATCGACGCAACAGTATACTTCAACCAATCAGGGAATGTTTATTAGGGTCATTCGACCTATTTTAACTCAGATTTCGGCACATTTTAATCGAAACTATAGAAAAATGGAATATTGTCAGTACATATAAAATAGAACATGATGAATACTTTTAGCTGAAGATGAATTGGATGGGGGTTCTGTGTATTCACACTATTTGTACAACTCTCCTTACTGATGCCATATTTTGGAATTTCCGTGACCTAAATGGTTCGCGAAAATTAATATTTTTATATATATATAGTATAGTGATCAGCGTTGATCAATTAATTTTGACTGTTTAAAATTTTCTTGTGCGCTAATCCGGAAAAACATACAATCAGATGATATATATCAAAATAAAATATGAACCTAAATGCTTCTTTCCGTTCCATTACATTTACATTGAACGTCAATTATTTTTATAGGAATCCGTCTCGTGCAAAGTTTTGAAAGAACAAAAGCATGGAAAAGTCTTGATGCAAGGTTTATTCGGATGGATACCACAAACCATTGTGATAAGCTACCATTTAACACAGATGCTTATTGGGACTGTATTATGAGACATTTTGCAGACAGCGGTTGGCATCAAACCAGTACTTGTAGAATGGGTGCAAAGTCGGACCCAACCACTGTGGTTGACCCTTATTTACGGTAAGCAATTTGTGACAATAAGAATGTCTGTAAATAACAACTTACTTTTGTTACCAACTTAATGTTCGATATATTTGTAAGTGCAATTCACTTGTACTTTTTAGCTTTATATGAGTAGCTTCGTTTTCAAATTCTATGAAGTGTAATATTAATTTTTAGGTGGTAGTTTAATTTTGAAACGTAACTGCTATACAAAAGATACCAATTAAAAAAAAACATTAAAAAATCGTAAATCAAAAGATAGAAAACATGTTGCCAAAAGAAGAAGACAAAATGACAAACAGTAAAACATAAGACCTTAAATAGAGCACATGAATCTCATCAACACATGTGCCCCGGAAAGGTAAACAGCTCCTGCTGCATAGTTCAATCCGCTCTGTTGCAGAGTTGAATAGAAACATGAGAAAGCCAAGAAAAAAACAAAGCATTTTACCAAGGTTTTTTTTTAATTTTTAATGAGATCCATTATGTATTTTATTTGACAGAGTAAAAGATATAAGAAATTTGAGAGTGGTTGATGCATCTGTGATGAGAAATCTTCCATCTGGCAACACACATGCTCCAACTGTGATGATTGCTGAAAAGGCAGCAGATCTTATTAAACGAGCACGGAAATATTAAATAAAAAACATACATGTTGATTGTTTTAAATTTGTACCTCGGATAAACATTAATTACTGTAATGGCCTGTCCATTAAGTTTAACCGACGATTGGGCTCAAGCAACAAGACTATCAGGTGCTGATAATTTATTCTCAAACCAATCTAACAAATGGTAAAAAGCTGAAAAACAAATAAAATACAATTTTTACAATGTGTTCAATTAGTGTTATTAAAACGAAATGTCAAAGGTAATAGATAGCACAGTCCGTTGAATGCAAGAAAATGTTGTACTTTCAAGAACGGTAAATTCCAGGTATTTCACGGAGAAAAGGTTCAAATATGTAGAGAGCAATTTGAAGGGTTCAAATACAATGTTATAGAATTAACTCACTCTGTGGTTAGCCACGAATTGTGTCCAAGATGACGTTTGTCCTTTGAATGTTTTTTAGTACTGGTATGACCTTGCAATTTTCAGTTTTAGATACGTGTGAGAGAGGGAAAGGTAGCGACGGCACGATGTTTTAACGTTCTCATAAGGTTAAAGATGAATAATCCTCCTAGACTGGAACACATAAATAGATTAAGAATATAATCAAACGAACTTTATAAATTACGGAACGGTCTAACAGAATACTCCCCGTCTGATGTCTATCTGATGTCACTATTCCATAAATATAACACATATGAATGTCACTTTATAAATCCAAGATATATGCAAATAATTACACAGGGTTGTTCTCTACAAGAAGAATCATGTCCACGATAGGTCGTGTGTAGGTTGTGGCTTTTCCATTTACGGTTACTCGCACTTCTGATTTACGGACATGTTCATCGGAACTTTTGAATGAGTTCACTATAATTCCAACGGGCCATTGGGTACGGCAAAGGTTTTTGTCCTTTAGAAGATTGACGTCTCCTACGATGAGATCACGGCGGTCTTCGGTCCATTTTCGTCGTTGTAGTAACGGCAGGTACTCTTTCCTCCAACGGTACCAGAAAACACTGGCAAGAGCCTGTACTCGTCTCCATTCGCAAGACACAGATCTCGTTTATCGAATTCTCCAAGATGATCTGAGGTGAATATGTAGTCTGTTTTCTGTGTCAATAACATAGCCGGAGTTAATATTAACGGATTCTCTGGATCTGTTGATACCGGTACCAATGGTCTAGAGTTCACTATTGCTGAAACTTCTGCCATTAGTGTGTTGAGCACATCATGTGTTAGGCTTCTTCCGGCTGCATTTAGAAGCATAGAATCAAGAATTCTCCTGGTGATACCAACCATTCTCTTCCAGGCTCCACCCATGTGGGACGAATGCGGCGGATTGAAGATCCAAGTTGTACCAGAATTGTACAGAAAGTTCTTGAAGGGTCCATCTTCAACGTTGATTGAGTCAATCTTTAAATCTTCGATTGCGCCAATAAAGTTCGTTCCACGGTCAGATCGGAAAATCTTGACTTGGCCTCTTATGGCGGCGAATCTCCTGACAGCGTTTATGAAGGCTGAAGAACTCATTTCCTAGATTAATTCGATGTGAATAGCTCTTGTCACTAAGCATGTGAATAAAATTGTCCAACGTTTTGAGTTGGCATATCCACTACGTGTTTTACGTGAAACAATTGTCCAGAGTTCAAAGGTGTATATTCCAACGTTAGTAAACGGAGGTGAAGGTTCAAGACGGTCCTCTGGCAAATCAGACATGATTTGATACTCGGTTTTTCCTCTGAGTTTGCAGCATGTCACACATTTATGAATAATAGATGAGATCAAGCGTTTTGCTCCTACGATCTAAAATCCTGCGGATCGAATCGCTCCATCCGTGAAAAGGCAACCTTGATGTTTTATCTTGTTGTGGTAGTGTCGAACTAATAATGTCCCTATATGATGGCGTCCAGGGACGATCAATGGTTTCTTTTCATGGAGGTCTTAGTCAGATTTGGCGATACGGCTTCCTACGCGTAATAGTCCTCGTTCGTCTAAAAACGGATTGAGGTTAGCTATCGGGCTCTGCTTATTAATTTGTTCCTGACGTTTTATACAATCTATTTCATCTCCATAAACTTCATGTTGTGCAGATATTAAGATGAAATTTTCGGCATTCGAAAAACTCCAATGAAGTCACTGATGATGCCTGTTTTGACCCGTGTAAACGGGAGAAACGTCCCAAAAAGGCTATCGCTTGCACAAGTGATGTCCAGTTAGAGAATCGATTGAATCTATCAGTTCCGATACCCTTATGCTCAGGTGTGGAAAATGTTTTTGTAACATTAACAGTTGCACGGATTTCTCAATCTTCTTCTGGATCTATTAGCTGGTATATGTCCTCAGAATTCTTCTGTTCTGAGGAAAGTAGTTGTTTTGGTCCCAATGACCATTCACTGCTGTGAATTTCGTGGGCTGGTACGGACCTTGTTCCCGAATCTGCGGGATTATGGTTAGTTGGTACATAATTCCATTGACTTGGACTTGACTTATTTTCTCTACTCGATTGGCGACATAGATAAAGAACCTTCTTGTCTCGTTACTGATGTAGCCAAGGACTACTTTACTGTCTGTTTAGAATTTTACGGTGTCTATATGTAAATCTAAATTATCCATGATGGTCTGTGTCATCTCGACTGCTAATACTGCAGCAGATAGTTCAAGGCGTTGAATAGTATGACCACTTGTTGGTACAACTTTAGCTTTCCCAAGAATAAAACCTATGTTTGGTTCACCACTACTGTCGGTCGTGCGTAGATATGCAACAGCTGCTATGGCTTTTTCTGATGCATCAGAGAAGACATGTAACTCCTTTGTGGCAGTTTTGCTGAGATACGGCACGTAGGTACGTGGAATGCGCAATGTTTCGATAGCAATTATAGAGTACTGTGAAAGTACTTTAATTCGTGGTTATCAATTTTCGTGGTTTGAGCAATATTAACATGTTCGTGGGTTTTTAAATTCGTGGATTTTAGTTTTCTAATATAAAAAAAATATTGAAAAATCAAAGCCCTTTGAAACGAAGGTTACAAATAGTCTTGATTGAAGGAAATTGCCAAGTAAACATTGACCGTGTAAATCGTAGTGATAACACTAATTAACCCATGATCAACAGATTAAAGACCATCAAAGGTGTTAATTAGGCCATAAACATGTCACCTAAAGAAAACAGTAACATAAACAAATGCTTTAAACGTATCTTGAATTGTCAAATAATTCTTATTAAAATCAAGCCCAGCATAAAATTATTATTACCCATCTGTACGAGAACTATGAGGAAAAAAAAAATACTTCCGGAAGTCTTTACAACAGCTGTCATTGTACATATATGCAACTCGTATTTGATTTTCAGCTATAATGTTTCCTTTTTTATGACATTTTCTACCGGTATTTTTTATATGTCCCTACTCAAACTCCTTCTAAAACAATAAATGGTTTGAACCAATTTTGTTGGAACTCTTAAATAACATATACAGCTATGCAACATATAGCATGTATATTTTTATATGCCTTGCCCACGAATGTGGTAGGGACATACAGATTTATCCTTGTCCGTCCGTTCCAAGGTAATTAAGTTTTGCGTTTAGGTCCATATTTCGGTAACCTCTTGTAATATCTTAATGATATAATATCACTACGTGCACCTTAATGAGTACTACATGTACCTGATTCACCGACAATTTTGTGACCTTGACCTACATTTTACACTTGAGTGACTTTGGTTAAATTTAGCATTTATGTCTGCTTCTCAACAACTATGCATAATATCCTAAATATATTTCACGGTAACAATAACCTTAATGAGTTCTACCAGATTCACCGACAATTCTGTAACCTTCACATACATTTTATGCTTGAGTGACAAATTGGTTAAATTTTGTGTTAAGGTCTGTTTCTCAACAACTACACATAATTAACAATGAAACTTAATCAAAACTATCACTTTGATGAGTACTACCAGTGATTCACGAACACTACCGTGACATTGACCTACATTTTACTCTTGCGTGACTTTAGTTAAATATAGTGTTTAGGTATTTTTTTTCAACAACTATTCATTATACTAGTATCAGAATTATATTTCACCATAACAATCTCCTTGAATAGTACTACCCAATTATGCTTGATTGACTTTGGTTAAATCTTGCTTTTATGTCTGTTAGCAGAACATCCGTGTCATAATAATCAAAATCTTTATAAATGGACGTCGTTTGAATTTTTGTCTTTCCATACACTAATTCCCCGATAGCCTGGCCTTCGGCCACCACACAGCACAAGAGTGAACGGAAAAACAGTGATGACGAATGAAAACAAATGTGCACTTGGAGGTACATAGTAATAACGAATTCTTAAAGAACAAGTTTCATACAGAAAAAAAAAACAACTGTTAAGAAAAGGTTAAATCAACAAATAAAAACGCTTGGAAAAAATGTCATGGCTCTATCTATTTACGATTCCCACGTGCTTTGTGTTGATGTACTATTCAGTATGTCGTCAAAAAATCGTATGGGGATGAGGACAGTTATTGAGAACAATGTCTGTCTAAAAGATTGCCGTTTTTTTTTATACTAGCTGAGCACGACGATAGTTGATGATGAACGATACAAAACCAACAACTGTATGTGCCTGTCTCATATCGAGGCTGTAATTCAGTGGTTTTCGTTGGTTGCTGTCATTTTTGTTTTTCGTTAATTGTCTAATCACAAATAAGGTCATTAGTTTTCTTGTTTGAATTGTTGTTCATTTTATCGGGTCCTTTTATATCTTACCATCAAATACAATAAATACCGGATAAACTTTTCAAAGTTAGTTTCTTGATTAATTGAGCGGTCAATATTTTTGATACCCTTACAATTTCATTGTAGTCCAAGTGCCTTTTGTAGCCAATTTACCATTCTTTTGACAACCTTGATGTCAATACAAATCAGTGCAACTTGGTGTAAAAGAGGGACGAAAGATACCAGAGGGACAGTCAAACTCATAAATCGAAAACAAACTGACAACGCCATGGCTAAAAATGAAAAAGACAAACAGACAAACAATAGTGTAAGATGTGTCAGTTTCTGATAATCTTAAAACGAGGTCAAATGGCAAATATATTCAGCCTTTCATAATGAAATAAGAGGATGTCAATGAGACAACTCCCTACGAGACCAAATGACGTTGAAACTGTAATAACTGCCCACTAAAACTTAATCAAAGTATCATCGATCTTGCAATTCAACCAATATGATTTGAACATCCGTAATGTTACCTATTACTATAAACCATTTCTTAACAAATACTTTTTAAGCAGCAGTTGTTGATGGACCTGTGTTAAATTCCATAAAGTTTCACCAAACCTGACTTAGCTAAAATGTACCTTTTGTCTTAAAATGTTTTTGTTATTACATGTGGCATACTCCACAGTTAGGTTAACTTCTGTAGTTAGTCTCATTAACAAACAAACCGCCGGAAAGTGATATTGTATTCTATACACAAAGGAGGGCCGAAAGATACCAGAGAGACAGTCAAACTCATAGACAACGCCATGGCTAAAAATGAAAAAGACAAACAAATAATAGTACACATGACACAACAAATAAAACTTAAGACTAAGCAACACGAACCCCACCAAAATCAGGGGTAATCTCGGGCGCTCCGGAAGGGTAAGCAGATCCTGCTCCCCATGTGGCACCCGTCGTGTTGCTCATGTTATTACAAATCCGGTAAATAGGCCTAATTCGGTAGGTCACATTCGTGAAAATGGAAGGGGATTTTAGTTTTGACGTAAGGAATATATCCGATATCATCTGTGAAACGGTTATTCCATAACGGTTAACCAAGTCGTGATGGCATCCGTAAAATTTACGAAAGGATGATTTCAGCTTCACCATTTGGAACTCTTGGTTTAATAACTTCCTTGTGAACAACAACCCTCTATCAAGGAAATCATGATAGGAAATACAAGCACGGGAATATTGTATCAATATGGAGATATATATTCCGTATGCAGGCGCTGCTGGAATGTTGCTACTTAGAAATGGAAATATAAAAAAAAGAAGATGTGGTATGATTGCCAATGAGACAACTGTCCACAAGAGACCAAAATGACAGACATTAACAACTATAGGTCACTGTACAGTCTTCAACAATGAGCACAGTTCACAATTGGGAAGCTGAAATCATCTCTTTTGTCGAAAAGTTTTGTTTTTAACCGACCGTCATTGTCAATTTCTAGATCTAAGTCAATATATGAGGCAGAATTCACTGTATCTGTTGTATCCTTTACCTCTAGTTCGATGGCATATATGCGTTCAACAGTCATCAAATTTTTAATTATTTAGTGAAAGAACATCATCTGTATAATGGGAAGTAAAGTTAAACGATATTGCTAACTTCTTATCTTTCTTCCTAAGAAGTTCCTGTATTAAGTCAGCCTCACAATAATAAACAAGTCGACAAGAGAGCACAATTAGTTCCCATTGAAATGCCGACAGTCCGTTGAAAAACACATCCTCCAAACGTAACAAATTTGTTGTCAATCAAGAAATCAAGCATTTTTAAATATCAGTTTCATAGCTTTTTGTTTGAATCAGAGGGATCCTATACAACGTAAAATTTGTCCCTCTCTAAGACAAAGTACTTGTATCTACGTTGGCCATTATTTTTTATGAAACAAAGCGATACCAACTCTTTCATTTGTCTTTTAGTTGGGAATGTGAAATACTTGTGTAAAGTGTAGAAAAGTCAAATGTTTTAATACTATTGCAAGATGAAAGAGTCTTAGATTATTTCTATAATCTATAATACTAAAATAACGAGGTCCAATGTGGTCCAATTTGTCAGCCGCCATCACGTAAAAACGACGGATCAAAGAATTCAACTTAATATATAACTAATGCAGTACAAAGGTGTAGATTAAAAATTACACCACTCTAGACCCTTGTTTTCCAAGTAATTAATATTGACAATAATTAAGAAGTTCCATCTCGAGTCCGATATCGATACCAATAGTATATTCACCTGTTACCTATTACTTTATCTGTATGTTCCGCATCTGACAGGCGCACCACCAAACGGTGTATTTAGGATTATGCTATATACACGAGTCATAATCACAGGGTTGACACTACTAAATTCGATCAATCATTGTCAAATTGTTACCTATTCAGTATTGTAGTATTTTGATCAGTAAGACTTTCTAAGATAACAATACGAATACTAACCAGGTGCTCCGCAGGGCGCAGCTTTATACGACACAAGTGGTTGAACCCTGAACAGTTGGGGCAAATTTGGTCACAATATTCAAGCTTGATTCTGTCTGAATTTGGATTGTGATCAAATTTTTGACATAATATAGGTTTTTGTCACAAAATTAATGTGGTCAAAGATCTAACAAATCTATTGCACAAAACTGCAACTGAAGATTTCTTCTTGAAACTTTTCAAATTTCGAAATTTGAAAAATTTTGAAAAAAAGGAAGCCCTTCAAAAAATCGTAAACAAAAAATCCCCCCCCCCCCAACTTTTTGAAACCCCCTTGGAGCAATAACCCTTAAACTCAATCCCATGCTTTCCATTGCAGTATTGAACCTTGTTGTACAATTTCAGAGAGATCCATACAATTACACATAAGTTATTGATTTGAAACTAGAAAAATGCTTGTTTTGACCCCTTTTTGGCCCTTAATTCCTAAACTTTGGCCCCATAACCCCTAAAATGAATCCAAACCTTCTACTTGTGGTTTTAAACATTGCGATATGATTTCAGAGCAATTGAAATACTTCTACACAAGTTATTATCCTGAAACTAGAAAAATGCTTGTTTTGGGCCCCTTTGGGCCCCTAATTCCTAATCGGTTGGGACCATCATCCCCAAAATCAATCCCAACCTTTCTTTTGTGGTATTGAACCTTCTGAAAAAATTTCATGAAGATCTATTCACTTAAACTAAAGTTATTATCCGGAAACCAATGTGTCTTCGGACGACGCAGACGACGACATCATACCATTATACGATCCAAAAAAATTTTGGGGGTCGTATAAAAATCTGGACTTAAAATGAGGCGTATAGGTACAGTTTTCAATTTGTTAGCGGGCATGACGTGAAACAGCGAATCAAAGAATTCAACTTTATTTATTACTTATATAGTACAATGCTGTTGATTAAAAAATTCTCCATTCCTGGACCTTTTGTTTTCCAAATAATAAATATTGATAAGTTCCAGTTCGACGGGTTCAAACAGAAAGATTTGAAGGCAGAGAAAACGGTGTATCTTATACTCAGTTTGACTTTATCAGATGTTAATAATAATTACTAAAATAAGGCTTGCGCATAGTTATATACTTTAATTCAGTCACGGACCCGCGATATCACGGGTGTGTTCTAGTAATACTAAAATAACGAGGTACAATTTGTCAGCTGTCATGGGGTAAAAACAACAAATCAAATAATTCAACTTTATGTATAGCTTATATAGGACAATGGTGTAGATTAATAATACACCACTCCAGACCCTTTTGTTTTCCACATAATTAATATTGCCAATAATTAACAAGTTACGGGTCGAATCCGATACCGATACCAATCGTATATTCCCCTGTTACCTATTACCTTATTTGTACGTTCCGCATCTGACAGGCGCACCACCAAACGGTGTATTTAGGATTTTGCTATAAACACGGGTCATAATCACAGGGTTGACACTACTTAATTCAATCATTGTCAAATTGTTCCCTATTGTAGTATTTTAATCAGTAAGACTTTCTAAGATAACAATGCGAATACTAAAAATCTGGTACCGTTTTCAATCTGAAGTTGGCATGACGTAAAACAGGGAATCAAAGAATTCAACTTTATTTATAACTTATATAGGACAATGCTGATGATCAAAAATACTCTATTCCAGGACCTTTTGATTTTCAAATAATTAATATTACAAATAATTGATAAGTTCCAGGTCGACGGGTTCAAACAGAAAGATTTGAAAGCAGAGAAAGCAGAGAAAACTGTGTATCTTATAATCGGCATGACTTTATCAGATGACAATACCAACACTAAAATAAGGCTCAGGCATAGTTATATACTTTAATTCAGTCACGGACCCGCGATATCACGGGTGTGTTTTAGTATGTACTATAAATATGTTTTTTTAGTATCCACATCTGATTCACGCCACCTCTAGAATAGGCAGTTTCACAATAACTTTGAAGCCTGGCTTGACTGCTGATAAAATAGATGTTAATAGTTTAGAAAGATGTTTCGTGGAGCACTTGGAAGACCCAGCAATATAACGTTGTTTGTAAGGACACTTATGTATTTAAGGTATCCAATACAGTGATGGAAAATCCTGTTTTTCATCTTTGGTTGAAATTCCAAAGGAACATAGAACAGAACTATGATTATCCAGGATTTCCTCTTTTCTAAGTGTCGTGAGGGTATATGTTGAGTTTGGGGCTAGAACATATCCAGATGATGTCGCACACAACAGAATAAATATATTGTTTTCTATACACAAATGAGTTTAGAACTGATAAAGATGATGTTGTACTTACACAACAGAAAAATTGCATGATGGCGCACACAACAGGGTAAATATATTGTCATGTAATTTTGTAAAATACACAAATGAGGTAGAACATTTCTAGATGACGTCGCTCACAACAGGAAAATTGCATTATTTTTTATACACAAATGAGGTAAAACTCGTGTAGATTATGTTGCACACAACAGGATAAATGTCGGATTTCCTACACATAAATGAGGTTAAATCACACAACTGGAAATTTATATTGTTTTTTTGCACACAACTGAGGTAGATCCTTTCTAAATGATGACAAACACAGCAGGAACATTACAATGAACTAGGTTGTTAAAGTTGATATATGCCTTTTAATGCTTCTTTGTTACATATTTTTTACATTTTTAATTTTTACATTTTTACCAATTATGTCGGTCTTTTTTGTTCGCGCAACCTTGTCAATATATTGTAACGGTTTTGTTATTTAAATTTATAGGTAGATTGATTTACAACCATCACAGTTCTTTTATGAACGGTGGGAGGGCTAAACAATTTTCAAGCATTTACTGGACTTATATTCGTGAAATCACATCAATATAATGAACTGTGTCGGGAATGTCAGGATCATATTATTACTCCAACTGAACGTTTATTTTATGTGTAATGTATAAAGAGTTCTTACCTTTACGATTTATTGTTTGCATTCCGTGGTAGCATCTTAAATTATTCATGTCTATAATTTGTAGTCCCGTTATTTTTATGTACTTTGATTTTCATGTACGACACTCTGGTATCAGATATTGTCGTCGCCATTATTGTTGACAAATTACGTCACACATTGAACCTTGGGAAAGTGCAGGTGGCATGACGTCACAAGTGAACGTCAATTCTACTATGTTCTTATACAAAATGTGTGTCACAGTGTGTCTTAGTGTGTCGTCCTTGTATATAAATTTGCGACATCTAAGCACTCGGATTCAGTCTTGTTTCGTCTGGGCGCCATTCCTACGACTTTCAAATAACTAAAGCTGCTTACATATTTTTGTCTTAAGGTTAGCATATAGGATTATAAATATATAAAAAAGGGTTAAAATAATATTTCTGGATATTATCTACAATTTGTCGGTGACAATAACTTTCATTAATTTCATTTAAGAGAATTATACTGATTCAATACATATCAACACTGCGACACGGTGCCGACACACATCAGTATGTCGTGTTTCTAACAACGTATATAAAGCAGATTTTTATACATTCTTTATATAAATAAAGATACGAAATTCACTTTTGAAAGTTATATAATACAAGGCGTATTAAAACTAATAGAAGAATAGAATATTGGAATTATTACTCTGAATAGGTTTTTCGTAGTATTTAGGCCTTATAGGACGACACACTTTTAAAGCAGAGAAATAGTAATAACTCGACACACATACTTATATCATATAAGAGAATATTGTTTTAGTAAGGGAATAAATTGTATATTATTATATTATTTGTTTATTGTCATAGTATTGTTCATAAGAGATATATACTGATACCAGAGCCATTCATTTGCTACCATAGATGTAAATAAGATACCATAAATCTATTTAGGACGTATTAATAACTGTTTCTTGGTAATTAATCGACTTATTGTTAATTGTTATAAAAGATCATAATATATTTCACTTCTAGTTAAAAAATCGTTAACTTATTTAATATCTCCTTATACATGCCATACGTGATTCACTTTATACTATCAACTGTACCTAGAGGCGTTTACGTTCAGGATCATTCCGCTAAGGTTTAATAATAGGAGTACGTTATTGCCCATCCTCCCTTATAAAACGCTCTAGATCCGTTGATAGGTACACAAAGTTTCTTGGATATAAAATTGTTGTCGTTGAGGAGATTGTCGCTGATTACATCTCACAGGCAGCAGGTCGGACCCGCTTCAATGGTGGCAGCGGTGGGATCTACTAATAACAAACAGTAGGAATCCACACACAGAAAAATAAACATGTATCAAGACCCAGCTGATATGACAACCTTCGACAATGACCGATCACCAACTTTAGACCAAGATATAGACGACACGCGGGCCCAGATGACAGGACTCCCCGCACCAGTTAGAGAACGATATATCAATGCAACACCCTCTGGAGAAGTACAGGTGCGGGTTAAGACGAAACCAACTAAACCAAACCACGTAAGGAGCTCACTCTCAGATATCGGACTTAGCGGATTAAGGAGTGGACACAGTGAGTCGGAAAAAGAACGTTTTGGCGGAGCAGAATTTTCTAGAAACAGAAATGATTCTGCATTTGATAGATCAGCGGCATTCATAGCTGATAATCAACGGTTATCCCATGGAAGGAGAGATATATCGTCTGAAATCGGTCCAAATGATAGTAAATTTACTTCGGGGCGGGACCCCGCGGACACTCGGGCGTTTGTTCAACGCCATCTGAATATATCTCACGATCCTATATCGTTGGCTATGCCAAGTCGGGCTACCACGAGAGAGGAAAGGGTTACCCCATGGAAGATCCGCACTGACACTAGAGCTCCCGATTCTTTTGGAAATCAGGAACGGGAGTTTCCGGACGTTATGTCAGGGTTTGAGGATAATTATCTTGGTCGTTGCGACAACCAAGTAGGACGCCAACGTTCCGTATTGACGGACAGACGGAGGGCAGATGATAATATGACATCATTGCCGACAAACAGGTACCTAAATTAAGCAAGTACGACGCAGAAATACAAGAATCCAACCAATTATGACGGGGAGAGTAGTTGGCAGGACTATCAAGTCCACTTTGAGATGGTATCTGAGATGAATGGCTGGGACGACACAACAAAAGCTCTTGAATTGGCAACAAGTTTGAGGGGCTCTGCCCAAGCAGTACTGAGTGACCTACGACCAGACTTAAGAAGAAGCTATGAACACTTAATAGCGGCTCTTACATCAAGGTTCCAGCCAAGTAACCAGTCAGAATTATACCGAGCACAAATGAAGAATCAAACTCGTGGGAAGGGACAATCATTGCCAGAACTAGCACAAATTATCAAAAGGGTTACTAGACTTGCATACCCTACAGCTCCTATTGAGGTACGAGAACAACTAGCGCGCGATTGTTTCATGGATTCACTCAACGATCCAGATCTTGAATGGGCAATTTTTCAAGGGAAACCAAAAACCATAGACGATAGTGTCAGGATAGGGCTAGAATACGAGGCATTTACATCAGGACATAGAAGGAAATACTCAAATAGAGCGCCTCTTATACGCCAAACCACGGGAATTTCTATAAGTGACTCAGAGGAGTCAGAAGATATGGATAACATCACTGAAAGGTTAGCTAGGATAGAAAAACAGGAAACCAGAAAAAAACCAGCAGGACCTTGTTACTTTTGTGGAGCAAAAGGTCACATTAAAAGGGAATGCAGAAAATTTCAGGCGTCGCTGGGGCGACAACAAAATAACAATGTTAACCAGAAGGCAAATACTAGAACCTACACACAAGGCACACAAACAGCCAATCTTACGGGTGTGTTACCGCCGGGAAACTATTAAAGGTCGAGGGGGAGGTCCCACCTTTGGCCGACACTTTCATTATTAATGAGGGACCATGTATTGAATTTTCTAATGAACAAATTAAGCATGATAGTTTATATTTAAAGATTAATTTAAATGGAATTTTTGTCAATTGTTTGATTGATACTGGATCAACAATGTCCATATTACATAGTCGAAAATATTTTTCGATACCAGAATCTCAAAGACCCGTATTGTCTAAATCGGGTGTCCGTTTAAAATTAGCAAATGGAGACCTTCAGGCAACTATTGGAAAAGCAGAATTTTCCATTACAATAAACGGGAAATGTTTTCAACACATCTTATTGATAGCCGATATTGATACTCCGGCTATTTTGGGATATGATTTACTAAACCGACACAACTGTAAGATTGACCTTGGCAAGGGTACTATAACATTTGGAGGCACTGAGATTGCATGTCAGAAAGAGTCGCAAATGGCGACTATTTTTAAGGTTACCATTGATGAAAATGTTACATTACCACCTTTTTCGGAATCCATTATCCGAGCAACAATAGTAGGAGATTCGAGTCATATTTCTGACGCTATTGTTGAACCAGAAGAGCCAAGTACCGACACGAATTTTCATGTCGCACGATCGGTAGTTGACCCTAGCAATGGTACAATACCGATGCGTATTGTTAACATGATCGACACAGAATGTGTCATCTACCGACACACCAATTTTGCAACATGTGAGACACTACCATATGGTTCCTTTCAGTCGGAACCTCCTGAGAGGAGTGAAGTAGTAAGAACTAATATAATTACTACTAATACCGAGGACCCATGCCCGAAAAGACTTATTCATTCTTACCTCACCACCTTGAGGGTCTTTTCGTGACAAGTAGTCGTGAGTTGTCCGAAGAGCAGAGAGTGCAGTTGGAACATCTACTGATCCGACACAGCGATGCTTTTGCAAAATCAAAGAATGATTTGGGTTGTTGTGACCTCATTGAACACACAATTGACACGGGTGATGCCAGGCCTGTTAAACAGAATCCGAGACGTCTTCCTCTGGCCAAACGGGAGGCAGCAGATCAAGAAATAGACCGGATGCTGGAGGGAGGAATCATCGAGCCTAGTACTAGTCCATGGTCGTCCCCAATCGTACTAGTACCTAACAAATCCGATGGCTCTAGGCGCTTCTGCGCGGACTTCAGGAAAATTAACCATTTGACAAAAAAGGACTCGTATCCACTCCCAAGAATAGCAGATTGTCTGGATGCTCTGAGAGGCGCAAGTTGGTATTCGACCATTGATCTGCAAAGTGGTTATTGGCAGGTAAAGATGGCCGAATCCGACAAAGAAAAGACGAGTATTGTCACAACTAAAGGCCTTTTCCAATTTAAAGTAATGCCATTTGGGTTATGCAACGCGGGCGCATGTTTCGAAAGACTCATGGAGTGCGTTCTTTCAGGGCTGAATTGGCAAATTTGCCTGCTGTATTTGGATGATGTCATAATTTTTGCAGATTCATTTGAAGAGCACCTGTCCCGTTTAGAACAAGTTATATCAAAAATCAAAAATGCCAATCTAAAAATCTCACCAAAGAAATGCTCGTTTTTCCAGGAAAAAGTTCATTTCCTTGGTCACGTGGTATCTGAAGAAGGAGTTGCTACCGACCCTGATAAGATAGCAGCTATAAAAGAGTGGCCTACCCCTAAAACAGTTCACGAGGTGCGAAGTTTCGTAGGCACCTGCTCTTACTATAGGAGGTACATTCGTGGATTCTCTGACATAGCTAGGCCACTTCATAAACTTACAGAAAAAGGGGATCGATTTAAATGGACTCAAGAATGCCAAAAAGCGCTCGACACACTGAAGGAATGCCTAACCTCAGCTCCGATACTTGGATATCCGGATATTAGCAAACCTTTCATCTTAGATACCGATGCTAGTGGGTACGGAATTGGGGCAGTGCTATCCCAAATAACAGACGAAAAAGAGCAGGTTATAGCATATTTCAGCAAGAGTATGAATAAACCCGAAAGGAACTACTGTGTCACTCGACGGGAGTTGTTAGCAGTAGTTTTATCCATCAAACATTTCCATCACTATTTGTATGGAGTCCCGCTCCTGGTTAGGACAGATCATGGCGCACTCAATTGGATAATGAATTTCAAAAACCCTGAAGGTCAAACCGCGAGATGGTTGGAGATCCTTGCCTCCTATAATTTCACCATTCAACACAGACCTGGCAGGCACCACAATAATGCAGATGGACTCTCGCGGCGTCCATGTTCTCCGTGTACATACTGCACCCGTCAAGAAAGTAAGAACAGAGAAAATACTGAGAAAGATGACATTGAACATGTCAGAGTCGCGAAGGGAGCCACAAAGGAACCTGAAATATTCGATACCGAAGAAGTCGACATAGAAGATAACACGGACAGCTTTGAATGGGTACAGAGTAGAAGCCTCGTGGAAATCGCAACTGCTCAACAAAACGACACGATTTTGAAGCAATTATGGGAGATGAAAGTGAAAGGTACAGAAAGGCCCAATTGGGAAGATATTTCTTTTCAAAGCATAACTTTGAAAGTTTATTGGGCCCAATGGAACAAGATAAAATTGGAAAATGGTGTCCTGTATAGGTGTTGGCAATCCAAAGACAAGGGTGAAATAACCCAGTTAATCTTACCTGACTGTTGGCATGAGGAAGTCATGAAAATGCTGCATGACGATCCACCCGCTGGACATTTTGGCCAACATCGCACCTTAGCCAGAGTTTCGAGACGATTTTATTGGGCAGGTTACAAGGATTACGTTATAAAATGGTGTCGACAATGTAAAACGTGCGAAGCTCGTAAGAAACCCCAGAAACATTATCAAGGACTTATGAAGCAGTACCTGGTGGGGGCACCTTTAGAACGGGTGGCCATTGACATTCTTGGCCCTTTACCCAAAACTCATTCAGGTTACCGGTACATCTTAGTTCTCACGGACTATTTCACGCGATGGGCCTACCCTATGATTGGTCTGACCGCTGAAGAAGTTGCTGAAATTTTTGTCAGTCAATTTGTGTCACGTTTTGGAGTTCCAAAACAGTTGCGCACAGATAGAGGAACTCAGTTTGAGTCAAAACTGTTTCAGGATCTATGTTCCAGATTAAAAATAGACAAGACACGAACAACAGCAATGCATCCACAAAGTGATGGAATGGTAGAGCGGCTAAACAGGACTTTGGAAGATGTTTTGAGTAAATACGTAACTAAACATCAAAAAGACTGGGATGAACATCTACAGTTAGCTCTCATGGCTTACAGGTCATCCGACCATGAGAGTACAGGGTTTTCGCCCTCCATGTTGATGTTCGGAAGGGAAATTGAACTTCCCATTGACCTGATTTTTGGATCTTACCCAGATAGTATAGAGACGGACGAGAAATCCGAGAATGATTACCTAAAAGATTTACGAAAGGGGCTTTGGGACATACACGATGTCGCAAGAGAGAAGATGAAACACGCAAGTGATAGACAAAAACGTCAGTACGACACTAGGGTCCATTCGCGACAATACCGTGTCGGTGATGCTGTCTGGATATTCAACCCATTGCGAAGAAAAGGGTTAAGTCCAAAGCTGCAACCACACTGGATAGGCCCTTACATCATTAGAGAAGTTTATACAGACTTAATTTATAAAATAGCGCTGCAGAACGGATCGAAAGAAATAGTCATCCACCATGACAGGTTGAAACCATATTTCGGTTCTCTCGATACAGTTCCGGAATCATCGTCTGATGTAATAGATACTGGAGAACCGGAACTTGTTTCGTCGCGTCCTTCGAGACTAAGAAAGAAGCCGAAATATCTAAACGATTTTGTATAATTTAGTAAAAGGGTTAAAAATTTAAGAAAATGTTTCCACAAATAAATAAGGGTTTTATAGTCAAAATTTAGGGTTTTAAGGATTTTCAAATGGTTGTACAGGGTTGGGGTAGGACTTAAAATATAAAGCTGTCAAAGAAAATCAAATCTGTGGTTCTGGTATCTCCTGTTTGGGTTTTCTCGGACTCATGGTTAAATTTTATTTTTCCAGATGTTCACCTGTAATGAGTGTGAGGAACTATCCCACTCTGGAGAGTCTCAAGAGGCATTTGCGCTATGCGCACACAGATAATAGAGTGAAATGTAGATGGTGTCCCTACGACGTATCATCCAATGCCACCTACAGGATGAGGCATCATGAGAAAACCAAACACTGGTACAAGTTCAAGGATGAAAGTAAGGAAAACCAAAAGACACCCACAAAGAAAATACCATCAGTGGTAAAGAAAGTGGAAAAGAAGAAGAAGAAGAAGCAGAGTTCAACTAACTCTGAGGCTACAAAATTGCCCTCAGCAGAATGCCCACCACTGAGGGAACCATCACCCATGACAGTGGAATTCGAGGAACTCATGGCCACCAAACATACAACCCCTACAGAAGACCTACTGTTTGCGTTACCAGTTATAGCAGTCGCAGAGGTAGAGAATTCAATAGATAACACTCCCCTTTTGAGTGTTCAGGAGCTTGTTAAATCAGTCATGCAGGATCAAGAACGAGCCAAGATAGCAACTGATAACGTTAAAGAATCAGATGGTTTCGAAATTTAGAAGGGAACAGTAGTCATGGATGACCAATCAGTACCCGTCAGTGAGGACATCCAAGAGCCAGATGAAACTGTAATTAGTGAGCGACCAGGAGAAGACACAGTGACAGAGGTGAGGGAGCAATTAGTCGAAGTCACCGAGGACGGCATGGAGGTCATCCAAGAAGACATAAGGGTTGTCGAAATAGATGGGATGACGCCCACGCCCAACTACCTCCCCTCTAGAATTACTCCCACTCATTTAAAATTTGGAAAAATATATGATTATAGACACTTTGGACTGCCCGAGGAGAAGGACAATGAGGATCCCAGGCAGGTGCTTCTTTGTCCTCCTTCGTCTTATCACTCTTCTAATGAGGCTGTACTATTGAAGAGACTCAGGGAACAGGCTAGGAGAAACAACCTTTCTACTACTATTTTGCCAGATGGTTATTCTGGTTTAATCAAAACTGAGAGATGTGAGTTCCCGGATGGAACAGTATATTCACTGACCAGTCACTGGGTGCCAGACATCCCGGTCCGAAGGTACAAGACAACTGGAGTTGAGGCTTCTACTACGCCCGAAACTCGTGATGAAAATATACAGGTTACTCCAGTAACCACCTTATCAGGAACCCAAACAGAGGAGATGGCAGCAATTGTAAAGAAAACATTCGAGGATAAAGAAAGCAGTTGTTACATTATTGCATGTAGATTTTACTAATCGTGTTTAAAGACATTAGAACCGAACAATATGTGCATCGAATTCAGTTTTATACCAATAATGTGTTCATTTAGCTATTGTTTTGTTTATATGCTCACTTGTTGACTAATGTTGTTAAATGCGTTCAGTTTGGGGACAAACTAAATTTGGTAGGGGGGTATTGTAACGGTTTCGTTATTTAAATTTATAGGTAGATTGATTTACAACCATCACAGTTCTTTTATGAACGGTGGGAGGGCTAAACAATTTTCAAGCATTTACTGGACTTATATTCGTGAAATCACATCAATATAATGAACTGTGTCGGGAATGTCAGGATCATATTATTACTCCAACTGAACGTTTATTTTATGTGTAATGTATAAAGAGTTCTTACCTTTACGATTTATTGTTTGCATTCCGTGGTAGCATCTTAAATTATTCATGTCTATAATTTGTAGTCCCGTTATTTTTATGTACTTTGATTTTCATGTACGACACTCTGGTATCAGATATTGTCGTCGCCATTATTGTTGACAAATTACGTCACACATTGAACCTTGGGAAAGTGCAGGTGGCATGACGTCACACAAGTGAACGTCAATTCTACTATGTTCTTATACAAAATGTGTGTCACAGTGTGTCTTAGTGTGTCGTCCTTGTATATAAATTTGCGACATCTAAGCACTCGGGTTCAGTCTTGTTTCGTCTGGGCGCCATTCCTACGACTTTCAAATAACTAAAGCTGCTTACATATTTTTGTCTTAAGGTTAGCATATAGGATTATAAATATATAAAAAAGGGTTAAAATAATATTTCTGGATATTATCTACAATTTGTCGGTGACAATAACTTTCATTAATTTCATTTAAGAGAATTATACTGATTCAATACATATCAACACTGCGACACGGTGCCGACACACATAAGTATGTCGTGTTTCTAACAACGTATATAAAGCAGATTTTTATACATTCTTTATATAAATAAAGATACGAAATTCACTTTTGAAAGTTATATAATACAAGGCGAATTAAAACTAATAGAAGAATAGAATATTGGAATTATTACTCTGAATAGGTTTTTCGTAGTATTTAGGCCTTATAGGACGACACACTTTTAAAGCAGAGAAATAGTAATAACTCGACACACATACTTATATCATATAAGAGAATATTGTTTTAGTAAGGGAATAAATTGTATATTATTATATTATTTGTGATCATTTGTTTATTGTCATAGTATTGTTCATAAGAGATATATACTGGTACCAGAGCCATTCATTTGCTACCATAGATGTAAATAAGATACCATAAATCTATTTAGGACGTATTAATAACTGTTTCTTGGTAATTAATTGACTTATTGTTAATTGTTATAAAAGATCATAATATATTTCACTTCTAGTTAAAAAATCGTTAACTTATTTAATATCTCCTTATACATGCCATACGTGATTCACTTTATACTATCAACTGTACCTAGAGGCGTTTACGTTCAGGATCATTCCGCTAAGGTTTAATAATAGGAGTACGTTATTGCCCATCCTCCCTTATAAAACGCTCTAGATCCGTTGATAGGTACACAAAGTTTCTTGGATATAAAATTGTTGTCGTTGAGGAGATTGTCGCTGATTAAATCTCACAGGCAGCAGGTCGGACCCGCTTCAATAATGGAGTTTGATGCGACTGTCACAAAAGTCAGAGGTTTAGCTAGCTATAACACCAGATTCAATCCACCATTTTCTGAATAGGAAAATGCCAGTAGCAAGTCATTCGTTTGATATAATTGAGCTTTTGATTTTGCAATTTGATTACGGACTTTCCGTTTCGAATTTTCCTCGTAGTTCAGTATTTTTGTGATTTTACTTTTTCCTATACACAAATGAGGTTGAACTGAAATGAATGATGTCACACACAACAGAAAAGTTGTATTGTTGTCTATACAAGAACATATCTTAAAGATGGCTCACATACCGGTAAAAATTTATTATTTTCTAATACTAAAAGTACACAAATGAGGTTAAAACTCCTGTAGATGACGTGGCACACAACAGGAATATAATATTGTTTTCTTTACAAAAATGAGTTAGGAACACATAACATGATGTCGTACACACCAGGATAATTATATTGTTATTGTCTTTTATAAAAAAATGAGGTTAAAACTCACTTGTTGATGTCACACACAACAGGAAAACTGTATTGTTTTCTTAACACAAATGGGGTTAGAACTCATGTAAAACTATATTGTTATTGTTTTCTATACACACATGAGGTTAGAACTCATGTAGATGACGTTGGATAAAACAGGAAAATTATATTGTTATTGTTTTCTATGCACACATGAGGTTAGAGCTCATGTAGATGATGTCGCACATAACAGGATAAAACTATAGTTTCTATACACAAATGAGGTTAGAACATATCTATATGGTGTCGAACTCAACAGGAAAATATTGTTTTTGATACACAAATGAAGATAGAAAATATCTTGATGATGTTGCACACAATAAAATGACATTTTATCCTATACAAAAATGAGGTCACCCAACTACAAAGGCTTGATTAAAACGTGTAGGTGTTTGTGTTTGTGTCTGCTTACATTTATAATTTGAGGTAATGATGACATGCAGTACCAAGCATTAGTTTGTTTTACATAATCCAAATGACTGTCAAAATGTTGAAAATTATAATTATTCAAAATCTTACATATATTATCATATTTTGAGAAGCGAAAGATACCAAAGAGACAACGTCATAAGTCGAAAATAAACATACAGCGCCATTGCTAAAATAGAAATAGGCAAACAACAATACACCAAAAACAACATAGAAAACTAAAATCTGAGCTGCATGTACTCCACCCAAAACTGGAGTTGATTTTGGGTGCTCAGAAAGGGTACGCAGATCCTGATCCATATGTTGAGTTATAATTATAAAAGCTTCAGATTATTTTTTTCAACAATTGATCTGGATGTCTAACGAATATAAGAAAATCAATTGAAACAGTAGTTGATGACTGTAATGCGAGGTAAATGAAAATAATTCGATATATAGAAGTCACTTTATGATGAGATATCATGAGTTTACATATATCAAACAACACAGAATGCTCTTTTCTATGCCCTTGAATTATAAAAGATAAACTATTGGTATTTCTTCCAAACTTTTTTTAATTCCAGGTAAATCAAAAACATATTTAATGAATATCAATAATAGATTGCTACAAGACTTAACTTTGGGATACTTTGTTTTGCTCTTTTCTATATATATCCATAATTCATAAAATTTCATTAATGAAATGAAAGAAAAATCTAAAAATAAAGTTTCATCTTAATATATAAAAATCAATATAAACGTGTATTTTCATTAGTTCTAATAAACAATTGATAAAATCAAATTGATCTGAATTGCTTTGTGTCTTATAAATAGTGAGCTTCATACATGAGCATCGTTTAGTTATATAAACAAAACTAGTGTTTGTAACTGTTTTTTTTTCAAGTAAAGTACCTAATTAAACATTGGTTATCATAATTTTTGCTTCTTAGGTGTGCATATAAACAGTGGAGGTAAAGAGGAAAAGGTAAACATAAATAAATAAGGATCTTTCATATTTACCCCTGAGTATTTGAATTAATGAAATTTGAAATACTGCTCGACTTTATTATGAATTGAGGAGATTTGAAATTTTAAATGTCCATGCCCATTTACAAGGCATCTGATTGTACGGTATAAATGGAATTTTTATTAGCATGCCTATAGAAGGTCCTTTAGCCCATGTGAAAGACATGTCTGAACCGAGCATGTGAACAGTCGTATCCTTAGAAGGTGCAGGAGCTCCTAGAAGTAATGCACCGTTTTCTGGCCACTGTAATATTATTGCATAAACTGTCTTAACTGTGTCTGTAATACGTTCTGTGTACCTGTAAAACATAATCTGATGTTAGTTAAGCTGTCAGGAAAAGAATATTAATGATACGGCTGATGATAGAAGGACTGCTTCATACCTTGATCTTTTCCTCAATATTGACACAGATGGACGACTTCACACGAAAATCTATGATAAACGGGACGATTTCAACTTCCCAATTATCAATTTCCCAATTCTCAGCAGTAACATACCCTCTGACCCTTCGTATGGTGTTTACATATCTCAATTGATACGTTATTCTCGTGCATGTTCGCACTATACAGACTTCATATACAGGAGTGTGCTCCTAACGCAGAAACTGCTCCACCAAAGTTATGAGTAGAACAGATTAAAAATGACACTCCGTAAATTTACAGACACCATCACGAATTGGCTGATCCATACGATTTGTCTTTGTCCATACTAAATAAGGATATTTTTACCACGTGTTAGATTGTGGTTTGTCATTACGTCGATTTATCTTTTGTTTTATTTACCGAACGTGACTTATTCCCGATTGTGAATGTTTTGCTGGGTGTGAATTTGCATTGCTATAAGGCGTGTCACGGTACTTTTCTATCCCTAATTCATGTATTTAGTTTTGATGATATATTCGTTATTTTCATCGGATTTGGTCAATTTCTTAACCTTTGTAGTTGTTAATCTAATTTTCTGTTGTATTCGTGTGTTATGGTAAAGATAAATATTCATCCATTTCATTTATTAGATTTTAGTTTGGATCAACGAAATTTATACGATATATTTGGTTTACAGTTTGATTCAGAAGAAACACCTACATAGCTAGATAATACAATTAATTATCAAATTACTACCACAATCTGATATTAACTAGTATTGTAATTTTCATTGATATTAATAAATGTTAACTTATATCAGTCTTACAAATCTAATCTTGAATTCTATCTTATTTTTGGGAAATCTTTTTAGAAATAAATGTGACGACTCTTTGTGCGTTGATGGCTTTGGCTAACTCGACTGTGTATTTTTATGTGCTGGTTTAGGTTGCTTAATGTAATGTATCCGCTTTTATTCTGTAGTTAGTGACCACTTCGGTTTCATAATATATCGGATATCTATTATATAGTCATTTTATAAAATTTACTGTTTGCAAAAGTATGAATTATTCTAAATAATAAGGATGTTCTTATTCCAGGCAGAAAAACCTAGCCGTATTGGTCACAATTTTTGGAACTTTTGGTCCTCAGTGCTCTTCAACTTTGTACTTGTTTTGGCTTTCGAACTGTTTTCATTTTAGCCTCATTGGTTAGTCTTGTGTGGACGAAACACAAGCCTGGCGTATTAAATTTTAAACCTGGTACCTTTTGTTAGATATTATTCGTGTGTTTCTCTGTTCTATATGTTCTCCCATTTATTTGTATTGTAGTCCTGTCATGTAATGTTGTCATTTCAATGTTATATTTAACATTGCCATAAAAGCGGAAGGTTTGGCATGCCACAAAACCAGGTTCAACCCACCAAATTTTTTCTTAAAATGTCCTGTACCAAGTTAAGAAAATGGCCATTGATATATTATAGTTCGTTTCTGTGTGTGTTACATTTTAATGTTGTAGTTCTCCTCTTATATTTGATGCTTTTTCTCAGTTTTAGTTAGTAACCCGGATTTGTTTTTTCTCAATAGATTTCGAACAGTGGTTGCCTTTACTGTTGCCTTTATATTTCAATTCCTATATGAATGAAGAAGTACATAGTCCTTTACATCTACGAGAAAGCAACCCACTCATACAAATAAAAACAAACATCTAGCACATTATTCTATAGACTTCTTTTCAATTCTGAAACGATGAAATATTTTTAACTAAAACTTTATTTCAAATTTGTAATCAAATTATTTTAAGGAATTTCAATTATCTTACCAATTTCAAATGGTATAAGATATTAATTGTCAATTCATTTTTTTTATGTTTTAATATAAAGTAATACTAATAAATTGATTTATTAAAATATTGAGATTATCATTGTGTCAAACTGCAAAACAAAAATGTTTTTAAAAATGCAATCAGAATTTTTTTCCTAATGTAGTCCACTGTCATAATAAACACTACATAACCCAACATTCAAGTATTATCCTTTCAGTGATACAGTTTATATTACTGCTATTTAAATAGTTCATGCAACACGAAAGGTGGTGGTAGTTTTGCAGTTTTTTTATATCTTTAAACTAGTCAATTTGAACTCACCATACTTTTGGTGTTACAGTGTCATTTTGAAATTTCCAAGGTACAGAAGAATATATTGCTTCACCATTCACTTTAAGCCATTCTCCCATTTGACTTAGTCTCTCTTGGAAGATCGGCTTTATTACACCATCATGAGAGGGTCCAACATTCACCAGAATGTTTCCTCCACAACTAAAACAATACAATTCAATGATTCATGCTCAAACAGTATACATTTGTACTTGAAATGTGAGTGCTTATTGTTCGTCAATCAAAAACAGCAAAAATATAGCAACATATTAACTAGCCAAATTGAAAAGGTTTCATCAACCGGTTTGTAAAGAGCTAATTAAATAATGCCGTATCTGATTTTTTCTTTTGTTTTTCTATATGTAAAAACATTTTTCTCAGGAACTACAAATATGAAAACCCTAAAATTTGGAATTGAGATTTATGTGAGCATGCTTAAATTGGTGATGCATTTTCCTCTACAATTTCCTGTTATCCGATTACTCATATCTGCGTCATCAGTAGCTGGATAATGAAACAAGAATTTCATTACATTATTATTCCTGCTATCTATGTATCAATAATGCAAAGTGAACCAGAGACATTCATGAGATGTGCAGAATATGCTTATTATCCTGTTATTTCTTCTATTTCTAATTGATTGTTTTAATATAGTAGTCATTTCTTTTTGCTAGTATGTCCTGATTGTTTTGATTTTTCGATTCTGTGCTTATTCTATCAAACAATCTGTTCAAGTAACACCAGTAAGTGACGAATATGACATTTGTTTTACATTTGTTTGATGTGGTTGAGCTTTTGGAATTGTCATTTGATAAAAAAAAACTTTCATTTTGAATTTTCCATAGAGTTTGGTATTTTTCTACACAGAAACTTTTTGGATTTGATAGATTGTTACATCATTATAAGTATTACCTGACAGTTTCTACAATGGTATCAATCAGTTGTTCGATAGATAGATAGTCACTTAGATTAGCATTACGTCTGTATCCCCAGGACTGGGAATCTATTGTCATTGCATTTTCCCATTTTCGGCTTTGTAATTTACCTGAAATCATTCAATTCTGGATTTAATCATCCATGAGTCTCATGTAAGGGTGAGTAAATAAACAATTTTGTAATATAATAAGACTGTAGAAATTCTCTTTCATGATTGCTAAAAAAAGACTACCAAAACAAATATTCACAGATACTCTAGATACCAAAAAACTTTTTAAATGAAAGTAAATGCTGTTGACTGTAATTACCTGGATTATATCTGTCACTACATGTAAAGTATCCCCCATGTTTACACATAACACCACTGCCCCATCTGTCATTAGTGACAACACTGTCTTTCACAGGACTTTAAAATAGTAGAAAGAAAACATTAAGTCATTTATATTGTATAGTACACATGTATAAGGCGTTATAATGTTAAATTCATATGAAACTTTTGACACTGACCAAGTGAAATATATTTGAGGACTGTAAAATAATGATGGTAATCTTACTCTAAGTTGTATATCCTAATTAAAATCTCTGTATGCACTCCAAGTATCAGTTTACATACGCACCTGTCGTTGTAGAGCCATGCTATAAACTCTGTTGAATTCCAGTAAGTGTCTAAAGCTTCCCAGTCACCGTCAGACCAAATAACATCTGGTTTGTAAGTATTTACAAGCTCATATAGTTCTGGCAGGGTTTTACTCTATAAAAACCAATAGTACAGTGTAATATTTTGCACATCGAGCGTCCTTTTCGATATTTCAACATTAATTTCTGATCAAAAGCACACATAAAAAAGAGGATCAAATGAAGTCCTCTGATTCCGTATTTCTTTTGTTGGTCCTGATCGATTTACACATCACCAAAATATAAATGTACAATATTAATTATGGCTATGACAACAATATGACAGCTGTACCCCTATTTTTGACCTTTTTGACCTATTATGTCTGTTTGTTTTGTTCACACATCGTTGTCAATATAATGGAATTTTATGCAAACGTCATACAAGTGAGAGGTTTAGCTAGCTATAATACTAGCTATTTTCTACATAGGAAAATGCCTGAACCAATTCAGGAATGTGATAATTGTTATATATTCGTTTGATGTGTTTGACAATTTGACTAGGCCATTTGATTAGGGACTTTCCGTTTTAAATTTCCTCGGAGTTAAGTATTTTTGTGATATTACTTTTTTCGGTATAAACTAAAAAGATTTTGTTGGTAAAACGTGCATTTAACCTTCGTCTAGAATTCAAAACTAACCGAAATGATAAGCACAATACATATGACAATAAAAGTATTGACATCGGAGCCAATGGGTCACGAGTCTAATTGCTGGGTTGCACTATATATTAATTAAATAATGAAAATTTGTCTATTAAGAACGTTTAAATATATGGAAACATAAATTGAAAATTACGGAGTTCCGATGGTTGGAAAACAGACAGAAATATCATGAACAATTTCCTATTAAATAGCTGGTGATATTCTCCGATTCAGGTACAATCTTTCTTTGCAGAATCAAGCATCCAAGTTTATAATTGTAACAAAAGTTGATGACACGAAATAGCGACCATTCTTTATAAATTTAGCAACAGAATTACTATGTTTCCAAATCTGAAAAATTGCGTAACATCAAACAATTCGATAATAGCAGGTCCCAAGATTCCCACATACAAGCAATCTATTTGTAAGGTTTTAATCATTATTGATTGATAACTATAGGAGTTCAATTACCGAAATGACTATGTTCCAAAGTCTGAGATTATGGAGGAAATCCATAATTTCATAACAGCCGGTGCACAACTTCAGGGATATAAGTTTAACAACTGTAGGATAGTTATTTGAACAAAACATAAAAAAAAATTAAAAAATTGTCCCCGCATGTCAAACAAATCCATACTATAAGCCAATTTGCACTTCGTGCAACCTGGGCAAAGGGGTCTATTAAAACGTAGAAGTGATATTCGCCTGGGATCAAGCTTCACTTGCATCATCTGTCAAATCAATGTTCAATATATCATTGAGCTGCGAAGATCTTGAACATCAAATGGATTAACATAATTTTTCGTAGGGGTGAAACACAGTAAGCAATACACAGAGGTGAAAGTTACTAAGGGGACATTGAAACACGCAAACGTCGAAATAAAACTGGCAACACAATGGCAAAAACGCAGAAGTGACAATATTGCCTCAAACTATTCACTTCGTTTCAGCGCATTTACTCTGCATCCCTCAAATGTTTAGTTTTGGGCGTTATTGATGAATATAAAAAAGAAGATGTGGTATGATTGCCAATGAGACAACTGTCCACAAGTGACCAAAAAGACACAGACATTAACAACTATAGAGCAATACCCATACCGAATATTCAGCTATAAAAGGCCCTGATATGACAATGTAAAACAAATCAAACGATAAAAACTAACGGCCTTATTTATATTGAAAAAAAAAAATGAAAGAAAAACAAATATGTAACACATAAACAACGACAACCACTGAATTACAGGCTCCTGACTTGGGACAGGCACATACATAAATAATGGGGCGGTGTTAAACATGTTAGCGGGATCCCATCACTCCCCCTAACCTGGGACAGTGGTATAACAGTACAACATAAGAACGAACTATAACCAGATGCTCCGCAGGGCGTAGCTTTATACGACCGCAGAGGTTGAACCCTGAACGGTTGGGGCAAGTATGGACACAACATTCAAGCTGGATTCAGCTCTAAATTTGGATTGTGATTAAATAGTTGACACAGCATAGGTTTCTGACACAGAATGAATGTGTTCTAATGAACTTAATTTTTTTGTTTTCTCTTAGAGCAATTCACTATGCTGTTGAATATTAATCCTCTCAAAAAAATGTTTGAAGAAATTTTCTTTTTTATTTGAAATTTCAAATGAGAAAAATTGAACCCAATTTTTTTAATCACATCCCCCTTTCCCTTATTCCAAAACTAATCTCAATTAAAATTTCTAATGGAGTTTGCAACAATAACTACTCATTTAAATACATCATAAAATATTAAGATGTAAAAAAACTGCTTGTTATCACTGAATGGTAAAGATTATTTTAATTTATCAGTTGGTAGTAAAAAGTGAATATACATTGTTTATTGTATATAACAAAGATTTAAGTTGATTCTGGACAAAGAAAGATAACTCCAATTAAAAAAAAATCTTGCTATTGCACAATATTTTGCAATTAGATATTTCTTGCTTACTATTCTGGACAAAGAAAGATAACTCTAATTAAAAAAAATTTGCTATTTCACAATATTGTGCAATTAGATATTTCTTGCCATTGCGCAATACTGTGCAATTGAAAAGACTTGCTATTGCACAATACTTAATATAATAATTTTAGATCCTGATTTGGACCAACTTGAAAACTGGGCCCATAATAAAAAATCTAAGTACATTTTTGGATTCAGCATATCAAAGAACCCCAAGATTTCAATTTTTGTTAAAATCAGACTAAGTTTAATTTTGGACCCTTTGGACTTTAGTGTAGACCAATTTGAAAACAGGACCAAAAATGAAGAATCTACATACACAGTTAGATTTGGTATATCAAAGAACCCCATTTATTCAATTTTTGATGAAATCAAACAAAGTTTAATTTTGGACCCCGATTTGGACCAACTTGAAAACTGGGCCAATAATCAAGAATCTAAGTACATTTTTAGATTCAGCATATCAAAGAACCTAACTGATTCATTTTTTGTCAAAATCAAACTAAGTTTAATTTTGGACCCTTTGGACCTTAATGTAGACCAATTTGAAAACGGGACCAAAAGTTAAGAATCTACATACACAGTCATGACAGTTAGATTCGGCATATCAAAGAACCCCAATTATTCAATTTTGATGAAATCAAACAAAGTTTAATTTTGGACCCTTTGGGCCCCTTATTCTGTTGGGACCAAAACTCCCAAAATCAATACCAACCTTCCTTTTATGGTCATAAACCTTGTGATTTCTATTTACTTAAACTAAAGTTATTGTGCGAAAACCAAGAATAATGCTTATTTGGGCCCTTTTTTGGCCCCTAATTCCTAAACTGTTGAAACCAAAACTCCCAAAATCAATCCCAACCGTTCTTTTGTGGTCATAAACCGTGTGTCAAAATTTCATAGATTTCTATTAACTTAAACTAAAGTTATAGTGCGAAAACCAAGAAAATGCTTATTTGGGCCCTTTTTGGCCCCTAATTCCTAAAATGTTGGGACCAAAACTCCCAAAATCAATACCAACCTTCCTTTTGTGGTTATAAACCTTGTGTTAAAATTTCATAGATTTCCATTCACTTTTACTAAAGTTAGAGTGCGAAAACTAAAAGTATTCGGACGACGACGACGACGCAGACGACGACGACGACGCAGACTACGACGCCAACGTGATAGCAATATACGACGAAATTTTTTTCAAATTTTGCGGTCGTATAAAAATCAGTTCAAAAAGGCTTAACTCATCAGATGGACAAAAATACAAGTGGACGTGGCCGGGTACTTGTACATCCCGACACCAAACACTAGGAACAGATCTGAGAGTACTCGCAGTTATCTGACAGCTAGTTCAAGGTCACTCACAACTAACTAAAAAAATCATGCATCTAAGTCTAAACTATCAATCCGTACACATCCAATGGATTTAGTGTAAACACGTCATAAACAGTCAGAGAAAAACATGACAATTTACAGGTATCGACAGACTGTAGATCAATGAATGTATATATGTATATAACGTAATATATACATTCAACCCAGTCAATCCAAAAATGAGCTACGGACAAACGAAATTTTACAAGTGTTTATTTCATTTGCACGTATTTTCCATGTATCTTTAGACATAGAATATTTATATATATATTCTTAATACGTCTATAAATTATACCTTCACAAATTGTTGTGTTCTGAATTTGTTTTCTTTGTCTTGTAAATACAGAGGATGAAACCACTCAAATAAAGAATGGTATAATCCAACATGTAGGTTTCTTTTACGAAGTGCTGTACTCAGTTCACCTGAAAGATATATACATCTCTCACATCACAATTTTTTCTGTTGACAATTTAATCGACAGTTTATAATTGTTTACAGCTTTTACATTAATGCTAGCAAAACACATCTTTCTTTCATTGACCTAATATTGTATATATACAGGTAATTAAACATGTGAAAATATGTGTCATGTGATGTTAAAATTTAGTGTCCTTAACCTCAAACATAACGTCCAATATGCATGATAAGATTTAAGTATGATGTATACAAGCTGAAGCCCCGCCTATCTTAATTGCCATGCTTGAGCTAACATTGATACAGACAAAGCAAGCAAGCCAAACAAAGATTTGTCTGGCTAGCATTAATGTAAAAGCTGTAATATATCACGTATGGATTGTGCTAGAAAGGTTAATTGAAGGAAATGATTAAACTTACCTGTCATGCAAAGCAGCAAGACGACTTACATCATATTTGTTTCGTTAATAGGTGTTGATTTAACATTGGTGAATTTATAGTCCAATATTACATGTTTATTACTTAAGGGCATACGATACAGTAGAGATCCCTCGTTGATTTTTTTCTTGAAATTTTGGTAGAAGGTCAATTTCAATGTGTACTTTTGAAATATGCAAAGAAAAAAGTGCCTTCATTATGGCAAGCCGTTCTCGTCAAAACTATGTTAAAACCATTTTTCGAAAAATTTACGCACTGAGAATTACAACAAAGCACACTGAGATTTAAAAACTTCAAAACGCACACTGAGAATCGAAAATTACACACTGAGAATTGAAAATTACACACTGAGAATTACAAATTACACACTGAGATTTCATAAAGACGCACTGAGATTACAAAAATGAAAAACGCACACTGAGAATGGAAAATTACACACTGAGAATTAAAAATTACACACTGAGATTAAAAAAGACACACTGAGAATAAATAAACTGAAAACACACACTGAGAATTTGAAATTACACACTGAGAATTTAAAATTACACACTGAGAATTTAAAATTACACACTGAGATTTGTGCGCACTTTTTATGCGCACATATTTAATTAGCATACTTAATCTGAATATATTACAAGCTTAAAACAACAAGGGGACAGAACTCGTTAGTCCTTCGATTTGGTTCCAAATTATTAATAAAAAAAACTTTAGAAATACAAGAACAAGAAAAATACCCACTTAAATTACTCTTATTACAAAATATAACCAAATGGTGAAAAACTTTATTAAAATTATAAGAAAACATTGGAACAATCTGCAAAAGAATGCAGTGAAATTTTTACTCAAGTGTCTATTATAGCATATAAACGTAACAAAAATATAAAAGATTAACTAGCTAAATCACGGAAACAGTTAGAAGACTTTTGAAAAGGGACCCACGGTTTTAAGTTAAAAAAATCGTCCCGATACACTGGTAGTAATGATCTGAATTATAGGCAACAAACTTATGAATATGAGCGATGTTAAGTCTTGAAATTTATTACGAATGTTGGTTGAAGGAATCGCATTTCATTACAGTGACAAGAGTTCTTGAGATCAAGATATTAATCTGTTGAATTATTCATCTCATGAATATTCATTAGTAGCTTGCATATTAATCTCAGTGTGTATTTTTTAAATCTCAGTGTGTAATTGACAATTCTCAGTGTGTGTTTTTCAATCTATTTCATCTCAGTGTGTCTTTTTAAAATCTCAGTGTGTAATTTTGAATTCTCAGTGTGTGTTTTTTATTTTTTTAAATCTCAGTGTGTAATTTAGATTTCTCAGTGTGTTATTTTAGGTTTTTAAATCTCAGTGTGTATTTTTTTCGAAAAAAGGGTTTAAACATAGTTTTGACGAGAACGGCTTGCCATACTTCATGATAATTTGGTTCGAAATTTGCATATTTGGAAGAAAATCCCTGAAATTTCATAAATAAGGACTTTTAAAGAAAGTAACAATACTTTTGAACGAAAAGCCACAACTTAACCGGGTTTTTGTAAAATGTTCCCTTGATCCATGGCATCAACATGCTGAAACAAGTTTAAGGTTAATCCATATTATGTTTTTCCCGATTTAGATTGCTATATTCGAAATAAAGAAATTGATCATATTTTTTTGCCTATTCGGAAGTGCAGAAAAAATTTGATCGTTGATTTTTTTTTTAGAAATTTTGGCGGAGTGATCTTGACACAGTACTTGATTGATTGCAAAAGAAAAAAATAGGGGTCCATGTGCTTGCTTTTTCAGTGAAATAGTTTCCTTAACAAGTATTGCTGTTAAAATAATTTTGAAACTCGAATATCTGAGTATATATTTCATTGACAAATTTCTGAAAAATAATATAGATGTAAATATTGGTTACATCAATTCACCTTTTTTTGTACTTTCAAAAGCATTTAAACTATCAAGTCTTCAGAGTTTTGCAATCTTTATCCCAAATTATATCAATTTGTTACTAAAAGGCAATACTTTTCTACTCTGGGAATTTTATTATAAGTTGATGAGAAATAATGATACATTTCCACTGAGATCGTATTGATAACACACTGCATTATTAATGCATTGACCATATTGCACATTTGTATTAAAATAACACTGACTGTTTATATTTTATTACACGAGCAGCACGAGCAGCACATTTTGACAATAAAAACCGCTTCGGGGATGCTTGAGACTCAAATATTTAAAATCAAAAACCCATTACTAATGTCAAAGAACTGATCAAACGAAAGAGGACATAAGTATAACAAAATTCTGACAACAAAAATTTGAATGATTTCCAAAATTGTATAATCGCACATTACAACTTAAATAAAACATTGTTGAGAAAACAGAAGTACTGGCTACTGGGCTGATGACACATACGCTTGGGGACTAACAGTCCTTCAACAGAGGCAGCAGAGATAATAATGAAATTAAAGTACTTAGTTTTTCAAGTTAAAATAATGTTATTTCAAATTTATCTATATACATGTACTCCTTTTTAAGCTCACCTGACCTTAAAGGTCAAGTGAGCTTTTCTCATCACTTGGCGTCCGTCGTCCGTCGTCGTCGTCTGTTTTAACTTTTACAAAAATCTTCTTCTCTGAAACTATTGAGCCAAATATAACCAAACTTGGCCACAATCATTACTAGGGTATCTAGTATAAAAAATATGTCCGATGACCCCGCCTGCTAACAAAATGGCCGACATGGCTAAAAATAGAACATAGGGGTGAAATGCAGTTTTTGGCTAAAGCCTTTAGAGCAAATCTGACAGTAAGTAAAATGTTCATCAGGTTAAGATCTACCTGCTCACAAATTCACAGACTAATCTGACAAGCCGTTGTTGGGTTGCTGCCCTAAAGTAAGTAATTTTAAGGAAATTTTGAAGTTTTTAGTTATTATCTTGAATACTATTATCGATAGAGATAAACTGTTAACAGCAGTTATGTTCAGGAAAGTAAGATCTACAAATAAGTCAACATGACCAAAATTATCAGTTGATCCCTTAAGGAGTTATTGCCCTTTATAGTCAATTTTTAACAACTTTTCTTTATTTTTTGTAATCTTGCACAAAAATCTTCTTCTATGAAACTACGAGGCCAATTTTAACCAAACTTGGCCACAATCATTACTAGGGTATCTACATTGTACATGTAGTTTTAAAAATGTGTCCAATAACCCCGCAGGCCAAACAAACATGGCTGAAAATAAAACATAGGGGTAAAATGTAGTTTTTGGCTAATATCTCTGAAACTAAAGCATTTAGAGCAATCTCACATGGGGTTAAAAGGTTCATCAGATTTCAGACGAATTTGATAACCCGTTGATGGGTTACTGCCCCTGAGTTAGTAATTTTACTGAAATTTTGCAGTTTTTTGTTATTTTCTTAGATATTGTTTTAGCATCTAATAATATCCAATATTTGATACTATTAATTATTTTACACAATTTCCAAAGCATCAGTAAATACAGGTGAGCAACACAGGCTCTTGAGAGCCTCTAGTTTCTCTGTCAGAATCACAACTTACCAACAATGTCTCTCTTTGGTCCAACAGCCATGGAATTCCAATTAAAAGAATAATTGGATGGCCAATTTGTATATCCTTCATGATGTTTAGATGTGAATACAACATATCTGTGTGTAAATAAAAAATACCAAATAAATAATATTTATTCATAAAAAATACCTCTGTATACAAAATCTAAAATGTACAATGTACATAAGAACAACAGTGAAATCTGTTGATCAGCTTGCATGTACAAGATGAAGCTATAGACTAGTATTTTAATCAGAATCCGGGTCCGTTCGCCCTGATTCACATTTGCCCTGGTATCTGTTCGCCCTGATTCCTGTTCGCCCAGGGTCCATTCGCCCTGATTTTTATTTTTTTCTAATTGTTCTGATTTCATAATTTTAAGTATTTGAACAAAATATGTTAAAGGTTGTTGAAAAATTGAAAGAATATTTATATTCCCGCAATCAATTTATCATTTCCCTTTTATTTACAGAGTA
The DNA here is from genome assembly GCF_965363235.1 of Mytilus galloprovincialis. Lineage (NCBI taxonomy): Eukaryota > Metazoa > Mollusca > Bivalvia > Mytilida > Mytilidae > Mytilus > Mytilus galloprovincialis. The sequence goes on from NC_134838.1 coordinate 104,911,519, forward strand.
AAATACTGGAATACAATGTATTTCTCTTTAATGATTACTACTTTCCGAGTATAATACTAAATGAACATGTAAACATACATGTTTCATGATTTACAGTTCGTACATCATTGTTTTTATAATTTCCAGTTGAATATTTTATCAAAACAAAACGTTTGATTTTTATTAATAATCCATCAAAAGACTAGTATCACAATAATCAGTGATCCGAATGATTTTGTCATTGAACAATTTTAATGATCCTAAACAAGCCATACACTTTTAAATATTTCCCTGTTTCCATAAATTTCAAGAATATATATACCTTAGAAATATCTGAATAAGTTTATTCAACTTAAATGCCCTGAATATTAATATTTTTTAAGTAGGGCGAGCGGACTCTATGGGCGAACGAACTCAGGGCGAAAGTACCCAGGGCGAACATGTTATTAGGGCGAACAGTCCCGATACCTTTTAATCATACATATATGTTCCCTATAGAGTCAACCATTTTTTTCCCACTAAAAAGGGGGGCACCAGGATCGCCTATGACAGATAAATATGTCAATGCAGAAAAAATGATAATAGCAAATCATTTTATACAATCATCTTTCTCACTGTTGTAACTGGCATCAATTTAGTACAAAATAACAAGTAATTCTGCACCACACTGTAAAGGTACCTAAAGTGTTCCACAAAAATATAGCAGATGAGAAAAATAGTATACATCATGTATTGAATGGTAGTCATTCTATATGGTACAATGTACAAAATCAGGGCTTACAGAGGGTGTCTATATAATATGAAGTACATGTACATGTACATGTATCATACAAATTCAATGATAGGATATACATTTTAGCTATCAAATTTAGGGTACACAAAAACAATGAAAAGGTAATGATACAAAACTGTTATGCATATGGTGAATGTACGTTATAACTATAAACTTACGGTGATAACCGTGCACTATTAAAACTAACCTTGCACCAGATGTGTTGAATATATCTGCCCATTGATCTGCATTAAAAAATTCTGCTGTAAACTTAGGAGCAAAATCTGCATATGTAAAACCGGGTCTGTAGTTTTTCTTCATAAAATCTACAGTATTATTGTATTTTGCTCCTTGCCAATCCCACCAAAACCATTCTGATCGAAAACTTGGTACTGAAAACACTCCCCAGTGGATAAATATTCCTATTTTGGCTTCATCATACCACGTTGGTAAGGGCCTTTTGTCTAAATCATCCCAGTTAGGTTTATAGGTTTCATAACTATCACCTTTTGGTTTTTGTTGATTGGTGAATCGCAATGGAGAACTGACCTTTGGCTTTGAGTCCTTTAGTTTTATTTTAAAGTCAACATTCGAAATGACAGCTTCCTGTTCCACTACATAATCAGTGTTGATACTTTTGTAAATGCCCTGTGCATTGAATGAAGCGACATATGAAGTAAAACATGCAAAAAGAATTACTTTAACATGTACACTCATTTTTCATATCATTTGTTTACATAAATTGGTTACTTCCCCTTTCGTGAAAGATATAAAATGTGTGCACCTTAGTCCCGTAAGCAAAACTTTTGATCAGACTTATTTATACTTACTTACTTAAAGATACTTAAAGATGTTTTCCGGTACGGCTCCTCTTCACCAGACTCATATATTAGGTCGTAATTATTACTGTTACTGCTGCTTCCGGTTATAACTGCGCGGTAATCAGAATAATATAATTCCTCGTTTTTCCAGTGATTGTCAAGTCTGTTTTTAAAGGCATTAACAGATGGTGCCTTAACCACTTTTTCTGGTAGTTTGTTCCAGGTTTTTGATATTCTCACCGTAAAACTATTTTTCCTAAGATTAGTATTAAACCTTTGATGAACGATTTTACTGCTATTAGTTCTAGTACTGTGCCTATTCTCTGTGCTCGACATCAGTTTTAGGAAAGTACTAGTTTCCGGGTCATATTTATTGTGTATGATCTTATAGGTTTCAATCATGTCCCCTCTTATTCTTCTGTACGCTAGTGTTGGTAATTTTAATTTCTTTAGCCTTTCTTCGTAGCTTAGGTTTTTAAGTCCCGGTATTTGTTTTGTAGCTCTCTTTTGTACACTTTCAATTTTATCGATATATTTTTTCTTAAAAGGTGCCCATACTGAACTAGCAAACTCCCCGGCAGTTCCAGTTCCGATCCGCATACGGGCCCGAATACTACTCTACACTAATCACTGCCTTCGGCTTTTTTCGTTACGCGCTCTTCAAGCGGTTTGACCCGGATTGACCTTTTGTTGCTACTGAAGCAAATATGGCTGAACATTGATGAATGAGGATAATTGTTATTAACTTTACCAGTATATATGAATAAAAACACTAACCGTAAGTAAAATGCACTCAATCCAAATAATTTTACAAAATAAAATTTACAAATTTCTGTATCGTTAGGTCGAAGAATTCAATTCTGGCATGAAAACTCGATCGACTTTGTTGCATTATGCCATATAAAAAAATCTTTGTCAATGAAGAAACATAAAATATGATCTTCTCGTCTGTGAAGTTGAAGGAACACTTAACGCTATAGCTTTTGATATTAAATTGGACATACTTTTAATAAACTGGCACCCAATCATCAGCTAATAAACTCGTTTGAAGAACAGAATAAAATGTTGGGAGAGTGGCTAAATTTTACCCGAGAAGCTGCTCCATGTGAATTAAAGATATTTTACAAAAGACAAATTTGGACTCTATAGGGATAAATTTAGGATTTCCTGGGAAAGGGGTGCAAATAATGCCAAATTGACACATGGCTTCAAATATATTATTTAAACGAACTTCAGTAAGGGCTGTATTACATGTATATTATATTAAGACTCTGTTTACTTACCAATCTCCGAATTTCTCAAAACTCAATTTAGATTTCATGGATAAAAAAAATAAAACAATCATAAATTATTATAATTGAAAAATAATATAGGGTAACTCACACATTACTAAATTTGTTATGCAATTTGCTTTTATTATATATATGTCACCATGGTCATGTATGTATTAATTTACAATATTCTGGATGGGAGCATTTCCATTTCAATATTACTATATTTTATTGAATTATTATCCAGTCAATTTATAGTCTATACAATATAATAATAATTAACCCCCCCCCCCCAAAAAAAAAAAAGTAAAATCTTTATAATTTTGGGTAATTTTTCAATAAGCACTGTTTAAGTCAGAATATCTCTCCCTTAGACTCAATGTAAAAAAAATGTTGAATTACATAAATTCCCTACCTACCTACCATTTATTTTCAAAGATGTAATAGGAAACACACACAGTATTTTATTTGGCCTTAGCCCTTATATATACAATGTACATGTACTCTTAATAAACCTTTTATTCCTGCAATAAAAAACACTTTTGACTACATTGTATAATTCTAAGACACCAGTAATCAATTCTAATGTTTTTATTTTTATCTTACAGATGGTGACAAAAAAGATAACAGCACAGTGTTAAGATTGAATCAGAATTAATAAAACAAAAAGATTATAATAGGTATTGGTTTTTTTTTTAAATATTTTTATTTGCATGGATTAATTACTTTATCAATTTATAAAAAAAATACTATTTAATTATCCTGCCTTGCATGGAATAAAATGACAACTTACATTGTTCTAAAAAAAAATGTTTGTAAATAATGAGTAAAATTAATGCTCAATAACAATGTTTAAAATGTTAACATGAAAACTGATTTTGATTTGAAGCCATATTTTATGAAATTGATTAATGTAGACAAATCTTTTTTATACATTGTAGTTACAAATGTAGGTGACACTTAAACACTCAATATCTTTCTTTAATTAGTATAGTAGGATGATACAGATTGATGCCTGTGAAAGAATTATAAAAAAGGTTGCATTCAGTTTTTTATTGTCAATAATACTTCCCTCCCCCTATTTTTCAAACTTTTTATATGTTAAATAATGCAGGTCCTTGCATTTCAACAATTTATTTTTAGTTGTACTCATTTTATTATTTCTTATTACTTTCAGCTCCCTCAACCAGAAGAACTATGAACACAGTTATTGATTTCTATGTTTCCTTGGAGATTTTAACAGTTATTGTTAAAACTTGAAATCTAACAGAATGAAAATTTGAGAAAATTTACATATACAGTGTACATGTACATGTAGCTTCAATATAAATCAACTGATACACCGTAAGTATGTCTTCTATATATGAAAGTTATAAATTGGTTTGTTTACAAAATTTATTTTTTACTAGATATATATGAGTAAATACCGGACCAAATTATTTATTAAAGCAAATACTCACAAACGTTTTTTTTTTTTAAATTACTAATATTTCCTATATGGTGATATAAATTATATGATCAAATTGTGGATACAACTACATGGTTTATGCTATAAACTGTGAATATAAAAAAAGAGTATGTTGTATGATTGCCAATGAGAAAACTCTTCCAACAAGAGACCAAATGACAGAAGTTAACAACTGTAGCCTATAGTAGGTCATAGTACAGTCTTAAACAATAAGTAAAGCCCATACCACTCAGAGAGCTATAAAATACACTGAAATGACAAATGTGAAACAATTAAAACTAGAAATTTGGCCTAATTTATCATACATGTATGTACAAAATAATGAACGAAAAATAAATATGTGACACATCAAACAACAACCACTGAATTAAAGGCTCCTGATTTGGGACAGACACAGACATACATAATGTATCGGGTTAAACATGTTCGCTGGGACCCAACCCTCCCCTTACCTGGGACAGTGGTGTAAGAGTACAAAATAAAAACAAACTATAAAATTCAGTTGAAAAAGACTTAAATCTTAACTCATCATGAGATGGATACAAGTAGAAATAAATAAAACCAAGAAAAAGGGGGCATGGTCAGGTACTATTACATACAAACAACTGAAAGACACTTAGTATAGATCTAGATTATTTACTCTAAGCACACTCAAGCTTAATAGATGTGAAAAATACCCTAAATCTGATAGGTCCTGCAACTTTTGGAAGAAACTCCAAAAAATTACTTATAAAGGGAACTCAATCTAAATTTTGTGTTAAAATTTCATGAGAAATTGTTCAAAGCAAAGGAGAAGGACTATTTTTTGTCCAAGAATATAAACTATTCCAAAAAGCCCCATTATGTTTGGAATTGCATAAATTTAAGAAACATGAATTAAAAACATAATATTTTTTATACGACCGCAAAAATTAAAAAATTTTTGGTCGTTATTGGTATCACGTTGGCGGCGTCGTCGTCTGCGTCGTCGTCATAGTCCGAATACTTTTAGTTTTCGCACTCTAACTTTAGTAAAAGTGAATAGAAATCTATGAAATTTTAACACAAGGTTTATGATCACAAAAGGAAGGTTGGGATTGATTTTGGGAGTTTTGGTCCCAACATTTTAGGAATTAGGGGCCAAAAAGGGCCCAAATAAGCATTTTCTTGGTTTTCGCACCATAACTTTAGTTTAAGTAAATAGAAATATATGAAATTTTGACACAAGGTTTATGACCACAAAAGGAAGGTTGGGATTGATTTTGGGAGTTTTGGTTCCAACAGTTTAGGAATTAGGGGCCAAAAAAGAGCCCAAATAAGCATTATTCTTGGTTTTCGCACAATAACTTTAGTATAAGTAAATAGAAATCTATGAAATTTAAACACAAGGTTTATGACCATAAAAGGAAGGTTGGGTTTGATTTTGGGAGTTTTGGTCCCAACAGTTTAGGAATAAGGGGCCCAAAGGGTTCAAAATTAAACTTTGTTTGATTTCATCAAAAATTGAATACTTGGGGTTCTTTGATATGCTGAATCTAAAAATGTACAGTATTCAGCAATAGCAAGAAATCTTCAATTGCACAGTATTGTGCAATAGCAAGAAATTTTCAATTGCACAGTATTGCGCAATAACAAGAAATCTTCAATTGCACAGTGTTGTGCAATAGCAAATATTTTCAATTGCACAGTATTGCGCAATAGCAAGAAATATCTAATTGCAATTTCAATTGGAGTTATCTTTCTTTGTCCAGAATAGTAGTTGAATCAACTTAAATCATTGTTTTATACAATATATATAATTGATATTTCAATTGGAGTTATCTTTCTTTGTCCAGAATAGTAGTTGAATCAACTTAAATCATTGTTTTATACAATATACAATGTATATTCACTTTTACTACCAACTGATAAATTAAAACAATCTTTACCATTCAGTGATAACAAGCACTTTATTTTACATTTTAATATTTTATGATGTATTTGAATGAGTAGTTATTGTTGCAAACTCCATTATTAGAAATTTGAATTGAGATCAGTTTTGGAAAAAGGGAAAGGGGGATGTGAAAAAAAAAAAAATGGGGGGGGGTTAAATTTTTCTCATTTCAGATTTCATAAATAAAAAGAAAATTTCTTCAAACATTTTTTTGAGAGGATTAATATTCAACAGCATAGTGAATTGCTCAAAGGCAAAAAAAATATTTTAAGTTCATTAGACCACATTCATTCTGTGTCAGAAACCTATGCTGTGTCAACTATCTAATCACAATCCAAATTTAGAGCTGAATCCAGCTTGAATGTTGTGTCCATACTTGCCCCAACCGTTCAGGGTTCAACCTCTGCGGTTGTATAAAGCTGTGCCCTGCGGAGCATCTGGTTGTCTGATAAGGTCACAATTACATCATGAAGACGAGGACAAATATAGAATTTATGCAGTTTCCAAAACAACAAAATAATTTAAGAAAACCTTTACTATAACTATTGACATAATCTAACTAAATATAATTTTTTTCTTGGATGGGCACATTACAGTCTAAAATATAATTTTATTTGACAAAAAACAAAGAAAATTAAGAAATTTTACAAATTTGGTCAAAGTTTATTGCCATGGTAACTCTTTAGTTGTAAAAAAAAACCCATTGTTTTCTGAATATGGTGTACCTTAGTCTAGTTTGGACAAATTTTGAAATATTTAGGATAACTGTTAAATTAGCAGTAATATCTGGGCCAAATAAAAACCTTTTTTAGTTAGCCCCTACTACTTTGAGATATTGAACAAAGTGTTGCCATAATGATTTTAAAGGATGGATGGACAAACAGTGGCATACCATATACATCCCTTACCTACCAGAAGTTACAAAGTTATAAAAAAAATGTTTATATATTTTCAGATCACAATTATGTCAACCTAATCATTGGAAGTTTATCAAGTTACATGAGAAGCATTGAAAGCCTGCAGAGATTCTACATGTATAAATAAATGGAACAGACTCACACTTAAAAATAACTTTTACACAAGACTAATGCACTCTCAAACAAGGATTATTCATGTTTCAATGAGTGAATTGAAGTGCATACTAGCTGCTCATGAAAATTTGTGTGCATTTTTTAAATATTTATTTTCGTTTTATTGATTGTTGTTTTCAAAAATTTGTATGTCTTCATAAATTAATCATGAACATACATGTATTGTTGTTAATAATTAAAATAGATATAAAGAATATTTTTATCTCAGTTTTAGCCAAATGATACAGTTAAATCTGATTTAACTTCTTTCCAAATATATAAACATATGAATTCAAGGAGATTTGGGGTATAGGTTCATATGACAGCATCCCAACAACAACAAAAAACCACAAGACTAAAGTTGATTACAATTTTCCAAAACAGAATAGTTTCAATTGGCCATTCATCAAAAAGTGTGAATATATTTATAGCCCAACAAATAAAGATCTGCTATCAACAAAAAGAAAACAGTAATAAAATTATCTCGCAAATGAATTACTATTGTGTAAACAGGGTTAACCCGATCTCAAAATGGATACATTATAAACACTTTTGATTAAATAGTAGATTTTATGCATAAAAAAATGCAGTATTACAACTGCTTTTACTACAATGACATTCATTTTTGTCATGAATTTGATGTTAAAATAATTATGGCATATATTACCATATGAGATATTCAAGCTCCATGTAGCTTCCAGGTTTTTGTCAAGCGTGCGACTTTTGTCGCAGAAAGCTTGACATAGGGATAGTGATCTGGCGGCAGCTGTGTATGCTAACTTCTTAAAAGCTTTATATTTTAGAAGGTGGAAGACCTGGATGCTTCATACTTTGTATATAAATGCTTCATGTTACAAAGTTTCCGTCAGTCACATGTCCAATGTCCTTGACCTCATTTTCATGGTTCAGTGACCACTTGAAAAAAGTTAATATTTTTTGTAATGTGAAATTCTCTCCTATCATAAGTAAAAGGATAACTATATTTGGTATGTGCGTAGCTTGCAAGGTCCTCATGCCCGTCAGACAGTTTTCACTTGACCTCATTTCATGGATCAGTGAACAAGGTTAAGTTTTGGTGGTCAAGTCCACATCTCAGATACTATAAGCAATAGGTCTAGTATATTCGGTGTATGGAAGCACTGTAAGGTGTACATGTCCAACTGGCAGGTGTCATCTGACCTTGACCTCATTTTCATGGTTCATTGGTCAAAGTTAAGTTTTTGAGTTTTGGTCTTTTTTTTCTAATACTCTATGCAATATGTCAACTATATTTGGTGTATGGAAATATTTTATGATCTATATATCAGTTGCACAGGTTTTATTTGACCTTGACCTCATTTTCACAGTTCATTGCTCAGTGTTAAAGTTTTGTGTTTTGGTCTGGGTTTTTTTAAACTATAAGCTATAGGTCAATTATATTTGTTGATTGGAAGAATTGTTAGCTGTACATGTCTGCCTGGCATGGTTCATCTGACCTTGACCTCATTTTCATGGTTCATTGGTCAATGTTAAGTTTTCTTGGTTAATGTTAAGTTTATGTGACAGTTGAAATAAAGCTTTATATCTAGGACTATCAACATAATATCAATGATTAGTAAAGAAGGCGAGACATTTCAGCGTGTGCACTCTTGTGTTTCCTTACTGAATAAAAATTATGAGATTTCAATCGCTAGTGAGACAATAATTTAGCAGTGACAAACAGGCAATTGGACCAGATTCCTTTTCAAAGTTTTTGAAATATAAGTTGATTTACAGTACATATATTCATCACTGGTTTAATGCACACAACTACAATAACAATTATTGTTAATGCCAAGAGTATCAGGACATAATTTGGGTGTAACAGCTACCAAGGTATCTGTTAGCTTAAAACCCAGTCCCCAATCATGTATATTAAATAATTGAAATTGGTTAATGTGCAGTAAAAGTAAAGAGTATATGTACAATAATGTAAGAGAGAAGGGGTCAAGATAATGTTTTGATGAGCAGTAATAAAAATACAATAAAAATTAATGCAGCAAGGTTCAGTATTTCAAAGAATTATTTCATAGGTGTCTAGGTAAAATGTTTGAACAAGAATAGGATTCATAATTATAAGGACCATTACACCTACATATACCATTCATCTATTAAAAGGGGGGAATGTTTGTTTTGTCTCTCGGAAGTAACATAAATTTAAACTGCATTGATCAATTTGTTTTATACAACTGCTAGAAATTTGTGGCTGTGTAATGGTATGGTGATGTCATCATTGGGAGACATTTAGTTTTTAGACAATAACTAAAGTATAAGAGAAGGGATCTGTACAAGATGGTCCAACCGGTCCAAAATTAAAGTTTTTGTTTGAATTTATAAAAAATAAATATTAAGGTTTTTTTGTTATGCTGAATCTAACCATGAATTCAATTTAGATTTTGAGCCCCATTATTAAATTAGTCCACATTGAAGTCCTAAGGGTCCAAAACTAAACTTAATTAGTTTTCATTAAAAGTTCAATTCTTCTGATTCTTTGATATGGTGAATCTCAACATGTATTTATATTTTGAATATTATACCATATTACATGTACATATTATAAAGGAAATATCCAGTTTTAAAATTTAAAGTTCTTAGTCCACATTCAATCTGTGCCAGAAATCAAGCTATGTCAAATATATATATAATCACAATCCAAATTGAGAGGTGTATCAAGCTTGAATGTTGTGTCCATTATTGTTCAGGGTTCCACCTCTGGGTAGTATCTAGCAGCACCCAACCATGCCAACAGAGCATTATATTTTGGAAGGAACAAACTTATTTTAACAATTCACTTTTGAAAACAATTATTATAGATACAACGTACATAAATGCTGATTTCATGAATTTTCTTGTTTCATTACACCTCTGTCATGATTGATGAAAAGAAAGACTGACCATATTCATACTTGAGTTGATGATGTCATAAAAAAGTTCAAGCGGTGGATGTGTGGTTGTTCACAAATAAAATAAAACTGAATAAACATTATAATTGCTATTGTAGGTAAGAAAATCTGGAACACATGTTAAAATATATCACATTTTGTAAGGTTTGACATGACAAAATGACTGAGATTACTAAATAAGTTTTAGTCATTGCAGACTGTGCAGGTTATACCTTATGACCTATAATAGTTGCTTAAATCAATATCATTTGAACTTTGGTGGATAGTCACATTAGCAATCATACCTGAACTCCATATTTTAATCATCATGTATATTACAGCACATAATGTGTTAAGAGTTTCTGTTCCAATCATTGTATAAATATCAAATGGCCAATATATTATGTGCTACTCAAGTTAGTGAACATATTGAAGGGCTAACTGACAACCTCTTTACTTCATACTGAGAATGTCTTGTCATAGTGAAAGTACAAAAGTGAAAAGAATGAAAATGGCACATTTTTATGTTTATGTTATTTGCACAAACACTTTTCCCAGAGAACCTTACTTCTATCTGGTATTTTTTACTAACAATGTTAAACCTTGAACAGAAATGATATGAACCTACAGTCTTATGTTACATGGGAAGGGGCACTGACTGACCTAAAAAAAAGGGGGGGGGTTGTTTCCAGTCATGCTTCAGTGATTCCCTATATAAAACCAACATTTTCTAGGGAAAAAAGGGGGGCTGGGCCACCCTGGATCTGACTATAAATGGATAAAAGATGTCCCTTAATGTTCATAATCATGATAATGAGAAAAGGAAACATGGAAAGGCTTGCATAATTTGGTAGACCAAACTTCCTCCGTTGACAACCGCATATTCATTCAAATCATCATTTGTACCTGTCCATGTTTATGTTGCAGCATTTGGGCTTGTTTTCCCTTTGGACTTAGGAGGGACTATGCGCCTAACATACATTTCAAATTATATATCTGATTCACGTTTCCCTCCATGTTTACTTTCCAAAGGGTTCGGGGAGATAACTTAGATAAGAATGCACACATAATAAAGGTCCTGTGTGGGACGTAAATTTAATGCTCATTTTTTAAATCTAGGAAAAGTTGTTTAAATTTTGGGAAGAAATTATCAAATTAAAGTATTTCAAGCCGGTAACTAATGGTTCTGAGGAAATTTATTGCGTAGATAATCGTTCCAAAATTTGGAACGAATTTCGAAAGCCGGTGGCACAAACTCCGGACAGTGATCGTTTCCGTTCCGGAACTGTTTTCCTTTACTCCATCAATCACTGCCACCGGCTTTCGAAATTCGTTCCAAATTTTGGAACGATTATCTACGCAATAAATTTCCTCAGAACCATTAGTTACCGGCTTGAAATACTTTAATTTGATAATTTCTTCCCAAAATTTAAACAACTTTTCCTAGATTTAAAAAATGAGCATTAAATTTACGTCCCACACAGGACCTTTATTATGTGTGCATTCTTATCTAAGTTATCTCCCCGAACCCTTTGGAAAGTAAACATGGAGGGAAACGTGAATCAGATATATAATTGAAATGTATGTTAGGCGCATAGTCCCTCCTAAGTCCAAAGGGAAAACAAGCCCAAATGCTGCAACATAAACTTGGACAGGTACAAATGATGATTTGAATGAATATGCGGTTGTCAACGGAGGAAGTTTGGTCTACCAAATTATGCAAGCCTTTCCATGTTTCCTTTTCTCATTATCATGATTATGAACATAAAGGGACATCTTTTATCCATTTATAGTCAGATCCAGGGTGGCCCAGCCCCCCCCCCTTTTTCCCTAGAAAATGTTGGTTTATTATATAGGGAATCACTGAAGCATGACTGGAAACACCCCCCTTTTTTTTAGGTCAGTCAGTGCCCCTTCCCATGTAATATAAGACTGTAGGTTCATATCATTTCTGTTCAAGGTTTAACATTGTTAGTAAAAAATACCAGATAGAAGTAAGGTTCTCTGGGAAAAGTGTTTGCAAATAACATAAACATAAAAATGTGCCATTTTCATTCTTTTCACTTTTGTACTTTCACTATGACAAGACATTCTCAGTATGAAGTAAAGAGGTTGTCAGTTAGACTACAACCCTACATATATAAACTTTAAAGTTTGCATCATTGACATATAGTGAACACATTTGTGACTAATTAACAAATGACCATGTTAACTTGCCCTTCAATATGTTCACTAACTTGAGTAGCACATAATATATTGGCCATTTGATATTTATACAATGATTGGAACAGAAACTCTTAACACATTATGTGCTGTAATATACATGATGATTAAAATATGGAGTTCAGGTATGATTGCTAATGTGACTATCCACCAAAGTTCAAATGATATTGATTTAAGCAACTATAGGTCATAAGGTATAACCTGCATGTGCCACAGTCTGCCATGACTAAAACTTATTTAGTAATCTCAGTCATTTTGTCATGTCAAACCTTACAAAATGTGACATATTTTAACATGTGTTCCAGATTTTCTTACCTACAATAGCAATTATAATGTTTATTCAGTTTTATTTTATTTGTGAACAACCACACATCCACCGCTTGAACTTTTTTATGACATCATCAACTCAAGTATGAATATGGTCAGTCTTTCTTTTCATCAATCATGACAGAGGTGTAATGAAACAAGAAAATTCATGAAATCAGCATTTATGTACGTTGTATCTATAATAATTGTTTTCAAAAGTGAATTGTTAAAATAAGTTTGTTCCTTCCAAAATATAATGCTCTGTTGGCATGGTTGGGTGCGGCTAGATACTACCCAGAGGTGGAACCCAGAACAATAATGGACACAACATTCAAGCTTGATACAGCTCTCAATTTGGATTGTGATTATATATATATTTGACATAGCTTGATTTCTGGCACAGATTGAATGTAGACTAAGAACTTTAAATTTTAAAACTGGATATTTCCCTTATAATATGTACATGTAATATGGTATAATATTCAAAATATAAATACATGTTGAGATTCAGCAAAGAATCAGAAGAATTGAACTTTTAATGAAAACTAATTAAGTTTAGTTTTGGACCCTTAGGACTTCAATGTGGACTAATTTAATAATGGGGCTCAAAATCTAAATTCATGGTTAGATTCAGCATAACAAAAAAACCTTAATATTTATTTTTTATAAAAATCAAACAAAAACTTTAATTTTGGACCGGTTGGACCATCTTGTATAGATCCCTTCTCTTATACTTTAGTTATTGTCTAAAAACTAAATGTCTCCCAATGATGACATCACCATACCATTACACAGCTACAAATTTCTAGCAGTTGTATAAAACAAATTGATCAATGCAGTTTAAATTTATGTTACTTCCGAGAGAGAAAACAAACCTGCCCCCCTTTTAATAGATGAATGGTATATGTAGGTGTAATGGTCCTTATAATTATGAATCCTATTCTTGTTCAAACATTTTACCTAGACACCTATGAAATAATTCTTTGAAATACTGAACCTTGCTGCATTAATTTTTATTGTATTTTTATTACTGCTCATCAAAACATTATCTTGACCCCTTCTCTCTTACATTATTGTACATATACTCTTTACTTTTACTGCACATTAACCAATTTCAATTATTTAATATACATGATTGGGGACTGGGTTTTAAGCTAACAGATACCTTGGTAGCTGTTACACCCAAATTATGTCCTGATACTCTTGGCATTAACAATAATTGTTATTGTAGTTGTGTGCATTAAACCAGTGATGAATATATGTACTGTAAATCAATTGCTTATATTTCAAAAACTTTGAAAAGGAATCTGGTCCAATTGCCTGTTTGTCACTGCTAAATTATTGTCTCACTAGCAATTGAAATCTTATAATTTTTATTCAGTAAGGAAACACAAGAGTGCACACGCTGAAATGTCTCGCCTTCTTTACTAATCATTGATATTATGTTGATAGTCCTAGATATAAAGCTTTATTTCAACTGTCACATAAACTTAACATTAACCAAGAAAACTTAACATTGACCAATGAACCATGAAAATGAGGTCAAGGTCAGATGAACCATGCCAGGCAGACATGTACAGCTAACAATTCTTCCAATCAACAAATGTAATTGACCTATAGCTTATAGTTTAAAAAAACCCAGACCAAAACACGAAACTTTAACACTGAGCAATGAACTGTGAAAATGAGGTCAAGGTCAAATAAAACCTGCGCAACTGATATATAGATCATAAAATATTTCCATACACCAAATATAGTTGACATATTGCATAGAGTATTAGAAAAAAAAGACCAAAACTCAAAAACTTCACTTTGACCAATGAACCATGAAAATGAGGTCAAGGTCAGATGACACCTGCCAGTTGGACATGTACACCTTACAGTGCTTCCATACACCGAATATACTAGACCTATTGCTTATAGTATCTGAGATGTGGACTTGACCACCAAAACTTAACCGTGTTCACTGATCCATGAAATGAGGTCAAGTGAAAACTGTCTGACGGGCATGAGGACCTTGCAAGCTACGCACATACCAAATATAGTTATCCTTTTACTTATGATAAGAGAGAATTTCACATTACAAAAAATATTAACTTTTTTCAAGTAGTCACTGAACCATGAAAATGAGGTCAAGGACATTGGACATGTGACTGATGGAAACTTTGTAACATGAAGCATTTATATACAAAGTATGAAGGATCCAGGTCTTCCACCTTCTAAAATATAAAGCTTTTAAGAAGTTAGCATACACAGCCGCCGCCAGATCACTATCCCTATGTCAAGCTTTCTGCGACAAAAGTCGTACGCTTGACAAAAACCTGGAAGCTACATGGAGCTTGAATATCTCATATGGTAATATATGCCATAATTATTTTAACATCAAATTCATGACAAAAATGAATGTCATTGTAGTAAAAGCAGTTGTAATACTGCATTTTTTTATGCATAAAATCTACTATTTAATCAAAAGTGTTTATAATGTATCCATTTTGAGATCGGGTTAACCCTGTTTACACAATAATAATTCATTTGCGAGATAATTTTATTACTGTTTTCTTTTTGTTGATAGCAGATCTTTATTTGTTGGGCTATAAATATATTCACACTTTTTGATGAATGGCCAATTGAAACTATTCTGTTTTGGAAAATTGTAATCAACTTTAGTCTTGTGTTTTTTGTTGTTGTTGGGATGCTGTCCAATGAACCTATACCCCAAATCTCCTTGTATTCATATGTTTATATATTTGGAAAGAAGTTAAATCAGATTTAACTGTATCATTTGGCTAAAACTGAGATAAAAATATTCTTTATATCTATTTTAATTATTAACAACAATACATGTATGTTCATGATTAATTTATGAAGACATACAAATTTTTGAAAACAACAATCAATAAAACGAAAATAAATATTTAAAAAATGCACACAAATTTTCATGAGCAGCTAGTATGCACTTCAATTCACTCATTGAAACATGAATAATCCTTGTTTGAGAGTGCATTAGTCTTGTGTAAAAGTTATTTTTAAGTGTGAGTCTATTCCATTTATTTATACATGTAGAATCTCTGCAGGCTTTCAATGCTTCTCATGTAACTTGATAAACTTCCAATGATTAGGTTGACATAATTGTGATCTGAAAATATATAAACATTTTTTTTATAACTTTGTAACTTCTGGTAGGTAAGGGATGTATATGGTATGCCATTGTTTGTCCATCCATCCTTTAAAATCATTATGGCAACACTTTGTTCAATATCTCAAAGTAGTAGGGGCTAACATTGTTTTGGAAACTGCATAAATTCTATATTTGTCCTCGTCTTCATGATGTAATTGTGACCTTATCAGACAACCAGATGCTCTGCAGGGCACAGCTTTATACGACCGCAGAGGTTGAACCCTGAACGGTTGGGACAAGTATGGACACAACATTCAAGCTGGATTCAGCTCTAAATTTGGATTGTGATTAGATAGTTGACACAGCATAGGTTTCTGACACAGAACGAATGTGGTCTAATGAACTTAAAATATTTTTTTTGCCTTTGAGCAATTCACTATGCTGTTGAATATTAATCCTCTCAAAAAAATGTTTGAAGAAATTTTCTTTTTATTTATGAAATCTGAAATGAGAAAAATTTACCCCCCCCCCCCCCATTTTTTTTTTTCACATCCCCCTTTCCCTTTTTCCAAAACTGATCTCAATTCAAATTTCTAATAATGGAGTTTGCAACAATAACTACTCATTTAAATACATCATAAAATATTAAAATGTAAAATAAAGTGCTTGTTATCACTGAATGGTAAAGATTGTTTTAATTTATCAGTTGGTAGTAAAAGTGAATATACATTGTATATTGTATAAAACAATGATTTAAGTTGATTCAACTACTATTCTGGACAAAGAAAGATAACTCCAATTGAAATATCAATTATATATATTGTATAAAACAATGATTTAAGTTGATTCAACTACTGTTCTGGACAAAGAAAGATAACTCCAATTGAAATTGCAATTAGATATTTCTTGCTATTGCGCAATACTGTGCAATTGAAAATATTTGCTATTGCCCAATACTGTGCATTTGAAGATTTCTTGCTATTGCGCAATACTGTGCAATTGAAAATTTCTTGCTATTGCACAATACTGTGCAATTGAAGATTTCTTGCTATTGCTGAATACTGTACATTTTTAGATTCAGCATATCAAAGAACCCCAAGGATTCAATTTTTGTTAAATCAAACTAAGTTTAATTTTGGACCCTTTGGACCTTAATGTAGACCAATTTGAAAACGGGACCAAAAATTAAGAATCTACATACACAGTTAGATTCGGCATATCAAAGAACCCCAATTATTCAATTTTTGATGAAATCAAACAAAGTTTAATTTTGAACCCTTTGGGCCCCTTATTCCTAAACTGTTGGGACCAAAACTCCCAAAATCAAACCCAACCTTCCTTTTATGGTCATAAACCTTGTGTTTAAATTTCATAGATTTCTATTTACTTATACTAAAGTTATTGTGCGAAAACCAAGAATAATGCTTATTTGGGCTCTTTTTTGGCCCCTAATTCCTAAACTGTTGGAACCAAAACTCCCAAAATCAATCCCAACCTTCCTTTTGTGATCATAAACCTTGTGTTAAAATTTCATAGATTTCTATTCACTTTTACTAAAGTTAGAGTGCGAAAACTAAAAGTATTCGGACGACGACGCCAACGTGATACCAATATACGACCAAAAATTTTTTAATTTTTGCGGTCGTATAAAAAATATTATGTTTTTAATTCATGTTTCTTAAATTTATGCAATTCCAAACATAATGGGGCTTTTTGGAATAGTTTATATTCTTGGACAAAAAATAGTCCTTTAATGCCCTTCTCCTTTGCTTTGAACAATTTCTCATGAAATTTTAACACAAAATTTAGATTGAGTTCCCTTTATAAGTAATTTTTTGGAGTCTCTTTCAAAAGTTGCAGGACCTATCAGATTTAGGGTATTTTTCACATCTATTAAGCTTGAGTGTGCTTAGAGTAAATAATCTAGATCTATACTACATTGTAAGTGTCTTTCAGTTGTTTGTATGTAATAGTACCTGACCATGCCCCCTTTTTCTTGGTTTTATTTATCTCTACTTGTATCCATCTCGTGATGAGTTAAGATTTAAGTCTTTTTCAACTGAATTTTATAGTTTGTTTTTATTTTGTACTCTTACACCACTGTCCCAGGTAAGGGGAGGGTTGGGTCCCAGCGAACATGTTTAACCCGATACATTATGTATGTCTGTGTCTGTCCCAAATCAGGAGCCTTTAATTCAGTGGTTGTTGTTTGATGTGTCACATATTTGTTTTTCGTTCATTATTTTGTACATACATGTATGATAAATTAGGCCAAATTTCTAGTTTTAATTGTTTCACATTTGTCATTTCAGTGTATTTTATAGCTCTCTGAGTGGTATGGGCTTTACTCATTGTTTAAGACTGTACTATGACCTACTATAGGCTACAGTTGTTAACTTCTGTCATTTGGTCTCTTGTTGGAAGAGTTTTCTCATTGGCAATCATACAACATACTCTTTTTTTGTATTCACAGTTTATAGCATAAACCATGTAGTTGTATCCACAATTTGATCATATAATTTATATCACCATATAGGAAATATTAGTAATTTAAAAAAAAAAACGTTTGTGAGTATTTGCTTTAATATATAATTTGGTCCGGTATTTACTCAAATATATCTAGTAAAAAATAAATTTTGACAACAAACCAATTTATAACTTTCATATATAGAAGACATACTTACGGTGTATCAGTTGATTTATATTGAAGCTACATGTACATGTACACTGTATATGTAAATTTTCTCAAATTTTCATTCTGTTAGATTTCAAGTTTTAACAATAACTGTTAAAATCTCCAAGGAAACATAGAAATCAATAACTGTGTTCATAGTTCTTCTGGTTGAGGGAGCTGAAAGTAATTAATGAAATAATAAAATGAGTATAACTAAAAATAAATTGTTGAAATGCAAGGACCTGCATTAATTAACATATAAAAAGTTTGAAAAATAGGGGGAGGGAAGTATTATTGACAATAAAAAACTGAATGCAACCTTTTTTATAATTCTTTCACAGGCATCAATCTGTATCATCCTACTATACTAATTAAAGAAAGATATTGAGTGTTTAAGTGTCACCTACATTTGTAACTATAAAAAAGATTTGTCTACATTAATCAATTTCATAAAATATGGCTTCAAATCAAAATCAGTTTTCATGTTAACATTTTAAACATTGTTATTGAGCATTAATTTTACTCATTATTTACAAACATTTTTTTTTAGAACAACGTAAGTAGTCATTTTATTCCATGCAAGGCAGGATAATTAAATAATATTTTTTTTATAAATTGATAAAGTAATTAATCCATGCAAATAAAAATATTTAAAAAAAAAACCAATACCTATTATAATCTTTTTGTTTTATTCATTCTGATTCAATCTTAACACTGTGCTGTTATCTTTTTTGTCACCATCTGTAAGATAAAAATAAAAACATTAGAATTGATTACTGGCGTCTTAGAATTATAGTCAAAAGTGTTTTTTTATTGCAGGAATAAAAGGTTTATTAAGAGTACATGTACATGTACATTGTATATATAAGGGCTAAGGCCAAATAAAATACTGTGTGTGTTTCCTATTACATCTTTGAAAATAAATGGTAGGTAGGTAGGGAATTTATGTAATTCAACATTTTTTTTTTACATTGAGTCTAAGGGAGAGATATTCTGACTTAAACAGTGCTTATTGAAAAATTACAAAAAAAAAC
This sequence comes from Mytilus galloprovincialis, assembly GCF_965363235.1. NCBI lineage: Eukaryota > Metazoa > Mollusca > Bivalvia > Mytilida > Mytilidae > Mytilus > Mytilus galloprovincialis. Next base: position 104,931,067 of record NC_134838.1, read on the forward strand.
TTTAAGGTAGGCAGCTATTTCCAAGCTTAAAACATATAGGGTTTAGTACAGAGGGAAATAGGAAACACACATATTTATTTATTTGGCCTAAATGTGGTTCTTAAAGGGTAAATAGAATACAGAATAATTGGACCAAAATTATAAAGATTTTACTTTTTTTTTGGGGGGGGGGTTAATTATTATTATATTGTATAGACTATAAATTGACTGGATAATAATTCAATAAAATATAGTAATATCGAAATGGAAATGCTCCCATCCAGAATATTGTAAATTAATACATACATGACCATAGTGACATATATATAATAATAGCAAATTGCATAACAAATTTAGTAATGTGTGTGTTACCCTATATTATTTTTCAATTATAATAATTTATGATTGTTTTATTTTTTTATCCATGAAATCTAAATTGAGTTTTGAGAAATTCGGAGATTGGTAAGTAAACAGAGTCTTAATATAATATATAATACAGCCCTTACTGAAGTTCGTTTAAATAATGTATTTGAAGCCATGTGTCAATTTGGCATTATTTGCACCCCTTTCCCAGGAAATCCTAAATTTATCCCTATAGAGTCCAAATTTGTCTTTTGTAAAATATCTTTAATTCCACATGGAGCAGCTTCTCGGGTAAAATTTAGCCACTCTCCTAACATTGTATTCTGTTCTTCAAACGAGTTTATTAGCTGATGATTGGGTGCCAGTTCATTAAAAGTATGTCCAATTTAATATCAAAAGCTATAGCGTTTAAGTGTTCTTTCAACTTCACAGACGAGAAGATCATATTTTATGTTTCTTCATTGACGAAGATTTTTTTAAATGGCATAATGCAACAAAGTCGATCGAGTTTTCATGCCAGAATTGAATTCTTCGACATAACGATACAGAAATTTGCAAATTTTTATTTTGTAAAATTATTTGGATTGAGTGCATTTTACTTACGGTTAGTGTTTTTATTCATATATACTGGTAAAGTTAATAACAATTATCCTCATTCATCAATGTTCAGCCATATTTGCTTCAGTAGCAACAAAAGGTCAATCCGGGTCAAACCGCTTGAAGAGCGCGTAACGAAAAAAGCCGAAGGCAGTGATTAGTGTAGAGTAGTATTCGGGCCCGTATGCGGATCGGAACTGGAACTGCCGGGGAGTTTGCCGGTGGCAGTGATTGATGGAGTAAAGGAAAACAGTTCCGGAACGGAAACGATCACTGTCCGGAGTTTGCTGAACTAGCATAATCTAGATGTGTTCTTACAAGTGTTTTATATAATGGAATAAAGATTTCTGCATTTAGATTTTTGAATGATCTTCTTAGCTTTTGGGTTTGCTTTTGCATTTTCTGATAATCCCTTCTCAAATTTCTTCTTAAGTTTATTAACTGATGATTTTGTTTTATTCCTTACTCTGTTATACTCAGCTCTAATTTCCGGGTCTTGGTTGGTTACAATTTTCTTTGACAGTATATTTTTCCTCTTAATTAATTCTCTGGTTTTTTTGTCTACTGGGAAAGCGTTTTTCTTCTTTCCAATTTGTGTCATTTTTTTTTGATGGTACGAATCTTTGTTCTAATTCATTTAGAGTGGTTAAAAAGTATTTCCAGTTTGTGTCGACAGAAAAGTCATCTTTAATTTCTTCCTGCCAATTTATCTTATCCAATTCTAGTTTAAAATCATGGTAGTTCCCATGGTCATACAGCTTAGCTATTCTTGGTTTGTTCTTAATGTTTATATAACAGTTGTAGTCAAAGGACAATACACAGTGGTCACTTTTCCCTAGAGGGCTCATGTATTCTAGATTACTAATCATTTCTTCTTCGTTCGTCAATATCAGATCTAAGGTATGCGGAGTATCTGTACCTCTCCATCTTGTTGGTTTGATTGTATGTTGGAATAGGAAATTTTCTTGTATCGAATCTAAAAATCTGTTTTCGATGCTATTTTCATTTTCTCCTTTTGTGTTCCATATCTCCCAATCTATTGCTGGGTAATTAAAGTCTCCCATAATAAGTATATGCGAAAATCCTTTCTGAGTTGCTTCCGATATTAATTCCGTTAGTTTATCATTATATTCCTTTGTGTTGTTAGATGGTGATCTGTATATTAGGTCTATCAATAATTTGTCATTCTGGTTAAGTTTGATCTTAATAAATATGTTTTCTTGGAATTGGGCTTCCATATTTACTTCTGTCGATTCAAGATTTGAGTCTATATATAATAGTAGTCCTCTTCCTTCATCCGTTTCTAGATTTTTCTCATACATTTTATAGTTTCCCACCTCTGGTAATGAGTGTTCTGCCTTGGATGGTTTGTACCTATTAACCTTTGGTTTAACTTCTGTTATTCCAATTATATTTGGTTTATTATCCCTTGCTCTTACTATTAATTCGGATAATTTGTTGAATAGCTGGTCTGCATTTGTATAAAAACAGTTCAATTCGGGTAGAACTGCAAAACTATTTACATTTTCGCCGTTAAAAACCTTTTCCCTATTTTTTACAGTTTTATTTACATCCTTTGAACTTTTTTTCACTACTTCTTTATTCTTATCACTTTTCTGGCCCAGGGTGGTCCTTTTACTTTGTATTGGTATTCCCCCGATATGCATTGTTCTTGTAGCTTTTTTGCCTCTGCCCATGGTACTTTCTCCTGTTCTCTTTCACTTTGTGTCAGGTCATTACTAACGTTGACTTTCTCATATTTTGGCATACCTCTGATATAATGCATATTTTTGAATAGAGTGAGTTTCGAGTCTATGCTTTTAAGATTAACCAATAAGGGTCTACTATCTTTCTTACTATCGTACTTCCCTAGCCTTTTGGTTTTCATTATATTTCCTTCCTCCAGGTGTATTTTTGCATCATAAAAAAGTTCATTTATTTTCTCTGTATCATGGTCTATTCTTTCTTGTTTAACCTCGGATTGATTTTCTGTGATGCCAAATATAATCAGGTTTTTCTCTCTTGCTTTTCTTTCATTCATCTCTTCTATCACTGTTGTAACTGTTGCTTTCTTTTGCGGCCCTGTTCCCTTATTTTCAGCTTCCTCCATTTTTATGTACAGCGTCCCCTGTTTTAGTAGCTTCATCTTTAGCTATTTCTCTGATCATTTCTTTATCACAGCTATTTTTAATTATTGATTCTTCTACTATTTCCCTAACTCTTGTCTCGTCACATTTAGTGTCAACAGCTAATTCTAAAAATTGTATTCTCTGCTCATAATTTGCCATTATCTCCTTACATCTCGCCTCTATCTTTAGATCAGTAACTATGTGTTCTTTTACTGTTTTCCTACATGGGACGCAGACAGTATGTATTTTACCTATTTTTTCAAAATAAAACCATTTGATATAGAATATTTTTTTTTTACATAAAACAATTAAGTATTTAATAAACTGAGTATTTAGAAAATTATTATAATAATATAGAATCAAAACTATTTATGAGCATTAAATCTCTTCCATTGCAATTTGGCTATCATCCCTTGTTGGAATTTTTAATTTAGATTAAACTTAATTGTTACAGTTTGCAGTCGCTTAACGTACAGTGGCGAATATTTCATAAGAATTTAAGAAAAAAAAGAAAAAAATGCAGAAGATAGGCAAAGCGGTTGACCGTGCGAGATGACGCGTCACGGTCAATTTCGACTTCCACTAGAAAGTCTTCTATGTTTATCAGTGTCTATACCTGAGTGGATCATCAGAATGGCACTGACTTTAAGAATAAGACATGTAAGACAAAACATTTTTGGAAAGTCTCCTTTTTTATCCATTGAACTAGATTCCCGGTTGGTTTATTGTTCTGTGTTCTGTGTCCTGTAAGTCACAGTTTGCTCCGCTGAACGTCAAAGTGGCAAATATTTTATGCATAATACAGATGACCGACCGTTGAAATCAAAGATACATGGTTAACATCTTTTGTGTGTTTATAAGATACTATACTAGCTTGTCAAATATTAATGGTTACATTTGTTTTTCTTTTTGTCTATTTTCTTTATAGCCAGTAAAGTTTAAAACTTGCGAAACTGCAGAAAAGACGGCCTTTCTTGCCTGAAGAAGATGAAACCTTAGTTTCTAAAAAAAATAAACCATTACGTATTTAGTTTAAGAAAGGTATGCTATAAAAGTTGTTGGTACCTAAACACTTACAGGAAGACTTCTGACCTGGTGATTCCGTCAAAGGCAAGGAATCCACCAACAGGAGTAAATATCCAGAGCTAAAAGATCAAAATAACACTATATATATATAAAAAGTGTACACCAAAAGGTAATTATCGTAACCAAGAAACCCCAAATGATAAAGCCAAAGATGAAAAGTACGTGAGACAAAATACGTGTGTGATCTCAGTAGAAAACAAAAAGACGTGTTTTTTTTTGTATTTTTCCAAATTTTCAGCACTAGTAATCTTGATGACATATAAAAAATGATATGTATCCTCAAAGTGATTTCACTTAAAAACAAAGCTGTACGTACATTGTAAGTTACAGGAATTACTGTAACCAACATTTACTAAATCATCATAATGTCAACTACTGCCCACTGAAAATGTTACCTGTTCTGTCATATGTTGAGTTATACATTTTCTGCTGGATGTGCCGTTCGAAAGTGACCGGTAATGCATCATGTATAGCATGCAGCAGGTACCACCTTATTCACGCTTGGTTATATATACTTCAACTAACCTTTTGCAAATCCATTTTCCCCTTTCATCTTTTTCTGTTTTAAAACTGAACTACTTAGATCTTTTCTGCACATCCATGTTATACTCTTATTAGTCTGAAATTTTACTTTAACTTTCTTTTACATGCACTTGTAATTTGAGTAATAGCCTAGGTTGAAGAAAAATCAAATGCTATAAATTTGTCACACATCAATATTGTACCACGGTGATCTATTTTCCATCCTTGTTTTCTACAGTTAATCTTTTTTAATACTTTGAATAATACAAAAAGTAAAATAACAAAACTATCGAACTCTAAGGAATATTAACTAGAGTGTCGCTCCATTGGTCTATGTGCATTTTAAACTAAGGACACACATTAAAGACAAGAATAGCATTCATGGCAACATTGTCTTTTGGTAATGGTGATGTGTTTGTCGATCTTACTTTACTGAACATTCTTGCTATTTACAATTATCTCTATCTTTAATGAACTTCGCCCAGTAGTTTCAGAGGAAAAATATTTGATAAAATTTACGAAAAGTTGACTTTCAATTGGATCAATTGACAAACTTTGATTGCGTCGACTCAATTGTTGAGCTTAATTTGGTGAGCAATTTTGCTGTTTACAATTTATCTCTATCTAATATAATATTAAATATAATCACCAAAAACTGTAAAATCTCCTTAAATGTACCAATTCAGGGGCAGCAACCAAACAAGGTGTTGTATGACGTGTCTCAACATTTCAGGGCAGATAGATCTTGGCCTGATGAACATTTTTAACCATGTCAGATTTGCTCTAAACGTTTGTGTTTCAGAGATATAAGCCAAAATCTGTACATTACCCAATGTTCTATTTTTAGCTATGGCGGCCATCTTGGTTGATGACCGGGGTCATCGGGTACACTTATTTAAACAATATTCTCTAAGGATGATACAGGTCAAGTTTGGTCTAATTTGGCTCAGTAGTTTATGAGGAGATAATTTTTGTAAAAGTTAACGGACGACATGCAATGACGACGGCGGACGACGGACGCCAAGTGATGAGAAAATCTGACTTAGGCGAGCTAAAAACGGAAAATTTCTTATCTAACGACAAAATCAAAAAGTCATAACACATCAATCGAATGCTCTCTATGTTAAATTCAAAAACATATTCTTGACTTTAATAATGGCTACTTTGTCTTAAGTTCAAATAAACTCGTTGCAATTATGTCAAAACTATACCTTATCCTGACTTGTAACTCATATATACCACATCTTCCTATATCTATTGTGCTGAAAAATTCAGAATACCTTAAATTGCATATTAGAGCATACTGGTTCCCGGAAGTTTATATACTTCTTTATCATTTAAAAGAAACTTCCAACAAGGATTCGGCAGTGATCCCACGTCCCCAAGCTTTCATTAGATACCAAAACTATCCAAATATGTCACCCGTTGACAAAGATACAGTTATGCGTAGGATATAATTTGTTTAAAATATGTACTACTTTCTTGTATGTTCCTTCCAACCGGGCCTTAATTAATTAGTGGTTCTATGCCTTGAGTAGAAAATGGTGGATTATACATAATTTTTTAGATAGCCAAAGCTCTCACTTGTATGAGTTGATAATAATACATAAGCAAAGATTTATACATTTTATTATGTTAACCCATTTCTATAGTTATAAAGAAAACCTAGAAAAATATAGCAACTGCATTTTTCTCACACAAAAACATGTACATGACAGAAATGTTTTAGAAGTATATGCAAGACAGTATGTAGTAACGATATCATATTGACCAATCTTTGATTGTCAAAGAAACCAGAGGGTTAAGAGACATTTAAAAAAATAAAAAATAAACCATGCCAAATAACAAACACACACACAGATTGATTTTTCCTTACAAAAAATATCAAACGAATGTAAAATTCAAGATATTTTAAACGTCATTAATACATAGATTTTTATGTGGTTTATATATGTATATAGTCAACAAAATTCACAATTAATACATAGAAAAAAAATAGAAAAGAGATACCAAAGGCACATTCAAAACTCATTAATCGAAAAATATAAATACATATAAAAATTTATTTTATGTTATTGCATGTTAAATAATTATCTTTAAAAAAAATAAAAATTTATAATATAGTTATATCATAATGAAGAACCTTTTAATTTTATGGCCACATGAAAAGACTGAACACACTTACAATATTTCTCATTATTGTAAGCTACCTTTTCAGAACATTTATATTGCAGATGATTATGTATTCTAATTATTTCAAACTCCGGCTAGTGAAGATGTAGACGTTTGGAGATTCCAGTAAAAATGCAATTTCTATAAATTGACCTATGGCAATTTAAAATCATCGATGTCGTAATAGAACATTGTAATAACGAATTTTTTTATGTGTACATGGATACAAAATGAGACATTCACTGGCTAAAACAAACATCTGTAATTTAAAAATTATTCCAACAAAAGTTTCCACAGTTTACTGCTTTATATGCAAAAAGTATTCTTCTCTTACTAATTCGTTAAAATAAAAAAAAATTATGTTACTATGGCACTAACAATTGCAATAAAAATAATTAAATTAGATCTAAAAAGCACATATAAACAAAACAAGAGTGCACACGCTGAAATGTCTCGCCTTCTATACTAATCATTGATTATTATGTTGATAGTCGTAAGTATAAAGCTAAACTTTATTACAACTGTCACATAAACTTAACATTAACCAAGATAACTAAACAAAGACCAATGAACCTTGAAAATGAGGTCAAGGTCAGATGAATAATGCCAGGCAGACATGTACAGCTAACAATGCTTCTATACAACATATATAGTTGACCCATTACTTATAGTTTAAGAAAAATAGACCAAAACACAAAAACTTAACACTGTGCAATGAACCGTGAAAATGAGGTCACAGTCAAATAAAACCTGTGCGACTGACATAAAGATCATAAAATATTTCCATACACCAAATATAGTTGACCTATGGCATATAGTATTAGATAAAAAGACCAAAACTCAAAAACTTAACTTTGACCACTGAACCTAAAAATGAGGTCAAGGTCACATGACATCTGCCCGCTAGACATGTACACCTTACAATCATTCCATACAACAAATATAGTAGACCTATTGCATATGGTATGAGAAAAACAGACCAAAACACAAAAATTTAACTATAACCACTGAACCATGAAAATGAGGTCAAGGTCAGATGACACCTGCCAGTTGGACATGTACACCTTACAGTCCTTCCATACACTGAATATACTAGCTCTATTGCTTATAGTATCTGAGATATGGACTTGACCACCAAAACTTAACCTTGTTCACTGATCCATGAAATGAGGTCGAGGTCAAGTGAAAACTGTCTGACAGACATGAGGACCTTGCAAGGAACGCACATATCAAATATAGTTATCCTATTACTTATAATAAGAGAGAATTCAACATTACAAAAAATTTTAACTTTTTTTTCAAGTGGTCACTGAACCATGAAAATGAGGTCAAGGACATTGGACATGTGACTGACGGAAACTTCGTAACATGAAGCATCTATATATAAAGTATGAATCATCCAGGTCTTCCACCTTCTAAAATATAAAGCTTTTAAGAAGGGAGCTAACACCGCCGCCGCCGCCGCCGCCGCCGTAGCCGCCGCCGCCGGATCACTATCCCTATGTCGAGCTTTCTGCAACAAAAGTTGCAGGCTCGACAATAAACTGTTATCACAGAGATATGTCTCGCCTTTTTGTATTTTTGTTTATGCAATTGTTGAAATCAAAATAGAAATACTTTAACATCTTACACAAGTTATGCAAATATTTAAAGCCAATGAACCATGACTGAGTTACATGGCTAAACAATCTCCGTGTAAATGAGATGTGCCAATGCTAATACAACTGCATACCAAATAATATTGACTTATTTAAGTCGTTCCTAAACGTAAATGCAAACATTAACTTGTAAACTATGTGAAATTTTCAAAGTCAATGAACCACGAAGAGGGGGTGGGGCTATATAATCTCCATGGAAACGATACTTGCAAATGCCCATAAATTTGCATACCAAATAACATTGACTTAACATCAGCAGTTCATCTTAAACTGATCTAATCACAAACTAGTACATGTAAACTAGGATAAGTTTCAGAGTCATTAGACTGTGACAGACGGGCGAGGCCAAATATTCTCCATGGAAATGAGATTTGCAAATGCTTATACAACTGAATACCAATTAACATTGGCCTATCACTAATGGTTCCCACTGAACTTACCTAATCACAAACTAATACATGATAACTTAGAAAAAATTTCAGTCAATAGACCATGACTAAGGGGGCAGAGCCAAATTATCTCCATGAAAATGAAATATGCCAATGCGTATACAACTGCATACCAAATATCATTGACCTACCACTTGTGGTTCCCCATTAACTGACCTTATCACAAACTAATACATGTAAATAAGCGAAAGTTTCAAAGTCAAAAGACCATGACTGAAGGGACAGGGCCAAATAATCTCCATGGAAATGAGATGTGCCAATGCTTATACAACTGCATACTAAATATGATTGACCTACTACTTGTGGTTCACCATAAACTAGACCTAATTACAAACTAATACATTGTAGACGCCATCGCCGTAGCCCCCGTCGCCGACGCCGGAAACAGTATACCTATGTCTCGCTTTTTGACTCCGCGATAACACGCTTATACGATACTGATCAGCACTTCAATAGGACATACATACATCTCTTTTCATGTTCAATGAAGAAATTGACAGTGAACGATTATTTTGCATATATTTTCCAACAACAATGACTATCGTATTCACAGCCAATTTCTTAGGGTGTAAAAGCTTTGACCATAGAATTATTTAAAATGAAGCGCAGTAAACAGCAACATGCATTTACAAACAGGGGAGAAAAATACCGCATTCACAACTGATTGGTCGAAGAAAAAGGCCTAAATGGCAAACAAGTCCACAACACACCACATCGAAAACCAAACACCACAAAAATAAGGGTTTACTTCAAGCACTCTGAAAGTATAAGTAGATTCTGTGGGGATCAGATAATGGCAAATTCAGACCATTTCATATATAGAAGCTGCCTGGTGTAACATAGTTATGATAACATTTTCTTATTTATATATTGAAAAAAAAAAAAATTAAAATTAAAGATTCTCAGAATAATAATTAAAAAAAAACACTATCCAACACTTTCCCTCTATGTGAATAAGAAAATAACTTGTATATTACATAAAATATTGCATAAATAAGATGGTTGGGGGAAATGTCTGCATCCTTATCAAACCTAAGAATTTGTAAGACCTGTCATTTTAAAAACCCATGCCCATTTACAAGGTATATCTTTGTATGATATAAATGGAATGTCAATATGTATTCCTCCAGAGGGATCAGCAGTCCATTTCATTAGTGTGTTATAACCAAGCATAGTAACATTTGTAATATCTCCAGTAATAGGCCCAGCTAACTGTAACTTGTTATTATGTGGCCACTTTAAGGCAATAGCGTACACCGATGCTTGATCGCCAATGACACGCTTTGTGTACCTACAATAAACCACAACCAAAGCATTAAAATATTTATATTAAAATGTATGTTCATCAATTTTTGACACTTCTACTCAATTTTATTCAGGTTACATTTTTATTATTTTTATTATGAGGTGTAAAAAATTATCAAAGATACCAGGATTGTAGTTTAGTACGCTAGACGCGCGTTTCGTCTACATAAGACTCATCAGTGACGCTCATATAAAAATATTTAAAAGTTAGAAAATAATAGTTAATTGCTAAAGTGTAACAATATAATAGCAGTTTAACATACTTATTTAAAACAAGAGTATGTGTCCCTGAACTTGCAATATCACATTTCCATGTTCACAAAACTGTGAAATCTTGGTTAAAACCATAATTCGTCATATATCGATAACTCACTTCATGATTGTCAAACCCTTTTAGTTTCAAGTTGATGTGTCAGACCACAAACTATTCACAACCAAAACGTCAACATAATCACGGCTTTTAAAATATTTGAATTCAACTCTAGATTCATCATCAATACAATTGTAGGAAATCCACCACGCTATTTGTACATGCTGGGTATTCTTAAAGGTATATTTCATAACAATCGGATACAACAGTTCGGGAGTAAAAGTTTTGTTCTTAGTTTATTTAATTAATGTACATACCAACCTTACAGCTACAGCAGAGTCCACGGGGAAAAGTAGATGAACAGTGAGAAAATAACTGTTTGTTACAAAAAAAAGTTTACTTTACCAAATCCGTATTTATTAAGCCCTAGGATATTTTAGGAAGTGTTATAACCACTAGGTCGTTGCCATTGCTGTAGGACGTTTTGTCTCAGGAGGTATCAACATCCACGTACTCGTCACTTTTATATTGATATGACATAATATTGCTATACTCATTTACTGCAAATTAGCTGTGCATGTTTACTTTACCAAAGCTCCGAGGTATGTCTACCCCATGGCTTGTATTACCATAAAAGAGGGACGAAAGATACCAGAGGGACAGTCAAATTTACAAATCAAAAATAAACTGACAACGCCATGGGTAAAAATGAAAAATACCAACAGACAAACAAAAGTACACATGACACAACATATAAAACTAAAGAATAAGCAACAAGAACCCCACCAAAACTGGGGTAATCTTAGGTGCTCCGGAAGGGTAAGCAGATCCTGCTCCACATTTGACACCCGTCGTTTTGCTCATGTCATAACCATATCTGACGCAACTTTTCGGAATTTTTGGTTAAAATTCTTTTGAGTCCATTGTTTTGTTTGACCATCTAAATGGTTTGGTTCTAGCACGACGGTTTAGTCTGATGTAGGTGAAACGAGCTTCTTGTGTACCAAATTATAAGCCTGGTGTCGATATCTAAAATTAGTTATTACTTTTTGTTCATGATTTTTTTTCTAAAAGAAGAGGTTTACTTTGTTATACAATAGTTGTACTGCTTCAGACAGTGATATGCATCTATTTTTCCAATCAGTGTTTATTTTCATTTATTTATATCAAGAATACTTATATAAACGTAACATACCAAACATGTTGATTCACATGATCATTCTGGAAGTTCCATGGAACAGAAAAATAAATCGCTTCACCATTTACTTTCAACCATTCTCCCATCTGACTCAATCTTTCTAAATACACAGCAGAAATGGTGCCATCATGAGCTGGACCAATGTTTATCAAAATATTACCACCGCAACTGAAAAATGAAATATGTGAATTTTATATGGTTTTAAGAGTACCTTTATACGTATTTACTACCAAAAATGTCTTGCAGGGTATTTGTCAACGAAGCAGAATCTTTGTAAAACAGAAAACCCATTTATGTGTTGAGGACGAAAATCATTTCTTGTTGGCATGCTTATTTTATTCAGATTTAAGATATAAATGAAAAAGCTGGTGATATTTCAGAAACTTGTAATTTACACCGTTTTATGTTGCCAAAAATATATATTTTACCACAAAGAAAATTCGGTGTCGTCGAAGTTTATTCAAATCTGCAAAACTTTGCAACTGTTTCACATCACAAGCGACATGAGTTCACAGTCTTAATTTTTTCGATACCATAATAGTATTGATTGAGCGTGGATTTGCATTGCAGGTAATGAACAGGTATGTTACCTCGATTTGTATTTTCTAAATCGATTTATGGAAATTTAAACATCTGTAAACTGCTGTTGCCTTAATCTATAAAAAAATAACATAAAATGTCTCACAATATCACAATAAGTCAGAACTGAAGTAAATTTACTAACACGAATAAAAGTTAGTTACAATGTAACACACTTTAAACGTTAAACGTAAATAAATTTAGAGAAACCAATATATTTAAATATTACTGCTAGTTGCTGAAGAATACGAAGTACGAATGCATAATTTAAACGGAATAGCAGTAGTACATATTGGAAAGATGAAGATTTAATCAACGAAAATTTATCAATAACAAAAAGCTACACACTGAGTAAAATGTGGAGATGAATGTTTTACTTAACTGCTATTACAAATTCACGATTTAACCGACCAAACGAATTTTTTCTACACTTTACACAAGTATTTTCTACATTACAAACTGAAAGACAAATTGAAAGAGTTGGTATTGCTTTGTTTCATAAAAAAAGAATGGCCAACGTAGTTACCAGTATCTTGTCTTAGGGAGGGATACATCCTACTTTGTAAAGGATCATTCTGATTCAAACAAAAAATTCTCTGAAACTGATATTATCAAGATGCTTGATTTCTTGATTGACAACATATTTGTTACGTTTGGAGGACGTATTTATCAACAGACTGTCGGCATTACAATGGAAACAAATTGTGCCCCTCTTATTGCCGTTTTGTTTATTTATTATTATGAGGCTGACTTCATACAGGAACTTCTTATGAAGAAAGATTAGAAGTCAGCAATATCCTTTAACTTTACTTTCCGCTATATAGATGGTGTTTCTCACTAATTTATATATAATACTAAAATCATCACGTAAAAACGGCGAATTAAAAAATACAACTTTATATATAACAAATATAGTACAAAGGTGTAGATTAAAAATTACACCACTCCAGGCCCTTTTGTTTTCCACGTAATTAATATTGCCAATAATTAAGAAGTTCCAGGTCGACTCCGATACCGATACCAATAGTATATTCACCTGTTACCTATTACCTTATATGTACGTTCCGCATCTGGCAGGCGCACCACCAAACGGTGTATTTAGGATTATGCTATATACACGGGTCATAATCACAGGGTTGACACTACTAAATCTAATCATTGTCAAATTGTTACCTTATGTAGTATTTTAATCAGTAAGACTTTCTAAGATAACAATACGAATACTAAAAATCTGGACTAAAAATAAAGCGTATAGGTACAGTTTTCAATTTGTTAGCGGGCATGACGTAAAACAGCGAATCAAAGAATTCAACTTTATTTATTACTAATATAGGACAATGCTGTTGATTAAAAAATACTCCATTCCAGGACCTTTTGTTTTCCAAATAATTAATATTACCAATAATTGATAAGTTCCAGTTCGACGGGTTCAAACAGAAGGATTTGAAAGCAGAGAAAACTGTGTATCTTATAATCGGCATGACTTTATCAGATGAAAATACTAATATTAAAATAAGGCTTGCGCATAGTTATATATATACTTTTATTCAGTCACGGACCTGCGATATCACGGGTGTGTTCTAGTTAATTTAAATTTTGTGACTATGTTGAACGCATCTATCCCATCGAACTAGAGTTAAAAGACACAAGAGATACAGTTAAGTCGGCCTCATATCTTGACTTACATCTAGAAATTGACAATGAGGGTCGGTTGAAAACGAAACTTTACGACAAAAGAGATGATTTCAGCTTCCCAATTGTGAACTTTCCATTTCTAAGTAGCAACATTCCAGTTGCGCCTGCAAACGGAGTATATATCTCCCAACTGATACAATATTCCCGGTCCTGTATTTTCTATCATGATTTCCTTGATAGAGGGTTGCTGCTCACAAGGAAGCTATTAAACCAAGAGTTCCAAATGGTAAAGTTGAAATCATCCCTTCGTAAATTTTACGAGTTGGTTGACCGTTATGGAATAACCGTTTTGCAGATGATATCGGATATGTTCCTTTCGTCGTACCTACAATCCCTTCCCTTTTCATGAAGTGACCTACCTAAATGAGACTATTTACCGGGTTTTTGATAACATGAGCAACACGACGGATCTGCTTACCATTCTGGAGCACATGAGATCACCCCCCGTTTTTGGCGGGGTTCGTGTTGCTCAGTCTTTAGTTTTCTATGTTGTGTCATGTGTATTATTGTTTGTCTTTTTCCATTTTAGCCATGGCGTTGTCAGTTTATTTTCGATCTATGAGTTTGACTGTACCTCTGGTATCTTTTGCCCCTCTTTTATGGCATCTTAACATTTCTGAATAAAAGTCATATCCATCATTACCTTATTGTTTCCACCATTGTCAGTAAAAGTTTTTCTATCGTAAGATAATCTTTAAGATTAGCCTCACGTCTGAATCCCCATGATTTTTTATCAATCGTCATACAATTTTCCCATTTTCTTTTTTGAAGTATACCTAAAAAAAGATCAAATCATAGAGTCTCATGTCACATAACCATTATCAAATAAGTTGAATAAAACGATCAAAGGTACCGCCAAAAAAAAAAACACCAAAAGACATCCGAGTTTTTGTTGTTCTCGATGTACAAACGTAAGATAACGATTTCTACAAGTTCACCAAAATCTGTTGTCGAACCGTAGCTCTCTGTTCATTTCTGGAGTCAAAGATTATTTTGGACCAAATTGTAACGTTGGAAAAGAAATCACACTCTTTTTAACAGAATAAACGATTACATTGTTTCTCAAACTGATATTTCATATGTATATACATATATAGCGTATCATTGTTGTCAAACAAAGGTTGGTGCTTTGAATTCGAATTATTAAAACGACAACTACATACATCCGCTACATCAAAACCAGGAGGGCGATTGGAATACCCCTTAATGACACGTACTTAAAGGGAAAAAAGAGATATAAGATGCTAAAAGGACATTCAAAGTCAGAAGTCAGGGGAAAAATACCATGGCAGAACACTAAAAACGATAAAAAGACAAACAACATAACACGAAACACAACATAGAAACCCAAGGAACAAATAACAATAAACTACCAAACCAAAAACCGGGGGTGATCTCATGTGATCCGGAAGGGTAAGCATATTATGTTCCACAGGTGGCACCTGTTGTGTTGTTTGTTTTATACATACCAAGTAATAAATTATGTCATATTCGTGAAATTAGGCGTTATGTACGTAGGGATCACAATGAAAAGAAAACAAAATACGTTAAGAACTGAATTGTCAAGGACGAAGCATATGACAAACTAAATGCAGAAGAATGTGAATTCGAAATATTTGACTCAATGACAAATATGAGAAGATGGCGAGAGATTAATCAAAGATAGAATGGGAAAAGAAAGGTCAGACAATTAGGGGCACTGGTTAAAGTTAGGACGGATACAAACTTTTAAAAGCAGAATGTGCTTCATGATTATAAAATAAGGAGTACAAAAAGTAAAGGGAAACAGATGTCTAAAACAGAAAGACCTGCTACGAGTTACGAGCTATAAACCTCAACAAAGGTTATAGGTCAAAATACGTTAACTGTTATATAAGATGCTGAAGAGAAATCAGAAGTTTAATGGTATATTAGGGAAATTATAGATGATGACTTACACGGCCACAAGTGTTGACAAGTTTAACAACGAAACAAGACATACTGATTCTGACAGAATGACAGTTTAATTCACTGTCATATGATGCCCAAATGAGATTGCAACGAATACCAAGGAACCTACTACATTACACACCTTATCTCGCTTCTTTTGGAGATCATGTCTATGTTTTGTATTGTCTTTCACCTTGCTTTGTATCATCTTAATCGATTCATGAGATTGGAACATCGGTGTATTATTGTAGCTTTTATTTATGAAAGAACCAGCTTACAATAACCAGTCCCTCAGCTGGTTCACAAGATTTTGTACGAAATTTAAGAACTAAGTTTTAAATGGCATTCTTAATTAGAAAGACCTAAAATAAAGCCAAATCCAAATCGATCTTTAAAAAAACATCGTAACAACTGCTAGACAAAAAAGAACTTTGAAAAAATGAAGATATCAATAACATAAATCAGAAATTAATGAAACTTGGAACTTAAGTTTTCTTGCTCAAGAAGTTGTTCAATAGGAAGCTTTCTTTTCAGTCACATGTATTCAACATATAAGTGTTTTTGGCAAATATGACACTTTAAAAAGATAATTTGAGACGCAATTCCGCCATAATGTCATACTTGCATTCATATATTATTAGTTACATGGTGTGTTAGTGACCTAATACGATATATATGGGTTTAAATTCGCTCGAATCCCCATATGGAATTTACTGACCCCATATATATCGTATTAGGTCACTACCACACCGTGTAACGAATTTATCTTACCGACTATCTTCACATGTGGTATTTTGACAAGCGGCCTATCAAAGTGATCAAGTCTTCAATACTTAGTATTAAGATCCTACTTCCATTTGTTTATACAGAAAACAAATGCCAACAATAACGACTTGTTAGTTTAATTATGTTTTATGAACTTATTTTAACCTTTCATCATCAATTTCTTCGTCTGTTGAATCATTTTTTATTTTTTTTATATACACAGGGCAAGAATATGAGTTCCCCTTTTTAAGATAAATTTATTTATATAACAAAAATATACATACACATTGTATTCTAATATTGGGATCAATTAGTTTAACATAAAACTTGAACAGTCTTAAGAAACACTGCCTAAAAGCAACACTAAATTAAAAGAACACAAGACCTTTGCCCGCATTTAATTGTATTTTTCCTACGCGTTTGAGGACTTTACCATACCTGGATTATATCTATCATTACACCCAAGAAATCCTCCATGTTTACATCTTACAGATTTTCCCCATCGATCATTGGTTACCACCGTGTCTTTTACAGGACTGAAATATAGAAATAGAGTTACACTTTTAATAGTACCTTGTTTAAAATGATAAGAGCAGATGGTTATTATACGTCGGTGAGATAGGAACATCTTAAACAAGATAAATCTGCAGATCAACATATTGTAATAATATATGTGTCTTATTTGAACTATTGTATGCTTTTTTTTTTGCAATTTTGTGCAATACGTTTTGAACAAAAAACATGTTAAGAAACGCGGAATCAGTAACTTGTTAAACCAACTTATGACAGGAGTCAGAAATATGACAGTTGTTGTCCATTCATTTGATGTGTTTCAACTTTTGAGTTTGCCATTTGATTAGGGACTTTTCGTTTATAATTTTCCACGGAGTTCAGTATTTTTGTGATATTACCTTTTATGTCCAATTTTTTTAATTAAGCTCACCTGTCATTATAAAGCCATGCGATAAACTCAGTAGAATTCCAATAAGTATCTTCAGCTTCCCACTCGCCGTCAGACCAAATTATGTCAGGTTTATATACATTTACAAGTTCATATAACTCGGGCATTGTTTTTGCCTAAAATTCATAATGATTCTATTCTAAAGTATCTATCTCAACATGCTGACTATCATAAATTGCTAAACTCGATAAATGAGTTCATTTAAATCATGAGTCCGAAGCGCACATCTAAAATTATTTCTTAATGAACACTTAAAACTCAAATATTTGAAAGCCAGTGATGTATAACGTAAGGATTTATGTGACCAAAAGTAACATAAAAAGAAAAATAAACAAATTCAACAATGTCAACTTCTCATGTGGTAGTTAAAACCTTTAGCCTATTCAGTTTATTAGTAATGTCTTAATCTATCAACGGGAATTTTGTCATAAATCATTTTAGTAGAGGAACATTCAACCACTGTCGTATCGACCCCGTGCTAGTAGTTAAAATTATATAAAAAAAACTTACAAAATCCGAAGACGTTTTATGATGTTTACTCCATAAAAAACGCAGTTAGGCTATCAATTAATCAATCGAAGACTAGCATTAACTTTCCCTATTGTAGAATTGGTCGAGTTATGATTTACAAGTACGAAAAGCTTTGGTTGAGTAGCTTTTTGTTAGCTTTCTAGTAATCCAATTAACAAATGAATTAGAAACAAAGTCGACAAAAGAGAAACTTGGCTCCCATGGCAAAGCCGACAATGAGCTGAAAATTTCGTACACAAAGTATACAAACAAGTTGCCAATCAAGATGTCGGTCTTGTTGATAACAACTTCTCAAAAAAATGTTGAGTATGCATTTTCTTATATACAGAAAGAGAAGACAAAGACTTTAAAGCATTTTTATGGTGTAAATTTCAGATAACATGCACCACTTATATAATTCTGCCCCAAATCAGGGCACTTCACAAGTGGTTGTCTATATTTATGTAAAACCTTGGTCAGATATATACTTAGATGTAATTTTATTCGTATCATTGAAACATTAACAGTCGTACTTACCCTTACAAAATCTTGAGTTTGAAAATTATTTCTTTTGTCTCTTAGGTAAAGTGGATGGAACCACTCATACAAAGAATGGTACAATCCGAATTTTAAATCCTTTTCACGTACTGCAGCACCAAGTTGACCTAGTAACCAGAATAAAGGATGAAATAGTGTTCGTATCAAGCAAAAGACAACAATAATTACATGCCAACAAATAACCTATACGGTTGACTTTATCCGCTTACACCCAATTCATTTAGAATGCTGGTGTATAGTTGTCTCATTTGCATCATACCACATCTCTTACTAATCAATACCATCTTTTCTTATTGCTAACTTTTAACAATAGTATATAAAAATAAAAAAAATAAAAATATATTTTCATTTTTTACCAACAAGGTCTTTTTTTGGTCCAATAGCCAATGAGTTCCAGCTGTAGGAGTATGCAGATGGCCAATTAGTATACCCCTCATGATGCTTGGCCGTGAGTACTACATATCTATAAAATATAAGTTTATTACTTCGAATACAAGTTTAATATTTCTTATGATTTTACAGCAGTCTAACTATTTGTATTTTCCCCTCTTGTGCCCATGTCACTTAGTGTTGACCAATATTGAGTTAAAAATCGAGACTACCGTTTAGTTACAGTAGAATTTTTACGGATTCTAGAAAAATTACATTAATAACTGCATTCACACCATTGTGGTTGAATATGTTTTGTCCCGCCTGCGGCGCATGTTGTTGATATTAGACATAACATGAAATGTACTCTCAAATTGAGTCTTGGAGGATTTTATATTTTTAATCAATAAACAAGATGATTTGTATAAATAGATGCCATGGTGCAACCAAGTCCTTCTAAATTTACTCTGAATTTATATAAGCACTGTAAAAACAATTATCTTATGTAGTACAATTTTATGAAATGTGGAAATATAAATTGTCTTACTTGGCGCCTGAGTTTTTAAAAACATCCGCCCATTCAGTAGCATTGAAAAATTCTGCTGTAAAATCTGGTGCGAAATCGGCATAAGTGTAATTAGATCTGTAATTCTTCTTCATAAACGCTTTGGTTTCTATCTTGTGTGTTGCTTCCTTTCCTTTCCAACTCCACCAAAACCATTCTGAACCAAAACTGGGCACCGAAAATAAACCCCAGTGAATAAATATTCCTATTTTAGCTTCATCAAACCATTTTGGTAAAGGCCTTTTGTCGAGTGCTTCCCAATTAGCTGAGTATCTATTGCTGTCTATGGATGAACTTTCAGTAGGTTCATTTTGCTGTGGTAAAACTTCTTGGATTATATTTTTAACATGCTGTTTAATTTCAAGGGGATTATCGATGACATTTTGCAAATGCTGTTTGATGTCAAATTGCTTCTTTTTTGTATTATCTACTACTTCAAAAGGATTATCATACTCATAGCCATCCGATAATTCTGAATTTTTTGCCGATGTTAAATATCTAAACAGGAAAAAGACAATAATTAAACATGAAACTAGTCCTAAACACTTAACAGTAAAATCTCTTTGTCTACGGTTCATTTTATGCATTACACAAGAAACTTATATTATCAGAAAGTCACCCTAATTGTGGTATTGCACATCAAACAAATCGAACCTGTGTTTCACCGACCGGTCGATTTTTCCTCAAAATTTACCTGACGCCATTCCATCGCTACCAGGTAAGTTTATTATGGTTCAAGAAATGTGTGCATTCGTTGTTTACAACGGTTATTTCCCTTCATATTCATCTACAACACAAAATCAGTATATCATGTGATGTTACAAGTTATGATATCATTATTAGTATTTTGACTTTGTACAAATTGTAATTTGTACAAAAAGTGCTTGAACAAATTACAAATACAATTTGTACTAAATTTGTTTAATAAAAAAATCATTTATAAATTGTACAATAATTTATATATAGTATCAATTTTTTTTATAAATACATATTGATAATCAATACATAATTTTCAATCAATAACCACATAATAAACATTATTTTCAAAATACAAAAATGGTTCAGCATCATTTGTTTTAGCATTTAAGTGAACATGATTATGGAATCGGGAATTGCACAAGATCATTTGCTTTGGACATATACATTAAGGAGCGCCCCTTTTTCATCTACATGAAAGAAACCCCTGACCACCATTTTTGAAAGATTTTTTACTGCTTCATTTAGCGAAATTTAAAGTTAAAAGAATCGTTGATGCGAATAAAGATGTGTCTTTAATAGCTTCAATTTGATTTCTCCACAAATATTCTGTTAAAATTCCTACAGCTGTTCCAATGTGGTACACAAACTCTCGAGATTCAATATTTACATCTAAGTTATTTTGAGGATCAGTTAAGGCAATTTAATACTGAGGAATTGATATAATAACATTATCCCCAACAGCAAGTTCGGGTAATTTCAGTTTATTGTTCTTGTTCGGATATTCAGCGTGGATCTGTTGGTAAGACAGTGCACGCTTACTAACATGTATGATAAGTGTTTCAACATCAGTTTCAACATCAGTATCACCAGCCCAGTAGTCAATACTTCGGTGTTGACATGAATATCAATAATGTGGTAATTTTTATTAATTTCCTGCTTACAAAACTTTGAATTTATAAATTCTTATCCCAGGCATAGACTACCTTAGCCGTATTTGACACAAGTTTTTGGAATTTAGGATCTTCAATGCTCTTCAACTTTGTACTTGTTTGGCTTTATAAATTTTGATATGAGCGTCACTGATGAGTCTTATGTAGACGAAACGCGCGTCTGGCGTACTAAATCATAATCCTGGTATCTTTGATAATTATCATCCTTATTGTCACTCGGGCCAATTTTTATGGTCCCGTCACTTAGTGGTCGGGGACATATAGTTTTACCCTTGTCCGAAATTCCGATATTACGTATTTCCGTCATTCCGCCATTCTGTCATTCCGAAATTCCGTCATTCCGTCATTCCGCAACAAACCATTATACGCAGTTTTTTAGCTCACCTGGCCCGAAGGGCCAAGTGAGCTTTTCCCATCACTTTGCGTCCGGCGTCCGTCGTCGTCGTCGTCGTCCGTCGTCTGTCGTCCGTCGTCGTCCGTCGTCGTTAACTTTTACAAAAATCTTCTCCTCTGAAACTACTGGGCCAAATTGAACCAAACTTGGCCACAATCATCATTGGGGTATCTAGTTTAAAAAATGTGTGGCGTGACCCGGTCAACCAACCAAGATGGCCGCCACGGCTAAAAATAGAACATAGGGGTAAAATGCAGTTTTTGGCTTATAACTCAAAAACCAAAGCATTTAGAGGAAATTTGACATGGGGGTAAATATGTTTATCAGGTCAAGATCTGTCTGCCCTGAAATTTTCAGATGAATCGGTCAACCCGTTGTTGGGTTGCTGCCCCTGAATTGGTCATTTTGAGGAAATTTTGCTGTTTTTGGTTATTATCTTGAATATTATTATAGATAGAGATAAACTGTAAACAGCAATAATGTTCGGCAAAGTTAGATTTACAAATAAGTCAACATGACCGAAATGGTCAGTTGACCCCTTTAGGAGTTATTGCCCTTTATAGTCAATTTTTAACCATTTTTCATAAATCTAAGTAATCTTTTACAAAAATCTTCTCCTCTGAAACTACTGGGCCAAATTAATCCAAACTTGGCCACAATCATCTTTGGGGTATCTAGTTTAAAAAATGTGTGGCGTGACCCGGTCAACCAACCAAGATGGCCGCCACGGCTAAAAATAGAACATAGGGGTAAAATGCAGTTTTTGGCTTATAACTCAAAAACCAAAGCATTTAGAGGAAATCTGATGTGGGGTAAAAATGTTTATCAGGTCAAGATCTATCTGCCCTGAAATTTTCAGATGAATCGGTCAACCTGTTATTGGGTTGCTGACCCTGAATTGGTAATTTTGAGGAAATTTTGCCGTTTTTGGTTATTATCTTGAATATTATTATAGATAGAGATAAACTGTAAACAGCAATAATGTTCGGCAAAGTTAGATTTACAAATAAATCAACATGACCGAAATGGTCAGTTGACCCCTTTAGGAGTTATTGCCCTTTATAGTCAATTTTTAACAATTTTTCATAAATCTAAGTTATCTTTTACAAAAATCTTCTCCTCTGAAACTACTGGGCCAAATTAATCCAAACTTGGCCACAATCATCTTTGGGGTATCTAGTTTGAAAAATGTGTGGCGTGACCCGGTCAACCAACCAAGATGGCCGCCACGGCTAAAAATAGAACATAGGGGTAAAATGCAGTTTTTGGCTTATAACTCAAAAACCAAAGCATTTAGAGGAAATCTGATGGAGGTAAAACTGTTTATCAGGGCAAGATCTATCTGCCCTGAAATTTTCAGATGAATCGGTCAACCTGTTGTTGGGTTGCTGACCCTGAATTGGTAATTTTGAGGAAATTTTGCCGTTTTTGGTTATTATCTTGAATATTATTATAGATAGAGATAAACTGTAAACAGCAATAATGTTCAGCAAAGTTAGATTTACAAATAAGTCAACATGACCGAAATGGTCAGTTGACCCCTTAAGGAGTTATTGCCCTTTATAGTCAATTTTTAACCATTTTTCATAAATCTAAGTAATCTTTTACAAAAATCTTCTCCTCTGAAACTAATGGGCCAAATTAATCCAAAGTTGACCACAATCATCTTTGGGATATCTAGTTTAAAAAATGTGTGGCGTGACCCGATCAACCAACCAAGATGGCCGCCACGGCTAAAAAAAGAACGTAGGGGTAAAATGCAGTTTTTGGCTTATAACTCAAAAACCAAAGCATTTAGAGGAAATCTGACATGGGGTAAATATGTTTATCAGGTCAAGATCTATCTGCCCTGAAATTTTCAGATGAATCGGTCAACCCGTTGTTGGGTTGCTGCCCCTGAATTGGTCATTTTGAGGAAATTTTGCTGTTTTTGGTTATTATCTTGAATATTATTATAGATAGAGATAAACTGTAAACAGCAATAATGTTCATCAAAGTAAGATTTACAAATAAGTCAACATGACCGAAATGGTCAGTTGACCCCTTTAGGAGTTATTGCCCTTTATAGTCAATTTTTAACCATTTTTCGTAAATCTTAGTTATCTTTTACAAAAATCTTCTCCTCTGAAACTACTGGGCCAAATTAATTCAAACTTAACCACAATCATCTTTGAGGTACTTTGTTTGAAAAATGTGTCCGATGACCTGGCCATCCAACCAAGATGGCCACCACGGCTAAAAATAGAACAGGGGTAAAATGTAGTTTTTTGCTTATAACTCTGAAACCAAATCATTTAGAGGAAATCTGACAAGGAGTTAAATTGTTAATCAAGTCAATATATATCTGCCCTGAAATATTCAAATGAATTGGACAACCGGTTGTTGGGTTGCTGCCCTCCAATTGGTATTTTTTAAAGAAATTTTGCTGTTTTTGGTTATTATCTTGAATACTATTATAGATAGAGATAAACTGTAAACAGCCATAATGTTCATCAAAGTAAGATCTACAAATAAGTCCACATGACCTAAATGGTCAATTGACCCCTTAAGGAGTTATTGCCCTTTATAGTCAATTTTTAACAATTTTCATTAATTTGGTAAAATTATGTAAATTTTTACCAAATATTTTTCTCTGTTACTAATGGGCAAAGTTCATTATAGATATAATTGTAAGAAGCAAGAATGTTCAGTAAAGTAAGAACTTCAAACACATCACCATCACCAATATGCACATAGACCAAGGTGAGCGACACAGGCTCTTTAGAGCCTCTAGTTTCTTAACCGCCTCAGATATTGGACTGATCTATGGAATGTAAGTTCTCCATGATGAGTTACAGATCAAGTTTACGTTTTGTTCCGCTCCGCTGATTTTTGCCACTATTTGCCACTAATTTTTAATTTTTGAAATACTTAGGCTTTTCTACCTCAGGCATAGATAACCTTAACTGTATTTGGCAAAACTTTTAGGAATTTTGGTCCTCAATGCTCTTCAACTTCGTACTTTATTTGGCCTTTTTAACTTTTTTGGATTCGAGCGTCTCTGATGAGTCTTTTGTAAACGAAACGCGCGTCTGGCGTATTTAAAAAAATTGGGCCTTGTATCTATGATGAGTTTATTTACTACCACTGGGTCGATGCCATTGGTGGTGGAGATTTATTTCCCCGAGGGTATCACCAGCCCAGTAGTCAGCACTTGTGCTGACATGAATTATCATTGATATGGTTATATTTATAAATTTACTGTTCACAAAATTTTGAATTTTTGAAATACTAAGGCTTTTCTACCTCAGGCATAGATAACTTTAGCTGTATTTGGCAAAACCTTTAGGAATTTTGGTCCTCAATGCTCTTCAACTTCATACTTTATATGGCCTTTTTAACTGTTTTGGATTCGAGCGTCACTGATGAGTCTTTTGTAGACGAAACGCTCGTCTGGCGTATTTACAAAATTAAGCCCCGGTATCTATGATGAGTTTATTTACTACCACTGGGTCGATGCCATTGGTGGTGGAGATTTATTTCCCCGAGGGTATCACCAGCCCAGTAGTCAGCACTTGTGCTGACATGAATTATCATTGATATGGTTATATTTATAAATTTACTGTTCACAAAGTTTTGAATTTTTGAAATACTAAGGCTTTTCTACCTCAGGCTTAGATAACCTTAGCTGTATTTGGCAAAACCTTTAGGAATTTTGGTCCTCAATGCTCTTCAACTTCGTACTTTATTTGGCCTTTTTAACTTTTTTGGATTCGAGCGTCACTGATGAGTCTTTTGTAGACGAAACGCGTGTCTGGCGTATTTACAAAATTTAGTCCTGGTATCTATGATGAGTTTATTTACAGGCTTAAGACTTTGAAAAATTCCACAACAGACCATTATACGCAGTTTTTTTTCTAAAACGCTTCAGATATTGGCCTGATCTATGGAATGTAAGTTCTCCATGATGAGTTACAGATCCAATCACATTCCCCCCACTCTACTATTGGCTTATTTTGCCACATAAGCAGTTACATAAGGTAATTATTTTGTACTTTCTGTTTGTGTGTCGCATGTTATGTTTGTGTGATGCATGTTTTCAATGTATATGTGTTTGTGTTAGGCATGTCATGTATATGTGACGCATGTTTTCAATGTTTATGCCACCAAGTAAAATTTGAGGATATGTGTAATTGTAACTTGGAATTCAGTATTCAGTAATTATTAATTGATGTAATAAGCAATACTGCTGATGATTTCTCTACATCCATTTTGTCCCTTTCTAAAGTACCCTCAAGTTTTACTTAATGTGATACTTGGTAAATCAAAAAGCCCAAGTCTAAATGATAGAAAATTAGATAATTGAATTGTAATTTATGTAGCAAAATGAAGACCAAATAATTAATACTTTAGAGCTAATAATCATTCACCTCTGCTTTGATTTCATTATTGCCAAGTGTCACATTGCATGGTTATGTCTTTTTATGAAGAAATATTTACACTTCATAAGGTGATCCTCCACAGTTGTGGTGGCGGTAACAATTACTCGCAGTGTCTACTATCAAATCATAATTTCATTCACTTTGTACAGCTTTTTTATTGCTTGCATGTGTATGCACATATATATAATATATATATTATATATATATTAACTCTGTAAAGCATTATGCTGCCTGGCTTCTTTCTGCCATTAGAGCTTGTAGCATGTGAGTAAATGGCTAAAATAACCATGCACTTATTTGTTGTCTTTGTATTCATGTCAATATTGTAAATTCAACGTAGTAAGTTTGCATCAAAAATGATGTCCTGGTAAACCTATTTGGCGAATTCTGTAAATAAACTCATCAAAGATACCAGGACTAAATTTTGTATATACGCCAGACGCGCGTTTCGTCTACAAAAGACTCATCAGTGACGCTCCAATCAAAAAAAGTTAAAAAGGCCAAATAAAGTACTGTTCATTACATTCAGTCCTTCACCTTATTTTGTTTACTCTGTCACACTTACTTAAAGACAATTATTACTACACAATGTATGTCATATCAAAAGATTGATTGATTGTTTATAAGGTTTTTCATCAAACCAGTTGATATATTATAGCTACCTTTTTTCCTAATGAAGGTCAGTGGGTTTCTCCAGGCACTCTGTCTTCATCCACCAATAAAAACTGACCGCCACGAAATAGCCGAAATGCGGTGCTTAAAAGTGGCGTTAAAACAAAAAGGAGGGATTGTAGCTACCAGTTGACATATTATAGAGACAAGTTGATATATTATAGCTGTCAGTTTGAATTCTGGCTGCATTCACATTTAGTAAAAGTTACCAATATTTGAAATGATCCTATGACAAAACTAAATATATAGCATCTACTAGTACTCTGTAAGAAAAACATTTAGCTGTTCAGGTTGTATTTATGCCACATAAGAAGATGAACATACATAATTGATAAATTACATAATTGATAAATTATTTAATTGATAAATTATTTTTGAGCATCAACACTTGTCTCAAATGTTCAGTGATAAGTTACTTATCATTCTTATCTTATCATAAAAGGATCTAACATTTCACTAAAAGTATTGATATCAAACTTGTTTTTTTTTTCTTTTGGAATGTTGCCTTCATTTGAAGCATTGATACAGCCTGGTACACAGTTGGCAACTATGTTTATCTTTGTGGTGTGGGATATTTGTAATGTAGATTTTATTTGCAAGTAAAAATGCAACAACACCTGACTGAATTGGATTCAATGAGAGAAGGGCTGATGGCAAAATCATGTCAATTAAAAGGTGCACTGTCCACTTTGACCACAAAGATGGCCCCAGCACAAGCTGTACCTGTTAACAAAACTGT
Organism: Mytilus galloprovincialis; assembly: GCF_965363235.1. Classification (NCBI taxonomy): domain Eukaryota; kingdom Metazoa; phylum Mollusca; class Bivalvia; order Mytilida; family Mytilidae; genus Mytilus; species Mytilus galloprovincialis. The sequence continues at coordinate 104,958,641 of NC_134838.1, forward strand.
GGATGAGCTAATCGAAACAACTTTACAGATGAAGTTTCCATTGCAGCAGTGTTTGCAAGAGGTCACAAAAACTGACAGCAAAACAAGAGAAATTTAGTTTAAAAGAGGAAAAATACAGAAATTAAGATCAAAGAAACCGGCAAACAGATGGCAGCATGAAAAAACAAAATTTCACATTAAAAAGAAGACTAGATGCGTATGAGTCGGAGGCAGATTTTACTGATGACTCTTTTGTATTTTTCACAAGAGGCTGTTTCCATTGTCAAAATTCCAAAAGTTGAGCAAGAGATTCTTACAATTGATAATACTCCTGGAACATCTGATAATACTCCTGGAACAATTGATAATACTCCTGGAACATCTGATAATACTTCTGGAACATCTGATAATACTCCTGGAACATCTAAGGATTATATGTGAAGATAATCAATAGACACAAACCTGAACAATATCTTTTATTTTAAAGATTTACATTTGTGTATCTTAAAGACACGAAAGGAGTGACTGACCATTACTGACTAATCATAACATTAACATTTTTCATTGTGATTTAAGTATGATTTATGTCTGATCATTCAATGTAAAGGATATATTTTAATAACAATGTATATGTTCCTTACTATTTATGTTATGTCTTCTGTACCTATGTAGATTTTAATAAAAAAAATTTTTTTAGAAAAAATAGACAGCATTTTACAAAACTGAAAAAAGGAAGCTTTATGGAATAGAATTGCTTCAACAATATTGCATGGTAAGTCAAAATTTAGGCTGAATATCTAGGTAACTGTAACTGAAAGATAAAATGGTTAAAATAGTGGAGAAGTTAGTTGACGCCCCCAAATTTTAATTTTTTACATTCATAACTAACTATTTTGTTATGATTTTTCATTTTCACTTTTTTTACCTTTTATAAATTGCATTTTTTTTTATTAAGATAATGTGAAGCCTTGCCTAAGCTGGAGAAAATCAGTAACTCGCAAAAATTGGCAAAAGACAGGAAAAGGCAGAAATCTACAGAAAAGCAGAAATATAATTTTAAAGAGGTATATTATCTTCATTCAAATAGAAAAAAATGACATGACTTCTAAAATTTGACATGAATTCAAGTTATTATCTGCCAAAATATAAAGCCATAGTCAGGTAGAAATTATGTAACCAATGCTGCAATTCTCTCCACATAAGAAAAAGAGGAAACACATTTATCAGGTTTACAATCACAATAACTGTATGGCATCAAAGAATTTTATGATTGCATTCAGTAAAATTTCTTGAAAACCAAAGTTACTCCATCACAGGTATTTTAGATTATCTAACGTATTTTCCTTCTTTTGTATTTTGATCAGAATAACACTAGAAAAAAAAGACAAAATGAATCACAAAATGAATTACAAAATGAATTCTCATGGATAGCAAGTTTATAGTGTATATTTGATAGAAAGACAAAATCACAAAATGAATACTCATGGATAGAAAGTTTAGAGTGTATATTTATAAAACTCATTGAAATTAGCTGAAAGATCAAAAGACAAAAAACGCGAGCTAGAAAAGAAGGAAAGGCTTGGTCTGCAAGAATTGCTAGTGATCAGGAAAATGAATACACACATCCAGTCAACTATTCCCAAAAAGAAAGATCATGTTACAAAATCAACAGATAATCAAAAAGATAGAAAACGCAAAAAAGACCAGAAATCCACTCTGACTGTTGAAGAACAACAAAACTTTACAGCAAAAAATAGACAAACACTGTCAACTTGGAGACAGAAGAAAGATCATGTTACAAAATCAAACGATGAGTTAAAAGATAGAAAACGCAAACAAGACCAGAAATCCACTCTGACTTTTGAAGAACAATAAAACTTTACAGCAAAAATAGACAAAGTCAACTTGGAGACAGAAGAAAGATCATGTTACAAAATCAAAAGATAAGTTAAAAGATAGAAAACGCAAACAAGACCAGAAATCCACTCTGACTTTTGAAGAACAACAAAACTTTACAGCAAAATTTAGACAAACTCTGTCAACTTGGAGACAGAATAAAGACCATGTTACAAAATCAAAAGATAAGTTAAAAGATAGAAAACGCAAACAAGACCAGAAATCCACTCTGACTTTTGAAGAACAACAAAACTTTACAGCAAAAAAAGACAAACTCTTTCAACTTGGAGACAGAAGAAAGATCATGTTACAAAATCAAAAAATAAAAAGAAAGATCGTAGTAGAAAAATTACATTAAGAAAATCATATTCAGCATCGTGTGATGCAGCAATTAAGAAGTTTTTAGCAAATATTCAGCATTTTGCTAACTTTGTCTGCACATGTTGTGGACGCCTATTGGATCGAAGAAGTGTTCAACTAGTCCGAGAACAAAAATGTTCCAAAATCAAATTAGATATTGTTCAAAAATGTATAACTGGAAGAAAAACAGTTCTAAATCACGAATGGGTATGTAATACTTGCATAACATACATCAAACATGACAAAATTCCACCACAAGCAAATTTTAACTTAATAGAATGTCCTCCTCAACAAGAAGAGCTAAAAAAAAAAAACTATCATCACTTGAAAAGAGACTAATCTCCAGACGCATTCCATTTATGAAACTTTTAGCTTTGCCAAAGGGTAGACAGAGTGGAATAAAGGGTTCAGTGGTTAACGTTCCAATTCATGAAAATAGTGTTTGTAGTTCTTTACCTCGTACACCTACAGATGCAGGACTAATTCCTCTGAGATTGAAAAGGAGGATCTCTTACAAAAGTCACTACTCATTTTCTATACATTAGACCTAATATTGTATTAGCTGCTGTTCATTGGCTAAAAGCTAATAACCATCTTTATCAAAGTGCTACAGTAAATGAGGATTGGGTTAGTGATAGTACGGCTGAGGACAAGGACATGTGGGTAGACATCACAGAGAATGAAATTGTACATGACTCTGAAAATGTAGATGATTCAAACGTGCATCAAGGTACACCATATCAACAAGTGCACTAATCAAAGATACACCATAAACAAGTGTAATCATCAAAGATACACAATCAACAAGTGCACTCATCTCAGATACACCACCAACAAGTGCACTCATCTCAGGTACATCATCAATAAGTGCACTCATCTAAGATACACCTTCAACAAGCGCACTCATCTCAAATACACCAACAAGTGCACTCGTCTAAGATACACCTTCAACAAGCGCACTCATTTCAGATACACCTTCAACAGGTGCACTCGTCAAAGACACACTTTCAACAAGTGCACTCATCAAAGATACACCATCAACAAGTGCACTCATCAAAGATACACCATCAACAAGTGCACTCATCTCAGATACATCTTCAACAAATGCACTCGTTAAAGATACACCTTCAAAAAATGCACTCATCAAAGATACACAATCAACAAGTGCACTCATCAAAGATGCACCATCAACAAGTGTTCTCATCAAAAATACACCATCAACATGTGCACTCATCAAATAGTTATCAAAGGTACCAGGATTGTAATTTAGTACGCCAGACGCGCGTTTCGTCTACATAAGACTAATCAGTGACGCTCATATCGAAATATTTATAAAGCCAAACAAGAACAAAGTTGAAGAGCATTTAAAATCCAAAATTCCAAAAAGTTGTGCCAAATATGTCTAAAGTAATCTATACCTGGGAAAAATCCTTAGTTTTTCGAAAAAGATACACCATCAATAAATGCCTTCATCAAAGAAACACCTTCAAAAAGTGCACTCATCAAAGATACACCATCAACAAATGCACTCATCAAAGATGCACCATCAACAAGTGTTCTCATCAAAAATACACCATCAAAATGTGCACTCATCAAAGATACACCATCAATAAATGCCTTTATCAAAGATACACGATCAATAAATGCCTTTATCAAAGATACACCATCAAAAAGTTCATTCATCAAAGATACACCATCAACAAGTGCCTTCATCAAAGATACACCATCAACAAGTTTACTCATCACAGATACACCATCAACAAGTGCACATACAGATGAAAACTTGATTGTAAATAGAGAAACAGAAGTTGAGAGTCAGGTTCAGTCTATGCATGGAAATGTTTATGATTTAACTGGTGAAAATGATGATGATACTGATGATCCTGTAGCTAATTTAAGAGGTGTAAGATTTGATACATGTATTCAGCCCACAGACCAAGCTGCTGTTGTTGATAAGATACTTAGTATATTTCCCGGAGAAGGGAAGATACCAATACATGTACTCATGGATGAACATTTTCAGGAATATGCTTTCCCCCATCTTCTTTGTACTGGAAAGTATGAATGAAATTATAAACGTCCAATAAAATTGACTGCAAAGAAGTATTTTCAACAGAGAATTCAGGATGAGAATCAAACTTTTGGCGCAGATATAGAATATCTTTTTGCTGCACAAGCTATAACTGAAACTAAGCAAATTATGGACAGTATGGGCATAGCTTTGAGGAAATCATTTGTAGGGTCTGTTGATGCAACACCAATAACTGTAAACACTGTTAAAAATCCAAAAATAATAAATCGATTCCTACTCAAAGATGTAGGATACCGCCAGTAAGAGGTACTCCCCCTTACTGACAAAAAGTACACTTTAAGTTGCTAGCAGCCATTAAGCAGCTTGGTATATTCACGTGGTTCATAACACTATCAGCTGCGGACTAAAAATGGATTGATACTATTCAAGCTATTGCTTCACAAAGAAGTGTTAATTTGAAAGAAGTTGATATTCAAGGAATGACGTTGGAGGATAAGTGTTCCTGGCTAAGGTCTAACCCAACGACTGCAGCATGTCACTTCCAATATCGTTTGGATTGCCTGATGAAAGATCTCATTTTGTCAGATGCTAACCCATTAGGAGAAGTAATAGACTTTTTTTTACAAAATAGAATTTCAGCAAATGGGTTCATCCCATGCACACGGTGTATTGTGGATAAAAATGCTCCTCATCCCGAAAAAATACCTGTTCTGAAATTGCAGAATTTGTAGACAGATATGTGTCTGCTCGTCTTCCAAGTCAAGAAGATGAGAAATTATTCACTCTAGTCAACCAAGTACAACGACACACTCATTTAGCATCTTGTCGTAAAACAGGGAAGATATGTAGATTTAATTTTCCCAAACCAATAACATCAACAACACTTGTGACACAACCATCTACAGATCTTCCAGAGGAAACACCAGAGCAGAAATCTCTGAAAAAAACAACATCTCAAGCAATCCTCACTACAGTAAAACAGTTCTTGTCAGAAACAAATGATGTACACACATTGTCAACAAAACAAATATTAGATCAATGTGAAATCCCAAAAGATGTGTACCAAGAAGCTCTATTGAACTCAACAAAGGACAGAACTATCTTTTACAAACGTTCTCCAGCTGATGTATTTGTAAATAACTACAATCCTATCATACTAAATGCATGGGGAGCAAACATGGACTTGCAATACGTGTCTAATCCCTATGCATGTATACAATATGTAGTTGTATATATTACAAAAGAAGAAAGAGAGATGGGAACACTGCTTCAGGCTATAAGTAAAGAGACAGCTGATCACGGCATCAAACAACAGATGAAAAAATGTGCCAAGACTTTCCAGGATGCAAGATCAGTTAGTGCCATAGAAGCTGTATATCGTTTGTTAGGTTTACCTCTTCACAAATCTGATTTCCAAACTATCTGGATTCCATCTGGTATGCCACATGAACGTGAACATCTCCTTAAACCAAAATATTTACTTTCCAATATGGAGGATGATGAAGAGAATGTTTTTGTGACAGGAATAGGGGATAAATATGCAGTGCGTCCAAATGCATTAGAAAATTGGAATCTTGCTCTTTTTGCATCATATTATATTCAGAAATCTACTAATACCCAACATCGGGATGAAAACATTCAACCAGACCTTCAACTTGGTGACTCTATCAATAATGAAAGTATTCCGTTTGATGTAAATATCCAGAAAGCGCCAGAAGAAATTGAAATTACTACGGCCCATGGTGAATCTTTTACTATGAAGAAAAGGAGAAAACAGTTCATCATACGTTATCACAAGTTCAGTATTGATCGCCAGCCTGAAAGTTATTCCTATACAGAACTTTTTCAGTTCCTTCCATGGAGAAATAAAAATCACCTTAAAAATAATTTTGAAAGTTTCCGGGAAAGCTATGAGGCTCATAAACAGCCAATTCTTACTGCAAAACAAACTTTACTACAATATGATGATTTGATAGATGGTGTAATGCAAGAATATTTAGAAAATGGCCCTAGGGAGACAGATTAGGATTTAATATCTCCAGAAACCCAACATGAAAACCATCAATACCAACAGGAAAATAAAGAAATAGATCCGCAGTTTGAACATTTAGACACTGATCAATTAGAAACATCACAACAAGAATCAACACATGTACCAACAGCTTCTGTGTCAAAATCTTGTCCAGTGACATCTGAAATTTTCAATCAACTTGTTTCAGAAGATGAATACATATGCCATATTAGCTCCTTGAATGATGAACAGCGTACTGTCTTCCAAATGGTTCTCTACTGGTGCAAAGATGTTATTACTGCCAAACAAAAAAGTGAACAACCTCCTCCTCTCTATTTCAGGAGGTGCAGGAACAGGCAAATCCCATATAATTAAGGCTTTACATCAAATGGTATTACGAACTCTACGAAAAGAGGGGGAGGAACCAACATCAATGAAGGTTTTGTTAATGGCACCAACAGGAACAGCAGCTCATAACATCCAAGGGTTAACAATTCACTCTGCCCTGCAATTACAGCTTGGCCAACATGGGAAGAGCTATCAGAGATGAAAAACGCAACACTCTCAGATGCAAGTTTTCTCAACTCAAATTAATAATAATCGATAAAATTTCCATGGTTGGGAGTGATCTCTTTCTTCAGATCCATAGACGCCTTCAAGAAATTTTCCAGTCTAACAATGATTTTGCAGCAGTAAGTATTTTAGCTTTCGGGGACCTTTACCAACTCCCACCTGTTTGCCAAATGTTTGTCTTTCAACAACCTTCAGATAACTATGCTAGACTTTGTGTTCATCTCTGGGACAACTTTAAATTAGTTGAATTAACAAAAAAAAATGCGACAAAGAGATGATGCTGAATTTGCTAGATTGTTAAATAGAGTTAGAGATGGATCACAAACAAATGAGGATCTAGTAATTTTAGAAACAAGAATTACAAAACCAACAAAAGAAGATGGCAATATGTTGCATGTCTATACAACTAATGCAAGAGTCGATTTCATACAATGAACTAAAATTGCCAGAACTGTCTGCAAACTTACATACCTTAACAGCTGTAGACATTATACCAGAGAGTATGACAAATAAAAATCTACCAGATGATCAGATATTCACAGGAGGTCTAAAATCAGTAATTCAGCTAAAAATAGGAGCAGTGATTATGCTTACAAGAAACTTTGATGTTTCAGATGGATTATCAAATGGGGTTCAAGGAAAAATTGCTGGATTCATATTAAATGACCAAATAACAGTGGCAGTATTGGTTCAGTTCTCAGATATCAAAATTGGGAAAGAAGCCCGTCTTCAGAGTAAATACAATTTGTCGTCTTTCCCACCAAATAGTGTACCTATTCAAAGACTTGAAGTTTCTTTTTCACTTTTAAAATAAAAAAAAATAATGTTCAAGTCACAAGAAAACAGTTCCCGATTAGACTCTGTTGGGCTTGTACCGTCCACAAAATCCAAGGACAATCATTGACAGAAGTGTTCATCTCATTACAGGGAAACTTCACTGCTGGACAATCTTACGTTGCACTAAGCAGATCAACTTCACTGTCTGGACTCTTCTTAACTGACATTTCTGCTAATAGAATTCGTGTGAGCTCTACTGTTCATTCTGAAATGGAAAAATTGAGGTCTAAATGCAAGACACAACCACAGTTACTACTACCAGATACTGACTGTCCACATGTTAACATATCTCTTCTGAATGCTCGGTCTGCTAAACACTATTTTCTTGATATTCAGAAAGATCCACTTCTCCTGTCATGCGACATTATACGTTTAACAGAGGCATACTGTTTTGATAATTCTGAAATGAGCATTGATGGATTTACCTGTAATAAGTTATCATACAAGCAACAACAACAAACACATGGACTAGTTTTGTACTCAAAACAAGAACTTGCAGTACAACTTGTTCGTGCTTTAAAACTTCCTTTTGTAGAACTCATAGAGGTGAAAATTACCAAAGGCACCTGTTCAATCATTTTGATATTAATCTATAAATCCCCATCCAGCAGTTCTTCCGAATGTGTTAAAACTATACAAGATTTGTGTCCATCATCCGAGTCTGAAGATGTCATTATTTTAGGAGACTTCAATTTGAACAAACAATCAGTGCCTGCACATTACGTTCAACTTAATCAGTACTTTCAAACATTGAATTATCAACCGTGTGTGTCTAACCAAACTTCTATTTATGGATCAACTTTGGATCTTGTGTTCTCAACTGGAAAGTTACCACATATAATGACAAATGCCTGCTATTACTCAGATCATTTCATCATACTTATACAGAAAAAATTGAGGAGCTTATAATCTACAACTCACTGTTTCGTGAAACTGACAAATACATGGGAGGAGTTGATTTTGGACAATGATGACTTGAACATTTATTATGCATTTGAGTTTAATTCGAACATTCAACAAACAGATCATTTTTTAAAGTTAATCTAAACCATATGAATAAGAAGATGTGGTATGACAGCCAATGAGACAACTCTCAATCCAAGACACAATGTAGTTAAAGAAAGGAATTATAGGTTACAGAACAGCCTTCAACACATAGCCTTAGCTCACACTCAAGCTATAGAAGGCCCCAAAATGACCACAGTAAAATAATTCACACGGGAAATTCAACGGTCTAATTTATATACAAAACAAAAAATTTAAAACAGGTATGAAATACACCAACTGATGGAAATCACTGAACAACAGGTTCCTGACTACGGACAAGTGCATTTAAAATGAAGCGGGTTTAAATGTTTTATCCAAGCACAAACCTTCACTTTAACCTGACAGCAGTGTAAAAATACATGAAAAACACACTAAAATAAGTCACTATAAAAAATGAATTGAAAAAAGCTTAACTCATCGAACAGACACAGTTTAAACTAAAACAAGTAAACATACACTGAACGATTAAGTTTGATCCAAGATACAATATAAATAAAAGGTTAAAACACATGTGCTATTTAACATAGAAGTTACAGGTATTAATAAACAAAAAGATGAAGCACGAGTGTAAATGAGAAAACGCATATTAATTTTTATGACAATGATAAATAACAGGTATACAGTCTTTTTTTTTCTAAACGTTTTCATACATTACGCTGATTTTTGTTCTTTAAATCTACTAAACTGAGTTACAAATCAAGTCCGTTTTGTTCTGCTCTGCTCATTTTAAACTGCGTCACTAATGGTAAAAGTAGGTCTAGTAACTATTCAAATCCTTCAGACATTCTGTCAGTATGAAAGACCTTGCATATGAAACCATCATCAAAGATTTCTAGACATCTATGAAGAAATGATTCTATATTAATCCAGAGTTGGATAATGATGAGTTGTAATGTGTAAGCAATTTGCATGCACTTCCCCCATTGCCAATAGTGTAAAATTTATCTACTCGTTGTTAAAGGAAATTGTTTGTCAAACCAGTATTGGTCAGGAAGTTTAATTACTATTCATGCATGTTTGTGTCCATACTTGTTTTTGAAATATGAGGCTTTCGACTTTTTGCGACGGGGCCATTCGTGTCGTTCTGACACATCTAGTTATTTTTCAATCACAATTGTCACTGTGAGCTTTTCTCATTACTTGGCGTCCGTAGTCCGTCATCGTCGTCGTTTACTCAAATAGTTTACGTTCTTCTAAAGAACCACTGAATGGAATGAAACCAAACATGAATTTTCCTTATGAGGTGCTTACTAAGTGTTGTTACTTTATACCGGATCCATCATTCAAGATAACCGCCGGCGGGGGACTTCGATCAACATAGGACCCTATATATTTGGACAATACGTACAAATGTGTTCTTTTAGAGAACAACTAAATGGAATGAAACCAAACAGGACATGAATATTTCTTATGGGATGCTGACCAAGTGTTGATACTAAAGAAACAACAGACACGGCTGCATATGCCTCATTTTAAGACTTACGCATCGACCTTGACATTAGCGGTCAATTTAGTAACAGAATCTGTGACAAACGAGTCGGTTTAAATTTCGAAATTACAGTTTCCGCCACATTGGCAGCAATATACTAACTTCACCTGCATAAAGGATATACATGTCCCAACTGATTCAATATTCAAGAGCTTACAACTGCTTCTCAGAATTTATAAAACTTGACTAGTTTCTGATGACTAGTTGATGAATTAGGGTTAGGCAAAAGAAAAGAGTTCATAAAAAGATATCAAGAGTGTAGACCTTGTTGATAAATATTCCGTATAAACTTTACGAATAATTATGCATGATGTCTTAATGTACATATTCTAGGTTCTGACGTTGTTAATTATCTTAATAACGTGTTATAGTATTCTTTTAAAATATCTTCTTATACTGTTTACCTTTACTGCTTAGAACATTTTGGTAATATATTTAAGACGCACGTGGCTCGGTATCTATACATCCCGCCATTGTGTTCTTGTGTTTAAGCCATTTTTGTATTCTTGTATTTCATGTTTGCTTCTGTGTTCTGTCTATATGCTCTTTTGTTTTTCTTTGTTGATATAGTTGTTTGTTTTTATAGTGATTAAGTAAATAACACAATGTTGACTGCTGTATCCCAATTTCTGAAATGTTACCTTTTATGTCCGTTTGTTTGTCTCACACATTGTTGTATATACATTGTTGTAAATACAATGTAATTTTATACAACTGTCATACAAGTGAGAGGTAACGCTAGCTATTAAACCAGGTTTATATTTTTTTAATCCGCTATTGTCTACACAAGTCCTGTACTAAGTCAGCAATATGACAGTTTTTTTCATTCGTTTGATGTGTTTGGACTCTGATTTTGCTTTCTGATAAGGAACTTTCTGTTTTGAATATTCTTTGGAGTTTTTCTTTTTACAGTCTCCAACAGAATGCGTCAACAGAACATTGACACCCAGATGAGTTATAATTTTTATAGATATGATAGATTAATACTTTGCATGCATGCAAAAGAGGACTATCGATATATAAGCATCAACAAATCGACCTTTTTGCATATTTAAACATGACGAAGGATGCTTAAAACGTACCACGTTTGGCACACAGAACCTAAGCTGTCGTCCCTCCTCTAATTGACACCAAAAAAGAAAAAAATATTGTGAAAAGAGAGTCTCCTACTTTGTCATTACGTCAAGTTTGTCAGAATGACATTTGGGATACTTGTTTTACAACAGTTATGATAGTCAAGCTCAACTTAATGAAAGAAAAGAGATAAATGATACAACAGATAATTACAATTAAGTCTGACTCATATATTAATTATTCGTTAGTTTTATTGACGCCATCACGAGTTGATTTCAAACGTTATGGAATATAGCGTTCTAAATGATAGCGGATATATGTTGTGTTTTTGTAGTATTGTTAATCTGTTTTTTTTTCCTTTTTAGACATTTTGCTGTTAGTTTATTGTCGATTTATGAGTTTGAATGTCCCTTTGGTATCTTTTGTCCCCTTTCTGATTGCGTAGCTACAATCACACCCCTTTATCCGAATATTACCTACCGAATTAGACTTATTACCGGGTTTGTACTAACATGAGCAACATTTCTTTCAGTAAAATATGTGATTACGCTTTTTATGACGCTGCTAGCTCAATTATTTACAGAGGGAGGTATATCAAAAGACTCTTAAAATGATTTGAGAAAAGAATGGTTTTTGCATAAACGGATAAATATATTGAGGTAAAAAAACTGTTCAGTTATTGATTCGGTTTTATGAACTCTATAATTCGTGTATGTCTCGGTGACCTGTTGTCTGAAATATATGAATTCCCTTCATTAGGCATAGTATTGTTTAATATGTGGTTTAATTCTTCAATTGACTAATGTTATAAAGGAACGGTTGCGTACTATTGCCCATAATAAAAAGAATAATCGGATCGAGCTTATTGAAATGAAAATACCTTGACATAATATATAATATTTAATCAATTTCAAATTATGTCATGCAATAAGTAAAACGATTGAGTCCTTAAAGCACTGGTTTACCCCATAGAATGCATATATGGTAATAATCATCTATGACTCATTAATTTTTTGTTACATCACTTAATTATTATAAACCGTTAACGAAGAATTCGTTTTTAAATACACATTTATTTTTATTTTTATGAACTTATAATATATTTGAATATGAAAAGGAACAGTCATATTTTGTTGAGACATTTCCACCACTTATTTAATTGTTTTACTTGATGAAAGGATATTAGTACTGATAAAATTGAGAAAGGAAGTGGGGAATGTGTCAAAGCGACAACAACCCGACCATAGAGCAGACAACAGTCGAAGGCCACCAACGGGTCTTCGATGTAGCGAGAAACTCCCGCACTCGGAGGCGTCCTTCAGCTGGCCCAATAAAATATATGTATACCAGTTTAGTGATAATGGACGTCATACTAAACTACGAATTCTACACAAGAAACTAAAATTAAAAATCATACAAGACTAACAAAGGCCAGAGGCTCCTGACTTGGGACAGGCGCAAAATTGCGGCGGGGTTAAACATGTCTATGATATCTCAACCCCCCCCCCCCCCCCCCTATACCTCTAGCCAATGTAGAAAAGTAAACGCATAACAATACGCACATTAAAATTCAGTTCAAGAGAAGTCCGAGTCCGATGTTAGATGTAACAAAAGGAAAAATAAACAAAATGACAATAATAAATAAAAAATAACAGACTACTAGCAGTTAACTGACAAGCCAGCTCCAGACCTTAATTAAACTGATTGAAAGATTATGTCTTCAACATATGAATGTCAGGCACAATCCCTCCCGTTAGGGGATTAGTATCATACTATCATAAAATATCTGAGAAGAACATAACCCGTGCCATGCCAACAACAGTTTAAAAAAATGTGTTTAGATCCGATGCAAAGACCCTATAAGTGAATCAATATTAAAGCCAAAATATGCAATCTTTAATGACCTGACAACAGTATCGTAACTATATCCCTTCTTAGTAAGTCTGTTTTAAGGTTTTGTAAGCTTTTGAGGTGAATACTGACATTTCTGTGCTTTGTAAAGAATATTACCATACAAGATTGGATGTCAAATACCTGAACGTATAAGATGTCTGCATGTTGAGTTATATTTACTTTTTTTTAGGTGAACAAAAAACATACATGATAAATATATTAAAGCAAAACTAAATATTGCACACCCAACTTTTATATTAAAACGTGTATCGCCACGGTACTAATAAGTACAATTTATGTATGCATGCGTGTTTGTGACGATATAACAAATCGTTCATGTAAACGGTATATGCATGTATATATAAATTCAAAAAAAAACCAACAGTACCGAAAAAAAATTCAAGAAAATAAAATGTTAATGACAATAGTAGAGGTTTTACACCGAATCACGAGCACCGAATAGACCGAATTATTAATTAACGACACTTTTTAAGACATATAAGTGTTTTCAGATTAATATCAGTTTGAAATCTGGATACTAAATAAGTGTTTTCATTTTTCCCCAATGAACACCTTCTTCATGTTTTATTAATCTTACTGTTTTTAATGATAGAGACGCTACATATGAAAGTTTCTACAGAAAAAAACTCTAAACGTGTAAATAATTCATCAAATTAATGTGATCATGACAGACGTGTAAACATGATAAATTATGTTTTGAATAACGAGTACTTTTCTTGAAGCACGGTGTGTTGCCAGAGACAGCATTTTCAAGTAATATCTAAACAAAGAAAAATATAACAAATTGAAATGACATTGTAAAACAACTTAAAGTAGACATTTTTATAAGAAGTTGAGTTTTAGATAAAAGGCCTCCGTTTTTTGTAGTTGATTTATAACTGAGTACCTTCAAATATTTATTTTATGATTATCTATTTTTCAGAATTTATCTTCAAGTATACCCTTTAAGTCCGAAGGATTGTAATGTTTACTCTGTAATGTACCGGGTCAGTTTTCAAATCATTGAATTTTGACGGAAAGGTCACAGTTCAATTATCTTTTCAATTATGCATACATTTATGTTTTTTAAATCAATTATTTTCTTTTAACTAACTGACAATAATGTTTAAAATGTTACAAATACCGTATATTTTACGTTTGGCGAAGCATTTGGTATGGAGCTGGCATGTCAGTTAACTGCTAGTAGTCTGTTGTTATTTATGTATTATTGTCATTTTGTTTATTTTCTTTGGTTACATCTTCTGACATCAGACTCGGACTTTTCTTGACCTGAATTTTAATGTGCGCATTGTTATGCGTTTACTTTTCTACATTGGTTAGAGGTATAGGGGGAGGGTTGAGATCTCACAAACATGTTTAACCCCGCCGCATTTTTGCGCCTGTCCCAAGTCAGGAGCCTCTGGCCTTTGTTAGTCTTGTATTATTTTAATTTTAGTTTCTTGTGTACAATTTGGAAATTAGTATGGCGTTCATTATCACTGGACTAGTATATATTTGTTTAGGGGCCAGCTGAAGAACGCCTCCGGGTGCAGGAATTTCTCGCTACATTGAAGACCTGTTGGTGACCCTCTGCTGTTGTTTTTTATTTGGTCGGGTTGTTGTCTCTTTGACATATTCCCCATTTCCATTCTCAATTTTACATGTATACACTGTCGATTTTATTAACACACGTTCAGACGAAATGACCAGGAATATACCACACAAAGTATTATTATTTATTGCATGTTTACTACTTACTATCGTAATCATGATGGTCGTAATTTCTGTACAAACTGTATGAACTCATTTATCAACATTAAAAACAAAACTTAAATTTTTCTTGTTGTTTTACACGTCTGGATTATGTGCTCACATTAGTACTTATTGCCATTGTACACGTTCTTGAGCTGTTCATGGCGTTTCCAACATGTAGCCGAGTGTTATAGGATATAATCAATAGCAAAGCATTAACAAAAATACCGAACTTCGAGATAAAATCAAAAAGGGGGAAATGCATAAAACATGACACAATCAAACGTTAGACTATGTCAACCCAGGGAAATAATGGAAAACAGTGTGCCGCCGTGGTGTAGTGGTTAGTGCATCGGACTACCAACACAAAGGTTCCTGGTTCGATTTCCGTCTGGGATGAAAATTTCAGGGACTAAATTTTCGGCGCTCCCTTGACACCATTTGCGAGTATGGTCTTGAGGAAACGATGATAGTCCGTCGGAAGGGGACGATAAATGGCTGACCCGTCTTAAGAGAGAGCCGTATCTCTTGCACGTTAAAGACACCCTTGTAGATTTCGAAAAAGAGAAGGCTATATAATGCCGCTACACGGCAGCACTCACACCCGCAAAGTGGAAAGGGATTAATATAAGTTGCAAAACTTGTTTCCCAATCCACTATAATTAAATATGTTTAAACTAAACAACGGTCATATAGACTATGTCAACCCAGGGAAATAATGGAAAACAACGGTCATATTCTGGGCTTTGTACAGGCAGTTTCCGAACAAAATGTTGGGTTAAACCTGCTTTTATTTCAAGTTAAACCTTCCACTTATAGTTCAGATGAATTGATAAAATTGGGAGAGTAATTCAAAGTTGCTTTGTAGGTTGATTTGACAACAACCTTTACTATGTAAACACATCGTGATAGACAAACAGAACAACTGACAAAAAATTTCAAGCATACAAATAAATCTGACAAAAACGACAAAACAATCAAATGTATTGTAGTTCGGATAGTCAATCTGAGAAAGACACCAAAATTATTATTTTTTTAGTTTTTAGTACATACATCATATAAAACACACAGCTGTGTAACATATCAGAATAGGGAAACGATATCAACTTATCAAGAGAACCCCCACAAAAAATGGGAGGAAAAGAGGCTCCTAAAAGATAAAGATAAACCAGGATAGTTAATCAAACCAGGATATATCTTATCATGAAAAGCATAATATAAAACAAAAGCTAGACTATCGTATCAACGATGAGATGTATGCTCCATATGAAATTTAACCTAGTAAATTGATGCTCAGAAATATGTTCACAAAGGGAAAATTGATATCTCTTTTGTCTTAAAGGTTATTTCTCAGCTGACACTGATGAAAAATTCTAGATCATATATTCAATGCATTAAAGAAATCACAACGGTGTAAGCAATACAAAATAACTCGTCAATACAATATGATAAAAACATTCATCATAGTGTATATTGTGACTGTTTTACTAAGCAAAATCAGGTCCTTGGTTTTCTCTATGATTTTTTTCTCATTGTGTCATGTCGATTTTTTTAAATGTACCTTACTTTAGGGCATGTAGTTTGTTCATTATTGAAGGCCGTACAGTGACAGATAACTGTTTACATCGTCGTCATTTGGTCTCTAACGGATGTTGATCTCTTGACCAATCATATTATTAAATCTCCTCATTTGAAAACAGGCTTATGACATACACAATATTTTCGATAGATTCTATTTATTTCATTGTTTTTATCATTTACAAGTTTTAAAGATTTTGTACAATTAAAAGCTTGGCATGTCGTAGAGACACCATATAGCCCTCTAGATGTCTATTTATAAATTTTTGTGATCGGGTTACTGTATAATTCTAATTTACGTATACCTTAATACTAAACCATTTTTGTAGACATGGAGCATGATATGTACCTTTGACTCTTTGAATGGAAATATATACCAGATCCAATTTTTTGATACAGACGCGACAAGATGCGATGTAAAAGTTTCAAAACTAAAGGACATTTTATAAATCACACCAAGTCATGCTGATGAATCAATAGTTTGGTGACATTGCTCAACATTCCATTTTGATCTCGACCACTAGAGTAACAAATGATACAGTTCAAAAGTACAAGAAGAAATGAGCTGTAAAATTGACAGCAAACCAGATTTTCTGTTTATAGACAGTAGTAAATCATTGTTGAACTGAACAGGGCAATGAGTACGAACGAAATTTGTATATTCTAAGGTATATGTCTCGTTCTGTGCCTACTTTCCAATCGATCAAACATCTTATGCTCTGTATGGTAAACGTTGAAATTGTAGTATATATCAAACTAGACCTCCATCTTGTCATTAGTAATTTGAAAAGCATTGGCTGAACAATTCATAAGTTATTGCATAGAAACGACATAATGTGCCATTTCCAAATCTATCAAGGACCATAACTCTTCACCGACATAAGTGAAAATCGTCAAAATCATTCATATCATCAGTAACATATCAAATTCTGAAAGCTTTGGTTGAATGGTTCATAAGCTATTGCACGAAAATTGTTGGTAGGTAAACGTAGCACTTCACCATTTCAAAAAAACTAATTTTTCCTTCGGGAAACCTGGATAAAAGAATTAAACCAGAAAATTCATCTAATTATCATAGACACTACCGTAGACAGCCTTTTAGTGGCGTTAATATTTGAATTGAAGACTCAATCTTCTGAGTGCAGGTTAGAAATATTTCAAAAATGTCATTGATGGGCCATATAACCTCTAGATGACATCGTAAAAGATACTTAAAAGTTAACAAGCTAGACACTTACGTTAACAAATAATACAATTCCAGTATTATTGTTTTAATTTGATTTATTATCGAGCACCTTATTTATTATATTGAACATAAACTTACAGGTCTATGATATTAACAAAATCATCAAATCAATATGTAGTTGCACTTATCCATACTTATTCTACTTCCCTCAAGTTCAATTTTGTCCCGCCGAAAAAAAATCGAGACAAAATATCCCAAGATAATAACAATTCTTTTACAACAATTTATAAAAGAATCGTTTTAAAACGAAATTATTCTTTAGAAATTGACACTTGTGGCAATTTTACTACCTTGAATTTAAGTTATTATATGAAATTAAATCCTGGTAAATCCTTTGCTTTGCATGAGGTGAAATGTATTTGTTTTTAAGATCAAGAATTTTACCTTCTGTTTAAAAACAGTATTCAGTGGAACGTTTCAAATATAAAGGTTCATATTCCACATTCTATAGAATGGTTAGAATTGCAAATTATTTGTTAACACAAAGCTTGAGGTCTACTCATTTTCGGTCATAAAAACAGCCTGACATGGTGATTGACTGGTATCTATCGGCGACTGTCGAGATAGAGACTGTCTAGAAAGTCTTCCTTCGCGTGATTTTGTTACAGTTATAGGTGGGAGTATAAGTTTCGGAGTTTTACTGTCTGTCGTACGCCTCTCTTCTGGACTAGGAGTTCTCTGTTTTGGACTTGGAGTTACGGTTTGTACAGCTCTTCTTTTAGATATTCGGTCCAGTAATGCTGAAGTTGACATCCTTCTGTCTATAACTTCCATTTTCTTCCTTTTACTTAACAACATTTCAGCCTGTCGTTTTCGTATAACCTCTGGCATCATTTCATAACGTTGATGTTGAATTAGTGGCTCAAGGTCAGTTTTACTATTGTTAAGTCCATATCTACCATATTTCCCGCCAAAATCGGGATGTTCCTTTTCTTTTAGTATATTTTCTAACACTTTGATATAAGCTTTATGATCTTTTAAATTTCCACTATGGTAAGTAACATCTTTATCATTTTTCATCAAAAATATATTCTTTTCTGTTTCTACTTTTTTATGAATGAATGTATACTTAGCTTCAACACTCCGATTTTGAACGTCTGCCATTTTGGCACGATACACACATTGACGATGGAGAGAATCCATGTAAGTTTCCGGATAAAAACTGTTAGTGTATTCATCATAAATAACTTTCCGTTTCTTGGGAATAATGTTCTCCTCTTCTGTACTCATATTTAATCCTTCTGTTTATTAAGAAAGTGAAATACTGATCGGCATCCTTTTCAAACCACACTTAAGTCCTTAAGTCGTGCAGTTATGACTAAAATGGCAAGCGTAAGTTCATGGCTTAAGGTGTTATTGAAAAGTTATTAATCCAAATACTTTAAGAGGATTCCATCATTTCGAATGATTTTATTAAATCCTGTTTAATAAAGTAAAAAGCCGTTTTAGATCCCTAACAACTGGCCTTTAATTTCATTTCCATTCACTACTAAACTGAAACATAACTCCAGGTGAATGCTAAATGGTTGACTAAGATCGTTTAGGTATAGATATCATTTATTGATTTCCCAATCAACTTAACACTTACAGAACGTCCCTTCTTTTTAATATTTAAAAGTAACTGGTAGTTGATAACACAGTTAACTCATTGTTTATATATTATTACCGATTTTCATTAAAAACTATATTGATATACACAAAGAAAGTCACGGTAGGTTTGGAATTCAATTAAAAATTAATAGTCATTCATTTAAATCTTTTTAAAAAATCGACAAAAATCTTTTTGACATATAGATGACGAGTAAAAATCTACTTGTAAGCATAATGGTAGTTTAAATCCATATTATGTCCAACAAAAATATACTATTTCAAATTGTGCTTATGATAATAATTTATTTTAAAGATTTAAAAGATAGCCTTATAAAGTATTTAACCATAATGCATCCTTTTATCTGATTATACAATGCACGTACCAAAAGTATTCATTTAAATTCTGTAAGAGCTGAATTCAACTGTCCTTACATGTACTTCAAGTGTAAAATTCGTATATGAATAAGCCAATCTTTACATATTTTTTTCTATAATCTCTCTTCACAGTATAAAATACATATATAACATTGTATTGATTGCTCACAATATGTATACATGTAAATCAAAAATTCAATACTTTAGGGAACACGTATTGAATCAGAAAGTTCTTTCCGGAATAGAAATGATAATAGATGGAAATTTTTAATGTGCGCGAATCTGAAAGGTACACCGTCTACTTTCAAATATACATTTTGTACTCCGTAACAAACCTAGATAATGTAACAACCCTAGATAAAGCCGACGAGGAAAGGCATTACATCGACCATCGAAAGATTTTTTTTTATCTAGGTGGTCAAGTGGTTTAGGGCACTGGACACGGTACAGGCGGTGTTGTCACGATGTCATAGACGCATGAGTTCGAATCCGCCGAGGGAAGAATAAAATTTTGCTAACGCAAATGTAAATATTTAACATTGTTTTAAGGCGAATTATATCATATGGTGTTAGCCTTGTATCCGAGGGAAATGTCTGCCATAAATTGTCACATGTTTAGGTGATATATAACTTCTTTAAATATCAGCACAAAAATATTAAATCTGCATTTGCGGAATCAAATATTTGTTCATCCCTCGTCGGGATTCGAACTCGTGCTAGTTGAACGCCTGCACTGTGTCCGGCGCTTTAGACCACTCTGTCACCTAGTGTTTAATTATGTGAATCTTATTCTATGTTTATATTTGATGAGGCTGTTATAAAATATTGAATCTGATATTACTATAGTTTTATCGTTAGTGACTTAATCTTTACGTGCATTTTGAACTCAGAATGACAATACTTAACAATTGACATGATTTAATGTCATAACTATATTTGTGATTTTTTCATAATCTATTTATTTCAATCATTTCTGCCAAGTTGACATATGTTGCGTTTTCTATTTTTGCGATTACTTAGTCCTTAATTTCTTGACACTAATCGTGTCATTTGTCATTTAAAAAAAAAAAAAAATAGGGTGTTAAACTTTTTTCTTTGTGTGTATATATCAATTCCAATTACCAACTCAAATAATTAGAGATTTTGTTATCAGTAGATTTTAGTAGAAAAGCTAACAGGAGAATCCTATGTGACTTTCTTAACTTTACAGGAATCCCATATATATGTGCATGCAATAATTAATTCCACAGTAAAAAAAAACACATTTGAAATGTTGTTAAATGCGTATGAAGGGCGTTTTATGAATACTTTTCATAAGTATAAAAAAATAAGGATATTTGGTATGTTTGGCAACGAGATAAATATTCATCAAAGTTCAAATGCAGTGGATGTAAGCAATTATAGGCCTAATTTATAACAAACCCATTTACTACAAACAAATAACAACGCATAAAAACAACCCAAATATGATTAAAGCTAGATATACAAAAATAATTGAAAAAAGATATTTGGCCAAAGGGATCTGAAAAAAAATAAAGCACACAAACATTTTAGGTCATTACTTCTTTAAGGAGTTGTATCATTAGTTCTTATTTGTAATTAAAAATATCAGTATGTATCCATGTTATGAATCACATCAGTGGCGAAGCACTTGACTCCTAGACTAATGACAGAAGATCAATTGCCAAAAAATAAATATATATCTGGTACGTCTAAGACCCATTCAGTCTATAGATTAATATTCATCACAAACGATCAAAAACGAATATTGGAAATATTGGTTTAGGTGAAAAGTGATGTTGGCTGTTTTTGAGGGTTACAATATTTTGGAGGTCTTGTGTTGACTGCATTCTATTGAATGTCGATCTACGTTTGCAATTATTCTTTCGTAGCTCTTTACACAACACTATAAAATTGTCTTGTCAGAAATTCGCGTTTATCGTCGGTTGATTGATGTTCCAATTGTCAGAAAACTGTTTCTGTTGATTCACGTATATTTGTTCTTTATCTGTGATGAATCGCAATTTTAGACTTTATAAAAACTTATTAAAATATTGATATGACGTGATTGCGAAAAAGATCGATAAATACATGTACTCTCTATGTGGTTCAGGTTAATTTTTAAATGTTGCTGTATGAAAATGCACCGGAAGTGAAGCAGCAGGTATAAGGTCCACAGATCAAGAACAATGAGCTTCAGTTGTAAAATATTACTGTACTTGTGTCTGGTCTGTGGTTTTTGACGTCTGTAGTCATGATACAAAATAAGTCTAAACTGATGTTAATTGTATTATTCTCTATGTACTCTATGTTAATTCACTCACTAGGCGGTTGAGTTTTTTACGTAACAAAATAGTAGTTGACTTTAATTAGAAGACTATATTTGGACTTTTAGATTACATCAAGTACAAGACAGTGATGAATACTTTTTTTTATGTTAAGAGCAATAAAACTTAAAACTGTTCCAAACACTTTCGATTTTATTGATGTTGATTCACTCTGATATGGACGTTATCTGTTTAATACTTTCAGAAAGGTCAAACACTGCTAATATGACGCAACTAATCTCATGAGGTGAAAAAAATTAATCCCTTGACACACAATGCTTTCATCTTTCACATAATAAGATTTAAATGACAAAAACCTCAATGGAAATCGATAGGTCTTACTTGCGTGTAGAACTTATATTTTCTTAAGATGAATATCTTTCCTTAGTATACATAAAATCATTAAAACCACAGTATTTATTTTACTAAACAATGCGTAATGTCAAATCAATAAACAGAAACAATATTCTTCTTGTTTTAACAATCTAATTAATATCTAAATAGCTTTATTTTACGAGTATCTTGGTAATGGTGTTATTTATAAAACAAAGAGCGTTAACATCAATGCCTTTATTAAAAGGATTCATAAAATATATTAATAATTGAGTTATGATTAGTAACGGCCATAGGCAACGGATAACAACAAGTATAATTTTTAAATTAAGAGTTTTGTTAGCTTTATTGATTTTAAATATTAACAAATATTTCAGCTTTCAATTTGAGCAACATACATGTATTACAATTTCTTCAATTTTCGTGGGTACAAAACGAGAGAAATCGAGTTCCAGGGTTATAGAATTTTTCTTTATGTATTTATTGTCTATTATTTTAGATAGAATATACGATATGTTATACACACTGATTACATTTTTCATTTAAAAAGCAAACACATATATGAGATATTCTTTGAGTCTTTCTTTTTCGCTTTATACACATAATGATAAAGTTTACCAATGCACTGGTAAATCACCGGATTTGCTAAATAAATGCACGGGGACTGTTAATATTGGTTAGTTTATTTTGCTTGAAATGCGAATAAAATGTCAGATCTCGAATCTTACGTATACTGCCAGGAAATCCTAAACAACAGGTTTGTTTTCTGATCTTTAGAATTTCAACCAAAGAAAAAGAATGGGGCCATTCGTTCAGCTCAATACCAAAATTACATTAGTGCCCTTACAAAAATGTTACATTGTCGAGTTTGTCAAATCCTCCCCGAGATCTTTCAAATTATTTCAGAAACAAGCATTACCGAGATTTCGAGTTACCGTGTAATTATATACTCCAGAGTATAATTGTTTTTATGTTGTGTTGTGACACCACTGTCACGGGTTACATCTACTTTACTTGAACTTAGGTGGATAGTTGCAAATTGGCAATAAAACCACATCTCCTGATTCAATATTAACCCCGCCACATTCCATATGTTTATATGTTTGTTCAAAGTCAGAAGCCTGTAATTCATTTAATCTGTCTTTCTTCACTTTTTTGTCATAAATCAGGCATAATTGTTATTTGGATGGGGAGTTGTCTCATTGGCACTCACACCACATCTTTATGGCTTACAATACGGTATGAGTTTTGCTCTTTGTTGAAGGGGTTATTGTGAATTATAACTGCTCCTATTGGTTAGTTGTCTCATTGACAAGCATACCACATATTCTTACTTTTAATAAGATAACGTTACGTAATTAATTTTAAAAAGTAGATTTTTTTTCTAATTAATATATATTCTTAGAGTCAAGATACATTCTTGACTTTTTCATGTATATTTTGTAATTTTATTAGATATACCATGATGGTGTGATACTTTAGAACGCGCGAATTGTCCTCCATCAAGACGACGATAAATCAATTATGTGTAGGCTTTGGAAAGTGAGTCGACGGGGATGAAAGGTAATTTTGACTTCAACATGCAAAATGGGGGTATTTTGAAAATTAGGAACAGTTCAATTTCAAACAACTCTTAGAACTGTTGCCGGGGTTCTGAAACGTACAGAGCATGATTAGTTATCAAAAGTACCAGGCTTATAATTTGATACTCCGGAGTCACTCGCATTTCGTTAGGAGCACCAGTGACGCTCAGATCAAAATAGATAGAGAGCCAACCAAGTTTAAAGTTGAAGAGCATTGAAGACTCAAAATTAAAAAAAGTGGTACCAAATACGGCTAAGGGAATTTCTGCCTGGGATTAAAAAATAATTCTTAGTTTTTCGAAAAAATCATACTTTTGACGACCATAAAATTGATATTCATGTCATCACGGAAGTGCTGACTACAGGGCTGGTGATACCCCTGGGGACGAAACTTCCACCAGCAGTGGAATCAAACCAGTCGTGCAAAGAGTAATCAAAGGTAACAGGCTTAAAATTATAACACAAGACGTGTGTTTCGTCTACACAAGACTCATCAGTGACGCTCAAATCAAAATAGTGAAAAAGCCAAAACACTCTTCATACGAATCATCAAATTAATTGAACCCCTTTCACGAAGATGTGGGTACGTATTTATATATCCCGCACAGTCAAATTAACGATCCTCTTTACCATGGATTTTACGACCCGCTGAACGAATTTCGGGATTGACGATATTTCAATACCCCAGTCAACCTTTCAGACTAAAGGCTAAAAGTTTTTAACACAAGTATAAACTCACAACAACTTACAGTATGAAAAGGATTATTATAGCCAAGTAAATTTACGCTAGAGCGATGGGCATACCAATAGTTAAGAAACATAATCATAAAACATGCAAGCGCTACTCTAAAAGAGTTATGAGAGACTATTCAATATGTATATCCATTATGTACACATAAATTAGCTTAAAAATACATGTTCTTATCAATAAAATGTCAGTGCAGATATTTGGCAGTATAAAAGTACATATTTTTGTCTGTACAAAATATAAATTTGTTATCAAACAAATGCATATATAGAATTAATATTACATAGAGATTCCTGATGGAACAAATAACAACTCAAATTTTCATGTACTGGACGATTCATTAAAAAGCGCAATTCATCTCCAATTAAAAGATATTCATCTCTAGTGTTGATAAAAGAAAAATAACAGATAATAACAAGAGTGTCGGAAATCTTATTAAAAGTAGAACCACAATTTAACATGTTCATTTGTCTTTTCGAGTAACAATTTACTCCAGTTTTAAAGAAAAATGTTTTGAAAATTATAAAATAAAGATTCGTGATAACTCAACATTCAGAACCTTTATAGATTTCAATTGAAACTAGGTGATGGTATCATATTTCTGCAGAAGAAACATAGATGACGAATTTCACTATCTATTTTGATTTAAAAAATTTCGTTGATTGGTTAACATTGGAGAAAACGTAATTCCTATTTAATATACGAAGTATCACAGAGAACAGAAGTTAGCAGACTTGTTAGATTTTGAGTAGACGAGTTTCATTTAAAAACAGAAACCGAGGTTAGTCGAGTTATAAATTTACATGTGCTTTATTTTTGTTTTCTTTGAAAACAATGATTGTAATGATTTTTTTGTGTCTTCCGCTTCTTTTTGTATGAGCCTTAATGATATAGCAAATAAAGGCAACAGTAGTATATACCGCTGTTCAAAACTCATAAATCTATGGACAAAAAACAAAATCGGGGTAACAAACTAAAACTGAGGGAAACGCATTAAATATTAGATGAGAACAACGACACAGCATTAAAATGTAACACACACAGCAACGGACTAAGCATTAGACAAAATCCGATGAGAATAACCAATATAACATCAAAACCAAATACATAAATTTGGGATAGAAAAGTACCGTGACACGTCTTATAGTAATGTGAATTCACACTCAAAAATAGGAGAAAACAAACGACACAACGGAAACACAACGTAAAAATGTTACACACACATAAACGAACTATGATAGTAAGACTCGTGGAATCAATCAGGAATGTGTTGTGAATCGAAAGGGTTTTAATATATTTTCTTTCGTGTTCTCATTCCTTCCTTTTGATAGCATTTGTAAATGCTTCATTAGTGATGTGACTTATTTTTCTTTTCGTATTGCATTAGAATTTCTTAATGTCATACTCCATCAAATACAGAACTCAAACAATTTTATCGAAACATCTAACTCCAACCTTTATGTGTTATAGTTAAACTAAAATTAGTTTTTGTATTTACATATTTTGTTAATAATACAAAAATGAAAATCTATATATTCACTAACCGTCCTCCTGAATTTTTAATAAATGTTTTGTTATTGATATTGAATGCATTGGTGTTGATTATTTTTACTGAGATGGGTCATTTACTATGCATAATTTTCAGTCTTGTTTCCGGCTTTTAACTTGATTAGATTCTTTAAGTAGTACAGCTCTTGTTATTTCTGTCTAATAGTCTGTTTGACCTTCTAACGATATCACAAAACAAAACAAATAACATGGATTATGTGTAATTTACTTTATTCATAGTTCCGATAAAACAAAACCGTCTTTGATGAAAACATAAAAATAACGTATTAACATTCATAATAAAAAAAGTACATAAAAATTTACACGCGGATATATAATCTAGTTTTTCGTGATTAATTTCAAAGAAAACAGTAGACAGAATCAGGGACTGTCTATACTAACATAGAAAGTCCCTGACAGAATACAGAGAGTCTCTATATATTAAAGTAGTATAATCGTAGTTTACATGTAGATAAACCCGGAAAATAGTTGTCCTCTCTAAGGAGGTATAATAGTTGGGGTTCTTACGATCTAAGTTTAATTTTGGACCCTTATTCCTAAACTATTGGGATAAAAACTCCCAAAATCAATCCCAACCTTCCTTTTATGGTCATAAACCTTGCGTTTAAATTTCAGAATTCCATTTACTTTTACTTAAGTTAGAGTGCGAAAACCAAATGTCTTTGGACGACGACGACGACGACGACATCAACGTCATACCAATATACGACCAAAAAAATTTCTTCGGTCGTTAAGAAGGCACACCAATCTGATAACGACAAACAAAATCAACAAAAATATCAAATAATAAGAGGTTCATTAAATTTTGCAAAGTATATCGGAAAACAAAGTCGTTGTCAAAACCACGAAAGACAACTCAAATGAATCGTATAATAGGTAAAGATACGTATACGTTCGTGGTCTTATGGCAGTGAGGTTTAGGCGGGAATCTCAATAATCACGAGATATATAGAAATCATGATATCTTTCTTTATTCATCATCTTGCAAATACTGGATATTGATAAAATTTATTATGAATGAGTTTAATAGTTTAGGAATTCTTAGTTAAATCTTGTTTGACTTATTTAACAAAATTAATAGGTAAGCAATAACCGCTCCCTTAACGTGCGTACGTCGAGTGGAAATCTCTTATACCAGAGCTATTTTTATACGGAGTGTCTATTCGTCCGGCTAGCCGGACGAATAGTTAAAATTCTCTATTCGTCCGGCCATCCGTCTGCGGATGCGCAAATCTTCAATATCAATAAAAGTGTCATGTGACGCGGAAAGTGTCCCGGATGAGGTGTCGGATAACACACGCGGTGTCGGATAACACACGAGCGTATGCAATGGACGTTATGAGAATTGGAGATCGTGATTTATATTTAAAGATGTCATAGAGAAAACCAGAGAGAATGTGATTGCTTTAAACAAATGTATATAGGAGTGATTCCAGAACAATAGCGTGTACATGTCAACTGTGAGGAATAAGCCTGAAATCAAAGTGAAATTGATGATTTACACCCATTTACCTTATGGAGGCAAAACGCATTCGGAAAAAAAATACTATATCAAATTTGCTTGGATGCATTATTTTCAAGTTATACTACAACGGAGATCTATGAACATACTGATATGCCTTGACTGGGAATAAGACATCAGGGTTGGGGTCCCCCCTTTTTTCTGTTGTTTCTAATACACATTTTTGTTTTTAAATCTTATCGAAAACACAGTCCTACTTTTGGGGACAGGTTACACGTGCTCTAATTTCCTATGAATTTAAAATCTCCGAACAATTTAAATGAAGAATCGTCCATAATCATATGAGGACCTTACTTATAATAATGATTGGCCCGACTATTTACCTTACAGGAAATTCATAGGCAGAACATCAAAAGAGAGAATCATCCCCCCTAACTCAAATTCCTTTAGAATATTAGAATAAAAAAAATTCTGAATCAAATGTATAGTTTTTTGTTTTTATTATTAGAATGAGTTCTTTTTTATAAAACGATGTTAGACAATATAATTATTTTAAAACAACTCGTGCTTTATTTTAAACCTTCAAAACACGATGCTATATCTTCATTATATTTTTGGCCGGACAAAAGCGAAAAAACCGTAAAAATGCTATTTGTCCGGCTTGCCGGATGAATAGACATTTTTGACTATTTGTCCGGCTAGCCGGACGAATAGCACTGCCATTTTTATATCTAATGAGTTTATATTTTGCGAAACAATTTTTTTGATAGACATTATTTACCAAAGTCAAAGTTCTATCATAATCAAAGGCATATGTCGTCCCTTAGGAGCAACAAACCATGTTAGTTTTCAATTTTTTGTGTGCATTATATTACAAATAAATATTTTTAGAATTTGAAACGGCGTTTTAAAAAGTGTCTTCACCAGCAATGTCTTGACTTAACGAATAGTTTTTTGTTTTGTTTTATGAACTAATATAAAATTGTTTGGAAATTATTTATGTGTATAATTCACCGTCCAACAGTTTTCAGATTTTTTTTAAAAAATAGGCACTACCGCACAATACGCTTGATAATTCAGAGCATACCACATATGTTTAAAGATAACATGGAGCTAATACATTTTCCTATTAATATGAGTGTTGACCATTTCAGGATAGATCCTCTCTGGCGGCCGTCTTTGATGATGGATCGGCTTGAAAGTAACAACGCTTGGTCAGCACTTCATAAGGAACATTCATGTCATGTTTGGTTTCATTCCATTCAGTGGTTCTCAAGAAGAAAACATTGAATGTATTTCCCATAGGGTCTTATGTTTAAATAATCTCCCTCTGGTGGGTATCCTGGATGGATCGGCTTCTAACAACAACACTTAGTCAGCACCTCACAAGGAACATGCACTGGTTTGGTTTCATTCCGTACAGTAGTTCTCTGGAAGAAAACATTTTGCTATGTATTGTCCATAGGGTCCTATATTAAATTAAGTCCCCTGCTAGTGGTCATCTTGAATGATGAATCGGCGCCAAAGAAACAACACTTGGTCAGCACCACATAAGGAACATTTACGCCATGTTTGGTTTCATACCATTCAGTGTTTCTAGAAGAAGGTCAAATGTAAAAGGCTAACGACGACGACGGACGACTAACACCAAGAGATGAGAAAAGCCCACTTGGCCCTTCGGGGTATCCTAAATTGTTTTATTAACTCTCATGTTACAGGAAAGGGTCGGAACATTTGACTCCCACATGAATAGAGGATATGCTGGAAACGAAGTGAAAGAATTATTGCCAATTTCCCAAATATTTGACTGCCTGGGTCAGAAAGTTGTTGAAATCTACTGAAATTTTGAGAATGTTATAGTCTACATATCCATAAAATGAAAATGCTCTACCGAAGACAATTTTGAAACAATACGTTAATATATTGCATCTAATGATACTAGTATCCCTAACCAAAATAATTTATCCAAAAGATATAAAATAGCTTTATTTTCGATAAAATGTGGGTATTGATTAAGAATGTCTTCATGTGGACAATATACACAAAGCATTACTCACTTCCGTGAATTTTCTTCAAGATTGAAGGTCTTTTTAAAAGTTTTTAACATGAATAAAACATGGTACGCTAAATGCACGAGAGGTCTGATTCAATGTCCCCATTTCAAGTGGACGCATTTGCGAATTTATACGTCCCGCTCAGTCAAACAAGGCGCTCGTTGTAGGATAGCAGTCCAGTTAACCATATTTTTTTACTTAATTTACTTATTCTCTGTTTGAACTGAGAAAGAGCTGATACAGCGCCTATAAGATAACATTGAAAACTCAAAATAGGTAAAATAAAATATATTCCGAATAGAAAGTAAATGGTGATAATTTTATATGGTTACATGTATATCAAAGCATTTCACATTTTAATATTTTCTTAAATTAAGCAATTCAGTCAGTTATGTCTTGAAAGGAATATATTTCTGGGAGTCAGAAAAAATAATTTCTGCTTTTTCATGAAGACCACTTTTTCTGAGTGAAACTGCAAGTATTTGCTGTGCTGACCATTTTTGGGTAAGAATTGTAGTGTCTACATATTTTTGAATTCTGTGTGTACACTTTCTTGCCATGTAAATGTCACACGTATCAATGTAAATACTCGTAAGTAAATAAAGGGCAGCTATTCGTCCGTCTACATACATGTTTTGACTTTTACTTTGAGTTCCACTTTCAAAGATGTCAATTTGCATCAGCACTTCATCATCCGGACGAGGTTGTGAAATAATAGTGGCTTTCTTCAGATGTGATATTACTTCATTTAATGAAGACTTCGACGTAAGCAGAAAATTTCCAAAAGCAAAATGCAAACTAGGCGAGTTTGTTATCAAACTATTAGCAGTTTTAAAATTTGTCATTGCCTCATTAAAATATCGTTTCTTTGATTCCGTCTCCGTACTTGTTTGATACTTATAACCGAATAAACACGCGATGTTTGAAAAAACCTCGGGATAACAATCTTTGACAAGTTTGAAATCATTTTCAATCATTATTTGGTTCAGTCGTAGAGCTTTCTCTACATCTCCTGTCTTCATGTGGTTTGTTGCAAGTGGTTTTAATAGTTCTGGTATACTGACGGCAGAAAAGGCCACTGATGCAGTCTTGATGTAGGGCTTCATGCATTTGTTCAATGCAACAATTTTTTGAAAACATTCGGTGTCTATAGCTGTTGATAAATTTAAAATTCCAACTTTATAGAGAGTTTGTACAAAAGCAGTATAGATTGTTAACATCTGGTATAGTTCAGTTTTATTTGACATTCCACTCATTTCCTCAAAGAGTTTAAGCTTACAGCATACCAGACTTATCGACTGAAACACATTTTCCTTGAGGATTGATATTTCTTTCTTAGTGGCGTCTATGGCACCCTTTTCTCTGTGTGAAATTAGATTGTTAGGAGGTACAAAGTAATTTGGTATACTGTAGTGTTCAAGAGCCTTTATAATATAGTCTAAAAGTTCGACCATTTTTTCACCAATCGGTTTTTCGGACCAATCAGCAGGTCCGTACATTTGTTCACAAAACCAAAACATCATATTCTTTACGTGGTAAGATGTCAAAATACTTTTCGTAGATAATCCCGCTTTTAAAAGAAGTTTTAGAACCGAATAACAAGATTTCTGACAGGGTAGAAGAGAAGCAGACAGTTTTCTCTCTGCCGAGTTGAAGGACACTCTCCACTCTAGGTTGGCTTCCTTACTAAGATGGTGTCCAACTGGCACAACTGCGCATCCATCTACAATTAAGATGAAATGTTTTTAAATGCACGATTTATGAAACAATGGGACATTTTATTACAACACTTGGTCAGCACCTCACAAGGAACATTCATGCCATGTTTTATTTCATTCCATTTATTAATGGTTCTCTCAAAGTAGACATTTGTATGTATTTCCTATAGGGTCCAATGTTACACTTCGTCCCTCTCGAGCTCTGGCAGCCATCTTGGATGATGGATCAGATTCAAAGCCACAACACTTGGTCAGCACCTCATAAGGAACATTCATGCCATGTGTGATTGCATTCCATTCAGACAGTGGTGCTCTAAAAGAAGACATTTGTATGTGTTGTCCATAGTGTCCTATGTTAAACGAAGTCCCCCGCTGATGGCATTCTCGAGGGCTATGCATACCCTCCTAATCCGTCATTGATCAAAACAATTAATATACCTTGAACAATGTCTTCAACCAGTTCCTCATTCGGCCATCCACCTGGTTTGTGTCTTTTTGTCCAATTTAGTGCAATACTTGGCCAAGACATACATGGAAACGCATGGACAAAGTCATATGAATAACCTTCAGGTTCATGCTCGAAGTTCGATAATGCAGGACCAGAAACTGTATACGTGGACTTCTGTCTCTTATACAGAATTTCTTCATCCTCCATTTGTTCAGGGATTACTTTCATTCTAAATATATTGTTTGGAAGAAATCCTTCTACTGTTATATGTTGGTTAAAGTCACACTTTTCTTGTTTGCTTTCCAGTATTGATCGTCCAGTATTTGTTATCAATAATTTTACATAGCCTGGATTGGTAGCAGCTATCATGATTCCAAAGGTTTGCACTGACTTTCGAAGGTCATTGAGGTCATTTTCATTATTTGGTTTGTCTGTTTCATCTTGTATAACATAGTTCACATAAGTCATCATGAAGTCAAAGTCAATAGGAGGATAAAATTTGTAACACCCGGTTGAATTTTCGAATATTCGGCTTAAATGTAAATCATCGAATGAACTTCCTGTTTGAGCTACCATACCTCCTCCTTTTGATATCTCGTTTAAATACTTCACAAAAGTAAGAAACTGTTGTCTTATCAAGTCGAAAACAGTACGAGACGGTTCGTGTTGCTTAATGAGTAGAGAGATACACTCGCAAAATAATCCAGTTACTTCGTTGTTTCTAAGATTCGCCATACTTTACATCTCAGCTTTACATGTAGATTTATCAGATCATGGATAAAAATAGAATTCGTTATGTATGGAAAGCCGATATTACACATTGATGAATTTTCACAATAGCTTTGAGAGTTCCTGGTAATTCAGAATCCAGTATAGCGCTTCGGGTACGATTTATAAAATCTTATTTTAATTTCCTATTTCGTTCCAGTAAGTTAAACAGTGCAGGTGATTTGTCCGCTTCTCCTTGGTGGGCCACATAGGTGAAGTTAGAACCATACGATATGTAAGAGAATGATAAAGGAGTCGTCAAGTGGTTATTAGAGATAGTGATTAAAGCAAACGAACAACTTCTCTGAGATTATCAAAATAGGTGAATCATCACACAGGATGTTGTATAAACAGAAAGAATAGTGCATCCTACAAATACAAACAACAAATGAAACAAGTTCTGACAAAAACATAGTATAACATTAATACCGAACTCAGAGGAAAATTAATAACGAAAAGTCAACAACCAAAAGCTTTAACGACTGAATAACAACTGTCATATTCATGACTTTGTACTGTCATTTTGTTAGGTAGAAAATGGTGGACTACTGGTTTTTAAGTAGCTAGTTAAACTTCTTTTTTTAGTATGACAGTCGCATACATTTTCAATATATTGACAACAATGTGTTAATAAAATAAACGGATATAATAGGTGCAAATGTCAAAAATATGGATACAACAGGCAACATTGTATAATCTTAAAGGCTATCAAACAAAAAAATGTCAACAAAAAGAAATTCAATAAGGCATATAAAAAAAACATTAGCAAAAAACAAAAGACACGAATACAAAAACTAACCTTAGCATGTATATTGTTCTTTTATTTCTCTTTGTGGTATTATTAATATTACTTTAATTTACTGTTTGGTCTGTTTTCTGAGATTTCCATTTGACGTGGCTTGGTACTTATACATTCCGTCGATGTGTTGTTTGTATTATCTTTCATTTATGCTGGTGTGTTTTGTACGTGTGACTTTTTGTGTTTCTTTAGTACATATGACGTGGCTCTGTACTTTTAAAGATCCCGCCATTATTTTATTGATCTATTATAATATTAAAAATACTTTGAAAATCCCCCAGAACTAGAAATTAAATCAAAGATAAACAGACACGGCCTTTTCCGCCTCATTTTAGACTTATACCTCGAATTTGACATACACATTGGTTTTATAGCTTCCTTGTGAGCAGCCATCCTCTATCAAGAAAATCATGATAGGAAAATGCAAGCACGGGAATATCGTATCAATTGGTAGATATATACCCCGTATGCAGGTGCGGCTGGAATGTTGCTACTTAGAATTTGGAACGCTAACAATTGGAAAGCTGAAATCATCTCTTTTGTTGTAAAGTTTCGTTTATAACCGACCCTCAATGTCAATTTCTTGATGTAAGTCAAGATATGAGGCCGACTTAACTCTATCTGGTGTATCTTTACCTCTAGTTCAATGGGATAAATGCGTTCAAAATAGTCACCAAATTTTGAATTATTAAGTGAAGGAACATCTATATAGCGAAAATTAGAGTTAAAGGATATTGCTAACTTCTTATTTTTTCTTCCTAAGAAGTTCTTGTATGAAGTCAGCCTCATAATAATAAAGAAACATGTCGGCAAAAAGAGGGGCACAATTGGTTCCCATAGGAATGCCGATAGTCTGTTGAATAAATGATCACAAATGATATCGGATCTGTTTCTTACTCGTAACTACCATCCCCTTCCCTTTCATGAATCTGACCTACCGAATTAGACCATTTACCGGATTTGGTATAAGTAACATGAGGCACACGACGGGTGCCACGTGTGGAGCAGGATTTGCTTACCCTTCCAGAGCACCTGAGATCACCCTTAGTTTTTGATGGGGTTCGTGTTGCTTATTCTTTAGTTTTCTATGTTGTGTCATGTGTACTATTGTTTGTTATGATTGTTTTGATGTATATTTTTTTGAATAGATTCTGTGTACTGACGTTGTTTATCATCTAAACAACGTGTTATATTGGTCTTTTCTTTGTCTTTGGTCTGTTTTCTGAGATATCCATTTGACGTGGTTCGGTACTTATTTATCCGGTCAATGTGTTTGTATTATCTTTCAGTTATGCTGGTGTGTTATGAATGTGCGAGTTTTTGTGTTTCTTTGGTTCATATGATGCGACTCTAGTTTTAAAGATCCTGCCATTATGTTACTGTTCTACTATATGTCATAATGTTATTGTTCTGTATTATATCATAATGTTATTGTTCTATTATAAATTTGAAAATTTGTTTTACTCGCGTAGTGGTACTAACCATATGTGGATTCTTCAAAATTCTAAAGAACTTCTGCATTTGTTTACTTGCCTTTAGATACAGACAGTTTGCCTTGAAGTTTTAGTGGGGTTAACAACACAGAAACAATAAAGCAAATGAATAATAAAATCGTAGGAATTGTAAGACCTATCAATAAAATTCTGTAAATAATAAAGTCGACTATCAATAGAGCGTCTCGTAGAGAAGCGACAGGAATGCAATGCATTTTTCAAGGATTGTCCTAAATCTCTATTAAAACGCTAATCAGCAGGGATTAAAGTATTGAATTCTACTCTTGGGTAGTTACACTTAATAATAAATATCATGTTTTATGTACTTACCCCGACTTTTATAGTAGTTTTCGAGAGATATTCCCTTTAGAGCCCTGTCACAGAATCCATGATGATTCCCTGATGTATAAACCGGAAGTGTAGTACTGCAGTGAATTTTTGAGGTCAGTAAAATGCACAAAATATTCCCGGACCAATTTTCCGGACATTATTCACATTTTCCCGGACCTTTTTTCCAAAAATCACAGAACAATATGACACAAGAGGCTATGCAGTTGGCATTAGCGGGTCACAACTTGATTGTTACAGGACAGTGTGGAACAGGAGACATATCTATTGAAGTATACTAATTAATACAATGTCAATGGTTTTATAAACTTGTATAATCCACGCGGCAACCCTTCAACTGTTAGTTATTATCTCAAAGGTCTCTTTTTGTCAGAATTGCATTTGTTCCTAACTGTATTAAGAGCACAATGTACTGATGCACTGAAAAATGAAGCACTTTTTCCTGAGTTGCTCTTATTAGATACACTACATTGTCCTTACATGATGGCTGTATTGGATGGTCCATACTGTTTGAGTGTAGGATTCGAATTTAACCCATTTCTTGTGCCTCTTTGCTGCCCAAACAAATTTTCTATTATATCAGAATTGAAATATCTTGGGTTTATTCTGTTGCCTTTTCCCAACATTAATTCACATGACGAAATGAATCCAGTAACAGAAGAATTAATATCGTGTCTGGTCTCGTGTGTAATTAATTTTTTTGAAACCACATAAAGAACAGAATCTGTAATGTTTTTTTTCCCAATCATTAAAAAATTTAAATGCATTATTCAGGGATTGAAATCTACTTTCACATAGGGGAAAAATGGTTGATTACAATTACAAAAAAATATCAGTTAAAATAGATGTGTGTTCCAAAAGTGAAATTTCTGGGAACAGTCGTTTTGGATCATGCAGTGTTGCCTGATAGCTCTTCATTAATAATAGCATGTTCTTATCAAGAACATCAAGCGCTAATTGATTTCTCATTTTGGAGGCCGGAGTGAGAGTAAAATGATCCTCGGTTAATTTTTTATGAATACCAAATCCATTTTGAGTATTAAAATGGAAACATTCCAGCCAGTAGTCCCATACTATAGGTTGATTCAAATATAAATATCTTCCCTGTTTTGTGCTATTTTCAAGTTTGCTAGATTCTATTTTGTTTCTTATTCTCTTTAATACATGCATGATGTCTTTAATTGCACACATGGAATGATTCATGTCAAAAACATTCAAAAATTAAAATTTCTGCTCCCTTATGTTTGAGTTAAACAACATGGAGGTAAATGCTCTGTTGGTTGAGGCGCCATCTGCCATCATGTAACCAACTGTAAAACCATGTTCATCAAGAACATCAACACACTTCCAGTAGGTTGAACACAACTGGTGTGCAGTGGCAGTGTTTGAACCAAAGTAGGCAACATGCCACCTGAATCCTGCGAGTCCATGGAACACAAATTGCAATGCATGCGTTGCCAGCTGAACTTTCTTCTTTCCATTGCATATAATGTCTACATTATTATTTGTGCTGTCCATGTCTACCATACCAACCAAACTCCAGCTGTCTCCTGTCTTCTGTATAACAAGGTCATCTTGAATTGACATTTCGTCAATAATCAAGCCACCATGTTTGCCAAATTCAGACACTTGCTTGTTGTTGCCTCCTGCTTCATTCCTTTCAAATTGTCCTCATTGAAACAAGTGGTCTATTTTATTGAGTGTTTGTAATATTGGAGTTATTGTCTTCATGTGGACAATATACACAAAGCATTACTCACTTCCGTGAATTTTCTTCAAGATTGAAGGTCTTTTTAAAAGTTTTTAACATGAATAAAACATGGTACGCTAAATGCACGAGAGGTCTGATTCAATGTCCCCATTTCAAGTGGACGCATTTGCGAATTTATACGTCCCGCTCAGTCAAACAAGGCGCTCGTTGTAGGATAGCAGTCCAGTTAACCATATTTTTTTACTTAATTTACTTATTCTCTGTTTGAACTGAGAAAGAGCTGATACAGCGCCTATAAGATAACATTGAAAACTCAAAATAGGTAAAATAAAATATATTCCGAATAGAAAGTAAATGGTGATAATTTTATATGGTTACATGTATATCAAAGCATTTCACATTTTAATATTTTCTTAAATTAAGCAATTCAGTCAGTTATGTCTTGAAAGGAATATATTTCTGGGAGTCAGAAAAAATAATTTCTGCTTTTTCATGAAGACCACTTTTTCTGAGTGAAACTGCAAGTATTTGCTGTGCTGACCATTTTTGGGTAAGAATTGTAGTGTCTACATATTTTTGAATTCTGTGTGTACACTTTCTTGCCATGTAAATGTCACACGTATCAATGTAAATACTCGTAAGTAAATAAAGGGCAGCTATTCGTCCGTCTACATACATGTTTTGACTTTTACTTTGAGTTCCACTTTCAAAGATGTCAATTTGCATCAGCACTTCATCATCCGGACGAGGTTGTGAAATAATAGTGGCTTTCTTCAGATGTGATATTACTTCATTTAATGAAGACTTCGACGTAAGCAGAAAATTTCCAAAAGCAAAATGCAAACTAGGCGAGTTTGTTATCAAACTATTAGCAGTTTTAAAATTTGTCATTGCCTCATTAAAATATCGTTTCTTTGATTCCGTCTCCGTACTTGTTTGATACTTATAACCGAATAAACACGCGATGTTTGAAAAAACCTCGGGATAACAATCTTTGACAAGTTTGAAATCATTTTCAATCATTATTTGGTTCAGTCGTAGAGCTTTCTCTACATCTCCTGTCTTCATGTGGTTTGTTGCAAGTGGTTTTAATAGTTCTGGTATACTGACGGCAGAAAAGGCCACTGATGCAGTCTTGATGTAGGGCTTCATGCATTTGTTCAATGCAACAATTTTTTGAAAACATTCGGTGTCTATAGCTGTTGATAAATTTAAAATTCCAACTTTATAGAGAGTTTGTACAAAAGCAGTATAGATTGTTAACATCTGGTATAGTTCAGTTTTATTTGACATTCCACTCATTTCCTCAAAGAGTTTAAGCTTACAGCATACCAGACTTATCGACTGAAACACATTTTCCTTGAGGATTGATATTTCTTTCTTAGTGGCGTCTATGGCACCCTTTTCTCTGTGTGAAATTAGATTGTTAGGAGGTACAAAGTAATTTGGTATACTGTAGTGTTCAAGAGCCTTTATAATATAGTCTAAAAGTTCGACCATTTTTTCACCAATCGGTTTTTCGGACCAATCAGCAGGTCCGTACATTTGTTCACAAAACCAAAACATCATATTCTTTACGTGGTAAGATGTCAAAATACTTTTCGTAGATAATCCCGCTTTTAAAAGAAGTTTTAGAACCGAATAACAAGATTTCTGACAGGGTAGAAGAGAAGCAGACAGTTTTCTCTCTGCCGAGTTGAAGGACACTCTCCACTCTAGGTTGGCTTCCTTACTAAGATGGTGTCCAACTGGCACAACTGCGCATCCATCTACAATTAAGATGAAATGTTTTTAAATGCACGATTTATGAAACAATGGGACATTTTATTACAACACTTGGTCAGCACCTCACAAGGAACATTCATGCCATGTTTTATTTCATTCCATTTATTAATGGTTCTCTCAAAGTAGACATTTGTATGTATTTCCTATAGGGTCCAATGTTACACTTCGTCCCTCTCGAGCTCTG
This sequence comes from Mytilus galloprovincialis, assembly GCF_965363235.1. Classification (NCBI taxonomy): domain Eukaryota; kingdom Metazoa; phylum Mollusca; class Bivalvia; order Mytilida; family Mytilidae; genus Mytilus; species Mytilus galloprovincialis. The sequence goes on from NC_134838.1 coordinate 104,997,703, forward strand.
GCAGCCATCTTGGATGATGGATCAGATTCAAAGCCACAACACTTGGTCAGCACCTCATAAGGAACATTCATGCCATGTGTGATTGCATTCCATTCAGACAGTGGTGCTCTAAAAGAAGACATTTGTATGTGTTGTCCATAGTGTCCTATGTTAAACGAAGTCCCCCGCTGATGGCATTCTCGAGGGCTATGCATACCCTCCTAATCCGTCATTGATCAAAACAATTAATATACCTTGAACAATGTCTTCAACCAGTTCCTCATTCGGCCATCCACCTGGTTTGTGTCTTTTTGTCCAATTTAGTGCAATACTTGGCCAAGACATACATGGAAACGCATGGACAAAGTCATATGAATAACCTTCAGGTTCATGCTCGAAGTTCGATAATGCAGGACCAGAAACTGTATACGTGGACTTCTGTCTCTTATACAGAATTTCTTCATCCTCCATTTGTTCAGGGATTACTTTCATTCTAAATATATTGTTTGGAAGAAATCCTTCTACTGTTATATGTTGGTTAAAGTCACACTTTTCTTGTTTGCTTTCCAGTATTGATCGTCCAGTATTTGTTATCAATAATTTTACATAGCCTGGATTGGTAGCAGCTATCATGATTCCAAAGGTTTGCACTGACTTTCGAAGGTCATTGAGGTCATTTTCATTATTTGGTTTGTCTGTTTCATCTTGTATAACATAGTTCACATAAGTCATCATGAAGTCAAAGTCAATAGGAGGATAAAATTTGTAACACCCGGTTGAATTTTCGAATATTCGGCTTAAATGTAAATCATCGAATGAACTTCCTGTTTGAGCTACCATACCTCCTCCTTTTGATATCTCGTTTAAATACTTCACAAAAGTAAGAAACTGTTGTCTTATCAAGTCGAAAACAGTACGAGACGGTTCGTGTTGCTTAATGAGTAGAGAGATACACTCGCAAAATAATCCAGTTACTTCGTTGTTTCTAAGATTCGCCATACTTTACATCTCAGCTTTACATGTAGATTTATCAGATCATGGATAAAAATAGAATTCGTTATGTATGGAAAGCCGATATTGACAATTTAAAAATTTCCCTTCGTATTTTTTTTTATTTGACGAAAATAAAGCTTTCTCTTACCTATAGGCCCTACTTATACCAAATATATATTCAATTTAACTGGGTAGTAAAAGTATTCATTGTAAACAATAGTATCAATGGACATAATTATCAATATGGTATAGGTTCTTTGGAAAGTATCTATAATACTAAAATAATTTTAATTTGTTTGCCGGCATGAAGTAAAACATCGAATCAAAGAATTGAACTTTATATTCATACGGCTCTTCACGTGATTTTGATATTACACATTGATGAATTTTCACAATAGCTTTGAGAGTTCCTGGTAATTCAGAATCCAGTATAGCGCTTCGGGTACGATTTATAAAATCTTATTTTAATTTCCTATTTCGTTCCAGTAAGTTAAACAGTGCAGGTGATTTGTCCGCTTCTCCTTGGTGGGCCACATAGGTGAAGTTAGAACCATACGATATGTAAGAGAATGATAAAGGAGTCGTCAAGTGGTTATTAGAGATAGTGATTAAAGCAAACGAACAACTTCTCTGAGATTATCAAAATAGGTGAATCATCACACAGGATGTTGTATAAACAGAAAGAATAGTGCATCCTACAAATACAAACAACAAATGAAACAAGTTCTGACAAAAACATAGTATAACATTAATACCGAACTCCGAGGAAAATTAATAACGAAAAGTCAACAACCAAAAGCTTGAACGACTGAATAACAACTGTCATATTCATGACTTTGTACTGTCATTTTGTTAGGTAGAAAATGGTGGACTACTGGTTTTTAAGTAGCTAGTTAAACTTCTTTTTTTAGTATGACAGTCGCATACATTTTCAATATATTGACAACAATGTGTTAATAAAATAAACGGATATAATAGGTGCAAATGTCAAAAATATGGATACAACAGGCAACATTGTATAATCTTAAAGGCTATCAAACAAAAAAATGTCAACAAAAAGAAATTCAATAAGGCATATAAAAAAAACATTAGCAAAAAACAAAAGACACGAATACAAAAACTAACCTTAGCATGTATATTGTTCTTTTATTTCTCTTTGTGGTATTATTAATATTACTTTAATTTACTGTTTGGTCTGTTTTCTGAGATTTCCATTTGACGTGGCTTGGTACTTATACATTCCGTCGATGTGTTGTTTGTATTATCTTTCATTTATGCTGGTGTGTTTTGTACGTGTGACTTTTTGTGTTTCTTTAGTACATATGACGTGGCTCTGTACTTTTAAAGATCCCGCCATTATTTTATTGATCTATTATAATATTAAAAATACTTTGAAAATCCCCCAGAACTAGAAATTAAATCAAAGATAAACAGACACGGCTTTTTCCGCCTCATTTTAGACTTATACCTCGAATTTGACATACACATTGGTTTTATAGCTTCCTTGTGAGCAGCCATCCTCTATCAAGAAAATCATGATAGGAAAATGCAAGCACGGGAATATCGTATCAATTGGTAGATATATACCCCGTATGCAGGTGCGGCTGGAATGTTGCTACTTAGAATTTGGAACGCTAACAATTGGAAAGCTGAAATCATCTCTTTTGTTGTAAAGTTTCGTTTATAACCGACCCTCAATGTCAATTTCTTGATGTAAGTCAAGATATGAGGCCGACTTAACTCTATCTGGTGTATCTTTACCTCTAGTTCAATGGGATAAATGCGTTCAAAATAGTCACCAAATTTTGAATTATTAAGTGAAGGAACATCTATATAGCGAAAATTAGAGTTAAAGGATATTGCTAACTTCTTATTTTTTCTTCCTAAGAAGTTCTTGTATGAAGTCAGCCTCATAATAATAAAGAAACAGGTCGGCAAAAAGAGGGGCACAATTGGTTCCCATAGGAATGCCGATAGTCTGTTGAATAAATGATCACAAATGATATCGGATCTGTTTCTTACTCGTAACTACCATCCCCTTCCCTTTCATGAATCTGACCTACCGAATTAGACCATTTACCGGATTTGGTATAAGTAACATGAGGCACACGACGGGTGCCACGTGTGGAGCAGGATTTGCTTACCCTTCCAGAGCACCTGAGATCACCCTTAGTTTTTGATGGGGTTCGTGTTGCTTATTCTTTAGTTTTCTATGTTGTGTCATGTGTACTATTGTTTGTTATGATTGTTTTGATGTATATTTTTTTTGAATAGATTCTGTGTACTGACGTTGTTTATCATCTAAACAACGTGTTATATTGGTCTTTTATTTGTCTTTGGTCTGTTTTCTGAGATATCCATTTGACGTGGTTCGGTACTTATTTATCCGGTCAATGTGTTTGTTTTATCTTTCAGTTATGCTGGTGTGTTATGAATGTGCGAGTTTTTGTGTTTCTTTGGTTCATATGATGCGACTCTAGTTTTAAAGATCCTGCCATTATGTTACTGTTCTACTATATGTCATAATGTTATTGTTCTGTATTATATCATAATGTTATTGTTCTATTATAAATTTGAAAATTTGTTTTACTCGCGTAGTGGTACTAACCATATGTGGATTCTTCAAAATTCTAAAGAACTTCTGCATTTGTTTACTTGCCTTTAGATACAGACAGTTTGCCTTGAAGTTTTAGTGGGGTTAACAACACAGAAACAATAAAGCAAATGAATAATAAAATCGTAGGAATTGTAAGACCTATCAATAAAATTCTGTAAATAATAAAGTCGACTATCAATAGAGCTTCTCGTAGAGAAGCGACAGGAATGCAATGCATTTTTCAAGGATTGTCCTAAATCTCTATTAAAACGCTAATCAGCAGGGATTAAAGTATTGAATTCTACTCTTGGGTAGTTACACTTAATAATAAATATCATGTTTTATGTACTTACCCCGACTTTTATAGTAGTTTTCGAGAGATATTCCCTTTAGAGCCCTGTCACAGAATCCATGATGATTCCCTGATGTATAAACCGGAAGTGTAGTACTGCAGTGAATTTTTGAGGTCAGTAAAATGCACAAAATATTCCCGGACCAATTTTCCGGACATTATTCACATTTTCCCGGACCTTTTTTCCAAAAATCACAGAACAATATGACACAAGAGGCTATGCAGTTGGCATTAGCGGGTCACAACTTGATTGTTACAGGACAGTGTGGAACAGGAGACATATCTATTGAAGTATACTAATTAATACAATGTCAATGGTTTTATAAACTTGTATAATCCACGCGGCAACCCTTCAACTGTTAGTTATTATCTCAAAGGTCTCTTTTTGTCAGAATTGCATTTGTTCCTAACTGTATTAAGAGCACAATGTACTGATGCACTGAAAAATGAAGCACTTTTTCCTGAGTTGTTCTTATTAGATACACTACATTGTCCTTACATGATGGCTGTATTGGATGGTCCATACTGTTTGAGTGTAGGATTCGAATTTAACCCATTTCTTGTGCCTCTTTGCTGCCCAAACAAATTTTCTATTATATCAGAATTGAAATATCTTGGGTTTATTCTGTTGCCTTTTCCCAACATTAATTCACATGACGAAATGAATCCAGTAACAGAAGAATTAATATCGTGTCTGGTCTCGTGTGTAATTAATTTTTTTGAAACCATATAAAGAACAGAATCTGTAATGTTTTTTTTTCCCAATCATTAAAAAATTTAAATGCATTATTCAGGGATTGAAATCTACTTTCACATAGGGGAAAAATGGTTGATTACAATTACAAAAAAATATCAGTTAAAATAGATGTGTGTTCCAAAAGTGAAATTTCTGGGAACAGTCGTTTTGGATCATGCAGTGTTGCCTGATAGCTCTTCATTAATAATAGCATGTTCTTATCAAGAACATCAAGCGCTAATTGATTTCTCATTTTGGAGGCCGGAGTGAGAGTAAAATGATCCTCGGTTAATTTTTTATGAATACCAAATCCATTTTGAGTATTAAAATGGAAACATTCCAGCCAGTAGTCCCATACTATAGGTTGATTCAAATATAAATATCTTCCCTGTTTTGTGCTATTTTCAAGTTTGCTAGATTCTATTTTGTTTCTTATTCTCTTTAATACATGCATGATGTCTTTAATTGCACACATGGAATGATTCATGTCAAAAACATTCAAAAATTAAAATTTCTGCTCCCTTATGTTTGAGTTAAACAACATGGAGGTAAATGCTCTGTTGGTTGAGGCGCCATCTGCCATCATGTAACCAACTGTAAAACCATGTTCATCAAGAACATCAACACACTTCCAGTAGGTTGAACACAACTGGTGTGCAGTGGCAGTGTTTGAACCAAAGTAGGCAACATGCCACCTGAATCCTGCGAGTCCATGGAACACAAATTGCAATGCATGCGTTGCCAGCTGAACTTTCTTCTTTCCATTGCATATAATGTCTACATTATTATTTGTGCTGTCCATGTCTACCATACCAACCAAACTCCAGCTGTCTCCTGTCTTCTGTATAACAAGGTCATCTTGAATTGACATTTCGTCAATAATCAAGCCACCATGTTTGCCAAATTCAGACACTTGCTTGTTGTTGCCTCCTGCTTCATTCCTTTCAAATTGTCCTCATTGAAACAAGTGGTCTATTTTATTGAGTGTTTGTAATATTGGAGTAAACGTTTGGATGGTAAAACGAGCAATCAAGATTTTTTGAAATCTTCATACCCTCTGGGTGATCTCAAATACAGAGCGCGACAAACACTTATTATTTGTGGATCCTGTTATAAAGTTCACCTCACTTTATTACCGTATCATCTGTTACAGTAATTATAATTGACAGATCAGCAACTCTCACATGTCTGCACATTCTTAAATAAACATGTAATTAAATAGATCAATTGAAGTTCTTATACACATGTTATCATTCTGTAGTCTGACCATCAAACGATGTACTTGTTAATAAATTAGTTATAGAAACTGGATTGTATTATTACATAGCAAATATATTACAGATCCCACCGCCGCTGATGTACCTCTAAACCTTTCCTTCAGTTCTGAAGTTGAAATTCAAAAATAATCTTAAATTTTTCTGGAGCACCCCTTTTAACAATTTGATCTAAAATATTTGCCATGTTATTATGATCTTCAACTGTAAGCTTTATATCTGGATTTTTATTTTCATCAACCTGTGGTAATTTACATGCTATTATATTTATATTTTGTTCTAAAACTTTAGGTTTTTTCATATTTACCAATTTATTCATATTTGTTCCTTTTCTTTTACGGTTTATTCTTATTGAATTAATACATGTATCGCATACTTCCTTTTTTGTTGACCAAACCAAAAGAGTTTTATAGGATTTTGACCACTCTTCTACTTCCTGAGTTCTCCAAGTGTAATTCAGAAAGTTCACTTACATCACAGACTCTTCTACTTCCTGAGTTCTCCAAGTGTAATTCAGAAAGTCCACTTACATCAATCAAGCCAAGATGACTCATTATCAGCAGCTTCCATTCCATTGCAGAATTTCATCATTGACACTAGATGGACAACACCGTCAACATTAATCTGACAAACTTCTAGCTTCAATCCTACTTCAATGGTCAATTTTCTTACAAATATTTTAACTTTGTCATTCTTAAATGAAACTTCAACATATTCCTGTTGTCCATTTATATGGGTCATCATTGGTATTTAAAGTTTGAATTCTGTGTCCATTGATGACGATTTGACACATTGGGCTGGTAAAATTATGCTAGTTTGGTATTCATACGTGGAACTATATTTCCATAGGCAACATACCGTTTACCCTGCTCGTGTATTAAAAAATGTTACAGTTCCAAAAGGATGAGGCAGTAGTCGGGCTACAATGTCCTTAGTTGGAATGAACATTGAATTTACTTTAAAATATTGTCCACAGTCATGCATGATTTTTTCTAATTTGACGACACCATCTCCATTGGAAGAGTTTATACACAACCTAAAAAATACCACATCTTCTTATGTTTATACAAGTATAATAATATTTCAGCAAATTTATATGTTTAATCTAAATGCATATATATACTATATGCACTTGTCCAAAGTCAGGAGCCTATTTTTAGTGTAAGACAAGAAATGTTTTTTTATGTTCTAGAAAAATAAAAAAAAATACTGATATATACTACCTTTTCGTACTCATAAAAGAAGACGAAAGATACCAAAGGGACAGTCAAACTCATAAATCTAAAACAAACTGACAACGCCATGGCTAAAAACGAAAAATACAAACAAACAACAGCACACATGACACAACATAGAAAACTAAAGAATAAACAACACGAACCCCACCAAAAAACTAGGGGTGATCTCAGGTGCTCCGGAAGGGTAAGCAGCACCAGGCTTATAAGTTAACCTATTGCAAAAAGTCTCTCAGAAATAAACCTCATAAAAAATATTAATGTTGACCAATGAACCATTAAAAATAGGTCACATTCAACTGACACCTACCAGACAGACAAACACAGCTGATAATTATTCCATTAACAAAATATAGTTCTTCTATCCCCATAGTATTTGCAAAAACAGATCAAATCACAGAAATTTAACATCGATCAATGAACCATGAAAATAAGGTCAAGGTTGGATGAAACTATCCAGACAATTATATATACTTTACAATCATTCAGTAAACCAAATATAGTTCACCTCTATAGTTTCTGAAAAACAGACAAAATCAGAAAAAAATTAACATTGAACAATAAAAATGACGTCAAGGTCAGACAATTACTGTCAAACAGACAAGTATATTCCATACTCTAAATATAATTGATTGAATGCTGATAGTATCTGCGAAATAGCCCAAAACACAAAAAAATAACTTTGACCACTGAACCATGAAAATGAGGTCAATGTTTAATGACACCTGCCAGTTGGACATGTACACCTTACAATCATTCCAATTTCCATACACCAAATATAAAAGGCCTAATAGCTTATATATAGTATCTGAGATATGGACTTGACAACAAAACCTAAATCTTGTTCACTGATCCATGAAATGAGGTTGAGGTCAAGTGAAAACGGTGTGACAGGCATGAGGACCTTGCAAGGTAAGCACATAACAAATACAATTATCATATTACTTATAATAAAAAATTAACATAACAAAAAAAAAAAATTTTTCAAATAGTCATCACTGAATCATGAAAATGAGGTCAAGGACAATATGACAGAAAGAGAAATTGTAATGTAAGGCATCTGTATACAAGGCTCCACTGAAAGGGCATACTGTGACCTATAATTGCTTATATAAGTGACATTTGTTTTAAATGGAGAGTTGTCTCATTAGCAATCATATCATATCTTCCTATGAATATATAAATTTATATACTTATGATGAGTATAACATAAATGATAATCTTAGTGTTATATTTTAAAAAACTGAAGTAGATGCCCCTCCACCGACATATTGTAAATGTTGTATTTATACAATTTTGTAGAAGTATCATTAATGAATGAAACACCACAAAAAGGTTGCAGTTACTGCCACTACAGGTATGGCCAGCACACAGCTGGGATTTGAGGCTACTACCCTCCATCACTGGTCTGGTGTTTTGGATGGGCGGTACATCATAGACAAAATGAAGGAATTATATGACCATGATGACCGATTTGCTGCTTCTAAATTGGGGATTGAGCAAACGTAGTGTTTAATGATTGATGAAAGGAGGGGAGCAGGGGGGGGAATGTTGCAGGTAGATTTTTCTTACAAGTTATTTTCATTTTCTGTATAGCATGTTTTTGTCAAATACATATATATATATTTTAACCGTGACAACTTTCAACTTTCTTTGTATTGCCATGCATGTTATAAATGCCGGTCAGTGTTCACACTGTTTTATTTTCAGTTATTGCCAGTTTCAGTTATTCATGTTGGAATCCCCCTCCCTATTATATCAAATGGTTGGTCCTTAAATGCAGTCTAATGAGTAATAATAAAAATGGATTTTTATAAGAAAAAAGATTTTAAAGATGATAAGATGAATAACACATGGACAGACAGACATACAGTGTGATTCCTATATATCCTCATACATGGATGGGGGCTTGAGGTGGAGGTATATAAAAACACTTTTATAAAAAAAAGCTTATATTTGCAGGTTATTGTATGTGGTGATTTTAGGTAGCTACCACCTGTTGCAAATCAAAGACTTGGTGGTTATTGTTTAAAGAGTGATGTATTTAAGAATGCATTTATACACTACATAAATTTAACCAAGGTATAAACATTTTAAAACATTGAAGGAGGTTACATCAAAGAATATTATATTGGTCACAATGCTGAATGGATGAATGACGGCTGAATGTCCAGTGGCAAGTTTATGTCTTACATCTAGAAATTGACAATGAGGGTCGATTAAAACAAAACTTTACGACAAAAGAAATGATTTCAGCTTTCCATTTCTAAGTTGCAACATTCCAGCAGCACCTGCATACGGGGTATGTATCTCCCAATTGATACGATATTCCCGTGCTTGCATTTCATATCATGTATTTCTTGATAGAGGGTTGCTGCTCACAAGGAAGCTATTAAACCAAGAGTTCCAAATGGTGAAGTTGAAATCATCCCTTCGTAAATTTTACGGACGCCATCACGAGATGGTTGACTGTTATGGAATAACCGTTTCACAAATGATATCAGATATGTTCCTTACGTCGTAACTACAATCCCCTTTCCTTTCATGAATGTGACCTACCGAATTAGACTATTTACCAGATTTGTTATCACATAAGCAACATGACGGGTGCCACATGTGGAGCAGGATCTGCTTACCCTTCCGGAGCACCCGAGATCACCCCTAGTTTTTGGTGGGGTTCGTGTTGTTTATTCTTTAGTTTTCTGTGTTGTGTCATGTGTACTATTGTTTGTCTGTTTATCGTTTACATTTTTAGCCATGGCGTTGTCAGTTTATTTTACATTTCAGAGTTTGACCCTTTGGTATCTTTTGTCCCTCTTTTATGCATAGCACACATTAATGCTGACTTTGAGATGACTAGTCTTTATTTTCTTTCTCCTTAATGCTGCATGCTTAATTTTTGAAACAGCAAATACACATTTTTAAGTATTTGGTTTCAAGCCCTTGGGCTCCAACGACCTCCAGCACTCGAGATAACGACTTCCACAAACATGTATATTACAATACATTATGCATTTCTTCTTTATTGGTAGGGTTGTTTTTCTGGTGTTATATTTCTGTTTTCAAAATTCAAGAGCGACAGAATTAAAACTAGATATTGGTATTTGTAAAAACTCATGTTTCATAAAATTTATATATTTGATTTATCCAAAAAATGATTTAAATCAAACAATCATTAATTTTGGTTAATAGTTTCTGTCCCTTTTCAGGTAATAAGACAAAACGAAGCTGACTTGATCAAAGCAGTGCATGAGCTCTGTGACGGTTCTCCATCAAAGGAGACAGGTGCATTATTAAATTCCCTTGATCGTCCACTGCCAGATAACACCAACTTTGACGTCAATTTTATTAACCATGAAAGTTGGAAGATCTGGCATGTTAAATTAAGGAATTGAATGAATTGTATGGGGTACCAAGAGGGTTATAATTACAGGGGCTTTGTTTGGGAGACTTTGTAATTACACCCTGTTACAATCATCTCTTGTTTTAATTCAGGACCCTAAAATCTATTGGCTAGCACCAATGCAGCAAAGACACTTGTTTTAAAAGTGGGCTCTCCTATTATACTAATAAGAAATATTAGTGAAGTATTATTTAATGGAGCCAGAGGCATGGTATATTCATTGAAAAAAAAGACGGTCCCCCTGTTATTAATATAAATGGTAAAATAATAACCATACCAACATACAAATTTGATGTGTTTGATATGCAATAACAAAGTGCTTGCATCACGTATGTAATATCCGATTATGTTGGCATTTGCAATAACTGTCCACAGAGCACAGGGTCAGACACTTCAATATGTTGATGTGGATTGTTATTCCTTTTTTTTTGTTGCAGGGCAAATGGATGTTGCAGTTAGAAGAGTTGAAACTAAAGCTGGTTTGCGAGTTCAGAACTTTAATAGAAGCGCAACAACATTAAAACACCCTTCTTGTGTAGATTTTTACAATTTAAATAATATGAAAAAAACATTGGATGGCTTGTCTTGCTGTAAAACTAATACTACAACAAAACAAAGTTCCATTGTGCTACCTTCCACTTCAGATCTGATTGATTATATCCCTAATTATCAAGTGGGTGAAATAAAAGGAAGTCAATAGGTATAATTTGTATTGCCTGATATAAATAATTTTTCAATATATTACAAAATACAATATATCATAAATAATTAAATACACAAATGAAAATACATAAACATAGATATATAACCAAATTTTTTGGCAAACATCCGCCACTATGAATTTATAAAAGGAGAAAAAAAAAAAAAAAAAAAAAAAATTTAACAAGGGAGGGAGGGTGGGTAATTTCAACGTAATATCAAATTCAAAAATGTAAAGAAAACACTTTGCAATAGTATAAATAAACAATTAACAACAAAGGAAAAGTTTATATCCAATAAAAAGAGCGAAATAATATAGTGAGTAAATTTAATGCAAGAGTTTATACTAATGAAAATCTAGTTTGAACCAGTGTGATTACTGAGGTGTAAAATATAAATTTCACTGTTTTGCTAATTAAATAATTTAAATCTTAAATTAAACCAATTATCAAGTGGGTGAAATAAAAGGAAGTCAATAGGTATAATTTGTATTGCCTGATATAAATAATTTTTCAATATATTACAAAATACAATATATCATAAATAATTAAATACACAAATGAAAATACATAAACATAGATATATAACCAAATTTTTTGGCAAACATCCGCCAAGCCTGCAAGGCCGCCAAAAAAAATAAAGATAAAATAATAACTATCAAAACAGTTATAATGATGATAAAAACCAGACATACTATCATCACTCTTTTTTCTCACTTCAAATAAGCTCCATCCTTTCAAAATGTGTATAGATAATGAAAGGACAAAACAGCAAACCAACTCAAAATATATGTAGATCTTGAGTAGTAAGAGGAAAACCAGCATCATATTCAGGATGCAAGTTCTCTGAAAAGAGAAAAAAGAATAATTACAGTAAACAATATACATGTATGAAGTAAATAAAAAACACAATTGTAACACATTACAATTTATATACTCTGATGCTTAATAATATTGATTATCTTTTTTCTGAAAAGTTCTGTACCAGCAAAATTTAAATGAAGCCCATCTCTCGGAGCAAATAAGGAAGCATCTGGAATATTGTCGAGTAAGAAACTCCTATACAAATTACAATATAATAAATTATTTCTTTTACACAATCTTTTTAACTCAGTATTAACTTTATTAACTTTAGCTCCAGTTTTCATGTGATCAACTGGTCTAGGAAGAATAGAAGTAAAGATCAACTTAGCAAATGTCATCTTTTTTAACTTGTGAATTAAATCTCCGAAATATGATATAATAGTATCTACGGATTGAGACGAAGAAATATTATTAGTACCAACATGAACTATAACGAAATCTAATGAAATTAAATCTACTTTCCCAGATGAAATTAACTCAGTAAGACGACCAATAGTGGCACCAGGAAAGGCCTGAGTTGTACACCCATCTATTCCACTAACATATTTCAACGTAATATCAAATTCAAAAATGTAAAGAAAACACTTTGCAATAGTATAAATAAACAATTAACAACAAAGGAAAAGTTTATATCCAATAAAAGAGCGAAATAATATAGTGAGTAAATTTAATGCAAGAGTTTATACTAATGAAAATCTAGTTTGAACCAGTGTGATTACTGAGGTGTAAAATATAAATTTCACTGTTTTGCTAATTAAATAATTTAAATCTTAAATTAAACCGAGGACTCCGACAATGATAATGATGCTGGAATTGACCTGGACCTGCCAACCCTTCAAAATCCATATGAAATACAAGATTTCTTATTGGCTAATGAAAACAGTTCTATCTTGTCAGTTGTTTCTGCTGATTTTTATACCACTCCTGCATTTTTATCACATGTGAATTTTTTATATTTTAAAGGAAATGAACTTACTTTAAATCCATTTACAAAATCAACAACTCAACAGTGGAATTCTACATATGCTGATTTGAATACTTTTTTAACAAGCAATGAACATAGCAGATCTTGTCAAAAACTTTTTAAAGTACATAACTTGAACAAACATCAAAACAAGTTATCTACTAAACTGATGTTTTGGTTGTTTCACAAACATGTAGAAATGAAGGCAAATAATATAGTAAGCAGTCAAATAGAACTCGTGGAAACCTGGGAAAAACAACCGGTTTAAAATTCGTCTGCAGGAGAAACTAAAATTCGTTATTTGGCAGGTGCATGTTGCAATAAAATATCTAGCCGTTTAAGATATTCTGTGCTCAGAAATATTGGCCAAACTTTAAAGAAGAGCAAAATTGCCAGTACATTGGATTATAAACAAGAGGCTCTCAAGAGCCTGAATCGCTCACCTTAATTCTTTTGGTTAAATCTCTCATCAATGATTATTTTGGCTTTTCAATTTATTTAAATGTTTTTTGGATCGTCCTATTTTCTTCAAAAGCCAAAAAAAATAATCATTTTCTCCTATGTTCTATTTTACCCATAGGAGCTATGTTTCTTGACATACAAGGAAATAAAATATAAAATTTATACTAGATACTCTGAAACTCATTTAGCCTAAGTTTGGCTGAAATTGATACAGCATTTTCAAAGGAGAAGATTTTTTAAAGTAAGTCAAAATGATGAACAAATTGTGAAAAAAGTCTTTAAAGGGCAATAACTCCTTTAGGGGTCAATTGACAATTTTGGTCAGATTGACTTAATTGAAGATCTTACTTTGCTGAACATTATTGCTGTTTACAGTTTATTTCTATCTATAATTATATATATATATTTAAGATAATAAACAAAAACAGCAAAATTTCCTTAAAATTATCAATTCAGGAGCAGCAACCCAACAACAGGTTGTCTGATTCATCTGAAAATTTCAGGGCAGATAGATCTTGACCTGATAAACAATATTACCCACGTCAGATTTGCTCTAAATGCTTTGGTTTTTGAGTTATAAGCCAAAAACTGCATTTGATCCCTATGTTCTATTTTTAGCAATGGCGACCATGTTTGTTGATAGATCATAACTTCGGATACAATTTACAAACTAGATACCCTAAAGAACATGCAGTTAAAGTTTGGAAGTATTTGGCCCAGTAGTTTCAGAGGAGAAGATTTTTGTAAAAGATTAGTAAGATTTACGAAAAATGGTTAAAAATTGACTATAAAGGGCAATAACTCCTAAAGGGGTCAACTGACCATTTCCGTCATGTTGACTTATTTGTAAATCTTACTTTGCTAAACATTATTGCTGTTTACAGTTTATCTCTATCTATAATAATATTCAATATAATAACCAAAAACAGCAAAATTTCCTTAAAATTACCAATTCAGGGGCAGCAACCCAACAACGGGTTGTCTGATTCATCTGAAAATTTTAGGGCAGATAGATCTTGACCTGATAAACAATATTACCCACGTCAGATTTGTTCTAAATGCTTTGGTTTTTGAGTTATAAGCCAAAAACTGCATTTGACCCCTATGTTCTATTTTTAGCAATGGCGACCATGTTTGTTGATAGATCAAAACTTCGGATACAATTTATAAATTAGATACCCTAAGGAACATTCAGTTAAAGTTTGAAAGTATTTGGCCCAGTAGTTTCAGATGAGAAGATTCTTGAAATAGTTTACGACGACGACAGACGACGACGGACGACGACGGACGCCAAGTGATGGCATAAGCTCACTTGTCCCTTCGGGACAGGTGAGCTAAAAACTTGCTATGCTGAAAATTTTTAGAATTGAGTAGAATGAGGCACCTCACAATTCAAGTATGTCCGAAATAGAAAATAAACAAGGTGCTTCAAGAGGCTTAACCATTGTTAATGATGATGTGTTTAATTTTTTTTATTAAATTGAATGCTGTTGTGCAGCATAACTGTACATTTGAACATTTTCACATACATGCACACAAAACATTTCATTTCTGCAGGAATAGTATTGATTCAGAATTTTCTTGTTTTAATTATGGAATTATTTAAAGACATCTTTAAATAACTGAGCATTTTGTTCGTATAGCTTTTGTGGATGCTTTAAAATCATTTAAAGCTAGTATAGCAAGAAGAAAAAACAAGCTCTCAGAAGTAAAATAAAGGCTATTGGTGAAAGGGAACTGATAATGTAGAGGTCAATGTTGGCGCAGAGGCAGATGAAATATTTATATGCAATACTTGTATAAAAAATTGTGACTGGGAGCCTCATCACAAGGAACTTGAAAGTGTTGCATGTGGTAAGTGCAATACTTGGTATCACTATAAATGTGCCAACTTAACAGGAAAAGAAGCTTTTCTGAAAAAAGTCATTCAAATTGGTATTGTAGCAATTGCAGTAAAAAGGGAAAGGGTAAAGGAAAAGGCAAGAAGAATTGAAGAAGAAAAATTGTGTGTCCATGTTACTATAAAAGAGTATATATATTTAACTCTTGAATATTAAATAGAGACAACAGATACCGAAAGGACATTCACATTCAAATGTGGAAAACAAACAAAGTTCTTGACTGGAACATCCACTTACCACATTAAATTAAGCAAAAAGTTTGGTAATTTCATCACAAGAAAACTGTGACAAGCTATTGCCACATTTAATGTCCGTTGTATTAAAAGATAAATGTATCAACTAGCTAATGAGCATCAGTTAATGATCTTGTCTACATTGGTTCAACTTAAAACTATTGTCTGGTAGGTTGTCCGGTGGAATTTTCGAAAATTCATAAACATTTTAAAAAAAATTCTAATTAAATATTTCGTGGAAGGGCAGACTAGATTGTATTAGTAGTTGAAGACTATAAACCCTAATCATCACACACAAAATAATGTAATTTTTCGAAGATATGCATTTTCATCATCCAACTTGAAAGACTGTCAAGTACTTTTAGTAAAAAAAAATAGCTATTCGAACACACCTACTCTGTTTTTCTTCATAAGAAAATGCCTGTACCAAGTCAGGGCTATGACAGTTGCTATCCATTCGTTTGATGTGTTTGAACTTTTGATTTTTGCCATTTGATTGGGGACTTTCCTTTTAGAATTTTCCTTGGAGTTCAGTATTTTTGTGATTTTACTTTTTGTGATTCATTAGATAGGTACTTCACTTTACCCATATTTTATTGACCCATATTTTTCATCTTTTAGAACTGTGATTTTTTTATGTAATATAGTCAACCTGTAGCTTTGATATATAAAAATGTTAGAATCTGATCCGAGACGTTATATTAAATATTCTTGCTTTGTACGATATCAGGACAAAATATTCAACTCACACACACCCTAAGATAAAAAGGTGCACTCGATTTTCTCTTTTCGATACTATTGTTACCCATTTTTTGGATTTTTTTTTTGAGTCCATGATAGAGGGTCAGACACGAAAATTACTGAACCAATAGATTGATATGTTTTTCGTCCGTGGTAAGAAAAAATTAAAAATCGGAGGTTATGCATTTTCTACATCCAACTTGAAAGAAACCCATGTCGTCGACTTGATATCTAATTGTTCTGCTTAACTTTGTACTAGATAAATTGAAAACTTATGCAAATAGTGTTTTTAAAATAAAACACTTCGTAATTGAGAAGAAAATTGTAATTTTGTTTGTTTCTATTAACTTTTAAAGAAAAATCACTATAGTAAACATTACAGTACACATTTATCGCCTTCTCTAACAAAGTTCTCTTTTGTTCTATTTCAACTGGGTTTCCGACTGGGGACATTAATGGCAATTATGAATGAGTAGAAGAACTAACATTTGATTTTAAAGGAAGATGCTATTTAAATAGGAAGGTATGTTTTGTTAAGCCATAATTTTGTAATTTGACTTTTATTAATCAGTAAAAATGAAAATCAAAATTACCCCAAATTTACTGTTGGCGTATGATAAATATTATGAATTAAAAGGTACTTGGAATTAAAAAAAACAATTACTGTATGCCAAAACTTTTAGTAATCTATATAATTTTTCATGCAGATTTATAATACAAGTATCACGAGTATGATGCATCTATAATATATTATTTTGATGGCCTAATCTAAAGTTATACCATACAAAATTGTACAATAGAAGAATACATTTATTTTGAGTTCAGGAATGTTTTAAATAGTGAACAAAAGTACCAGGCTTTTACTTATTTTCCACTTTTTGTCTTATCGAGACTCATCGGTGACACTCGAATCAAGATAATAGTAAGGCAAAATAAAATACAAAATTGAAAAGCATAGGGCTTTATATAAAAATAAGAGTATGAGTATGGTATGAGTGCCGATGAGACAACTCTCTTTCCAAGTGACAATAAAGCAGACAAGTCCCAATGTATTAAAAGTCAGGTCAAATATAGCCTTCAACACAGAGCCTTGGCTTCGCCTTCAAAAGAAGCTCAACTGTGATAGTTGAGTTTGACATGATTATTAACCGCTAAGATTTCAAAGTCCTGTGTCCTAACCCAGGGTTGATGTTGATATAAAAAAGAAGATGTGGTATGATTGCCAATGAGACAACTATCCACAAAAGACCAATATGAAACAGACATTAACAACTATAGGTCACCGTACGGCCTTCAACAATGAGCAAGGCCTATACCGCATCGTCAGCTATAAAAGGCCCCGATAAGACAATGTAAAACAATTCAAACGAGAAAACTAACGGCCTTATTTATGTAAAAAAAATGAACGAAAAACAAATATGTAACACCTAAACAAACGAGACAACCACTGAATTACAGGGTCCTGACTTGGGACAGGCACATACATAACTAATGTGGAGGGGTTATACATGTTAGCGGGTTAACTCGGGTAGGTTAAAAATACAGACTCTCCTTACCTGAATTGGATAAATCAAAGAAGGTTTTATAAAAGTTATCTATTGATAGTCGACTTTATTATTTACAGAATTGCATTGATAGATCTGTGATGAAATAGTCGTATCAACATGTAAACCGTAGAGTAACGACAGCCACAGAACATCATAAACAATGACGTATTTTTGTAACGAAAGTATAATCTTGAAATTCATACAATTATTTGTACAATACTAGCCCAAACAATTATTGAAAGGCATTTTTAAATAAATGCTGTGACGACGTCACTATTACATGTACTAACACAATAGTTTAATCATGGCAAATGACAATAAACTCGACTAGTCTGTGATATATGTGAAATGTACCCTCAAACCACAAGCATTGACCTTCTTTCACATCTTCATTATCCCATAGGGCTGCATTACATTAAAACTATCATTTTCCATGTGATTATGGACTTTTAGAATTGATTTTCCTCTAAGTTCAGTATTTTTGTGATTTTACTTTTTGTTTACAATCGTACTACTACAAGTGTCTTGTAAAAAAGTTAGGAACACCTTTCACATCTTCATCATCCCATAGGGTTGCATTACATTAAAACTATCCTTTTGGTAACAATCGTACTACTACGAGTGTCTTTGTAAAAGAATGTAGGAATATATGAACACTCAGGTAATATCACTTACAAACAGATATATCATTTGACAAGGTTGAGCGAATCACAAGTCCTTCGTGGCTTCAATGAACATCACATTGAATAACAAATCGGAGGACTTTTTTGTTTGTATTCGATTCGTTTACTTCACAAACTTCCATACAAAGAAAGATTCATTGCTGGCTTATCTGCATGTTCGACTAAATTATAAAATAGACAAAAATTCTGACCGCAGCTCTTCGCGTAGTGGTATATACCATTTGTGGATTCTAAAAACTCTTAAAGAACAACTGGATAATTTTGAATTTGATTTTCGATCTTTTTCTGAAATAATGTCTTTTGAAACTTGATTGTTCAACCCTGTATACCACCTTTCTCCATGTGAAATTGAAAAAATAGTCTAAAAGAAATAATTCACAATGCTGCTATGCTTTTCAACATAAAAATGGTAGTATACGCTTCAAATTTATTATTGTGGGATACCATACGACATATTCTGTTAATAGTGAACAAAAAGGTTAAATATGCTAGACAGAGAAACAAGTGAGATTATGCTGGAGTTTTTTTTTTTATTGACAACATATTGAATTTAGAGGTAGACTTTTTCAACTAATTGTCGGCATTCGTATTGAAACGATCTGTGCGCCTCTCCTTGCCGACCTATTCTTATTTGCATATGAATCCGAGTTCCTTTAGATATTTGTCAAAAACAAGATCAAAGAAGCCAGGTTATTTAATTTCACATTCAGATACATATATTGATTACTAGTATGTTATTTCCATTAACAATCTAATTTTTCTGATTGGGTCCCATTTATATAATATATATATATAAATATATATATATATATATATATATATATATATATATATATATATATATATATATATATATATATATATATATATATATATCATAGAACTAGAAATTAAAGAAACAACATGGCTTCATCCACCTCATTTTTAGACTTATACCTTGAATTTGACATACACTGTCATCTCGGCAGCAAAATCTATGACAAACGAAACGATTTTAAAATTATTAATTTCCCACCCCTTAGTAGCATTATACCAACTTCACCTGCTTATGGGATATACATTTCCCAATTTATTCGGTATTCATGAACTTGCGGCGCCTACTCGCACTGTAAAACGTCACCAGTCTCAGCAGAAAGTTCATGAACCAGGGGAATGGCAAGGAACGTCATGCCTTTTTTCAAAAACAATTCATCGGAAGGTACCAAGACATTGTTGATAAATATTCTTTATCAACTTCACAAATAATACACGATGGTCTTGAAGTATAGATTATGTCGTTGTTTATCATCTTAATAACGTGTAGAATTCTTTTATTTGTCTCTATGAATATTACTTTTACTGTTAAGTATGTTTTTGGTGATATTAATTTGACGTGGCTCTGTACATCCTGTCATTGTTCTATGGTAAAAAAAATATATTCGTGTCTCATTTTTGTTTCGTTGTAGAATGACGTGGCTCTGTACTAATACATCCCGGCATTGTTTAAAGTGTTCTGTTCTTGCACATCCCGTCATTGTTTAGAGTGTTCTGTACTTGCACATCCCGTTCATTGTGTTAATGTGCTTTTGTAAAGTTTCGTCTTTCTATTTTGCTTATGTGCTTTGTTTATATACCTTTTAATGCTTCGTATTTACATATTTGTTTATTTTCAAAGTGATTAAGATCATATCACAATGTTGGCTGCTGTACCCCTATTTTTGACATTTTTACCAATTGTGTCTTTGCTTTGCTCACACGTCGTTTTCAATATTACTGAATTTGATGCGATCGTCATATAAGTGAGCGGTTTAATCCACTATTTTCTATTCGAGAAAATGCCTGTACCAAGTCAGGAATATGACCGTTGTTATATATTCGTTTGGTGTGTTTGAGCTTTTTATTTTAGCATTTGATGAGGGACATTACGTTTTGAATTTTCCTACGTTCTGTATTTTTTGTGATTTTACTTTTTTCAGACATTATATAAATAACACATAGCTGGGAGGGTGATAGAGTAGATTGTTACCCCAAGAAAACATTGTCAAGGTTGACAATGCTTTTTCGAGGGGTACCTTATTTGCCATAATTGAAAAAATTAAATGCAGACAGGAGCGTAAGATGCTTTGTAACAAAAAGTTTCATGCTAATAAAGAAACACAAATAGAATGAAACGAACGATTCAAGTCCCAAACAGTTGTGATCATTGGTTGTGGAGGTTACCAACATATGTAAATCAATGGGAACAAGGCGGCTAAAGGATAAGATGATCTTGGTCTCTAGATGAGCTAACCAGTGTTCGGAACTACAAAATGTATGCTGGAAAGTTTTGTACGACAAGTAAAATGTCTTGATCCTATTAATTTTGACTTTTTTTAAAGTTATATTTGTGTTGACAACTTAACAATAAGATAAAATTAATTACAAACATTTTTTTTTCGTTATATCAAGTAGCGATAATTTTGTTTTATTCAGCGGCTTGAGATGAAACCTGCTTTGTAAAAAAAACCAACACAATATCAGTAATTTTATTGTGCTTACAGTAATAATCTTCTGCAACGGGATGGACAAAAAAAAAACCCGATTGGTTCCAACTTGGTCGTGAGTGGGAAAGCAGCTAATTATACCCGCTATGAGTCGATCATAAAACTGTTATGATACGTGGATAACTGGGTGTTGTGAGCAATTTCTTAGATATGATATGACAAAAACAAGTTACTAGTAAATTTAATAAAGTAAGTTGGGTCCTACTTGGTGAATCAATTATTATTATCGCATTTTAACACGCAATGTCTGCTAATATAAGCGGATGATTAGCATATTAGAAAATTAAAGTCTGGCTTAACCTGAACAGAAATAAAAACCCAATCTCTCAAATATGCGGCTAGCACACTAACCACTACACCTCCACGTCAAATAGGGTTCCAACTTAAGACCGTTGCATTTAGCTAGTATAAACAACATCAAAATTAGACCATCGCACTTCAGCTAGTATAAACAACATCAAAATTAGACCATCGCCCTTCAGCTAGTATAAACAACATCAAAATTAGACCATCGCACTTCAGCGTACCCACCATCGCATTTCAGCGTTTCTAACAACAAATTAGTGTCATAATGTCACCATCGCACTTCAGCGTGTAAACCAACTCAATTCAGCGTAGACCATCGCACTTCAGCGTGACCATCGCGGTTCCGAGTCCTACATGTACATAGATATACATATAAGATGACATAATTTTGAATTAATGCTGATTTACTCATTGGGTCTTTGCATTGGAAATAAACACTGTTGTTCTTAAACTAGTTATTATTATCATGCGGATTAAATAAAAATAAAGAGATGTGGTATGATATTGCAAATTGAAAAAAAAATTCCAACAAAGTTCAAATGATATGGATGTAAACAATTATAGGCAACCATACGGTCTTCAACAATGAGAAAAGACGTACAAGATTTATATTTTTCTCGTACAACTAATGATGGCATGATACCAAACCGCGTGAACGGGATGGATTGTGGTTGATTCCATTTCATGGTTTTCGACGACATATTCTTACTATCAGTTTATTTGATGTATGCATGGAGCTGACATGTCAGTTTGTGCCAGTAGTCCATTGTTAATTTAATTTGTGTCATTTTGATTAGTTTCTTATGTTACCTATTCTAATATCTGACTAAATTTTTTATTTGAATAACTTTTATGGTGCATTTTGCTGTGTTTATTTATTCCAAATTTACTAGAGGTATATAGTGACGGTTGACATCTGACAGGAACCTCTAGCCTTTGTTAGTCGTTTGTATTTTATGTAAATTTTGGTTCATTTGGAGTTTAGTGTGGGTTCCAGTTTTCTGAACTTAGGTATACATGATTTTATGGGCGAAGGCATTTCTTGCTGCATTGAGGACCAATTAATGGCCGTGAACAGTAGTTTTGTACTCATTGATCAGGTTGTAACAATTGTCTCTGACATATTACCTGTTTCCATTCTTTTTTCTATATTGATATACTTTATTTTATTTAATATTACCATGTCACGAAGGTACACAAAGATGTTCTATGTGCCTCTAACACTGTCTGGAGGTCTTCCTCGCTCTGCACCAATACTTGATCTGAAGGCATCTAGGAATACATGCTTCATTGTCATCCATTATCCTATCTCAATAACAGCCAATCTAAAGAGGTATATATGAGTTTTACATCAATCTTATAATCTTAAATATAGTTGTTCTAGTGCATTGTTGGTCAAGGAAGCAACCGAGTAAGCATAAGGTTTAGGTGCCGAAACAGAACAGGAAGGTAAAGTTAAAGAAATTAAGATGATCAAAATAGTCTTTTATTTAGTTTGGTGCAGAAATATATTATTAAAAGTAAACGTTTTAACCCTTGATGTTAATGCTTCATCACTCAATAGGAACCAAAGCATTTCACACTGTATACATTACAATAATTCATGTTTATTTTTTATTTTTTTATTTTTTTTTTTTCATTAAATTTTTTCTTCTTTTTTTTTCTTCTTTCACCTTTTTCATATTCATATATTTATTACAATGCATGCCAGTATTTATATTTATGTATTGTTCAATAAGTGTATTATTTTTGTAATGCCCGCGTCACACTGTCCCGATTTTTATATACGATGGACACCCGAATGCGAAAATTGTAAGTTCGTACGAAGTTGGTCCCGATCTCGTTAAAATACCAAAAAGTGACCGAAGCAAGTACGATGAATAACGAAGTCTATACGAGGGTGCCAAAAGTATATACAATAGCAAAAGATGGACATACGAAGGTTAACCGAAGACGGTATTTAAGCTTCATATCTCAGCCGAAGCCTACAAGATGGATCACGAAGGCTACACGATGGATTACGATGATGGCGCGATGGCCATACGATGTCTGTACAGCTTACGATGCATTTAAATTATATGCCGAAGGCATCACGCGTTTTAAATTGTTTGATCAATATTGAATATATATTATATTGTACATTTAATTTTTGGTTTAATCATAAGACGGAAGACCGTGGGTATTTCCAGTAACTGAATAATTTGGTTGATTTCTAAAAAAATAGTTTATGTATCAAAATGCGTATTCAATTTACCATTTTCTGCATGTGTCATATACAAATATAGTGTCCATATTTGTCCCCAATATGTTACATACGAGGGGATGCCACGCTCGGCATTGCCTTGTTTGAACTGTAAAATGTGTGCACTAGTCTGAATAATCACCCATAATTATGCCCATGTTTACTGATCTATCTTAAAGATAAGGTAATGGGTTCGTTGATCCCTTTTATTCAAAAAGAGCTCTTTCCAGGAAAATATCATAATAATATAGACTAAAGGAAGGATGTGGGGAAAACAACAAATGCGGCAAAATATGACATATAGAAAACAAAATGTTTATGGAGTAAACATTCGTGTGACAACATCTCAGACGATACATAAAAAATCAGAATAATGAAGAAAAAGTTGGTTTCCCTATATATACGTGTACCTGCAGTGTTGGTATACGAGGCGCGTTTATAATTTTCATTATGTTATTTGATATGAAAAATTGACAAAAAATAATATTTTATTTGTAAAAGTAAATCATGAGCCTGTAATACCTGCTCTTCTTGTTCCATTTGAATTGATAGAAACAACGCTGTCGCCTTTCTTGTTCTCATAGAATCATATGATATGAGCTCCATGTTTTGTGAACGTCTTTCTTTACTGTCGTATTAGACTGACCAGTGCATATCGCGCATGGCACTTTAAATGTATTTAAGCACGAAAATTAACTTGCATTTAGCTGGATTTATTGCCGTCGAAGTTCCATCTTGTCACCTTCGTACTTTTATTCGATGGCATCACGACGGGATTACGAGGTCTTCACGAAGTCGTGTTGCCATCGTAAGACCTTCGGGTAGCTTCGTGATTCATTCGTGTAAACATCGTAATGTCAAAACTGCCCGATGGAAACGATGG
Source organism: Mytilus galloprovincialis (assembly GCF_965363235.1). Taxonomy (NCBI): domain Eukaryota; kingdom Metazoa; phylum Mollusca; class Bivalvia; order Mytilida; family Mytilidae; genus Mytilus; species Mytilus galloprovincialis. The sequence goes on from NC_134838.1 coordinate 105,022,317, forward strand.
AAACACGAATGCAATACGATGTTCAAAGATGCATTCCCGGTGACATTACGATGGTGAGGATGTTGATACGAACTCAATACGAACCCTCAACATCGGACGCACCTTCGGGGATTTTTTAACATGTTAAAAAATTTAGAACCCTTCCCGAAGTTGTCCCCGAAGGCTAGAAAAAGTGGCCGATGGTTCTACGATGGTGAAAGATGGCACTACGAATAGCCCGATCTGGATACGATCAGTCCCGATTTTGAAAATTTCTATTATCGTCTTGCCATCGGCGTAAAAATCGGGACAGTGTGACGCGGGCATAAAGGAGACAGATTGTAAAAGCAAATTGCTTGTTTCTGAATCCTGAATATTATTTCCTTTGTATAATATCGTTTTATGATGAATTATCTGAATAAATATTGTTTAAACTAAGAAATTAAGACAGAAACGGTAGATAATACAGTATACAGACACGTTCCAGAGAATGTAAAGTAGAAGTCGGGGATGTTGCTGGGTGAATCATTTTGTTTTTATATTTTCAAATTTATACAGGATGAATAAAATTTTTATTATCTTTGACTACTTTATTTATCTTGGTCAATGTTTCGTCTTATGTGAGTTTATCGTGAACCCCGTGAATTTTTCTCGGGCGAATTTTAATGTTTTGTCGGCCTAACAACCGGTCATTCAACAAGTATAGGTAACACATAATTGCATGTGTATTTCCTTTCAATGTCTTAGATATTTCATACGGGAATTCAATGTGTTTGTCACGCGCCACTATATGACATTGCACCAGACCTTTAGGGTGAAAGAAGAATCGACCTTGTTCAACTCTCTAATATCCCCCTACTTGGTTATTTTCATTTATTTCCTGACCCATCTCTTCCTTGTCGTAGTCTAACATGTCGGCAATCAAGATAATAAATTGTTCACGTAAGATGTCGCAATTCCTACTATTCAATGCTAAAAATTGCTTAAAACACCAGATAGCAAACTTGTAATCTTTAAACTATGACTCAAGTCGTTGTTGTCTCTTTGACACATTCCCCATTTTCATTCTTAATTTTATTTTATCCCTCCCATAGCTTATGGTAATAAAAAAGGTAGATTAAGTTGACCACGCGAACTGTGTTTATGCGATTCTTGGTTGTAGGTAACGCCAATTGCGTCACTGACTGTTTCAAGAGACTTGTCCATTTCTATAGCGTCTATGTTTGTGTTGTTAAATTCACATGTAAATCCAGACTCAACTAGTGTCTTGAGAGAAGAATCAACTTTAACCACTGATTTTCAATTCCGTTTCCTTCCTCCCTTTTTAAAATGACCAACATGTACTATTATCATGCAATATCGTAATAATGTTTTTCATATGACAACTGGCTTCTTGTTTATCATGCGGAAAATCGAAAGATCGTCGTAACTACACCCCACATCCTTTTCCCAAGTTCACGAAACATTGAATTATAACCAATATACTTTCAAGCTAGGATATTTTATTTCAACGTTTGATATTAATTTGATATAGTTTTCATTTTTTCAAAAAAACGTGACCCCTTGTTTGTCGTTTGAAAATTAAATGAATCTGAACTTTTAATGATTGGCCTTTTTATATGCAATAGTTTCATTTCTTTTATTTTATGAACAAATACATTATTCGCGTAGAACCTGTCAATTTTAGTACGAGTGTCTAAAAATGTTGCATCATGTAAAACATTTCTTCTCTGTATGTATTTCTTTGATTCTGTGTGTATTACATTATAACGTTGTGTCGTTTGTTTTTTCTTATTTTTGAGTGTAAATTCATTATTCGCGTAGAACCTGTCAATTTTAGTACGAGTGTCTGAAAATGTTGCATCATGTAAAACATTTCTTCTCTGTATGTATTTCTTTGTTTCTGTGTGTATTACATTATAACGTTGTGTCGTTTGTTTTTTCTTATTTTTGAGTGTAAATTCACATTGCGATAAGACGTGTCACGGTACTTGTCTATCCCAAATTCATGTATTTGGTTTTGATGTTATATATATTATTCTCGTGGGATTTTGTCTATGTGTGTTACATTTTAGTGTTATGTCGTTGTTCTCCTCTTATATTTAATGCGTTTCCCTCGGTTTTAGTTTGTTATCCCGATTTTGTTTTTTGTCCATGGATTTATGACTTTTGAACAGCGGTATACTACTGTTGCCTTTATTTGAATATATATATCTGGCATTTTAATACACATTTGATACTTAATTTAATAAAGCATATATTTGTTAAGACCTAACAAGTATATATTTGTTTTGTCTACAATTTATGTTATTTGAGCAGCAGAGTTTTATCTTTTATGAAGTTAAAATCTCCAGTTTCTACTAATTTTTTTTTAACTGTATTGTTCTAGATTTTTATCAAAATATCATAAAACAATCGTTGTTCCTCCCTCAGATAACCAATGTGGTGCATAAAGATTAAGATGATTGATTGTTATGTCATTATTTTTTTATTAACTATTAGATAAGTCTATCTCTAAGGGGTGCTAGGACCCTAATGTTTTAAATCTTTATTAACAAGTGTTATAACACGTGTAGATCTACTTACACCATTAGAGAAGTCTATATTTCTATTAAATTTCTGTTTTGTACTATTTATCATATCCGGAGACATTTAACAGGTTTCTTGTAAACATTTTTAAATGTCCGCTCTTGATACTAGTTCTGTCTCTGTTTCTCTTTTTCTTCTTGTTCCCTTAGTAACATTTCTGTATGAGGATTTTTATAAGAAAAACCTATATGCATTATTTAAAAAAAAAATAAAGTACACCCCTTTCTTGCAAATTAAAATTGTAAGCTAGGTTTTTTTCAACAGTCTATTCTGATAGACTTGGTTTTGACCAGGTAGATTTATTACTGTCTAGGATCTTAGTAATTAGATTGTTGCAAAAAATATGTCATTCAAGAAATGTTTGAAGAAACCTATTTTACCCTTGTCCGCAGCTAAAATGGTAGCTAGCCCGTTGCCCTTCCTTATCTGGACCTCTAGTTTTGAATAAATAAGGTAAACCCATCATTTTTTGTTTGTTGGATTAGTAGTACTGTAGTTACTGATCTGTTTATCGACACCTCCCATGTATTCAGTGTAGTCGACTATGATTATTTGTGAACATGGTATATCTGCTTTATCAAATTGTCCATCGATTTCAACCAAACGTTGAACTTCAGACCTAAAATGTTCGTGAATTGTTGAAATTGCTCTAACAATGTTTTTGTAGTTCCATTAGACACCTGAGATTTAGTCCCTCTGAAAGAACTGCTTGTCCCTGTGGATAACAAATGGTGTTTTAACATAAAATGATCAGCAGGTAAGCCGCGTCTGTTTTTGCTGACGGTTCAACATGCAGCACTGATAAGTTATCAAACCGGTCTTGGAATAGTTTTGGTGAAGAAAAAATCTCTTTTCATTGATGTATTAAACATATTCTTTTTTTTATATATAAAGAACATCATATGACGAATGACCTGGTCGCTGTGCATAATTGTTATCACTGACTTGCTTAAAAACATTCCTGGACATTGTTTTACGGAATATTGGAGATTCCATGAAGGGATCAGTTGAAAGTAAAGTTTAGTTTCTGAGTTACATCATTTCCAATCCAAAAGCAAAGACCAATAAAAGCTTTCCTTTTTTATCGGACAACTTGGTCATTTACATCGTAAATAGGAATGATCGGTTCTGTCTCTGAGCCCTCTTATTCGTTTCCTGAAGCCTTAAATTGAAAATGTTTAATGGAATAGTGTTTCTAATGGTGTTATTATTTGTATTTTCTAACCGTGTCGGTTTATCTTTTAAATTAAAAGTGTAGAAACAAAAGAAATGCTGTGAATACAGTTGCTTGAATTCTAAAATCATATCAATGAAATAGATGTTTAACTTTAATTAACATACAAATACAAAATAGAAATAAAATAACTGATATAAGGCAAGATCATGTAGCACGAAACCGTTAACACATTGACAATAAACAACTGTTACAATTGTTATTGTGTCAATAAATGGGAAAAAGTAAAATCACAAAAATACTGAACTCAGAGGAAAATCAATTCGGAAAGTCCATAATCACATGGCAAAATCAAATAACAAAACGCATACAAAACGAATGGACAAGAACTGTCATATTCCTGACTTGGTACAGGCATTTTCAAATGTAGAAAATGGTGGATTGAACCTGGTTTTATAGCTAGCTAAACCTCTCACTTGTATGACAGTCGCATCAAATTCCATTATATCGTCACCGATGAAACGAAAGATACCAGAGGAACAGTCATACTCATAGATTGAAAATAAACTGACTACGCCATGTCTAAAAATAAAAAGATAAACAGTCAAATAGACAGAAGACACAACATCGAAAATTAAAGAATAAACAACACAAACCCCACCAAAACTCGATGTTGATATCAGGGGTTCCGGAAGGGTAAGCAGATCCTGCTACAGCTACACATGTGGCACCCGTCGTGTTGCTTGTGTTATTACAAATTCGGGAAATAGTCCAATTCAGTAGGTCACATTCGTAAAATAAACGGATTGTCATTTTTAATCTTTCCTCTTCCTAAATCTTTTGGAGCAGTTTCTGCGTAGGAACACACGCCTGTTATGAAGTCAGTATAGTGTGAAAAAAAACAAGAGCATAACGTACCAATTTATAGAGTATATAACATATGACGAAATAGAGGGTATGGTATTGCTGAGAAAGTGCAAAGCTTATAAACAATTTATGTATCTAAGACCGAAATATCAATTAATACTCATCCATTACCCAATGAATTAGCCCTTTCAACGCTACATAAAAAAATATATATTATGGCTGCTGCTGCTGCTGCATTTTCTATAATTGCAGTGAATATGCACATCTACATCCGAACTGATATATATATTTTTGTTATTGAAGATTTGTGTTAATTGTCTATAAATACAAATCCTCTGGACTGGAATCTTTTTTTGTTTTCAGTGTCCAACTGATAATTCTTACGACCGAAGATTGTTGAATAAAATTTTAACAAATGTGTGGCTGGTGTTATCTTTGTACAGGTAAGTGCTTTCCAAGGAGCAATTTCTATGATTTCTACGGAATAGTTGTGTGATTAAATGGTCTATAGTCGAGTCATTGTTGATAGAGTGTGATTAAATGGTCTATAGTCGAGTCATTGTTGAAAGAGTGTGATTAAATGGTCTATAGTCGAGTCATTGGTGAAAGAGTTTGATTAAATGGTCTATAAAAAGTAAAAACACAAAAATACTGAACTCCGAGGAAAATTCAAAAAGGAAAATCCAAAATCAAAAGGCAAAATCAAAAGTCCAAACACATCAAACGAATGGATAACAACTGTCATATTCCTGACTTGGTACAGGCATTCTCTAATGTAGAAAATGGTGGATTGAACCTGGTTTTATAGCTAGCTAAACCTCTCACTTGTATGACAGTCGTATCAAATTCCATTACATTGTCAACGATGCATGAACAAAACAAACATACTCAAAGAGTAAAGTCGAGTCCTAGGCGAAAGAGTGTGATTAAATGGTCTATAGTCGAATCATTGATGAAAGAGTGTGATTAAATGGTCTATAGTCAAGCCATTGTTGAAAGAGTGTGATTAAATGGTCTATAGTCGAGTCATTGGTGAAAGAGTTTGATTAAATGGTCTATAAAAAGTAAAAACACAAAAAATACTGAACTCCGAGGAAAATTCAAAAAGGAAAATCCAAAATCAAAAGGCAAAATCAAAAGTCCAAACACATCAAACGAATGGATAACAACTGTCATATTCCTGACTTGGTACAGGCATTCCCTAATGTAGAAAATGGTGGATTGAACCTGGTTTTATAGCTAGCTTAACCTCTCACTTGTATGACAGTCGTAACAAATTCCATTACATTGTCAACGATGCATAAACAAAACAAACATACTCAAAGAGTAAAGTCGAGTCATTGTTGAAAGAGTGTGATTAAATGGTCTATAGTCGAATCATTGGTGAAAGAGTGCTTAAATGGTCTATAGTCAAGCCATTGTTGAAAGAGTGTGATTAAATGGTTTATAGTCGAGTCATTGTTGATAGAGTGTGATTAAATGGTCTATAGTCGAGTCATTGTTGAAAGAGTGTGATTAAATGGTCTAAAGTCGAGTTATTGTTGAAAGAGTGTGATTAAATGGTCTATAGTCGAGTCATAGACGAAAGAGTGTGATTAAATGGTCTATAGTCGAGTCATTGTTGAAAAAGTGTGATTAAATGGTCTATAGTCGAGTCATTGTTGAAAGAGTGTGATTAAATGGTCTATAGTCGAGTCATTGTTGAAAGAGTGTGATTAAATGGTCTATAGTCGAGTCATTGGTGAAAGAGTGTGATTAAATGGTCTATAGTCGAATCATTGTTGAAAGAGTGTGATTATATTTTGGTATACATGTTCATTATATTGATATACCTATGTGACATATTTGCACCTGTATATCTAGGTGAAATACAATACAGGTAAAAAAAAATAGTTTTGTTTAGATGTTTTACATGTCCTGTATTACATTAATATTCCTGACTTGGTACAGGCATTCTCTAATGTAGAAAATGGTGGATTGAACCTGGTTTTATAGCTAGCTAAACCTCTCACTTGTATGACAGTAGTGACTATAGTCGAATCATTGGTGAAAGAGTCTGATTAAATGGTCTATAGTCAAGCCATTGTTGAAAGAGTGTGATTAAATGGTTTATAGTCGAGTCATTGTTGATAGAGTGTGATTAAATGGTCTATAGTCGAGTCATTGTTGAAAGAGTGTGATTAAATGGTCTAAAGTCGAGTTATTGTTGAAAGAGTGTGATTAAATGGTCTATAGTCGAGTCATAGACGAAAGAGTGTGATTAAATGATCTATAGTCGAGTCATTGTTGAAAAAGTGTGATTAAATGGTCTATAGTCGAGTCATTGTTGAAAGAGTGTGATTAAATAGTCTATAGTCGAGTCATTGTTGAAAGAGTGTGATTAAATGGTCTATAGTCGAGTCATTGGTGAAAGAGTGTGATTAAATGGTCTATAGTCGAATCATTGTTGAAAGAGTGTGATTATATTTTGGTATACATGTTCATTATATTGATATACCTATGTGACATATTTGCACCTGTATATCTAGGTGAAATACAATACAGGTAAAAAAAAATAGTTTTGTTTAGATGTTTTACATGTCCTGTATTACATTAATTGGTATGATTGTTGTAAATACAATATTGCAATCTGTTTTTGTGTGGTTTCTGTAAAACGACGGGTAAATACATACCAACGAATTATATGTCACAATTTATGTTAGTCAAGATTTGGGTTTTAGTTCATCACTTTGAAGCCTCCTTTCCGCGTATAAGTTTGTTTGCTCAACTATTGTCTCCCACATTGAATTCTTAGAAACAAGTTAAATAAATGAATTGATTGTGGGTCTTGTCAATGTCATTAAGACCCGGCGTTCCAGTGAACGGAGCATAAAAAGGGGGCTCGTCAATTCTAGACCAAACATTCTCCTCATCTACCTCAACATTAATGTCTTGATCGTCCTGCTCAAACACTATTTCGCACAGTATATCATTATTATTATTAATTAAATCGTTCAGGTCAGAACCTTCAAAATCATTATCGTTGTCTGAATCACCAAAATATTCATTTATGAAATCATCTCCGTCTTCGTCGTCAATAAACGCCGCCATTTTGTCATCATAATTTTTTTTATTATTTATGTCTTTGCCGGGCGCGATATTTTCTAAAAGAAAGTTCCGCGTTTGTAAGCGCAATCGCGACCTGATACGCCCTTTAACATGAACTAAAATCTAGAAGCCTTTCGGGTGAAATAAACATGACACCGGGGACGGAGCATCTGATCACGCAATGCCGCGAATGTATTTGCAACAATATAAATATTTTACCTAGCATAAGTAAAATGGCTTATTACAGGGAATCCAGAAAAATATTGGAAAACGATGAAATATATTAAACAATCACTTTCATTACTTACAATGATGGGTTGAAATATAATGTCCGGTATATATTTTATGTTATTAATTGAAACAAAATTGGTAAACAAGTGGGAGGGGCACTTTTCAAACAAAATATAAAATTAAACAGTAAAAGATAAAATGTAACGATATGAGCACTTAATGTTTTTAAAGTCACTAATACTTTCAATTGCAGGTTTTAACAATAAAGTTTATCTTCACATGTTGTTTTCCGCCTCAAGTTTAAATGTTTAATAACAATTTGTTACAGAAAATAAATGACATTAATTCCAGTTGTTACAATAATGCCAATTAAGTACAAGTAACGTTGTTCCCACTGTAATCCGAGTTATAGGTTGCACTGGTAAATACAGCTGATTCAAATACCGCGCCTCTTTTGGGGAGATATATAATAGATATTGATTTTGTTTACCTATTGGTTCCCAGATATAATCTCTTTGCTTCATCTCGCAGAGAAATAAATTAGGAGTTTTACCAGTAGAACTATATATGGATAGCGGCGAAAATTATTGCTGGGGAAACCCCAAGTGAAGAGATGTGAAGTGCAGAATTTTAGAATAAGTTCAAAACTCTAAGAAGTTCGGGCCTGTAAATGTTGAAAATGTGACGCGCAGCCCTTTATTTTAACCTTTGAAAAAAGAGTAGCTCATATGAGCTTCCATTTTAGGATATACTAGAACACACCCATGATATCGCGGGTCTGTGGCTGAATTAAAAAATATAACTATGCGTAAGCCTTATTTTAGTATTGGTATTGTCATCTGATAAAGTCATGCCGATTATAAGATGCACAGTTTTCTCTGCTTTCCACATCATTCTGTTTGAACCCGTCGACCTGGAACCGATCAATTATTGGTATTATTAATTTTATTTGTAAAACAAAAGTCCCTGGAAAGGAGTATTTTTTAATCAACAGCATTGTCCTTAATGAGTTATAATTAAAGTTGAATTCTTTGATTCGCTGTTTTACGTCATTCCGGCTTACAAATTGAAAACTGTACATGCTGTACCTATACGCCTTATTTTAAGTCCAGAATTATATTATTCGTATTGTCATCTTAAAAAGTCATACTGATTAAAATACTACAATCGGGAACAATGTGACAATGATTGAATTTAGTAGTGTCAACCCTGTGATTACGACCCGTGTATATAGCAAAATCCTAAATAGAGCGTTTGGTGGTGCGCCTGTCAGATGCGGAACGTACAGATAAGGTAATAGGTAACAGGTGAATATACTATTGGTATCGGTATCGGATTCGACCCGGAACTTCTTAATTATTGGCAATATTAATTACGTGGAAATCAAAAGGGCCTGGAGTGGTGTAATTTTTAATCTACACCTTTGTATTATATTAGTTGTATATAAAGTTGAATTCTTTGATTCGTCGTTTTTACGTGATGACGGCTGACAAATTGGACCTCGTAATTTTAGTATTATAGATTATTTAACAATATTATTTTTAACAGAAGTGCAACCTTGACATTCTCAAATAAGCTCTTAAAGGAGGGACGAAATATACCAGAGGGACAGTCAAACTAATAAATCGAAAATAAACTGACAACGCCATGGTTAAAAATGAAAAAGACCAACAGTACACTTGACACAACATAGAAAACTAAAGAATAAGCAACACGAACCCCACCAAAAACTAGGGGCAATCTCTTAAAACGTTTGCTGATGAAAAAAATATTTTCAAATAACGAAGACACCCCAAATTCCTTAATATGGAGTCTCGTATGATTAAGGACGCGGTGAAATTTATATATATAAAAAAAACAGCAACTACTAACTTTTGAAAAATATACTCATTACTTAACACTATTTTATGACTTGCAACAACAAAATTATATAAAAAAAATGATAATGTCACATAGCAGTAAATATAAAGTGCAAATCTATAATATTGATTACTGAATTTTATTTATAAATGCTATGCATTAGCACTGTATGTGCGATCATGTCTGATGTGTAATTGTTAGCAATGCGATGAATTTTTATTGTTGTATAAGATAATTCGAAATATATCAACGGAAAATAGTCATTTAATGAGTTTAATATTGATGATATTTACCATTTAAAATGCAAGCTTGTCGTAGATGCTTACTTGAATACACAAGCACATCAAACGAATGGCTAACAACTGTCATACTCCTGACTTGGTACAGGCATTTCATTATGTAGAAAATGGTGGATTAAAACTGGCTATACAGCTAGCTTCACCTCTCACGTGTATAATAGTAGCTAAAAATTCCAATGTATTGACAACGATGTGTGAACAGAACAAAAAAAAAACATAATAGGTAAAAATGTTTTCCAAAATTGGGATACAGCAGTCAACATTGTGTTATTATCTTAATCACATTAAAACCAACAAATACGTCCACACGAAAATGAAAAAGGCACATTAGCAATATCGAAAGAAAAGAATACAAACATATACCATAGCACAATAACACAATGACGGGATGCATAAAAATCGAGCCAAGTCATATGGGTATTACCAAAAAGAAACTTAACAGTAAAAGTAATAATTTGTAAAGTCAAATAAAAGAATATTATAGCACGTTATCAAAACGATACACTATATCGATACCTAGAATATAAATTTCAAGACCAGCATGTCGTATTTGTGAATAATTATAAACAAAGCCTTGGTTTCTTTCAATGAACTTTAAGTAAAAGGACGAGAAGTTCTTTGACATTCCCCAAGTGCATTCACTTTCTGCTCAGACACTGGTGACATTTTACTGCTTACCCTTTCGGAGCACCTGAGATCACCCTTAGTTTTTGGTGGGGTTCGTGTTGCTTATTCTTTAGTTTTCTATGTTGTGTCATGTGCACTATTGTTTGTCTGTTTGTCTTTTTCATTTTTAGCCATGACGTTGTCAGTTTATTTATGAGTTTGACTGTCCCTCTCATATCTGTCGTCCCTCTTTTACAAAGTTTTGGTAGCAGCTGCAAGCTCTTGAATACAGAATGAGTTGTGAAATGTATATCCGATATGATGTTAAAGTTGGTATATTGAAAACATTAAAGGTGTTTGAAATTGGTAATTTCTAAATCAACTCGGCTCGTTTGTCAAAGACTCTGGTATTGAGATGACCGCTTGTGCCAAATACGAGGTAACGTCTAAAAAGGAGACAGAAGACGCCGTGTCTTTTTTCTTAAATTTCTAGTTCTCGAGAATATTTTAATGGAACCAATCAGAAGAGTATGGATTGTTAATTTGATTGGTGTCTGAAGGAACTCCGACTCATTTGAAAAATAGAAAAGGTTGACAAGGAGAGGCGCATAGTTCGTTCCCATAGGAAAGCCGACTATTTGTTGAAAAAGTCTACCTCCAAATCCAACAAATATGTTGGCAATACGAAACTCCAGCACACTGATCACTTGTTCAACTGTGTAGTATGTTTTACTTTTTTAATCACTATTGTATGGTATGGTATGGTATCCCAAAGTAATACATTTATAGCGTATGCTACCATTTTAATATTGAAAAGCATTGTGAACTAATCCTTTAATTCCACATTGGAAATGGTGATATACAAGTTTTACATTTTTCTGCAAATGAAACTGAACTGCTGCTTCAAATCTCGTGCATGCTCTGTTAGTGAAATATTCTTAAAATTTATATATTTATGTCCGCATCTCTTACCTATACCATGAATTTATTACAGCAGTACATATTTTTTTTTTATTTGATTAAAAAATCCATGAATTTGTTGTGTTTATTTTAAAAAACAATAAGTTATAAAACGTGTCTACAAATATGGTCATACAGGGGTAAAATATCGTTTAGATCGAGAGGATATGCATATCTTTTGTTATTTTATGCTGAAAAGTTTAAATATTTATTTAGCCTTGTGTGTCCATATTTTTTATAAAAAATTTTGTTAAAATTTTGACAAACAAAAAATAGAGTTTAACACTATTGAGGGATTCGTTACCTGTTTTTTGTTTATGTAAGTACAAAGTACGTCATATAATTTCCATAAACTAACCACTATATCCACCTTCAATTTACACATATTCAGAATCATCATAAATAGAAGATAACTTTGAATGTCAATAAAAGGTGAAATATTACCTATTGTTGTTTTGTCTAGATCTATAGCAGAAACGCCTTCTTTGTCGATCGCATTAGGTCCGACTCCTTTTGATGGTCAAGGGATCCCTCTATTGTTCTTTTTAAACGTTATGTTGTGTCTTCTTGATGAATTAATTAGATTTGAAATTTGATAAACTACTGCTGCCTTTCTAATTATCTTTAAAAATCCATAGTCAATCAACCAATTCCAAAAAAACGTACCCTAAATAAAGGCGACCTGTACACACAAACCTATACTTGTTAGCAAACACATGAAATGATAGTCTACAACCTAGATAAATTCACCATGTTGTATCATCAACTTTAATTATTATTACATAATATAAGTAATAAAGATAACAAGATTGAAATTGTAAACGCAAGACGCATGTTTCATCTACAAAAACTCAACAGTGACGCTCGAATAAAAAAAGTTAAAAAGGCCAAAAAAATACGAAGTTGAATAGCGTTGATGGCCGTAAAAATTCATAAAAGTTTTGCGAAATACAGATACGAAAAACTTTTCCTGGGATAAAATAGTCTCAAGTTTTCCGTTTTCAGAGACAAAGAGGCTGTGAAATGTCTATCATCTCTTCACGATAAGTATGTTGTTGTTCCTGTGGACAAAGCTTCACATAATATTGCTTTTGTATGTAAATAATACTACTACAAGTGTCATGAAAAAGGGTTTGGAATTAATGATCACTCAGGTAATCCTACATACAAAAAATAAAGGTAGTAATAGCATACCGCTGTTCATAACTCATAAATCCATGGACAAAAAACAAAATCGGGGCAACAAACTAAAACTGAGGGAAACGCATTAAATGTAAGAGGAGAACGACACAACATTAAATGTAACACACACACACACACACAGAAACGGACTAAGCATTAGACAAATCCTATGAGAATAACAAATATAACATCAAAACCAAATACATGAATTTGGGATAGATAAGTACCATGACACGTCCAATCATATCAATTGACAAGGACGAGTTTTGGCGAATCACAAGTCCTTTATGGCTTCAATGAACATTACATTGAACTGCAAATCAGACTTCCGAGTTTTTATATGGATATCTAAGCTTCTCAATATTCCGTACAAACACAGGTACATTGCCGGCTCATCTGCATGTTGGACTAAAGAATTGTCCATTAGATTGACAAAGATTCTGTCAGCAGTGAAAGAGGGTCTTCAGAATACTGTGAAACTGTTAATTCGTGTAGTGAAATTCACCATATGTGGATTCTAAAAACATTAATTAAGTTCTAGATAATTTTAATTTCGATCTGTCTCGTAACTTAGTTCTATCAAAACGTTTGTTTTTCTAACCCTCGATAATTTTTAGACAGGGTTACACTTTGACAACATATTTGTTGGATTTGGAGGTAGACTTTTTCAACAAATTGTCGGCATTCCGTTGAGAAGAAACTGTGTACCCTCCTAGTCGACCTCTTTTCTTTCTCGTGTGAGCCGTAGTTCCTTCAGACACTTGTCAAAAACAAAGGATCAAAGAAGCATCATCATTTAATTTCACATTAAAGTTTAAACCTGGTGCCTTTTCTTAGCTATTATTCGTGTGTTTTTTTGTCCAATATGTTCTCCTATTTATATGTATTGTAGTCCTGTAATGTTATGTTGTCTTTTTAATGTTATATTTAACATTGTCATTAAAGCGGGAGGTTTTGCATGCCACAAAACCAGGTTCAACCCACCAATTTTTTCTTTAAAAAATCTCCTGTGCAAAGTCAGGATTATGGCCATTGTTATATTATAGTTCGTTTCTGTTTGTGTTACATTTTAACGTTGTGTTTCTGTTGTGTCGTTTGTTTCCTCTTATATTTGAGTGTGAATTCTCATTGCTATAAGACGTGTCACGGTACTTTTCTATCCCAAATTCATGTATTTAGTTTTGATGTTATATTTGTTATTCTCATCGGATTGTGTCTTATGCTTAGTTCATTTCTCTGTGTGTTACATTTTAATGTTGTGTCGTTGTTCTCCTCTTACACTTAATGCGTTTCCCTCAGTTTTAGTTTGTAACTCGGATTTGGTTTTTTTTTTCTATCGATTTATGAGTTTCGAACAGCGGTAAACTACTGTTGCCTTTATTTAAGATAAATTAATGATATTCTTTCCATTAACAATCCAAACTTATCTGAACAGGTTCCATTATTATATCCTTCAAAACTGGAAACAACAGACACGGCTTCTTCTGCCTCATATATAAGCTTTGGATTTCAAATATTTTGGCCACGAGCATCACTGAAGAGACATGTATTGTCGAAATGCGCATCTGGTGCAACAAAATTGGTACCGTTAATTTTATTATAGACTTATACCTCGAATTTGACATAAGCGGTCATCTCAGTACCAGAATTTATTACAAACATCACGATTAACTTTTGAAATAATCAATTTTCCCCAACCTTAGTATCAATATATCAACTTTATCTGCATATGGAGTATACATTTCCCAATTCATTCGGTATTTAAATTAGCAGTTGTCAAACGTCACCAGTGTCTGAGCAGAAAGTTGATGAGACAGGGGTATGTCAAAGAACGTATCGTCCTTTTTCTAAAAAAAAGTTCATATGAAGATGCAAAGACCTTGTTGATAAATATTCCGTACCAACTTCAGAAATAATACACTATGGTCTTGAAGCATTGATTGGAGTTCTGACGTTGTTTATCATCTTAATAACGTGTAATGGTATTCTTTTATTTGTCTTTGTCAATAATTACTTTAACTGTTAGTCTATTTTTGGCAATATCAATTTGACGTGGCTCAGTACTTATACATCCCGTCATTGTATTATTGTGCTATGGTAAATTTATGCATATATCCCTTTTTGTTTATCTTTGTTGGCATATTTGCTTATATTTAAAGTGATTGTTATTTAAGATAATAACACAGTTGACTGCTGTACCGCTATTTTTTACATTTTTACCTTTTTATAACTGTTTGTTTTGTTCACACATCCTTGTCAATATAATGAAATTGTATGAGACTATTATATTCTCCCTCACTACGTTCGTCCGAATATAAAGTAATTATATTCTATGGCCTTAACAAAGAACAAACGACATAATGTAGGTATGCTACTCGCTATAACCTTTAATTCTATATAATACATAAATGTATGTATCAAATACAAACAGAATAACAATATTATCATAATTCCAAATACAAATTCACATTTAATCATCCGTGAATACACGTGTCTTCTTTAGGCTATAGCGAGAATCGATGGTCAGAAAGGTGACCGCACGGGTTTTAAGTGCGGACAAATGGTCACATGTCATGAATATTCATGACACGTACGACGAACTAAATTTTATTTATACAAGTGAGAAAAAGGCTAGTTATAAAACCAGGTTTAATCCAAAATCTACTACCACAAAATACCTGTACCAATTCAGGAAAATTGCAGTTGTTATCCGTTCGTTATGATGTGTTGTATCTCATATATAGCGATAATGTCGTTCAAATGTAGTAAATTTAGTATAAATAATTGGAAAAAACAAAAGATGCATGAACAAATCAAAGAACATTAGAAAATGGTAAATATTGATTAAAAAAAATATTCTTGGTGTAAATTGACCTTTTATAACACATCATTTCCCTCAGATTTGTAATATTGTATTGTCTTAATTTAGACGTATCCTAATTATTCGCATTTAACACACCTAAATATTATCCGTTCGTTACGATGTGTTGTATCTCATATATAGGGATAATGGCGTTCAAATGTAGTAAATTTAGTATAAATAATTGGAAAAAAACAAAAGATGCATGAAAAAATCAAAGAACATTAGAAAATGGTAAATATTGATTAAAAAAAAAACATTTTTGGTGTAAATTGACCTTTTATAACACATCTTTTCCCTCAGATTTGTAATATTGTAATGTCTTAATTTAGACGTATCCTAATTGTTCGCACTTAACACGCCTAAGTAATTTCTCGACAGGCTTTCTTAATAGACAGACACTCTTCAATTTTGAACGAGAAGTCAAGTGCTTTGTCTCTTCTTCTCTTCATATGTGCCTGCTGTTGCTTGTGTATGTGGCATATTGTCAGCTAGTGATTGTGCTATTTCTGGTTTCTTCTACCAGACAATCGTTGTCACAGCTTTTCTATATTTTGTAGCAGTGAATTTTTTTCTGAACAGCTTTTTCGATAAATTGTAACTCCCTGCCATTTTTTCCAACTTGTTTTACGGTATTCTTCTGGGCCGGGCCATGTTATGTAGATAGGATCTGTTTTGCTTGGAGTCCCTTATATTATGGACTTGATTACGTAATTTTAAGTAATTCTGAACAGACAGACTCAGTTCTAAATAGGCCGGTGAAATATAACCACTCTTATGTTCTATCAACTGAAAAGGATGTTAGAATGATGAATTGAATAATTGATATACATTTTTACGCCACTTAGCCTTTACGAACTAGTCCGACAACCCGTTTCCTTTAGTGTTGTTATAGACACATGCGCTAGGAAAAGCATATTACCGAACTAAAACGCATTATTCCTTAAGCATCAAAGTCGTTGTTAAAACCATTACGTCCCATGATTTTTAGAGTAACTGCCACTAAAAGGTATTTTTTTTAACTATGCTTGGGAATCAACATGCAAAGATAACTCATATTGGAAATATTTCCTAGACAGGGTTTTATGAGGAATCTTGAATTACATGTATGTACTTTTCTATATCCCTGATATTGTTCTCACCTTCAATTATCTGCGATCTGGTCGGTTGATATTTGAGATGATGAAGTATACTTTCCATTAGGAAAGACATTATGAAATCAAGATCAAACTTAACAAAAACAAAGCATTGAACCGAAATATTCTGGCGTCAGTATAAAATAAATATTTTGCAGGCTGTTGTTTTAAACTAACTTTGATGTGGCAACAGTCACGGTCTAGTAACGGAATTTTGAAAGGAAGTAATATTGAAATGTCAGACGTTAATCATGATTTGGCTATGTTCGTAGATGCATATTTGTATATTGTGGGTATTTTTTTTTACAGTATCACTCAACTGTTAGCGGTAGAAAATTACTAAACACCTTTTTCAATTGATTGGGAATTAAAGCATCTGTGATAATTTATAAAATTCAATTATTTTGTAT
Source organism: Mytilus galloprovincialis (assembly GCF_965363235.1). Classification (NCBI taxonomy): domain Eukaryota; kingdom Metazoa; phylum Mollusca; class Bivalvia; order Mytilida; family Mytilidae; genus Mytilus; species Mytilus galloprovincialis. Next base: position 105,039,557 of record NC_134838.1, read on the forward strand.
TCAATATAGCATTCGAGCATAAATCCACTTAATGAAAATGCTCCAAGTTAACAAGACAACAATTAATTTTCGTTCCTAAATCTTCTTTTTTGATGCTCCATTTATGTGCATTGCTTTCTGGTCTGTGTCCGTCCGTCCGTTCGTCCCGCTTCAGGTTAAAGTTTTGTTTAAAGTTTTTGATCGAGGTAGTTTTTGATGAATTTGAAGTTCAATCAACTTGAAACTTAGTAAACTTGTTCCCTATGATATGATCTTTCTAATTTTAATGCCAAATTAGAGATTTTACCCCATTTTCACGGTCCACTGAACATAGAAAATTAAAGTACGGATGGGGCATCCGTGTACTTGGGACACATTCTTGTTGTTCTTATATTTGATTTGATTTTGTTGTGTCAAAATGTTTTCGTAGAACAAGACCAATCCGTTTCCTCGCCTTTCTTTAATTTCTGCTGTGATGTCTCTTTGTAAGGTTTTGTTGTATAGGTCTTTATAACTTATGGTGTTTGGCCAGAAGATATTGTAAATGTTACGAAGACACGTATTATGGAATCATGACAGTTTGTTGAAGTCTGATTTTATAACCCTTTATTACTGTGCATCATATTGTTAAACTGATTTTACATTGCTATTATATATTTTGATTTTTGGAGACCTGGGTATTGATGTTGTTATCCATATTGTTCGAAGTCTGCAGAACGAAGTTCTGGCTTTGGTTATCTTTGATTTATCTAGTGTCATTGTCCTGACTGATATAGTACCTAGTATAGTAGAAAAGATACTTCTTCTATGTTGTCTCCTTTATGTGTTATTGGTTGTTTTCTAGTTTTGTCATTAAGGCTTATTATCTTTGTCTTTTGTGTATTTGTCTTTAATCCTAATTTATTTAAAGGTGATGCGGAATTTTTAATAATTTGACTGTGGTCAAACATCAATAAACTTGGTACCTTTAATAACTATTTACACCACTGGGTCGATGCCACTGCTGGTGGACGTTTCGTCCCCGAGAGTATCACAAGCCCAGTTGTCAACACTTCGGTGTTGACATGAATATCAATAATGTGGTCATTTTTATAAATTTCCTGTTTACAAAACTTTGAACTTTACGAAAAACTAAGGATTTTCTTTTCCCAGGCATAGATTACCTTAGCCGTATTTGGCACAACTTTTTGGAATTTTGGATCCTCAATGCTCTTCAATTTTGTACTAGTTTGGCATTATAAATATTTTAATATGAGCGTCACTGATGAGTCTTATGTAGACGAAACGCGCGTCTGGCGGACTAAATTATAATCCTGGTACATTACATACTACCTACAACTGTATTTTGTACCAAAGGTTTTATATCGATTTGCAACTGGTACGCAGTGATTATCAAAACCATAGCCGTCGTGTCGAAGAAAGTATGTTGCCTAGAGATAAATTGCCATCAAGCATTTAATTAACAACCAATAATTCGCACTTCAAAATGTCACTGGATATTTGCATCCAAATTTGTTGAAAACGAATTAACACCCAAAGATTGTCACCCACAAATTTTATCAACTTGCACCTAAAAACTGACAATAACAATCAATCAAATGTCACTAAAATTGCTCCCGTTATTTGCACTTACTGTTTGCTTATTGAATTATGTTATTTAGATATTACAATAAGTCTTATTTACTGACTTCATATTTTAGTCAAGAACAAAGTAGTCACATTCTTTCTTTATCTGTACTCAAATGAAACTTAGAAACCAAACAGCCATGTGTAAATCTTCACCTCGTAACAAGTTGCAGAAAAAGCCCTACCACTGAAGTCAATTTGACGCTCAATGACATGCCTTACAATGCCATATTGGTTGCGTTATGTGTGGCGTTGGAAAAGTGGAATACCAAAGTGTCCAAAAATGAGGCCATATATGGGCCATAACAGCTTCAAGCAAAACATAAGTTTGGAGATAAAATACTCCATTGGTTTATAGTATTCACACAAAAAAAAATGCACAGAATACATAAGGACAACCACAAACATAACATAAAACATAGAACATAAACTTGAAACTAGAAACAAAGGACCTGACTAGTTTAAATTATTCTATAAAAAAGCAATCTATTTCAGTCGTGTACGGCGAACGCTCTTTATTTCATCCTTGTTATTTTTTTCCTGCAGAATTTCTGTTCAAATTGATGGTCATATCTATTCTGGTATTTACTTACAAAATTTGACAGAGAGCACAGTTTTCACCCTAATATATCAGCGGCACGTCGTATCACCTTGAATATAAGTGTCTGATTTGTACTTATACAGCCAAAGGTAGCAATACAGTTAGAAGTTTGGATTCGCATTTTTCCACGGTGGATTTGATGATCAAATATGAAAGTTACTGTGTAATAATGTTCATTTTTAGACAGCTGAGTACTAATTTAGCCTTCAAAGGTGGTTTATATATGACAGTTGTTGTCCATTCGTTTTTGATGTGTTTTGTCATTTGATTTTGCCATGTGATAAGGGACTTTCCGATTTGATTTTCCTCAGAGTTCAGTATTTTTGTGATTTTCCTTTTTACAAGAAATTCTTCTTATTTTCATAGCTAAACTGGTCAATGTTTATAAACCTTTTTTTAGCTCACCTGGCCCAAAGGGCCAAGTCAGCTTTTCCCATCACTTGGCGTCCGGCGTCCGTCGTCCGTCGTCGTCGTCGTCCTGCGTCCGTCGTCGTTAACTTTTGCAAAAATCTTCTCCTCTGAAACTACCAGGCCAAATTTTACCAAACTTGGCCTCAATCATCATTGGGGTATCTAGTTTAAAAAATGTGTCCGGAGACCTGGTCAACCAACCAAGATGGCTGCCATGGCTAAAAATAGAACATAGGGGTAAAATGCAGTTTTTGGCTTATAACTCAAAAGCCAAAGCATTTAGAGCAAATCTAACATGGATAAAATTGTATATTAGGTCAGCATCTATTTTCCCTAAAATTTTCAGATATATCGGACAACCCGTTGTTGGGTTGCTGCCCCTGAATTGGTAATTTTATTGAAATTTTAATGTTTTTGGTTATTATCTTGAATATTATTATAGATAGAGATAAACTGTAGACAGCAATAATGTTCAGCAAAGTAAGATTTACATATAAGTCAACATGACCGAAATGGTCAGTTGACCCCTTTAGGAGTTATTGCCCTTTATAGTCAATTTTTAACCATTTTTCGTAAATCTTAGTAATCTTTTACAAAAATCTTCTCCTCTGAAACTACTGGGTTAAATTAATCCAAACTTGGCCACAATCATTTTTGGGGTATTTAGTTTAAAAAATGTGTCCGGTGACCCGGCCATCCAACCAAGATGGCCGCCACGGTTAAAAATAGAACATAGGGGTAAAATGAAGTTTTTGGCTTATAACTCAAAAACCAAAGCATTTAGAGCAAATCTGACTGAGGGTCAAATTGTTTATCAGGTCAAGATTTATCTGCCCTTAAATTTTCAGATGAAACAGCAGTAATGTTCAGAAAAGTAAGATTTACAAATAGGTCAACATGACTGAAATGGTCAATTGACCCCCTAAGGAGTTATTGTCCTTTATAGTAAATTTTTAACAATTTTCATAAAATTTGTAAATTTTTACTAATATTTTCCACTGAAACTACTGGGTCAAGTTCATTATAGATAGAGATAATTGTAAGCAGCAAGGATGTTCAGTAAAGTAAGATGTACAAACACATCACCATCACTAAAACACAATTTTGTCATGAATCTATCTGCTTCTTTTGTTTAATATTCACATATACCAAGGTGAGCGACACAGGCCCTTTAGAGCCTCTAGTTCGTAAATCTTAGTAATCTTTAACAAAAATCTTCTCCTCTGAAACTACTGCGCCAAATTAATCCAAACTTGGCCACAATCATCATTGGGGTATCTAGTTTAAAAAATGTGTCCGGTAACCCAGTCATCCAACCAAGATTGCCGCCACGGCTAAAAATAGAAAATAGGGGTAAAATGCAGTTTTGGGCTTATAACTCAAAAACCAAAGCATTTAGAGCAAATCTGACTGGATTAAAATTGTTCATCAGGTCAAAATCTATCTGCCCTTAAATTTTCAGATACAACCCATTGTTGGGTTGCTCCCCCTAAATTTGTAATTTTTAAGGAAATTTTGCGGTGTTTGGTTATTATCTTGAATACTATTATAGATAGAGATAACCTGTAAACAGCAATAATGTTCAGAAAAGTAAGATTTACAAATAAGTCAACATGACTGAACTGGTCAATTGACCCCCTAAGGAGTTATTGTCCTTTATAGTAAATTTTTAACAATTTTCATAAAATTTGTAAATTTTTACTAATATTTACCACTGAAACTACTGGGCCAAGTTCATTATAGATAGAGATAATTGTAAGCAGCAAGAATGTTCAGTAAAGTAAGATGTACAAACACATCACCATCACCAAAATACAATTTTGTCATGAATCTATCTGCTTCTTTTGTTAAATATTCACATATACCAAGGTGAGCGACACAGGCTCTTTAGAGCCTCTAGTTTTCTACACGAAGTTTTTGACGCAGTTTTACAAAAAATAAGATGAAAGACATATGATTTTCATTGTATTTACCGAAAGATATATGTAAACAGTTTCAGAAAAGGTATTACTTCAAGCGATTGAAACTCTACTTTTAGCCAAATTTTGAGGAAATTTGTGACATCTTTTCCCCCCTTTTTGCAATATTTTATAGCAAATAAATGCAGATTGCTGCCATGAATATACCCAAAAGAAATGATATTTTACCATTTGATATACTGGATATAAAATCTATGGAAGATTCTGATTACATTCATATATAGATATAGGAAGATGTGGTATGAGTGCCACTGACAACTCTCCATCGAAATAACGATTTATAAAATGTATGCCCATATATGACACAAACGTATTGCCAATTTTATTCTAAAACCGCATCTAAGTTTCGAAAATCACCAATAGTTATTTCATGCTAGGCTCGAAATGTTATTCCTACTCTCCGTTCAAATGTGGTGGGATCCCCAACACATAATTTTTAACTGCCATCAACCACTCTCTGTGAAAGAAAAGGCAGTTTGAATGAAGTCGCTTTCTTTAAGACCGAACTGCCAAAAACCTGATCAAGAGTCGAGAACCAAAAAGCATTCAGGCTTTTGTTTTATCCTCGTGTTTTATTATTCTTGCGTATCCCATATATCTGAAATAGATTTTGAAAACCAAATGATATTGATATTTCTTTGTCAAGTAAAACTTGCTTTAGAGTTTTTAAGGTTATCAATGTCAACCGCTGAATGTACAACCAGAGATATACAGAGATTTACAGCGCTTACATTTCCTATCAACTGATAGATAAATACTCAATATACAGGAGCTTCGTTCACTATTTTCTGAAATCGGCTTTTGTCTGTATGTTTTGATCTCAATCGACATTTATTGTCAATTTTTTAGTGTAAATCAAGATATGAGGAGACTAAACTGAGTGTGATGTCCCCTTTATGTCAAGTTCGATCGGCTAGATGCATTCAACATATTCAACAAATTTTATATATTCAGTAAAGTGGAATAGGGAGTTAAATGATATTTCTAGCTTTTTCATCCTTCTAAGAAGCACCCGAATTAACGTATTCATATCTGTTTCATATTATCTTTGAAGAAGTAGTGCCAAAAGAACAAGCCCAGTTTGAAAACTGATAAAATAGATTTATATAATAATTTGAAAGAAAAAAATCGAGGTGCAGTAGGAAGAACATTCCACATCTACTCCGTGTTTTTGTTTGATGTATTTCTATTTTTATCCATCTGATGAGTTATTTCTTTTTAGTCCTATTCCTTCAAATATTCTTATATTCAAATATGCGATATAGTTATATGTATATATATTCGATATATACGATACTGTTGTCATGTCAATAAGGATAACATTGTTTTGGTATTATTTATTCATTCATTGTTAGTTTTCATCGGAAATGAATACATTTATTCTAAAACCAGTTGTTGGCATGATACGGGTTATGTTCTTCTCGTATATTTTATGATGGTATGATACTCAACCCCTAACAGGAGGGAATGTGCTTGATTTTCATATGATGAAGACAGCCTCTGTCAATCAGATAATTTGAGGTTTGAAGCTGACATGTCAGTTACTGCTAGTAGTCCTTTTTTAATTTTTGTAATATTGTCAATTTGCTTAGTTTCTTTTGTTACTTACTCTGACATCGGACTCGGACTTCTTTGAAACTAAATTTTAATGTGCGTATTGCTATGTGTTTCTTTATTCTACATTTACTAGAGGTACAGGCGGAGAGTTGAGATCTGACAAAACATGTTTAACCTCGCCACATGTTTTGCGCTTGTCACTAGTCAGGAGCCTCTGGTCTTGTGAGGTTTTTTTTAATTTTCGTTCATTTATGTTTTGGGGTTACGTATGCAGTCCATTTTCAGTAAAACATTACACTCTTTTTTATGTGTCAGCTGAGAGGCCAACCTCCAGGTGTGTGATTTTCTCGCTTGGTTGATGACTCACTGATCGCCTTCGTCTGTTGTCTGCTCATTGACCGGGTTGTTGTCTGTTTTACAGATTCCCAATTTCCTTTTTATCAAATTATGTGTTGGTTGATGCTTTATGATAATAAATAGACCTTTTTTTTAAATGTTAATTCATATCGACATTACTTTATTAAACTTTAACCAATTGAATCTCTCTACACCCACTTTTATTCAAACTCTCTGATAATTACATACCTGTATGTAGCATAGGTGATAAAATTGTATGTAAAACTTCGAAAGAACTCATTAGAACGTAGAATGTTTAAAAGAAAGGTGCCACTAACGACATTTGAAAGCAACAATGAAAATATCAGGTATGTTGATAATAAACATACTAAATTCTAAGTTAAAATATATTCCACTTTAATTTTGTTTCAAGTAATAAACCTACTAAATTTTTAGTGAAAGAAAATTCTACACTATTTTTTTTTTTATTAATGAGCGTAACTGTTATCCCAATAGCACCACTGTGACAGTTTTGCTTAGTAGTAAATCTTTTCGTTTGATTTTTTTTTTTGCGTTTGTCATTTCGGGACCTTTAATAACTTAATATGAGGAATTAGTTTTGCTCATTGATGAAGGCCGTACGATAAACTATAGTTGCTTTAATTTTTCCGATGCATCTTATTTTTATATAGTATGATTTCAAGTTCAATAGACTATAGGGACCTTTCAAAACAAATATAACCTAGGTATCGTCTTATATATAAAATACTCAATTTTACTTTTGAATAATATCATATTATATCTTCTGTTTTATTTCTCATTTGTAGTTTGCACAAAAATAACTGCTTCCTTTTTTATTGCAGTAAAGTACCATTATCAAACATCTTCGCAGTAAATGAAACTTTGAATGGTAAGAGCATTATGTTCATAACGTTTTTAAAATGTTTATTATTTGATGTCATAACTTTCGTCTGATGTACATTTATGTTTACCCCTGTTTCATTAGACATTGTTAATCTATTGTTTGTTACTTGAATTTCGTTGTCCGTCTTCCTCCTTCAGTAAATTTTAACAAAAATTAGTAGTGATATATGTAAGGACCTTTATATCGTCATTTCCTTGAATGAAAAACATGGATTCGAACCAATATTAGGACTGCAGGGCAAAATGTTTGAAAACTTCAGGAGATAGATAATTGGAAATCCGTCTACAAACGATTTGCATTTATTGTTGATCGGATGATAAACCTGGTTCTTCATCTTTAAACCTTATTTAATTCCCTTTCCTCTGCTTGGCTTTATCTACTTGTGCTCAACAAATAAACCTCAATTGATTTCGATCGTAAGTCTCTGGATTGGGATCTTTTTATTCTAATCTGCTAATACGCTGAGATCTTTTAACCCTCAAACTATAAGGATAAATACAACTGAAAGATTTATAGTTGGGGACACACTTTAAAAGATTTACAATTTTCGCGGTAGACTGTATATAGTTTTTGTGATCTTATGTTGTTGTTAATTGCCTCCTTTTATTCGTTGAAAAACTTCATTACATGGTAATGAAAATTTTAAACCAATGACCGAAGAAGATATAATGGTTTCTTTTAGATATGGTTAGTACATTGTTAATATTCTCAAATATGTTTATTTCATTTCAGTTACACTTGACATACACATCAGAAACTTCGATTTGACAAAGACAATAGAGCTCTCAGATACAATAAAAATTGCCGAATACAACCCTGTGGCAGTTGGTATGATATGCATGGGTATACTCGTAGTAGTTTTCCTTATATTTGCTTGGTGGTTTCTAAAGACAAAGTCCTCGGAAACCTTCGACACAACTTATACAATTTCTGTAAGTATAAATTGCCCGCACAGATGCGGATAATTTAAACAAATAAATTATAAATGCCATCGTCTAGTATAATTTGCGGAGTGTGGCAGATAATTCATGCGATGGCATTTTATTGTAATTTACAAGGATGCAACTATAAAGTCTTATATAATGTAAAGTATCTATATAGTGTAAAGTATCTATATAATGTAAAGTATCTATATAATGTAAAGTATCTATATAATGTAAATAATGTAAAGTATCTATATAATGTAAAGTGTCTATATAATGTAAAGTATCTATATAATGTAAAGTGTCTATATAATGTGAAGTATCTATATAATGTAAAGTATCTATATAATGTAAAGTATCTATATAATGTAAAGTATCTATATAAAGTATCTATATAATGTAAAGTATCTATATAAAGTATCTATATAATGTAAAGTATCTACATAATGTAAAGTATCTATATAATGTGAAGTATCTATATAATGTAAAGTATCTATATAATGTAAAGTATCTATATAATGTGATCAGTCTGTGATATGATGTTTAATATTTATAACGGACTGTCATAACACACAGGAGTAAACATATTTGTATTGTCTTGCTAAAATAAATATAGGTCATCAGAGCTCCCAGTTAATGCGACACAAAATATTTGATGGTCACACTTTTTTGACTTGAAGACCCCACGAATTTGATTTTGGAATTGCCTAAGACTAACTTTGTTGAAGACTGAACTGATTTGTAAGTGTTCTCACTACTACGTTAAGAAAAATATCACAAAACGTTGTTTTAGAAGAAGACCAAACTTTAGCTCCTAGGAAAACCTGACATTGACAAACAAATTCTAATAGAGATATTTACATACGGAAATAGTAGTTTATATTTCTTAACGGCAATTAAAATCAATTTGTTTGTAATCAGATGAAAGGACATGGAGAAGCTTTCTTCTCCGATATTAATCATGGTAATTTTATTTGGGTGTAAAAGTGCTGACCAAACCACATTTTGCAGGAAGCGCGGAATTATTTTTTGTAAAGTTGTCGCAAAAATCAGTATTTTGCGTTTTATTGACAGATACTATAGCCAGTTCGACATATATGTTTACAATGCCTCGTTACTGTTGTCTGACAAAAAATGATTGATTTCTATGTAATTATTAGATATTGGTACTTTCTATTTGCCCCATTATGATATGAGTAGACTGAGATGTACTGTTTACGTCGATGAGATAGTAGCAGAACAACTCAATCAAATTTGAAAATCTACAGCACTTTGTCTACACAATAATTTATCTTGATATCTTTTATTTTGCAGGAGTTTCCCAAAAATAACCAAAAGCAAAGCAGTCATGTGCGGGGGCAACATGAAAGTGAGAGTTCTTTTCGCCTTCTAAATGAAACAAATATACAAGTGTCGGAAAAGAAACTGAACATTTAATATTACTTCAATGGTGCTATGTGACCTTTTGTGCTGTAGTTCATAAATTTGGAATTTGATTTACTTTTTTCATTGATATGTATATTAAAATAATTAAAATTTGCATAGCTGTAAACAAATTTATAAAATACTATATCATAACTTAAGGCTTAGTTTGCGGTCAGTATTCAGACTTTGCATTCGAGAGCAATACACTAACGATACTTATAGATCCTCGCATCCTCGTCCTTCGATCCCTTGTTAGTAGTTTTCTCATCATTCTGCATCTCCTTATCTTTATATTGATTGCAGGGTTTGTTACTCATGTGTGGATTTAGTAGAATGCGGCCTTGTGCTTGAATTGGTTGTTTGCTAGTGTAAGAGTTGTCTTCTTTTGTTTTATAATGATATTGTTCGGTTTCTTAATATTTATTACCATGCATTATCTTTTCTTCTTTCCTTAAAAATTCATATATATCGTGTGTGTATCTTATATAAAAATAAGGAGATGTGGTATGATGGCTAATGAGACAACTATCCACCAAAGTTCAAATGATTTGGATATGTTTGTTAAATGGTTTCTATATGTGTTTGGTCAGTTTTAACAGCGTCAATAATGAGTCTAGTGTAGACGAAACGCGCGTTTGGCGTAAATACAAAATTTTATCCTGGTATCTGTGATGAGTTTATTTACAGTTTTTATTAGAGTTCGTCGACTGCATAACGTACATATTTTCTACTTTTTCCGTACTTATGATTTAATGAAACAATGGAAATTAACCATCTAATTATCCACAAATATTCCGTGCTATCCCAGGAAGTGACATAACTTCGTAAATACAACATTTCAATCCTGGTATCTATGATGAGTTTATTTACAACCACTGGGTCGATGCCACTGCTGGTGGAGTTTTAATTCCTCGAGGTTATCACAAGCTCAGTAGTCAGCACTTCTATGCTGACATGAATTATCATTGATATGGTCATATTTATAAATTAACTGTTTACAAAACTTTTGAATTTTTGAAATACTAAGGCTTTTCTACCCCAGGAGTAAATTACCTTAGTTGTATTTGGTAAAACTTAGGAATTTTGGTCCTCAATGATCTTCAACTTCGCACTTTATTTGGCCTTTTTAACTTTTTGGATTCGAGCGTAACTGGTTAGTCTTTTGTAGACGAAAAGCACATCTGGCGAAAATAAAAATTTAATCCTGGTATCTATGATGAGTATATAAACACTAAGACTCTCATCTGAAAACTTTAATTAACAGACATACTAGATTTATCCAAACCAGCTGTAAATGTAAGTGTGATATTTGTCTAACTTTGATAATGTAGGCGATTATTTATATCCTAGTTCTCAAAGTCTAAGATCTTACTAATGAAATAAGCTGTTGAACTTTGAGTCTAGGCACGTAAGCAACTGATAATTCAATATTAACAAAGACAAAAAGCGAAACCTCTATAAAATGTCAAGGACTGAAGGGATGATATCATGCTACCAACTCGAACAATTTTAATGCTTCTGATATTTGAATAAAGTTTAACTTTTTTTTTTATTTTTAGGTGTGAGGTCAGGCTTCAGTAACTATCTACAACTTTTACTTTAAAAAGGTTGATCTTTCAGCTTTATTAAAACCGTCCTACATACAGTGGAATGTTTTGTTACCTTCGTCTAGTAAAACACCACTTGCACCCATGAACATAATTCGCTCTAGAAGTCTGAACCAAGGGGTAATAATTACAGAAGATATACTGTCAATGGGATAAGAGTGGAATTTTCACGCCACTACAAACATTCCCAGCGATTTGCATATACAATTGTTTGTAAACATCTTACAAGAGGAGCGTATGCAAATCTCATACAAACGAAAACGGATGTAAACTCCCTAGCCGTAGCAAAAGACTGGTTTTCAAGCTAAAATGTAGAAATCTGAAGAGAAAAAAACGAACTCTGCGCAAATTAAAAACGTATATTCGCTTATCAAATAGCAAAATCAACATCTCAAACACATCAAACAAATGGATAACAACTGTCATATTTCTGAATTGGTACAGACATTTTCTTCTGTAGAAGATGGTGGATTAAATATGGATATATAGCTAGCAAAACCGCTCACTTGTATGACAGCTGCTTAAAATTTCATTATATTGACAACGATGTGTGAAAAAACAAACGAACATAATAGATAAAAATGTAAAAATAAGGGTACAACAAATATAGCAGTGCCCTTCTTAAAGGTTCAATGTAAATAAAATTGAGAAAGGAAATGGTGAATATGTCAAAGCGACAACCACCCGACCATAGAGCAAACAACAGCCGAAGGCAACCAATGGGTCTTCAATGTAGCGAGGATTCCCGCACCCGTAGGTGTCCTTCAGCTGGCCCCTAAAATATGCATAATAGTACAGTGATAATGGACGTCATACTAAACTCCGAATTATACACAAGAAACTAAAATTTAAAATCATACAAGACTAACAAAGGCCAGAGGCTCCTGACTTGGGACAGGCGCAAAATTGCGGCGGGGTTAAACATGTTTATGAGATCTCAACCCTCCCCCTATACCTCTAGCCAATGTAGAAAAGTAAACGCATAACAATACGCACATTAAAATTCAGTTCAAGAGAAGTCCGAGTCTGATGTCAAAAGATGTAACAAAAGAAAATAAATAAAATGACAATAATACATAAATAACAACAGACTACTAGCAGTTAACTGACAAGCCAGCTCCAGACCTCAATTAAACTGATTGAAAGATTATGTCTTCATCATATGAATATCAGGTACAATCCCTCCCGTTAGGGGTTTAGTATCATACTATCATAAAATATATGAGAAGAACATAACCCGTGTCATGCCAACAACTGTTTTTTTAGAAATAAATGTGTTTAGTTCCGATGCAAAGACCCTATCAGTGAATCAATGTTAAAGCCAAAATATGCAATCTTTAATGACCTGACAACAGTATCGTAACTATATCCCCTTTTAATAAGTCTATTTAAAGGTTTTGTTAGTTTCTGAGGAGAATACTGACATTTTTGTGCTTTATAAAGAATATTTCCATAAAATTTTGGATGTGAAATACCTGAACGTATAAGATGTCTGCATGTTGAGTTATATTTACGAATTATTTCCTTATACCGGTGATAAAATTTAGTAAATGTTTTGACCAGTTTGTGATATCGAAAACCCTGGTGTAATAATTTTTCAGTAATACATAAATTTCTCTCGCTAAAATCTAATACATTGTTACATACACGAGCGAATCGTACAAGTTGAAATATATAAACACCATAAGATGGTGACAAGGGAACGTCACCATCTAAAAATGGATAATTAACAATAGGAAATGAAAAATCATCTCTTTTATCATAAATTTTTGTATTAAGCTTCCCGTTTATGATATAGATATCAAGATCGAGGAAAGGGCAGTGGTCATTGTTATCATTAGCTTTATTTAAAGTAAGTTCTACAGGATAAATTTCTTTAGTATACATACTGAAGTCGTCATTATTTAGAGCCAATATATCATCCAAATATCTAAAAGTATTGTTAAATCTTTGTATCAAATGTTGTTTTGATGGGTCTTTGCTAATTTTAGTCATAAATTATAACTCATAACAATACAAAAACAGGTCCGCAATAAGTGGTGCACAGTTAGTCCCCATTGGAATTCCAATAACTTGACGATATACGGAATCTCCAAAGCGAACAAAAATGTTATCAAGTAAAAATTCAAGTGCATAAATAGTATCAAAGCATGTCCAATTGACATAGTTCTTTTGTTTATTGCTACTAAAAAATGATCTTAAAGAGTTTGAACATATGTACTCGCATTCCGACTTTTTAAATGCCGAGTTAATTAGGGATGTGAATTTTTTCTTAATAAGAATATGAGGCAAAGTGGTATATAGGGTAGAAAAATCAAAACTTTGAACAGATTCAAAATCACCAATATATGCATTCAATTTATCAAGTACTTCCAACGAGTTTTTGACACTCCAAAAGTAATTAATTCCACTATTTTCAAAGGCCTTATTTGAACAATTTATTATCAGGTTTTTTATTGTACCAAGTGTACTAGTAAGTAAAACAGACAATTTAGTAGTTGAACAATGGCTGGAAGATGAAATAAATCTATATTTGTAAGGTTTTTTGTGCAGCTTCGGAAGCCAGTACATAGTTGGGACTTTCATTGTGTTTGGTTCTGCTTGTAAAGAAGTAGCTAAAAGTTTATGTTTGTTACAGATGTCGTTTTCTGAAAATCAAGTCAGTTGGAATGTTGGTGAATTCGTGATTTCCTTTTGCAGAACCTCTATATAAAATTTACGTCAAACAATAATGATATTATTAGCAGCTTTATCAGCCGGGACAAAAACAAATTCCTTGGCTAGTTCTGTTAGTTTATTTTTGATACGCGAAATAGGGTTTTTATAGTTTTTGTTGAGGGTAAAATGTTCTTTAAAATGTTGTATTCGAATATCAACTATCTTCATTACTGAATTAAAAAAAGAGTCCAAAGATTTTTTGTCAGCTTTTTCCCGTTTTACCCATTTCAAACAGTAGGCGCGGAGTGAGTCGTTGATGATATTACGACACTCATTCCAGTTAATAAAAACCCATCCAATGCAAAACTTGAACCAGATACAATTGACTTTTTCTTTATTAAAAGCTGCATGTCTAATATCATAATGTAAATGTGCATATGCCTACTTAAAACACCAACAATCATCACGAAATCAGCCCGTCATCAAGATACCTTGTAATACCTTGAACTTGCAAAGGGAGTCTTATAACATTTTCATATCTAAAAGAGGGACAATAGATACCAGAGGGACAGTCAAACACATAAATTGAAAATGAACTAACAACGCCATGGCTTTAAATGAAAAAAAAGCACTGCGAAGACCGAAAAGCAAATTAAGCTAAAAATACAAAAAAAAATCGTTTGTTTTCAAAAAAGATATACGCTGCTGATATTAAATTTCTGCACGAAATTTCTCTTGACAAGCTTGGAAAAATAGCTCTTTGGTAAACGTATTTGCGCATACCGTTGTTTTGAAAGCCTGAAAAAGCTTACTGCTTGACGTACCCTTTTATTGTCTAGTACGTTGAAATGTATGTGCGGGTGAATTTTATCTCTTCTGTAAAGCTCTGCAATTGGTTATATGTAACGTGGTGGCGTCTTTGGTGTTATCAGTAATATCAGAATCATTATGAAAGTCTTATATCGATCCATTAAAGCTTTGTCAATCAATTTTTGAAAAACTAAGGTTTTTCTACCTCAGGAATAGATTACCTCAGCTATATTTGGTAAAACTTTTAGGAATTTTTGGTCCTCAATGCTCTTCAACTTCGTACTTTATTTGGCCTTTTAAACATTTTTTTTATTCGAGCGTCACTGATGAGTCTTATGTAGACGAAACGTGCGTCTGGCGTAAATATAAAATTTTAATCCTGGTGTCTATGATGAGTTTATTTACCCATAACTGGACCGTATTTCCTTTCCTTTTGTCCAAATTGTCAGCAGTTTATCTTGTAATGGTATAGAACAGACTAACTGCATCTTCTGCATTGAAAAACTCGGTAAGTGTGTTGTGATTCTGTACATTTCAAAAACTTTCAACAGGTATTTCGTCTCTCGAGTAAAAGACATATCGCGAAAAGGTGTAGCAATACTAATTACATCAACTAATGCGAAAATACCACAATAATGACACCCGTCCTTTTCAACTTTTTGAAAAATGTTACATTATACGAACGGACCTTCTCACATTCCCTTGCCGTTCGTTTGATTGGTTTGAACTTTTAATTTTGTCATTTGATTCAGGACTTTTGTTTTAAATTTTCATCGGAGCTCGGTAATTATGTGATTTTACTTTCTTGTATAGACAAAACCAAATATGAGCATGAATAACATAACTGCTAAAATGCTATGGAGGGAAAACATGTACTAGATGAAATAACAGAATGAAAGAAATGAATAGATTGTGATGTATTAACATGAAGATTGTAAAAGAGATTTTCTTAAAATAAAATACGTTAACAGTTGCATTGGTCTTTTAAACTTATCAAGTATAGTTAATGACTGTATGGTTCAAAACTTTATATCTTCGTATTTTCATAACATAGAGCTACCGTTTATTTCGTATATATATGAAGAAATAAGAACAGTAACATTTTAACGTTTATTTAAACGCCAGTTACTTCAGACGTCAGTGACAGTATAGAAAAAATTCTCCATTCAATTCAAGATTAAACTGTTGATATTTAGATATGAGTCTTATGGTCATAGTATAACAGGTGACATACACATTGTACTAGACCGCGAGGTGCTTAACTTTGTGAAAAGGGACCAAAATATGGTCTTCCATCGAAACTAAACTAAATTGGAAAGAGAGTTGTCAAGTCATTTAAGATACTTATTCATCCCATGTAACCTCCGATACGATTAACTGGCTCACGAAAGCACAACAGAAAGAAACATAAACCCATAATTTTTTTCTCAAAAAAGCTTATCGACTGGTACAATAAAATAATTGGTTTTTTTTTTGTTGTTTTTTTTTTATTTCACAGTTTCACTTCATTTACATAACTCTAAACACAGTGAGTTAACTCAGTAAACTCACGAAAAAATAATGAAATTTTCGACATGTTACAAATCTGTGTTCTCTCTGTTGTCCTCAACAAACAATATTAAACTATTAAACCAAATCAAAAAGTCAATATCATTATCTTTTTGTTATAATAATTTGCTGACTGGTTCCTAGCGCCGCAGTTGTTTCGACTTATTGTTCAAATTTCACTAGTTTGAGTTCTTATGAACACCATTTTTTTTTAACGAGAAAGACTTTGGCAAATTAACTTTTTCCTTCATTTATGATTTAATGGCACCAACTCGTTACCGAAGATTGGTAACCCCAGAAAATTACCATATGACCCACTTGCTACAATTTTTTTTTATTTCTATTTCAATACGTTTAAGTTGAAATTTTAACAGTACAGTTAAACATGTGAAGCTTAACAGATTGATATCCATTTAAGTAATAGGTATATTTTCTCGCAAAAAAAATAATAAGATTATGTGTAAAGCATGAGGTTTGGCTAGCCACAAAACCAGGTTCAACCCACCATTTTTTTCTTAATTTTGTTTTTGTTTGTAACCCCGGAGTTGGTTTTTTCTCAATCGATTTATGAATTTCGATCAACGGTATACTACTGTTGCCTTTATGTTATACTTTTAATGTGAAAAAAAAAAACAACATGTTTTTGGAAAATCTCCATGTTGACGTGGAAAGGAATAGAAAAGGCGTAGCTCTCCAATCTACAGTGTTAATTGTTGGACGAAAGCTAAGTAAAAAAGGTTGTAATTAAAAATTAACATAGTTTGTTGTACTGTTACACTAATATCGCAGGTTATGGGAGGGTTTTTCTCGTTTGAATTATTTTACGTTTGTCATTTGGAGGCCTTTTATTATGTGATATGGGTTTTTCATAAAGTCATTCGATGACCGCACGATAACCTTCAGTCGTTAGCATCTACGTCATTTGATCTCTGTTATTGTCTTAGTGGTAGACTTCCTACTTTTATATTAACAAGTCTGTATACATATCTACTAAAATCTCATTTGAAGTTATGTTCTAATTGAATGTTAGTCGTTCTATTTCTGTAATCAGAAATAAGTACAAATTACCTCATTTAAAACATATTCTGAAAAGGTGACTGAAATTATGGACGTAAGGTAAATTTAATCCAGGTACAAAAGATTATTTTGCGCTTATGTCTGCAGAGTACATCTGCAGAGTACATCATCCTATTCATAAATCAATAAGAACAGTTAGCACAATAATGAAAGTTTACTGTTTTCCATTTGAATGGATCATATAATGTCTCATGTCATATTTAATCATGCGTCCTCCATCTGTTTCCTTTTAATGTTTTACAGGTATTTGAAGATTTCACGATGGATTGTTACCTTTTTTATATTCCGTATACCAAGACTTCACAGTAATGTAATGTTTTAGCTGTATTTTAAACATTGCCATTAAGCGCGAGGTTTGGCTAGCCCCAAAACCAGGTTCAACCCAACATTTTTTAAAATGTCCTGTGCCAAGTCAGAAATATGGCAGTTGTAATCTAATAGTTCGTTTCTAAGTATATTGCATTGGTGTGTGTTTTTGTTGCACTTTAGTATCTCTGTTGTTCCGTTGTTGTCCTCTTGTACGAGTAGTTGATGTGTTTCCCTCGGTTTTAGTTTGTAACCCTCTCAATCGATTTATGACTTTTAAACAGCGGCATTCCACTGTTGCCTTAACATACATATCAATACAGCTAGATAGGGAGCACGTGCAATTTTGTTGTTTTGTTTTGTTTTGTTGTTTGTTTGTTTTTTAGGTCTGCACGTTTGATTTCATTTTATAAGTTTTAAAATATGTTAACCAGCACTTTTACCTGTATAAGCATGTTTTTTGTGGATCGAATCATCACCTAAATTGCTCAACCTTGTTTCATTTTGAATGTTGACATCCTTTTCCTTTTCAGAGCTGAATATACCTAGTACCTGCATAACCCTTTCTAACTTCGTGGTTTAAATGAAGGTCACGTGCAAATAATTAACTTGAACGTAATTACTTGGAAAACAACAGTAATGTTTCTGTGCTTAATTTGGTCTATTTGTATTTGGACAAACTGACTGTTTATAACGAACTGTTAAATCAAAGTTAATACCTGAAACAAAAAGAATAGTATTTTGATTTTCTTTATAAACCTTTAGTTAAACATGTTTGGTGGTGCAAAACCCTCCCATACCCTGCGAGATTAGTGTATCTTTACAACAAACTATGTTAATTTTTAATTACAACCTTTTTACTTAGCTTTCGTCCAACAATTAACACTGTAGATTGGAGAGGTACGCATTTTTTTTTTATTTCTTTCCACGTCATCATGGAGATTTTAAAAATACATGTTTTGCACATTAAAAGTATAACATATCATCTTATTTTTTTTCTTTGCGGTAAAATATACCAAATGAGCATGCTCATCACTTAAATGGAAACCAATGTGTTTAGCTTCACATGTTTAACTGTACTGTTAAAGTTTCTAACTTAAACATTATTGAAATAGGGTTAAATATATTAGCTGCAAGTGCGTCATATGGTAGTTTTCTGGGGTTACCAATCTTCGGTAACGAGTATCTGGTGCCAGTAAATCACAAATTAAGGAAAAGACGCAATGTTTGAGATTTCGTCTGGTTAAACAAACAAGTGTGGTGAATAAATTCCTTGCAAGCACAACAATGGTAAAAAATCCTGATATGATCGATTTATGGTTACTTTCAGATAGTAAATTTCCCCGGCTCTATATATCTTTAGAATGTAAAGTAATGTCGGTGATTTGATTTGTTTTTTTATTTGCAAAAAAAAAAAAACAGGATATCGTCTAAATAGACATTATGACTTATGTATTTAGAAACATAAAATTGATGGATGATCGTCAAAAATGAAATGTTTTCTTTGTGTAGTTTTCAAATCTGCTTTTTCCCTAAATGTTTGGCAAAAAAATCATCCTTATTATGTATCTAATTAGTATTAAAGAAAGCCGCGTTGTTTACAAAATTTAGAATTTTTGAAAAACTAAGGCTTTTCTACCTCAGGCATAGATTAACTTAGCTGTATTTGGCAAACCTTTTAGCAATTTTGGTCCTTAATGCTCTTCAACTTCGTACCTTATTTGGCCTTTTCAACTTTTTTGGGTTTGAGCTTCACTGATGAGTCTTTTGTAGACGAAACGCGCGTCTGGCGTATATACAAAATTTAGTCTGGTATCTATGATGAGTTTATTGACAACTATCAATTTTACATCGTTATTTGTTTTCAATTAGCAACGGAAGATCATATACTATATAATAGTTAGTTTATGACAGACAAGTTTAAGCAGTACTAATCTAAAGTAAGATAATTGAATATTAGTGAAATTTACGAGTTTTTTATTCATAATATTTCACGTCAGGGTATCAAATTTGTACCTTTTTCACCTTCGTTTATTTAAGAAACAAACAATTCTATATCTGTATTCATTACGTAGAAATATCTTAACAATTCCACAAATCTAGTTTTGAATCCATTCTAATTCATAGAAAAATGAGTTTGAACCAACCTCCAAGTGATCAAAGTTTTTTTTTAATGAAAATTGAGCGAAATTGAACATACTATGCGTAACTACACGCGCTGTTTGCAAAATAAGGATAACTAACGTTTCGTTTTATTTTTCAGCATTTTTGAAACAACTTGACAAAAGTTCATCCATGTTAGTTATTTATTTCAGTAACATACATGTATTTTAATTTCTAATTTTTAAAAATTGACTTTTTGTAGTCTTCGCATGCATACAACATTTCCGTAAATTTTACTTTTTTTCACTTGAGATTTCTTCTGTTGATATGTAGTGTGTAAAATAAACCAGAATCATACACTAACTCAATGTTTCAATGTATGATATCCTCTCATTGAAAAATTCAAGTTACAATGTCGATTGCCTCTTTCCAATTTAACCTAAAATAAAAGATACCATGGATAGAGTAACTCTGGTTCAATTCTTGTCCTACATTTAAAAATAGATGATTTCTTCTTGTCCTACATTTGAAAATAGATGATTTCAATTTTCTCATTGCGAATTTTCTATTTCGAAGAAGCAACATTTTAGTTTATATCTCCAAATTGATATGACATGCCCAGGTTTGTGTTGCATATCGTGGTTTCCTTGATAGAGGGTTACTGCTAAGAATGAAGTTACATTAAACGCAGTATTTGTCATTATAAATTAAAGTCATGTTCCTAATTTTATATCAATACTTTGGGCATGTGTTATTGCAAACATTCCTTGGTACAGTAACGTTTATTTTCGTTCTTTGGAACCCGTTTTTTGTCTTTTTCAAAAGCGTACATCAGACACTATCTCTTATTTATAAAGAGTTTCATAAAATTTTAAAAAGTTTTTGATGTTCAATCCATTTATAAGTAAATACGGTAAAACGAAAACAAATAATTTCAAATTTTGCTTGTCATACTGAGAGGTTTAACTAGCTGTAGAATCATCATTTTCTACATAAGAAAAAACCTGTTACCAAGTGAGGCCAGTTGTTATCCATTCGTTTGATGTGTTTGAGCTCTTGAATTTGCTATTTGAAAAGTGACTTTCCGTTTAGAATTTTCATCAGAGTTTGGTTTTTTTTTTTTGTGAATTTACTTTTTTGTCACAAACAAAATTCTGTCCAAATATCATCTAACTCCATGTAGGTTTTACAAAGTTATTGAATGATGTAAAAAAAAAACTTTATCACACCCGACGCTGACGACGGAATGTAGGAGGCTTTATATCACTTTCGCGAAATAAATTTTCCGAGCTCGACTAAGGAAACACTGTTGCTCTCAAATAAGATACATTGTAAACACATACACTGATAATTTTTGAAATGCTTTATGCCCGCGTCACACTGTCCCGATTTTTATATACGATGGACACCCGAATACGAAAATTGTAAGTTCGTACGAAGTTGGTCCCGATCTCGTTAAAATACCAAAAAAGTGACCGAAGCAAGTACGATTTATAACGAAGTCTATACGATGGTGCCGAAATTATATACGATAGCAAAAGATGGACATACGAAGGTTAACCGAAGACGGGTATTTAAGCTTTATATCTCAGCCGAACCCTACACGATGGATCACGAAGGCTACACGATGGATGACGAAGTCTACACGATGGATTACGATGATGGCGCGATGGCCATATGATGTCTTAAAGACGTCGTGTACAGCTTACGATGCATTTAAATTATATGCCGAAGGCATCGCGCGTTTTAAATTGTTTGATCAATATTGAATATTACCTGCTGGTTCTAAAGACAATATTAAAGGTATTTCTAGTTACTGAATGTTTTGGTTGATTTCTAAAAAAAATAGTTTATGTATCAAATATGCATATTCAATTTACCATTTTCTGCATGTGTCATATACAAATATAGTGTCCATATTTGTCCCCAATATGTTACATACGAGGGGATGCCACGCTCGGCATTGCCTTGTTTGAACTGTAAAATGTGTGCACTAGTCTGAATAATCACCCATAATTATGCCCATGTTTACTGATCTATCTTAAAGGTAAGGTAATGGGTTCGTTGATCCCTTTTATTCAAAAAGAGATCCTTTCCAGGAGAATATCATAATAATATAGACAAAAGGAAGGATGTGGGGAAAGCAACAAATGCGGCAAAATATGACATTTAGAAAACAAAATGGTTATGGAGTAAACATTTGTGTGACAACAACTCAGACGATACATAAAAAATCAGAATAATGAAGAAAAATTTGGTTTCCCTATATACGTGTACCTGCAGTGTTGGTGTACGAGGCGCGTTTGTGATTTTCATTAATATATGTTACTTGATATGAAAAATTGACAAAAAATAATATTTTACTTGTAAAAGTAAATCTTGAGCCTGTAATAGCTGCTCTTCTTGTTCCATTTGAATTAATAGAAACAACGCTGTCGCCTTTCTTGTTCTCATAGCATCATATGATATGAGCTCCATGTTTTGTAAACGTCTTTCTTAACTGTCGTATTATACTGACCAGTGCATATCGCGCATTGCACTTTAAATGTATTTTAACTTACATGTAGCTGGATTTATTGCCGTCGTAGTTCCATCTTGTCGCCTTCGTACTTTTTTTCGATGGCAACACGACGGGATTACGAGGTCTTCACGAAGTCGTGTTGCCATCGTAAGACCTTCGGGTAGCTTCGTGATTCATTCGTGTAGACATCGTAATGTCAAAACTGCTCGATGGAAACGATGGAAACACGAATGAATACGATGTTCAAAGATGCATTCCCGATGACATTACGGGGTGGAAATGCATAATTTGAACATAAAAAACCTGAAATCTGGTCATGTTCATACCCATAAAGACATGATACGTGCACGTTTTTCATAATCAAAACTGTATGAAATTTATAGGTTTTTACCAGGCCTTTCAAAAAAATCTTGTTTCAGGGTACAATCTCCTGCTCCGAAAAGAGCTACATTGGCTGCAAATAAGTTTTCTTTTTTCACTGCCTAAAATACAAGATGTTTACAGTGTTGTCTCCCCTTAAAACATGTATATTTAATATAATTTATAAAATTATTTCAATCATTCAACCTGTTTTAATTGAAAGCTAATTAACCATTTTTTACAATCAAATACAAAAAACACAGTGGCGGATCCAGGGGGGGGGGGGTGTTCCGGGGGTGCGCACCCCCTTTATTTTTGCCGATCAATGCATTTGTATCGGGACATATGTTTTGCACCCCCCCTGTACCCCCCCCCCCCCCCTTTGCCCTGGGTTAGCACCCCCCCTTTCGAAAATTCCTGCATCCGCCCCTGAAACATGATACTTTTTCACCAATTAAGTAAATAAACAGGGGTTTCCCTCCATGGTTATTTTTAGTCGGGGAATAACCCCTAGTTTTTTTTATACGAAACTGTTTATAGCACCCAATACACCAAATATATATTGCAGATAGTATAAGAAAACAAGAGGCTCTCAAGAGCCTGAATCGCTCACCTTAATTCTTTTGGTTAAAACTCTCATCAATGATTATTTTGGCTTTTCAATTTATTTAAATGTTTTTTGGATCGTCCTATTTTCTTCAAAAGCCAAAAAAAATAATCATTTTCTCCTATGTTCTATTTTAGCCATAGGAGCTATGTTTCTTGACATACAAGGAAATAAAATATAAAATTTATACTAGATACTCTGAAACTCATTAAGCCTAAGTTTGGCTGAAATTGATACAGCAGTTTCAAAGGAGAAGATTTTTTAAAGTAAGTCAACATGATGAACAAATTGTGAAAAAAAGTCTTTAAAGGGCAATAACTCCTTAAGGGGTCAATTGACAATTTTGGTCAAATTGACTTAATTGAAGATCTTACTTTGCTGAACATTATTGCTGTTTACAGTTTATTTCTATCTATAATTATATTCAAGATAATAAACAAAAACAGCAAAATTTCCTTAAAATTATCAATTCAGGGGCAGCAACCCAACAACAGGTTGTCTGATTCATCTGAAAATTTCAGGGCAGATAGATCTTGACCTGATAAACAATATTATCCTTGTCAGATTTGCTCTAAATGCTTTGGTTTTTGAGTTATAAGCCAAAAACTGCATTTGACCCCTATGTTCTATTTTTAGCAATTGCGACCATGTTTGTTGATAGATCATAACTTCGGATACAATTTACAAACTAGATACCCTAAGGAACATTCAGTTAAAGTTTGGAAGTATTTGGCCCAGTAGTTTCAGAGGAGAAGATTTTTGTAAAAGATTACTAAGATTTACGAAAAATGGTTAAAAATTGACTATAAAGGGCAATAACTCCTAAAGGGGTCAACTGACCATTTCCGTCATGTTGACTTATTTGTAAATCTTACTTTGCTGAACATTATTGCTGTTTACAGTTTATCTGTATCTATAATAATATTCAAGATAATAACCAAAAACAGCAAAATTTCCTTAAAATTACCAATTCAGGGGCAGCAACTCAACAACGGGTTGTCTGATTCATCAGAAAATTTCAGGGCAGATAGATCTTGACCTGATAAACAATATTACCCCTTGTCAGATTTGCTCTAAATGCTTTGGTTTTTGAGTTATAAGCCAAAAACTGCATTTGACCCCTATGTTCTATTTTTAGCAATGGCGACCATGTTTGTTGATAGATCAAAACTTCGGATACAATTTATAAATTAGATACCCTAAGGAACATTCAGTTAAAGTTTGAAAGTATTTGGCCCAGTAGTTTCAGAGGAGAAGATTCTTGAAATAGTTTACGACGACAGACGACAGACGACGGACGACGACGGACGCCAAGTGATGGCATAAGCTCACTTGTCCCTTCGGGACAGGTGAGCTAAAAAGACCAAAACTCAAAAACTTAACTCTACTGAACAATAAAAATGAGGTCAAGGTCAGATGGCATCTGCTAGTTGGACATGTACACCTTAGGGAGCTACCATTTGATTTTTATGGGGGGGGGCTAGGATGAAATTTGAAAAAAATAGGCAGGACAGGAGTTTTGAGTAAAAAAAAAAGGCAGGATGAACAACTTGGTAAAAAAAAAGGCAGGATGACAATTTGTGTAAAAAAAAGTCAGGATAACTAGTAAAAAAAAAGGCAGGACCGAATAGAGTAAAAAATAAAAAGGCAGGACAGAGATTACAAGTAAAAAAAAAAAGCAGGACAAAATTTTTCATCCTAGCCCCCCCCCCCCCCCATAAAAATCAAATGGTAACTCCCTTACAATCATTTCATACACCAAATATAGTAGACCTATTGCATACATTACGAGAAAAACACAAACACTTACTATAACCACTGAACCATGAAAACCAGGTCAAGGTAGATGACACTTGTCAGTTGGACAGTTGGACATTTACACCTTACAATCATTCCAAATGTACTAATCCTCATTGCTTATGGTATCTGAGATTTGTACTTGACCACGACTCGTATCCTGGTATCTTTGATTACTAATTAACCTTGTTCACTGATCCATGAAAAATGAAGTTGAGGTCAATGACAAACTGTCTGATGGTATGAGGACCTTGCATGGTTAGCACATACCAAATACAGTTATCCTAGTACTCAAAAGTGAGAAATTAACATTACAAAAAATATTAACTTTTTATTCAAGTAGTCACTGAACCATTTAAATGAGGTCAAGGACATTGGACATGTGACAGAAGGAAACTTCGCAACATAATGCATTTAATATATACAAAAAATGGAGCATTCAGGTCTCCCACCTCCTAAGGCAGCAACCATTTGATTTTCGGGGGGGGGGGGGGGGGGGGGGGGCTATGGTTTTTTTTGGAAAAAAAAGTTTGTTTCCAGTTTTTGGAGAAAAAAATAATTTGTTTTTGATTCTGAGAAAAAAAAATTGTTTGTTTCACCCTCAGCTGCCACTATATGTAATGCTAAAATTGAAAGAAAAAAATTGTTTTCGACTTGTCGCGAAAAAAATAGATTGTTTTTCGCCACAGGCGAAAAAAAAAGTTTGTACAGAAAAAAAACCCATAGCCCCCCCCAGAAAATCAAATGGTTGCTGCCTAAAATATCAAGATTTATAGGTTAGTTAATGAAGACGCTGTCGCCCTTGCTGTTGCCAGATCACTATCCCTATGTCTAGCTAAGTCGCAGGCTCGAAAAAAATTTCCATGAAAAACTTTGATATTGACCAAAAAACCATGAAAATAAGGTCAAGGTCAGATGAACACTGCCAGAAGACAAGTCTTATTTACAATCATTCATACACTGATATAGTTGTCCTTTTGCTTATATTATCTTAGAAAAATCTGTTTTTAATGAAACAAAATATTGTTCATTGAACCATGAAAATGAGGTCAAGGACAGGTGATATCTGCCAGACAGTCAAAAATATCATTGATATATCAAAAATATTAAACTGACTTCAGCAGAAACTTTAAAAGTTGCTTATAAATTGAAAGTGCTGGAACATGACCTAAGGGGCAAGACTTCAATGAAGTCATCAAACTGATATAATGTGTATGTGGTATGATTTCCAATGAGAAAAATATCCACAAGAGACCAAAATGACACAGAATATGAACTGATTGGAATGCAACATCGTACAAAATATCATTGGTCAATCACAAGTTGATTTTATCAAACTAGCCTAAATTTGAAAATTGCTAAGCCTAATAAATTTAAGTCACTGGTCCAAGACCTAGAGGGCAGGGCCTCAAAATAGTTGTCAAACTGAAATGTACTGATAGGAATGCAGCTTTATATTAAATATTGATAATCTATCACAAGTAGTTTCTATCAAACTGACAATTGTTGATGACAATATCATATTGCTGGAAAAGCAATCCCTTTGTCTCGTTTTCCACGACAAAATTCAGCCAACAAAAACTGATAGAAGACTTTGATGATTTCAAAAAATATTAAAGCAATTTTGCAGGCAGTATTTTATAAAAACTTCAATAAATAATATATTTTGAAATTAATTAAATCTAATGGCGAGATAGAACTGGTAGATTTTTGCACAACACTTAAATGTTAAGCCAAGCCTCTTTGACAGTAAAACCTGTCTTAGTCTTATTCCTCTGGGTCTAAATATTGTGGGAAAAGGTCAAACCTGTTATAAATTGTTTCATTATTAGATTGCGAACAAATGTTCACGTTATATAACTAGGTATAATATACAATGCAGAAAGTTATCACATTCAGTCCTATCATAGATTTAGATATTTCGGTTTTAATTCAGTGGTTGTCGTTTGTTTATGTGTTACTGTACACACTTGTTTTTCGTTCATTTTTTTAAAATATATTAAGCCTTTTCGTTTTCTCGTTTAAATTGTTTTACATTGTCATTTTGGGGCTTATTATAGCTGACTATGCAGTATGTGCTTCGCTCATTGTTGAAGGCTGTATGGCGACTATAGTTGTTAATTTCTGTGTCATTTGGTCTCTTGTTGAGAGTTCTCTCATTGGCAATCATACCACATTTTTTTTTATATAGAACAAATTTTAGATTAGTTTTTGGCTTAAAAACAAATAACAATTACTTTTCTGTTTTACTTCTTTATAAATAGTATAGACTATATCACAGTAACAATGGAATGTACAATTTATTCTATACATATGTACATAACAAAAATGATATATGTGACCCTAAAACTTGATATCAAACAATATGGGATTTATTTGACATATGGAATTAATATGCTAAATGTTCAACAATCATTTACATGAATATTTTCAAACTGCAACAATGATTTACTTTTAGCAAGCACTTAAAACAACAGGAAAATAAATCACACTGCTTTTGCTGGAAAGAGGCAATCAGTCCATTAAAGGAATAGATATTGACAATTGATACAAAGTATCATTTTAGAATTTTTCTGAAAATAAGACAATTTTAATCGTTATCATATTTTCTTTTTCAAAACCAATATTATGTGTCATTCCCCTTTTCTCTGTCTTCATTAGAGCAGAATATTGACATAAAATGAAACACTGCTATGTCATGTAATATAATCATATGTATTAAAATCCACCCATTATTATTTAGACTATTACAGAAGTCATCATTTGAGATTCACAGTCATACAGATTCCTTTCACTCGTCACATTCATCAATATAAAATTATACATCAGACTAACCAAGTCAACTGTCCGATTTTTACTGACATATTAAAGATGGCTTGTCTTAATTGCGGACAGTATATTTCTTTTTTTTTCTGTCATAAAACACATATGAATAAGTAAATTTAAAAACAAATAATTAAGTTGTGTCCAGATTATCGTGTGCTTGTGTTAAACTGCATGAAATAAGAGGCTGTTGGTGGGTTGGTGTACACTTCTTTCTCCAAATACTGTTTGTGTGATTCCTGTTCAAGACCTAAACGTCTGTTTTCATCAGCCATTTCTCTGTTGATGTCTTTGTGTTTCCTGTCCATCTCTCTCTCTAACAACATACCAGCTCGGGCGTTGGCATTAGCTTGTCTTGCATGTTCAATTTCTCTTAGTTCATCCTCTTGGTCTCTTCGCTATAAACAAAACAAAATTGGAGTTAAAATTACTAATTTTAAACAATACTAAATTTTCAATATCAACCTGAAAAAATTTTTTTTTGCATGAGTATTCAATTCAAAGCTTTTTTCCCATATTAGACCTATTGACAACATACATATCTCATAAGTTAAGGATACCAATTCCTCTTTGTAGTCTGTTACTTGTGTTTACTACCTATTGACAACATACATATCTCACAAGTTAAGGATACCAATTCCTCTTTATAGTCTGTTACTTGTGTATACTACCTATTGACAACATACATATCTCACAAGTTAAGGATACCAATTCCTCTTTATAGTCTGTTACTTGTGTATACTACCTATTGACAACATACATATCTCACAAGTTAAGGATACCAATTCCTCTTTATAGTATGTTACTTGTGTATACAACCTATTGACAACATACATAACTCATAAGTTAAGGATACCAATTCCTCTTTATAGTATGTTACTTGTGTTTACTGAGTAAATTGTCTCTCTATCTGAATTTATTCTTGAAAATAACATCAATACTATAATATGTACATGTATTAATGTAATAAGAAACTTGAAATAAAATAAAAGCAAAACAATCAATTTTGAACTGAGAGCCTCTATTGGCTTATGGTCTAGTAGGATGTTGAAACGAGCTTGTTTATTGGATTTATTGATTGATAAGTGATTGCTGTATGATGCATCAGCACATAAAACGATTTACATTTATCAAAGTTGTACATATATCGATGCTAGTTTGGTAAGGAACAAGTGTTTATGCTATTTAAAGAAAGGTCTGTTTGATTGGATATATAAAGTATGCGGAAGAATTTCATGCACGGGTGGTTTGATAGTAATTGCAGTCAAGTGCTCTAGATGCTTTTTTCCAAATAAATAATTATAAAAAATTTTCATTAACAGGTTGATAGTCCAAGAGGAGTCGCAAATATTGATGTGGCAGTGCCAGTTTGAGACAGACAATTCTAATAATTCTCATTGATATAAAAAGAATTATGTGTACTTACATGTATTACCTGAATAAAAATGCACTTGACTTTTGCAAGTGACTTCTCCCATGTGAGAGTTTTGTATTATATTGATAAATGTTTTATGTTCGGTTGAGGTTACAAATTAGAACACAAAAAAGCTATCTCACAGCCAGAGCTATTTCAAATATAATAACAAGAAGCGTTTCTATTAAATAAGACAAAAAGTCTACTAAGTAACTAAATCATTATTTTAAAGTGAAATATACATGTTTATTTTTAAACTAAATGTGCAAAATTAGAGGAAAGAGTTTTGATAATTTACCAATCATAATTAAAAATTGCTTTTTGTGGTAATGTTTATCACAAACCTGTTTCTCTAGCCTTTGTTTTTCTTGTTCCTTTCGTATAGCCTCTAACTGTTGTGGACTCATTCCCTTCCATCTGTCTGGGATGACACGATGAGGACCAAATGCACTTTGAGCAACAGCAGGGTTCTCTGTTAAAGTATCACCAAATATGTGATTGGCGATTTCTGTCATGTTATCATCAAATTCTTGCTGTTTCTTTAGTCTCTCACGTTCATTTCTTTCTCTTGCCTAAACAATTTAATATATAAATTAATAGTTTTGTCATAATAATTAAATATTAAATATTAAATATTTAATGAATCTATCCAGAAATACTTACTTCATAGGACAACTACATACATTTCAGGGGAGATAACTTCTACCGCTATTATTTAATTTTTATGATAATTATATGTAACAATGAAAACTAGTAAATTAGTTGGTACTACAAATAGATGTTTACTGAACAATGTCATTTACTTATACTGGAGATAATACTTATTTCCTTTTACAATTAAAGCTGAATGATCAAGAACTAAAAACCTCTAAAAATTATATAAATGATAAAATATTTGTTTCTTTGTCAGTACCAGGAACCAATTCATCATCTACTACTTACTAGTGCATTATTGTAATCTGTGGTAGCCATATTTATTGCCCGTTTACAATCATCTTCAGCTTTTTCAAGTTCCATTCCTCGTTGATCTAATTCCCTCATTTTCAGTTGATATAAACGATCTGCCTCATCTTGATTACGTCTAGCTTGATCTTTTTCATTGGCTTGTTGTGTTGACCATTCTCTCAATTGTTCTTGTTGGAATTTTGTTCTTGCCTTATTATTAAGATCTTCACCTGCATCAAGAAAAGGATAAACATGTAGAAATGTATGTTACCGTTGAAAGCATTTGATTTTGATTGCTATATTTTTTTTCTCTTTTCAAAAACACAACTTAGATCAATGAGAAAGAATGTGAATATGCTGGACTATTCTAGAGATTACCAATTTAATTTGATACCTAAACCTTTACAGTCAAAATATTGAATGTAACAAAGCAGTATTTACCTTCAAATTTTTGAATACTTGAAATACCACATCTTGGATCATCGTCACTGACACGGCCAGGTTTGTCCTTCTTCAAATAATCAGGGTCATATAAATCAAACTCTCTACGACCATCTGGCTGTTGGTGTAAAGATCGGAAATCATTTAATGCCTGATTTAATGCTCTCACATCTTGCTCCTGTCTTTTCTCCAACATTTGAGAAATTTTGTCATTTCTAACAGCATCAGCAGCTGAAAATAAAATGAATTAATTACAGCATTTAAAGAGAATCCAAATACTCTTACATCTTTTGTTCCACTTTGTTTGGCTCTGTCATATAATGGTAATACTTTACCACGATGAGAAGCTCTAAAAAAAATTATTTTTAAATGTGTTAATACTTTTTTTACTTAAAAGAACTAAGTGGCAGAAATTTAGCCATCTCTACTTACTGTAGTTCTTTCCATATCTTATCCATACATGCATGACATAAGCTACTGTAGAGCTTGGCATGATGAGAGCCAATTTAAAGCGTATGATCAAGACACTTGCATATTTTTTTTAAGAAAATATGTTGATGGCAAGATTATTTTTTAATTCTTTAATGTACTGTGTTTTCTGAGTCTGTTTAGTGCATTCTCTAGATACATGTATATATTTCCTTTTATACATGTACATGTCAACAAGATTAAAATGATATCATTTTGAATGTGATTTCAATATTCTTAATATTAACTTTACTTTTCTGATCCATGTATCAATTGTGTGAAATAAAACATCTGCATGTAAAAATTGATTACCCTATATACCATTTCTTGCTTGTAAGTTGTAATAGTTGTAAGAATATTCTTCACGTCCT
This sequence comes from Mytilus galloprovincialis, assembly GCF_965363235.1. Taxonomy (NCBI): domain Eukaryota; kingdom Metazoa; phylum Mollusca; class Bivalvia; order Mytilida; family Mytilidae; genus Mytilus; species Mytilus galloprovincialis. The sequence continues at coordinate 105,071,175 of NC_134838.1, forward strand.
AAATGATTCTTAAGCATCTGTAAAACATGCTGAAGTTGCTTATTTCATATATTTGTTAGTATTTTTTTAACAATAAGAAAATCTTTTAAAGATAAATTACCGAAGGCTTCACTTCGTTTCCTTTCATAATCCTCCTGTTCCTTTTTGTCTCTAACTTGCTGTTCAATAGCTTGTAAGTCTACCTAAAATCAAATAAAAATTTGAAAACATTTGAATAACAAAAGTGACTTTTATACATTTAGTAAGTTTATTAATGTTCAATTTTGTTTGTTTTTGAATCAATGTACATTGTAGGTGATCGCGTCCTTCAAAAAAATAAACAATTGCAGATCTGCTCTCTTGGACCAAATTGTTTTTAATGAAGGAGTTACATTGTGTACATGGTGTAAATGATGTCAGTGAATAATGAATTCTTACTGTCACAGAGTAAAATGAATTTGAAAGTCAATCTTTTAATCATTCAACCTCATGATCGACGAAGCATGATCGATATTTTAGCTATTTGTATAGTTTATGTATAGCAAACTCTTTAGCTAGTTGCACAATTCATATAAATGAACCACAAAGATAATGTTAACCCTAATAGGAGATTCAGACTAAACATTTGAAGATGCATGTGTAGTTTCCACGCTTCATATTACTCATTCTGAAGAGCCAAGGGGAAACAAACATCAATAAAGATACCAATAAAGATAAATTATAGATCATAATACATTGTATTCAAGTATTCTACTATGTAAACCAAGGAAAACTTATAAAATGGTTGCAGCAATACTAATATTCAGCTAATTTTCAACAAACTTTAACATATTCTGTCCAAATAATATTCATTACACAACTAGACAACAATAAGAAAAAATAAAAATCAGTACAAATGGCCCCAGGGCGAACAAGTATGAGGGCAAACAGATACTAGGGTGAACGTGAATCAGGGCGAACAGACCTGGATTCAGGGATACTACGTTAGAGTTTTGTTATACATGAATACTTTTCAGCGGTAGTGGTAGGTGTACTGAAAGTGGATGGAGTCCTACAGATTGGTACAATGGTGATACAACATAGATGTGGGAAAATACCTTAACTTTTGCATAATGCATTAATGAGGATATTCTTACCCCAATAGTTCTGCATTTAGAATTAAATATTCTTGACTTTCTTTGTTCTTCCATCAACCTACGGCGCTCAATTGCAGCCGCTTCCTTGTAATCTACTGGAAGATCGAGTTTGTACATTTTGAAAACAAGTTAAGGATAAACACTGGAAGAAATCCGACAGCTTCACTGATTATCTCGTTGCTAAGTTTACACGGTTGTTATCCGGAAGTTGACTGCGTATCTACAAAACATATGAATACATGACTGATCATTTACAAAAACAATATGCATATAGATATGTCAATATGCAATAACTGATTAATATGTGATGATATATTTTATCGTTTTTTAATTACAATGAAATTTTCAACAAATTATTTCTGAGTTTTTTTTCACCGCCGATTAGTCTCGCACTAATCTCGGTAAAAACGAGAACAATGGGAAGCGACGTCTGTTGGCGCTAAAAATTTGCATTCATAATGTAAACCAAAATATTTACATTTTATTTGAACGTAGAAGTTAAAATCGCGATCTCTTCCAACTACCCACCTCACAACGTACAACAAATATCGCCTAGTTCAAAATGCCAGGTCACTTGAAATACATCGAGGTGGAAAACTTCAAATCATATCGTGGTAAACAAAAGATTGGACCCTTCAACAAATTTACTGCTGTCATTGGTCCAAATGGTTCAGGTAAATTATACTTCATTGATATATAAAAGGTAGCATCTACAAATCAAGTGTCTTAGTTGAAAAAAAGCATTATTTTTAAGTCATTCAAAGCACAGAATGTTTTGGGTTGGCAATATTTTGGTGCCAATCACGGGAGGTAATTGGAATTGATGAGGCTGAATGCGCCCAATCTAGACCACTTGAAATACATTTGGATGATGAGACCGTTTTCTAAAACCTTTGAATTGTTGACAGCTTTACAAGTACAGTCGATTCCACTTAATTGCATTGCTTAATAGCATAATTTGGTTAATTGCATAGCTTTCTCCTGCACAAAACCATTTCCCATTCATGTAATGTTTAATTGTCCGGTTATATGCATAGCTCTACAAGTGGCCTTTCGGTTTATTGCATAGAAAATTATTGCCGTCTAGATATGCTTAGTTAAAACTGACGAGATTTCTAACCGGAAATGGCAATTTGGTAAGTATAATTTTCTTGAATGCATTCTTATTTTCGTTATTATTTCATATTTACTTTTTTGTTATCTAAATAAAGTTTTAAAACAGTTTCTTTCGTGTTTATATTATGAATTTGATTTAAAAATAAACCTTGATGTCTGCACAGGTCAAGTTTCTCATGTTCTATTTTAAGCCTCGAGGTCATAAACATGTCAAATAGATATTGTTGTAAAAACACTGACCATTCTATCTCAAAGGGTGTTAAAAATTGATTGGATTTAAACAATTGTTCATAGATTACATTTTGGGTTAATTTTAAAAACAATAACTCCTGCTAATTATCGATCATAACTCTATTAATTGGACTTGGGGTGATCTGTATTAATGTTAAATATTATAGGGCATTTACAAATGGTTAAAGAATTTTATGCATCAATCATTTACTTTTAATGTTTTATGAAAAGAGCATTTACTTTTATTAGATTTTCTCACTTTCAACACTTGTTTCTTGCAAATAACCCGTACAGGGCCCCATTACTGCTTTGCAGATACGAAACTAACGAGGTGTTTCTTCACTGTCCAACTGCATATCAAAGGCAATTCATTACACATCTATTGTTAAAATAATTATAAACTGTGAAGTATTGTTTAAAAGTTTATTTTAATCAAAGCATAACAACGTACATTGTACATATGGGTCATAGAAACAAATCTATTTTTAGAACAGTTTATTTTCGTATCCCAGGTAAAGGAAAGTCGGAACGCAAATAAACTAAACTAAAACAAAATGTGTTTATAATCTTTATTTAAAGAAACAAAATAAAATAACACATATGACACTAGACAGATAATTTTTATTAGAATAAATCAACATTCATTGTTGTATATGGATTACAGATGTTCATCTTTCTTCATGGATTTCTTTTACTGATCTGTTCTATCGATGTTATTTGACTCTGTCATTTGGCATTTCGGATATAAGCATACTCCGCTTTATTGCATAATTTTGTCTGACAAATAGGCTATGCAAATAACCGGAATCTACTGTATCACAAATAATTGTTGGATTCAGCATCATATCACAATGATCAGTTATTACTGCGGTACCTCGAATGACCGAATAACACTGTTATTATCTGAATAACACTTTTAATGTAGGGCTTTCCATTGAAGCCGGTAGTCGGCTGAAATCCGCCGCTTACGGTGGCTTCAAGTGCCAGCTACTTCACTGACAAAAATTCAAAAAGAAAAAATTTCTTTTTCAAATGTTTACAGGCAGCCAAGAGACGTATATTGTCGCAAAGTCGCGGTCACGATAAACAAGGATGAAAAGTCGGTGTTTACCTTGGGCTAAATATAGTTCACAGGAATTCAGGTCACTGATTGGTTGTCTATTTAAAGTCAGAATGCATCGTTTCTTTTCAAAGATAACAAGAGAGACGTTCCGGTGGTCATTGAACGATAACAATAGAGACTTTCCGATGGTCATTAACTCATTGGCTTTTTTTATACGACCGCAAAAATTTTAATTTTTCGTCGTATATTGCTATCACGTTGTCGTCGTCGTCTTGCGTCGTCGTCGTCCGAATACTTTTAGTTTTCGCACTCTAACTTTAGTAAAAGTGAATAGAAATCGATGAAATTTTGACACACGGTTTATGACCACAAAAGGAAGGTTGGGATTGATTTTGGGAGTTTTGGTCCCAACATTTTAGGAATTAGGGGCCAAAAAGGGCCCAAATAAGCATTTTCTTGGTTTTCGCACTATAACTTTAGTTTAAGTGAATAGAAATATATGAAATTTTGACACAAGGTTTATGACCACAAAAGGAAGGTTGGGATTGATTTTGGGAGTTTTGGTTCCAACAGTTTAGGAATTAGGGGCCAAAAAAGGGCCCAAATAAGCATTATTCTTGGTTTTCGCACAATAACTTTAGTATAAGTAAATAGAAATCAGTGAAATTTAAACACAAGGTTTATGACCACAAAAGGAAGGTGGGATTGATTTTGGGAGTTGAGGTCACAACAGTTTAGGAATTAGGGGCCAAAAAGGGCCCAAATAAGCATTATTCTTGGTTTTCGCACCATAACTTAAGTATAAGTAAATAGAAATCTATGAAATTTAAACACAAAGTTTATGACCATTAAAGGAAGGTTGGGTTTGATTTTGGGAGTTTTGGTCCCAACAGTTTAGGAATAAGGGGCCCAAAGGGTCCAAAATTGAACTTTGTTTGATTTCATCAAAAATTGAATAATTGGGGTTCTTTGATATGCTAAATCTAACTGTGTATGTAGATTCTTAATTTTTGGTCCCGTTTTCAAATTGGTCTACATTAAGGTCCAAAGGGTCCAAAATTTAACTTAGTTTGATTTTAACAAAAATTGAATCCTTGGGGTTCTTTAATATGTTGAATCTAAAAATGTACTTAGATTTTTGATTATTGGCCCAGTTTTCAAGTTGGTCCAAATCGGGGTCCAAAATTAAACTTTGTTTGATTTCATCAAAAATTGAATAATTGGGGTTCTTTGATATGCCAAATCTAACTGTGTATGTAGATTCTTAATTTTTGGTTCCGTTTTCAAATTGGTCTACATTAAAGTCCAAAGGGTCCAAAATTAAACTAAATTTGATTTTAACAAAAATTGAATTCTTGGGCTTTTTTGATATGCTGAATCTAAACATGTACTTAGATTTTTGTTTATGGGCCCAGTTTTCAAGTTGGTTCAAATCAGGATCCAAAATTATTATATTAAGTATTGTGCAATAGCAAGAAATTTTGAATTGCACAGTATTCAGCAATAGCAAGAAATCTTCAATTGCACAGTATTGTGCAATAGCAAGAAATTTTCAATTGCTCAGTATTGCGCAATAGCAAGAAATCTTCAATTGCACAGTATTGCGCAATAGCCAGAAATATCTAATTGCACAATATTGTGCAATAGCAAGAAATTTTCAATTGATTGGAGTTATCTTTCTTTGTCCAGAATAGTAGTTGAGTCAACTTAAATCATTGTTTTATACAATATACAATGTATATTCACTTTTACTACCAACTGATAAATTAAAACAATCTTTACCATTCAGTGATAAAATGCACCTTTTGTTACATTTTAATATATTATGATGTATTTAAATGAGTAGTTATTGTTGCAAACTCCATTAGAAATTTGAATTGAGATCAGTTTTGGAAAAAGGGAAAGGGGGATGTGAACAAAAATGGGGGGGGGGGGGGGGGGTTAAATTTTTCTCATTTCAGATTTCATAAATAAAAAGAAAATTTCTTCAAGCATTTTTTTGAGAGGATTAATATTCAACAGCATAGTGAATTGCTCAAAGGCAAAAAAAAAAATTTAAGTTCATTAGACCACATTCATTCTGTGTCAGAAACCTATGCTGTGTCAACTATTTAATCACAATCCAAATTTAGAGCTGTATCCAGCTTGAATGTTGTGTCCATACTTGCCCCAACTGTTCAGGGTTCAACCTCTGCAGTCGTATAAAGCTGCCCCCTGCGGAGCATCTGGTTGGCTTTTAAAGCGTGAAGACAATCAAATAGGATGACAATCTTATGTTATGGAATAATATTAGTCAAATTGAAGAAAGTGTAGTAGATCATATTGTTCAAAATCTGGAAAACAGTATCTTTTGAAGTTCATTTTTCAAAGCGCACGTGGTGTTCAGAGAATCAAGATCAAAAACGAAAGTAGAATATTGTCGACTCGACCTCAAATAAATAACATTTCCAAATGATTTATGTATCCGACTTATTGAACAGTTTACAAAAAAAAAGACTCGACCTCAAATAAATAACATTTCCAAATGATTTATGTAACCGACTTATTGAACAGTTTACAAAAAAAAGAGAAAATCAGAGGATGTATCAATTTTCTGTCAATGCTTGAGAAATAATTGTATGATTTAAAAACGTGTAACAGTCTTTAGAGAGAAAAGGGGGGTCATTTCTTTACAAATGCATGTAGTTATGCAAAATAAATCGATCAAGATTTCTAACAAACCGGATGATTATTTAAATAAAACTCCTTTAAAAGTAAATGAATTTTAAGCATAAGGTAATGAAAATAAAAACCAACATAAAAAAAAATGAAATTTCTTTGAGTTTTTTTTTTTTTCTTTCTTTAATTTCATACATAAAAAATGGTCATTTGAAAGATTAAATTAGGTGCCAGGAGATTGCGAGAATCCAGGATTTTGCTCTATTTATGTCAGAGCTTCTGGGGGCCTTGAGCGGCCCAGACCCCCCCGTAAGGCACCAAGCTTACAGCTTGGTGGGCGTCTGGCTTTGCCGAACGCATGTTATAGCCGCCTACAATTTTAATTGAGCCTTCTACTTCAATTTCAATGGAAAGCCCTGGTAATGACCAAATATCACTTGAAATTTTAATATTAACACATGTTGGTGTCTTTTAAACATTGATTACTATTCTAGTATGACATCCTATTATCGTCAACCAGTATAATTACATTGGAAGAAAATATATAAGTGAATAATGCGATTAAAAAAAATCATTGAATTATATAATATTACTAATATTACCAAAATTTGGTAAAACGGAACAGCCAAAACAGTATTGTATCTACAGGGCTTTCACAGTTAACAAAATTACCGAATTTGTCCTATTAGAATCGAAGTAATTCATGGCAGCCGTAGATTTGTTCTCATTTAACCATGGGTTGGGCATATATATTCGTATTTTACCCCTTGCTAACGCTCGGGGAAATTTAATCAAATATTAATGCCCAACCCATGGTTAAATGAAAACAAATCTACAGCTGCCATGAATTATTTCTTAATAAATAATGTTTGAAAGACACCAACATGTGTTAATATTAAAATTTTAAGTGTTATTCGGTCATTAGGCCAAATAAAAATATATGTGTGGTTCCAGTACCCAATCGACCCTAGTACACCCTGACCCTGGAACTTTTTTTTCATTTCTGAAAAATAAATTTCAAACGATCTAATTTTGAGGATTGTGAATTAAAATAATATAAAATTCGTAGATTTCTGTCATTTGAATTTCCATAAGAAGTAACTGTTAATGGTAAAATGCAAGAATTCATAACAATTTGTTGTCAAAATGCAACAAAATCAATGAAAAACATAAATGACTGTCTTTATTTTGCAACCAAACACTTTTAAAATGGCTGACTTCCGGTATTGACGTGTGTAATACTGGAAACAATTTTGGTAAACATACAATTTTTTTCCGGATTTTTACAATCCTGAATAAAATTTAGAAAAAAATGAATAAAATTTGCCGATCTACCGACCCTATTTTTCAAAAGTATGTAACTTGAACCACACATATATTTTTATTTGGCCTTACAAGTATTATTCAGAGAATATCAGTGTTATTCAGTCAACTCATTCATGTTACCCGTTATTACTGTGATAATGACGATTAATGTAATAATTTAAGCATAATTTGTGACGTTAGAAATTTAAGCAAAAATGCTGGAACTAAGTAGCCATCTTTTTAAGAATGAATGTGATGATGAACTTAGCCTTTGATCAAAATGACAATATTCGTTATGTCATTATATGTCCTTTATACGTATTGCTAAAGAAAACCTTTTGACATTGTTAAAAGATCTTCGCACTTTATTTTAAAACAATAAATTAAAAAACTATTATCTTACAGCAAAACACTTAACTATTAAAGCAACATTTGAAAAATTTTGAAACTAAATTTTAAAAAAGAAGGGATAAAAAAAGACCTTCTAAACACACAAAAAAATAATTAAAAGAAATAGAAATAAAAGAAATAAAATACAAATAAATTATATCAGATTCAAACACACTTACTGTGGCTGCATCATGCTAACTTGCCAATTACTTCGTTAAATTAGCCCAAAGGCCCATTCTTCAGAATTGTTTCAGATACAGAATATATTCAATTAAGTTGAATCAAATGGTTAATTCTAGTTATGGATTTAATATCAGTGACCTTGAGCCATGTGGCATGAAGATTCTTTTAAACTCATGATCATGGTAACAAGCTTAAGGCTAACATGGTAAAAATAAATTTTCTGCACAAATAACTAAAATTACCTTGTAAAGTTACTGCATGTGAATGACATCAATTGAATTTTTTTTTAAATGCAATACCACTTATTACCTGTCTCTACATGTGAAAAAATAGAACCTGATTGTAAAGTTTTACTACTAAAACAATTGAAATATATGATGACATCAGGAATTGACACACATTTATGTACCTTAAACTTAAAGATAGACTTAATTAATTAGGCAGATGTGTGAACACTATTCACATTGATAATGCAAACTAATTGGATATGTTGACACTAATTGTGAACATTTTCACAATTCTTAGAACAAAACAAGAATAAACAAACGTACATGCATTTAACATGTTATCATTTTTTTGTAGCTGTTATATTCATTTTTTAAACATTTGTACATCTTTGTGATATGCATGAACTTCAGATTTCTGAAATTTTAACTTAATAAAATGTTTATTAAAATTTCTTTTTAGGAAAATCTAACTTGATGGACGCCATAAGTTTTGTCCTTGGAGAAAAGACATCAAACTTGCGTGTAAAAAGATTAAGTGTGAGTCTCAAATACATCACATTTAAAATGTTTTTAATTGAGAAAAATTTTACATGAGTACATTGAAGAACCATTGATGGCCTTCGGCTGTTGTCTTCTCTATGGTCAGGTTGTTGTCTCTTTGACACATTCCCCATTTCCATTCTCAATTTTACAGGTTATGAAACAAAGTACAGTATATATAATCGAATGACAGGAAAAGTGGGAACTTGATTTTTGTAATATTTTCCTCTTACAGTTTTCAATCATGATCACGACCCCAAAAATTTACAAAAAGGTTGAGCAGCTGCTAATTTTAATTGTTTGAGACATGTTTTCCTGACATATGATCAGGATGAATGTAAGAACTAAGTCATTTCTTCTGACAAATTTAGAAAAAAATGGTTTTTAATGTAGATAATTGGAACTTCACATAAAGTTTGGAAAGAGTCTGAGATTGCTCACCTTCTATTGGAAAGTTGTGAAATGTTTTTTCGAATTTTAATTTCCATTTATTGACATGTCCTATCTGAAGTATTGATACTCTGGTCCATTGTTCTACAACTTTGTTTAATGTTTATAGGATCTGATTCACGGAGCACCAATTGGCCAACCTGCTGCTAACAAAGCCACGGTAACAGCTGTCTATGTTAATGAAGAAACAGATGAAGATACTCACTTTACAAGAGTCATTCATGGTTCTTCATCAGACCATAAAATTAATGGAAAGGTAAAGAAAGAGTACATGTGAAAAATGTAGCTGTTGTCAGGGACTGTGCTAGCCTCCATAAAGCTTTCACCTACATCAGAATTTGTTGCTTCTGGACGCCAATCTTTGCTCCTTTATTATGTAATTAGTATGGCGTTCATTATCACTGAACTAGCATATATTTGTTTAGGGGCCAGCTGAAGGACGCCTCCGGGTGCGGGAATTTCTTGCTACATTGAAGACCTGTTGGTGACCTTCTGCTGTTGTTTTTTATTTGGTCGGGTTGTTGTCTCTTTGACACATTCCCCATTTCCATTCTCAATTTTATTTCATACTCATGATTTTAACTATTTGTACTATGCAAGCGATAAAGGCCAGTTTTATATGTATATCTTGGTAATGTTTACCTATGAAATACTTTGATTATCTCGTCATATAGTGATTTATTTTGACAAATATTGTCGTGAGATTCAACTTGTTTACATTTACCATGACACTGTTTTGTACTTTCACTTTGCGATCTCATATTATTTTTGTTTAAGTTAACATGTTATCAATGCAGATAAATTGAGTATTTATTATGTTTGTGCCTCCCTTTTCATTAACATTGTCTTTATTTATGATAGAACAGGGTTTTCATTGATCTCATTTAAGCATTATATATAATGCGTAAGGTTATGTAAATTACACCCAAGTAAGTTCATACGCCATATCGAGAAAGGAATTTACTGTCCGTTTAAAAATAGCATTATGTAGAAATGTCCTTTTAGTTTCATACGCTTTTAAACATGTAACACTCAGAAACGTGTCCTTCCCCCCAAACGTGTCCGATTCCCCCAAACATGTCTAGTTGAAAACTGCGCCAAAGCGTGTCATTTGTATAAACGCCAAAGCGTGTTCATTTCTCAACTAATCCCCAAAAGTGTCCAATCCCCAAAACGTGTCCATATCAAGCGTTATTTGGTTATTGCTATTTCGTTAACGTATACTAATTTTACCATTTCATTAAAAATATACATAAGCACGTTAGTACTTTTTCAAAACGGAAGAATTAAACTGGCTTAAAGTGGGGGCGTCATTTCGGCTATTTCGTTTGTAAATTGTAAGCAAACATGTTGAGTTAAACAGTACAGTTAACGGGTGAAAGTGTCCCTTTCTCTGCGCGTTAAAACTTTAATGTTCTCTCTAATTATGCATGAAATACTGACAACTGGACAATTCGCAATCAACAGTCTAAAGTTAATTTATTCAGTAGAAATGAAAAATACATTAAAACTTATATGTTTTCTCTAATTTGCATGAAATACTTGCAACTGGACAATATGCAGCCAGCAGTCTAGAGTTTATCTTAACAAAAGAACAGTAAAAACATTAAAACATGTATGTTAAAATGTAAAAAAAACCAAAAGAAACAGGTAGCCTATGTTCTCTCTAAATAGAACTGCAAAAAACATTAAAACTTGTATGTTCTCTCTAAATATGCATGACATACTTGCAACTGGACAATACGCGATCATCAGTTTAAAGTTTAGTTTAAAGTTAATGTGTACAGTACAACTGTAAAAACATTAAAACTTGCAAAACTATTGTGCGCTCTAAATATGCATAAAGTACTTGCAACTGGACAATACGTAATCAACATTCTAAAGTTTATTTATACACTACAAAATAAATTTGCATTTAAAACCGGCGTTGATCACATAACAGTAATATTCATAAAAAAAGAATCTATAAAACTTATGCATGAAATATTTGGCACTGGACGTTATGTTTCTTATCGTGTGTCTTTAGTGATGGTGGAAACCTAAAATTTATTAAAAACCAGGATAACAAGTTTATAATTTGATGGGCTTTTGAAATACACACAAACTATTGACAAAAGTAAAAAAAATACTGTTAAACCCCGCCGTGCAATATTCGGATAAATATAAAAGGCATCATCGGAGTTTATAATTACAAAATAATTATGAAAGTTAACGATTAATTCAACTCCAGAACTATGTGTATGTTCGCTGTAAACGAATATAAACTACTTGCAACTGGACAATAAACAACTGCAGTCAAAGTTACTTAATAATAACAGATTAGTTTTGTAATTATTATAATCATTAAAAACCTACATCGAACTAACTTAATCTGATAAATGACATCTTCATCACGTGTGTCTCCCATCATAGAATTGCCGTAAACGTTATCAGCGATTTTATTTAAGAGATACATGTAAAAGCGCTAAAAGACGTGTAACGTTTTGGCGTTAAATATTGGACACGATTTGGCGAATAACAATTATCGGACACGTTTGGGGGTTATGAAATCGGACACGTTTGGGAAATATTGTACATTTCGGACACGTTTAGGGAGAAAAGACACGTTTGGGGGGAAGGACATGTTTGGGAGTGTTACAAACATAATTCGAACAAGAAGGACAAAGTTAGGACAACTTAATAATGTTTCTTTATCTAAGAATAACGAAATCTGTTTGTCTTTCTAAACATTACTAGCCAAAAGACGTAAGAAACGTTGCTTTTGATTGGATGATTAGATGTTTACTCTTACATCATAGTTAGTGCCAAAAGACATAAATAGAAGCCTGTACATAAACATGACATTCTGAATCAATCTTTTGAGCTGTCAACTACAATTTACATTGACCACCCAATTTATTGTTTTATTTGCTGAAAGATAAATGTGTATCATTATGATGTTTATTATATTGAAAGAAGAAGTCAAAATACTGAAATAAATACTATTGTTATGTATTACAATTCTTAGTGTTTCTTCACACTGCTGTTGAGTTAAACAATGATTCCACTACTCCTAAACGACTGAATGAGTTTAACAGTGTATGAAGATCCTAGGTTTGTTACAAAGTCTCCTGACTTGGAGCAGGCACATATAGAATGGGGTGGGCTTAAATTCATTTTGTTTACAAATTCTGAAGTGCATCCTTTAAATAAAATGAATAAAAAAAGGAAAATGTCACCACACATTATTTCATAATTATATTCACTCAAATTCTTTAATCTCTTTTTTTTTTACCGTGTTAACTGTAAAAATATTTGTTTGTAAAAAAAATACCCCCTTCTTATTACAGACAGTATCTGCTACTGAATATAATACACAACTTGAGAAGATAGGAGTGATAGTGAAATCCAAGAACTTCTTAGTGTTCCAAGGTACTGTTGAAAGTATTGCTATGAAGAATGCTAAAGAAAGAACTCAGATGTTTGAAGAAATTAGCAGGTAACATTATTTCTATGGAAAATTTGTGTTTTAACTTTATTTACAAATGTAATTTGCACCATCAGCATTAAACCCTAAACTTACCATCCAAACCAGTCTGAATGACAGGCAAGTAAAATTATCCTGAAAAGATTCCTCTCAAGCTGTACAAATTTAAAGAATAATTTTAAATGACAGGTTTTATTATGAAATTATGCTTTCTATATCATTTAATTATTTACGGAGGGTGAACTTATTGGAAGTTCTTGCAAAAAAAATAGACCTTTTTTGCAAGCTGAAGAGTTCAGAATTATTATTTGACACACAATGTTGATTTGTCATCCAAAATTTGTACGTGTTCATGGAAATTATTTAGTCCGTTGTTTTTGCCTTTTTGTCATGTTTTCACTTTTAGAGAGGGATTAAACTAGTAATTAAAATTCTGCAAGGAACATACAATAAATTAAATATTTTGAAATTAAAGAAAGGGAATATTATTTTGATTGTATCTTTATTTAAATCTTTATTATTACCAGGTCTGGTGAGCTGAAAGAAGAGTATGATAAGGCCAAGGCAGAAATGTTAAAAGCTGAAGAGGATACTCAGTTTACTTATCACAAAAAGAAGGGTATTGCTGCTGAAAGGAAAGAAGCCAAAATGGAAAAAGATGAAGCTGAAAGATTCCAAAAGTTACAAGAACAAATGGTTAGTTTTGAAACAGGCATTTTATTACAAAAAATATACTAGAACTAGATGGCCACCTTTAAAGCAATATTCTTCAAAAACTTTTGATTTTACATTTGGTTTCAGAAGAATGGAGTTATATACACATACAGAAACATTAGGAATTACAACATGTTTTTATTTTGATGGTTTTGACGCAAGATTCAAGAGGTGTGCCACTTTGTAACCATTTGAAAAGTTTGGTTTACAGAACTTGACACTATGTCATAAGGTTGTTTAAGATTGATTATTTGGAAATAAATCTTCTGGAGTTATTCCAGACTACACGAAATACGTCGGACAAATCCGGTCAATAATGGATTGGTCTGGTAAAATTTTGTTGAATTCCTGTCCGAATGTCCGGTGTTTTTTTTCATGGATTTTTCTAACATTCTAGCAAAATTGCCAAACGATCTCAAATTCATTTTCATCTTTATTATTCATCACAGCGATGTTTATTTTGTTCAACCGCTAGCTTTATGCCGAACATCGCCAACCAGTAATGTGTAAATCCGGGTAAAAACATATCTGACTGTCAAAAACAACAATGGATGCCATCATTTGCACAACCGGAAATGTAAATAAAACTGGATCAGATTCTGGGAACGGATAAGGATAATTCCGGGTTTGCCGATTAAATACAATAAATGAATAAAAATCCAAGCAGATCACAAAATTTAGCTATGAAATATAAACACTAGAATTGAAAACCAAAAGTAATTGACAAGTACCTCCTAAATGTAGAAGTTTTTATATAAGATATTCATGGAATAAATTGAAAAGTACCACCTAGAAACGTGGAAAGTACCAGTCAATATGAAAGATAATGAAACCCCTGAAACATTTTCAAAACCAGTCAATATGAAAGATAATGAAACCCCTGAAACATTTTCAAAATCCAATAAACATGATAAAATGGGACATTACTCTTCACTGAAATGCATTCAAGCAATTGTGCACATCTTTCATAACAATATACCCTCTTGTTACATCATTTTGTTTTAATTTGTGCATTTTGAGGAGGAGTAGGGCACAACAAAGTCATATGTTTGTTGTTTTTTGTCGGATAATATACAATTAGATGTAAAAAAAATTGGTCTGGTAAAATTTCATTCGGTCTGGTAAAGCTAGGATGCTTACCAGACCGAATGTCCTGTAAAAATAAAATTCATTCGTGTAGTCTGTTATTCCCCATAGTTACCTTAACATACATTTTTTTAATGGTTTATGACTGATATAAAGTACCTGAGATATATGTCATGAACCATTAGAATACAGGTAATGTTAGATTTTCACTGTTATAGTCTTTATTGTTACAGAGTAATGGCCCTTAAGTACTTAAAAATAAGGTTTTACTTTTTATTTCCCAATGTCAACTTTAAGTATCACATGATACACTCTTTTTTAACTTGCACTTTGTCCTTGGTTATATTAAAAGGGTCAAGTTTTATTTTGACAGTAAACTTTACAGTTAAAGAATTGTTCTGCTGTCATTGGTATCTGTTATAGTTTGTACATCTAATTCAAGGTAATGTAAGTAAAATGTTTGGGGCTGTGTAAGCTTTCAGAGACATTTCTTAATTGTTCAGCTGACCTATTTTTACAACGCTTTATACAGTGTAGTTATTGATGTCTTACTTGATATATAATTTTGTACTACAGGATGATAAGCAGTTAGAACTTCAGCTGTTTAAATTGTTTTACAATGAAAGAGACATCGATGAGTTGGCTGATGAAATTAATAGGAAAAATACTTTGTTAGAAAAAGAAACAAGGAGAAGAGATAAAATTGATGATGAAATTAAGGAGAAGAAGAAGGAACAAGGCAGAATGAGTAGAGATCTGACCAAAGTGGAACAGTCTATAAGAGAATCAGTAAGTTTATGTTGTTTTACTTTCAAAGTCATACATTCATTAGTTCGTGAATAGAATAAAGTCATTTATATTTTAAAATTTTACAATGTTTGTTTACAAGGAACATTTTTGTCAAACTTTTCTGGCCTTCTATTCAAAGGAATGATTATATTTGGTCTGCTGCTTGATAATGTAGAATGTAAGTAATCTTGTGAGAATTGAGATATGGGTAGGAAATTAAAATTAACATTGAAATAGAACTTGTTCGTCCCAGCTTTATAGTGATGCATTGAATTTAATACTTCAAGGAGGCCGAAAATGTAGATTTCTGCAAAATTTGACTAAATTTTATGGATTTCAATCAAATTTTATAGCAATAGGTATAGGAAAAATGAAGCACAGTAGTCAACAAACAAAATACACACCTATTTATTATCTGTGAACAATTTTATTTTGTAGGAAGTTGAGCTGAATAAGAAACGTCCTTTATACATAAAAGCAAAAGAAAAGACTTCCCACATGATAAAAAAAGTTGAAGCAGACAAGTAAATTTTACAGTTTATATATTCGTTATTGATATTTATGACAATTATGCTCATATTTTTCATATGTTACCTTTATTGAATGACTGTGACTTAATTCCTCAAAGACATCATGAAAAAACTTGTTGCCCTGAGTTTATCAGGTGATTTAGTATAACAGTTGATCATGATGTTAGAGAAACCATATACCATTATGACAAAAGTTTTAGAAATGTCTTTATTGTTGAGAAAATTGCAACTGTGTAGGTTAAACAAAAATTAATAACTCATATTTTCATTAAATCAGTATTTGTATGTAGCATTTTCTGAAATAATTTAACTTGCTTTTTTGCCCTTTTTTTCCCCAGCAATAACATTTGATAAATGCATGCAACAATTACTGAATATGCCTTTACAGTGTTAAGTGATTCAGAATTTTTACTATTCCATGTTAGCCAAGTTTGTAAGTTTCAAAGTTTATTGATAACTATATATTGGTTCTCGCCCATTTGACTTGCTATAATACAGTTACATTAATTGTTAATGACTAAGATTTTGTTTTTCAGAAAATCCCTGAAACAAGCAAAGAAAACTCATGATAATCATGAAATGGAGGTCAGTTATATTTATTTAATTCTTGTATACTTACAGTAACCATAAATGACCTTTTTGTAATTTATCAAATATGGAGAAAAATTGTATGGGTGTATAAAACATAGATATACTCAAAGACTTAAGTCCTAACAAGATAACTATCTATCTTTCCTTAAAGCAGTTGCAAATATTTTTGTAATTTTATTTTAATTATATTATTAGTCTGTTTATGCCTACGATAGTAGAGGGGCATTATGTTTTCTGGTCTGTATGTCAGTTCCTCTGTCTGTTCGTTCGTCCGTACGTCCGTTCGTCCTGCTTCAGGTTAAATTTTTGGTCAAGGTAGTGTTTGATGAAGTTGAAGTCCAATCAACTTGAAACTTAGTACACATGTTCCTTATGATATGATCTTTCTAATTTTAATGCCAAATAAGAGTTTTGACCCGAATTTTTACAGTCGATTGAACATAGAAAATGATAGTGTGAGTGGGGCATCCGTGTACTGGGGACACATTCTTGTTTCATACAAAATACAAATATAAAAGTATTGACAACAACAACAAAAAATAAACCAACCAAATGGAGGACTATGAAATATTTTTTTCTGTTTTGCTGCTTTTTATGCAACATGTTTGAGTTAAAGAAAAGTCTGTTCTTTTCACAGTTAGTATTTCATTTAGATTGACATGTGTTAGTGTGAAATCTAACGAAGCATGCTTTTCTAGAACAAAGTGAGGTTTATTCCTTTGACATAGATTGTTCATAATATGTAATGTTTGCAATTGGAAATGAGTTGATTAAATTGTTTTATAATTATCTAGTTCATTACCATAAAAATATTGTTTTCTGTACTTTTTTTTTAATGGTTGCAAATGAAAGGATGAACATAAGCATGATGACTTTACATGTTTTAGAAATTATTTTTATATGACTAAGAAAAATCTCAGTTTTTCCCATACATATCTATTGTGCTGGTACTTAATTGGTTTGTTAAATACATGCAGATAAGAGAACTGGAAAAAGAATTGGAAGAAGTTGACAAAAAAAGGCAGGAGTTTGAAGAAAGAATAGAAGAAGAGTCTCAGTCCCAAGGAAGAGATTTAAATCTAGAAGAATCTCAGGTATGATAAAACGTATTGATCATCTTGTGATCCTTTTCTATATGTTTTGTAATCACTCTAGTCTGCGGGATACAAAGACACACTGTGAAATAATAAATAAGCAAGGAACTATGCATACATTTAATTCACATCAAAAAGATATGGGAAACATACATCAGACCATATCAACAGCCCAATCTTCTGAGAAAATAGTGTTGATAGTATTCATAATATGTCAAGTTATAAGGCCATTTAAAAGTAAGGGTATTTTTTTTTAAGGTGGTACATAAGACTTAAGGGAGACAACTATTGAAATTGGTTGAATGTTTTAATCACATTCCACAAATATTTATCTTCTCAATGACCATAATAAGTGTTTGTCAAACTGCTATTTATCCAATGAAATTTTCCCCTAATAAAAGTTTTTGAAATTTGTATACTTTTATCAAAGGGTAAAAATTTTATGAAAAGTTAATGAGCCAAATTAATTTTAGTCAAGGTGTTTGGTACCACCTTAATCATACTAGAAATGTATCAACTCTTTAAATGTTACAAGTTAAGCATTGCAACAATTTTTCTTAAAAGATGAGATCAGTACAATTTATTTCAAAACTATTCTTTCATTATGGCAATGTTAAACTCTTAAATTTGTTAGGTACAAGAATATCATAGATTGAAGGAAGAGGCTGGAAAGAGGGCTGCTAGATATATGCAGGAAATGGACACTATCAGTCGAGAACAAAAATCTGACCAGGACAGATATGATAATGAAATGAGGAAGAAAAATGAAATGGGTGCTAAAATCAAACAGAAAGAAAGTGAAATGGAAGAAAATAGAAAAAGAGTGGAAAAGTTAAATGAATATATAAGGTGAACTTTGAGATTGGATAACAAAAATGTGATTAGGACAATTAGGAAGAAACATGAGATATGGACTAAAGTGAAAGATACAATGTCAAAACAAATACTTTTGATTAAAATTGAAGTATTTTTATAATATCTCCAGAAAAGAAAATTTTGCATGCATTTCATAAAAATGCAAGCACACAAAATTTTGGTTATGGCATAACTAATTCAAGCATTAAAGATTGTTGATGCCTGCATTTTTTGTCAGATCCTCTTCAAATTTTGATGATCATTTCCATTCATAATTACTGCTCCTAGATATTTTATTTCTTGGAAGTTCTAAAGACTATTCATCTTAAGCAACAGTTCATTTATCAAAAGTAGAAATCTAAATTAAAGACTTTATAATTTGTTTCATTCAGAACAAGTAATCAGACAGTAGCTGAACAAAAAAAGATAGAAGAAGAACTTACAGCTCAAGTAGAACAAGCTAACTCAAGAATATCAGAGATTAACGTAGATCTAGAATCTATCATGGATCAATTAGGGGAGGCCAAAGTTGACAAACATGAAAGTGCTAGAGCTATGAAGAAAAAAGAACTATTAGATAACCTGAAAGGTTTATTTAGTGGTGTTGTAAGTTATATTGTGGAGTTGTTGGTTAACTTTGAGAAAAAAATAATTGGACCTTAATACTTTTGTGTTTGTGTTAAAAGACTATTATAATTTAGTATCAGTCACCAAAACCATGTGTCTAGTTCAAGAATATTCTTTTAAAAGCTTTTATTTTGTCAATTTAATACCATTCCATCAACTCATATCTCTGAACTAGTTCTAAAATTCTATTTTACACTTGGTTGATCTTTTGTACGCACACTGTATTACATAATAGCCAAACATCTAAAATTTGATACTAACAACAGCATGGTAGACTGATAGACCAGTGTGAACCCAGTCATAAAAGGTACCAGATTGCTATCACTAAAGTTTTGGGTAAATACATGGATGCCATTGTGTGTGATACAGAGAAGACAGCAAAAGATTGTATCCAGTACATGAAGGAACAAAGAATTGATCCTGAGACATTCTTACCTCTTGACTATCTTGATGTACGATCTGTTAATGAAAAACTAAGGTAATTGATCCTGAGACATTCTTACCTCTTGACTATCTTGATGTACGATCTGTTAATGAAAAACTAAGGTAAATAATCTAAGATAACTATTGAAGATAGTTGCTTCAGGTTTTAAACTAAATTTTATATGTTTATAAAAATATTTTTTTACACTGGAGAACTTCAATATTTTATATTCATAAACACATAGTAGTGATTCTATCATGCCATGATCTTTGCTTGTGTTAACATTGTTAGGCATTATATTTGTTAAATGTTAATATATAATATATATATATATATAATGCCTAGCCAGGTTAAATGTGCATGAAGCATGGCTAAAAGAATTATTTCTATTCTTAAAAGAAAAATAATAACTTATTTATTTATTTATTTTAACTTAATAAGTCAGGAATGTGACAGTTCTTGTCCATTCGTTTTTGATGCGTTTTGTTATTTGATTTTGCCATGTGATTATGGACTTTCCGAATTGATTTTCCTCTAAGTTCAGTATTTTTGTGATTTTACTTTTTATCAATATAAGACACACAGCAACAATTTTGTTTTCAAAAAGGAAAAAAAAATGTAAAAAAAAAACAATCTGTGACACCGATTAAGAACATGGTTTTGTTTACAAAGCAAAAAAAAACCCATTGTTTTAGAATTTAAAATGTTTGATTTCTTTTTGTTATATCAGTCCACCATGTCCACTGCAAAACACAGATTCCAAAGACAATCAAAAATATTAAAGAATATGGATATGAATTTATTTAGAAACACATTTCAAGTGAAATAGAGAATCCATCTGATTAAAAATGTAATTTACTAAAACTTATACTCTTCTACAGAGAAATTCAACAAGTTAATTCAAAATTATAAACTAAGAAAGTTGTATGAAAGTCCTTGTATGCAGTATGTTACGAACTGAAAAATTAACAGCTTCATACTTTTGCAGAGAAATTCGAGAACCAAAGAATGTGAAGTTAGTGGTAGATGTTATAAGATACAATCCCCCCTCCATTAAAAAGGCTTTACTGTTTGCTTGTGGTAATGCTTTAGTATGTGAAACAGTGGAAGATGCTAGACATGTGGCTTTTGGTACTCATGAGAGACACAAGGTATATATAGCAAAATGATGAATTAGGAGAGAGAGAAAAAATTACATATAACGGAAAGCTAATTATTGCATATAGGAATATATTTCAACCTAAATATGTACGTGTATATGAGAATGTAAAGAAATTATCCTGTTCATTAATATTCAGAATTTCTTGAGATTTGAAAAAAATATATCATACAAATATTATGCAGTCCCATTTAATGGGCATAAGAATTGCATATTTACATTTTTCTCACACAAATAATATTACTCCCTTTTTCAGGAGCTTTTGAAAAAGCATGAAAATTGTGAAAGGTGCTGAAATCTCACTTATTTGTTTATTTTTATTGATTAATTCTATTTTTAAAGTATTTAAATGGAATATAAAATATGTTTAATTTATAGCTTGTATTTTAATGAATAATATGAAGATGTTTAATTTACATCATTTTCCTTCACAAGATTGTTTATCCAATATCTATTTATCTGATTTCACATGAACTTTAGTAAAGATGTATGATATCCCAATCTATTTTTCAGACTGTTGCTTTAGATGGTACCTTATTCCAGAAATCTGGTGTAATCTCAGGTGGTGCTAGGTAGGTCTTATCATTTGTTATAACTATAGAAATTTATCTTAACTTTTGTGAATGGTTCTACTCTCTTTGATTCGTTTAAGTTGTTTCATTTTTACCAAAAACAAAAAAATTATACAGAAAATGGTAATTGCTTTTATTTATTTTTGTGGTTGGTATCTCATAATACAATATGGAAGTACAACACAAATGCTGCTTATCTCCAAGAGCTGTAATTTGTGGAAGCATGTCATCATGAAAGAACTAGATCATTATACACTTTAGTACAAAAAATAACATAAATATCTACAGACATACTGTACTAAAAGAACAGACATCTGTTACATTTTAGAAGGGCAAAATGATGGACAGTGGTAACACTTAATGTTCAGGCCACTGAGTGGCAGGGATATTAAAACAAAAACTATCACAAAAGGTTATTTGTTGATTGTTCTCAATCAGTTTTAAAAGTAACTATTTATAATGAAAAATATATTATATAATAGTTAAAGATGGACAAAAAATTGATGCTGTTTATCAAACTTCTTTTATTTTTTGTAAACGAACATAAATAGCCAACATTATAATATTTTGTCCCAAGATAATAGCAATGATAAGATTATTGTCCATTGCAGTGATTTGAAGGCGAAAGCAAGAAGATGGGATGAGAAACAGTTAGGGCAGCTAAAAATAAGAAAAGAAAAAATAACTGATGAATTAAAAGAACACTTGAAAATGAAGAGGAAGGAATCAGAACTTAGCACATATAGATCTCAGATTAAAGGCTTAGAAACACGTCTAAAATACTCAATTACTGACAGAGATAACACAGTATGTATGCTTTATCTGTCAATAAAAGTATTTTGTAAATTAGTTTCATAGATCCTTGGTGGTTTTAGTTTGTCCTCACACAATTTGATAGTTACTGGCTACTTAAACTGAAAAAAGAATACGTTCACCAAAACCTTTACCTGTCAACTGTTTCCCCAACAGAAAAATATTATTGCAACAAGAAATTCAATTACAATATAATCTTTATAGTTCATTTAGAAGTGAAACGGTTCAAATCAAACGGTTACCTCAGCACTAATCATATATTCAGTACAATTACTGTTTTACATATTTTTACTATGACTGCTTTACACTGTGAAAAGCATTATTTTCTATAATCTTTAACTTTTAATGTTTTACATAGTTTGCATGTTAAAGTATTTGCTATTTTAAGTTAATATTTGCTTTAGATTATCAAAATTACAATAAGGCAAGACATATGTCAGTGTCAACAGTTTATTTATAATAAAGATTTTTTTTGTTTTCTTCAGATGAACAAGAATGTATCATCAATAGAAAGAGATGTAGGCCAGTATAATGAAATGTTAAAACAGTTTGCTGTAAGTTGACATAAACAAAATGAAAAAGAATCAATATGGTTTATTAATTCAAGGTTAAAAATCACTTCATGAACTTTAGAAAAGGAACATCACCTTGTTGCTGTAATGTATCTTAAAGTTGTAGTGAGGTCTATAACATGTTAAAATAAAAGTCAAATCGTAATGCATATTCAGTGTATCCCTTGCAATGGTGGAAGTTTCTACTCATTATTATAGATTATTTTTAATTTGTTTCTGTTGAAGAAAACTTGAAGGGTAATATAAACAAATTTAATTCTTTAACAGGCTAAAAAATCTAACAAAAACTATCATAGTAAGCCTGACAAACTGTTGACCAGTTTATTGTCGAGTCTGCAACTTTTGTTGCAGAAAGCTCGACATAGGGATAGTGATCCGGCTACCACGGTGGCGGCAAACTTCTTAAAAGCTTTATATTTTACAAGGTGGAAGACCTGGATGCTTCATACTTTGTAAATAGATGCCTCATGTTATGAAGTTTCTGTCAGTCACATGTCCAATGTCCTTGACCTCATTTTCATAGTTCAGTGACTACTTGAAAAAAAAGTTAAGATTTTTTGTATTGTTAAATTCTCTCTCATTATAAGTAATAGGATAACTATATTTGGTATGTGCGTACCTTGCAAGGTCCTTATGCCTGTCAGACAGTTTTTACTTGACCTCGACCTCATTTCATGGATCAGTGAACAAGGTTAAGTTTTAGTGGTCAAGTCCATATCTCAGAAACTATAACTTATAAGCAATAGGTCTAGTATATTCAGTGTATGGAAGGACTGTAAGGTGTACATGTCACACTGACAGGTGTCATCTGACCTTGACCTCATTTTCATGGTTCAGTGGTTACAGTTAAGTTTTTGTGTTTTGGTCTGTTTTTCTTAATACTATATGCAATAGGTCTACTATATTTGGTGTATGGAATGATTATAAGGTGTACATGTCTATCTGACAGGTGTCATTTGACCTTGACCTCATTTTCATAGTTCAGTAGTCAAAGTTAAGTTTTAAAGTTTTGGTCTTTTTTTCTAATACTAGTTGCAATAGGTCAACTATATTTGGTGTATGGAAATATTTTATGATCTATATGTCTGTCAGGCAGGTTTTATTTGACCTTGACCTCATTTTCACGGTTCATTTATAAGTGTAAAGTATTTGTGTTTTGGTCTGTTTTCTTAATTTATAAGCAATAGGTCAACTATATTTGTTGTATGGAAGAATTGTTAGCTGTACATGTTTGCCTGGCATGGTTCATCCAACCTTGGCCTCATTTTCATGTTTCATCCAACCTTGGCCTCATTTTCATGGTTCATTGATCAGTGTTTTAAGTTTTCTTGGTTAATGTTGAGTTTATGTGACAGTTGTAATAAAGCTTTGTATTTAGGACTATCAACAAAATATCAATGATTAGTAAAGAAGGCGAGACATTTCAGTGTGTGCACTCTTGTTACAATATTTATATATATATATATATATATATGTGTATATATTTCAGCCAAGAATGGCAGAACTGGAAAGAAAAATGAAAGAACGAGGGGATGCTATGAAAATTATAAAAGATAAAATGAACAGAGTGGAAGATGAAGTATTTTCTGAATTTTGTTCTCAAATTGGAGTTGAAAACATACGGTGAGTGGTAGTTAAACTACTCTCTGTATA
The DNA here is from genome assembly GCF_965363235.1 of Mytilus galloprovincialis. Classification (NCBI taxonomy): domain Eukaryota; kingdom Metazoa; phylum Mollusca; class Bivalvia; order Mytilida; family Mytilidae; genus Mytilus; species Mytilus galloprovincialis. The sequence continues at coordinate 105,095,398 of NC_134838.1, forward strand.
ACATGTATTTAAGAAAATGTAAGACTTTCAATCATCAGTTCGTTATGCCCCACCTAGGGCATAATAATCCTTCGTCCATCTGTTTGTCAATCTGTCCTGCTTCAGATTGAAGATTTGGGTAAGGTAGTTTTTGATGAAGTTGATGTCTAAACAACTTAAAACTTAGTACACATGTTCCCTATGGTATAATCTTTCTAATTTTAATGCCAAGTGAGAGTTTTGACCCTAATTTCAATTTTCAAGGTCCACTGAACGTAGAAAATGATAGTGTGAGTGGGCATCCGTGTACTGTGGACACGTTCTTGTTTCTGTTATTGAATACATTTAGTGCATTAAAGATTTTCATACATCAAGGGGGCTCAGAGAATAAACTGTCCTCTATATCTAGTTTTCACAAATCCTCCCATCTAGGGGCTAGTACCAGTTTCTGACGTTTAGAATTATCCATAACAATATGAAACACTTATTCTGATAATTCTGTTTAATTTGATATGAACACTCTATCCTCAACATAAACAGTATCTGCATGCTTGTGGAATTGTATTATTTGAGACCTGCAAAATCAGTTTATTTTTGGTTTGTATGAATATTTTTTTATATATCAGACAATATGAAGAAAGAGAATTACAGATACAGCAAGAAAGGGCAAAGAAAAGACTGGAATTTGAAAACCAGAAGTTCAGACTTCAAAATCAAATAGAATTCGAAAGATCAAGAGATACAATAGGTATTATATTTACATAATTATTCAACTTATTAAAAATATGATGATACCAATAAAAGAAAAACTAGATGCTACTCATTAGAGAATGCTTATGGGTTATTGAAAGCAAGCTCAAAGTGGGAATCTGCTAAAGGCTATTCAAGAAAAAAAATTAGGGGAAGGGGCTAAGAAAAACTTTATACTACACCACCTTAATTTTATTTCCATTTGGAACTCAATTGTATTAGCCTCAAAATCCTGCCCACAGAAAAAAACATATATCATGTGGAGCAAAAAACTTTTAATATATTTTTCCATTAATAGCACTGATACACAATTAAGGCCTTCTTATGACAGATATTAAGGGCGCAGGACATTTGAGCGAAAAAATTAAAACTACTAGGGGACATGTGAGCACCAACATTAGAGCCCATTTAAGCACCGGATTAATCCGCTCACCTGTATTTTCGATAGCCCATTTTAGCGAATATTTACCTGGTTGAATAATGCTCACCTTACTATATATACCATAAACAGTAATTTACATTGGTTTAATGTTTAAGTTGTTTATATATTCATCATGGAAATTCCAGGCTAGAACAGACTTTTAACATTTGATTCAACCTTCAAGACTTTCAGTGCTGTATTTTAATTGAAAAGTTATATATTGTTTTATGTTGTGCTGTCTTGAGTCTATTAGTGCTGTATTTTAATGGACATGTTTTATATTGTTTTATATTGTGCTGTCTTGAGTCTATTAAACATTTTTTAATTTATTATATATTATTTATTTACTATAAAGGGTTAAAAATATTTAGCTAAAATGGGCTTTGACAATTTTAATTTTCGCTAAAATGGGTTAAAATTCTGGCGCTCAAATGGGTTCTACTTTGGCGCTCAAACATGCTATTTCTTCGCTCAAATGTCCTCCGCTGAGATATTACAACATTAATGACAAACATATACAATGTAATTGTAGAAGAGTATCCTTTAATTTTTGTTTATGAAAAATATGTAACTTGAAAAAAGTATATAAGACTTGTAATTGGAGAAAATCATCCAGTTTCAAACTTGTCAAACTATTGTCTGTCCATTATGTAAAAGAAATGAATAATTTAGGAAAATATTTTTATATCTTGCTGAAAAGATCTGTAATTGTCGACTGAATTGTATATTCTCAGCCGTTGGCTGGCCACTGATGCTATTGTGTTGTGTATATTTTTTTTATCCATATATTTAACAAGCTGTATTTTTTACGAATATTACGAATTAAATTATTATTATTGTATATAGCTTTATATTTCCCTTAAAGAATTGCTTATGTACTAGAAATGTTTTAGTGAAGATATTGATTATTATATGAATTTTTCAGTGAATGTGAAAAAATGGGAAAAGGCTGTACAAAATGATGAAAAAGAATTAGATAAAGTAAAAAATGATGAATCACGCCACATGAAGGTTTGTTTTGTTTTATCCATAAAAGTTTACAAAATAAGAATAATATAACACATTGTGTTTTGATTATTAATTTTTATACGACCGCCAAAAAAATTTGCGTCGTATAATGCTATCATGTCGTCTGCGTCGTTATCGTCGTCGTCTGAAGACACATATAGTTTCCGGACAATAACTTTAGTTTAAGTGAATGGATCTTTATAAAATTTACCAGAAGGTTCATTACTACTAAAGAAAGGTTGGGATTGACTTTGGGGGTTATGGTCCCAATAGTTTTGGAATTGAGGGCCAAAGAGTGGGCCCAAAATAAGCATTTTTGTAGTTTTCAAACAATAACTTGTGTTTAAGTGTATGAATCTCTGAAATTATACCACAAGTTTCCATACCATGAAGGGATAGTTAGTATTGGTTTTGGGAGTTATGGTCCCAATAGTTAGGAAAAAGGGGGCCAAAAATAAGCATTTTTGTAGTTTTCAAACAATACCTTGTGTTTACGTGTATGAATCTCTCTGAAATTATACCACAAGTTTCCATATCATGAAGGGATAGTTAGTACTGATTTTAAGGGTTATGGTCCCAATAGTTTAAGAATAAGGGGCCAAAAAGGGGGTCCAAAATAAGCATTTTTGTAGTTTTCTAACAATAACTTGTGTTTAAGTGTATGAATCTCTCTGAAATTATACCACAAGTTTCCATACAATGAAGGGATAGTTAGTACTTACTTTGGGGGGTTATGGCTTAAAATGTTTTGGAATTAGGGGCAAAAAAGGGGGAAACTAGGTTTTTCTGGATAATTAAGACAATTTAAAAGCAGTGTAAGGGAGGTAATTCAAAAACATTTAACATACAATGTTGGGTATGTTCAAATTTACCTCCTTTACACTACTTGTAAATTATGCCTAAAGAAATGTCAGGTGTTGGACTAATTACCAAAAAAATGAGGGGGGTGGGGGGTGGTAGTTATCAAATTTTGTGGGATTTTTTTTCCTTCAAATTTCAAAGAAATCTTAAATTGCACAAATAGATTTGTAAGATCTTGAAATTTGTTTTTGTGTATTAAACCCAGATTATGTCAAAAATGTGATTACAATCCAAATTCAGAGCTGTATCAAGCTAGTAGATTACCTTAGCCGTATTTGGGACAACCTTTTGGAATTTTGGGTCCTGGATGCTCTTCAACTTTGTATTTGTTTGGCTTTTTAACTGTTTTGATCTGAGCGTCACTGATGAGTCTTATGTAGACGAAACGCGCGTCTGGCGTATTTAATTATAATCCTGGTATTTTTGATAACTATTTACACCACTGGGTCAATGCCACTGCTGGTGGACGTTTCGTCTCCGAGGGTATCACCAGCTCAGTAGTTAGCACTTCGGTGTTGACAAGAATATCAATTAAATGGTCATTTTTATAAATTTCCTGTTTACAAAACTTTGAATTTTTCGAAAAAACTAAGGATTTTCTTACCCCCAGGAGTAGATTACCTTAGCCGTATTTGGCACAACTTTTTGGAATTTTGGGTTCTCAATGCTCTTCAACTTTGTATTTGTTTGGCTTTTTAACTGTTTTGATCTGAGCTTCACTGATGAGTCTTATGTAGACAAAACGCACGTCTGGCGTATTAAATTACAATCCTGGTACCTTTGATAACTATTGAATGTTGCCATACTTGCCCCAACTGTTCAGAGTTCGTATAAAGATGGCCTGGCGGAGCACCAGGTTGTATTTAAACAGAAAGTTCATTTGGAAATTCCTGAATTTAATAAAAAAATTAGTAAGATTGTATAAAGTGAACAAAAGCATATTGGAGAAAACTTTCACTTTCACTGTTTGAAAAAAGCAAAATCACAAAAATACTGAACTTAGAGGAAAATCAATTCAGAAAGTCCATAATCACATTCATTGTTACCGGGATGAAATCTACATTGCATATGTTTTGTAACTCTAGTTGATATACCCTCTATTGCTCTCATATATGTAATGAAGCTCTAGTTAAACATTATATTGCTTAATATTGTAGATCATAGAAGAAGAAATGAGTAATCAAGAAAGATTCAAGTCACAGAAACTTACTCTTAAGTCACAAGTTGATGATTTTGAATCAGAAGTAAATGAAATTAAGAAACGACTGTCATCTCAACAGAAAGAGGTATCAGCTGCACAGAAACAGATCTCTTCAGTAGAAACCAAGTTAGAACAGAAGCGAGCAGAAAGACACAGTCTTTTAAAAGCTTGTAAGGTATGTAATCTACAAAATGAACAGAAGCGAGCAGAAAGACACTGTCTTTTGAAAGCTTGTAAGGTATGTAATCTACAAAATGAACAGAAGCGAGCAGAAAGACACTGTCTTTTGAAAGCTTGCAAGGTATGTAATCTACAAAATGAACAGAAGCGAGCAGAAAGACACAGTCTTTTGAAAGCTTGTAAGGTATGTAATCTACAAAATGAACAGAAGCGAGCAGAAAGACACTGTCTTTTGAAAGCTTGTAAGGTATGTAATCTACAAAATGAACAGAAGCGAGCAGAAAGACACTGTCTTTTGAAAGCTTGTAAGGTATGTAATCTACAAAATGAACAGAAGCGAGCAGAAAGACACTGTCTTTTGAAAGCTTGCAAGGTGTGTTATCTACATATGGTGTGTGCTGCAAATAGTTCTTCAATAGGTCATTATTTTTAATCAGATTTTTGTGACAAAAATGTCGGGTATTGATTTGGGGATGTACGGCGGGCGGCAATCAAATGTTGTACGTGCATTAACTCGTGAACCGTTCAACCAAAGCTTTCAAAATTTTAATATGTTGTTACTGACAACTAAATGAAGGTCAAGTTCAATAATGGCGATTTTGACTTTTACCGTTCAGGAGTTATGGTTCTTGAAAGATTGAAAAATGGAGTTTCCAGACGTGTCCGTGCATTTACGCATGAACTGTTCTACCTAAGCTTCCCAAATTTTAATATGTTGTTACTGATGACAAAATGGAGGTCAAGTTCAATAATGGCGATTTTGACTTTTACCGTTCAGGAGTTATGGTTCTTGAAAGATTGAAAAATGGAGTTTCCAGTCGTGTCCATGCATTTACGCATGAACTGTTCTACCTAAGCTTCCCAAATTTTAATATGTTGTTACTGATGACAAAATGGAGGTCAAGTTCAATAATGACGATTTTGACTTTTACCGTTCAGGAGTTATGGTTCATGAAAGATTGAAAAATGGTGTTTCCAGTCGTGTCCGTGCATTTACGCATGAATTGTTACACCAAAGCTTCCCAAATTTTAATATGTTGTTACTGATGACAAAATAGAGGTCAAGTTCAATTATGACGATTTTGACTTTTACCGTTCAGGAGTTATGGTTCTTGATAGATTGAAAAATGGTGTTTCCAGTCGTGTCCGTGCATTTTCTCATGAATCATTCAACCAAAGCTTTTGAAATTTTTATATGTTGTTACTGATGATAAATTAGAGTTCAAGTTCAATAATGACGATTTTGACTTTTACCGTTCAGGAGTTATGGTTCTTGAAAGATTGTGAAATAGCGTTTCCATTCATGTTGTTGCATTTACTCGTGAACCATTCAATCTAAGCTTTTCAAATTTTACTATGTTGATACTGATGACAAAATGGAGGTCAAATTTGATATTGACGATTTTCACTTTCACCATTCATCAGTAATGGTTCTTGTGATATTGCCAGGACACAAATAAATATTAATGAATCCGGTTTGCTGTCGTTGTGACAGCCTCTGGTTATTTAATGAATTTGAAGAAATAATTGCAGGAGATTTTTCTTAACCAGGTCTTTTTCATTTAGAAACATCTTCAAAAAGAAGTTAAGAAATTATAGAATAGTGTTACAGTGTTTTAAAAGTTTCAAATCAGCATGACGAGATGTGCTTAGCATGCCTTCATTTGAACAGGTTATATTTAAGTTGAAGCAACAACAAACAAAAAGTTATGAAGGTTGTACTCAGCAGTAGTTTGTACAGTAGTTAAATTTCTCAAGGTCAATGGTTAATATTTCAGATTGATGATATAAAGTTACCTCTGTCAAAGGGTACAATGGATGATATCAGCCGAGAGGATGAACCATCTAGTGCTGTTGATCCCCCATCAGAAAGTACACCAGCTGACAGTATGAGAAGTCAGGGAGCTAAATCAATATATGCTAAAGAAGCACAGATTACTATTGATTATAGTTCAGTGGATGATGATTTGAAGGATGTAAGTATATTGCAGAGGTTACTTCATATAGATATGACCATGCTTATTTTTAGGATGTAACACTTTTCACGATTTTCATCATTTATCAAATTCCAAGGAAGCACAATTTTCAAATTTTTTTTCTTCTCTTAAACCTTGGTATTAGGAAGTCACAAATTTTAAAAAGGACTGACATAGTAATGTGTAACTCTAAACGAGTAGCCATTTACTAGTGTTATTAACAGGATACAACAACAATTACCTATTTCAATAGGATAATGGGGGAAAAAGTTTCAAAAATTATGTTCTTTGAGAGAAAAAATTTAAACGAAAATTATATGTCTATTAGTCTTTACTAAATCTTGAATATGCTTTTGCAAATGATCTTATAGTTATTGTTATTTAATATGAAATATTACAGTTGGATAGTGCTGAAGAAATTAAGAAGACAATGACACAGTTAACAAAGAATGTGACAGACATGACTTCCACTTTACAGAGAATTAATGCTCCAAACATGAAAGCCATGGAAAAGTAGGTTACATTTTTACTATGAAAAGGAAAAGGCCCACTTTTGATTCCAAATTTAGAAATTTTTGCAAACAGAAATAATTCCTAGGTAGATTGGATTTTGGTTCTTGCCTATATGAAGCAACTGGTACACGTTGACTATTGGATCTGACAAAAGTTTATCACACAATTATACTAAATAATGATGAAGTAAAAAACTCAAACATATCTATTCTGTATCTTCAATCTTTCAGTTATGAAAGTTTAATACTTTCAAAAAAAAATAGATTTAACTATTTTTCGAGTTATAGTGCTCGTTAAAAGTTTAAGATAAGTTATTTAATTTTGCTAATCATTTCAATTTTGATAACAGTTATAAGTGTTTAAATCTCTGCAATACACTTCCAAACAATCTTATCAGACAGAAGTTTTCTTATTAATCAACTGGTCCATAGAAAAATTATATTGCCAAGTTATTTTCTGCAACCGATGTAAAGTTTCCTGTAACGAATAAGGTAAGTAAGCAGGTAATACTTACTAGATTATGATTAGATGGTTTAAGCATGTTGATTTTGTATACCTGCATTATGGAATTAATTGTCTGGGGAATTTTTACTATGACTCATAGTTAAGTATATATGTGTTGTTTTCTACTCATAGTTAAGTATATATATTTGTTGTTTTAAGATTGGATGGTGTAAGAGAAAGATTTCAAGAGACTTCTGATGAATTTGAAAATGCCAGGAAAAGAGCCAAGAAAGCAAAGCAAGCATTTGAGAAAGTACGGAAAGAGAGATATGACAGATTTATGGCATGTTTTGAACATGTAGCCACAAGAATAGATGAAATTTACAAGGTAAGATGCTGTAACATACTTAATAGTTTATTAAAATTATATTTATTATCGACATGACCTATCGAGTTTTCATTATTTAAAGACAAGGTACAATGTCATTTTTAGCTCACCTGGCCCGAAGGGCCAAGTGAGCTTTTCCCATCACTTGGCGTCCGGCGTCGTCGTTAACTTTTACAAAAATCTTCTCCTCTGAAACTACTGGGCCAAATTAAACCAAACTTGGCCACAATCATCATTGGGGTATCTAGTTTAAAAAATGTGTGGCGTGACCTGGCCAACCAACCAAGATGGCCGCCATGGCTAAAAATAGAACATAGGGGTAAAATGCAGTTTTTGGCTTATAACTCAAAAACCAAAGCATTTAGAGCAAATCTGATATGGGATAAAATTTGTTATCAGGTCAAGATCTATCTGCCCTCAAATTTTCAAATGAATCCGACAACCCGTTATTGGGTTGCTGCCCCTGAACTGGTAATTTTAAGGAATTTTTGCTGTTTTTGGCTATTATCTTGAATATTATTATAGATAAAGATAAACTGTAAACAGCAATAATGTTCAGCAAAGTAAGATTTACAAATAAGTCAACACGACCAAAATGGTCAGTTGACCCCTTTAGGAGTTATTGACCTTTATAGTCAATTTTTAACCATTTTTCGTAAATCTTAGTAATCTTTTACAAAAATCTTCTCCTCTGAAACTACTGGGCCAAATTAATCCAAACTTGGCCTTAATCATCTTTGGGATATCTAGTTTAAAAAATGTGTGGCGTGACCCGGCCAACCAACCAAGATGGCCGCCATGGCTAAAAATAGAACATAGGGGTAAAATGCAGTTTTTGGCTTATAACTCAAAAACCAAAGCATTTAGAGCAAATCTGACATGCGGTAAAAGTGTTTATCAGGTCAAAATCTATCTGTCCTGAAATTTTCAGATGAATCAGACAACCTGTTGTTGGGTTGCTGCCCCTGAATTGGTAATTTTAAGGAAATTTTGCTGTTTTTATACGACCGCAAATTTTGAAAAAATTTTCGTCGTATATTGCTATCACGTTGGCGTCGTCGTCGTCGTCCGGCGTCCGAATACTTTTAGTTTTCGCACTCTAACTTTAGAAAAGTGAATGGAAATCTATGAAATTTTAACACAAGGTTTATGACCACAAAAGGAAGGTTGGTATTGATTTTGGGAGTTTTGGTCCCAACATTTTAGGAATTAGGGGCCAAAAAGGGCCCAAATAAGCATTTTCTTGGTTTTCGCAGTATAACTTTAGTTAAAGTTAATAGAAATATATGAAATTTTGACACAAGGTTTATGACCACAAAAGAACGGTTGAGATTGATTTTGGGAGTTTTGGTCTCAACAGTTTAGGAATTAGGGGCCAAAAAAGGGCCCAAATAAGCATTATTCTTGGTTTTCGCACAATAACATTAGTTTAAGTAAATAGAAATCAATGAAATTTAAACACAATGTTAATGACTACAAAAGGAAGGTTGGTATTGATTTTGGGAGTTTAGGTCCCAACAGTTCAGGAATTAGGGGCCAAAAAGGGACCCAAATAAGCATTTTTCTTGGTTTCCGCACCATAACGTTAGTTTAAGTAAATAGAAATCTATGAAATTTAAACACAAGGTTTATGACCATAAAAGAAAGGTTGGGTTTGATTTTGGGAGTTTTGGTCCCAACATAATAAGGGGCCCAAAGGGTCCAAAATTAAACTTTTGTTTGATTTCATCAAAATTGAATAATTGGGGTTCTTTGATATGCTGAATCTAACTGTCATGACTGTGTATGTAGATTCTTAACTTTTGGTCCCGTTTTCAAATTGGTCTACATTAAGGTCCAAAGGGTCCAAAATTAAACTTAGTTTGATTTTGACAAAAAATAAATCAGTTAGGTTCTTTGATATGCTGAATCTAAAAATGTACTTAGATTCTTGATTATTGGCCCAGTTTTCAAGTTGGTCCAAATCGGGGTCCAAAATTAAACTTTGTTTGATTTCATCAAAAATTGAATAAATGGGGTTCTTTGATATACCAAATCTAACTGTGTATGTAGATTCTTCATTTTTGGTCCTGTTTTCAAATTGGTCTACACTAAAGTCCAAAGGGTCCAAAATTAAACTTAGTCTGATTTTAACAAAAATTGAAATCTTGAAGTTCTTTGATATGCTAAATCCAAAAATGTACTTAGATTTTTTATTATGGGCCCAGTTTTCAAGTTGGTCCAAATCAGGATCTAAAATTATTATATTAAGTATTGTGCAATAGCAAGTCTTTTCAATTGCACAGTATTGCGCAATGGCAAGAAATATCTAATTGCACAATATTGTGAAATATCAAATTTTTTTTTAATTAGAGTTATCTTTCTTTGTCCAGAATAGTAAGCAAGAAATATCTAATTGCAAAATATTGTGCAATAGCAAGATTTTTTTTTAATTGGAGTTATCTTTCTTTGTCCAGAATCAACTTAAATCTTTGTTATATACAATATACAATGTATATTCACTTTTTACTACCAACTGATAAATTAAAATAATCTTTACCATTCAGTGATAACAAGCAGTTTTTTTACATCTTAATATTTTATGATGTATTTAAATGAGTAGTTATTGTTGCAAACTCCATTAGAAATTTGAATTGAGATCAGTTTTGGAATAAGGGAAAGGGGGATGTGATTAAAAAAATTGGGTTCAATTTTTCTCATTTGAAATTTCATAAATAAAAAAGAAAATTTCTTCAAACATTTTTTTGAGAGGATTAATATTCAACAGCATAGTGAATTGCTCTAAGAGAAACAAAAATTTTAAGTTCATTAGAACACATTCATTCTGTGTCAGAAACCTATGCTGTGTCAACTATTTAATCACAATCCAAATTTAGAGCTGAATCCAGCTTGAATGTTTTGTCCATACTTGCCCTAACCGTTCAGGGTTCAACCTCTGCGGTCGTATAAAGCTACACCCTGCGGAGCATCTGGTTGGTTATTATCTTGAATATTATTATAGATAGAGATAAACTGTAAACAGCAATAATGCTCAGCAAAGTAAGATTTACAAATAAGTCAGCATGACCAAAATGGTCAGTTGACCCCTGAAGGAGTTATTGCCCTTTATAGTCAATTTTTAACCATTTTTTCTTAAATCTTAGTTATCTTTTACAAAAATCTTCTTCTCTGAAACTACTGGGCCAAATTAAACTAAACTTGGCCACAATCATCATAGGGGTAACTTGTTTAAAAAATGTGTGGCATGACCCGGCCAACCAACCAAGATGGCCGCCATGGCTAAAAATAGAACATAGGGGTAAAATGCAGTTTTTGGCTTATAACTCAAAAACCAAAGCATTTAGAGCAAATCTGACATGGGTAAAATTGTTTATCAGGTCAAGATCTATCTACCCTCAAATTTTCAGATGAATGCGACAACCCGTTGTTGGGTTGCTGCCCCTAAATTGGTAATTTTAAGGAAATTTTACTGTTTTTGGTTATTATCTTGAATATTATTATAGATAGAGATAAACTGTAAACAGGAATAATGTTCAGCAAAGTAAGATTTACAAATAAGTGAACTTGACCGAAATGGTCAGTTGACCCCTTTAGGAGTTATTGCCCTTTATAGTCAATTTTTAACCATTTTTCGTAAATCTTAGTAATCTTTTACAAAATCTTCTTCTCTGAAACTACTGGGCCAAATTAATCCAAACTTGGCCACAATCATCTTTGGGGTATCTAGTTTAAAAAATGTGTCCGGTCACCCGGCCATCCAACCAAGATGGCTGCCATGGCTAAAAATTGTTTATCAGGTCAAAATCTATCTGCCCTGAAATTTTCGGATGAATCGGACAACCCGTTGTTGGGTTGCTGTCCCTAAATTGGTAATTTTAAGGAAATTTTACTGTTTGGGTTATTATCTTGAATATTATTATAGATAGAGATAAACTTTAAACAGCAATAATGTACAGCAAAGTAAGATTTACAAATAAGTCAACATGACTGAAATGGTCAATTGACCCCCTAAAGAGTTATTGTCCTTTATAGTCAATTTTTAACAATTTTCATAAAATTTGTAAATTTTTACAAACATTTTTTACTGAAACTACTGGGCCAAGTTCATTATAGATAGAGATAATTGTAAGCAGCAAGAATGTTCAGTAAAGTAAGATGTACAAACACATTATCATCACCAAAACACAATTTTGTCATGAATCCATCTTCTTCCTTTGTTTAATATTCACATAGACCAAGGTGAGCGACACAGGCTCTTTAGAGCCTCTAGTTATAAACCCTTGATGTATCATCTGAGTGTAATTTGTTTAAATATGATATATCTTAAATAAATTTCATTTTGTATTATGCTGATTTGGTCCAAATTGTTCTCCATAACATGTTATGCTTTCCTCAAGGAAGTTGAGGGACTGTTAGAGTATATAGCAATACACAACAAAATTTAATGTCCAAGTTTTGCTCTCAAATACTAAATGACCCCATAAGCATTTATACTCTGTGTAAAGGATCTTTAAGATTATAGCAGTTTTCCACACAAAAACTGATCAATATCTAATTTTTGATTTATATAACCATCTGCAGTCTTTGGAGGTCATCTGAATAGTTAGTTAGATGATGTATAGACAAAAATGTTGATACATATTATCAAGTCCATTCATTGTTAATTGTTTACATTAGACTTTTTGTAATTTTGATATATACATTTATTATGTTTTAAGTCAAATATGAGTATTTGAATCCTATCAGTGAACATGAATTTGACAGCTAACACCTTTTTAAGAAACAGATTGTAATTAGGGAATATTAGTATTCTGTTATATGTTTTAGGCTTTATCAAGAAACCAGGGAGCTCAGGCTTTCCTAGGTCCAGAAAACCCAGAGGAACCCTACTTAGATGGAGTTAACTATAATTGTGTGGCACCAGGAAAGAGATTTCGACCTATGGATAATTTGTCTGGAGGAGAGAAAACAGTGGCAGCTTTAGCTTTGTTATTTTCAATTCACAGGTAAAATATAAAAATTTCAATTGATTTAAAGCACACAGACAAAATATTATCTACATAGCTTTTGATTATTTTAACCCACTTTAAACAAGAACTATCTTTAAAAAAGATATCCGACGTATTTAAATTTGAGTATATGTTTAAAACTATCATTTCGATAACCTTCAGAAGCACAAAGATACCATTTAAATAACGTTTTCTCTGTTTGCATGTGTTCAGTATTTTTGGTCCTTGTATCTTTCTGTTTACATTCACCAAAACCCCGCGGAAATCTCACATGCGTAGGTGAGTTCTAAAAGTCATGTACATTCGTACAACAAAGTTTACATTAAAAATTATATAATTGTCCCTAATAAACAGCTGTCACGGATGCAAAGAGCTTATTGGAGAAACAATTATTTTAATAAAAATATAAATCTTTGTAAGATCTAGTTCAAATATTTATAGTTTTTCACTTGCTTTCCATCACGATATAATTAACGAGACGTTTTTTTCAAACACAACCAAATCACCCACCATGACAGCATTTTGTCCAATCACAGAAAGGATTTTCTAGCATGTGTATTCTGTTGCCATAGTTAAGCGTCCTTATATTCAAAGGGCACAAACCGAAACTATAGCGACTACGTCGGAAAAAGTGGGGGTATTATCTCTTGTCAGTCTGTCAGCCTGAACGTCCCAAGAATATTTTTCATCGCATCTTTCTCAGGAACTACATTACCAGAATTTCTGAAATTTGGTTTCAGGGTTTATACATGTATGAGTCGGCTATACCGTATGATGCATTTCAGATTCATCATTCAACAAATTCCTGTTTACCTTATACTTTTAATGGGCTGGGTATCATTTGTGAAATCAATAAATTAGCAATAATATGAGATTCCTTAATGTGATATTTGAAACACACCTTATCGCTATTTGTCCGCCATTACTGTACATCATACAGGTTCCTGTAAAATTTTAACTTCATAAAACAAATATTTGACGCCACAATGGAAAAGTGATTGTTGTATGACGTCAATAGTTCAAGCGGGGAAGATTCTTGGGTCAGCCGGGAATAGCAATAGCGTATATGACCAGACCAAAAAAATCAATTCCTTGACTGATCAAGTATCACTTAATTCTTCTTCGATATTATTGTTGGTGTTAATGCAAATGTATAATTGTATCTAAGAAATAAATGTTAAATAAAAGCAGTTTATGACATTTATAGGTAATTTTGTATTACACAATCTGTTTCAGCTTCCAACCGGCTCCATTCTTTGTATTAGATGAGATAGATGCTGCTTTAGATAACACAAATATTGGCAAAGTAAGCTCTATTACTATCTTATTGTTTATTGTTTATTCTGATTGTGTGTTATAACAAAAATGTCCAATCATTGATAGTAATATAATCTACATGTCTGCTTTCCTAGTAGTTTTGATTTTCCAGTGTAATATTAATGCAAGACTTTATGATATAAAAGAGATATTAATGTTTTTATATAGAGATGTGTAAATACGTTACATAAAATAATCTAACATTTTTTTTTCAATAATCAGAAAATAACTAAAAAAACCGGCTATAATTTCTGAATTTTTGATAACTTAAAAAGTTGTTTCCCAACATGACAGATGTTAACTATGTATTGAAGGCTATATTGCAATCACCTTGTTTGTTTGTCCAACAAATATTAGGTCACACTTTTCCCATAAGCTACTCATGTTTCGTCATCAGCTTGAAGGTGATGATTGTAACATGTATTATCATTTCAGATTTGTCACACATTTGCTGTTAGCCAATCCTCTGATTTACAATAGGAGATATGCTTAGCACACCAACATTTATATTCATTTTGACATTATTATCAGTTGCTAATATTAATAATATTAATGATATTAATTTTTTTTTTTATCAGGTTGCAGCTTACATCACAGAGCAATCAAGAGCTTCCTTCCAGTGTATAGTCATTTCTCTGAAGGAAGAATTCTTTAACAGAGCAGATTCACTTATAGGAATTTATCCTGAGGTAAGTCATTCATTTTTCAGAAGAGTTAAAAAGATATACTAGAAGCATAGGCATTTGTTCTTATCTATAAATCAGGGTTTTCTGTAATACAACCATGCTGCACAGTGTTCTCCCCAGGCTGTTTTAGCGCTGCGCTTTTCAGCGCTATCACAATTTCCCGCTGTTCTATTGCACTGACCGCAGCGCTATCCAACGCAAGTGTGTCGCTATATTTTTTTCGTAATTTTTTCAAATTCTCGCTTATTTTTCACATGGATCACGTGATAGACTGGTTTACTATTTCTAAGTGAATTATACCCGTTGTATTAAGTAACTACGCGGGACCAGTCTAATAAATTTTACAAAATGGCATCTTTGAAAGATCAAAATAAACAAAGATTTCAACATTGACATCTATTGTTTTAATTTAAAGAATATATAGAGGCATATATCATGATGTATGCATGAAATGAGATGAAATAAATTGACTGCATTTCCCAACGACACTCAAACTTGTTTTACGATCTTTGAACAAACCATGATTTTAAAAACGATCAAACACAGGGGTTTGTTACAATTTGCCATGCTTACTATCCATACGAACCCCGAAAATGAGCAAGTCTTTGAAGTATTAATTATCACCTATTCGAACTAATAATTGTTTAGTCACCATTCTACAGTAATGAATTTTACCATTTGAAAACAATTGAGAGGATATGATTAGAAAAACAAACCCTAAGCTGATACGACTTGAGAAATTCACTTTCTCAAGGTCCAGCTTGGATGAAGCCATTTGAATATTATAAAACGTTAAGGTCAGAAAAATGAGAAATCATTATGTTAAAAAACGTCAATTCCTGTCAACAGGTCAAACATCGTAAGGTTAACAGTACTATTCGTCAGTTCACTGCTACAGTGGGTTACAAAACCAAACACAAGAGGCTGACAATGACTTTATTGTTGGTCCTACATGTTCTGCAACATCACCTGTTAGTTCTAAGAAATCTTCACATAGGCAGTCTGGTATAGACCCATCATGGAAAAAGACTTCTCCTTGGGTTTTATGTACAGATAATATGAGGATCATATGAATTTACAATGGAGAAAAAAGACTCTTCTTCTATATCCAGACAATAACATTAACAAACAAAGGGGTAACTTCCATGAGCATGATGAGGACATCATTACAAAAGAAAACATCAATAGCATAATATAAGAAAAACACATAACAAATCAATTACAAAGAAACCGTGCGCCGCGACAAAGTTACTGAGAATTGTCGAAAATTACGCGCTTACCACAGCGCTATCCAAAAATCCTGGGGAGAACACTACATACATTTTGACAAAACGGATAATTGAAAAAGATCAAGTAGATTTCAGTGGTAATTCACCTTATCATTATTTATCTGTTATTACTTGACATCACACAGGTTCCCATAAAAATTTGACATCATAATACAAAATATTTGACGCCACATTGGAAAAGTGATTGTTGTATGACATCAAAAGTTCAAGTGGGACAGATTCTTGGGTCAGCCGGGAATAGCAATAATAGTGTATTATTCCAAGGACTCTTTTGCTAGGGAACTTATATTCAGAATGCCTTGATTTTTAATTTATATACATGAAGGATACTTTTGTGTGCAATGGACAGGAAATAGGTTACCATTTGAGATAGTTTTTCAGGGTTCAACACTATATTGAGTATACATGTATAATGATAGTTTTTGGGAGAGGGGAATGGAATAGAAAACAGACTCTATTGAGAAAATAATTAATAGATCTGAAAATATTTATATTTATACTACTAACAAAATATTGTAATTGTAATGATGTTGTTTGGGTTTTGTTATTGCTGGGGTCATTTCCATTTAAGAGGAATAATAAAAAGGGCAATGTTTTAGACAGAAGAATTCATTTTTATTTTTTTAAAGATTTTCATGTTAAAAAAAATGTTTGTATTGTTCAAATTTAAGCTATATGCCAAAATTAACAGAAATGTTTCAAAACCATTTTAATTACCATTACAGTTCAAAGTATGACCTTCAACAAGTAGCCATAATTTATGCAATAATATATATTTATGAAATAAAGAACGCCTAGAATATGTATTCAGATATTGTTACACTTTGTTTTGTCTTTGATACTAAGTCTGGAATCTTGCACAAAATAAATAATGAATATAACTTTTGTTTTCAGCCTGGAGATTGTATCATAAGTAATGTGTTAACCTTAGATCTGACTACTTATCCTGAGAGACAAGAAGATACAGACAGTCCTAACAAACCACAACGGTGAAATCACATTAACTCTATAAAGTTCTAAGAACATACAGTGAAATCACATTAACCGAACTTCATCATAAAGTTGTAAGAACATGCATTGAAATTTTTTTTCGTTAAGAAAATATGAAAGAAGCAAGTTTTTGTTTTATTAAAGCTGTATATTTATAATTTAAATTGGAATTATATATTTTCTTGTATTGTAAAGCGCACTGTGCTTGTTTTCTTTTAACCTTGTAAATGAATTTCTCTGTAAATTTCTAAGGTTTAATCTTAAATGCAAAGGCGAGAACTGATAATTCCATAAAACTACTGCAATATTCATTGTAAATAATGTATGCCAACACCATAATGATCACAACTTTGTAAATAGTCCATAGATATATGTAATCATTGTATTAAAGTGTTAACAGTGTAGATTATGTTTTCATATGAAGGTCAACATGACTGAATCAAGAATCACATTCATTAGTTTTTGTTGTTACTACATTCTTGTCAATTAAAAAAAAGAAAATTCTAAATTATTGTTTTGTGTTATAACTTTGTTGAAAGGTAGAAGACTCTCCAGTGTCTGTTTCTTTTATTAGATGAATAGTCTATTTTACACCTGTCGCAAGTCAGGAGCATCTCGCCTTTAGTATCATGTACATTTTTTCAATTCTTGTTCATTTATTTGTTTCGCTGTTTATTGTGACGTCCATTTTCACTTAACTAGTACATATTTTTGTTAAGGGGCCAGCTGAGCCTGCCTCCAGGTGTGAGATTTTCTCACTGTATAAGACTCGTGGGTGACCTTGGGCTGTTTTCTTTGGTCTGGTTGTTGTTTCTGACACATTCCCCATTTCCATTCTCAGTTTTATTATCTTAAAGATTATGTTCATCATTTTATCACATTTTTCTTCCAACCACATCCTTTAAACAAGTAACCTTCAATAATGAGCCTTCCATGCTGTTGTGATATAATTAAATCCATTTAGATAGAAGAAATATGTGATTGACTGTTAACCATTTAATGTTATTGGTCTTAGACATGTGGTTTCTTGTGGTGTCATCAACAATGTTTTATTTTGTGATTAGGTTAGTGTTAGTGGATTCATTAGTGGTAAGCTTATAATATTTGGTATGTAGTTGTATAACCATTGGCATAACTCATTGCCCTGGAGATTTTTAGGCTAGTAATGATAAATTTAGTGTCATTTTATGTGTAGTTGTATAAGAATTTGCATGTCTCATTTACATATGCCTTGTAAGCACATTCCTACAGTCAGTCAGAAATATGGGGCAATATGTGTAATTGTTTCTCCATAGGCGGTAATGATAATGTTTTATTCTGTAGCTCAGTCCCTATCTTAAACTTGGATATGTATGATGACTCGTTTACAAGCTGAGACATTTTCACATATGTGGTTAAATTTTCAGGGTACGAAGTTTGTCATTTTTCCATAAATTAGCATACCCGAAAAATCTTTTGTGATGTGACTCTTCATGGTAATAATCCCATTTTTCACACAATAAGTTCTTTGAAAATTTAATACTTTGAATACATTTAATAACTCTATTGTCTTTATACATTTATTCTATGGTCCTATACTTTCTGAATCAACACAAATGGTCAAGTTAAGTCACTTGTAAAAAATAGAAGACATGTCCAATATTATTACAGAACTTTTTGTTTACACACAACTTTCGTGTTCCTGAATTGGAGGCGCAATAGGGATATTGACCCATATATTGATGTAAATTTTACAAAGTTTTAGAAAACCAACTAAGAATGTAATTATAAGAATATTATTCTAGTTCTTGAATGATTTAATATTTTTGCTCTCGAATTTTATGTTGAGGTACTGTGTATTTTATGTCTACATCTGCAAGGTTGGAAATTTTAATGATATTGAACCTTTGACTTGCATGCTTGAGTTTGTGAGTAATGGTAAGTCAATGATACAAAGTATGCAGTTATATAAGAATTGAAATCTCACATTTCCACCCCCTTAATCATATTTAATTAACTGAATTTAGGCTATAGTTGTTTGCACTATGCATATAGTAATCTGCTTTTCTGTTTGTGATTTAGTCCATGCACGTGTCTGAACCTATTTTAACTTGGTCACCGATGTATATTGGTACAAAATTGTTTCCACTCTCTTACTATCAAACCCATTGGGGTTTGGTAATTAAACCTGGCAGAATTTATTCCAAGAGGTGCTGTATACGAGAGAAAAATATAATGCATTGAAAAGTGATGAAAGAATGTCAAGGGGACATTTAAAAGTTTTAGATTGAAGAAAAACTGATAATGTGATGGTAAAAATACAAAGAATAAGTCAACAATATACTAGAAGAATAAGACAACAATATACTAGAAGAAAAATACAGACTAAGCAACAAGACCCAATCATGAACTCTGGTGTTTCGGACGAATTAAAAATGTGTTGTGATCAGGTTAAATTCTATAATTCTTTACATTGTAACAATAGTTTATGATTACTGCAAAGTGATAGTCTGACCTTTAGATTTCTAAAAATAAAAATTAGATGTTAAGTATGGTATATTGTTGGCTATTGTCATTTATTATAATAAAATTGAGAATGGAAAAGGGGATCGTGTTTACGAGACAACAACCCAATGAAAGAGCAGAAAACAACCAGGGCCACTAATGGGTCTTCAACACAGCAAGGTCCCACATCCAGAGGCAGGCTTCAGATGTCCAATTTATAAAAATGTGTACTAGGTCAGCTTATTGACTTTCACACGTACAAGACTAACAAAGGCCAGAGGCTCCTGACCTACAACAGGTGCAAAAAAAAAATGTACATGTAAAACACATTTTGTTAGATCTCAAACCTCCCCGGTACCTCTAGCCAATGTAGAATAAACACACAGGATACACACAGTAAAACTCAGTTCAGAAGATGTCAGAGTAGGATGTAAGAATAGGTAACGGAAGAAACGAAACAAAATGACAATCATACATATATTAACTAAGAACAACTATCAGTGCCAGTCTCAGACCTTAATTGAAATTATTGATTGAGTATGTCTTCATCACATGAAAATCAAGACTTATTAGTGGTCTAGAATCTTACCATCATGAAATGTATGAGAAAAACATAACATATATCATGCCAACAACTGGTTTTAGAATTAATGTGTTTTTTTCCGATGCAAAGATTTAATTGGAGTATATAAATACTAACTAAAGGTAACAGTATTTTTATGCCCCACCTACGATAGTAGAGGGGCATAATG
The DNA here is from genome assembly GCF_965363235.1 of Mytilus galloprovincialis. Classification (NCBI taxonomy): domain Eukaryota; kingdom Metazoa; phylum Mollusca; class Bivalvia; order Mytilida; family Mytilidae; genus Mytilus; species Mytilus galloprovincialis. The sequence continues at coordinate 105,115,646 of NC_134838.1, forward strand.
TTTTCTGGTCTGAGGGTTCGTTCTTCCGTCAGTTTGTCCCACTTCAGGTTAAAAAAATTTGGTCAAGGTAGTTTCTGATGAAGTTGGAAGTCCAATCAACTTGAAACTTAGTATACATGTTCCCTATGATATGATCTTTCTAATTAAAATGCCAAATTAGAATTTTGACTCCTATTTCATGGTCCACTGAACAAAAAAATAAAAGTGCAATTTTCAGGTTAAAGTTTTGGTCAAGGTAGTTTTTGATGAAGTTGAAGTCCACTGAACATAGACAATGATAGTGCGATCTGTGTACATTCTTGTTTATTTTATAATCACCATGGGTGTGAAAGAATGTCAAGGCCATTGTATAAACATAAACAAGAGTGCTCACACTGGAATGTCTAGCCTACTTTATTTCCATTGATTTTATGTTGATTGCCCTAAAACAGCTATCACATAAACTTAACTGAACCTTGTTCACCAATTCATGAAATAAGGTTGAAGTCAAGTGAAAACTGTTTGACAGACATGAAGACCTTGCAAGGAAGGCACACACATACCAAATAAAGTTATTCTTTTACTTGTTACAAGAGACTAATTAAAAATACTAAAATTATTTACTTTTTTTTCAAGTATCAGTAGTCACTGAACAATGAAAAAGAGGTCAGAAACAATAGACATTTGACAAACTGAAACTCTATTACATACCAGTAAGGCATCTATATACAAAGTATGAAGTATCCAGGTCTTCTACCTCATGAAATAGTAAGTTTTTAAGAAGTTTGTTAACACTAATGCTGGATCTCTATTCCTTTGTCGATCTTTTTGCAAAAGAAGTCACAAGCTCAACAAAATTGTGTCACAGATGCATCACACCTATCTTTAAGAATATATGTTCAGAATCCTAGATTATATTAGGCACTAACTAATGGTTACTAGATAAGATCAATGAAAGGACTGTTCCTTCTAACAACCATTTTTTTTTCAAAGCTCATATAATCATATAATGAATTATCCTTTCTTTCCAAATCACTGCCTTTGATTCAGCCTGAAAACCAACATCTTTGGCTCATCTTTAGTTTATTCAAGAGCTAACAAAAACAGTAAATATATTTATCATAATTCATTTAATTGTATATACTTGTACAGCTAAAACTTAATATCACAGTCATTTTCATCCACCCTCTCTTTTGGTTAAAAATCTATTATAAAATCTCTTTACAATAAAAATTTACAATAAGAATTCATTATTATACGTCAAATTTATATTTTTAAAAGTCATTCTGACTCAATGTTTCACGTTTAAAATATCTTATGGAGACAATATTTCTGGATTACACTTTTGTCAAGTGATAACAACATCACCATACATTTTAAGAATTATCTTAAGAGAATCACAGATTAATAAATAGCACAGTTCATTTCAAGTTAACTTTATAAATAAATGCATTCATGCCTACAGACACATCCTTCATAAAAATGGTCAAACAAGTTGCTATAGTAACAACTTTTTCTGTGATGAAATTTGTCTGATTTTGTACATCTCCATTCTGATCTCATGAGGCTGTTTTCATAAGAGGTCCTTAAGCCCTTGATTGTACGGGAACTGGTTGACCTGCTACTGAGGGACCTGATATCATTGATTTTTCATTGGCTTTTTCTCTGACATGTTCTGCCATACCAGGCAGTCGGGAGAAGTAGTTCCTGGCCAGTGTGTGTTTCTGTTTAACCTTCTGCATGAAAACTTGACCGTAACCCTGTAAGGATAAATGATTGTTTTAAACATGAATGTTACACAAATTAAAAAAAAATCTAATTTTGAAAACATTTAATTTGATACAACATCTTATAACCAATCCCAATCAAAGTGTTCAAAAGAAAAAAAAATTCAATTAATGCATTAAATGTTATAGGTTGTCATTGTTACAATATGATTTTCATGGCAATAATATTTATGGAAAAAGAGTTATGAGAAAAGAGACAATAATCAGTCAGGAAATTAACAATTAAATGAAGTTTACATATTGTCCTCCAGCTTTTCCTGTATGGATGTAATTTTTGATGGAAAGTTTATGATCAAGTCAAGTTTATAAATGACCAAAGAATCAGGTCCATGATAATATTTGATGTACATCTTTTTGTTTTGAATATTATAGGGTTATTGCATGAATATTGGGGAATATTGTCCCGAGTAGAATTTTATATTGCACGAGCTTGCGAGTGCAATATATATTCTACGAGGGACAATATTCCCCAATATTCATGCAATAACCCTTTTATTGTATAGCAATATAATATTTGAAACTAAAATTTGGTTTAAACTAAGATTTTGTCGTTGATGACGTCATGAATTTGAAGACTTATTGCACTAGTGCAATATTAGAATTTATTGCACGCTAACTTTTGGTTACTTTCTGTGGGAAATATTATATTGCTATACAATAAATGAAAATATTCCAAAGTCAAACCAAATATATGCAGTAAATTGAGTAATGATTATGGATTTAGAACATTAACAGAAATAATTATTTGTGTACCTCTTCCAGATCGACAAGTTTAACATGTGATGCAGCTTCATCCTTGGTCAGTAAGATACAGTTCCATGGTGACCATTCTTGGTGTTTGTCCCAGCGGACAAATGTTAAATCATACAGATCTTCCCATGCACTGAGTATACTCTGACCACTCCAAATCTTCTCCACCAAATAACGTAAGTCTTGCTCCTGTGAAACAAAAAACCACATTAAAAAAGATCAACATCTATAACTGTTTGCCAAAGACAGTTTTGAGAACATTAAAAGTGTTCTAAATGATCAAAAAATTTGCTGCTTTTGAACATTTGAAGGTGTATTTCTTTTTGCAAAACACCGACTATCCTATGAGACATAAAAAAACAATAGTGACAGATAGGTGCAAATAAACATCCTAACAAAAATTATGTAGATTTATGTATGTGATAAAAGTTCTCCAGTGCTAGAGTTTTCAAAATCAAGTAGCATTTTGATTAAAATAGATAACTGCCAACATGCACATTAAAACTAATGATCATCACTGCTGCAATGTGCAAAAACTTGTTCATTTTGAATTTGTCAGGTATTTTTGCATATTTTCTGGTCACATTTATATATCAATTGCCAGATAAAAATTGCATGGTAATTTCCAGTCAGTTTTAACCTATCTTTCAAGTGACATTTTCAGTTTTACATTGTTCAATAAAGGGGAGATAATTATAAGTGTATACTGATTTAACTTCAACTACCTGTAGCAAGAAAGCAATCTTTGAACCATCTTTGAAGCCTTCTTCAGATTTACGTAGAGATTTGAGCATATGTTGGAATGTACTGAAGTCTTGTCTAGTTCTAGCATCATTGTCAATCTTGGTACATCTCCTACATTTACCAACAGTTCGGGAATTGGATGACAAGGCAAAGTCAGTGGAAGGCAGATACTGGTTACAACTTGGACAGAAGTAAATGTTCTTTCGTAGCACTGATGGATCTTGTGGAACCTGGTAATATAAACAATTTTAATTTACAAAATGTGCTTAACCAAAATCTTTAGACTTTTCACAATATTTTCATTATTATTTTTTATTTATATTTTGATTTTGCTTTCAACAATATTCCATAATGGTGAAAAGATGTATGAAGAATTGACTGAAAAATAAATTCATGGTTCTATAAAGAATGGATACATATGTAATTTTTTGAAAGACAATAAACACTCACCTTAAGAAGTTTGGCAGCTTCTGGATTGAAGGTTGGTGTTTTGATATATTGGAGGAAAAGTGTAGAAATTCTTTTTCTAAGTCCGTCTAAGTTGTTTTCTCGAACTCCTCTCATTAACAAATCTGCTTCTCTGTCTATTAGTTCTATGATTTCCTGAGTTAACTTACAGTCATGTTCCTGAAAGCAACAATACCTCTGTTATTCTCTAGAAATCAAAACATTACTTAGTACACTAGCATTTTTTTTGTAATAAGCAGTAGTTTTAAAACTTTCTGCTAATCAATCATTTCTAACTAGTAAAATTATTGTCAGATTTATTCAAAGTACCATTTTATATTTCACATCTTGGATTTTTATAAAGTTCATATAGGTTATTTAGGTCAAATGTGCTCAAATGAAATGAGGATGTTTTTTTACAAAGATGGGACAACTCTGTTTCAAAAAAATTGACTTAAGATTTTTGGCCAAATACACTTTAACATTGCCTATAAAAACATTGCTATGTTAATGGCATCATTTCAAATCTTTAATACAAAAACAATGATACAACATGAGCTTATTTAAGTTTTGATTACTTTGTCATACGTAGCTGCACTCACTTCTTCCAATAATAACTGTGTTGTACACAATTATAATGAATTACTTTACAAATTATACACTTCAGTATACATTGTATTTAAAAAACAGTTTTGTTACATAATTATACTTTACCTTGACAGTATGTTTGAGAGTTAATAAAACATCTAATCTTTCATCCTGTGTCAGATACTTCATATTGATACTGTTGTATATATCCTGTAGTTCTTTGGCTCGTATCGTGTAGGGTGTGTCCATTTCTGTACTTTTACCATCAAATCCCTTCCACTTCTTTGGTGCGGCTGCCTATAATTTGATTAAAAATTACAAAGATATCTATTATGTACTCAAAATTCCCTAAACATAAATGTCCATGATTGATAATTAATATAATATTTTACAACTGGGTGTTTCATTGCTCTTGTCTTCTGCATTTGTTTTTATACATAAGTATTGCATTTTGGGTTATGTATAATATTTCCATATTTAGATTCTGAACTTTTTTATATGTTATTCTGTTGTCCAATATTTGCATGGATCTAAGCGGCAAGTTTAATAGTGATATATAATAACTTACTTTGCTAAGAAATTGCTGTATTCTTTTATCTTTATTTTCAGTATCAGCTTCTATTTTATGTCGACCAATTGCAGATATTAATTGGGTTTCTTGGTCTAATAACATACAGAGAGCAGCTTTACGTTCAGCGCCATCAGCTGTCTGGTTTATTCTTTCCATTTCCTCTACTCGCCATTCTAAAAATGGAAAACAAGTTTCAGGTAAAAATATATATATTTAGAATGATATTTCAATCAAAATTCAGTAGACTTGTGAAGGCCTTTCAAAAGTTCTAATTAATTTCTGATTAAGGTACAAATGTTCAATCTGGATTTTACTGAAAATTGCAACTTGAGGCAGAAAAGGAATATATTGGTGAAACTTTTCAGTCAAGAATACTTAATTCATATTTAAAACATTATACACACAATTTTCAAAAAAACCCAATGATCGATTCCACAAAGTAGGAACATAAGTAAAGTACAGTTAGTTTTGTTGAGAATTTGCTACCAATGGTGAAGATATTCAGTCAGAAAACTACTTTTTTTTGTAAAATTGAAATCTTGTTGACACAATGTTGCAATGAAAGTCTTATTATCATACACAAATGAAATTTCCGACAACAACTTACTCTCTAATGCATGATACAACAGATCAAAGTCTTCTTTTGACTTGGGATTCATTCTTCTTTCAAATTCTTTTCTAATTCTATCCTCTTTTTCTTTTTTCTTTCTAATTTCTTCTTGTTTCTCAAATTCTTCTCTGTCTTTTTTGTCGTCTTTTAATTTTGTCACATATCTCTTTGCTAACCATCTTCGGTAATATTTTTGAATAAGTATAATCTGAAAATAAGATTAAAATACAATGAGCAACTGACCCAATGTGTGTAGACTTTATTATAGTCAGAAAAATTACATTGGTATAAAACTAGGTATCGCAAAGTTCACCTCATATTTGTAACTAGATATTTAACTTATTGTATGGACTAAAAGGTTTTTGTAATTTATTTCAAATAACAGATTTTTACCTTTTGTAATATCATATTATGATGGTCATCTGCTGTTGTGTAACTTCCAGGTGTCAACAATTTGTCAGGAACATTTGACACAAATACACCTATTTTTGACATTTGTGTTGACATGTCGTTAGTGGTCTGTTGTACTATATGTTTCTGTTCTACAGTCTGTGTATCTCTACAGTATTTGGGGACAGTAGATGGTGGGGGTTGTTTCTTCATTGTTTGTGCTGAGGCATGATGAAATTCTATTCCACTTGTTTTATGTCTGTAACCACCAATAAATGGCTTCTTACGAGTGGCTCTCTCTATCTCAACAACAACATCTCTAGCTCCCTCACCATCTATATAATAAAGAAACATCAGTTTGGATTTAAATAAATAATTAAATTTAAATAAACTCATCAAATATAAGTCTTAAATTTGGTATGTTTAGTTTACAAAAGACTTAAAGACTCTAAGATGCAATTTACAAATTTTTGTTCGTCTTATCAAGTAATTGATACAAGTAAATTGTCAATCGTATGTATCTAGAAATCTTCAACTAGAAAATAGTGTAATATAGACACTCAAAATTTATATCTTTAGAATAAAAAAATCAAGTTATCTCCCTTAGTAATCCAAACATTTTGATCATCAATAAATGGAGACAAATAGCAATTTTCCCCATTTCAATGTTATCCTAGAACCAGATATATTTCTAATATGGCATTAACAATAAATCCATTGATATTACATGTGTACCAAGTACTTGTAATTTTCTATCTCACATGGTTTTCAATATTTGATTAATAGTAAACTCGGCTTCAAATTGAATTACCTTCACTGCCTTGAATTCTAACAGTAATGACATCTGGCATATGATATTCTTGTTTAGGACGATATGTTTTAATTGGTGTATTGACAGGATCTGTAGATTGGAGCTCTAACTGAATAGTTCCATTAGGGCCTACTCCTAAATCAGCTAGTGTCAAACTATCATTAGCTTGTTTCCCTAAAATGAAAATAATACACTGTTTCAAGAAATGAACATAAACTTATGAACTCTTGTAAATTGTAAAAAGTTTTTTTTAAACACAAATTTTTTACTTTATATATATGTACTCCATTTTTTTCAGCTTTATTATAAATTTATGCAATTTTCTAATATTATAATTGCAACCAAGATGAAAATGCCAATGTTGAAAATTTGCATTTAAATTTTATGTAATATTCTACAATAATATGCCCAGAATTTGCAACAATTTATCAGTAGTGACAATATGTTCACATCTTATTCTAAATTTACAGTAATTTATCAGTGACATAATTTTAAATGTAGGCAAACACTTAAAATGGTATATTTATTACTTACCATCAAACATCAAGTAGATCATGTTGAATTGCATCTTAAGTTCTGAAGCAAAGTGATCTTTGAGTTCTCTTAATGATTGTCCTAATGTACAGGCTAGTGTAACCACCTGGCCACTCGGCATCAAAACAATCTTCACTGAAAAACATATACATATATATATATATATTAGATTACATATTAAAAAAGTATCTATATTACACAAGTTATTTAGATTATAAAGACTGATCACAAATATTGTGATTTTCAAATAAAACTATATAATTTACTATAATACATGAAGATCAAATATTTGAACTCATTCCATGAGTGGCTTACATGTATTTCTGAATATAATATATTTTACCTCAGATTGTTATAACTGATGAAAGATCATTAATTTCCACATTAAAGTTTTCAGATTTCAGTGGGTGATTTATTTACCAGAAAAAGGCTTTCATGATGTATTGCTGGATAACTGCATAAAGCTTATTTGATCGTTTCTACAACTAAAATTTCAATGCAGCGAAAAATCCATTACACAAGTTCAAGTTGAAAGTTGCTGATTAATATAAGTACTGTCACCATTTCAAATTCTACTTTTGTTTTGTTTGTCTAGTTTTGATTCAACCACTTTCTGGTTCTTTTTTGCTATAATACATAACCTACATATCTATGTATCATGAATTTGCTGATGTGGCTTCAGATTTCAGAAGAGAACTATTGTAATAAGAAAGTAAAGGTTAAGGAAATAAATAATTATTTTCTTGAATTATATTTTATATATGTAAAGTATTACCTGTTGCAGTAGCTTCTAAATTGGTTCTAGGAGATGTGGCATGAGGATCTACTTCATGGTCATCCTTTGTTGGTTCTGTCTCTGTTCCCATACTTTGTTGTGTGTGTTGAGGTGTGCCTGGAGGGGCTGGTATATCTGTACTTTCTTTGGTTTTGTCCTTTTCGGGTGCATCAGGTTTTGCCTCAGTCTGTTCCTCTACTTTTTCCTCTGTTTTTTCCTCTACTTTTTCCTCTGTTTGTCCTTCCGTCTTTGCCTCTGTTTGTTCCTCAACTTTTTCATTCTCTTGTTTTTGTCCTTCATCTTCTGTTTTTTCTTCAGTTTGTCCCACAGCAGGTTCTTCTTTTTTCTCTTCTGTTTGTTCCTCCTGTTTTCCTGTTTCCTCTTGAGATTGTTCTTCCTGTTTTTGTTCTGTTGGTTCTTCCTTCTTTTCTTCTGAATAACAATACGTGAATTTGCATTAAGTAAGTAAAAACTTAAATCAACAAAAAGTAAATTACAAAACTAAAATAGAGGATATCTATACAGATTCATCAAAGTGTAAAAAAGATTGTTAATTCCTTAACATTCCATATTTTCAATCAGTACTTTTGGGAGATCTGATAAGTCCATTTACAGTTTGTTTGCAATTATGTGAATTTTTTTAATTGAAATTGCACAATCGTTGCATAATAATTATATAAATCTTTAACAATCATTTATCATTGGATCTTATAAGATAGGAAAAAAGTCCATATCAAAGTCTCATTACAAATAATGAAGGTAACATATCAAATAATTGAATGTAGATTAAAATAATTTATTATATACTTAGCATTGATATGATAGCTTTTTTATATGTGTAATGAGTGGAAGTACACAAGCCATAATTTACCACCCGGGCTGATAACCCATATCAGGTGCATCTCGTGCACAAAACCCATAATAGTGCCTCTTGTGCAAGTTACTTCCCGTGTTTCCGATATCGGTTGTTTAATTTTCCATTGTGACGTCAGATATTTTTATGACGTCAAAATTTACGGAAACTTTTGTGGGGATAGTTTAGTACTTGCTAACAAATGCCATTGACAATTATGAATCATTTTATAGTACAACAAACATGGAGTAATACTGATTATAAAACTCTTCCAACTTTTCAATGTTTCAAAATGCCTCTATAGGAAATGTTACCAAAAATATATATGAAGGTGCTGTTGTTGGACAATTATAGTATATTTGATTTATAATTTAACTTCTTTATAAAGTTTTTGACTGTTTTAGTTATTGCATTAAATGCAATGCATTTGTTTATTTGCCTTACATAAAACTATTGTCGGAAGTATATGATAAAGCGATTAATACATGGCCTTTTCCATATCAGCCTGGGTATCATCCCTCCACCCATATCAGCACCTTGACTCTTTCTTTGGCTGATATGGGGGTATCGGGATGATATCCAGGCTGATATGGAAAAGGCTTATGTATTAATCTCTATATATTGATATGTATCTTTGATATTTTAAACAGTGGTCTTGTTAGCCCAAAATAGAAGGGCGCCGCTATGGTTGGTATCGGTATAACACCATTACTGATATGACAAATGTATTATTGCTGTAACCCACCTTCTTGTTGTGGTACTTCAGTGGCAGTCTGTGTGACTGGTTCAGTTTGTTCTGCCACTGGTTCTTCTGTTTTCACGGCATCCCCTGTTGGAACTTCCTGTTGTACAGTTTCTTCAGTCTTTTCTTCCTGAACTTGGTCTGTGGGAGCATTTCCCTCCTGATCTGCCATTTTCTGTAATTTGAAAAAAAAATCAATTTACATCTTTAATAACTGGAAACCTATAAAATTTACTTTTTGAAGCAGTATCAAATTCGACTACAAACTTGTAATTATTGGTAATATTAATGTTGTGGAAGACAAAAGTTCCTGGAATGGTCTTATTTTTAATCAACACCGTTTTCCTCTATTAGTTATATTTAAAGTTGTATTCTTTTATTTGTTGTTTTTATATGGTGCTGGCTAACGATTGGACCTGGTTATTTTAGTAGTATTAATTGTAGAAGAAAAAAGTGTGACTATAACACATCAGTCATATTCTATGCAACATGTACGTTCAATTGGGGGAAATGTTTATATTTTAATGATAATTTTCTTTTTAAATCCACATAACAAGTGTAACTGAAAACAACCATGACCAAAGTGCTCCTTGTAAAGTATATTTTTGGATTTTTTTTTTTAATAACATCAAAAAAAAAAATCATAGAATTGAGTCTTTAATCTAGCACATGGTACAATTAATTACAAAATTGTGAATGATGCATACAAACTTGAAAGCCTTTTGATAGTCAGGTCTTGATTGACAAAACAGCAATGTACTAAGTATAACTTTATGGGAAATTGTCCAACATGTAGTAGAAGTAAAAAAAGCTTTAACCTGAAGTTGGACAGACGGACAAACAGACGGATGAGGGGCCTGATTGGTTATTTTCATTCTTCATGATCAGCGCATTTTCGCTATCGTGATCCATTTTTGTACAGATTTTTTTTTATATTTTCGTGATCCATGATCATGTAAATTTATTTTCTGTGAATTGACCAAAAAAATCAACTCTTGCATCGTGATGAGACACCCAACCCCCTCCTCATCAGGCCCCTCACAGACGGACGAACGAACGCACAGACAAGAAAACATAATGCCCATAAATTGGGCATAAAGATATGCAATAAACAGTCTTTAATCGAAGTTTACTTTCAAACAATAATTATTAATATAAAAATCATGGGTGCTAAAATAACTACCGAAATAATACTGAATTAACTAGGACCTGATTTGAGTAGGTTCAGAATTGACTAATATACTGGGTGTAAATTTGACCAGGCGCTGAAGTGACTAGAATAATCATACATATAAAGTTATATTGCCCTTGTAGGAATAAATATCTTTCTTAAATATGATTCATAAAATATCCAAAAGAGTTTTCCCCGTCTCATGGGTTTTCTTGCTATAAAAAATGCATTGTGACGTCAAAATTTTGCATAGTACGAATTCACAGGTATCAGGTCCGTTCGCGCCCAATATAGTTTCGCACCCTACACGTTCGCACCTCACATTTTCGCCCCCCCCCCCCCCACGTCCGTTCGCACCCTACATGTTCGCGCCCAATTTTTAATCAAATTTAAGTTAAATTGTTAGAAATTATTCGTATGAACATAACAAATAATTGTATCCTATTTGAATAAAATTTGAGAATTTATTGAATAGATTTTTTTTTTATCAATCTGATAAATTATTAAATGTTGATTATGTATGATTATTGCTAATTGGTATTTATAAACAGCCTAATTTGGTGTTATTGTTTACTGTTGTTTATAAATCATGATTGTCGCACTTAATTGACTAGAAACAGTGAAAAACAAATTATTTCAATACACTAACCAAAACACGATTAAGAATTATTCAACACACAAATGAAATAGTTTTTGCCAGAATAACATAATCCGACTCAAAAACAAGGACTTTTTTTTTTATAAACTTGTCATGACCCAAAAAACTTGTCAGTATCTCGAATTATTTAGAAACAATGGCATATATATTTATACCAATACACCTCTAAAAAATCGGTAAAATTGGGTGCGAACGTGTGGGGTGCGAACGAACTTTTCGAAAAATTTGGGTGCGAACATGTGGGGTGCGAAAGTGAATGGGGGCGAATGTGGAAGGGTGCGAACGTGATTGGGCGCGAACAGACCCGGATTCGAATTCACATGACATACACATAGTATGCAAACATCTTATCTGATAAAATTTATAAAGGTCAATTTAGCTTGGATAGCCCAACTAAGTTCATAGTTCAAAGCATTTGAATTAATTGTTGGTCCCACTGTCTATATCACTATATGCTCAGCTCTTAATAACTTCTGTATCACAGCTTTGTGACGTCAAATGCGTTGACCCTGCATTAATAACTTTGATGTTGACCGATGTTGATAAGTTTGACCCAAGTTGACACTCAAGTGGACCTTTTTTGGCGAGTGAGCGGAGTGAGCTAAAAAGTTTCACATTATGTCGAGCGTCTGATATTTTACGATATTTATATGAAGATAACCTAATTATCTGTTTATCACTGGTCTTTACCCTCTTCCTAAAACAGTTATACGCTTGACAAAAGCAAGTTTGATCAAGTTTCCTCTCACATTGTGACGTCGCTGATAATGCCTGGTCTCATTTTGAAGCCTTGATACAAAAATTACGGAGTGATAGAGCAGGGTGATATAGGCATAGGGAAGAACGACAATGTAAAATATCAGCTACTCAACACAATATGAAGGTTTTTTTTATCTCGTTCGCTGCTCTTACTCAACAAAAAGATTCATATTGTGACTCGCTTCTGCTTCTGACAGATAATGGCCATATTTTACAAAATCAACATGCAGACAACCTGATAATCGGAACCTACTGTCGTGTGTGTGGTACTGAACCTGTTCAGGCTGAGGCTGTGGCCAGTGCTGGTTTCCTCTAACTTGTTTAAAATCTTCTGAAGAACAAAATTTATACTGACTGTGCAGCTTAACTGATCATCGAATATTTATGGAATAGTCAAATCATCATTAATAAATGTATATATATCCATGTAAATATGTAAATAAAAAAAAATCTACCTAAACTTTCATGTACAGAATGCCGCCATTAAAGGTTGTTTTCATGACGTCTAGGTAACCAAATGGAAGCCGAGTTGGTTTTGTAAAGCCATATCTAATTGGTTCAACGTTAACCGGTAACCAATCAAAACAGTCGTAATAAAGATCATCGGGGTGGCTTGCGCCATAACAACACAGGCAGTGCGAATATTGGAACTTTTTTTGAACTTTTTTCTTTTTTGGTCAAAATAGAGACAATGTAATCACCAAAGGAATTACAAATTAAACATAAGGTGTATTTATTAAAAGTTTTAAGCCAACGGTAAGTATTAAAATGTTGAAAAACCCAAGAAAAGTGTGAATATAGTCAATGCATGCCATTGGTATTGGTTTTGTAATTATTTGTTGGATTTGGCATTGACATTCGTTTATGGCATTGTGCCATCTGAAGCATTGTCTCGAATCTGTCTGTATCTGTCTGTATCTGTAGTGGTACGTGTAGAATCCTATTAAGGCTTTTATACACGGTGGAGAAGAGCGCCGTTGTTATGGGCGGTGTTCTTGTAGAGCGGTCTTAAATGCCTCTACAGAACCTGCATGCACAACTTTATCTGGTAGTTGGTTCCAGTGAATAGTTGTTTCCACAAAAAATGAATGTTTGTACTGTGGTTTGTTGCTATTTGGTACTTTCAGTCCTCTGGTGTTATTAATAACTTGACGTTCGATGATATTGTCAGTTTCACAGTTTAAGTACGTTTTGGCTTTAATTGTTCGTTTCGGTCTTGCTGGTATGACAAAATTGTCGGCTGGTAGAGCCGGCACCAGACCCTCAACCACCTTGTAAATCAGGATAAGACGGAGGCTGTGTCTTCTTTCCTCTAGCGTCTCCATTTCAAGCTGGCGTCTCATATTAGTTATGGACCCTGTTTCCCGACTCCTGTAGTTTTTCTTTATGAATCGTAAGCCTCTGTTTTGGATACGTTCTAGTTTGTCAATATCCCCTTTCATATATGGGTTCCAGATTGTTGCGCCATATTCCATGGTTGATCTTACAAGGGATATATATGCTACTTTCCTACATGCTTCTGGTACGTTCCTCAAGTTCCTCCGAAGAAAGCCCAAGGTGGCGTTGGCTTTCTTGCTGATGTTATTTATGTGGAAGCTCCATTTCAGATCGTTTGAGATTTGGAGTCCTAAGTAGGGGTTCACTTGTACTTCTTGTAGGATGTGTTTATTAAGCGTGTAGAATTTGTCTGCTTTTTTGTTTATGGATAGAACATAGCACTTTTTGGCGTTGAATCGCATTCCCCATTTGTCGGCCCAGATTTCTAGTTGTTCCAAATCTGTTTGTAGCTTTTGTTGGTCTTGGCTATTTTTAATTGTTCTGTATAGTAGGCAGTCGTCAGCAAATAGTCTTACTGATGATGTTACACTGTCTGGTAGGTCATTGATGTGGCACAGGAATAGGATTGGTCCTAAGACTGTGCCCTGGGGGACCCCAGAGTCGACTGTTGTTTCGCCAGATGATTCGCCTTCCACGATGGTTCTCATTGATCTTGCAGTTAGGAAGTTCTTAAGCCATTTGTGTGTATTTCCTTTAATTCCATACTGATCTAATTTATGTAATAATTTGTTGTGTGGTACGGTGTCGAAAGCTTTTGAAAAATCTAATATGCCTACGTCGATTTGATGTCCCTTGTCGTGTTCTTGTAAGAAGTCGTTGATGGTAGTTATGAGTTGGGTTTCACATGAGTATCCTGACCTGAAGCCGTGGTTTAAGTTGGTTAGGATTTTGTTTTTTTCCAGATGTTTAAGAATATGCCTGCATACGATGTGTTCTAGAATTTTGCTGATGACGGATGTTAAGGATACAGGTCTGTAGTTTTCTGCCAGGTGTTTGTCTCCTTTTTTGAAGATACTGGATATGTTTGCGTCTCTCCAGTCTTTTGGTAGTTCACCTGTGTCTAGCGAGCATTGCATTATGATTTGTAGGATGGGTGCTAGTTGTTCAGCACATTCCTTGAGTATGCGGTTTGGGATGTTGTCTGGTCCAGAGGCTTTATTAGGGTTTGTGTTTTTTAGTAGTTTCTCCAGCCCCTTTTGGTCGATCGTTAGAGGTGTTATATTGATTTTTGCTCGTATTCTTGTTGTTGGTAGGTTAGTGTCTGATGTTATTGTGAATACGGACTTGAATTGTTCTAGTAGGAGTTCGGCTTTTCCTTTACTGTCACTGACAAGAGTAGTTCCCTTTTTTAATGGTGCTATGAATCGTTTTATAAGGTCCATGTATATTGCTTTAAAAAACTAACAACAACTCGGGTAAGGGAAAATTAAATGTAACAGTTGGGGCAAGCACCTGTTAACAGTGAAAGAAGATAAATTTGTGATTACAACAGTAAGACAGTAGATACGAAATATTGTTATATATCATATGATAATTTGCAAAATACATGTTTTTAGAATAGTTTGAAATTATAAATTATATAAATCTGTAGTTAAAATAATTATATGTATGTTGTCTTGAAAGGCTTTTTTATGTTTTTACTGTTACGGTTTCCTATAAAGTATATAATACACCTTATCGCTATTTGTTCACCATTTCTGTACATCGCAAAGGTTCTGCTAAAAATTTGACGTAACTGTAAAATCTCTGACGCCTCAATGGGAAAGTGTTTTTGTAAGATGTCAAAAGTTCAAGTAGCGCAGATTCTTGTGGGTCAACTGGTGCAGATTTCTAAATAGGTGTTTGCTGACAGCTAGACTTTTATATATACTTCATGAAGTTCATGTACAAATGTATATATGCACAAAGTCCTACCTCAATTTAAATTTTTGTGATTGCTGAGCAAAATATTTCCAATGATTATCAAATGTAATAAAGACAAGTGTACAATGTATTTTATTTACAATTCCAGCAGGGTTGACAATCATCTACATTGTATTACTTCTTACAAGATCCTTCACTTTTGGAGACAATAAAATAAATCTACAAACTCTTTGATGGACCTTAATTTTCTGGATTATGAAAATAGAATGTTCCAAAATTTGTTGGATCATCAAATTTTACAGTAAGGAAAACAAAAATGTACTACATGTTTAAAATGATTATCAATATGAGGCAGTTTAAAGCACCTTTCCTAGTATGAATTTAAAATATGTTGAACTTTACCTCTATTGGATAGTCAGTAGAATCCTTTATCCTGAGTCTAGATTCTCTTGAAGCTTATTTATTATTATATATATAAATCACATTTTTAGTTCTGGATTTTATTTTATTCATAGATTTACATTTTGACTGCCTGAATAGCTTGTCAAAACCCAGATAAATGAATAAAATCTAAGCTGGGAATCAGGGATGGGGTAATCGTAATCTGTAATCGTAATCGATTGTAATTGATTACATTTTTTTAAGTAATCGACAGTAATCTGTAATCGAAGACATTTTCGATTACATGTAATTGTAATTTAATCGATTACAGCAAAAATTTGGATGTAATCATCGATTACTTTTCGATTACATTTCGATTACTTTAGTAAAATAGTTTGATAAAAAATAACCTATTTCAGAGGAAAATATGTATATTATCTCTTTGTAGTACAGATAAAATATTATGCATCAACAATACTTGAAGAGTCAAGCAACTGCCTTATTTCTATCTATTGTCTCAAGTTGCATTATGAGCAACCAGATCCCCTACCTAAATTTACTTTATATCTAGCTTTTGAAACAAATGGATGTATGTGCTTGTCAATAATTCAAGAGCTTTAATATTAAAATAAGAAAATAGATTTGAAATAATAAAATAGATCTAAAATAAGAAATGTGTCTGTCTTTCGTTAAGTTCTGTAGTACATTTTTAAAAGTAGTAAGCTTATTTGTATTAAATTTCCTGAAAACATCATTTTCAATCAGAGTTGAAATTAAAGCTTAGAATAGATAAACAGTTGATTTCTTAAATGTTATGATATACATGTATATAAGTTAAATTAAAAAAGAACACAAAATCCTTTTAACAATGAACCAATGGCAATGCATTGCAATTCTTTTTAGAAATAGATACATGTATCCCTTTGACACTATAGATATATTTTGTATATAATTTGAATGGAGAAGTGAACAAATCTTAACATTCTTGCCTTTACTAATGAGATGATCAAAGTCTTCTAATCAATAACAAACATACTTTGTTTTTATTTCAATTAGCTATGTCTTCTTCTTCTTCTTGTCTCCGTATGAGCCTCCTTTAAATAGGAGCACCACCATAGTTATGGCGTACATGTATAAAGGAGGACATTTGGAGCCTGTATCGGTACAGATTAATGTGAGCATTTGCCTACCCAATTCCCCAGCCAGGCCGTGACGGGTCTTATTACCAGAAAGTTAACCTTCCCAAAACATAAATACAATGCAATCAAATAAAACATACGAACTAATTAAAAAGGAAATTTACAATATTTAGCCCCAGGTTATAAATTGAACTCCAGTGGCAGTTTAATAATCTGTAATTAGGATGGTTATCCAAACAATCATGCATGTCATTATAATTTTAATAATTTTGATCTTAAAAATAAGCTGAATAGATTAATTATTCTACTTTTTTTTTATATTTCCTTAAACATTATAATTAACTATGCATAAATATTTTTTATTTAAGAGTAAAATCAAAAAAGCTAACGTAAGTCAGTAAGAAAGCAACATTTTTTAAAAACAATTGGTTATGAATAAGTGAGTGTTGCAATGCGATGACATCTTACATTTATGTTGACAGTCAAAATTTCAAGATTTTTTAAATACTTCTAATCTTCATCATGTTCATTAAGCATGTTAAGAGATTTGATCTAAAAAACAGCTATTAACTTGTAATTTAGAAACAATGCTTTAAATGATGCATTTGGTAAAGTTCTTAATTTCCACTATACAAATGTTGAGCAATATAATTGTGTTTTACTCAGGCATGTTATTTTTAAGTTGAAATGTTGAACCATGTAATTGACAGTAATCGAAAAGTAATGTAATTACTTTTGATAAAGTAATCGATTGTAATCGATTACAAACTAAAATTTGAGTAATCGATTATTAATCGATTGCACAAAAATCCTTCATGTAATCGATTATTAATCGATTACATTTATCAGTAATCGTGCCCATCCCTGCTGGGAATATAATTTTCCTACTTATTTTGAAAGTCATGAATGTACACCCGAAAGTAGTGAAAATTGAAACATCTTTACTGAGGGCAACTTTACACATTCATGAACCGGCAGTAAAATTGTATTCAGGTTTCACACAAAGGCAAAGCAATAATATAATATGATATTTACCAATATTCCTATATTCTCTTATATTTATACAGATGACATCTATGAGTGGAAAAGCCTCCACAAATGGAGCGTCCAATGGTGTTAATGGATTACCTAATGGCAATTCTAATGGACCTCAGAGAACCAAACTTGGAAGTATTGGACCTAATGGATATCCAAGACTTCCCCCAATCAGTAAACCACAGAAGAGAGGTGATGACCCCTATGCCAACAGTAAACTGATGACTTACAGGTTGGCCAATGCCAAACAAGCCATGCTGATGAATATTTTGTAAGTTTTACCAAATTTATCTTAAATTATTATGATTATAATCTTTATACATTTAAAATTCTAAATAGGTTTGTTAGATGTTTTAAAAAGAGTAAATACTATACATGTATGTATTTATATTATATTTGTCATGTTTTTAAATTTTGTATGACTGAATATAGCATATCTGGATTTTTTATTTGAATAGAAGTGCCATTTATTTGTAGATTTATATATCACTCAGAGTTCATTCTATTGTTTTAATATATATGCAATCATACATTGTGTCATACTTTAAGTTTCAAACTACAAAATAGAAATACAAATTGCCTCATCATAGAGTCAGTAAAGAAGAAGAAGAAGATATTTTATTTCCAATTATGGGCCCCAAATAGCATGAACATTACAACATCAATAATTTTCATAATACAATACAAATAATGATATATAAAAAAAGTAAATGATCAAAGTGACTGCTGATTCCAAATGAAAAAAAAAGTTTAGTAAAAGTTAACTTAATTTGTTATTTATTTTATAGAACTGAAAAATCCATGCAGGATTATGAAGAGACCCAAGAATTAAACAGCATTGCCCCAGAAAAACCACCAAGTCCAGACTATCCTCCAGAGGTAGGAGCTTTATTCCTGCTATTTTTTTTTTGGTTATCTGTTGTCATGATGAGACTGCATTGTTTCTAAGTTTATAAGAAATGGTAAAACAATATCGAATTATATACTAATCCAATACTATTTATTTGGCCCATAAATTTTCCTATAACAATTTTTTTCTATCACAGGTTGGTGATTTTGATTAAATAGAAAACTGTAAATGTAGGTCGTTCTATTCATGACCTGAATGAGAGGATTTGAAGTGACTGATTTCCTTGAAATAGAATTTGTACATATTGATGGCTTAATTGACCCTCTACAATGTTTCTGAAATGTTAATACATACATGTATGTTCATGAATGGGAGCAAATGAAGCTCTATAGTTTTAGTCAGATCTCTGTTTGGAATCTTATATATGTTGAGACTGAATATTTTATATTCCCATATACTGTATTATTTAAATTTCCTGGTAAGTTTGAACAAATTGTGATTTCTAATTGATCATTTTTTGGGGGGAATTATTGTTGTATTAGTGTTATGTTTTACACAACTTGGAACACGTTTAGTTCAACCACATGCACAAGGATAAAACACATTAATGTCGTCATTGTAACAATGCATGCTGTATTCACCAGATGATGAGCAATGATCGTAAAATCAGGGTATGTATGTAAGATGTAATAGACCAATGCACATTGTATCACCCTGCACCTCAGTATTAGGGTATATTAGTTGTAGTAGTAGATGCACACTGTATATTGTATTATGTTATTAGATGATGGGGAAGGATCGTAGAATCAGGGTATGTATAGGATGGTGGTAGCTTACTAATAGATCCTGTGTGTCTTAACTTAAGAAACTTTTCTTAATTGGCTAATATCTAAGAATGTCAGTATGATACTATTCAACTCCCCACATATTCTAAATTTTTAATTTTCTGAACCTATTTGGCTTTATTTTTTAAATCCATTTTTTTCATTTAATGAGATAATTGATTGTGACAAAAATCAAAAGAATAGAATATTTAATTGCATGGTTCCCTTTAATCCTGAAGTGAAATTACAAATCTGCCTATGAAGCCCATTTGTGTGTATTTAGCTATATTTAGAAAAGTTTCAGTTTCAGCTCTTCAAAGACATGTTTCAAATGTCCCAATTAAAATCATCTTTCTACATTGATTTTGCATGTTTTTAGTTCAAAAGATAGCTATTAGTGATCTTTGCAAGTCCTAGCCTATTCTTAGGTGACTCTTAAGATATTTACATTTTAGATCTCTATCTCAATTAGAATTTTTGTATCATCCATTGTTGACTTACCAAAAATTAAAAAAAACTTCCAATAAACCCAAAGTAATTTACATACATTTTGACCAGAAATGTTTGTTTCCAGACAAATCATTATCAATTACAGAAAATATAACAAAAGCAGTGTTATCATTTCATGTTTGATTGGCACCAGACCGAAAATGTTAATAATAGAAATGATAAATCTTTGGACACAAACAACTTAGGTTTATCCATACAAATATAAATAAGTTGAGAAAAGTAAAAAAAAAATAATTTTGCACCTGATTCCCCTAGGTTTATCCATTAAATAATTGATAACAAATCATGAAACAGTTTTGTAATTTAGAGAAATTTTGTTGATATTTAGAAGACTTAGATATTTATACACTTAAATAAGTTATATGTTGTCACCTACCTTTTTTAGCTCACCTGGCCCGAAGGGCCAAGTGAGCTTTTCCCATCACTTTGCGTCCTGCGTCCTGCGTCCGTCGTCGTCCTGCGTCCGTCCGTTAACTTTTACAAAAATCTTCTCCTCTGAAACTACTAAGCCAAATTTAATCAAACTTGGCCACAATCATCATTGGGGTATCTAGTTTGAAAAATGTGTCCGATGACCCCGCCAACCAACGAAGATGGCCGCCATGGCTAAAAATAAAACATAGGGGTAAAATGCAGTTTTTGGCTTATAACTCAAAAACCAAAGCATTTAGAGCAAATCTGACATGGGGTAAAATTGTTTATCAGGTCAAGATCTATCTGCCCAGAAATTTTCAGATGAATCGGACAACCCGTTGATGGGTTGCTGCCCCTGAATTGGTAATTTTATGGAAATTTTGCTGTTTTTGGTTATTATCTTGAATATTATTATAGATAGAGATAAACTGTAAACAGCAATAATGTTCAGCAAAGTAAGATTTACAAATAAGTCAACATGACCGAAATGGTCAGTTGACCCCTTAAGGAGTTATTGCCCTTTATAGTCAATTTTTAACCATTTTTCGTAAATCTTAGTAATCTTTTACAAAAATCTTCTCCTCTGAAACTACTGGGCTAAATTAATCCAAACTTGGACACAATCATCTTTGGTGTATGTAGTTTAAAAAATGTGTCCGGTGACCCGGCCATCCAACCAAGATGGCTGCCACGGCTAAATATAGGACATAGGGGTAAAATGCAGTTTTTGGCTTATAACTCAAAACTCAAAGCATTTAGAACAAATCTGACATGGGGTAAAATTGTTTATCAGTTCGAGATCTATCTGCCCTCAAATGTTCAGATGAATCGGACAACCTGTTGTTGGGTTGCTGGCCCTGAATTAGTAATTTTAAGGAAATTTTTCTTTTTTTGGTTATTATCATGAATATTATTATAGACAGAGATAAACTGTAAACAGCAATAATGTTCACCAAAGTAAGATTTACAAATAAGTCAACATGACTGAAATGGTCAGTTGACCCCTTTAGGAGTTATTGCCCTCTATAGTCAATTTTTAACCATTTTTCGTAAATCTTAGTAATCTTTTACAAAAATCTTCTCCTCTGAAACTACTGGGCCAAATTAATCCAAACTTGGCCACAATCATCTTTTGGGTTAGTAGTTTGAAAAATGTGTCTGGTGACCCGGCCATCCAACCAAGATGGCCGCTATGGCTAAAAATAGAACATGGGGTAAAATGCAGTTTTTGGCTTATAACTCAAAACCCAAAGCATTTAGAGCAAATCTGACATGGGGTAAAATTGTTTATCAGGTCAACATTTATCTGCTCTGAAATTTTTAGATGAATCGGACAACTGGTTGTTGGGTTGCTGACCCTGAATTGTTAGTTTTAAGGAAATTTTGCTGTTTTTGGTCATTATCTTGAATATTATTATTGATAGAGATAAACTGTAAACAACAATAATGTTCAGCAAAGTAAGATTTACAAATTAGTCAACATGACCGAAATGGTCAATTGACCCCCTTAGGAGTTATTGTTCTTTATAGTCAATTTTTAACAATTTTCATAAAATTTGTAAATTTTTACTAACATTTTCCACTGAAACTAATGGGCCAAGTTCATTATAGATAGAGATAATTTTAAGCAGCAAGAATGTTCAGTAAAGTAAGATGTACAAACACATCACCATCACCAAAACACAATTTTGTCATGAATCCATCTGCTTCCTTTAATATTCACATAGACCAAGGTGAGCGACACAGGCTCTTTAGAGCCTCTAGTTTTGTTATTAACTCATAATATAGGAATTCAGGCTGACCATACCTACTGAACAAGTAATATGAGCTAGCCTATATAAATAATGAAACATGTCTTTATGCTTAACCTACAGTCTTTCAGTCTAACATACCTGCCTTTTTCTGTAATACCTCTCATGTGTTGTGATTTTTATTTGTCCAAAACAAGACTATAGCTAGTATACAGTGATAATAGAACAGTATTATAGGAGTATGAGGTTTATTGTGTATTCTCATTACATTAATGTCTTGTTTGAATCACAAATTTTACATGCAAAATTAAAACTTTTTATAAGTATACAAAAATTGTCACTTATAAGTCATTTGAAATAAAATGGATTTTTTTTTACATTCAAAGCAAAAAAGTAATACAGCTGGTAAATTTGCAAATTCAGTCCTGAATGTGACATGAATGGGAATGTAAATATTTAGTGACCTATTTCTTGTTGATAAAATTGAGAATGAAAATAGAGACAACAAACCATCAAAAGAGCAGAAAACAGCTGAATGCCAACAATGGGTCTTTTACACAGTGAGAAAAATCCTGCACCCAGAGACATTTTTCCCTGGGACAGGCGCACACATGTGGAGGGGTTGAAAATGCTTTGTGAGATCTAATCCCCTCCCCCTTTATACCTCTAACCAAATTAGAAAAAAGAAACACACAGCAATACAAACAGTAAAACTCAGTTTTAAAGATGACCGGTCATTAGGATACTGTCTCATTGACTCATACCCCATTCATTATTCATATATATTAAACTCTTTCTTGACTTGTTCATAACAGACAGTTTTGTAAGTTGGAAGTTTATTATATGGGATTGAATTACATTTACCTCAGGTTTAAAACATTTTTTATTTTTTTCACCATGATTTGATACATTTCCAAATATTATCATTATTTACTTTAAAAATGCCGGTAATGATCAGCTGTTTTGGCTATCACACAATTGACTTCTGTTTATAAGCAGAATGTCTACCTACATTGAAGTTTAATAGACTACAACAAACTATTGATTATATTGATTAAACATTTTTTAAAGATCATTTATTGAACCTACACTTGGTAGTTTTCCAATTATTAATAGATATTTATTTTCATAAAGAATATTTTTTAAACTCTACTTTGGCAAATAAATTTGAAAATATTTATTTTTTATTGTGCATGATCATACTGATTATTTACTGAAAAATAACCTAAAATTTGTCTAAAAAAGTAAAAAAAAATAGAAACTCTGAAGTACCAGTACACATTTCCAATATTTATGTAGAAAAAAACCTATTGCATTCACTGCATAAATTTAAAAGTAGACACTACATTATTTTGAACTCAAAAAGATATTTATGTTCTAGATATATAGATCAGCTAAATGAAGTAATGTTCTTGGCTCTAATAGTCTATTCATGATAATTCATCTAGGAATACATTATATGTATTAGTTGAATAAATTATGTTTGAAGCTTTCAGTATAAGAGTTCTAACTCTTATTCTTTTTAGAAAAAAATGCAGTCATCTATCACATGATTTATCATTTTAAATGACTGAATATCCATCCTTTAATTGCACAGATAGTACAGTTCCAGTAAAATGAAACAACAAAAAAGAAACAGTCAACACATAAGCTCTTTGTGAGTTACAGGAACTTCAAAAAGCCAAATGAAACAAAGCTTATGTTTCCAGAATAAGTAATGTTTGATTAGTTCCTCTTGAAAGTGTACTATGTAAAAGCTGTATAAAATGAAATACAGTTATACTCATATTTTTATGCATAATTTACTACAGCTGAATTACCAGTACCTAAAGAAATGTGTAGAAAGTGGACCAATCACACCTATGCAGAAAGAATGGTCAGAACATATACTGACCATGATTCCAGAGAAACTACAAATGACTGTTCCCCTCAAAGAAGTTATCAATGAATTGTTTGAGGAAATTAAAGAAGATTATACTGGAAGCATGAAAAAATCCATGGGTAAATATTATTTTTTTTAAAGCTAGGAAGATGGATTTTTGGTATCTAACTCTGTATGACCCATACGTCATGGTCAGGGGGGAGTGTCAAGTTTACTAGGACTTAATACCGTTTCAGGGGAGATAACTTTCAAAACAAGAATGATGTTCATTGTCCTGTTGCCACAAGTTTGTTCATGATGACTTCCAATTTGTTGTAACTCAATCTAATCACAGGACTTAAACTTTTAATTATCATGTATTACATACAATGACTTTGTAAAACAAAAGTGAAAGTTTTGCAGACTTTTTAAGGTTAAAAATGATCACTTCGATTTCAATGTAAAAAAAAACATCAAGCATCCTGTATTTGATTACTGAATCTATTTTTAGTTCAACATGTATTAGTAAAACCAGAGGTAAAAGGACTTGATGGTGATGTAGCAGGACCACCCCCAGCAGAGCCTGAGTAAGTATATATAGGATTAGAGATCAAATGTCATAGTTCAACTTCTGTAGTTGTAGAAGTAAAAGAAAACTATAGGTAGAATTAGTAGCATATAGTCAAATCTCAGCTAGTAAGGATCATTCTGGACTAAATGTTTTCACAGGGATATAAAACATACACATCTTTTTAGATTTCATAAGTAGATATCATTACATTTCATTCATCTAATCAGATTGACTGATATAATCACATGACCTTTTAATGTTTTACAATAAACTTATAATAATGACTTATTACTCAAATAATATTGAATCATAAAACTGATTTTTTATTTCCATAAAAGAATCAATCTGCTGCATGCTTTTGAAAAATGTCTTCCACTTTGCTGTCTGTTGGGTTACAGGTTATATCCTTTATTTTTATTGCCATTATTTTGAATTACATATATACATATGTTATAGATATAGTTTCATGTAAGTATTATTTCAAGTTCTTCCCAGCTATTTTTATTGTTGTGAAAGTAAATCCTATCTGGTTCTCTTCAGAAAGCATATAACATGCAAATATTTTGTAGAAAGCAACATGTTAATTTTCTTAAGTATTTTTGAATCTTTTAATCTTAAATTATTTGGTATTGAAAAAAATCAAATTTATAAGCCAATACTATGTGAGTCCCATAAAAGGACAGTTAACCCTTTCCTCCATAATGACGCTTTTTGACGCCACCCCCTTTACTCCATAATGACGCCTTTTGACGCCTGGTAAGTGCCTCAGTTAAAACGTCTTGCCTAAGACAAATGAGAATCAGACTTAATAAAAGTTGTATTTAATATAAACAGGTTATTCATGAGAATATCTGACTGGAATTTCATTGATGAAATATTTGTTTTAACAATGCATTTTAATACTTTAAACCTGATGATTTTTTTTTATTGAAAAAATCCTATGCGAATCAAGTATGTCAAAAAATAATGTCCATGTAGTAAAGGGTTAAGGTTCAAAAGAGATTCCAAACATGCAGAAATATGCCTGTTTTGAGTCTCAAGATAAAGACAATATAATGACTTCTTTTGGTTTATGAGCACTGTTCACTCAAAAAATTTCAGCCCCCAAATGGCCTGAGTGTCAATATGTAGGTCTTTTGAGTATATATTCAAGCCTTTTACTTTTCAGTTTTTAGCTCACCTTTCCTAAAAGGAAATGTGAGCTTTTGCCATCACTTGGCGTCCGTCGTCGTCCGTCCGTCCGTCGTCGTCGTAAACTATTTCAAAGATCTTCTCCTCTGAAACTACTGAACCAATTCAAACCAAACTTCATCTGATTGATTCCTAGGGTATCTAGAATAAAGTTTGTGTTTTAATTCCCATTTCATCAAAAAACATGGCAACCATGGCTAAAAATAGAACATAGGTGTAAAATGCAGTTTTTGGCTAATATCTCAAAAACTAAAGCATTTAGAGCAAATCTGACATGGGGTAAAAATGTTCAATAGGTCAAGATCTATCATCCCTGAAATTTTCAGAAGAATCAAACAACCCATTGTTGGGTTGCTGCCACTAAATTGGTAATTTTAAGGAAATTTTGCAGTTTTTGGTCATTATCTTGAATATTATTATAGATAAAGAGAAACTGTAAACAGCAAAAATGTTCAGCAAAGTAAGAACTACAAATAAGTTCATATGACCAAAATTGTCAATTGACCCCTTAAGGCGAAGTGTACGTAATTGCACGCCTCTAGCGGAATACGGGATTAAAACCGTTCGTCGTTAGTTACGCAAGTTATCTCCCTTACTCCAAGAAAGGCCACACAAAAGAGAAACTACTTTCTGCGGTCTATAATGAATCCAACAAGCACTCCTAAGCTGTCTTAAACCTCATAGAAATTATCTAAATAACTCCAATTACAAATCATTCTGTACGTTGTTCTGTGTGCAGCTTGACTTATTTAAAAACACTGTTTTTTTTTTGTTTTAGACGCGTAGGAGAAGGCATTTCGTGTTTATGATATCAACAGAAAGAAAAAAACGCCTCACAACAAAATTATAAACAATAAACAAATAAACATGTAACAATTTTCTTCTATTGATATCAAATTAATTATAATGAACCTGAATTGACCCAACAATTTCGTTTTAAAAAGCCGTAGTCTTGAACGGAAAACACAGTAGGCTACTCAACGTAAAGTTTTATAATAGGTTACAAATAATTAATGAAAGACGTGTGTATTTAATTGTTTAATTTAAAAGACGTTGAAATGTTCGTATTTTGTGCATTTGAAAATTTAAGGACATGCTTTATATTCATATAAGAAATCAGACGATACCAAGAGAATAATTTGACTACTAGTGCAACACTTACAGGTCGGAAGAACAAATACGGAAAACAAACAAAAAATAAACAAATTAGGCCCCAAAAATTATTCAGTAACTTAAAAGTTGTCTCACTCTAACATTTATCTTAAAAGTAAGTAAAAATTATGTCATTCAACTCCCAGTTTTCAACTTTTTCTACATGTGCTGAAAGTAAACAGGTGTCTTCTATTCCGTCCGCAATTTATGGGAAAACTAAATCTAAATTAAGAACCATATTGAAATTGAAAGTACACATGTAAGATAAAATATAACATGTCATTTCTTCTTTCACAAATTCCAATTTCGAAGAGATATATAGCGAAATCTGTTTTCTTTTATTGTGTCTAGCTGTGTGCATCATTCAAAATTAGAGAATGTAATTTTGAAGTATCAAGTCTCAATTCAAGATTATGAATGAATAGAATATAGAATTACGGGGGGAAGGAGGGGGGGGGGGGTAGGACCTTTATCGGAACTCCGGGATCGGGTGTTTTTAAGCTCGGGATTTCGGGATTGACCCTTTTGGGATCCGGGAATTCTATTTCCGAATTTCGGGTAGTCGGGATTTAATTTTTTTTTAATTCAGAACCTCGGGATGTCGTGTTTTTAAGCCCGGTGTCATATGGTATTTTGAACCCCATGGTAAATTGACCCCGGGGTCAAAATACCGCTATGGTAAATTGAACCCCCCCATGGTAAATTGAACCCCCCCTGTATGGAAAATTGAACCCCCATGGTAAATTGAACCCCCCTGTTTTTTTCATCCTAGATGAATATTAGAACATTTTACATTATTCTAAAGCTTATCATAGATTAAAAAATCATTCATACAAGAAGGGGAGGTACATTTTCCATTCTCAATTAAAAGAAATATCTTTGCTTGGTATAAGTGCTCTGAAGTCTTTACCAACAAAATGTCATTCAAAATACTTATTGACACATTATAACTAGACCATATGTAGCTTGAATGCTTTAATTATTTGTAATTATAACATATGTATATATATATATAAGGGTAGTTTTGATTTTCCATGGTAAAAAAAGGGGGAGGGGTCAAAATACCATGGCAAAGTAAAATTTAAAAAATATCTTTTCCAGCAAGTTAAATACATACAAACTACTTATTTGTGTATTCTAACTACATAAAAGAGTTCGAATTGCCAGAATTTCTGAAATTAAAGGCCTAGAGTAGGGGGTTCAATATACCGCAGGAGGGTCAAAATACCATGGCAAAGTAAAATTTTCAAAATATCTTTTCCATCAAAGTTAATACATACAAACTACTTGTGTGTGTATATTAACTACATATAAGAGCTAAAATTGCCAGATTTTTTTTAATTGTCTATAGTAAGGGGTTCAATATACCGCAGGGGGGTCAAAATACCATGGCAAAGTAAAATTTTCAAAATATCTTTTCCATCAAAGTTAATACATACAAACTACTTGTGTGTGTATATTAACTACAAATAAGAGCTAAAATTGCCAGATTTTTTTGAATTGTCTATAGTAAGGGGTTCAATATACCGCAGGGGGGTCAAAATACCATGGCAAAGTAAAATTTTCAAAATATCTTTTCCAGCAATTTTAATACATAGATACTACTTATTTGTGTATTCTAACTACATAAAAGAGTTTGAATTGCCAGAATTTCTGAAATTAAAGGCCGCGAGTAGGGGGTTCAATATACCGCAGAGGGGTCAAAATACCATGGCAAAGTAAAATTTTCAAAATAACTTTTCCAGCAAGTTTAATACATACAAACTGCTTATTTGTGTATTCTTACTACATTAAAAAGTTAGAAATGCCAGAACTTTTTAAATTAAAGGTCTAGAGTGAGGGGTTCAATATATCGCAGGGGGGTCAAAATACCATGGCAAAGTAAAATTTTCAAAATATCTTTTCCATCAAAGTTAATACATACAAACTACTTGTGTGTGTATATTAACTACAAATAAGAGCTAAAATTGCCAGATTTTTTTTAATTGTCTATAGTGAGGGGTTCAATATACCGCCGGGGGGTCAAAATACCATGGCAAAGTAAAATTTTCAAAATATCTTTTCCATCAAAGTTAATACATACAAACTACTTGTGTGTGTATATTAACTACATAAAAGAGCGAAAATTGCCAGATTTTTTTGAATTGTCTATAGTAAGGGGTTCAATATATCGCAGGGGGTCAAAATACAATGACAAAGTAAAATTTCAAAATATCTTTTCCAGCAAGTTTAATAAATACATCTACCTATGGGTGTATTCTAACTACATAAAAGAGTTAGAATTGATAGAATTTCTGAAATTAAAGGCCTAGAGTAGGGGGTTCAATATACCGCAGGGGGGTCAAAATACCATGGCAAAGTAAAATTTTTAGAATATCTTTTCCAGCAAGTTTAATACATACAAACTACTTATTGGTGTATTCTAACTACATAAAAAAGTTCAAATTGCCAGAATTTCTGAAATTAAAGGCCTAGAGTAGGGGGTTCAATATACCGCAGGGGGGTCCAAATACCATGGCAAAGTAAAATTTCCCCCCTTCTATAGACCTTGAATTTCAAAAATTCAAGGTTCTAACTCCTTAACATAGTTATAATACTCCAATAAGTAGTTCAATATACCGCAGGGGGGTCCAAATACCATGGCAAAGTAAAATTTCACCATGTTCTAACTCCTTAACATAGTTATAATACTCCAATAAGTAGTTTGTATGTATTTAATATACTGGAAAAGATATTTTGAAAATTTTACTTAGCCATGGTATTTTGACCCCCCTGCGGTATATTGAACCCCTTACTATAGACCTTGAATTTCAAAAATTCAAGCTATTCTAACTCCTTAACATAGTTATAATACTTCAATAAGTAGTTTGTATGTATTAAATAAACTGGAAAAGATATTTTGAAAATTTTACTTAGCCATGGTATTTTGACCCCCCTGCGGTATATTGAACCCCCTACTATAGACCTTGAATTTAAAAAATTCAAGCTATTCTAACTCCTTAACATAGTTATAATACTTCAATAAGTAGTTTGTATGTATTTAATAAACTGGAAAAGATATTTTGAAAATTTTACTTAGCCATGGTATTTTGACCCCCCTGCGGTATATTGAACCCCCTACTATAGACCTTCAATTTCAAAAATTGAAGCTATTCTAACTCCTTAACATAGTTATATTACTCCAATAAGTAGTTTGTATGTATTTAATATACTGGAAAAGATATTTGTAAAATTTTACTTAGCCATGGTATTTTGACCTCCCTGCGGTATATTGAACCCCCTACTATAGACCTTGAATTTTAAAAATTCTAGCTATTCTAAATCCTTAACATAGTTATATTACTCCAATAAGTAGTTTGTATGTATTAAATAAACTGGAAAAGATATTTTGAAAATTTTACTTAGCCATGGTATTTTGAACCCCCTGCTGTATATTGAACCCCCTACTATAGACCTAGAATTTCAAAAATTCAAGCTATTCTAAATCCTTAACATAGTTATATTACTCCAATAAGTAGTTTATATGTATTTAATATACTGGAAAAGATATTTTGAAAATTTTACTTAGCCATGGTATTTTGACCCCCCTGGGGTATATTGAACCCCCTACTATAGACCTTGAATTTCAAAAATTCAAGCTATTCTAACTCCTTACCATAGTTATAATACTCCAATAAGTAGTTTGTATGTATTTAATATACTGGAAAAGATATTTTGAAAATTTTACTTAGCCATGGTATTTTGACCCCCCTGCGGTATATTTAAACCCCTACTATAGACCTTGAATTTCAAAAATTGAAGCTATTCTAACTCCTTAACATAGTTATATTACTCCAATAAGTAGTTTGTATGTATTAAATAAACTGGAAAAGATATTTTGAAAATTTTACTTAGCCATGGTATTTTGACCCCCCTGCGGTATATTGAACCCCCTACTATAGACCTTCAATTTTAAAAATTCAAGCTATTCTAAATCCTTTACAGTTATATTACTCCAATAAGTAGTTTGTATGTATTAAATAAACTGGAAAAGATATTTTAAAAATTTTACTTAGCCATGGTATTTTGACCCCCCTGCGGTATATTGAACCCCCTACTATAGACCTTCAATTTCAAAAATTCATGCTATTCTAACTCCTAAACATAGTTATAATACTTCAATAAGTAGTTTGTAAATATTTAATAAACTGGAAAAGATATTTTGAAAATGTTACTTAGCCATGGTATTTTGACCCCCCTGCGGTATATTGAACCCACTACTATAGACCTTGAATTTCAAAAATTGAAGCTATTCCAACTCCTAAACATAGTTATAATACTCCAATAAGTAGTTTGTATGTATTTAATATACTGGAAAAGATATTTGTAAAATTTTACTTAGCCATGGTATTTTGACCCCCCCCTGCGGTATATTGAACCCCCTACTATAGACCTTCAATTTCAAAAATTCAAGCTATTCTAACTCCTTACCATAGTTATAATACTCCAATAAGTAGTTTGTATGTATTTAATATACTGGAAAAGATATTTTGAAAATTTTACTTAGCCATGGTATTTTGAACCCCCTGTGGTATATTAAACCCCCTACTATAGACCTTGAATTTCAAAAATTCAAGCTATTCTAAATCCTTAACATAGTTATATTACTCCAGTAAGTAGTTTGTATGTATTTAATATACTGGAAAAGATATTTTGAAAATTTTACTTAGCCATAGTATATTGACCCCCCTGCGCTATATTGAACCCCCTACTATAGACCTTGAATTTAAAAAATTCAAGCTATTCTAACTCCTTTACATAGTTATAATACTTCAATAAGTAGTTTGTATGTATTAAATAAACTGGAAAAGATATTTTGAAAATTTTACTTAGCCATGGTATTTTGACCCCCCTGCAGAATATTGAACCCCCTACTATAGACCTTGAATTTCAAAAATTCAAGCTATTCTCACTCCTTAACATAGTTATATTACTTCAATAAGTAGTTTGTATGTATTAAATAAACTGGAAAAGATATTTGTAAAATTTTACTTAGCCATGGTATTTTGACCCCCCTGCGGTATATTGAACCCCCTACTAAAGACCTTGAATTTCAAAAATTCAAGCTATTCTAAATCCTTAACATAGTTTTATTACTCCAGTAAGTAGTTTGTATGTATTTAATAAACTGGAAAAGATATTTTGAAAATTTTACTTAGCCATGGTATTTTGACCCCACTGCGGTATATTGAACCCCCTACTATAGACCTTCAATTTCAAAAATTCAAGCTATTCTAAATCCTTAACATAGTTATATTACAATCGCCGCGATATAGCCTTTTTGTGCTAATGCGGCGTAAAGCAACCAACAATCAATAGTTATATTACTCCAGTAAGTAGTTTGTATGTATTTAATATACTGGAAAAGATATTTTGAAAATTTTACTTAGCCATGGTATATTGACCCCCTGCGCTATATTGAACCCCCTACTATAGACCTTGAATTTCAAAAATTGAAGCTATTCCAACTCCTCAACATAGTTGTAATACTCCAATAAGTAGTTTGTATGTATTTAATATACTGGAAAAGATATTTTAAAAATTTTACTTAGCCATGGTATTTTGACCCCCCTGCGGTATATTGAAGCCCCTATTATAGACCTTCAATTTCAAAAATTCATGCTATTCTAACTCCTTAACATAGTTATAAAACTTCAATAAGTAGTTTGTAAATATTTAATAAACTGGAAAAGATATTTTGAAAATGTTACTTAGCCATGGTATTTTGACCCCCCTGCGGTATATTGAACCCACTACTATAGACCTTGAATTTCAAAAATTGAAGCTATTCTAACTCCTTAACATAGTTATAATACTCCAATAAGTAGTTTGTATGTATTTAATATACTGGAAAAGATATTTGTAAAATTTTACTTAGCCATGGTATTTTGACCCCCCCCCCCCCCCCCCCCCCTGCGGTATATTGAACCCCCTACTATAGACCTTCAATTTCAAAAATTCAAGCTATTCTAACTCCTTACCATAGTTATAATACTCCAATAAGTAGTTTGTATGTATTTAATATACTGGAAAAGATATTTTGAAAATTTTACTTAGCCATGGTATTTTGAACCCCCTGCGGTATATTAAACCCCCTACTATAGACCTTGAATTTCAAAAATTCAAGCTATTCTAAATCCTTAACATAGTTATATTACTCCAGTAAGTAGTTTGTATGTATTTAATATACTGGAAAAGATATTTTGAAAATTTTACTTAGCCATAGTATATTGACCCCCCTGCGCTATATTGAACCCCCTACTATAGACCTTGAATTTAAAAAATTCAAGCTATTCTAACTCCTTTACATAGTTTTAATACTTCAATAAGTAGTTTGTATGTATTAAATAAACTGGAAAAGATATTTGTAAAATTTTACTTAGCCATGGTATTTTGACCCCCCTGCGGTATATTGAACCCCCTACTAAAGACCTTGAATTTCAAAAATTCAAGCTATTCTAAATCCTTAACATAGTTATATTACTCCAGTAAGTAGTTTGTATGTATTTAATAAACTGGAAAAGATATTTTGAAAATTTTACTTAGCCATGGTATTTTGACCCCCCTGCGGTATATTGAACCCCCTACTATAGACCTTCAATTTCAAAAATTCAAGCTATTCTAAATCCTTAACAAAGTTATAATACTCCAATAAGTAGTTTGTATGTATTTAATATACTGGAAAAGATATTTTGAAAATTTTACTTAGCCATGGTATTTTGACCCCCCTGCGGTATATTGAACCCCCTACTATAGACCTTCAATTTCAAAAATTCAAGCTATTCTAAATCCTTAACAAAGTTATAATACTCCAATAAGTAGTTTGTATGTATTTAATATACTGGAAAAGATATTTTGAAAATTTTACTTAGCCATGGTATTTTGACCCCCCTGCGGTATATTGAACCCCCTACTATAGACCTTGAATTTCAAAAATTCAAGCTATTCTAACTCCTTAACATAGTTGTAATACTCCAATAAGTAGTTTGTATGTATTTAATATTCTGGAAAAGATATTTTGAAAATTTTGCTTAGCCATGGTATTTTGACCCCCCTGCGGTATATTGAACCCCCTACTATAGACCTTGAATTTCAAAAATTCAAGCTATTCTTAATCCTTAACATAGTTATAATACTCCAATAAGTAGTTTGTACGTATTTCATATACTGGAAAAGATATTTTGAAAATTTTACTTAGCCATGGTATTTTGACCCCCCTGCGGTATATTGAACCCCCTACTATAGACCTTCAATTTCAAAAATTCAAGCTATTCTAACTCCTTAACATAGTTAAAATACTCCAATAAGTGGTTTGTATGTGTTAAAAATGCTGGAAAAGATATTTTGAAAATTTTGCTTAGCCATGGTATTTTGACCCCCCTGCGGTATATTGAACCCCCTACTTAAAACCACAAATTAAAAAAAATGATAGCCAATAAATTGTAAATTAGATTATCTGCAATACTATTTATCATAAACAGGGGGGTTCAATATACCGCAGGGGGGTTCAAAATACCATATGTGAAAAATGACCCCGGGGTCAAAATACCATGCGGTATAATGACCCCGGGGTCATTTTACCGCATGGTATTTTGACCCCGGGTTCATTTTTTAGGGGGTTCAAAATACCATATGACACCGGGATTACGGGATCTGGATCCCTCCGCCCCCTTTCCCTCTATTATGGTTAAAGAAAAGAGGTCAGGGAAGTTTTGTAATACTTGTAACTGCAATTTGATATTTAGTGGAATGAGATGTGAAATGTGTTCAGACTATTACATTTCGATTTTTTTTTAAATTTAACCCATTGGCAAGTTTACGGCAAGGTGTGTTTAACGACCTCGATGATTATCCATGAGGATCTCGCACTCGGTCAGCTATAGGTTTTCACCTAGTTCATGATCATACAAGAATTGAGAAGCCTGTGGTTTACTAGTCTTATGATATGAGACTTTGGAGTTCATATAATTTACATTCAACGTTTTTTATCGAATATTTCAAGGCTTTTTGACTATCAATGTTGACCCCCCCCCCAAAAAAAAAAAAATTGATTGGATAAAATGAATGGATTACCGCCCCTATTTCAAACTAAAGTCCTATAAACTGACTAGTATTCGAATTTGTTAAAAGAAAAAAATTGGTATCTCTCATATTGATTCAATACCGTAATGCCGAAAAACAATCATTTGTTTCTGCGAATTCCGAACAGCTAGAAATATATTCCCGAGTTTCAATTTGAGTAGCTCGAATAATTAAAGCCCTTTCCATGTCCGATTTTCTCCCACACGAGAAATGGAGTATTCGTACATTAGCTGAATAATACGACTGAATTATTCGGGTTACAATTTGTGTAAATCCCGAATGCACATAAAAGTAAAGGTCCAGCCCTACTTTCGGGAAAGGACTGTTGTAGATTTCAGATTGATTTCCAGAAATAAAAATCATACAAAAATGTTTCACGCAAATATTCGTCTTCAGACGTGTAAAGTTATACAACGGTTACTAGCCGGTCTGGATTGTGATAAAAAGAAGCGCATGCAATGCATAAAATATATAATGTCGTGGCTCAGCGATGTGTTGAATTATAGAGATGCTTATGCGGCACAAAGATAAGATTAATTTACCCAAATGTACTAAGAATTACCACACAACTTAAATTTGCTTAAATATTGATTTGTTATCCTGTGCCAGACAGTTTTCTAGCTTGGCGGTCTCGCACGCACCCGAATATAAAAGACAAATAAAATACAATAGTACACAAGACGTAACATAAAGAACTAAAGACCGAGCAACACAAACTCCAACAAAACGGTATATATTTAATACAAGTATAGAACTATATGAAGCGTCGTAACTGTTGCGGCGACGTCAATAACGTTGTCGTTGTTTTTTGTTTTTCACTCAAGATTCAACTTTAACAGGTTATAGCTTGAAAAGTAGCACGGTTGCTAAGGACTTTCTTTGCACCAATCGATTCCTCAGACATTTTAGAATCGTCTCATAAATTTTAAAAAAAATCGATTGTCTAATATAATAGAAAATCTTGGAAATGTAACAATTCCTGCCGAATTTCACGATTTTCCCTATATATCCTTTGTAATTTTGGTGTATGATGCTGTTAACTTCAACAGCTCGTATCTCAAAAACGAAAACGGTTACCCCCTTTTTTTATTTTATTTTCTGATTTATTTTTACAAGCAGAATCTACATGTAAAATTTTTAAAAAATCCATTGTGTAGTTTAATTACGTACACTTCGCCTTAAGGAGTTATTGTCCTTTAATGACAATTTTACACAATTTGTTCATCATATTTGCTAACTTTAAAAAATCTTCTCCTCTGAAACTACTGAACCAATTTCCACCAAACTTTAGCTGAATTATCATTAAGGTGTCTAGAATAAAGTTTGTGTTTTATTTTCTGTTTTGTCTAAAAATATGGTTGCCATAGCTAAAAATAGAGGTTCATTGGTCAATGTTAAATCATCAATGATTTGGTCTTTTTATCAGATACTATAGCGATAGTAGAGCTATATTTGGTGTAGGGAATAATTGTAAGGTGTGTATGTCTGTTTAGTAGGTGTAAGTTGATCTTGACCTAATTTTCATGGTTCATTGGTCAAAGTTATTTTTTTATGAGGTTATTTCTGAGATACTTTTAGCAATAGGTAAACTCGATTTGTAGTATGGAATGAGTGTATGAACTACATTTATGTCTGAAAGGGTTTATCTCACCTTCATCTCAAGTACAGTTAATTTAATGTAATGCTTGGGGTATACAATGTTTTTTTATACTATCATCATAAATTATATTATGAACACGAGACAAACGAGACATTTCAGTGTGTCCACTCTTGTTTTTGCTTTTGAAGAAGATGACAAAATCGAAGAACCATTTATATAAATTGAAAACCCAAAATAATCATTGATGGAAGATTTAAGGGCATCCGATACAGTTTCAAGGGAGTTAACTCTTGGCACGAAGTTAAGCGTTTGAATTCTCGCAAAACGTCACTTTTTGCGGGACGTAATGCATGTAATTTTCCGTAATAAGAAACGTAATGTGGAATTTCGATGCTCCAATTTCTGTTTCTCCCGCATGCTAACTTCTACGCCATTAATATTAGTGCATTTGATTCTAACAGGATAATAGTCTAATAACATCATAAGAAATAAAACAAATTACTGTTTCTTTGAGATCTTCAACAAAATATCGTATAGTGAGCAATCTCAAGACGACTGACCCTTTTGGTGCATGTCAATTATCATTTTTATTATCATTCATCATCCAGGACATTTTATAACAGCACAAAAAACCAATGATATTTTAATTTAAAACTAATACCGAAAATGTAGGTACACGCAGCTAATATAAACAATGATATTACTTTTATAAAAGAACAAAGTTCTTATTTCTTCCACGTTGCACATATTTTATCTAACAAAAGGTAATAGCCAACAATATGTTAATACACCCGTAAAAAATTTGACCGGACGTATTATGGTATACAAATTCCCGCGCCCGTCTGTCCGTCGTAAACATGGTACAGCATATTATCCAAATTTCATTAAACTGAACATGGTTCTTTTTTCGGTCATGATGGTCAAACGATCTGTTTAATTTTTGGTGAACTTTTTGAGTTACAGGACTTTGTAACTAAAACAGGTTTTTTTCACAGTTCGCGCTGTATCTCAAATACGATTTATGACTATTGCTTAAAAATTTACACATTTCTTAGTTATATTAATCTGAAGATCTGTATATATACTTTTTGAGGATGATTCAAGATTTGATTTTAGAGTTATTGAGTTTATGACAATAAGAGGGGGTTTTCACATGTCGCGCCGTATCTCAGAAACTATTTATAATTATTGCATAAAACTTCACATACTTTTTAGTTAAATTATCCTTATATCTGTATACTTTTGCGTGATGATTCTTTAATTAATTTTTGAGTTCTTGAAATTTTATTGAGCTTCAATTTGGGGATCATATAAAACATGTTGTAATATACAAACTTCCCATTGGACAAGAATAATGAATGAGTCAAGATATACTTAGCATGACTTCCTGTACAACCCCCGTGTTATTTTAAAAACATGTATTATGTTTTTTCATAAGACGACGGGCGTATCATGCGCTCGTAGCGCAGCTGTTTATTTTGTTCTTTATATTTTGTATAAATATGTAGGACTCAAATCTATGGCGTGTTCCAAATCTATGGCAGATTCCTAATCTATGGCAAATGTGACGTTACAAACGCCAAACAACTCAAATCTATGGCAGATTTTTGTTTTCTCCAAATGTATGGCAGATCTTTAAATTGCGTCACAATAGAATAACGCAATATTACATGGTAGCTGCCTCAAACGATTGCGAAGCTCATAGATTTGAACACGATTCCAGATGAAGGTAATATCCTGGCCAACAATTTGCAGATGGTTTAAAGGAAGATGTGACCTATTATTCGGAAGAGGGTCCAAATGTGCTGTACCAGCCAAAACCCGCAATGAACAAGCTAGGGAACTTCTTTTTTCGGTACTGGATTATTAAAAAAGGAGTTATAGTAAATATTTTACTATCTGCAGTTGGAAAAGTTTATTAAGTGAAAGATAAAATTAACGGATATCTATTTGATTTAAAAAGATGTATTAACGATAAAATAAATATTATTTGAAAACTGTTTTTTTTTTATTTTTTTTTAAACTTTTTTGTTAAGGGACTTACTAGTTGGTCTCAGGAATGGGTTACATATATGTACCATGATTACATATATTTTTTTAATTTTTACGGGGCACAACATTTCAAGCCTGAAGTCTGTATTGAGGAATTCCATCATTTACAAAAAAAATTGGTTATCATCACGATTTGGTTGACCATTATTTCACAAATGTTTATAGACATGTCGTACTTTTCCACTGGTTTCAGACAAATCGTTGATCATATATGTACTGCATTGTTTTCCATTTGCTCAAAATTCGCCATAGATTTGGAAACAACAAAAATCCACCATAGATAAGGAAACTACAAAACTTGCCATAGATTAGGATTGTAAAAATCTGCCATAGATTTGGGATGGCATGACGTCACATTTGCCATAGATTTGGAATCTGCCATAGATTTGGAACCCACCATAGATTTGAATCCTACAAATATATTAGAGAAATGACGGAATGACAGCAAATACAATGCAATTTCCAATATAATCAATATTTCCAAATGGCATAACTCTTTTAAAGAATAGTTGATATGCACTGATTTTCGAACGTGTCCATACGATATCAGTTTTTTAGAAAGTTAGCAAGAATTGTACACATGAAAAATGTAATTAACCAGAAGGACCGGAAGGTCAGACAGAGGAATGGACGTGCAATATTTTATGTACGCGCTATATGGTTAACAAAATATATAGTTATTGACCAATAAAATTACACTATGAGAGAAGGATTTTAATCGCAAGGCCAACCTTAAAAATATGTTTGTTTGCAGTTTTCCGACTGTACCTTCAGACTGAAGGGTCGGTAGGTAGGAAAAATATTTTATTTTATCAGCCAAAATACAGTTTAAACAAGCAGTTACACTAAACCAAGTTTCTTGTGAAGAAAAAAAAACATTTTAAAACAACAAACACTGGACATGCTGAAAACCAACATCAAATGAACAGGCATTTTCAGATAAAAAACTTTTTAACCAAAACTTAAACTTTAACATAGTGTCATTATCCAATTTATGACATAACATATGGTATAATTATTAAATACTGGAACACTTATAAACAAGGAATGTCATTATGACTAGAACTGTTTTAAAGAAATATATTCAGACATGTATGCTTCTTGACTAGAATGTTTTCATGAGTAGAGTATTTTCATCAGAAAAATGTAGATATTAAAGATTTATAAGACAATGTATTAAGGAGTGTATTTTTAATAATAAAAAAAAAAAATAACCATTGAATCTTCCTCAATTGAAAAAAAGGCAACTTGAAAAAAAAGTATTAAGACATTCGACTGTTTTCATATTTCTAACAATATTTAATTATATGTGATAAGGTTACATATTTTTGCCAGGCTTTAATGAAAGCCAAAGAAATCTAAAGTTTGGGGTGAAATCCATAGCACCCCATTAAAAGTAAATGGTCTGTACTGAAATGTTTTTAATGCATAAAAAAAATTGGCAGCATAGCTCCTAAGGACATGTTTTAATTGAATTCACACAGGCCACACCGTTTGGGTATATTTAATATTGTAAGAAAGAGAATAATTGCAATGAGTGGGGAAGCCCCCCTTATCCTAAAGGAGCATACTCATTGCAATAGATTTAATATAGAGAGAGTATATTTATTTTTCAAGCTAACCATTCATTTTCTCTACATCTTTGTGTAGTTAGGGTTGCTTCTTATTGATTTGGCATGATCTATATCCATTAACATTTCAAGTGAGCCCTTCCTCCGTACAGGCGTGTTTACAGATATCCATGAAGATTTAAGTCACGGAGGAGTGGTTTCATCTTTGTCGTCTTCACAACGATTTGTAGAAAATATGCCATATTTCAAGCTGCTGTCGAATTATTTAACCACTGAAATTGGTTCCATAAAGTCAGGCTCCACAGATTCTGTACCCGATTTGTTTGAGACAGAATGGTTATCGTGTCAGTTATGAATATCCGCTGCATCATCGTCAATGATATCATCACACATCATTACATGTGCCTGAATCTGTATAAACAGTTTACTAATAAACTTTTTTGTTTGTTATTTGTCTTAAAATTGACACGAGACGACAGCGTAAAGTACTCCTCCGTGACTTCATTGATACCTGTAAACAATTTCCATGTGCTTTATCATTAAGGGCATACGGTACAGTTACAGGGAAGGTAATGAATGACGTTGCTAACGTAAAATGTTATTTTCGCGACGTCAAACTCTGACATATCGGGAAAAGATGCATTTTTCGACTGATTTTTATCATTCAAACTGATTTAATTTGAAAACGAGTGCATGGACCCCTATTTTTTAAAACCGCAATTTGTTTCATTTTGCAAAGAGGTTATGTGACCCAAATTTTATAAAACTGTAAATAGCGCATTTTTTTTAATTTTGATAAACATGCAGCAAAAAATGACGTTTTTTCCTCTATTCATGAACGTTTGATAAATATAGAGTTATTTCGGAATAAAAATTGCGTAATTTTTAATGATACTTATAAAAATACAGAAATTACTGATTATTTAACAAAAACCATTTTGTGTTTATCTTTTAAAACAAAAAAGTTATGTCTTTCTTTCGAAAAAGAAAATACGGACACAAATCTGAATTTTGAGCAAATATACAAAATTTCGAACACATTTTACTCAAAAAGTAGCACATGAAGGTATATTTTTTATTACATATTTGATTTAATGAGGTAAAAAATAGCCTATATGCAAATTTTCATCAACATGTAAATACAGGTTCAAAACTGTATCGTATGCCCTTAAATGGTTACATGAACGCTTGACGGGAAGCTAAGAAAATGCGTAATTGACCCAGACTTTAAATCATTTCCGGAAAGGACCCAAAGTTCCGGATCGCGTCAATAGAAGTATTAAAAAAAAATTCTTCAAATTTAAAGCAATAAAATTTTCACAGTCGGGAGGATTTTCAAGGGTCGGTCGGTAAACTGCAAACAAACAATATTTTAATTTAAGCCCAACTAATCCAATCGTTTTTGCCAAATCAAAAAATTCAAAGTTATAGTTTCATTGTTTGGACAAAAGCATTCTTTAGCAAATTGAAGATTCGCCTTTATAAGATTTTGCTTTTGTTTTCTGACCACATAAAACAGAAGATGTGGTATAATTGCCAATGAGACAACTCTCAACAAGAGACAAACATGACACAGAAATTAATAACTATAGGTCACCGGACGGTCTTCAACAATGAGCAAAGCCTTTATCGCATAGTCAGCTATAAAAGGTCACGAAATGACAATGTAAAACAATTCAAACGAGAAAAGTAACGGCTTAATTTATGTGCTGCAATTTATGTACAAAAAAGATGTTCCGTTTTCAGGATAATGCTGAGTTCACACGTAATTCGAATTCGATTCGCATTAACTAATTCGAATTAGTTTAATTCGCATTCGAAATGTTTTACGTCCTAACGTACACTCTAATT
The DNA here is from genome assembly GCF_965363235.1 of Mytilus galloprovincialis. Lineage (NCBI taxonomy): Eukaryota > Metazoa > Mollusca > Bivalvia > Mytilida > Mytilidae > Mytilus > Mytilus galloprovincialis. Next base: position 105,157,890 of record NC_134838.1, read on the forward strand.
ATACCCCACCAACGAAGTTGCGGAGGGTATAATGTTTTTGACCCGTCCGTCCGTCAGTCCGTCAGTCCGTCCGTCCGTCAGTCCGTCAGTCCTGTTTCTTGTCATCGCAACTCCTCTCAAACCACACAACAGAATTTCACGAAACCTTTTCAGATAATAAGGACATACTATGTAGTTGTGCATATCGACGGGAAATTGCGATTCAATTTTTTTTCTAGGAGTTACGCCCCTTTGAACTTATTTACTTTAATGTACTACTGCAACAGTTTGTCATCGCAACTCCTTTCAAACCACACAACAGAATTTCACGAAACCTTTTCAGATAATAAGGACATACTATGTAGTTGTGCATATCGACGGGAAATTGCAATTCAATTTTTTTTCTAGGAGTTACGCCCCTTTGAACTTATTTACTTTAATGTACTACTGCAACAGTTTGTCATCGCAACTCCTCTCAAACCACACAACAGAATTTCACGAAACCTTTTCAGATAATAAGGACATACTATGTAGTTGTGCATATCGACGGGAAATTGCAATTCAATTTTTTTTCTAGGAGTTACGCCCCTTTGAACTTATTTACTTTAATGTACTACTGCAACAGTTTGTCATCGCAACTCCTCTCAAACCACACAACAGAATTTCACAAAACCTTTTCAGGTAATAAGGACATACTATGTAGTTGTGCATATCGACGGGAAATTGCGATTCAATTTTTTTTCTAGGAGTTACGCCCCTTTGAACTTATTTACTTAATGTACTACTGCAACAGTTTGTCATCGCAACTCCTCTCAAACCACACAACAGAATTTCACGAAATCTTTTTATATGAAAAGGACATATTATGTAGTTGTGCATATCGACGGGAAATTACGATTCAATTTTATTTCTAGGAGTTACGCCCCTTTGAACTTATTTGCTTCAATGTATTACTGCAACAGTTTGTCATCGCAACTCCTCTGAAACTACACAACAGAATTTCATGAAACCTTTTCAGATAATAAGGACATACTATGTAGTTGTGCATATCGACGGGAAATTACGATTCAATTTTATTTCTAGGAGTTACGCCCCTTTGAACTTATTTGCTTCAATGTACTTCTGCAACAGTTTGTCATCTCAACTCCTCTGAAAACACACAACAGAATTTCATGAAATTTTGTAGATAATAAGGACATACTATGTAGATGTGTATATTGACAGGAAATTATTATTCAATATTTTTTCTTATACTTATTTAATTTCTCCAATGACAATGTGGGGACGTGGGGTATGTGAGCGTGCTCACTAAGGTTCTTTAATTCGAATTGCAATGCGCGTTAAATTTGATTTCCTGTCCAAATGACGTTAACTTTTAATTCGTATCAACAAAACGGATTTCTCAGTGATTAAAACGTGAATAAAAGGAGTTTAAGGAATATTTGTAATGAAACAGCAGCCCACCAAACAAAACAAAATAAATCTAGAGGTCAACATACGGTATGAAATAATATACGAGTGTGTACAGTAAATGTACCTGCATGTCAAGTTCTAAATTGCCGAGTCTTTAATTTTAAAAGCCGTAAAAATTATCAACAGTCCGTAATAACTTTTCTTGCTGTTTCTCACTTAGACCACAAACAGAGAGAGGTATTTGTTATTCACATGATTTTATTTCCGGAAACAATATTACCAATTTATAGATAGTACTTTACAGGCAATATTTATACATCTGAAAATGTCGCCGGGAATTTGCAGAGATAACGTCGAAATTGTCTGCCAACGACGTCGTGCACTTTAGAGCTAACATTGAGGTTACAAAGGGGGGACACAATTTTTAGGATAAATCGCGTTTATCATGGAATCAAGCACGGTGACCTATTTTTTTTATTTGAGATTTGGAGAAAGCATGACAAAATGCAGTTTATGAAGAAAAATGATAAAAATGACATTTTCAGAAACAGTTTCTTTCCATTTTTTTAGGTTTGAAAAAATACCACTTTGAGCATCTGGTCCGCAATGTCAAGCAAGGCTTGAATAATTGTATAGTTATTAGTGTAGTGATTTATTTTTTTCCTTTTTGTCACTTATCACAGCTTCAGATTGAACCCGATCTTAATAATTTACGACGAAAAATATCTGCTCCAAAAAATTTATAACATTGCCTAATTTTTTTTTTTAAATGCACAAATCCCCAATTTTCAGCCTCAATTTTCTCGAAAACAAGCACTGTGACCTATGTTTTATTTTGTGTTTTATTTTATAACTCGCCAAGGCCTACAACATATTACAGAATTATAAAAATGACATTTAATCGAGAAACTGTATCGGATGCCCTTAAGCAAAAAATTTAAGGTGAGCGATTCAGGCTCTTGAGAGCCTCTTGTTTATATCATTGTCATTTTCTAGATGTTATATATGTATGCTTGATCAGCTTGATATTTTTATATATATTCAATACATTTTGCTTATGTTCAACTGAATCATATTATTCAAGGTACTAATTTAGTGAAATGTGCAGCATTCAATGTGAATCATGTGTTGTTTACTCATGTCTAGACAATCCAAATTGACAACACCCTTGGTTTTTTTCAAATAAGAATGAAAAGGTTTTTTGAAAGTTTTTAAGAAACAGTTTTTGAAAGTTTTATTTCAATTATTTGAACTGTTTTAAACAATGAATTTATACACAATTTTGCCTCAGCTTTTAATAGATATTCAAAAATAAATTACTCTTTCAAGACACTTGCTGTTGTACAACAGATGAAACTACATGCAATGTTGTTTCATTATTGCAAGCTCTCACAAGATATAATTCATCTTTGCATTTTTGCTGTGTAACAGCTGAGGAAAAGTGTGTTACAGAGAACTATAGCTGAATACTGGATGTATGTAATAATATTCTTACAATAGAAACAAAGACAAATAGAAATGAAGAGAAACTGGTGGGAAAAAAACAAACATACACTAGTTAAGGGTTTGAATATGTGGATTATCTTCTGCATTAAATTGTTTATTTATTTTACAGGGGATTAGATTACTCTAGACCTTGGCATGGTGACTTTGTAGAGGCTAGAGAAGTCATCAGAGAAAATCTTCACATTTTACATCCTGCTATGATGAAAGTCCTCAACATGTGCCAGACAACACTGGGAAATATGCTACTTGTTGACTGTTCTCAGTTCAGGTAAATAACAACATTTGTCAGACAACATTGGGAAATATGCACCTTGTTGACTGTTCTCTGTTCAGGTAAACAACAACAGATTTAGTGCTTAACCAGTCTGTCAAAACATTAACCATGGTAAAATAATAATCAAAACATGAATTATATCATAATTATCTGCAAAAAGTTTCAGCTGCAAATTATAAAAAAAAATTGTAAATATAAATGTTATTTCATTTCTCATATTGTTATATGTTATTGTAGAGGACAAGGACCAATAGAATTTGAATCCTTCAGAAATAATGTGACATTAGAAATAGAAAAGACAGAAGAAAAATTGATGAATAGGTTTGTATTTATTATATTTAAATATTTGCCCTTATCACATATCCACAAGAAAGCATTTGACTTTTGTTTATGTGATAACCACAGGGGATACAGAAGGTACAGAGTGGCTAAAAGGGTTTATGTACTGCAACAGACACATTAATGTGCTGTGGGGTTGAACAAGTTTTACCATAACTTAGAAAATTACACAGCAAGCCTTACATCTATTAGTTATTCCTTATAATTGCACTTGAATTGATTTTTAGCAGGTTTTCATTTAATTTTTTAATTATTCAAAGTCCAGATTTGTTCACTATGTCATATTTTTTAATAGTAAGTTATATATTATATACCAAGTGAGAAAATGTCGTTTTAGTAGTCAGATGAAAAGTTTTAGATGGTTTTATTTATGCTATATTTTTGCCTCAATATTTATCAGATGTGTCATGTTTTCTTTGTAGCTGGTGGCAGGATATTATCCAGATTTTCACAGACAAAACATGTATAGCAGGAGTAAAACCAGACAAAATAGATTCTTTCTATAACAGTGTAACCACACTTATCACAAACCAGGTATGTGACAGTAATAATGGAAAAAAATATTATTAGTACAGATGTAACATACAAATGTCATTTAAAGATTCAGCATTATCATATGAAATGCAATACTTTATATATATATTATATCCCTTGCAAGTTCTGTCAAGTTGTGTAGGAAATTGTATTTAAACCTCCTTATCCTTTCTTCAAGCGAATCTGTCATCTCATTTTGTGTCAGAAAAGATCCTGCATTTTGTATTTGGTTTGTTTTTACATTTCCTGATGATAACTAAAGTAGCACAGATTTTTTTTTTCTTTAATTTTAACATAATGTCGAAGACCAGGGGAAGTGTGATTTTGATGGATTTTTGGTTTTCATATGATGACTGAATACTTTTTTAAATTTAAACACAATGTCATGGACAAAATAAACAGGTCAAGTTTATGACAGCAGACATATACTGTTCAAGACTTATTCCACAGACTGGAGTATCTATGATCATAAGATCACAAAATTCTGTTTTTATGCCCCACCTACGATAGTAGAGGGGCATTATGTTTTCTGGTCTGTACGTCTGTTCGTTTGTCCGTTCGTCCCCCTTCCGGTTAAAGTTTTTGGTGAAGTTGAAGTCCAATCAACTTAAAACTTAGTACACATGTTCCATATGATATGATCTTTCTAATTTTACTGCCAAATAAGAGTTTTGACCCCCATTTCACGGTCCACTGAACATAGAAATTGATAGTGTGAGTGGGGCATTCATGTACTGGGGACACATTCTTGTTTGTATCTTCATTGTTATTGTATTATTACAGCTGAAAGACCTGATAGTGAGATCAATCAATGCCTACGTAGATTTATTTGATGAAGCTGACCATAGATACCTACCCATCCTGAAGATGGAGCTGACTTTTGATGATGAGAAAATGCAGTTTTATCCATTGAAGGAGGACCTAGAGGAGACAGTTCTGTATGTTGTAGAACAGATCTGTAAATCTATGCAACAGTTACCTAACATACAACAATGGTTATCAGGAGCTAGTGCTATCAACATGATGGAGATATCTGTTGCTGATCATATCCTGAAGAAATCTACTGATAGACTAAAGGAAGATGTGAAGAGATACTTTAAGGATCCAGAAGATCATCTAGAATCATTTGGTAAATAATGTTTTAAATGTTATGAAATTTGATAATAGAAATAAGAAGATGTCTTATGAGTGCCAATAAGACAACTCTCCATCCATGTCACAATGTTTAGATAGTAAACCATTATAGGTCAAAGTATGGCCTTCAACATGGAGCCTTGGCTCACACTAAAAAGCAAGGTGCAAAGGCCTCAAAATGTCTAGTGTAAACAAAATTCAAACAGGAAAACCAACAGTTTAATCTATATAAAAAACGTGAAACACTCATGAATCACATCAACAAACGACAACCACTGAACAACAGGTTCCTAACACGATTTTTTTTTTAAATCAAAACTTTACCTTTTTTTTTTTTTTTTATAGAAACTGGTACTGTTAAATGAATTATTGATATAAGTTTCTCAATGTATAACTGTTGATGTCTTAATTTGAAAATTTCTATTGTTTACTAGATAATTATACTTTTCTTTCTTACAGTGAAGAGATATGATTATATTGTAAACGGAGAGGCTTTGGCAGAAATCAGAGAATATGTAAAGGAAGAACATACATTTGCTGAATATCAAATAGTAAGTTTATAGTCATGGTTCTATACTGTAATGAGTATGACTCTTCATCTTCTGAACTATTTTATTGTATCTGTACCTAGTAAGGCAGACAGAGTATAGTACAGTAGATTCCGGTTATTTGCATAGCCTATTTGTCAGACAAAATTATGCAATAAAGCGGAGTATGCTTATATCCGAAATGCCAAAATGACAGATTCAAATAACATCGATAGAACAGATCAGTAAAAGAAATCCCTGAAGAAAGATGAACGTCTGTAATCCACATACAATATACTGAATGTTGATTTATTCTAATAAAAATTTTATGTCTACTCTAGTGTCATATGTGTTATTTTATTTTGTTTCTTTAAATAAAGATTATAAACACATTTAGTTTTAGTTTATTTGCTTTACCTGGGATACGAAAATAAACTTCTAAAAATAGATTTGTTTCTATGACCCATATGTACAATGTACATTGTTAGGTTTTGATTAAAATAAACTTTTAAACAATACTTCACAGTTTATAATTATTTTAACAATAGATGTGTAATGAATTGCTGTTGATATGCAGTTGGGCACTGAAGTAACAACTTGTTAGTTTCGTATATACAAAGCAGTAATGGTGGGGCCCTGTACGGGTTAATTGCTGGACACAAGTGTTGAAAGTGAGAAAATATAATAATTAAAAGTAAATGCTCTTTTCATAAAATATTAAAAACAAATGATTGATGCATAAAATTCTTTAACCATATGTAAATGCCCTATAATATTAACATTAATACAGATCACCCCAAGCCCAATAGAGTTCACATTGGTTATGATCGATAATTAGCAGGAGTTTTTGTTTTAAAAATTAACCCCAAATGTAATCTATAGACAATTGTTTAAATCCAATCAATTATTAACACCCTTTGAAGTAGAATGGTCAGTGTTTTTACAACAATTATCTGTTTGACATTTTTATGACCTCGAGGCTTAAAATAGAACATGGGAAACTTTACCTGTGTAGACATCGAGGTTTATTTTTAAATCAAATTCCATAATATAAACACGAAAGAAACTCTTTAAAACTTTATTTCAATAACACAAAAGTAAATATGAAATAATAACGAAAATAAGGATGCATTCAAGAAAAATATACTTACCAAATGACCGTTTCCGGTCAAAAATCTCGTCAGTTTTAACTAAGCATATCTAGACGGCAGTAATTTTCTATGCAATAAACCGAAAGGCCACTTGTAGAGCTATGCATATAACCGGACAATTTAACATTAGATGAATGGGAAATGGTTTTGTGCAGGAGAAAACTATGCAATAAACCGAATTATGCTATTAAGCGGTATGCAATTAAGTGGAATCGACTGTAATAATTATGCCCCACCTACGATAGTAGAGGGGCATTATGTTTTCTGGTCTGTGCCTCCGTTCGTCCGTCCGGTTAAAGTTTTTGGTCGAGGTAGTTTTTGATGAAGCTGATGTCCAATCAACTTGAAACTTAATACACATGTTCCCCATAATATGATCTTTCTAATTTTAATGCCAAATTATAGTTTTGACCCCAATTTCATGGTCCACTGAACATAGAAAATGATAGTGCAAAGTTCAGGTTAAAGTTTTTGGTCAAGGTAGTTTTTGATGAAGTTAAAGTTACATCAACTTGAAACTTAGTACACATGTTCCCTATGATATGATCTTTCTAATTTTAATTCCAAATTAAAGTTTTGACCCCAATTTCACGGTCCACTGAACATAGAAAATGATAGTGGGAGTGGGGCATCCGTGTACTATGGACACATTCTTGTTTGTGTAAGTTTTGACATCATTCTTCAAATTACATATGAAACTTAACTTTAGCCAGTGAATAGATTTGGATGAAAGGTTCAGGAATGAAAATATATTATGGCATAGTATTTTTTAACCTTCAAAATTATTTTTGTTTCTTTTTGAAATTCAAACTGTGTTATAAACAGTAATTTAAATATAACAATCTGCTTACTTTGAAAGCTTGGTGCCTGGAGACAATAATTTTATACCATGTGATTATCATATATATTGTACACCTATGTTTATAGGAAATTGGCTGATTTCAGGATTAAATAATTTTCTCTTTTACAGCAAATTGACAAATACAGAAATTTAGCCTCAGAAATTATGGGTTTACCTAGTATTGAACATTTTGACATGATTCGTCTTGATTGTGAAGATTTGAAGAGAGGATTGGCAGAAGCATCTAGGGAATTAGCGAATGAGCTCCTCAGGAAGGTGTCTAATGATCACAGAACTGAAAACCAAGCGTAAGTGTTTTGGCGTCAATATTTTTTAGTGAAATTAGTGGGTTTTTTTTTTTTAACCAATTTGCACACATGAAGGTGTCATTTTATCAGTCACAACTGCAACCAATTTTTCTGTTCCCTTGTGGGTGTTTTTTTTTTTTTTTTCATAAGGGGGATAAATAGCAGAATAAATATAATAATCCTGATCATTGTACTGAATGTAAAATATTTCCCACTCTAGATTCACTCTAATTTTAAGATATGGAATTAACTATTTTTGATGAAATATTTTCTATGTATGCAGGGTCTGCAATGAGTTCAAAGTTATTCGAGACAGAGCTTTGAAAACACCAGAAACTAGTGAAGATCTGATGGAAATGATGACCTTCATTACAAATGCTAGAAATATGGGCATGGTCAAACTCAACGATAGGATATCAGAATCTAAAAATAGATTGAAATATTTGATTGATGTGTTTATGTTCCCACCAGAAGACATTGAACTGAATTGTGAGACACTGACTTGGCCTCAGAGAATAAATCCAGTGTTTGATGCAAACGATGATGTAAGTATACTGCCAAAGTAAAGAATTTCACAGTGTACTATTTTACTGTTTGAATTGTGTCCTTAAAAGCTTGAAAATAAAAATCTGCACTGATGGTAGAATACATGCTGTATTATACAGTAAAAAAATGTACCCATAACATTTTGATCATGATAATGAAAAATTTCAATGTTTATTGGTAATGCCATTCATTAATTTTGCTGTAATTAAAGTAAAGAAAAATTGAAAGTTTTTGAAAAAAAGATAATAAATAGGGGTTGCTGTGGTTGTTTAATATATGAACAAGAAAAAGATGGAGGAGTACAAAACTATTAAAAAACCATTCAAAAACATGAAAGGCTGAAATTCTTAATAGTTGTTAAGGTCAAATCCCCTATACTTTCTGCAATTGTGATTTCTTCAGCTGTGTTTAACATTTAATGATTATCATTGCCTGACGATAATTTGCATATTTATATTTGATCTGTGTTCTAGCTGGTAGAGAAATCCAAACAAGGTGGAGAGAAACAACTCCTAGAAAAGAGAGAGAAGGTTATATTAGAACTAGAGAAATTACGTGCCAGAGTAGACGAGTTCAATGATTACGGAGAAATGGACATGATGCAACAATATGTTGGTGATGTCAGAGTCGTCCAGAAAAGATTACAAGACGTTCAAGAACAGATTACATGGATTAATAAGGTATGGTAGAGGAGAATGACAGAATTAAGAATTTAAGTTCAATAGTTGAACTAGTAAATATACTATTGGTTTAAAAAGAATGACTTGTCAAAAAAATCACAGAAAGACATGCTGCATCTATTTTCTTCCTAATGAATTGAGACTTCACTATTAAAAATGTTTAAGATTTCCAGTAATAAAATTTACATCATTGAACAATACAGGCATAAAATGAAACAGGCAATTGAAGAGAATGTTATTGACTATAAAGAAGGGAGTTGATACGCAAAGTATTAACTTTCAGGTCAGTTAGCTCTAAAACAAAGCTACTACTTATTCATTTAAGCTGCCTAATGTCTGTCATGTTCTTTGCATACCAATTTGCTTCATTTCTTCTTTTTTATTTGAACAGGAAGAGGCCCTTTACAAATATCCCATCTCTACCTATCCAGATGTCAATGACATCACAGTGGCTGTTGATCCATTCCAGAGGCTGTTTAATGTTGTCCTTAGATGGCAGAAAGCTGAGAAAAAGTTAGTAGATTTTATAGTTACTTCGTAGGAAGATTGATTTTTTTATCCTTAGATGCATTTATGAAGTAATTTTTTTTTTTTTTTTATTATAACAAAAGTTATAAAACACCAATTTATTTGATACACTTTAATACCAGACCATGAGTATAAGAAGCAAAACAGCAATGTTGTTTCTTATACATGTTAACATTAAGGTTAAGGCAGAAACGCTGACCGAGATCAAAACAATATTAGGCAACTGATTTCTGACCATAAAAGTATTATGTGATGAACTTCATTTCAGTAGTTTATTTATAAACATTGATATATTTGTCTAATAATTTGAAATATCAGTGATGGGGAACACAAAAAACTACAAAAAATTAATTTATATCATAATCAAACTTTGAGGACAAAAAAAGAAGGTATATGATTAAATCTATTCAAATAATGCATGTTCCTCAACACTTTCATATGATATTGGATAAATTTACAAAAAAAAGATAAAACTACTTTTACTTTAATAGTACATATTTTCTTTCCCTTGCTTAGATGGATGGATGGAGCATTTTTGGACCTTGATGCTGAACAAGTAGATGGAGAGGTTGATGAATTTTCTAGAGAAATTTACAAAATCCAGAAAGTATTTAACCAGAAAGTGAAGAAAATGCAAATGGAAATTGATGAAGTCAACAGAGATAAAAAGAAGAAGAGACGACTAGCAGAAGATAACGATGGAGAAGTGAATCCTGAGGACCAGGATGTAAAACTGAAGATTCCAGAGGGTTTTAATATCTGTAACAATGTTATGGATCAAACTAAAGATTTCAAGGTAGATCATTTACCACAGTAGATTTATGTTGAAACATAAAACATAACAGTGTTAGACATCTGATTAATTTTACCCATCTTTTTATTAATATATAAAAAAGAAGATGTGGTATGATTGCCAATGAGACAACTATCCACAAAAGACCAAAATGACACAGACATTAACAACTATAGGTCACCGTACGGCCTTCAACAATGAGCAAAGCAAGACTAATTTTCATTTGTTATGATTAAACTTGTATAAAAAATGAATAAAATGAAAGAGGTTTAATATTAAAAAGAAATACAACAGTTTTTTGTGTGTGTGTCATACTAAGTTATATTTATGTCAGTTAAGTTGGTTAAATGTAGTAAAAATTCAAGGAACATCTTTAATTTCAACCACTGTAGATAGATAGGAAGTACTAATGATTTATCTTGTCAGTATTGTTGATAAGCTTCTTGGCACTTTCAAAGATAATTGATCTGTTGATAAAAAGTAAAATAGTTTTAATGAGTCTGGTTTTTTTTATATTATAGGATAATGTGCCAGTGATTGCAATCATGTGTAACAAAGGTATGAGGGAGCGTCACTGGACGGGTATGTCAAAAATTGCTGGCTTTGATATGACACCAGATTCAGGTTCAACGCTCAGAAAAGTCCTCAAGTTAGAACTTGGACCACACATGGAGCAGTTTGAAGGAATCAGCGCTGGTGCTTCAAAGGTAATGTCAGATAATAATATTATTACTTTCTAGGTATCAAGGACGTGATTTTAAGAAATCATGTACATATGCTTATCATAATGTGCTGTTCATCCACTGTTAGCATGTAAAATATGTATGGAATAATGTCTCTTTTTTTGCCCAAATTATTAGTCCTTTGAGAAAACATCACCTTCAATCTTTCAAGGAAGGATATAATAGTATTTTAGTTCCCATGGTTATAAATGTCAATCTTTATATATTAACTGATGCAATGTTTTATACCAAACAAAATCTTCTGGCCTACCAGCCTATATGAAAGATGTCAGTTCTGCATTACATGTTATCAATATATATAATGAATATATAGAAAGTTGATTTATAAGCATTAGATTTTTCCCATTTGATGAGTAGTTCAAAAATAACCTGTAATAATTTGTTACAGGAATTCTCCCTGGAGAAGGCTATGATTAAGATGAAGGAAGACTGGGAGAACATCACCTTCAATCTATCACCGTACAGAGATTCAGGCGTTAATATTCTGTCAGCTGTTGATGACATACAGACCACACTTGATGATCAGATCGTCAAAACACAAACCATGAGAGGTTCACCTTTCATTAAACCTTTTGATAAGGAAATCAGGGTAGGTTAAATTATAAACATAAATCAACATTTACTGAAGGGTTCAAGTATGAAATACCACTAACATTGTTCCTTGTGTTTGGAACTTTACCAGTATAACATCATTCATAAACTGAAGACATTTATGCTTCAGAATGCAATAAAACTTTGATAAAAAAAAATATTTCAGATGGGACATCAGCTTATTTTTCGTTTTACTGAATAAAAATGAACTTATGTATTTAGTATTTATGATGCAATGTCATTAATATAAGATATCAAAGGCAGTTTCAAGTTTTGTAGTTAAGTGTCCTGTAAATTTTCTAAATGTGTATATATAATTGGCTGTGTTAAAAAAAGGCATATATTTCCTTGCAGAAATGTCACTACCCTTTAATACTCTATCAGTGAGTATCTACTATTTGAAAATAAACCTACACTGAAGATAGTATAGCTCACAGTATGGTCTTCAATAATGATCATGAATCCATACATTTATTATTCTTCTTTCTGTAGGAATGGGAGGAACGTCTCCTCAGAATCCAGGACACAATAGATGAATGGTTAAAGGTACAGGCACAATGGCTATATTTGGAACCTATCTTCTCATCAGAAGATATCATGCAACAGATGCCTGAGGAAGGACGATTGTTTTTGGTTGTAGACAGAAATTGGAAAGATGTGATGAAGCATACCACTAGAGATCCTAAGGTATCATGTCATTTAATTCAACATAAGTATAGGCTTATTGCAATAAGAACATCATATAGCAGAAGCTTTAAAGTTATTCCAAGAACAAAGTCAAAGGATGTTTTATTACATATACATCATATAATTGACATATTGCGCTTTTAAAACAGTTGTAGTATATTGGGATTATCATAACCTAGATATTATGTTTGATTGACATTTGCATTTACCATGGATTCATTTTTATTCGTTGGATATCAATTTTCGTGCATTTCGTTGTTTCCGGGGAGCCACAAATTTCAATGTACGACGAATTTCAATTTCCTATAGAAATGTCTGCAGACTGGAGAATCCACCAAATGAAATATCCACGAAAATGCAAGTTTTCCTTAATTCATGAAAATTGGTACCCACGAAAATCATTGAGTAGGCTTGAGAAAGTTTGTTGTAGGGAGGGACATCCATGTTCCACTGACACATAATGTTTGACTTTATGTTTTAGGTACTTGCAGCCACTAGCTTACAAGGGTTACTGGAAAAACTACAGGACAGTAATGGACTTCTAGACAAAATCATGAAAGGATTGAATGCCTACCTTGAGAAGAAACGTTTATATTTCCCACGATTCTTCTTCCTTTCCAATGATGAAATGTTGGAAATCTTGTCTGAGACCAAAGACCCAATGAGAGTACAACCACATTTGAAGAAATGTTTTGAAGGCATTGCCAAACTTGAATTTGATGCCAAACTTGACATTCATGCTATGTTCTCCAGTGAAGGAGAGAAAATTACATTCTCACAGGCGATATCTACTTCAGACGCTAGAGGAGCTGTGGAGAAGTGGCTGTTACAAGTACAGGATGTTATGTTGATGTCCATCAAAGATGTCTGTGCTAAAGCAATGGAGGTAAATTATAATAGATTAAGATGTTTGGATTGAAAAATATTCAATTTAAATGGAAAAATTTGTTTAATAAACCTTTGTAACGACTATTTGTTTCTGCTGAAGACTTCCATGTATAGATTATAGAAGTTGTATATCTACTTTCAAAATATATATAAAAAGCAAGCAAAGAAGGAGAAATCAAGAGTGAGTATAAAAGAACATCAATGTTCACGTTATATGTACCAAATCAATCTTGGCAGATTGTGCAACTATGTCACCCACTGTCTTGTCAGAGCTTTTGTAAACTTATGTGCTTGTTCAATAATGAATAAGACAGTAATTTGTTTAAAAGATAATGTCGTAACATGTATGATTTATACAAACTCGATTATAGTTAGAATTTGTCGTCTCACATTGTATATCTGTAGATTGATAATTATGTTTAGTATCATTGAGACAGTTTGTTGTTATTTAACTGAGTGAAATTCAGGATTAATTTATTCAAGAAATCCTTATATTCAACATTATTCTACCTCTGAAATATAATAACTGAATATGTTATAATTATGACTTTGTAGGCTTATGCAATTGATCCACGTATTGATTGGGTGAGAGAATGGCCAGGACAAGTTGTACTGTGTGTATCACAGGCCTATTGGACCAGGGAGGTCCATGAAGCCATTAGACTTGGACCACAGGGACTCAGAGATTATTGGGACAAATTACAGGCACAACTGCAGGAAATTGTAATTCTGGTGAGAGGAAAACTGTCAAAACAGATTAGGACTACTCTTGGAGCTTTAGTGGTACTAGATGTACATGCTCGTGACTGCGTCTTGGATATGGCAGAAAAAGGTAAGTGTCTTTAAATATGTTTTTACGCTTTAGAATTGGAATGTAATACATAGAATATGCTTCTAATAGAAGTTAGAACCAAAATTTAGGAAATTTGGCTCATTTTAGAAATAAAGTCAAGGAAGTAACGGCAATGAAACATTGTTTGTCTGGTATTAAAGATGTTTATTCCATACATTTTCGTAAATATTTTTGATCTTATGAATTTTGTTATACAGTTTTAAGATGGTATTAATATTGTACGAAAAGTTTCAAAAACTGTCCTTAAACAGCTTGACTATTGATGAAATTGTATACAATAATGCTTTAAAAAATACTTGTGAAAACAATAATTCTGTTATGTTAAAGGTGTGTCATCTGAGAATGATTTCAACTGGCTAGCCCAGCTGAGATACTACTGGGAAGAAGAAAACATGAGAGTCAGAATGACAAACGCCACTGTGAAGTATGCCTATGAGTATCTTGGAAACACAGCTAGATTGGTTATCACACCACTGACTGACAGATGCTATCGTACACTGATTGGAGCTTTTCATTTGAACTTGAATGGGGCCCCTGAAGGTCCTGCTGGAACCGGTAAAACAGAAACCGTCAAAGATCTGGCCAAAGCTCTAGCTGTACAGTGTGTTGTGTTTAACTGTTCTGATGGTCTGGATTACTTGGCTATGGGAAAAGTAAGTGAGAAGAAACTACCACTGTCAATTAATAATTTTGCTTCTTAATTCAACTTGAAACACTTGTTTTAGAGACACTTTGATATTGCAAGATAATTAGACCAATGGTCGTCAATCTACAAGTTTACCTTGAATATGATTGAAATATTACCTGGTGAATGTTCATCTAATTTTTATATAAGACCATGGAAAAAGTATCTTGACTAATTATTTTCTTTCTCTTTTCAGTTCTTCAAAGGATTAGCTTCAGCTGGAGCCTGGGCATGCTTTGATGAATTCAACAGAATAGATTTAGAAGTATTGTCTGTCATTGCGCAGCAGGTAAAACACTTTTCAAAATGAGATAATCATGTTGGTGATTATAAATCTTAGTTTCACAAAAAAAAATACAGAAATACTAAAATTCAATGGATGAGACAACATATTAAATATTTGCATTTTACTGTGAGTTTACTTGACTCTGAATTCTGACCCCTATTGTTTATATTTCATCAAATCAAACTGTTCAGCTGGTCAGAAACTATGATAGCCACATTTGAGTCATCAATGTTATTTGTTCAAGTACAAAATAAAATTATACTGACAACCTTTTAATTTTTATTGCTTATATATTTAGGTATTGAATAAAAACATTGTTATATTTTTCAGATTTTATGTATTATCAGAGCCGTTCAGGGCCATGTGACCACATTTGACTTTGAAGGAACAGAATTGGATCTTAATCCTAATTGTTATGTCTGTATTACAATGAACCCTGGTTATGCTGGAAGATCTGAACTTCCTGACAATCTAAAGGTTCTCTTCCGTACAGTAGCTATGATGGTACCAGACTATGCCATGATTGCTGAAATCTCGCTGTACTCATTTGGTTTCCAGAATGCCAGACCATTGTCTGTGAAGATTGTGACTGTATACAGACTTTGTTCAGAACAGTTGTCATCACAGTTTCACTACGATTATGGAATGAGGGCTGTCAAGGCTGTATTATCTGCTGCTGGTAACTTGAAACTGAAATTTCCAGATGAGGATGAAGATATTCTGGTAAATAAATCCTAATTTAAAATTTAGTCTACTATTTTATATAATCTGATGTATAATTTAAGTAGAAGCATAAAGAGCAAAGTATAAGATGCTCAAGGAGAGTAAATATCTAAAATTGAAGTTAGTTCTTAACATTAATTCTTTTTCTTGAAGATAAGTTGTTGAACATGCATTTGAAGTGTTGATGTTAAAGCATATGAGCAGCACTGAAATTCAATTAGATTTTTAGGATTCCTTTTTTTCAATCGGTCACTTATTTACTTCCTGTTTGCATCATAAATGTTTGGTAAAAATAAGTAATGAAATCACAGCATAGGTAATTATTAGTCATTAAAGGTACTTAGATTACATAAATAATGTTCTTTCTGTTATTCTATTTCAGTTATTAAGATCCATCATTGATGATAAATAATGTTCTTTCTGTTATTCTATTTTCAGTTATTAAGATCCATCATTGATGATAAATAATGTTCTTTCTGTTATTCTATTTTCAGTTATTAAGATCCATCATTGATGATAAATAATGTTCTTTCTGTTATTCTATTTTCAGTTATTAAGATCCATCATTGATGATACATAATGTTCTTTCTGTTATTCTATTTTCAGTTATTAAGATCCATCATTGATGATACATAATGTTCTTTCTGTTATTCTATTTTCAGTTATTAAGATCCATCATTGATGATAAATAATGTTCTTTCTGTTATTCTATTTTCAGTTATTAAGATCCATCATTGATGATAAATAATGTTCTTTCTGTTATTCTATTTCAGTTATTAAGATCCATCATTGATGATAAATAATGTTCTTTCTGTTATTCTATTTTCAGTTATTAAGATCCATCATTGATGATAAAGAATGTTCTTTCTGTTATTCTATTTTCAGTTATTAAGATCCATCATTGATGATAAATAATGTTCTTTCTGTTATTCTATTTTCAGTTATTAAGATCCATCATTGATGATAAATAATGTTCTTTCTGTTATTCTATTTTCAGTTATTAAGATCCATCATTGATGATAAATAATGTTCTTTCTGTTATTCTATTTTCAGTTATTAAGATCCATCATTGATGATACATAATGTTCTTTCTGTTATTCTATTTTCAGTTATTAAGATCCATCATTGATGATAAATAATGTTCTTTCTGTTATTCTATTTTCAGTTATTAAGATCCATCATTGATGATAAATAATGTTCTTTCTGTTATTCTATTTCAGTTATTAAGATCCATCATTGATGATAAATAATGTTCTTTCTGTTATTCTATTTTCAGTTATTAAGATCCATCATTGATGATAAAGAATGTTCTTTCTGTTATTCTATTTTCAGTTATTAAGATCCATCATTGATGATAAATAATGTTCTTTCTGTTATTCTATTTTCAGTTATTAAGATCCATCATTGATGATAAATAATGTTCTTTCTGTTATTCTATTTTCAGTTATTAAGATCCATCATTGATGATAAATAATGTTCTTTCTGTTATTCTATTTTCAGTTATTAAGATCCATCATTGATGATAAATAATGTTCTTTCTGTTATTCTATTTTCAGTTATTAAGATCCATCATTGATGTCAATCTTCCCAAGTTCTTGTCACATGACATTCCTCTGTTCAATGGTATCACATCTGACTTGTTCCCTGGAGTTACACTTCCTGAAGCAGACTATAAAGTCTTCTTGGAAGCCATGGAAACAATCTGTGCGAAAAATAACCTACAGTTTGTTGATTTCTTCCGAGAGAAGATAATCCAGACATATGAAATGATGATTGTGAGACACGGGTAGGTTTTTATAAATAAAATGAAATTGTTCATCTTCAGGTAGACAAAATATAGTTATGTGTCATAAAGGTTTGAGAATTCTGGATTTAAAAAGTGTTAAATGGTTACTTATGATTTGATATGAAGTTGATGTTCATTCTTAAAACCTACTTGTTTTCCACAAAAAAAAATCACCTGTAATTACATCCAAAGGAGAAGTCTCTTTTTTGGGAAAAGAATATTCTTCAAACCATTGACACACAAATATGTTTCTTTGATGATTTTGGATTTGTTTAGCATTGGCTTGTGAGTAACTTGTATTAAGTTTTGATTTTTCTCTGTCTTACATTTTTATTGAAAGTCTTTGAAATTTGATGTCTTGACCTTCCACTGTTTGTTAATTGATTATTTATAAACGTATGAACAAATCCTTCTATGCAGTTTAAATGATCTTATAAAACTGAGAATTACAATGTTGCAATCTTATTATTTAAATGTAAAATATCATTTTATTGGTTAATTTTTCTTTATGAAAAACCAAATATTCCTTACATTGATTAGATGTTAGGAAGTTTTCATTAAACCTTCATAAAGTTTATACAAAAGATTTAGATTAACATTAATACTCAAGTTTTTGCTTTTTAGTTTTATGTTGGTTGGAGAACCTTTTGGTGGGAAAACAGTGACTTTAAAAACATTGTGTGAGGGAATGACCTTACTGAATGAACAAGGTCATGAGGACTTTGAAAGGGTCATGTACAAAATTATCAATCCTAAGTCAATTACTATGGGACAACTGTTTGGTATGTTTGACCCCGTTTCTCATGAATGGACTGATGGTGTTGTTGCCAATACGTTCAGAGAGTTTGCTTCAAATGACACACCTGATCGTAAATGGGTAATATTTGATGGACCTATTGATGCCTTGTGGATTGAGAACATGAACACAGTATTAGATGATAACAAGAAGCTTTGTTTGATGAGTGGAGAGATTATACAGTTGTCACCACCTATGAGTTTAATCTTTGAGACAATGGATCTCTCACAAGCTTCAGTAAGAACATGATCTATTTTTATACACTATTTGTATCCTAAAATCTGATAAAGTAAACTGAACTTGTTATACTGAAAAGTGGATCATCTTAAAGTTGTTTTTTTTTTTAAATAATTTCAAAATTAAATTATATACATCAAAAGATAAACAGCATTTTACTGGTTTATCTTAGAATATATCTTTTCCAGCATGATTGCCTAGCTTATTTTCCATTGTCACATAAATCCTTTTATTTAAGACATACTGAACCTATGTTCAAATTAGATTTCTTCTCCTTCCAGCCAGCTACAGTCAGTAGGTGTGGTATGATATACTTAGAACCCTCCTCCCTTGGTTGGAGACCATTCTTTAAGTCATGGCTGAATGTCTTCCCAGAAGTCCTTGCCAAGGAAGCACTTGACGTTGTGGAAGCCATGTTTGAATGGCTGGTAGATCCATGTTTAGAATTTATCAGAAAGAACACCAAGGTATGTTCAAAATAACTTAGATTATGAGTATTAATCTTGAAATTTACTGCTGGTGAAAGATATCACAGTTAAACACCCAAAAGAATGTAAGAAAATTGCACACATGGGTAAGCAGAGTATTTGCAATTCATTTGTGTTTAATTAATTTTAATGTTTGTGAAGAAAATGGTTTAACTGAGGATCATGTACATGGCATTATAAATCAAGTGTAAAATTAAGAATCTAATGTAAAACTTATGTTTCTGTATGATATAATGAGAAATGTACTTTGAACAATTATCCCTCAAAAGGAAGTAAGTATGATAAATATTTCACTGGATATTCCACATTGATACACTGCATATTCTTCAAATGTCTTATACCTCATTTAGTTTATACATGAGTACAAAAAAAAATGATACTCTTTTTTTTCATTGGAATATGACATTCTTCTATTTTTTGTAAACAAAGCCATGTTATAATTCCAATAAAACATAGGTTACACATGCATGACTTTCCTATTTAATTTGCTATGCATTGTATTTTGAACGACCTTTAGGTGAAAATGGAGTTGCATGACATGAATTTTTTTTAAACCATCTGAATTAATCAATTTGTAATTTACACTTAAAGATTTTACAACATTTCTTTGTTCAAGAATGTGTTGTTTCCTCAAATCAAAATGACTGCCTTTAGAATGGGTCATTTAAGTCTGCTTTCACCTAAAAGGTCCATATAAAGTATTGTTTTGCACTTTTGAAATCAAAAATAATTCTCTTAACTCACTTAAAATCAGACATGTAAGATAAATTCATAAATGGTTAAACCAGAACAAAATACACAGTTGATTATTTGTTTTAGTTTTTTATTTTATTATTTATATCAATGAAAGAAAAGTAATGTGAGACAAATATAAATTGCACAAGTACATCAATGATAAATGCCTTGAATATTTAAATGTTTTTCATTATTGGCCTCTCCCAGACCTTCCCACCCCAACTTCCAGAAAGGAACCATACAATTTGTTGTTGTTTTTTTGTTTGAAGATAGTGATAAATTATCGTTGATCATCTCAACGAGATTGATTTTCTCTCTTGAGCCGGTACGGTAAAAGCAAGAAAAGCAATCCAGTTAAGATGACCAATGATAATTTTTTTATCACTATTTTACCATTGACGATGCTGTCAATTTCATGTCAATTTTATTAGCAACGCCACATGCGTCCTTATTTTATAGCAATAATTTTCTATCTCGAGCGAGTAGCATGATATGAAAAATTATCACAAAAAAGATCAAAGGAAAAATGCACAAATTTTGATATGGGGAAAAAGAAAATATTTAATGAAAGCAATCAGTTAATCCAAGGAACATTTGAATAACACAAAAGAGAAGACTGCAGATAATTGAAATAAGTTTTTTTTTTTTTTTTTTTTTTTTTTTTTTTATAAATATTATGCAGATATTTTTCAAAGATAATTTATAACTATCAAATTATTTGACTTTGATGATCAGAAATCCAATTAAGCCTTATATATTTTCAATTTATATTGATAAAACAATTGTAAGATTTGTTAGTTTTCATGCATGTATTGCAGTTGGAGTAAATAACATATATATATATGCAAATAAATGCTGCACAGCAAATAAAAAGTACATTTACAAATTGTCATATTGTTATTTTTTATAAAATACAATTTTTTCTTTCTATTAAAAGTCCGGTAATCTATTAAGTGATAAATGACCAATTAATCATGGCATAAAACCATCAACAATGTTAAGTGTGAGAATTTCCAATTTTAGGAATATGTTGCTGGTCGGTATGCCAACCAAGTGAGGTCATTAATGTACTTGTTTGATATGCTTATGCACGAGCATGTAAATGCTGATGATGCCCATGACAACAAAAACCTTAAAGTCTATGCTGTGGTAAGTAAACATTAGGATGAATAAACATTTAATTATTATTTTGTGGGTATGTTTTTGTTGTTTGTGTTTAGGTTAGAAAGATTGCATTTAAGTTTATACAGGTCAGAACAGTATCAAAATGGGTTTTTATTAAATTTAAAGTTTTTAAGAAATTAAAATTTATATATATATATATATATATATATATATATATATATATATATTTTTATCTGCTTATCTTACATACTTCCATGCTCAAATGTCTTTGTTCCGATATTTATAAATCAGGTAATAGGACAGTTGTATAAGTATTTTTTATTTGTTTTATAGTCAGCCATATTGTTTTCCATACCATGGAGTATTGGGGCATGTGTTGATGCTGATGGACGCAACAAGTTTGATGTATTCTTCAAAGAGCTTATTTCTGGAAAGCAAGAAGAATTCCCCATGCCTAAGGCTTTAGGAACTAAGTTGGATGTACCAATTCCTGATAATATGCATGTTTATGAAATATTTTATGAAGTGAGTTAATAAACACTGATGTTCTCAGTCATTTAGGCTTGTAATTTATTCAGACGGGGTAAATGTTCACAATTCAAAATAATTGCCATCTTATAACAACAGTTTTCATTTTAAAAAATTTACTTGGTATAAAGGATGTACATAAATTCACTCATGCATATCTCACATGAGTATATACAGATTGAAAAAATTTAAATTAATTTCAGTGAAAAGCTTATCTAAAAGAGGCTTAATTTATAACTACATTGTACACTACCAAAATAGATCAACAGTATATATGGTTATGCAAGATTTATTTCATTATCACTGATTCTTATATTTAGACATTTTTGTTTTCATATTTGGAACAACAAATCAATAAAAAAATAATCATTTCATTTTTATAAACATTGAACCACAAAATTAATGAACAACTTGATATTTCACAAGCTCATGTAACTTTTACAATTGGTTGGTTTGTAATTTTGTGTTTCAAATAGCAAATAGAGTAACAAAAATAATTTTATGTCATGATTTTTTGTATACATATTATTATAATAAAAATGACCTCATTATATTTTAGTTTAAAAATCGTGGAGCATGGAAACACTGGAACGATTTGATCAAAAATCTTGAAATAAAAGCCAAAAAAATTCGAGAAATGTTGGTGCCAACTATGGATACAGCCAGATATTCATTCTTAATGGATCTGTGTATTGAGCATTCTAGGTTTGTCCATGTTTTATTTCTATCTTCTAACATACAGGGGATTGTTATCCTTTTTAAATTACTGTTTTATTGTGGTTGAAGAAATTTTTGAGAAATATAGAAAATGCCAATAGAATTAAGAGATAACTGTATTGTATTTGAAGCTTTGCGGAAGTCCATTGGTAGTTTAACTGTCGCAAAGTTAGTTAACTGGCAACACCTAGGGTTTTCTGGCTTCTTGGTTGTCTCAGAACTCAGAATCTAAAAAAAATTTGATAAAAAGAAGGTTTCTAGGTGCAACATTTGAGTTTTTTTGTTATTCTTGTAGAAATTACATGTCAGTACATTCCGCAATTCAATATGTCGGCTTCCTTAGTTACAGACAAGGAGATGGAGAATTTTATGCTTACTGTCATCCAATCAGAACCATTGATACAAAATAATTACATTAAAATGAACTTTATCCACAGAAGGTAATAAAAATATTACAGATATAAAACAGTAATTGACAGAGAAATATAAAAATTCATTAATGATATTTGCTTTTTGAAGTAAGTCTGGTAGAAAATTATTTTATTTATATTTTAGACCTATACTCTTTGTGGGACCAACTGGTACAGGCAAATCAGTGTATGTACAAGACAAACTGATGAATGGTCTTTCTAAGGATAAATATCTTCCAGCTTTTGTCAACTTCTCAGCACAGACCAGTGCTAATCAAACCCAGGTAACTAACAACGGTTCTATTTGAAATGTTAAAGTTATTGTATAATAAAACTTTAGGGTTACATTATACAAAAAAATCAATAATTTGGAGACCATTTAATTTTATTTACCATATTTTACTAGAAACAAGA
The DNA here is from genome assembly GCF_965363235.1 of Mytilus galloprovincialis. Lineage (NCBI taxonomy): Eukaryota > Metazoa > Mollusca > Bivalvia > Mytilida > Mytilidae > Mytilus > Mytilus galloprovincialis. The sequence goes on from NC_134838.1 coordinate 105,181,135, forward strand.
TGAACATAATGAAATCACTTTCTTTACTATCCTCTCAATAATGACCCCACAGTTTATAAAGACTTAAAGATTGAGCAATAACCTATTTCAATGAAAAATTATATCTCTAAAACAAGTGACCACCAATTTTGTGTGAACACAACATTGAAATTTACTCATCAAGAATGATCATCAGATTGGTTGTGTTTGCTATATCAGTTTGTTAATTCAAAACTACTTGAAAACTTCTTTGCAGATTTCCAACAAAATTGCAAAGATTCTTAATTCTACAGAAAATGAAGTAAACCAACCACTTTTTTTATTTTTTATTTGAGTCTTTTAGGGAATTTCCTGTCCCATTTTATCTCATTACAGGGGAAAAACTGACTCTGTTTTCGAAAGCATCAAAAATTTAAATGAAATTTTCTTTTTCCAGAACATCATAATGTCAAGATTAGACAAACGCAGGAAAGGTGTGTTTGGACCACAGATGGGTAAAAAGGCTGTTATTTTTGTTGATGATTTGAACATGCCAGCTAAAGAAGTGTATGGTGCTCAACCTCCTATAGAACTTCTGAGACAGTTCCAGGATCATGGTTATTGGTAAGTGACAGACATATTTTTTTGACAGTTTATAACAGAGAAGGGGAACTATTGAAAAAAAGACCAAATTTCCTGTAGTGGCAATAGACCTAGGTGCATTATACAAATGCAAGAAAAAAGGTGATAATGCCTATGGTGAATTGAAAAAGAGGTAGAAGTTATCACAGGGACTATCCTAAACCATAAGTCAAAGAAAAACAGAAATTCCATGGCCTAAAAGATAAGGACAAAAACAAACAAGTATTTATAACTATACACAGCAAACAAAAGACTGAGCAACACAAACCCAACATCACAAAACCAAATGCATAAAGAGCTGGATATTTCACTTTAGACTGTAGAAATGTTTGTGATGACGGTATTCAGTTAAAAATGTAGATGATGCATCTTGTTTGTTCAAATACTTTTCATTGAGATTGGATTCAAACTGACAAAATTCTTCATCATTTATGCTCATATAAAACTTTTGGGGGATAGCATTAGATGTAAAAATGGCAGACACGTGGTTACATTTAGTATCAAGTTTGTAAGAATTGTTGACAGGTATTTAGAATAATTGTTTGTTTGCTTGTAGGTATGACTTAAAGGAAACCTCCAAACTTCTACTACAAGATGTCCAATTGATTTGTGCTATGGGACCCCCAGGAGGAGGTAGAAATGATGTCACTCTCAGATTTATGAGACATTTTAACATGATTGGAATAAACTCTTTCAGTGAAGACACTATGATCAAAATATTCTCCATTATGATATCTACCTACTTGAGAGTAAGTCTTCTAAAGATAAACAACTAAAAAAATTGTATTAAAAAGGGATATTGCCTTAAAAAAAGTCAGCTCAGCAGTGTTTTGCATTTTAAATAGCAAACTTGCTTACTTAACCTCAGTAGATTGTGTTGACTCTTTGAAACATGATTGTAAATTTGTATTTCTCAAAGGATTTTCTTGTGTAGAAACTATGATTGTTATATGATATATATGTTCAGTGTGTTGAGTTTTTATGAGATTTGTGGACTTTATTCATCATGATTGTTAATATGTTTATTTTAAGGGTGCTGAGTTTTCAGGAGACTTCCTGGCTCTTGGAAACATGATTGTAAGTGCCACAAATGACATGTATAAACAAGCTATTGCCAACCTGTTACCAACACCAGCTAAATCACATTACGTGTTTAATTTACGAGATTTCTCCAGAGTCATCCTTGGAGTGTGTCTGATCAAGAAGAATGAAGTAGAGAACAAACGTGTGATGATGAGGTAGATAATAAAAGCCTACAAGCAAATAACATGATTAATTACATTAAGGCCTACAGACAAACACTACAGTTAAGAGCTATCATTGATAATTTTGCTAAAAAATTATTACTAGAAGTGGATAAACTGCTGTTTATATTTCTTTTAGCTTTAGTAACATTTAAGGTGTTTACAATTGTTAACTCAAAGTCAAATATCTTTAAAAAAAAAATCTGTTTGCATTTGCTGTTTATTGCAAAGACAAAGTCACTGTCCTGGAAAACTATCCCCTTCAAGATTTAGCTTTTCTTTTTGGTTAATAATTAAAAAAGATATTGAAAAATTATGGTATCCTCTATATAGATCAGAAGAAAAAAATTGTATGAACAATGTTTATCTGATTTATTACAGATTATGGGTCCATGAAGTGATGAGAGTATTCTACGATCGGCTCACAGATGATGCAGACAGATCATGGTTGTTTAAGTAAGTCACATTATGGTTTTTTTTTTGTTGTTGAAATTTAAGGCCCATTCATTCTTTTACAGTTACTGAGACATATTGAGTTGTAATGATGAAAATCCCCAACAGGTATCATATAGCCTTTTAAAGTAGTTTCAACATATATGAAACATTTTTATGAATCTTTAGAATAAATTAACCATTCAAAACAATATATGAATTGATGTTGATGTTTTGACGTAAAGTTGATTATTAAGTTTCATACTCAGCCTACATGTATTCAGATACTGTATTCTGGGTGAAAGTTATTCACCTATAAAAAGTGGTAAATTTTTAGGGAGAATCTACCAAATGAGTAATACTGATTAAGAATGTATTTTTTTACTTACAGAACAACACAGAATGCTGTGAAAGACTACTTTAAAGAGAGCTTTGACAGTTTATTTGAACATCTGGCTGGTGGTGGCAGCGGAGAAGGAAAGGTACATTTTCTGATAAATCAATAATACAACTAAAACCCCTTATCAGTTGCTGTTTCTTTCAGATTAAGTTTAAAATCTGGAAAACATTGAAATAAATTCATCTTAGGTTAAATGAACATGCCTGAATTTCATAATTAGTATCAAACAGCTAACCTCTATAGTATGGAAAGCCATTGGAGCCAAAAAAAAAACCCAAATTGGGATAGAATTGCTGTATTATTACAGCCCATAAGGGTAACAAATTAGAATCTACCTTATTCTGGATTAATAATAATCAAGGACAGCAAACAAACTGAAAATTCAGGGTGGTTTTTTTTTTTTATGTTTTTCTTGAGATATATTTTCTAAATAAATAAAAAGTAAAATAAATACCAAACCAGAGGAAAGTCCTTTATCAAATGGGAAGAAGAATGATATTGACTTTTTATGCTGTTATAATGTAGTATATATTTGTCTGTAACAGGGACCTCCATCAAAGGTATCAATAAAGTGTGAAATATAGACATTTCTTGCTAGATCATGTTGTCTAGGAGTGTGTTTACTTTTTTCAAGAACTTTTTTAAAAATCATTTCTTTCTTGAAAACTAAACTATTGAAATGATTTTCATCAACTTTTATTATTAAGTGTCAGTAATTTTTCGATCTATTATTTGATATACATCTGAAGATTTACAAACTAATTTTCAAGTCTTTGTCATGTTAGCTTTTTGACAGACACATATAAAAAAAAAAAGCATTGACATTTTTTGTCTTAAACTCTCCCTGTTATTCTCTTTCACTCTGCTGATAGTTGTTCTAGATTCTGAAAATTAAATATAATAAATTGTTAGAAATTTTAAAGCAGATATAAATTCTTGCTTAACTTACACAAAAAAAAACGGTATATTAACAGTATTATTCGTAGATATGAAATTCAAATTTCGTAGTTTGCTAGATTCTTGTGTTTATTTAGTTAGTATATTATTTGTTAACAGCGTTCTGATACAGAGGTGAGGAGAAGTTCAATGCCTGATTTTGTCTCACCTGCAATGAATGTTGCAGAATGCATAACATAGGGATGCTAATCCGGCTACAAGAGAGTCTTAAACTCTTCTTTTTTTTTTTATCAAACCTGGAAAGTTTTATTTTATAAAAAGATACTATTTGATCTGAAGTTTCTGTCTGACATATTTATCATTTCCTTGATCTCATTTTCTTAGTTCAATGACTGCTTTAAAAACTCCATATCACATGCATTTTCAGTTATTATAAGCAAGAAGACACCTACATATTGTGTATAGAATAATTACATTAGGCCAACCTTAAAAATATGTTTGTTTGCAGTTTTCCGACTGTACCTTCAGACTGAAGGGTCGGTAGGTAGGAAAAATATTTTATTTTATCAGCCAAAATACAGTTTAAACAAGCAGTTCCACTAAACCAAGTTTCTTGTGAAGAAAAAAAAAAACATTTTAAAACAACAAACACTGGACATGCTGAAAACCAACATCAAATGAACAGGCATTTTCAGATAAAAAACTGTTTAACCAAAACTGAAACTTTAACATAGTGTCATTATCCAATTTATGACATAAAATATGGTATAATTATTAAATACTGGAACACTTATAAACAAGGAATGTCATTATGACTAGAACTGTTTTAAAGAAATATATTCAGACATGTATGCTTCTTTACTAGAATGTTTTCATGAGTAGAGTATTTTCATCAGAAAAATGTAGATATTAAAGATTTATAAGACAATGTATTAAAGAGTATTTTTAATAAAAAAAAAAATAACCATTGAATCTTCCTCAATTGAAAAAAAGGCAACTTGAAAAAAAGTATCAAGACATTCGACTGTTTTCATATTTCTAACAATATTTAATTATATATGTGATAAGGTTATATTTTTGCCAGGCTTTAATGAAAACCAAAGAAATCTAAAGTTTGGGGTGAAATTCATAGCACCCCATTAAAAGTAAATGGTCTGTACTGAAATGTTTTTAATGCATAAAAAAAATTGGCAGAATAGCTCCTCAGGTCATGTTTTAATTGAATTCACACAGGCCACACAGTTTGGGTATATTTAATATTGTAAGAAAGAGAATAATTGCAATGAGTGGGGCAGCCCCCCTTATCCTAAAGGAGCATACTCATTGCAATCGAAGATAGATTTAATATAGAGAGAGTATATTTATTTTTCAAGCTAACCATTCATTTTCTCTACATCTTTGTGTAGTTAGGGTTGCTTCTTATTGATTTGGCATGATCTATATCCATTAACATTTCAAATGAGCCCTTCCTCAGTACAGGCGTGTTTACAGATATCCATGAAGATTTAAGTCACGGAGGAGTGGTTTCATCTTTGTCGTCTTCACAACGATTTGTAGAAAATATGCCATACTTCAAGCTGCTGTCAAATTACTTCACCACTGAAATTGGTTCCATAAAGTCAGGCTCCACAGATTCTGTACCCGATTTGTTTGAGACAGAATGGTTATCGTGTCAGTTATGAATATCCGCTGCATCATCGTCAATGATATCATCACACATCATTACATGTGCCTGAATCTGTATAAACAGTTTACTAATACACTTTTTTGTTTGTTATTTGTCTTAAAATTGACACGAGACGACAGCGTAAAGTACTCCTCCGTGACTTCATGGATACCTGTAAACAATTTCCATGTTCTTTATCATTAAATGGTCACATGAACGCTTGACGGGAAGCTAAGAAAAACCGAACTTGAAATGTGTAATTGACCCAGACTTTAAATCATTTCCGGAAAGGACCCAAAATTCCGGATCGCGTCAATAGAAGTATTAAAAAAAAATTCTTCAAATTTAAAGCAATAAAATTTTCACAGTCGGGAGGATTTTCAAGGGTCGGTCGGTAAACTGCAAACAAACAATATTTTAATTTAAGCCCAAGATATACATGTCTGTTAATCTTTCCTTGACCTCATTTTATGGATCAGTGATCAGTGTTAAGTCTTTTTTTTTCAGATACTATAAACAATAGGTCAACTGTATTTTGTGAATAGAATGAATGAAAGTTTTACATGTTTTTCTGGCAGGGTTCATCATATCTTTCAACCTATTTTCATGGTTTAATGGTCAATATTAAGTTTTCATAATGAGGTTGGTTTCTCCGATACTATCAGCAATGGTCAACTATATTTGATGGTTGGAAAATTGTAAGGATTACATGTTTCATCATAACATGACCTCATTTATATGGTTGATGGATAATGTTTACCTTTCGTGGTACCTAAAGTAAGCCAGTATAGAATTGAATCATGATAAGGCAGATGAGACATTTCACTTGTGCACTCTTAATATTTTGATGTATTTGTTTTTATATAATTTTATTTTGTTTGTCACATATTTGAATTGCAAATTATTTGTTACAGTTATTTTTTTATTTATTGAAGAGTTACTTTTTTATTTATTGAAGAGTTATATATATAGTATATATTTAAAGGTAGAGGTACATGCAGGTAAATCAGTGATCTCTGGGATTTTTAGGAAATTATTCCTGAACTAGAACATGTGGAACTGTATCTAATTATAAAAATATATTCACAATTTTGTATTTGCTAATATACAGTTGATTCGAAATTGTCAAAAAGTGCAGTAAATGTATGAATTTGATATTCAGACACAGTTCCACCTACTTTAGTTTAATACCTATCCAAGAGATTACCCTTTGAACATACCTCTTACTTTTAGCCACAATGACGAGTTACTTTGTTTACATGCATCATCACATCAGTCTGAGTATAAATAATATAGTTATAAGAAGCAGTACTTTGAACAAAGCATTTGACATAAATCACTGGATTGTCAATATATTAAAATCTCTGATAAGCAGTGAATTCAAGAGGATATAAATATACTTTCCTATACTTAAATATCAAGGAAATAAATTATCTCAGCTAAGTACATTTATATTTAATAAACGACTTTGTGAAGATTTGAAGCTGTGGATAAAAAAGTAATGTTTGATATAAAATGTAGCAAGAATATTTGTTTTACACAGGTTAAAGAAGATGATTTGAGAAGTTTAATGTTTGGTGATTATATGAACCCTGATGCAGAGTCTGAGGAGAGAGTTTATGATGAAGTGAAATCTGTTGACTCTATGTACACCATTGTAGAGCAATGTCTAGAGGAGTACAATAATACACATAAAAATAGAATGAATCTCGTCATCTTCAGGTCAGCACAATATTATGTTATGTTCAGAAAATTTGTTTTTGTTGTGGAGTAAACAAATATTTTGGTTATTCATTCCAAAATTAGATGTTTGTGAAAGATTTCAAAATATAGATTTCAAAATATTTTTTTTTTTTTTATTGCAGAAAGGTAGATGCCATTATCTAATATGTAACTATGATCTTATTAGAAAAATAAAGATATAGTTTTGAAATATTTGAACAAAATTTAATGTGTTTTAAATGTTTGAAATTGAGTAATTTATATCAGAATAATATTTATACATTGTCCTGAATTTCAAAGTAGAAATGATCCATTTCAGATATGTGTTAGAACATTTGTCTCGTATCTGTCGTGTTCTGAGAATCCCAGGAGGTAATGCCTTGTTAGTAGGCGTAGGAGGAAGTGGTCGTCAATCCTTAACCAGATTAGCAACCGCCATGGCAGGATATGATCTCTTCCAACCAGAAATCTCAAAGAACTATGGCAAAGTAGAATGGAGAGAGGACATTAAGGTAAGAAGAATAAAGTACTTGTGGGGAAAAATCAATTGAATGTAAACACAATAACACATACACCTAATGTTCACCATATGACCTTCAAAAATGGATAAATTCCTAAATGTATTACCAGCTTTGAATTAACCAGAATCTAGACAATTATTATTAATTTAAGCATTTCTTTAACTTATTCAAATGATACTGTAACTGTGAATCTATCAAGCATTGCAAGTATCAAATAAGAAAAGGAAAATAGGTTGATCAAAGGAGATGTGAAGCAACTGAAATCCAAATAAGCAAATGACAACTAAAGGGTAACATGCAGTTGTTAAGTTAAAAGGTTAACAAAATGTTAATGATTTAAGCACACACTTTTGAAGATCTGCCATTAACATCAAATTTTCCTATTACAAAATTCATTATGAATTGACATTTATAAACTTAAGTAAAAATAAGGAGATATGGAATGATTGCCAATGAGACAACTATTCACCAAAGTTCAAATGAAGGGGATGTAAGTATGTATGTTCACTTTTATTGATTAACAGAATGATTATAAATGATTCACATTAAAAGGTTTTATAAATTAACTGAACTGTACAATTTAGTAAACAATACAATAAATTCATTTTACAGTCAGTATTGAAAGGTTGCGGAGCAAGTGGAAAGACAACTGTATTCTTAGTCACAGACACCCAGATCAAAGAGGAATCATTCTTGGAAGACATTGATAACTTATTAAACACAGGAGAGGTTCCTAATCTTTTCCCTGCTGATGAGAAGGCAGAAATTATGGAGGTAAGCCACACTTTCTTATTGGAATATTTTTACAAAATTTGCTTATTGTTAATTTTTTTTTAAAGAAAAGTTTGTTTATTAAATAATGTTCCAGAGGTTAAAATTATATTGCTTAATAGATCTTTTCTTTGTTAACATTTATTTTTCCTTAGCTGTATTTATGAATGTGTAATTCAATTTCTTCCAGACTGTGAGACCAGTAGCACAAGCTGGAGACAAGATGGCCGACTTCAGTCCACTGGCATTGTTTGCCTTCTTTGTCAATCGTATTAGAGAGAATTTACATATTATCATTGCCTTCAGTCCAATTGGAGATGCTTTCCGTAATAGGCTGAGGCAGTTCCCATCTTTGATTAACTGCTGTACTATTGATTGGTTCCAGGTAGGTCAATTCTATTATCCTGTAATATTACTGTTAGCTTAATTAGAGATATCCATAACAGACTTCCATTCACCAAGTGATATGCAATTGATAGATCCAGGTAAATGTAACAAAGAGGAGATGTATTGTTCATCTCAATGAGATAGCACCCTAAACATAGATGGTCTTTATCAATAGACAAGTTTCTTTCTCATATCTTAAGCTCTAAAACACTTTCAGTCTAGAAAAGTCAATTCTTATATCCTAGGATAATTTCTTTAGTTCTGTAACCCTAGAAGACCCACAGGAAAGGTTTTTTTATTCAAGAAAATAATTCACTTCAATGATTTAAAATAATTACACATTTTTTTCAATTTGGTTAACTTTCTTGAAATAGAAAAAAAATGTCACAATTTTATTTGTTTCTGCAGATCTGTGTCATTTAAAAATCTGTCATTTTAGTTTCTATGTTATCTAATAGTTCACATTACTTAATGCATATCCATATTGATTATTTTTTAGTTACAGTTCTATAAGATGTCATTTTCTATGTTTCATTTTTTAACAGACTTGGCCAGATGATGCATTAGAGAGAGTAGCCAATAAATTCTTGGAGAATACTGAACTTTCTGACCACGACAGGAAGGAATCCGTCATGATTGTCAAGCACTTCCATCAGAGCACCATTAATCTGTCAACAAAGTTCTTAAATCAGTTAGGCAGACATAATTATGTTACACCAACATCTTACTTAGAGTTGATCAACTCGTTTAAAAACTTACTCCAAAGTAAACAAGATGAGATATCTAAAGCCAAACGTAGATATGTGGTTGGTCTAGAGAAATTGGCCTTTGCTGCTTCACAGGTATTTTTTCTTTCTTTTTTTGGCAAATAGAAAATCTCTCACATGAAATTTTGTTTGTTTGAGATGAAGATTTTTTAAAATATTGTTATCTATTCCCGAAACTGCATTTTGATATCATACCTACTTAATTAAGCTTTGGTTATTGTTCTTTAGTTTGACTCTGGTATCAGATAATTGTCAAAAAAAAAACCTTATTAGGAGGACCCATAAATTTTAATTATCACCTGTTCTTATACTTGTTTTGTTTGGTCATTACTAGGTTGCAGACATGCAGAAAGAACTGGAAGAACTCCAGCCACAGCTGGTCATCTCAGCAGAGGAAAACTCTAAGATGATGGTCATTATAGAGAAGGAGTCCGGTGAAGTAGAGGCTACAAGTAAAATAGTCAAAGCTGATGAAGCTGTAGCTAATGTACAGGCTGCAGAGGCTCAGGCTCTGAAAGATGAATGTGAGGCAGAACTTGCAGAGGCTATTCCTGCTCTAGAGGCTGCTCTTGCTGCCCTGGATACCTTAAAGGTATTAAACCTATTGTGTCATTATGGTGTTTCTTTTGAAATCAGAAAATACATGGTTTGGCAAATTTAATTTCCAGTATCTTAGCTTATCACAGTGTCTATTAATTGTATCACCTATTTTTATTTGCATATAAAAAAAAAATCAGTGAAAAGTATGTTTACCGGTAAAGGAAAAAAACATTTTTTGTAAAAGCAGCATGCGTTTCAATTATTATTAACACAAAATTCCTCTGATATCAATTTTTAGGGAAAATATGGTCTTCTTTAACTGTTGCATGAACTGTGTAAATAATTAAGGTGTATTCTATGAACATTTTCAAAAATTTTGTGGAAAAAGTTACTTTGTCCAATGATACAATATGGCACATGTGCTAATTCTGTTTTCTTTACCAATAGCCTGCTGATATTGTTATTGTGAAGTCCATGAAGAATCCACCTTCTGGTGTCAAACTTGTCATGTCTGCTGTGTGTGTCATGAAGGACATCAAACCAGATAAAGTCAATGACCCAGATAAACCAGGACAAAAGATCCTTGATTACTGGGGACCCTCAAAGAAACTTCTGGGAGACATGAGTTTCTTGAACAATCTCAAAGCCTATGACAGAGATAATATTCCAGTAAGTAATGTCACATAGGTCTTGAAATTTTTCAGCTAAATGATATATTTTTAAGAATGTGGAAAACTGCATGGTCAGAAATTTGCAGCAGTTGTTTATTAATTTCTTGATACACATTTTTATACCCCATTTATGGGCATTATGTTTTCTGGTTTGTGGGTCTGTTCCTCTGTCCCGCTTCAGGTTAAAGTTTTTGGTCAAGGTAATTTTTGATGAAGTTGAAGTCCAATCTACTTGAAACTTAGTCCCTATGATTTGATCTTTCTAATTTTAATGCCAAATTAGTTTTTTGATCCCAATTTCACGGTCCACTGAACATAGAAACTGATAGTGTGAGCCCCATCCATGTTTTTTACTAATTTGTGATCTTGGTATAGCTTAGAAAATGAATATGTCATAGTAATTTGTATCTTTATTTGTAAGAATATGGAAAATAATAGGTCAGAATCTTGAAGCATTTTAAATTTTTAAGGAACAAGAAACTGACATGATTTGAAAATATTTTCAATTGTTGATAAAAATTACTGATCTTATATAACTTTTGTCTACAGGTACATTGTATGAAGCAGATTCGTAAGGAATTCATAACAAACACAGATTTTGACCCCGCCAAAGTAGCTAATGCCTCATCTGCTGCTGAGGGTCTGTGTAAATGGGTCTTAGCCATGGAAATATATGATAGAGTGGCTAAAGTTGTGGCACCAAAGAAAGAAAAACTCAAACAAGCAGAAGAAGAACTTAATAGTACAATGACACTACTGAATGCCAAACGTGCTGAGCTTGCAGCTGTTGAAAAACGTCTTGCAGATTTACGTGCTACTTTCCAAGAAATGACAGAGAAGAAAGAAAGATTGGAATTTCAGGTGGATCTTTGTGCCAAGAAACTAAAAAGAGCAGAAAAGCTTATTGGTGGATTGGGAGGAGAGAAAGATAGGTGGACCATTGCTGCCACAAACTTACAGAATATTTTTGACAATTTAGTTGGTGATGTGTTGATAGCTGCAGGAGTTATTGCCTATCTTGGTCCTTTCACCATGGCTTTCAGAGAAGAATGCACTAAAGAATGGGTCAAAGTCTGCACTGTAGGTTTTAATTTGTAACAAATTTGGATTTTTAAATTTCTTTTTTATAATATTTTACTTATTAATGAATTAACTAATGTGTGGATTGTTTTGCCAATATTTTGTTAATTTATTGAGGATTAGTTCTTTATGTTTAACAAAGGGGGAAATTTTAAATTTTATAGTAATCCTTGCGTATAGCATTTATTTCAAAATGAAATAGTTTAATAAAAAGACAATCTATAGAGTGGGGTGCCCATATTCTCCATGTGAACAGTTTGTTTTTACCTATTCAATCTACATTCAATATTCTGCAACTGATTATGCTATTTTCCAAAATGCAACTATAAAATTACAGGTTTGAAGGAGGATTTTCATGACATTTTAATTTAGGTTTACTAATTTTTAAAACGTTTTAAAATTATAATGTTCTGAAATTGTATTTATCCATATTCTTCATAGGAAAGGGTATGTATACATAAATTATTGTTGTATTGACTTAGAACTTTAGTTTTCTTTTAAAATTCCATGAGTATTTTAGTTGTCCCATAGCTGGTATGAGTCTTATTTTTGGTAAAATATTAATTAGCCAAAATGATTTTTATATGAAATTTTTATATTGCAAAGCATTAGGCCAACTAAAATTAATTAGTAGATTTTCATCCAAATTTTTGAAAAACATGGGGCGGGTGGGAGGATTTTATTTTTTAAATTTTATTTCATATGAAACCCTTGTCACAAGTTCTTCATACCACGGGGTATATGCTAGTGGAAAACAAGCTTGTATAATGTATATACATGTTGTATAAGGAATCTGACACTATTTTTTAAACTCTTAAATAAAAATCCCTGATTGGCAACCACTGTTATACATGTAATTGCCGCTTTAGAAACCTATTTATAGTATACATCAAAGGGAAGAGAAATGCTCTCTTCAGTTGGACTAGACCTACACCAAATTTATTTTGCTTTCTAAGCAATGGTTTGTAGTCCACATAAAATCAATAAAATGTATTGGTACAATTGTATACAACACAAGTATTAGGCAACAACCATTTTCTTATCGGGGGGGGGGGGGGCCTGGGATTTTTATTGTGTTCATAATTTTTTTTTCAGAACCTTCCTCCGACAAAATTTTTTTTTTCTTACGAGAAGGAAAGCAAAATTTTTTTTCCTATAATGTGGAACAGAAATACAATTTTTTTTTCACAAAACCATAAAATTAACATAAAATTCATTTTAATTTTTTAATTGATGTAAAATGTAAAGTGCATGGCTCTATCTATATCCTGACATTGGCTGTTGTCTCAGTTGTTTTTTTCAGCCCACTTTCTACATTATGATATTCTCGGAGTCCGTCATACAGGTATCCTTAAATTTTAATACTGCAATTGAAGTGGCCACCATTGCCATATGTAATGGCAAATAGTGAGTAGCTCCAACTTATAAAATCCACTGTTTCCAACTATGATAATTGACATTCCAAACGGAAAATACTACCACTGCCCGAATAATTATACAAGTCTGTGTCATACACAATCAGGGCTATCTTAAAAGACTGCTTATGATACCATATCTATTCCTGTTATAAAATGACCATTTCATGTTTATAATAGTTACAGTTTTAAGTATGGTCTTACAGTAGTAACATATATATGCGGGAGATTTGGAATTCTTATAAATATTTCTGGATCAAACACTATTATAGGAACATACAAAAAGTGATAAGGTATAAAGATCTATAAATAGAAATCTTAGCTTGATCTGTATATCACCGACCGTGCGAGGGCTGTATAGCCAGTCAAGGTCGTTAAACACTTCCATTTGTTGTCTGTATAATGGACAGATGTTTATAATCTGCTGTTTTACTGTCTCGTCTGTTGGTAGTTTCACCATTCTCAAATTCAGCAGTGCAAATAAAAAATTCAAGCAGGTGACAGCATAAAATTTTTTTCAGCTTCAGTGCAAAATATAATTTTTTTTTCGGTCAGCTAGGCCATCAAAATATTTTTTTCAAAAAAATCCCAGGCCCCCCCCAGATAAGAAAATGGTTGTTGCCTTATGAGTACAAAATAAAATGTAAACTCCTCAATCCTCAATCTTAAGGCCTGTTGGCACGAATTGTCCCAATGTACGGTTTTACTCTCTGGTGTTACACTCAGTGTGGAAAGTAATTATGTGATGTAAAACATGAACTTAACCAATAAGTAGTTTTTTAATGACTAAATTGAGGGTATTGGGACAGTTACAGAGGGTGTTTGCTGTTTGTCAACAAAAACAACAGCCATGGGTAAATTTAAGGGAATTAAAATGCGTGTTTGTCGACTTTTTTTTTCTCAATATACGGTCATAAATCAAACAAATTCGTGCTTGTGTCAATTTCTTTAATCCAGTCATGTTTTTTGTACCAATTTGTTCTACGATTCTTGCGCTTTGGATATCATTTACAGTCCAAATTTCCTGACACAAAGTCATCGTATAAATAAAAAAAAAAACACGGTTTTCGATTCACTTGTGACTATCGCAATTTTCGTTAAATGACAAGGCGTTTTACTCGTTACTCGAATATTCCATGCCCTTCTCGTTATCAATCTCGGTAGATGTTTTCATAATAGAGCAGCAGAATATGTTGACTCAATCATATCATTATTAGATTACTCGGAGAAATGTAGACTGGTTCCCGATCGCAATATTCAGTATGTTCTCATGAGAGAGTATGGCTAATAGCTAATACCTGGAACGTAGTACCGGGAACCAGGATAGGAGAAATGAAATTTGAAACAGGAAGTGTTGAATGAAACGAAATTATCGATGGTTCCCGGTAACGGACATGATAAAATCCGGAAATCGTATTTTTGTTAAATAAAAAAAATCGGGGCGGGACGATTTCAGAGGGGCGGGCGGGGATGAAAATCTAGCAATCAATTTTAATTGGCCTTACTGTTAAAAGTGTTATATTTTTATTTCTTGGAAATATTCCCCTTATTATGATCTGTCTTCATCTTTACACCCACTGAGTTTCAGTAAAGGATTATTATGATTTTGCCAATTGTTTATGTATTGTAATTAGATAACTTGAAGTTTGTATCACACAATTTTCAAGTCTTGCTCTTAATGAAACCTGTAGATAAAGACTCACACCATAAAGTGTTGAAATTCTTTTTAATACATTTTTATATTTTTCAGTATTCATTCTTTCAGTTTCATTTTTTTGTTGTTATAAAAAACAATAATTTGAGCAATAGTTGATAGGCAGCTTTAAAAGAGTTTTTTTGTTGTTGTGATTTTTGTCACAAGCCATTTGCTTTTAGGAAAGTGATTATTCACAGTACCTCTAAGAACACCATTTTGTCCCCCCTCCTTTTTTAGATTTCAATTCTAGCTTGAATTGTTATATTGTTAATACAGACTATAGAATCAAATTTATACTCATATCATAAGATGAGATTATAAATTTTTATGCTGCTTTTTGTGCAGCTTACAGTTAGGATGCTACTTTGTCAAAATTATCATTACGCCAGTTCATTTTCACAATCATAGAAATGGAAGCCATTGTAGGGATGACACGCTGCCAATTTTGCTCTTGAATATCGATACATTTATCCGAATAGAACCATTACGATCCTTATATGTCAGTTGTATTTTAAAAGACAAATGTATCTACTAGCTCATGAGCATCAGTTCATGACCTTGTCTGCATTGATTCAACTTAAAACTATTGTCTGATCGGTTGTCAGGTGGAATTTTCGAAAATTCTTAAACATTCAAAAAAATTCTTATTAAATATTTCGTGGAAGGGCAGACTAAAAATTTTCGGTGGTTGAAGATTATAAACCCAAGTTATCACACACAAAAAATTATATTTTTTCAAAGATATGCATTTTCATCATCCAACATAAAAGTCTGTCGTCAAGTACTTTTAGTAAAAAAAATAGCTATTCGAACACACCTACTCTATTTTTATGATTCATTAGATAGGTAATTCACTTGACCAATATATTTCATCTTTTCGTACTGTGATTTTTTTATGTTATAAAGTCCACCTGTAGCTTTGATATATAAAAATGATAGAATGTAAAGCGAGATGATATATCAAATACTCTTACTTTGAACGTTTAAAACCCAAAATATACACCTCAAACACGCCCTTACATAAAAAGGTGCACTCGATTTTCTCTTTTTCGATACAACTGTTAACCCATTGTTTGGAATTTTTTCTTGAATCACATAATGGAAGGGCAGACACAAAAATTACTGAACTAATAGATTGATATGTTGTCCGTCCGTGGTAATTTAAAAAAAAAATTTGGAGGTTATGCATTTTCTTCATCCAACTTGATAGATACCCATGTCGTCGACTTGATATCTAATTGTTCTGCATTACTGTGTAATAGATAAATTGAAAACTTATGCAAATAGTGTTTTTAAAATAAAACACTTTGTAATTGAGAAGAAAATTGTTGGTTTGTTTGTTTCTATTAACTTTTAAATTTTTTGTTACTATAGTAAACATTACAGTAAGCATTTATCGCCTTCTCTAACAAAGAGCTTTGATTCTTTGTTCTATTTCAACTGGGTTTCCGCCTAAACAGATATGTTAATTTTTTAATTTCTTAAGAAATGATAAAATTGTAATTATGTTTACTTTTTTACAGGAAAAAAAGATCCCATGCTCACAGGAATTCTCTTTAAGTAAGACTTTAGGAGAGCCGATTAAGATACAGGCCTGGAACATCTTCGGACTACCAAGAGACAGTTTCTCCATTGACAATGGTGTCATTGTAGCTAACTCCAGGAGATGGTAAACATTTGTTTATTTCAGCAGATTTTCAAAAGTGTTGTTACTAATGCTGTATTTTAGTTGATTTTTTTATGCCCCATTTATGGGCATTATGTTTTCTGGTCTGTGCGTCCGTTCGTTCGTTCGTTCGTCCGTCTGTCCCGCTTCAGGTTAAAGTTTTTGGTCGAGGTAGTTTTTGATGAAGTTGAAGTCTAATCAACTTGAAACTTAGTACATATGTTCTGTATGATATGATCTTTCTAATTTTAATTCCAAATTAGAGATTTAACCCCATTTTCACGGTCCATTGAACATAGAAAATGATAGTGCGGATGGGGCATCCGTGTACTGGGGACACATTCTTGTTTGTCTTTAGCATAGCTTTAATTTCAATTCTACTAGGTTCTGTGGATTTATAATTATATTTTGATGCTTTCATGTTCATGAATATTACTTGGTTAAAAAAAAAATAAAAATGAGCTCAATGGAAGGAGAAAAATTCAAAAAAATTATCTGCACACAAAATTTCTTCCCCTTAAAATTGGATTAAGAATCAAAATTATACAAATGTGAGATGAAAAACAGATGTTTCTTTCAAGGTTTGCTATGAAAATTTTGTATTTACTAAGCATGATATTGGAATCCTGACTTATATGTGCGGTCTTTTCCAGGCCTCTTATGATTGATCCCCAGGGTCAAGCCAACAAATGGGTGAAGAACATGGAGAAAGATTTCAAACTTTCAGTCATAAAACTAACAGATGCAGATTACATGAGAACACTGGAGAATTGTATAACCTTTGGTAATCCTGCTCTATTGGAAAATGTTGCTGAAGAATTAGATCCTTCTCTGGAACCCCTCTTGCTGAAACAGATTTACAAACAAGGTGAGCACATGTGATAACTGTCAGTCATTATTGTTGTGTTCAAGCCTATTTATGTGTTACTTTTCACTTCTCATACTGAAGGCTTAAAAGTTATATGATTTTATTGAATGAAGGGAGATCTAGGGTAAAAGTTATACAGCAACCCAACAACTCAAGCAGAACAAAAAAGTCATTTAAAGATTTTTAATGATGGACAAATATCAATATGATAAGCTCTAAATGGCTTTATGCACAAGACAAGTTACAGGCTAAACTCTAATTGGCTATATGCACAAGACAAGTTACAGGTTGGTTTGACAGACTACCAGATATCAGACTTACATATCAAATTTAAAAATGAATAAAAAACATACAAAAAGCAGCAACCTGACATTGAGAATGAATTTTGAGTTCAAATCATGAAGATGGTATGAGTATGAATGTATTATGAGTTAATAAGACTATACTTTATATTTCAGCTGGTGTTGATATGATCAAACTTGGAGAGAATGTAATTGAATACAGTAAAGATTTCCGTTTCTACATCACAACTAAACTGAGGAATCCTCATTATCTACCTGAGGTAGCTGTCAAGGTTTCGTTACTCAACTTTATGATCACACCTGAAGGTTTGGAAGATCAGCTCCTGGGAATAGTGGTCGCTAAAGAAAGGTAGGAACCATTGTTTTTATTATTATTTATTGAGTTTTTCTTATTTAAAAAATATTGAGACTACCAAAATTTCTTCACAGGTGTTTTTTTTTTTATTAGTGTTTTTTTTTTTTATTAAATTTTTGGTTGTAACAATAATGATTATTTTTTTAGTAACTGTCAGTGAACAGAAGTTGTTTTTTTTTTTTTGTCTTTATTGTATGTCTAATTATTGATACATTACATTACAGGCCAGAATTAGAGGAAGAGAGACAAGCATTAATTGTTCAGAGTGCTGCTAACAAAAAACAACTAAAGGAAATTGAAGATAAAATTCTACATACTCTATCAGCTTCTGAAGGAAACATTCTGGAAGATGAAACAGCTATACAGATTTTGGACTCATCTAAGATACTTTCTGATGAAATATCTAAGAAACAGAAGGTATAATTATCACCCAGTTTGTTTATAATATGGGTCAAAGGTTGGGGGAGAAAAGTTGTAAATACAGAAAGGATCAGGATAATGATGTACATTTTAAAATATTTATTATCATTTCTGCTCTCAGAAAATGTAAAATTGTTTTTACTATTGAAAGGAAAGGTTGAACGGTTAGTGATATATGAGGCAAAGTTGGTTTTTTTTGACAGGGTCACATTCTGATTTTTAGTGTCATTGTGTAGTCTAGTGAGCCACAGAGGTTTTGCATTTTGTTCAGATTTTCAAGTATTATGCTGAATGACTTAGATTTATTTTGTCTTTCAAATCATTACATGATTTTATTCTTCAAAACTGCTTGATCCAGCATTTCAAACTTCTAACATTTAACTTGACATGTTGGCTACTTACCAGTTTCATTGCAGTATTTATATAAAAATATTCAAAATTGGTTCAAATTATGTTTATTATTTCAGATTGCAGAGGAAACTGAACAGAAAATTGATGCTTCTAGAATGGGATATCGTCCAATCGCTAAACATTCGTCTATTCTGTTTTTCTCAATTGCTGATTTACCTAATATTGACCCTATGTACCAGTATTCATTGACCTGGTTTGTCAACCTTTATGTTATGTCTATTCATGACAGGTAAGACTATACTACTTTTATTTGGAATAAGGTCAAATCCTAAATTTAATGAAAACTAATGGATTAATTTTTATAGGGCTGCAAATTTAAAATTGATTTTCTAAATGGAAGCCTTTTATATCAGTTTCTGTTCTTTTTTCATTTGTCAAAGAATTTTGCTAGGAAATCACATTTCATCACCAGATACTTGTGTTAAGGATTGAGTCTGCATCAGACTGCATTAAAGATTTCAATATTTAACTATTCTGTTATATGGGCAGATGATTTTTATTCAGACATGTAGAGAAAATATGAACAGTTCTGTAAAATTCAATACAACTGCATAGGGGTTTTATTAAAAAAAAGATATATGTAGAAATATACAACACTGCTCATACATTTCACATTAATCGTAAAAAATCGTTATGACGGCATTTCTTTTCAAATAATCCATACTATTGCAATAAAACATATTGAACCATTGAGGAATATGTTCCATGCAAATTTATTATCACATTATGACTGTTTTTATCCATGCAAATTGAGCATTATAGGTTTAATTGGTTCCTCATTTTTGTCGAGCCTGCAACTTTTGTTGCAGAAAGCTCGACATAGGGATAGTGATCCGGCGGCGGCGGTGTTAGCTCACTTCTTAAAAGCTTTATATTTTAGAAGGTGGAAGACCTGGATGCTTCATACTTTGTATATAGATGCCTCATGTTACGAAGTTTCCGTCAGTCACATGTCCAATGTCCTTGACCTCATTTTCATGGTTTAGTGACCACTTGAAAAAAAAGTTCAGATTTTTTGTAATGTTGAATTCTCTCTTATTATAAGTAATAGGATAACTATATTTGGTATGTGCGTACCTTGCAAGGTCCTCATGCCCTTCAGACAGTTTTCACTTGACCTCGACCTCATTTCATGGATCAGTGAACAATGTTAAGTTTTGATGGTCAAGTCCATATCTCAGATACTATAAGCAATAGGGCTAGTATATTCGGTGTATGGAAGGACTGTAAGGTCTACATGTCCAACTGGCAGGTGTCATCTGACCTTGACCTCATTTTCATGGTTCAGTGGTTATAGTTAAGTTTTTGTGTTTTGGTCTGTTTTTCTCATACTTTATGCAATAGGTCTACTATATTTGTTGTATGGAATGATTGTAAGGTGAACATGTCTAGCGGACAGATGTCATCTGACCTTGACCTCATTTTATGGTTCAGTGGTCAAAGTTAAGTTTTTCAGTTTTGGTCTTTTTATCTGATACTATACGCCATAGGTCAACTATATTTAATGTATGGAAATATTTTATGATTTATATATTAGTCGCGCAGGTTTTATTTGACCTTGACCTCATTTTCACGGTTCATTGCTCAGTGTTAAGTTTTTGTGTTTTGGTCTATTTTTCTTAAACTATAAGTATTGGGTCAACTATATTTGTTTTATGGAAGCATTGTTAGCTGTATATGTCAGCCTGGCATGGTTCATCTGACCTTGACCTCATTTTCATGGTTCATTGGTCTTTGTTTAGTTATCTTGGTTAATGTAACGTTTATGTGACAGTTGTAATAAAGCTTTATACTTAGGACTATCAACATAATATCAATGATTAGTAAAGAAGGCGAGACATTTCAGTGTGTGCACTCTTGTATTTAAAACTACTAAAGGAAGAATGTCAATAAAGATGTTTCCTGATAATATTATATTTGTAATTATGTTGTTCAACTATAATCTCATATAACCATTGTTTGAAAAATGATTTACGCAAGACACTCACAAAAATACTTTCAAACCAGCTTCTTGTAAGTAGTTCTGTATTATACATGAAAAAATATCAGTGTAACTTTTGGTGCTTATCCATTATTTAAGATGGCACCCAGAAGAGCCCTGTTTTGGGTTTTGTTTGTTGGTGAATATGCTTACATTTCAGTATATATGTTATGATGTATGTTTTTGCTGTCATACATGTAAAGAAAACAAACCAAAAAATAATCAGTCTAAAAGATACAAGGAGCATGATTATGGTGTATTTTGTATAAGGAACCACTGACATTAATTTGCTGTTGTAATTATATACCGACCAAAGTATACACACAATCATCCTTTTCCATTGTATATTTCCATCCTTATGTATTGCACAAGTTATATTAGAAAAAGAGATGTCAGAGTTAATTTAAAAAATATGTTATACTTAACATCTTTTATGAGCATTAATTCAGCAAAAAGCTTGGTTTTGTTTACAGCAATAAGTCCAAGATATTGGAGCGACGTTTACGTTACTTGAACGACCACTTCCAGTATCAGTTATACGATAACATATGTCGTTCATTATTTGCTAACCATAAGCTGGTGTTTTCATTCTTGCTCTGTGCAAACCTTTTGTTGTGAGTATGAATGAGTAGAATTGTACTCAGAGCCACTTGGTAGAACGTATATATATTGTCAATAAATATCTACACCAGAAATAGTTGTAATGGTCATTAATGGAAGACAATTTTTCAGATTTCATTTACTTTTTTATACTTTAATTGAGTTTACCGAAGATTTCCAAATGAATCTTCAGAAAAACAAGATAGACTATTTACTCTTTAAAATAGATTATGATTGAAGTATTCCTTCCATTGATGACACATTGTATAGCACTACAGTTCTCTTATATAATCAGGAGGATTTGGTGTTGGTTACAGCTAAAACATTTGTCTATTATTTTTAGGTTAAGAACTTTTCGATTACGCAATTTAAATTATATTTATTATGGCTTCGACAGATGTTTTAGCTGTAACAGGCTTGTCACCCTAAGAGGTCTAGTGATAAAACTCCTTCTAGCACTAACTATTGCATGTGTATGTTGTTTAGGGTAGATCATTCTGCAGCAGTGTGTATGTTGTAAAGGGTAGACAACTCTCATTGTAATTAATAGATATTTTCTTCATCTTGTTGTGATTCTTCATTTTCAGCAACAAATCCAAGATCCTGGAGAGACGTTTGCGATATCTTTCTGACCACTTTACCTACAGTTTATACTGTAATGTTTGTCGGTCACTCTTTGAGAAAGACAAACTTCTATTTTCTTTTATTCTCAATACTAATATAATGTCGTAAGTAAATGATGGTCTGCTCAGATCATAATGTGTGATTTTTATTATTCATTTGGAGTTATTTTCTCCTGGTGTGTGTTATTATAACAATTGATTCAGTTAATGGTTTGAATATAACTGGTATAAACCCTTTGATTATTTAACCTGTTGGTTTGTATTACAAATTTAACCAGTATGAACCCTTTAATTATTTAACCTGTTGGTTTGTATTACTTAAGCTTTTTTGCATGAATCTTATTCGCATATGATTTTGCCTGTGCTTGAGAAAAAGGGGATGATTTTATGGTTTTCTGTTTTATTTATTATTTTCCCAATCTTTGATCTTCTTTTTTATGGGTTAATAGGTTACCTGAAATAAAGGCATATATTATGACTATCCAGTTCTCTCAGTCAATGTACAAAATATACAAAAAACTAATTAGGCTTAAATCCTTGTGATAATTTATGAATGATGTTCCATGTTCCTTTGTAAATTCAAAGAGAATTAGATTAAATTTGAATGTTGATTCAAAAGTCAGGATATTTTCAGAGGAGAAAATGTTGACAAAACACTGATCCCAACCAAGGGAATATATTACAAATAGTGAAACGTGTTTGATTCTTTATAATCAATTTCCCTCCAAGAGTTCCTATTACTGTATCTACTTTTACTTTAAAAAAATCCGTTTTATATTGTCACTTGCAATAATAAAATTAAATTCAAATAAAAAAATCATATTTCCCAATATATCTTGAGAAACATTGAACATAGAAGTCAACCAATGCATTCATATCCAACATATAGAAAAATTGTTTTGAATATATCCTCAGTAATCTTGCATTTCTATCTTGTTTCTACCCAATTGTTATCCAGTCTTTCTATAAATGCTATCACTGAATTTGTTTGTTGTTGTTTATTTTTGCACATTATCTATGTCTTTACAATTTTGTGTATTTACTGTAATGTTTATGTGGCATGTTTTATTTCCATTGTGTGAGTAAACTATTGAATTCAATGTCTATGCTTTCTAATTTAAAATATAAATAACTGAAATAGAATTTAAATTGTGAATAGTGTTCCAAATTTTGTGGTTTAATTATTGATTACTTTAAATGGAATTTAATTGGTAAACAATCTTCCTTGCAGTAAATCAATCATTTCATATTTTTAAAGGAAGATGAATTTATTTAATAAAGCCATTATACATGTATCAAAAGAAACTGCAGTCTTATTTGAGATGTAAAACTGGTTAATTGATTAATTTTATAATTTAAAACATCTTATCTGAGAAACATAGCATATATTGATTATTGATATATACTATAACATGACAACAATATTCACTTACAAATGTTTTGTCTTTGTAGATCCAAGAATGAATTAGATCATGATGAGTATATGTTTTTCCTGACTGGAGGTGTTGGTCTGGAGAACAAACTTGCTAACCCTGCACCAACATGGCTGACAGACAAGAGCTGGGATGAATTGTGTCGTCTTGCTGAACTTAAAAAATATAAAAAATTAAGGTAAAATTTAACAAAATTTGCTTTTAGGGAACACTGAACCTGAGTTACAGACAATAACAAAATCTAAAATCTAAAATAAAAGTGCAAATCACGAAAATAATTTTGACAACTGTAACCCTGAGATAAAATAGAAAATAGTGTATATAAACATTGATTAAGATCTTATAAAGGTAATTTATAATCCTCCCACTGTTGGGCCCAGATACATCTGAATTTGGTCCTCAACTCTGGCTTTTTTTTTTGCACCGATGATATTCCATACTTTCAACTGTAAGCTATTATTATGATGATGATTTAAAAATTATGGCTGGCACATTTTATCAACTAAAAACATAATTTGGTTCTGAACTTCACAAATAATTTGACAAACTTGATGTCCAAGCAAATTGGTATGCTATTCTTCAATTGGCAGATACAAAGCAGAGACTGAAACCTTAAAAAAATAACTTGACCTTGTACAATATTAAAACAGGGCCTAGAGTTCATATCTGTCCCATACAAACTTGTATGACCTCTGCATTACGATTGACTGATTCTATGATGATATGATTTTTCAAATTTTAATGCCAAATTAGTGTGTTGACCCGAATTTCACGGTCCACTGAACATAGCAAATGATAGTGGGATTGAGGAATCGGTGTACTATGGACACATTCTTGTTATTTTTTTTTTTTATATTGAATTGGATCCTGAAAGGCTGAAGGGCTTGATTTATGTCTATATGAATGCACTTGTTTGTAATTATGTAACCAATCAATACATATGTAATAGATAAAAAATACACTTTTTAGAAATGGGTATGTATCTGTTTGTTATTGTTATTCATTGTTTGTTATGTTTTCAGATAAAGTTATTTCATTTCATTTCATTTCATTATCTTTATCATTTTTAAACTTTTTAGATTTCAAATTTTTCCAGTTACTTATTGGGACCAATGTTTTGCAAACTTTATGAGTCAAAAAAACATTATGAGTGAAATTAAAATTCTATGAAATGTAAATTTACCACTTCTGATGCTCAGTGATGAATCAAATATTTCTTTTTATCAAGACTGTTCTTCCTTGATGTTTGTTATGTGGCATCAAAAGTTAATGATCTTATGACTCTCATGTATCGGGTTTTTTATTTTATTATCATGACATATGATACAGACATACAGAATAATCTTTTAACAATTTCCGATGAAACAATGCCTTTATTGCACCTACTCGTTCCAGATCTGGAGAATTTGTATTTTATATAAAGCATTTGACAGTTATGTTTAGTGTTACGCTATTAAAACTAACGACTATACACAAATTTACTGATGTTGAAATATTTTTTAACAATTGGATTTAATTATTTGACTTGTCTGCTATCAGACATAAACTTTTTTGACCTGTTTCACACACAAAAGATGTTTTATATTCAGATTGACTCTCATAATCCAATTTCTGTTATATTTCATTTGACATGTTCTCTCAGAAATGTTTAATTGCAGTAAGTAAAATGATTTACGCGCGTTATTCAGTGTGCACCAAATTTTTTATGTTATTTCTTCATAGACAGAAAAAATATTACAGTCATTCCTTATAATTTAATTCTAAATTCCATTTTAAACCGTAGAAAACCATGAAAAAACGTTGATGATAAATTATGTCTATGGGCTCATAACAAAATAACGTCAGCCAATCAGAAGACGTGTTACATCCAAAATTAACTTATTAGACATTGTCAGAAGGAATTTAATATTTTTATTTTTATTTTTACAGAGAACATTTTATGAAGAATCTGGATTCTTGGAATAAATATTACAACTACAGAGAACCACATAATGAAGAGTTACCTGCTCCTTTCCAAACGGAATTAAATGAATTCCAAAGAATGTTGATACTTAGATCTATTCGGCCAGATAAAGTATGTTACAACTTTCTTTTGCAAAGCCATAGTTGATTTCATACATTTATTTTGTATGGCTATTTGTAATATCTTAACAGTTGTAAATTCTAAATCTGCTATAACTATTGATACCTGAAACACAATTTGTGTGTAACCACATATTTATTATTTATTGTTATGAACAAATGATATAGAAATAGTTTGTCTTATTTTATTAGAATATGAAGAAAAAAAAAGTTTTTTAAATTACTGAATAATGTTTTAAAGTATATCGATCAAAACTCTATAGTAATAATTTTAAGCTGGATTCACATGTCCAAGAGCAGTTTTCATGCATCTGGTAACAGATTCAATTAAGTTTGAATGATTGTTTAATTAATGTTTACTAAGTGTACAATGTAGTTTGATCCAAATGTATATTGGTTCTTCCCATGTACAATCTTTACATGCATTAATATGTTCTTCTGTTCTTGTCGTTATTAACTGGTACTTTATTGTAAACATTCCTAACAAAATGAGGTTTATTTTTAGATTATTCCAGCTATTACAAACTTTGTAATGGAGAAGCTTGGTAAGAAGTTTGTAGAACCCCCACCATTTGATTTAGCCAAGAGTTATGCTGATTCTAACTGCTGTGCTCCATTGATTTTTGTCTTATCACCCGGAGCTGATCCAACCATGGCATTGTTGAAGTTTGCAGAAGACAAAGGATTTGGAGGAAATAAATTTAATTCTATATCACTCGGTCAGGGACAGGTATGACAATTCCATTTATTTATACCCTTTCTTACAGAACATAAGTCAACAAGATTTTGAATTTATTAAAAGATAAAGATACTACATGTGATGAATAAGGTATATTGAATCTTTTTCTCAGCTTTCATTGATAATTCCTATTTACAGCAAATTTTAAATCAAGCATTTTTGGTGAAAATAGCAGTAATAATATTCTAATGATCTGTCCTTACATAGGGACCAATTGCCAGTAGAATGATAACGAAGGCCAGAGAAGAAGGTAGCTGGGTACTGTTACAGAACTGTCACTTGGCCGTGTCATGGATGACGCCTCTGGAGAAGTTATGTGAAGAACTTACACCAGAAAATACACACTCAGAATTCAGGCTGTGGCTTACCAGTTATCCATCAGATAAGGTAAATTATTGTACAGTTTCATTTGAAATGATCTACATAATATGAACATGCTTTTTCCAAAGAACATTTATTTGCTTTGACATGGCAGTAGACTAGCTGTATGGTAGCAAGATAAATGTGAAAAACATATGCCAATAGCAACTAGTCCGAAACTTTAGTATTAAATAGATATGTGTTTTGTTAGATTAGTAAACTGCCATGTCCAAATAACTAACCAATTTGATTGAGGTCAGATGAGGTCTAAAATATTCCACTGGATAAACATTTTCACACACCATGGCTACAACTTGCAACAAAATTGTCAATTATACATAAATGTACAAAAAATATAATTAAACTTAATATTTTTACATTTTTCACTCACCTGGCCCAAAGGGCCTGGTGAGCTTTTCTCACCACTTGGCGTCCGTTGTCTGTCGTCTATTGTCCATCGTTGTCGTCGTTAACTTTTTAGCTCACCTGACCTGAAAGGTCAAGTGAGCTTTTCTCATCACTTGGCGTCCGGCGTCCGTAAACTTTTACAAAAATCTTCTCCTCTTTAACCAAACTTGGCCACAATCATCCTTGGGGTATCTAGTTTAAAAAATGTGTCCGATGACCTGGCCATCAAACCAAGATGGCCGCCATGGCTAAAAATAGAACACAGGGGTAAAATACAGTTTTTGGCTTATAACTCAAAAACCAAGGCATTTAGAGCAAATCTGACATGGTAAAATTGATTATCAGGTCAAGATCTATCTGCCCTGATATTTTCAGATGAATAAGACAACCTGTTGTTGGGTTGCTGCACCTGAATTGGTAATTTTTAGGAAATTTTGCTGTTTTTAGTTATTATCTTGAATATTATTATAGATAGAGATAAACTGTGAAAAGCAATAATGTTCAGCAAAGTAAGATTTACAAATAAGTCAACATGACTGAAATGGTCAGTTGACCCTTTAGGAGTTATTGCCCTTTATAGTCATTTTTTAACCATTTTTAGTAAATCTTTGTAATCTTTTACAAAAATCTTCTCCTCTGAAACTACTGGGCCAAATTTAACCAAACTTGGCAACAATCATCTTTGGGGTATCTAGTATAAAAAATGTGTCCAGTGACCCGGCCATCCAGCCAAGATGGCCGCCACGGCTAAAAATAGAACATAAGGGTAAAATGCAGTTTTTTACTTATAACTCAAAAACCAAAGCATTTAGAGCAAATCTGACAGAGTTTAATAATTGTTTATCAGGTCAAGATCTATCTGCCCTGAAATTTTCAGATGGATCAGACAACTGGTTGTTGGGTTGCTGCCCCTGAATTGGTAATTTTAAGGAAATTTTGCAGTTTTTGGTTATTATCTTGATTTTTATAATAGATAGAGATAAACTGTATACAGCAATAATGTTCAGCAAAGTAAGATCTAAAAATAAGTCAACATGACCAAAATTGTCAGAGAACTCCTTAAGGAGTTATTGTCCTTTATAGTCAATATTGAACAACTTTTCGTCATTTTTGTAACTTGTATCTTCTTTTCTAAAACTATGGGCCAAATTTAACCAAACTTGGCCACAATCATTACAAGGGTATATCTATTTTAAAAAAGTGTCTAATGACCCTGCCTGCCAACCAAGATGGCCGACATCAGTAAATATAGTAACAGGTGAGCGACACAGGCTCTTGAGAGCCTCTAGTTACATTTTGGTCACCAGCAGGAGACTTAGTTTAACATAGGACCCTATGGGAAATGCATACAAATGACTTCTTTTAGAGAACCGCTCAATGGGATGAAACCAAACATGGCATGAATGTTCCTTATGAGGTGCTGACCAAGTGTTGTTACTTTGTAGCCGATCCATCATCTAAGATGGCCGCCAGCATGGGACTTGTTTAACATAGGACCCTATGGGAAATGCATACAAATGACTTCATTTAGAGAACCACTGAATGGAATGAAACCAAACATAGCATGAATGTTCCTTATGAGGTGCTGACCAAGTGTTGTTACTTTGTAGCTGATCCATCATCCAAGATGGCCACCAGCATTGGACTTAGTTTAACATAGGACCCTATGGGAAATGCATACAAATGACTTCTTTTAGAGAACCACTGAATTGGAATGAAACCAAACATAGCATGAATGTTCCTTATGAGGTGCTGACCAAGTATTGTTACTTTGTAGCCAATGCATCATCCAAGATGGATGCCAGCAGGGGACTTAGTTCAACATAGGACCCTATGGGAAATACATACAAATGTCTTCTTTTAGTGAACCACTGAATGGAATGAAACCAAACATAGCATGAATGTTCCTAGTGAGATGCTGACCAAGTGTTGTAACTTTGTCGCCGATCCAACATCCTAGATGGCCGCAGTGGGGGGACTTAATAGTTTAAAGGAGACGTGACACAATTTTTTTTTTTTTTTTTTTTTTAATTAATTAATAAATATTGGTCAAATAACATATTGTAATATTTTTTTCTTGTCAAAACCTCATTTAACGGCCTTTTAATGGTCAAAGAATCCATCGCTTGTCGTAATCTTTGATTTTTAATGAGATACCGGTCACGTGATCGTGATGACGTCAGTGGATACAATCTGAGAAAATGTCTCAAAAAGGACAGAGTCGATCATATTCCTGGAAAATTAAACAATGGACGGTGTTGACAGCAGTTTTCAAGGCAATTCTCAAACTTTAGATATTCAACCGTATCAGTTTGAGCCGTTACTTGTTGAAAATAATCAAGTAGAAGATATAAATTCGTCATCCGACATTGACGATCTTTCAAGCAATGCCGATATAATATATATCAATAATTAATTTCACCAAAAATAAAGAGATATTTCTTTAAAATGTTTACGTTTAACAGGTAATTGAATTACATTTAATAATACAAAAAGACAGGTCATAAATAATGTAGGACAGAAAGTCACAGGACAAAAAGTCACAGCCAAAAAGTCACGGAAAAAAATTCACAGGACAAAAAGTCACAATTTATTTTCGAAATTATTTTTCATATAACAAGAAAAAATAATTTTAAAAAATACAAAATTCTTGATCTATTATATATTAAGTAACTTTGTTACTAAAATTTATTCAAAATAGATATCAATAATGATCAAATAATTGTTATAAAAACAACATGTCAAAGTGGCTTATTGGTATCTTTAAATGGCTTCATTGTGGCATGAATTATATCCTTTCCATGATTTAAATTTAATTTTTTTTTCATTAATCAAGCTTCATGAAAAATTTCCTAAACTCGAAAATGAATTAATGTAATAAAATAAAATATTTCAAGATCACTCTCTTATAATTTAAAAACAATTCTCAACAATCGTCATAAATTACCTATCACCTTACCAAGAGTGTTGGGTGTAAAATTTGAATTACTAAAGCTGCCCCAAATAAATGTGTAATAAGTATGACCAGAGTGTATATATGTCTCTGGTATGACATAACAGGGGGGAGGGGGTATTATAAGTAAGATTTAAAGAAGTTTTAAAACAGTAATATATATTCATATGTCTTTTTCCCCTCCATAATAATCCGATTGAAAATGTTCTATGAGTACTGGCTTATTTTTTGTGATATTTTTTCCGTGTGGTATATCCTCAGTCTATAAATTGTTTTGTATTTTGTGACTTCTCTTCAACTTCGACAAAGTTTGGCATAGGGGCCTTATATGTAAAATGAAAGCTTATGGTATTGACGGAAACTTATTGGATTGGTTTCAGGATTATCTACACGACAGAAAACAGAGAGTAGTAATGCATAACAGAAAGAATTAAAAAAACGATAGGCCATTATGTAAAATTGAAACGTTTCATTTGTACGGCCCAAGGAAATTGAATATCATCTAACGCAATTGAGATGTTCCCCTTCATTCTTAAACAATGATCTATTTAGAGCTAATGTTATAAATTTATAAATGGTCCTTCTTGTCATTGTGGGTCAGATATTGATGATATCTACCATTACTTCTTTGTTTGTCCAAAATACACATTATGTAGAAAAACCTTATTCGATAATCTCAACTGGCTATCTGAAAACATTGTTTTAAATACAAAACTATTAATTTGCGGACACATGGAACTTTCGAATGAACAAAATATTCAAATTTTCAAACATGTTCAAAATTTCATAAAATGGTCAAACAGATTGTTAATGCCTTGATAGAGGTTATTGTTACTGGCACGGAACATCATTGTCATCATCAGTACACACGTCACCGTCACAGAATCATATGACTTTTCAAACTTTCTTTTTCTCTTTTTTACGTATGAAAGCTAGTATTATTCTATAAACTGTTTTCCTTATATGCATGTACATTATATCATACTATTATTGTAATTTTATATTGTATTATGGAGAAGACTTCATAAGTATGATTTACTTGTTTCTAATCCTTTTTGCTTTAATTTAGCAAGTAAAATATGTTTTAACTAACTCAGTCTATACTTATACATTATCTACTACTCCCAGGTCTGTATCAATTGGATACATTATCTACTACTCCCAGGTCTGTATCAATTGGATTTATCTGCATTATTTAAGTTAAAACTATGTTATTCATCTCCATGTCTTATGCAATATAAAGATTTGCATACATTCACTAGCCAAAATATTTGTTTCTCATTCAAGTCACCTTTTGCATATAATTTTTCACCACGATAACCTTGCATCAATGGTCTGTCATTTTAAAAGCATCACTTGATATCTCTTCACAATTTATTTTTTATTAAGAAATAAAATGATTTTTAATAAATAAATAGAAAAGGTAAGTACTAATAACTTATTGCAATACATCCTTCATACCTGCCTAATTTTTATTAGAAAACTCAGAGGGAAATTTATGTACCCACTACAGGTTATGTATTAGTTATGGGGACTGACAGGCTTTTTTTTTTTATTAATTATTTACTTTAGAAGCATTTCTTCTTAATTCTCTATTTTTTTTCTATTTATTTTGCTTATCTAATATTATTATACTCCATTCTTTACTAAGTAAATTCACAAACACATTATTTTGTATCCCCCCCCTTTTTTAAGCTGCACTGTCAGTCCTCTTTTCTCTATTCTGTAAACCCCCATATCCGACAGTAAGGTATTGACTATTGTTTATTCAAACAGGTTAAACAGATATGCATTACGTAACTTATATCTGTAACCATTGCTCTAGTATATTTTCCAACCTCACCTGTGCACCCAGCAGGTGATCATGGATGTACACAGATTCGACGCATGTTACGCAATAGTGCATATTGCCGATGTCATATATATATCACCACCCGGGGGCATGACACCTGTAGCTTTCAACTTCAAAGGTAACCCAGCACTGCAGAGAAAGTGTGCCGCATACCTGTAACTTCTGATCGATGTTGATGACTTTTAATTTATTATGTCCAATACCTGCACACGTGAACAGGTAGTGAGGTACACGCAGGAGGTACACAATACCAAATTTTAAACTTTGAGATATATTTGGCTATAAATTTATACACAAATATGACTAAACTATTAAAAAAATTATTAATAAGGGACGCAAAAAATATTTGCGAAGAAAAAGATTTTTTTCTCCCTCAGCCATTCTCCGCTTCTCACAAGCTCTCCGCTTAGGTGGGGCTCAGCTGTTGTTGGTTGTGTCAATGGAATGTCAGGTACCGCATTTGGACGAAGTTTTTGGCTTCATGGGAGATTCTTCATAACTTCTGGGTCACGATCGTAACATGCATTTGTAAAGTGGGCGGAACAAAGTCTATAACTAGTGCTTGGTAGGAAGTCCTATCTCTTCCTGGGACTAGTCTGCGGGTTACTCAGAAAACGGATTTTTTTTTTATCAAATTGTCCTTATGCCTATTGTTGCATCTACTGGCAGAACACAGAACCATTTTTAATCACTGTCATGGGTTTTGTTGGAAGATATTCGAATATGAAATTGCGCTTATTATGCCTTTACACCCGTCAGTTTAATATGATTGATGTAACCACTGACGTCACAGCCTCGTTCTGAGTGACTTCCGGGATTGAAATATGCATAATTAGTATGTCGACAGATCGATACATTTAAATTTATTTTTTATCCATTTAAACGATAATTATATTGTTATCGATGTTTTTTGGGGGTAATTATGTATAAATAAATATTTATTTAAAAAAAAAAAAAAAAAAAAAAAATCATGTCACATCTCCTTTAACATAGGTCCCTTTGGGAAATACATACAAATTTCTTCTTTTAAAGAACCACTGAATGGAATGAAACCAAACATAGCATAAATGTTCCTTATGAGATGCTGACCAAGTGTCGATTCTTTGTAGCTGATCCATCATCAAAGATGGCTGCCAGCAATGGGCTTAGTTTAATTAGGATACAAAAGTCTCCTTCTATAGAACCACTGAATTGAATGAAATCAAACATATCATGAATGTTCCTTTCCTTATGAGTTGCTGGCCACGTGTTGTTACTTTGTAGCCAAATTTTATCTTTTTTTTTATATGATTTCAAAAACCCAAGTAGAGTCAGGTGAGCGATACAGGCTCTTGAGAGCCTCTAGTTAACATAATATGAACGAACCTTTTGAAGATTCACTGTGTTCTAACATATTCACACAATTTCAGTAAGAACTGATTACATGCTACAGTGGTGTAACAGCACAGCATAAGAAATAACCATCAAAATCAGATGAAAAAAGGCTTAACTCATCAAATCGATACAAAACATTGAATGTCATTTAAACTGCAAAACAACTTTATGCTGTGATCATATACAGTGAAAGGTAAAAGATGATCTTTGTAAATTGAACTGTATGAAGCATATTCATTGAATTTCTGAAACATGTATGATATTTAAATAATATACTATGTATATTTGCAGTTCCCTGTAACAGTTTTACAGAATGGAGTTAAAATGACCAATGAACCACCTACAGGTTTGAGACAGAACTTGTTACAGTCCTATCTTAATGATCCAATCAGTGATGCTGAATTCTATGCAGGATGTCCAGGAAAAGAACATGTTAGTATATGTTGATCTTACTCTGAATATTTTAATCAGTTATAATTTAATTTTCATACCCTCTTAACACTTTCAAGACATTCTTTGCATGTTAAAGGATGTAATAAGGTGAAGTTAAGCAATTTGATTTAGCTTCTCGTTACTTGTTGTCTTTTATAGCATTTGATCATATTATTTTTTTCAGAATTTTGAAAAGTTGCTGTATGGGTTGTGTTTCTTCCATGCCATAATACAAGAGCGACGTAAATTTGGTCCTCTGGGATGGAATATTGCTTATGGATTTAATGAGTCCGATCTTAGAATCTCCATCAGACAGTTACAGGTATGATTTTAAGAATATTTCTCTGTGTGATGACAAGTTGACAATGTTTTTTCAAGTGATAACAAATCTGATCTATCACTCTATGTGGTATTTAATTTTTTATGCCCCGTCGTAACGGAGGGGGGATTAAGTTTTGCCCTTGTCCATCTGTATGTACTTCCTGAAGTTAGTTTCTTGTCTCTAACTTTAGTTTCCTCCACCAAATGTTATGAAACTTATACGAAAAGCTTATTACCACAAAATACAGATCAAGATTGATTATGGTAGTGTCACTTTAACCATTTCAGAGTAATGCACGTTTACATATGGCAAAATTGCTTAATTTTTATACGCCCGTCATCTTTTAGACGGGACGTATTATTGTATACTGTTGTCCGTCCGTCTGTCCGTCCGTCTGTCCGTCCGTCCATCCGTCCGTCTGTCCGTCCGTCGTCCACACTTCGGACAATAACTCAAAAACACTTTCACCAATTTCCATGAAACTTAAGTGAATTGTTTATATCTATTGACGTAAGCTCCCTTTCGTTTTTTTTTAATTTCAGATTTTAAGTTTTGGATTTATGGGGCTTTATTCATAAAAAAGGGGGGATTTTCAACACTTCGGACAATAACTCAAAAAGGCTTTCACCAATGTCCATGAAACTTTGGTGAATTGTTTATATCTATTGATGTAAGCTCCCTTTCAATTTTTATAAATTTCAGATTTAAAGTTTTGGATTTATGGGGCTTTATTCATTAAAAAAAAGGGGGATTTTCAACACTTCGGACAATAACTCAAAAAGGCTTTCACCAATGCCCATGAAACTTTGGTGAATTATTTATATCTATTGATGTAAGCTCCCTTTCAATTTTTATAAATTTCAGATTTTAAGTTTTGGATTTATGGGGCTTTATTCATAAAAAAAAGGGGGATTTTCAACACTTCGGACAATAACTCAAAAAGGCTTTCACCAATTTCCATGAAACCTTGGTGAATTGTTTATATCTATTGATGTAAGCTCCCTTTCAATTTTTATAAATTTCAGATTTTAAGTTTTGGATTTATGGGGCTTTATTCATTAAAAAAAAGGGGGATTTTCAACACTTCGGACAATAACTCAAAAAGGCTTTCACCAATGTCCATGAAACTTTGGTGAATTGTTTATATCTATTGATGTAAGCTCCCTTTCAATTTTTATAAATTTCAGATTTTAAGTTTTGGATTTATGGGGCTTTATTCATAAAAAAAAGGGGGATTTTCAACACTTCGGACAATAACTCAAAAAGGCTTTCACCAATGTCCATGAAACTTTGGTGAATTGTTTATATCTATTGATGTAAGCTCCCTTTCAATTTTTATAAATTTCAGATTTTAAGTTTTGGATTTATGGGGCTTTATTCATAAAAAAAAAGGGGGATTTTCAACACTTCGGACAATAACTCAAAAAGGCTTTCACCAATGTCCATGAAACTTTGGTGAATTGTTTATATCTATTGATGTAAGCTCCCTTTCAATTTTTATAAATTTCAGATTTTACATTTCCGTGTTATGAATTTTTATGCTTAAAAAAGGGGGGATTTTCCAATTTTGGGACAATAAGTAACACTTTCACAAAATTTTATGCAACTTTGATAAATTGTTTATATCTATTGACATAAGCTCCCTTTCCATTTTTATAAATTTTAGATTTTACGTTTTCTTAAGTAATGAATTTATATACTTAAAAAAGGGCGATTTTATG
Source organism: Mytilus galloprovincialis (assembly GCF_965363235.1). Lineage (NCBI taxonomy): Eukaryota > Metazoa > Mollusca > Bivalvia > Mytilida > Mytilidae > Mytilus > Mytilus galloprovincialis. Next base: position 105,216,846 of record NC_134838.1, read on the forward strand.
AAACTTTGGTGAATATATTAATGTAACATCCCTTTTGATTTGTATATATATTTCTAGTTGATCATATAAATTCATTTAAAGCATAAAAGACAAGTTAAAAGAGCAACGGGCGTATCATGCGCTAAAGCGCAGCCCTTTATTTGTGTCTGTCCTCTAACTTTGCCTCAACCTAATGTTATAAAACTTATACATAATAGTTATTTTTTATACTGAATGTTCTATTTTAATTGACTTATAAATTGAAAGTATAAAACTGTGATGTCATATACACATCAACTATCTGTATTTTAATAGAGTGCACAAGTTTTAAAGTTCTGTATTTTTTTGTTCTATTCCAGATGTTTATAAATGAGTATGAAGAGGTACCATTTGATGCTATCACCTACATGACAGGGGAGTGTAATTATGGTGGTCGTGTCACTGATGACTGGGACAGACGATGTCTCAGAGCTATCCTGCAGGATTACTACACTCCTACCATAATAAATGAAGCTCGGTATAAGTTCTCTCCAAGTGGAAACTACTATTCACCACCTAAGATGTCATATGAAGATTATATTGAATTTATTAGGGTAAGTTTTACAACTTATCGAAAGTGAAAGTAAATATCATATTCAATGTAATAAGGGTGTTAAATTTTCTCCCTGATTGAATATTCCATATGAATATTTGCTATTATGCAAAGAAATAAAAGCTGAAATCAGTTTGCTACAGAAGGAAGTTATGTTTTATACAATAACAGATTTTCACTGACAATAGCCAGTTGTAGGAAAAATGTTTCAAACAAAAAAGTGATTGTGTCCTTTTTAAACCAAATTGAATGCAAGCTCAAGAGAAGACTTTTAATCATGTTTCTTTACCTAGATTTACTGTGTCATATTTTAAACATTTTTTGTTATTTGTAGAATTTGCCAACAAATCAGAACCCAGAAATATTTGGCATGCATGAAAATGTGGATATATCAAAGGACATGCAGGACACCAAATTATTATTTTCCTCTGTCTTGCTGACTGAAGGTCAAGGATCAGGGGGTGGAGGTCAGGCTGATGATTCACTGTATACTATAGCTGGGGATATCCTTGCTAAGGTTTGTATCTTCTCCTTTTAATGTTATATTCTGATCATAACATGTAGCAGTTGACAACACAGATAAAGCTTTGTTCATGAGTATTACATTCAAGGATTAGTTATATCTAAGTCAAGGTGGATAAAGATCACATTAAAACATGAACTTTTTTTTTGTATGTTGCATCTGATTCAGACTTGATTGACAGAGTTGTGTATATTTTCAGCTTCCTAAAAATTTTGATATTGAGGCCGCCACTAAAAAGTACCCTGTCTTATACAGTGAGAGTATGAATACAGTGTTGGTACAAGAAATGGAGAGATTTAATACGTAAGTATACCAATATAGACAACATGGTGAAGTTTTAAAATGTACAAACAATTCATATGAGTTGTATGTTTGACTGATAGTTCTGACTGTTATTTTGTAAAATAAGCTACACTTATATCTATGTAAAATAAAGAGATGTGGCATGATTGCATATGAGACATCCATCCATGAAAGTTCAAATGGATAATGATGTAAACAACTTTAGATCACCATACCGCCTTCTTGATTTTGCAATACCTATAAACTATTTAAGGTCATTGCTTCAGAAAAAATATAACTGTAAATAGAGAAATTATTGCATGCATTTATTATTGCGATTTTGACATTTTGGACTATAATGCAATTATAATTTTTGCGATAGTGTGAAAAATCTTGTTTAATTCTTATAAAAAAATTCAAAAATAGAGTTTTAGTTATTGTGATTATAACCCTGTCCCAATTTTTCGCAAAATTTCTGAATTTATAGTATACAATTCAAAAGAGAAAATGAATAGCCTAATTTATCTTATAAACAAATATGGCAAAAAAAACACAACATAGTTACACAGTTGATTTATTTTAACAAGACAAGTGTCATTAGAAACACTTTTTAGTAAGTTATCCTATTTACAAAATGTTGTTGCCACTTGTATACAGCCTTATAATATTTGAATTTATTTGTATTTACAGTTTGCTGTCCATCATCAGAAGCAGTCTGGTAAACATACAGAAAGCCATCAAAGGTCTTGTGGTCATGTCAACAGATTTAGAAAAATTAGCTGGCAGTTTGATGATTGGTCAGTTACCTGCTATGTGGGCCAAGAGGTCATATCCATCACTTAAACCTCTTGGAAGTTACATCAATGACTTCTTAGACAGACTGAAATTTTTACAGGTAAATCAGAGGGAAAAAAATATTTTCACACGTAAAGAATAAACAACTTGGCTAACTCTAATAAGGCTGTTAGTTTTCTCGTTTGAATTGTTTTACATTGTCATTTTGGGGCCTTTTATAGTTGACTATGCGGTATGGGCTTTGCTAATTGTTGAAGGCCATACGGTGACCTATAGTTGTTAATTTCTGTGTCATTTTGGTCTCTTATGGACAGTTGTCTCATTGGCAATCACTTTTTTCATCACTTGGCGTCGGCGTCCGGCGTCGTCTGTCGTCCTTAACTTTTACAAAAATTCTCCTCTGAAACTACTGGGCCAAATTAAACCAAACTTGTCCACAATCATCATTGGGGTATCTAGTTTAAAAAATGTGTCCGGTGACCCGGCCAACCAAGATGGCCACCATGGCTAAAAATAGAACATAGGGGTTAAATGCAGTTTTTGGCTTATATCTCCAAAACCAAAACATTTAGGGCAAATCTGACATGGGGTAAAATTGTTTGTCAGGTCAAGATGTATCTGCTCTCAAATTTTCAGATGAATCGGAGAACCCTTGGTTGGGTTGCTGCCCCTAAATTGGTATTTTTAAGGAAATTTTGCTGTTTTTGATTATATATCTTGAACATCATTATAGATAGAGATAAACTGTAAACAGCAATAATGTTCAGCCAAGTAAGATCTACAAATAAGTCAACATGGCCAAAATGGTCAGTTGACCCCTCAAGGAGTTATTGTCCTTTATAGTCAATTTTAACAATTTTCATCAATTTGGTAAATTTTTGTAAATTTTTACAAAATATTTTCCTCTGTAACTAAAGGGCCAAGTTCATTATATATTGAGAAAATTGTAAGTACCAAAATGTTCAGTAAAGTAAGATCTACAAACACATCACCATCACCAAAACACAATTTTGTCATGAATCTAGTTTATAACTTCCAATGATTTTCCTGAAAATCACTGATTATAACTTATTAACGTGTTTTTGACAAAGTTTAAAATACTAATTAAAGTTGTAATCTTTCTGAATCTAAAGTCTTTTTTTCTTCTTATTTTTCATAAAAAAATATGCTTTCGGAAGGAATCGAAAGTATAGATGCATACAGATTTGCTACTATTGAAATAGACTTATTGTAATTCTCAGGTCACACTGTTCAAATGTCATAGGTTTAAATACATATTTCCCTGACATTTATGACAAAATACTCTTTACGATTCTTTACTCTTTTGTCAGAACTGGAGACTTCAAAGAACAAAGTCAAATTAGAAATTTATTACTTTTTGACTTATACAGATGTTTATTTATTTATTACTGACAATAAACATTATGAATTACAATTAATATGTTCCAGCAGTTATTTTGATTATGATATATACTAATTATTATGTTTTTTTTTGTATACAGAAATGGTATGATGAAGGAAAGCCAACATCATTCTGGATATCAGGATTTTTCTTCACACAAGCATTCTTGACTGGTGTCATGCAGAACTTTGCCAGAAAGTACACTATACCTATTGACACATTAGGATACGATTTTGAGGTTAGTTTATAGCATACTTCATATCAATGAAAATTAATATAATTATCTAATTGACCATATTTATCTGCAATAAAATCAGGGAGGAATTAAATGAAGACTAAATTGTGTTCACATTTTCATGAGTCAATAATTATTTTCCTCTAATCATCCCTCAACCTTTTGAAAAAGGAAGGTTTTGTACTCGGCTAACAATTTAATGACAAACCCATAAACATGTGAAAGTTAATTTTAAATAAAAAGATATTATAACATTTGTACTTTCTATTTTCAGGTATTAAAGGTTGACATTATGAATGAACACCCAGAGGATGGTTGCTATGTCTATGGTCTATTCTTAGACGGTGGACGCTGGGACAAGCACAAGTAAGTTCAAAGTTAGGAGAGAAAAAAACATGAAATTTTGTTCATTTTTTAAAGTTTGACATTGAAGCAGACTATTGTATAACAACAGATAAGCTGTCCCCTCAATCACAATTAGTGTACAAAGTTTCATGATCAGATAAAACACTGAAGTCAGGTAAGGGCTTTGCTCATTGTTGAAGGCCATTAAGTGACCTAAAGATGTTAATTTCTGTCTCATTTGGTCTCTTGTGAAGAGTTGTCTCATTGGCAATCATACCACTTCTTATTTTATAAGACACAGTTTCTGTGATCACAGTAAATTGGTATTATTTTTTTTTACTATATAACTTTCTATCATTTGTGATGATTTAGTTAAAGTAGTTTTAATGATGAAATAAGTGATATTTAAATTAAACAAAGTAGTTGTTGACTAATAAAATGTTGCACAGAGATTATTATTGAATTATAAATTCCCTCAATGAGAAGCTTATCTTATACCACTTGCTATGAAGTTGTTGGGGTTTATTGTTTTGAGATGAAGATCATAGTTTCTAAAAAAATCTAAGCATCATGCTACCGATTTCACCTGAAGCATTGGAAATAATTTAATTAACCATTAATTGTATGTTTTGCAGGGGAAATTTGACAGAACAGCTACCTAAGATTTTATTCGATCCACTCCCAGCTGTATGGGCCAGACCTGCTAAGAAAGCCGATATTGATAGATCAGACAAGCGTTATGAAATTCCAGTCTACAAAACCAGTGAACGAAAAGGTGTTTTGTCAACCACTGGCCATTCAACAAACTTTGTGTTGGCAATGCTGCTACCTACAGATCGACCTATAGAACACTGGATAAAACGTGGATTGGCATTACTTTGTCAACTGGACGATTAATTATCTTAGTGCTCTTGAGGAATTTATTTCATACTATATTTTTATTGACAAACTGTGATGAGCTATGCATAGGAATTTGAACCAGTTATCTCTTGTCAGAGTGAAAATTACCATAAATTTATTTTATTTATTTGAAGATTTTATTGAAATGTTGTTGATATATTTATTTAATTACTTGATTTGTTGGATATGCTGTGATATGGACTTCTCCTAGACAAAGTAATTTTATCTTTTTCAAACCCCAATACATGATATTTATCAGTTTATAGTGACCTTATTATTGTGCTCTCTCAGTGTTGCAGTGAAGTTTTTGTCATAAGATTACACTTTTTAATCAGGATTCTGATAACTTGACAGAACCTTAATCTAATCTAGTTATCTTTTTTATTGTTTCTTAAATGAATATCATATGTACATATTTTTATACACCGTTTATGATTTATACATTCCGTCCAATACTGATTTAACCATATAAAACTGAAACAAATATACAACACATATTTATTAATGTTTTTATTATTGATATATGTATTTTATAAAGAATACCTAACCGTCCAAAGTTTATTTTTACATTGTGTGTTAACCAGATGTTGTCTTTAAATTTCACATTCCATGTATTTTTGATGACCACAAAGTATAAATGATCATATAAAAAGATATGCTTTAGAGAAATTTATTTTTCCATAAGGAAGAACAAATAGAATTAGACACCAGTACTTATGAATGCAGTTAAAAAAAGAGGTTGCATAAAGTAGTGAAGTATATTTAGAAAACAGAAACCCAACTGTAGTTGTAATGTGGTATTTTGTTTTATTTCATCTGTGATATCTTTGAAAAAGCATAAAACTCTTACAATAAATTATGTTTTCACAAGTGGTGTTTTGTTTTTTTGTTGTAGACATTTTTCATTTCTATACTTTCAACCTACAATATATACTGAAACTTTTCAAGTATTCCATTGCCTTATTATATTTTTTCTAGAAAGAATGCACTGTTAACAACTCAGAGAAGGGTTTGGGTACTCTTTAATTGTGACAGGTCAATTTATTGTTGACCTCTAAAGAATGGCCAATGCAATGCTCCATTTCACATGCAATAATAAATATTACTCATGAAGATTAAAGTACCATTTCCATTTGAGAAAGGTTAAAGTACTGTCATTATTTTAAAACGGTTATGTTCCCTATCACCATTTACAAACTGTCAATGTACTGTCAACATTTCACAATATACAATTTAATGGGAATATTCCAGAGTGTAAGTGTAATATTCTGAATTGTAGTTGCTCTGTTACAATGAACTGACACTATTCCAAAATGCTGTAGTAATGTTCTTTTTCAAGAAGATCAAATTTTATGTCACTACTTTAGAGAGATGAATGATTTTTCACTAATCCAAATCTTGTCAATGTACTGTCACTTATCATCACTGTTTCCAGTATAGTCTGTATACTATTGCCATTACAAAAAGGTTGATGTACAATCACTGGTCAGGTTCCCATACAGTGACTAATACTTATGAGTCAATATACTGTCTTGATAGAAGGGAAGGTCAACACAATGTCACAATGAAAGAAAGGAAGGTCAATGTACTGTCACAAGGACAGATAGAAAGGTCATTGGATGTCACTGTAAAAAAAGGTTCTATTTGTATACACTGTCCCTTTGACAGACGGAAAGGTCAATGCATGTTACCATGACAAATGAAAGTCAATACACTGTCACCATAAAAAAAAAAGGAAGGTCAAAGCATGTCAGATGACAGAATGGAAGGTCAATACACTTTGATCATGACAGAAAGGAAGGTCAATGCAATGTCCTCATTGTCAATGCATGACACTATGCATTTTCAATGCACTATCATGCCAGAAAGGCAGGTCAATACAATTCACCATGGCAGAAATGAGGTAAATGCACTGCCATGATCATAGAAAACACAAGTCAGCGTCACAGAATTATACGACTTTTCAAACCTTCTTTTTCTCTTTTTACTTTCTCTCCTCTTTTTTTTACCTATGAAAGCTAGTATTATATTCTATAAACTGTTTGCTTTATATGCATGTCCATTATATTGTACTATTATTGTAACTTTATATTGTATTATGGAGAAGACTTCATAAGAATGATTCACTTGTGTCTAATCCATTTTGCTTTTAACTTTTTTTAAAAGCAGAAAGGTAGTCAATGCACTGTCATGACAGAAAGGTTATCAATGCACTGTCGTGACAGAAATGTAATCAATGCACTGTCGTGACAAAAAGGTACTCAATGCACCATCGTGACAGAAAGGTAGTCAATCCACCGTCGTGACAGAAATGTAGTCAATGCACTGTCATGACAGAAAGATAGTCAATGCACTGTCGTGACAGAAAGGTAATCAATATACTGTTGTGACAGAAAGATTGTCAATACACTGTCATGACAGAAAGGTAGTCAATACACTGTCGTGACAGAAAGGTAGTGAATGCACTGTCGTGACAGAAAGGTAGTCAATACACTGTCATGACAGAAAGGAAGGTCAATGCACTGTCATGATAGAAAGAAAGGTCATGCACTGTCATGCCAGAAAGGTAGTCAATGCACTGTCGTGACAGAAAGGTAGTCAATGCACTGTCGTGACCGAAAGGTAATCAATACACTGTCGTGACAGAAAGGTTGTCAATACACTGTCGTGACAGAAAGGTAGTCAATACACTGTCGTGACAAAAAGGTAGTGAATGCACTGTCATGACAGAAACTTCAAAGGTAGTCAATGCACTGTCATGACAGAAAGGTAGTCAATGCACTGTCATGATAGAAAGGTAGTCAATGCACTGTTGTGACAGAAAGGTAGTCAATACACTGTCGTGACAGAAAGGTAGCCAATACACTATCATGAAAGAAAGATACTCAAGGCACTGTCGTAACGAAAGGTATTCATATCACTATCATGACAGAAAGGCAGTCAATACACGATCATGACGAAAAGGTAGTCAATACACTTTCGTGACAGAAAGGTAATGAATGCACTGTCGTGACAGAAAGGTAGTCAATTCACTGTCATGACATAAAGGAAGGTCAATGCACTGCCATGACAGAAACTTCAAAGGTAGTCAATGCACTGTCATGACAGAAAGGTAGTGAATGCACTGTCGTCAAAGAAAGGTAGTCAATACACTGTCGTGATAGAAAGGTAGTCAATACACTATCATGACAGAAAGGTAGTCAATAAACTTTCATGATAGAAAGATAGTCAATGCACTATCATGACAGAAAGGAAGGTCAATGCATTGTCATGACAGAAAGGTAATCAATGCATTGTCATGACAGAAAGGCAATCAATGCATTGTCATGACAGAAAGGTAATCAATTCACTGTTATGACAGAAAAGTAGTCAATGCACTGTCGTGATAGAAAGGTAATCAATACACTGTCATAACGAAAAGGTAGTCAATACACTGTCGTGACAGAAGGGTAGTCAATGCACCGTCGTGACAGAAAGGTAGTCAATGCACCGTCGTGACAGAAGTAGTCAATACACTTTCATGACAGAAAGGTAGTGAATGCACTGTCGTGACAGAAAGGTAGTCAATACACTATCATGACGGAAAGATAGTCAATGCACTGTCATGACAGAAAGGAAGATCAATGGACTGTCATAGTGAATACCATGTCGTGACAGAAAGGTATTGATTGCACTGTCATGACAGAAAAGTAATGATTGCACCATCATGACAGAAAGGTAGTCAATACACTATCGTGACAGAAAGGTAGTGAATGCACTATCGTGACAGAAAGGTAGTCAATATACTGTCGTGACAGAAAGGAAATCAATACACTGTCGTGACAGAAAGGTAAGCAATACACTGTCGTGACAGAAAGGTAGTCAATACACTGTCGTGACAGAAAGGTAGTCAATACACAATCGTGACAGAATGGTAGTCAATGCATTGCATGACAGAAAGACAGGTCAATGCACTGTCATGACAGAAAGAAAGGTCAATGCACTGTCATGACAGAAAGAAAGGTCATGCACTGTCATGGCAGAAAGGTAGTCAATGCACTGTCATGAGAGAAAGTAAGTCAATGCACTGTCGTGACAGAAAGATAGTCAATGCACTGTCGTGACAGAAAGGTAATCAATACACTGTCATGACGGAAAGGTAGTCAATACACTGTCGTGAGAGAAAGGTAATCAATGCACCGTCGTGACAGAAAGGTAGTCAATACACTATCGTGACAGAAAGGCAGTGAATGCACTGTCGTAAGAGAAAGGTGGTGAATATACTGTCGTGACAGAAAGGTAGTCAATGCACTGTCGTGACAGAAAGGTAATCAATACACTGTCATGACGGAAAGGTAGTCAATACACTGCTGAGACAGAAAGGTAGCCAATGCACTGTCATGACAGAAAGGAAGGCCAATGCACTGTCATGACAGAAAGGAAGTTCAATGGACTGTCATGACAGAAAGGTAGTGAATCAATGTCGTGACAGAAAGGTAGTGAATACACTGCCGTGACAGAAAGGTAGTCAATGCACTGTTGTGACAGAAAGGTAATCAATACACTGTCATGACGGAAAGGTAGTCAATACACTGTCGTGACAGAAAGGTAGTCAATGCACTGCCGTGACAGAAAGGTAGTCGATGCACTGTCATGACAGAAAGGAAGGTCAATGCACTGTCATGATAAAAAGGTAGTCAATGCACTGTCGTAAGAGAAAGGTAGTGAATATACTGTCGTGACAGAAAGGTAGTCAATGCACTGTCGTGACAGAAAGGTAGTCAATACACTGTCATGACGGAAAGGTAGTCAATACACTGTCGTGACAAAAAAGTAGTCAATGCACTTCCGTGACAGATAGTTAGTCAATGCAATCATGACAGAAAGGAAGGTCAATGCACTCTCATGACAGAAAGGAAGGTCAATGGACTGTCATGACAGAAAGGTATTGAATCAATGTCGTGACAGAAAGGTAGTGAATACACTGCCGTGACCGAAAGGTAGTCAATACACTTTCGTGACAGAAAGGTAATGAATGCACTGTCGTGACAGAAAGGAAGGTCAATGCACTGCCATGACAGAAACTTCAAAGGTAGTCAATGCACTGTCATGACTAAAAGGTAGTCAATGTACTTTCATGACAGAAAGGTAGTGAATGCACTGTCGTCACAGAAAGGTAGTCAATACACTGTCCTGATAGAAAGGTAGTCAATACACTATCATGACAGAAAGGTAGTCAATAAACTTTCATGACAGAAAGATAGTCAATGCACTATCATGACAGAAAAGAAGGTCAATGCATTGTCATGACAGAAAGATAATCAATGCACTGTTATGACAGAAAAGTAGTCAATTCACTGTCGTGATAGAAAGGTAATCAATACACTGTCATGACGAAAAGGTAGTCAATACACTGTCGTGACAGAAAGGTAGTCAATGCACCGTCGTGACAGAAGTAGTCAATACAGTTTCGAGACAGAAAGGTAGTAAATGCACTGTCGTGACAGAAAGGTAGTCAATACACTATCATGACGGAAAGATAGTCAATGCACTGTCATGACCGAAAGGAAGATCAATGGACTGTCATGACAGAAAGGTAGTGAATACCATGTCGTGACAGAAATGTATTGAATGCACTGTCATGACAGAAAAGTATTGATTGCACCGTCATGACAGAAAGGTAGTCAATACACTATCGTGACAGAAAGGTAGTGAATGCACTATCGTGACAGAATGGTAGTCAATATACTGTCGTAACAGAAAGGAAATCAATACACTGTCGTGACAGAAATGTAAGCAATACACTGTTGTGACAGAAAGGTAGTCAATACACTGTCGTGACAGAAAGATAGCCAATACACTATCGTGACAGAAAGGTAGTCAATACACTGTCGTGACAGAAAGGTAGTCAATACACGATCGTGACAGAATGGTAGTCAAAACACTGTCTTGACAAAAAGGTAGTCAATACACTGTCGTGACAGAATGGTAGTCAATGCACTGTCATGACAGAAAGACAGGTCAATGCACTGTCATGACAGAAAGAAGGTCAATGCACTGTCATGGCAGAAAGGTAGTCAATGCACTGTCATGAGAGAAAGGTAGTCAATGCACTGTTCGGACAGAAAGATAGTCAATGCACTGTCGTGACAGAAAGGTAATCAATACACTGTCATGACGGAAAGGTAGTCAATACACTGTCGTGAGAGAAAGGTAATCAATGCACCGTCGTGACAGAAAGGTAGTCAATACACTATCGTGACAGAAAGGTAGTGAATGCACTGTCGTAAGAGAAAGGTGGTGAATATACTCTCGTGACAGAAAGGTAGTCAATGCACTGTCGTGACAGAAAGGTAATCAATACACTGTCATGACGGAAAGGTAGTCAATACACTGTCGTGACAGAAAGGTAGTCAATGCACTGCCGTGACAGAAAGGTAGTCAATGCACTGTCATGACAGAAAGGAAGGCCAATGCACTGTCATGACAGAAAGGAAGGTCAATGGACTGTCATGACAGAAAGGTAGTATTCAATGTCGTGACAGAAAGGTAGTGAATACACTGCTGTGACAGAAAGGTAGTCAATGCACTGTCGTGACAGAAAGGTATTCAATACACTGTCATGACTGAAAGGTAGTCAGTACACTGTCGTGACAGAAAGGTAGTCAATGCACTGCCGTGACAGAAAGGTAGTCGATGCCCTGTCATGACAGAAAGGAAGGTCAAAGCACTGTCATGATAAAAAGGTAGTCAATGCACTATCGTAAGAGAAAGGTAGTGAATATACTGTCGTGACAGAAAGGTAGTCAATGTACTGTCGTGACAGAAAGGTAATCAATACACTGTCATGACGGAAAGGTAGTCAATACACTGTCGTGACAGAAAGGTAGTCAATGCACTGCCGTGACAGAAAGGTAATCAATGCAGTCATGACAGAAAGGAAGGTCAATGCACTCTCATGACAGAAAGGAAGGTCAATGGACTGTCATGACAGAAAGGTAGTGAATCAATGTCGTGACAGAAAGGTAGTGAATACACTGCCGTGACAAAAAGGTAGTCAATGCACTGTCATGACAGAAAGATAATCAATACACTGTCATGACGGAAAGGTAGTCAATACACTGTCGTGACGGAAAGGTAGTCAATGCACTGCCGTGACAGAAAGGTAGTCAATGCACTGTCATGACAGAAAGGAAGGTCAATGCACTGTCATGATAAAAAGGTATTCAATGCAATGTCGTGACAGAAAGATAGTCAATACACTGTCGTGACAGAAAGGTAGTCAATACACTATCCTGACAGAAAGGTAGTCAATGCACTGCTGTGGCAGACAGGAAATCAATGCACTGAATGATCAGTTTACATTCAATATTCCCAAATTTTCCATGACTATCATCTTTTAAAACACTGTCACTATTCAAGAATACCATTCTAGAAGGGTCTGTTAAATGAATTATTACAAATCTCTGGATTAACAGATTTTTCACTGACCATAAATTGTACATTTTGCTAATTTCTATATATACTTATGAATACTGCAGTTGTTATAACCAACCCCTTACTGACAAAAATATGTCTTATTTTTCAATACACTTGGAAGTTTAAGGTTCATCTGAAGGAATTAAAAAATATGGCCGTTTTTACTCCAAAAAAAAAAATACTATGAGTACAGACAAACTGATGCATCTAGGAAAGTTTGAAGGCATGGCTGGACCTAGGTATATATTATAAAAGTTATGTGAAGTATATATTTCAGAAATTTATGACTTACCTGGATTTTACGTGCATTTTTTTCCAGTCTGCATAAGATAGCAAAAATAAACAAACACACGAGTTTCGTTTGATACGGTCCACTCAGTTACACAGTTTAAGTCACCTATTGTTTACATATATTGTCCATTTAAATCAATACTACTTTCAACATCGATTATATGAGGGGAGCTTCTTAAACTTTTTCTCAACTTAGTTTATTTTTGCACCTTCTGCAGGAATGAAAAAAAAATGAATAGCAAAAGCCAGAAAAGTTTATAATTTTCTAAACTATAAAATGCAATTTAAAATTTAAGTATTTAGGTCCAGCCATGCCTTAAAACTTTCGCAGGTGCACAGGTTTTTCTGTACTCAGAGTAAAACTTGTGGTGTAAATACGGCCATTTTAACCAAAAGGTTATGATGAACCTTAATTATGTTATTTCACATATTGTTTTGAAATCAAACATATTTTAGATCAGTACCTACATGAATATATTTCGCGGGTTACAATAACTGCAGGTACCAATATAAAATATTATTATTGTTACCTGCAATTTACAGTTATTGTGCCACCACTGGCACCCTTCGGTTTGAGTGTTGGGTGTACTCGAATTGTTGAAATCATTTGAATATGTCAAATCGTTCTTGTAAAACGTTTTTCCGTTTACGCATGGAAATTGTGTTATTAAGTATCAATTGAAAATTTAATGTATAAAATAATTTTCAATCTTGCTAGCCATCTACCAAAGTGATTACAGTACTGTCGTACTGGCTAGATGTGTAAACGGTAGTAAAAGATATGGCTGATTAATTTAATACTAAAAGTTTAAAAAACAAAGAATGCAGATGAAAATCTTTAAATAGAGAAAACACATTGTAAATTGTACAAATAGGACTGATCTCAAACTCGTATAATTACATAATTACAACTGACAATATTATTGATTTTCTTTTATAACATATGCAAACTCGCCTTCCATATTGTGACGTCACGTGATACTGTGAGAAAAGTGTTGAATGAGAAAAGCCTTACAAATACACAAATGACTTGAGAGGGACATACAAATTTCTGTTGACAATTTTTTCCGTAGGGACATAATGCCGTTATTCGGAAAGAAGAATGACGGTGAAAAGAAACACCCAGGAAAAGAATCGGACATTAAAAGGAGATACGAGTTTAAGAAAAAGCTCGGAACGTAAGTCATTTTCTCAACAGACTCTTTCATTACACACATCCACCCATGAAAATAATACACGATAGAAACTATTACACTGAAATTAAATGAAAATTCAACTAATTTTGTGTCTTAATTATTCATTTCAATGGTGAAAGTTAAAGTAATGTGTTATAAATTGGTGGATATAAAGTTATAGTGTATTCTAAACGAGCACCTGTTTTTCCTGCTTATTGAACCGTAAAATATGTAAACAATATTATAGACTAGATACACTCAGTATGATGTTTCAGCTCAGTATTTCAACTTGAAAATTGATTTTTATTGATCACTTTTAATGTGTCATATAATATTTACATTATATTAATAAAAATACCTACAATTAAATGTCGAGAATCATATTATAATTAGTCCAGTGATCCATGATTGAATGCCAATTAATATATTACCAAGAATTGGTATAGTCTTACTATATTATATAATACAAATCCTTGATATTTATACAGATGACCACATTTGTAAAACTTAAAAAATGTAAAGAAAAGCAGTTATCTTCTCAATAAATTGCAATAAATTTTGAAATTTATTTCATAATAACCATATCCCGCTGTTGAGGGGGGATAGGACTTTTATCAGGACTCCGGGATCAGTGTTTTTAAGCTCAGGATTTTGGAATTAACCCTTTCGGGACTGGGAATTCTTTTTTTCGGATTTCTGGATGTTGGGATTTACTTTTATTTAAATTCGGGACCTCAGGATTTCATGTTTTTAAGCCCGGGATTTCAGGATCAGGACCCCTCCTATCCCCCCTCTCTGTTGAAACATTCCCAACTTATGTTTTATAAATTAATAATCTTAGGAATTATTGTGTAAAAAAAATTGCAGCCTCACAAAATATAATAAGGACTTGATAATAAACTGCCAGTATTAATCATGTATGTGTTTAGTCTCAGTAATATAAAGATATTCTCACTATAGCGTAAAAAACGAGAAGCGATTTTAATGATTTTGACTTCTGCATGTGCTGGCATTGTCATTCAATGAACATGTATGTTATTATCCTCTAAGGCACATTGTAGTAATAACTTCATTTGAGTGGTCCTTTTCGAAATATATTTAATTTAAGTTTGATCCCTAGTGAGGCCAAACCAAAGACATAAAAATTGGTATTATAATTTGCTCCTTTTCTGTTAAGCATACAAGATTTAGAAATGATTAAAGACTGGAGTTAGAATTATTCGTCAAGGTAGGACAACATGTCTTCATACAGACTGTTACCAATGAACTACAATATTAAAAATCTAGCTCATCCTTTTAGTTTTGAACAAAGCAGCATACATATATATATATATATATATTCATTACACTAAACCCAAATTCTACCCTCAAAAATGGTGCCGAGCACAAAAACCCCCATGGCCATTTTCAAAAGTTGGCAGGTATGCCAGAATGTTGAAAAAATTTTGTTATTTCTAAATAAAATTATTGATTTTTTTGAGTTAGTTTCATGGACACACCCAAATACAATGTATGAAGTACTGCCTTTTAAAATGAGCTTTCCTCCACCTTTTTAATGGCTACATGATAAACTGCAAACTTACATTAGCTATGTAAATGAAATAGGTTTAATTTGAACTTTTTTAATTTCATTTATTGTTTCAAATAAAAACAAAGTTTTAATATCATAAATTACAAATCACTTATAAAATTAAAAATTTTACAAGGAATAAGGGTGATATATCATTATAGGTTATCACTACAACATTTCTGTACTACTAAGTTTCCTGGAAAGGATACAAGGTTGTATATAAGGATATAATTTTTAGGACTCTGACAGGATATTGACTTTGAAAAAAGATTGTAACGGTTGTGAAACCATGATAACTGAAGTAGTGGTATTTCTAAGAATTTAATTATAGATCATAAATTTTGGTGAACCATGAATCCTATTTAAAATTTAAGTTTAGATTTTAAAGGGAATTTCCTAACTGAGACGTCATACATGTAATACTTGTTTTATTTTGTACATTTTGTATTTCTGCATACGAGTATATTTGTTATATGATAATTTTAACAGAATAGACTGTAAACAGCAGAATATGAGGAAATTGCTCTTCTTACTTCAAGTTATAATGATTAATCTAATATTTCATGTAGTGTAAAATGGAGCATTCAGAAATAACTGCACATTTCTGATTAAACAATTTCAGACTGGCAGTAGTTTGGAAACATGTATCAATACTTTGTAGTACATGGAAACAAAAAGGGGCATTATACATGTTATAGTTCAGAGTCATCTTTGCCTGACAAAACATTATAGATAATTTCCTCAGATGAAAATGTTCTATGTAGATGAAAGTTACATACATGCCATTTTTGTTGTATAGCTACTTTACATGCATGACATGAACACTGTATGGTAACAATTGCCATTATATCTAATAAGGCATAGTTTTTAATGTAGAATTGATTTTTGGACTAAATCAAAAAACTTTTAAACTGCATTACAAAATTTTGAATAGTAAAGTAAAGAATGAAGAAAATGTAAAATGATTATAAAAGCTATACGAAACAGTAAAGTTGTACTGAACTTGCATGAAATATTTGCCACTGGACGTTAACCAACCAACAATCAATCAATGAAACAGTAAAGTAGAAATAACCTTTATAGAGCATTGAATCAATTGTCTCAACAATCTGTTCTGACTGCTGTGACATCAGGGGAGTTATAACCTATAAATGACCAATATTATCCTGTTCTAATAAAAGCAGCATATAAAATGTGTATGAGATTAATCTACCAGGGACAACAGATTAAGAGAGAGTGGAAAGGTCTTCATGTAACTTTAATACTGGAAAGTATATATATTACCGGAAAGTATATAGTACTTTATAGTTGGTTTTATTTGTGGATGGTTTAAAAAGAAAGACCACACAATTTTGTGTTTTTATTTTAGACAATTTAAAATTTCTCTTTGATTATTGATAAAAGGATGCTGATCCATAAACCTGTAAAAAGTTTTAAAATATTTTGTCTGAAAATACTGAAACTTACCATGTGAAACACATGTAGAATAATTACTTATGTTAGAAAGGACAATCAAGATCCACTTTTAGCAAAATTTGGCCTTGAATTTTAAACTTTATCACATAACATCATAAAGGCCCGAATCTGATACTCAGAATTGGATATACTGTGGATTCATTTATTTTCGTGGTACCAAATTTCGTATATTGAGGAAAACTTTTCATCTCGTTAACATTTCATCAGTACCCACAAAAAATTGGTATTCAACAAAAGTTAAATAATCCACAGTAGTCTAAAAGCCTTTATGTTAAGTTAAACAAATATCTTCATAATAATGGCTTCTTGAAACCTTGCCCATAACATAAAACCTTGCCCATAACATATAAAACCTTGCCCATAACATGTAAAACCTTGCCCATAACATGTAAAACCTTGCCCATAACATATAAAACTTTGCCCATAACATGTAAAACCTTGCCCATAACATATAAAACCTTGCCCTTAACATATAAAACCTTGCCCATAACATGAAAAACCTTGCCCATAACATAGCATCCAAAATGTTCTCTTATCAAAATGTGCCATTGTTGATATTGAATCCTTACATACTCAGTAATGGTAGTTAAATTTTTGGTAAAAACTGAAATAAATTATGTAAAAATTGGACCAAAACTCAAATAGTGCTTAATGCAGAATAAGCATGTCAGTCAGATTTAAGTGCACTTTATAAATTGTCATATATATGCTGATTATATAATTTATCTATATGATATCTGATTATTTGGTCATCTTGTTACATGTATTATCATATTGATAGGATTGTCTAGGTATTTGTCACTGCTAATACAATAGCATATAAATTGTTATTTGTTTAAAATTAATTACAAAGTTGACAGTCCTTTGATGTCCTTATAAAACAGTGGTTTTTTTTTAAACACCTTAATTTTACAAACAATTGCATTTAATTTTGACACTATAAAATATTGGTTTGTTACAAATGCTTAAAATTTATAAAAGTCGAGTAAGAAATAAAGCTAGTATTAAAACATGTATACAAGATTTTAAGATGTGTTTCATGTCATTTATACTGTGGATTCATTATTATTCGTTGGATACCAATTTTCATGGATTTCCTGGGTACAGGTAAACCACGAAATTAAATATTCAATGAAACCACAAATTTTAATATACACGACCATGTGATTTTTCCTTTACCCATGAAAATAAATGAATTCACAGTAGTGTGTAAACTTGAGGGGGAGTTAGTAAATTATTTCCCTAGACTTTAAAATGCTGAGTTTAATTTTTCGGATTAACATTCATAGGTTCCTACATGTGTTACATGTAACTAATGCATCTGAAAGTGAATGGAAATATTGTTTTTAACTTGTATGGTTATCCCCATTTACAGTATGTTAGATAGAAAATTCAAACATTTTTATAGGGTTGAGTTTTTTATCCTTGATACTGTTTGTATAGTATACTGGTATAAGTGAAACCTTTTGTTAAAGTCTAAAGCAAAGGAACTACACATGAAGCCGATTCTATCCAACTTAACAAATATTTACACTTAATCCTGGTCCCAGTATAAATGAACAAATGTATTTCTTGTGATGAAATTACAATCCTCTTGTCAGATTGCACAAATGTTGCTTTTTCTTGTCCAAAGTGGTTTTAAATTCAATTCTGTCGCACACTAAATCTGATTATAGATGAATAAATCTAGTTCTTATTTGTGTTTATAATCAGGATTTGTTGAAGCTTATATAGAAACAGGTCCACTCTGACACTGATCAATATTGGGGCATTCTTCATGTAATTTGTGACCATAGGGAAATTATAGTAATGAAAAATCAATGCTAATTACAAGTTACTTCTGACTTTGGGATTTTTTACATCCAGCTTTCTAATTGTTAATGCTTATATATTTGTAACCATTTGTAATCATACACTTTTCCTGCAGAATATATTTTTATCGGTATTTGTTTATTTCCGATAATCCAGTTTATACAATTCTTTGATGTATCCATTAAATCGTGTTTTATACGACCATGTATTGAAAATGAACATGTATTGATACTGATATTATTCTGTGATATCCATAATTTTGACGTAAAAAGGAAAACATTGGATAAGGTTGTAGATATCAGGATTTTTGAAATGACATTTGCTATTATTTCATGCTGATTGCAGAAAAAGGCTATAAATTTCAAATAATGTCAAATGTCTGACGCTAGTAATTCAAATCGTTTTCCTGAAAAGTCTTGGATATGCACGTTCTAAATTTGACTATGTCTGATGTGAGAAATATCTGATTTAGTGAGTGATAAAGCATGAAAAAAATCATGTTTATTTTCATGGTTTTGTTTCATTTGATTGCAGAAAAAGATAAAAGGATAAGCATTAATGAAATACATTGTATAATAGAAAAGAGAATAAAAACGGGGAATGTGTCATAGAGACAACAACCCACCCGAAGTGCAGAAAACAGCGGCTGCCCAAGGCCATCAATTGGTTTAATTCTGATTCTTTTAACAAAATCATCATTATTGATGTGACAATAAAAGATCTTTGTTATACCCTGAGTTGCTTTATATAGTCAAATCAAAGGTACATGTATAAATTATTTAAGGTGTACTCCATAAAGATAATTAGTAAATAAATGGAAAATAAAATAAAAAGATTATTGTTTTATTATTTATTTGACCACAGAGAATTACATTCTGGTATAGAAATAGACTGCTTTCACAGTGTTTGATGATCAAATGAATGAATAATAACTTAGTGTTCTATGATCCAACTATTGATTGAACAGAAACGCTTCTGTACAAGATTTGTTTAGACTCCATAAGCATCTCCACACCATATGTCTCTTGTTTGCTGATGTGACACTTTTGCTTGCAGCATGATAATAGATTACTGTATGTAATTGCATACTTCATCTTGCAGGATCAACTTGAGTTTCTCATTGAAACACGCTTCTCTTTGTATTCTGACATTTATTTCCAAGAGTACTTTACCCTCAGACTTTACCCATTAAGTGTAAAAACATTTCAGTTTTATAATCGCTTGCATATGAAAAACAAAGGGATATTGGTTTGGTACTCAGGAATTAGAACTGTAGGGTTAACACATATTTTTAATCAATTTGAGAATACTGCCCTGAGTAGCTGTAATACTTCGTTTCTCATGTGGGTCATTCCTTCCATCTGAAAACCAACAAGTTATTAGTCTTTTGACTTTTTTTTTAAATGTCACAGATATTACTCTGTCTAATTTGCAGATTGGCTGCTGCAATCAAGTCGACCCCCCCCCCCTCCCCTGGCATACTTTTTCCATTTCTCTCTGCATAATTATACCCCACATAGGGGCATGTTTTGACCCCAATTTCACAATCTACTGAAAATAGAAAATTATAGTGCATGTGGGGCATCTGTGTACTACGGACACATTCTTGTTTTTGTAGTCTCCATGCAATTAATCCTGTCCCTTCTCTCCACACAGCAAGCCCTGTACATATATTTTCTGGTCTCCAATATAAACTATGTCGTTTGTACTTTCTCCACCAGGCCATTCATTAGAAGGCGATACCCGGTACTTTTACCCTCCTATGCTATTTACAAGTACCGCCTAAATGTAGGAATTTTTATATAAGATATTCATGGAATAAATAGAAAAGTACCACCTAGAAACGTGGAAAGTACCAGTCAACATGAAAGATAATGAAACCCCTGCACCACCTGTCAAATTCATTGTCAACAAACACCATCACAGTGACCTACAATGATACAATCAATTTTGTCACCAATTCATATTAAATTTATTTAATAAATCTTCAACCTGCAATCTTGTGGCTAGTCAAATATACATTTGTAGATGTTAAACTTATGTACACACCATTCATTTTAATATCTTATTGATACCCTTTACCTATCATTCATTTTCAGTTAGATGATAAGTATATAACTTGCTTGATACTTAAGTTCAATATTTTATTGCCTCTACCTAATGATCCTTTTACAAATTATTGACATTCATTGGCCCTGAACAAAGTTGTAAACCTTGGAGCTGGTTTTTATTACTCAATTTCTCATTCTTCCATAAATGATGGTCTTTCCATAGAGATTATTTCCCTTATTAGGAACATAAAATGAGAGTTATTTATGGCCAACTTGATTAACTCTGGGATGTTAATAGTTTTTGGAATTATTTTAGTTAATGACCTTCTGTCATGACTGTGGGGGAAGACTTTTTGACATATCAAATGAATTTAGTGTCCACTGGTTAAAAGTGCATTTACACCAGATACACAAATGCAATTCCACTCAATATTGGATTTATAATCACCATATGATTTAGTAAATTATTCATGATTGTCTGTTGGTTTTAAAAACTATCATTATCACCCATGGCTAAATTATATACATTGTGCAAGAAAACACAAAAGTCAGAACAAAAATTTAATTTAATTGTTTATTATAAGTCTGATATGCCATATTTTAAAAATATGTTGCTTATAGGTGAAACTTTCGGATTTTTAAACTCTTTCTACTATAATGTATTTTATTGGTCCCCTGCATGACCTACATTACCACCTTTGTCCTTCACAAGCCAAATGTAACAACTGCCCATCTTTTTTTTGAAAATATTGAGGTGCATGTTGAGTAAGAAATTGTTCAATAGGTCTTTTTCAGGCTGAAAGCCTGAAATATATCTGAAATTAGTTAACTTCAGGCCTTTTGTCTTTTAATATGGTCCTGTTGTTCTGATATAAAGGTCATTTAAGTTATACTTCAGATAATCTTGGTAGTTTCACATTGTTAAGTAAGTAAGTAAGTAAATTATTTATTATAGTGACATGTGTTTTTCACAAAATATTATATAGATACAGTGAGATATAAAAACAATAATTATAACACCCAACCTTTGGGGCTATAAGTCACTTTAAACATAAATTTCAATGGTACGAGGAACAAAAATAAATAAATGTTATCAAAAATTTTCATATAAAAAGTTTTTTCTCTTACTGAAAGCTTGCAATAGATATTTAGCAGTTTTTCTCGAATGTTAACATATTAAATATTTAAACTGTTCCTCATTTGATAGTATACATAAATTGTCTATTTGTGAGAAATGTTGCAGTCGCAGATTGTTATAAAAGTTGCCGTTGATTTAAGGAAATGAAATTCGTTTTCCACACAGTTATCGCTACACATTTTACACAAACTGTCACATTCGTCTTCACCTACAAAACAACCAGTTTCTAACCTGAGTGGAAGAATGCCACACCTGAGTTAGGCTATTATGGATCTTTCAGTACGGTTAAGATTAAGTTCAATGTATTGTTTACAGCAGTATTCAGATTTTATGAGCCTGTATGTTCGTAGTTTCGTAAAGTTTGTTAAACCTTTCTGCCAATCTGGGGAGCATTTATCTTTGAGCAATGTTTTACGCATCAATAAATCGCAGGTGTATTTTGTAATAAAATTGCTCGCTAGTCCTATAACTGACATAATATTTTTCACTTCGGATGACTAATTGTTCCTGCATTTTTCGTAGTCCCAGTTGAAGACGTGTTGACATATACGAGTGTTGTCCATTGATATAAGTTTGTTCCTGATACTAAGCCTACCAAGGTTTGTTGTTTTCTTTCCTAAAGCTTTGTAGATGTTAATCTAGACACTGATCCAAAGCCTACCAAGGTTTGTTGTTTTCTTTCCTAAAGCTTTGTAGACGCTGATCCAAAGCCTATCAAGGTTTGTTGTTTTCTTTCCTAAAGCTTTGTAGACTTTAATCTAGACACTGATCCAAAGCCTACCAAGGTTTGTTGTTTTCTTTCCTAAAGCTTTATAGACATTAATCTAGACACTGATCCAAAGCCTACCAAGGTTTGTTGTTTTATTTCTTAAAGGTATGTAGACGTTAATCTAGACACTGATCCAAAGCCTACCAAGGTTTGTTGTTTTCTTTCCTAAAGCTTTGTAGACGTTAATCTAGACGCTGATCCAAAGCCTACCAAGGTTTGTTGTTTTCTTTCCTAAAGCTTTGTAGACGCTAATCTAGACACTGATCCAAATCCTACCAAGGTTTGTTGTTTTCTTTCCTAAAGCTTTGTAGACGTTAATCTAGACGCTGATCCAAAGCCTACCAAGGTTTGTTGTTTTCTTTCCTAAAGCTTTGTAGACGCTAATCTAGACACTGATCCAAATCCTACCAAGGTTTGTTGTTTTCTTTCCTAAAGCTTTGTAGACGTTAATCTAGACGCTGATCCAAAGCCTACCAAGGTTTGTTGTTTTCTTTCCTAAAGCTTTGTAGACGCTGATCCAAAGCCTACCAAGGAGTATTGTTTTCTTTCCTAACGCTTTGTAGACGTTAATCTAGACACTGATCCAAATCCTACCAAGGTTTGTTGTTTTTTTCCTAAAGCTTTGTAGACGTGAATCTAGACACTGATCCAAATCCTACCAAGGTTTGTTGTTTTCTTTCCTAAAGCTTTGTAGACGTTAATCTAGACGCTGATCCAAAGCCTACCAAGGTTTGTTGTTTTCTTTCCTAAAGCTTTGTAGACGCTAATCTAGACACTGATCCAAATCCTACCAAGGTTTGTTGTTTTCTTTCCTAAAGCTTTGTAGACGTTAATCTAGACGCTGATCCAAAGCCTACCAAGGTTTGTTGTTTTCTTTCCTAAAGCTTTGTAGACGCTGATCCAAAGCCTACCAAGGAGTATTGTTTTCTTTCCTAACGCTTTGTAGACGTTAATCTAGACACTGATCCAAATCCTACCAAGGTTTGTTGTTTTTTTCCTAAAGCTTTGTAGACGTGAATCAAGACACTGATTCAAAGCCTACCAAGGTTTGTTGTTTTCTTTCCTAAAGCTTTGTAGACGTTAATCTAGACGCTGATCCAAAGCCTACCAAGGTTTGTTGTTTTCTTTCCTAAAGCTTTGTAGACACTGATCCAAAGCCTACCAAGGAGTGTTGTTTTCTTTCCTAAAGCTTTGTAGACGTTAATCTAGACACTGATCCAAAGCCTACCAAGGTTTGTTGTTTTCTTTCCTAAAGCTTTGTAGACGCTGATCCAAAGCCTACCAAGGAGTGTTGTTTTCTTTCCTAAAGCTTTGTAGACGTTAATCTAGACACTGATCCAAAGCCTACCAAGGTTTGTTGTTTTTTTTCCTAAAACTTTGTAGACGTTAATCTAGACACTGATCCAAAGCCTACCAAGGTTTGTTGTTTTCTTTCCTAAAGCTTTGTAAACGTTAATCTAGACACTGATCCAAAGCCTACCAAGGTTTGTTGTTTTCTTTCCTAAAGCTTTGTAAACATTAATCAAGACACTGATCCAAAGCCTACCAAGATTTGTTGTTTTCTTTCCTAAAGCTTTGTAGACGTTAATCTAGACACTGATCCAAAGCCTACCAAGGTTTGTTGTTTTCTTTCCTAAAGCTTTGTAGACGATAATCTAGACACTGATCCAAAGCCTACCAAGGTTTGTTGTTTTCTTTCCTAAAGCTTTGTAGACGCTGATCCAAAGCCTACCAAGGAGTGTTGTTTTCTTTCCTAAAGCTTTGTAGATGTTAATCTAGACACTGATCCAAAGCCTACCAAGGTTTGTTGTTTTCTTTCCTAAAGCTTTGTAGACGCTGATCCAAAGCCTACCAAGGAGTGTTGTTTTCTTTCCTAAAGCTTTGTAGACTTTAATCTAGACACTGATACAAACAACACTGTCTCTTCCTTGAGTTATAAATGACTAACAATTTACACTGCTATATCATAAAATGTGAGTGTCATGAAAACTTGAGTGGCTCTGATCATATACTCTAAGGAGTATGAACCATTACTTAGTCAGAAAATCATTACTTTGTAGTGATCTTCATAGTAATGGACTGACAGAAAAGTCACAATGTTTGCATGCTACTCATGTGAAATCTTCAAATTAGTCTGGCCGTACTCTCAAAATAAGATTAGAAAGTGATTTTTTTCTCTTTCCATAGTTATTAGTCTTATTTTCAGTGTGTATTATTGAATAAGGAGAACTGGGATAAAAATCAATGAGACATCACCCCAACAATAAAAGACATTAAACAAAAAAGACTATTTTGACACATCTGTCATTGACATGCATGTGTTATGTCAAAAGAGATGAATTATGCCTTGTACATTGGAATCAGAAAGTGCATTTTATAGATAATGACATAGTTGGATATTAAATGAATTGAATGTTCCTTATAAATTTAGTGGCAGTCATCAGTTCTAACCTTAAGAACAATTGGTAGTTAATGGATAACTTTTAGAAAATTTGATATCAACCTGCAAAAATATAAGAAATTTTATAAAACAATACAATATGTTTACAGTAGCATGTATAGTGCGCTTAAATAAAATTAAATAAAAATGGACGGCTTTTCATGTGAATGCATAATGGCTGTGGGGTATAGGAATTGTGGATTGTGATATCCCTCCAACCATAAAATTTATTACCCAATGAAATGCATATTTTCCTTAAAACACCGAATATGGTTATTTTACAAATCATTGATTTAGAACCCAAAAAATTTTAAATGATTCTACAAACTACTATTAGAGAGAGTTAATTCACAGTTCAAACAACATATGCAATCCGAAAGCAGAAAAGGAAAATGTAAAATAATGATTTGGTATTGTATAGGGTCTCATTGGGGGGGTTGGATCCCGGATCCTGCTTACTGTTTTGTCAGATTCCCGTATCCCGCTTACACTATATATGTAAGCAATTCTCATTTTTTGTTTTCATGGGGCAATAATTTGACTTTCACTTGTCATGCTTACAAAAAATCGGCAATCCCGCATCACGCTTAGACCCCAATGAGACCCACTGTTTAGGAGAGGGGGAAGTAACTACAGTTTTGACATGAGACAACCAAACATGGCAGGCAGTTATGTGTTATAAATTTCTTCAGCAACTAACAAATACAGTTTTCTTAAGAACATATACATGATATACTGTGGATTCATTATTATTGAATACCAATATTTGTGGATTTTGTGGTTACAGGTGAACCATGAAATTAAATGTTCAACAAATACCAAATTTTTTAATGGCTTGTATGTAGACTGGCAAAACCATGAAATTAAATCTTGAACATGCAAGTTTTCCTAAATCCACGAAAAATGGTACCCACAATAAATAAATGAATCCACAGTATTTGGAAATTAATTGAACGTTCTTATATTTAATAATTTTTTAAAGGGAAACCAATTTTTGACAGGTAGACTTTTATAAATTTGACTTGCATGTAACTTGCTATTTCAAAATAAAAAAAATTTTATGTTTGAAGAATTATTCTGCCATATATTTGATGTCTTAAGTAGAATAAAATTGAATCAGTAGTCTATTTATGGGTCAAAAAGCCTTCTGAACAACAACATTGAACAAATTAATCATTTAAGTAAACAGCTTGTGATCACTGAAGATTTGTTTGTCCAAACTAGCCATAGATATGTTATAAATTCTGTATGTATTTAAATTAAAGTGTATGGGTACAAAAATATAAAAAGAAAATCTGTTCAATGTGTAGTAAAACTGTAGAGTACCTATATATTATTTCCTTTCATAGAAATACTGAATATATATATATATATATACATGTATATTTATTATTATTAATCAAGTTTAGAAGTGCTCGATTGTCATGGTCTTTGTGAATTATGAAATTTAGTAAGATCTTAATAAAACTTAGTTAAACAAGAACCCTGGATGGCTCAAATCAAAGATTAATAATTGGTATGTGCTGCTTCTCTGCTTTATACATTGCAAATATAAGTAAAAGAAAAGACTGGTTCTGAGTGGAAATAATGTGTCTGGGTAAGCTAGGTGGCAGTTTTCCTGCATGGTGACTATATGTGAACTAACATGTTGAAAATGCAGATCAGCATGTAGGTCTAGTGCAAACTCCTACCCAAGTTCCAATTTTGGCGGTATCATATTTTATTGTTCACAAGTAAGGCCTATATAACATTACATTCAAGCAGTGGCATCATCTGTGTCCCTGCATTGACATATTTTCCATTATTTTGTTTGAATGTTAATATTTGACATTAGATTTTATATTATAAATTCTGAAGTTATGGGATTTGACATATGAGAATCGTTTATAAATTACATTTTTAACTGCTTAACTTATAAGCTTGCTATGACATTTGATATTTTATTCCAAATTTTGGTACAGCAGTGACCTTGCTTCCTGGTAAATTGTCTAGTTTCCTCCTTCAATATTTCTTGATATCAATTTATAACCAACATGAATGAAGATACATATTAAGAATTGTGGTCTACCATTTTCTTTATTACACAATGGTTCGCCCCCTTATTTTCAATATTGTAAATGTCATTGCTATAGAAACATTGTCTTGGAAGAATCTCAACTTCAAACAAAAGAATCAAATTGATGTAAGAAATGAAGTTTATGTAGTAATTTAAAAGATGAGTTAATGACAGAAATTAGTTATTTCAGCTACACACCATGCATTATATGCGAGTACTTCCTGATACAGTATTGTAAAGGAGCTCAAGGGTGTTGAACTTTCATCAGTTTGTTATTTGAAGGTATAGGTCAATCTTCACTGTTAGTGCTGTCTCATTTCCCTCAATTTGTCAAAGTTTAAGTTTATTTTTTATGTGATCTGAATATTTGATCTTGAATAATATAATTTGATTATAAACCTAGGAAATATATATTTTATGTCATCTACTAGGGTAGCTGCAGAACCGTAGCTCTAAGGTCCTGTTCCGCAGCTACTACTAGGGAACCCACAGAGGTCCTGTGATGACTTGTTCCCCTTGAGTGCCAAAGATCATGGTTACAAACCCAGCCTAGGTCTAAACAAACTTTGAAAGTAGTAGTTTAAAAATCAGTGTCTGTCAGCATGTCAGTCTCGTTCGAAGCAGGGTTGATATTCATATTATGTTTACGGTATATGTTTTTGTCTGGAATATGTATTTGGACATTATAAGCCATTCAGCATCATTAAGTCTTAAGATCATTTTAATTGTACCATTGCTTGTCAATATTCAATGGTCTCATACTTGATATTGCTTTATTATTTGGATCCCATGTTTCAGTTAACAAGTTGTGTATGTATATTACCATGTTCATGGGATTGACACCAAATCTGCTTAATAGGATTGTGATTCTGTGGTCCAGGTATCGTAGACATCTGTTGAAAAGGACTGATGCCATCGTGTTGGAGGTATCTAAAATAAATTATGTAAAATACAGGTGCTTCGTAGATGACTAGGTATCAAAAAGCCAGTGCTTGTCTATGTATCCAAAAGCCCCATCTTTTTAATCTTTACTGAGAGGATTGGTATCTTAGTGGTTCAATTAGGTACCCATAAACATTATTCTAATAGGATTGATACTTGATTGGTCTAATGTTGCCCAGAAAGATTGATACAAAAAAAGTAAGAAGATGTTGTATGATTGCCAATGAGACAGCTCTCCACTCGAGACCAAATGACATGGAAGTTGCATAGAAGACATTTTAGTATAGAATTTATTTTATCACAGATTCAGTTGTCAAAATATTTATTATGTTCTTCTAAACAAAATAAATTTAAGATTGCATATAGAAACTGCATGTTAGTTTGTCTTTTAATCTTTTTTTTAATGGGCTGTCTATGAATTTGTATGGTTTACTTGTATAACACACAATATTGTTGCTGATCGGTCTTGAAAACAGAATTCCGATTCTATTGAGGGAATTTTTCATGTTAGGCTCTTTGTAATGATAAAATAAGTTGGTTTTTGAAGAAAAATTGATCTGAGCGTGATTGAAGCCAGTCTAAATAGTGAAATATTTACTATCAATACTATTCAATTCAGCTTAGCATAGATTACATGCTTTAAGGTTTAAATATACATGATATAGAAATCAAAATAAATTCTTTTACTTTTGATTTAAATTCATACTTATTGAAAGTACATCAAAGTATAAAATTAATTTATTGACATTATTGTGGAGTTAAGATTTTTAACAGTTCAATTGTCACTAGCTTTAGAAATTAAATAAAATCTGTCAAATGCAAGTTTAAACTTTAAACATGGTTATTTAAATGAACATGTAGTTACAGCTTAAAGTCACTTTTCATAGATAGAAAGAGTTTGTTTAGTAATAAATTAATTATCAGTTAGATTACATTTGTTATTTACAATTTCAGGCATTAATCCAAGAAACCATGTTTGAGTTTTTATTGCTTAATACTTACAAACCCTTTAAATTAGGTAAAAACAATAATTAGATTATGCAGTCTGATAAAAAATAAACCCTTATTTTCATTTAATTGATCATGTTTATCTATGTTCCTTCAGCCCTATATAGTGATCATAGTCTTGTGTAAGATGATTGTTGTATATCCATTTAAACATTGCATTCAAAATTCAGTTGGAATGGATATTTTTCTCTAATCCAAGTTTGAGAAAATTTTGAATATTAGATGGCATACTACTCCATTTTGAATATTAGATGGCATACTACTCCATTTTGAAAATTAGATGGCATACTACTCCATTTTGAATATTAGATGGCATACTACTCCATTTTTGTCGAGCCTGCAACTTTTGTTGCAGAAAGCTCGACATAGGGATAGTGATCCGGCGGCGGGGGTGGCGGCGGTGTTAGCTAACTTCTTAAAAGCTTTATATTTTAGAAGGTGGAAGACCTGGATGCTTCATACTTTGTATATAGATGCCTCATGTTACGAAGTTTCCGTCAGTAACATGTCCAATGTCCTTGACCTCATTTTCATGGTTCAGTGACCACTTGAAAAAAAAGTTCAAATTTTTTGTAATGTTGAATTCTCTCTTATTATAAGTAATAGGATAACTATATTTGATATATGTGTACTTTGCAATGTCCTCATGTTTTCACTTGACCTCGACCTCATTTCATGGATCAATGAACAAGGTTAAGTTTTGGTGGTCAAGTCCATATCTCAGATACTATAAGCAATAGGGCTAGTATATTCAGTGTATGGAAGGACTGTAAGGTGTACATGTCCAACTGGCAGGTGTCATCTGACCTTGACCTCATTTTCATGGTTCAGTGGTTATAGTTAAATTTTTGTGTTTTGGTCTGTTTTTCTCATACTATATGCAATAGGTCTACTATATTTGTTGTATGGAATGATTGTAAGGTGTACATTTCTAGCGGGCAGATTTCATGTGACCTTGACCTCATTTTCATGGTTCAGTGGTCAAAGTTAAATTTTTGTGTTTTGGTCTGTTTTTCTCATACTATATGCAATAGGTCTACTATATTTGTTGTATGGAACGATTGTAAGGTGTACATGTCTTGCGGGCAGATGTCATGTGACCTTGACCTCATTTTCATGGTTCAGTGGTCAAAGTTAAGTTTTTGAGTTTTGGTCTTTTTATCTAATACTATATGCCATAGGTCAACTATATTTGGTGTATGGAAATATTTTATGATCTTTATGTCAGTCGCACAGGTTTTATTTGACCGTGACCTCATTTTCACGGTTCATTGCACAGTGTTAAGTTTTTGTGTTTTGGTCTATTTTTCTTAAACTATAAGTAATAGGTCAACTATATATGTTGTATAGAAGCATTGTTAGCTGTACATGTCTGCCTGGCATGGTTCATCTGACCTTGACCTCATTTTCAAGGTTCATTGGTCTATGTTTAGTTATCTTGGTTAATGTTAAGTTTATGTGACAGTTGTTATAAAGCTTAGCTTTATACTAAGGACTATCAACATAATATCAATGATTAGTATAGAAGGTGAGACATTTCAGCGTGTGCACTCTTGTGAAAATTAGATGGCATTCTACTCCATTTTGAATATTAGATGGCATACTACTCCATTTTCAAAATTTTACCCAAACAGTGACTTTTAAATGTCGTTTAGCAGTTGTTGGAAATATTGCTGCATGTTAGTAACACTTACTAGTTCTACATGTATGTTAGATTTTTCGCAGTAATATTGCAGTGGTGGATCCAGGGGGTATTCCCAAGGTTGGGACTCCCCCTTTTTTTGGACCATCAATGGATTTGGTCCCCCCTCCCACACACACACACACACACTAACTCACACTATACAGCTGATTTTTGTAGCTTTCATGGGTCCTGTGGACTGCATCAGGACTTTGAATTTTCTTCTTTATCTGATACTCATGCAATTGAGTTGAACAATTCAAAAAGCTTATATTACATCATTTAATGTCATTTATGAATAAGTGCAGTTGGCAAGTCAACAATATTTGGACTATGAATTCAGTAGCTAAACATCAGTTCAACTCATGTAGCATTTTATCTTCAACTCAGTCCGTTGTCCTTCAAACCAAAGGTTATATTATAGAATGAGGAGTAGCTAAACATCAGTTCAACTCATGTAGCATTTTATCTCTTCTACTCAGTCCATTGTCCTTCAAACCAAAGGTTATATTATATTGACATATGCTGTAAGCTCTCATCAGACAATAGAAAATGCTTCAGGTAGAAAACATCCACATAGAGATTCAGTGATGTTGTCATTGAAACCTGAGCAAGATATTGTATTCCTGCAAATATATCAGACTGATAAAGGCAACATCAATAATAGATCATCCTAGACTATAAAATATTAATACAGCTTGAAAAGACATAAATATCTTCAAGGATTGTCTTTCTCAATTCCATATAAGAGAGATTGTCTTTCTATATCACATAAAATATTTACATTGAAAAATAAATGTTTGGAAAATGTGTATGAACCTGTCATGCCTGTGAAAATTGAAATTTTTTAATTTATTGTGTTGTTAAAATTGAATTGTATTCCAATGCATTTTCTGTTTATCCATTGGAGCACCAACTTTTCCTATTCAGACGTATCCATCTTATCCCCAAATGATTGTTCTTCATGCTCTCCTCAAGTGATCACAAACATGTTAAAAAAATCAAATTTGTGGTTGTATAATTGTCTTGCTTGATTCGTCCATAGAATTTGAAATATCCAGGATCTATAATCAATGGAGACCATGTTCCACTTTATTTCTGATATTCTGTTTAAGAGTGAAAGAAAATTCAAAACAGTAATGGTCTCAATACCCTCAATAAATTGTATATTTCTGTGAATGCAAGACATAGTGATTACAATCTAGGGGCAAATGACATAAACTATTTGAATGAAGAATTTTTCAGAAGAAAGAGGACCTGGATGCTTCCTATCATGTATGCAGTTACCTTAAGCAGGTACTTTCTATACTACAATATAGTTAGTATAGAAAGTCCCTGCCTTATGTTACATAGTTTTTGAGAGTCATATGTCTATTGGCCTTGACCTCATTTTCATAGTTTGGTTTGATTTGCATGGACTGCCCGATATATCAATGCACAGCAATGCTCAGTAGAATGCTCAGTATGGAGACTTTAGAAGATATATGATTTATTTGAACTGACAACCAAGTGGGAGGCTTTCATTCTGTAAAACCTTTCAACCCACTACCTTCATTCATAAAATACGAATATGGCAGTCGATCATCAATAACTGTTCCCATGGCATTTGTTTGAAGAGATTTATAAAAAAAACCTGAATGTGAATATATATATAAACGTATGAACGTATATTCTTTTATTATATGTTAAAGCTAATGCATAAGTTCTTTTGATATACCTTAAAGTTTACATTAGTTATTATGCTTCGATAGAAGGAGATGTGAGGTATATAGGTCAACGATACATCCCCCTTACATAAGGAAAACCAAAAACCATCTAGTGGTTGTATCTCCCACAATAGACATTTACTTATAATCACCTAGAGTTTAGAAAAGTATCAATTATACCCATCTCCCAAAATGACCAAAAAAAGACCACTTTTAGATGTAACAACAGTCTTCTTTCTTAACTAGGGAAATGTACTGTATATTCAGAAAATACTGTATCACTGATTACTGGTAAGTGATTAGGATGCAAGAACTTATTAATGTGATTGCAAAAACATTTAAAGAAAAAGCACTTCGGGAATAATAAATGCTAGTTTCTTTTACATGTATTGTGAACCATTATACTGTCTCATGTTTCGCATTACGGTAATAAAAGCATTGCAAAAGTTGTTAAATGTACAGTAATCCTTATTTATTCTGCAGAATATGCACTGTGTTTTAGACTTAAGCAGGTTCTTTACGAGTCTCATAGACTTCAGCCTTTTTTAGTGTCTTGCATGTTCATCTAAACTAGTTTAATGATTAATCTTTTTGTTGTTTTGATTTTTAAATGCAAGAAATGAATAAAAAGATAAATACATCAACTTTACCAAAAATAAATTATGAATACATTGACATCTTTTTGCTGTTAGATAACAACAATATGTCAGCATACCAATAGTATATTAAATGATTCTATGTATTATGTAAGTTATTCCAGATTATACTTTAACAGTGTATAAATACAGATCATTTGATAGTCTCTTTATATCGATATTGTTCTGTAATGCTGAAAAAACTCTATTAACATTTAGTAAATGTTTTAAATTACTTTTCAAGTATATTCAGATCTTTTTGTAAAATTTTATGGTTTTTTATGTTTCGGTGTACTGATTTTATGAGAGGGAAAGCCTTTTGAATACTTTTTGATGGGGTATAAAGTTTATTTATTTATTGTATATGATATGTTAATAATAATCAAGGCTGACGAGCTTTAACTTTATTGAATATATTTTCTATGTAAATTTGTATATGTCTGCCTCCCATAGCTTTTATCTAATCATTTTATCATGTAATACTAGGTATACTAAAATAGGTTTCAAAATAAAAACAGTTATCAGGATATGGTCTTAACAAATCTTTAAAGTAATCATATAATTGTATTAGCGATTTACAAATATGTCAAAAGACTTAAATGCCACAATACATTTTCCATATTAGTGTTTAAAATAGACATTTAATAATTGAAATAGTATTGTTGTGTTTTTATTAAAGATAGCACGGAACCATAATTTTCCAAAAAGACCATGAACATTACAAATGATTACTGCAATAATTAGACACAACTTCTTTCTTATTAAAATAACATGCTATTCAGATCTAAGAGAATGACTAATCCCCAATATTTGTTAGTAGAAACCCTGTGAACTCTATCATAGATCAGAATGATTGGTTCTTTGTCTGGTCGAAACTAAGTCTTTTTACAGAATGTTATGAGACATGTATGTTAAATTGGTTACTTATTCACATGCAAGATAGCTGTTGCAAACAATTCTGAGAAGAGAAGTCTTAGAGATTGAAAAAATAACAGAATATAAAAAAACAAGATTTCAATCAGACATTCCATTTTAGAAACTCTGTATCTTGAACAAATGTTTCTATTGTATCTTACCCATAGACATTATAAAATTAGGAGATGTGGTATGATTGCCAATGAGACAACTATATACCAAAGTTCAAATTATGTGGATGTAGGCAATTACAGGCAACCATCAACAATGAGAAAAACCAATACTGTATAGATGGCTATAAAAGGCCTTGACTTTAAACAATTCAATTGAGAAAACTAACAGTCAATGTTATAACAAAACAATCTAAGAAAAACAAACATTATAGACATGAACCAACAATAACAACACTTATATAATGTGTGGGTTAAACATGTTTGAAAGTGTCTTCCATCCCCTAACCTAGGACAGTGGTGGAATGGCACCAACACAAAAACTAACTACTAAACAGCAATAAACAACAGATCAATTACAGACTCCTGACTTGGGATAGGCACATATAGAATATTGTGGGGTTAAAATCTTTGAAGGCACCAACCCTCCCCTAACATAGGAAATGGTGTAAGTACAGTATACCTTTTAGAATAGTTTTCTTTTCTTCAGGTTTTCTAATATTTTCAAATCACTTATAAAATGATTTTTTTTTTCATTTCAAAAAGTAGTTTCAAAAAGTAGTTGTTTTCAAATAGTCATTATTATAGGAGATATGTATGACACTAATTTACTGGTTTTAAATGTAATATTATAATTCTTGCTATGTATAAATAAAGATTCAGTGATCCTAATTCTTTTTTATTGATTGTAAAATATATAAATTACACAAAAAATACTGTATACTTAAAATTTTCTCATTTATTGATTGAAAAGGATACATTTACACCAAAATTATGCTTCAAATTTAAATGTCACACATAATTCCATTTTGAATTTAAGTCAGAATAAGTAAGATTTTCATATATATATTTGTAATTACATGACTGAATGGACATAAGTAATTTTCATCACAAAATTTAAATATGATTTCACACAAATCTTCACGCAATAAGACGTTACTAAGCCATCAAAAACTAATCAAAGGTTAAGGAAATTATAACATATTTAGACCTGTACTTTTTAATACAATCTGAATGTATATAAGAAATTTCAGGTTTAATACAAACTAAGTGTATATAAAAAATTTCAATTTTAAGAATTTCAGATTATTTATACTTTCAAGGCTATTTAAGTTACTTTTTTTACATTCACTTTAAATATCAGTCTGGCATTTCTGCCTTAAATTAAAGAAGCTGGGAGGACCATTATGCAGTGTTAGGGTTTAACTTTTACACTCATGATAAAGTTAGGTCAAAATTGAATACACATGATATCCTCTAGAGTCTAGTATATGGAGTGTTGATGGAGATTACAGCAACTGTTCTATGTGTTTTAATTGTATCTTAATGATATTCTTTCTTCAAGTAAAACACGATACCTACTGGGTATTTACAATAAGGGGTAGATAGAAATAAGAAGATGTGGCATCATTGCCAATAAGACAACTCTCCACCAAAGACCAAATGACATAGAAATTATCAACTATAGGTCACTAAACCCCATATTGCATAGTAATATATAACTGTGAGGCCCTGAACTGATTATTCTATTGGATCTTTATCATAAATGAATAAATAGATATTCAGAGTATTTAGATATGACAAAATACAACCACTCCCAGGTTCCTGACATATGAAACATTCACATGAAATATTAACTCTTCTTCCTAAATGAAATAATGGTATAATATGTGAAATCATAGTATTGAAGTACTGAAAATCAGATGACAGCAACTTATGTTGAATGATGAATAAATGACAGGTGTCAATATGATACCTGCTATACAGATTTGTACACCTTACAATTATTCAATACACATGTTATAAATGACACATTAATCCTTAAAGATATTTTTGGGTACATGTGGACAGATTTTAATGATTTTATTACTTATATAATTATTTCTCACCACAAGATATTTGAAAATTATTTATTTATGTTCTTAAAATATATTTTATAACCAGTGTGGGCCTACTGACTACCTAAGAGGGGGCCCACTCCGGTCATAACAAGTGATAATGAATGTTATTTTGCACTCAACGATATTCACAATTTTTACGAAATACATTCGGTTATCAGTCAAAAGTGCAAGGGAAGTGTAAAATTTCTGCTGTAACCTAACACCGATATGACCCCTCAAGGTCACATCCAATGTGAAAAGCAACCAGTTCAATCGAACAATAATTACAATATTAAACTGTATCAGTTATAAGATGGCTCTTAGTAACTGAAAGCAAGCTTTTAAAAAAGCTGATATGACATCATTTTCATCACTTTTATAGAATACACACCCTCTTTCAAAAACCTGGATCAGCCTGTGAAAGATACACCACATGTATGTCTAAATATTCAAATATACAGTGCTCCATTGAGGTGAAAATGTTTACAAACTACATGTTTGATCAGATCTGTTCTGTACCAAGATTGCATGCAGACCGTCATATCTCTAGAATTAAAAGCTAAATTTAACATTGCCATTGGTATTTCAAGCAGATGGGTTTTTTCTGATCACATTTAGATATACATGTATTTGATTATCCAGACAATTATCAGGTTTTTTCATTGAAAAACTGAATTCAGATTTTGGACACAAATTTTCTATAAATAACATAATTGTTAACAGTTATTTTATATGTAAAATGTGAATGAAATATGTACTGATGTGCCGCAGAGTTAATTATATCTATGTGATGTAACATATGGACAAAAGAAAAAAAATAGTAGGTTTAATTAAAGATAAGGAATCTCTCGTCACAAAATAACTTCAAAAGATGGCTATAATAGGAAAATTGAAGCTACATTTAGTCTTGGTAATGGTATGATCAACATCATACAGACATAAGAAGACACTATTTGAAATTAAAATCAATACCAAGTTGTGAAATAGCGCGTGTTAAATTTCAACGAAAGAAATGATCTCTCTTCTGGAATAATGGAGTAAAAGTTTAGTGATCCTTCCTCTGGGGACTCTTCTTTTCATTTCTGATCATATTCATGTTTCTTGTATAAAATTTTCCATTCTGATGCAGTCCATGGTAATATATGTAGGAGGAAATGAATAATTAGATTGAGTTTGTCATCTTCTGTGGGTGTGGGGAATATTCTAATTTGTTGCAAGTAGTTTTCACAAATTTGAAACAAAATTTATAATTTATTAGGCAGTATGTCCATTTAAGTTTTATGAGTAAGTAACCTTCCCTATTGTGCTGTGAGTACTGTCTGATGAAAGTCTATATATGATAGCTTGTTTTCCTGCCCAAATACAGGCTTCCCCCAACAGTAAAAGCCAGCCACCATGTCAAGGCCCAAGGTTGCTGAATATGGTATTTAAAACCAACAACCAATGAATCTGGATTTAGTTTCAGCATTTTCAATGTTTTTTTAGTCCTGCTATGAAGCATCAAAAGGACTATAGTTTTAAAACAATCTGTCACTCACTCACTCACTCACTCACTCACTCACTCACTCACTCACTCACTCACTCACTCACTCACTCACTCACTCACTCACTCACTCACTCACTCACTCACTCACTCACTCACTCACTCACTCACTCACTCACTCACTCACTCACTCACTCACTCACTCACTCACTCACTCACTCACTCACTCACTCACTCACTCACTCACTCACTCACTCACTCACTCACTCACTCACTCACTCACTCACTCACTCACTCACTCACTCACTCACTCACTCACTCACTCTTATGTAAGAAAGAACATAGATTTGTTTCTCACAATTTTCCTAGGCAAATACAATGATTTTAGCTTAAAGAAATCATCACATTCATACTCTATCACTGCCATCAATGGGTCTTTAACGCAGCGAGAAAATATGCATTTTTTGTGGATATTTGCCTTTCATTTCAATAATTCACATGTATTCTGTTCTTTTTCAAAGAGTGTACAAAAAAGATATACCGTAACACTATGATAACATTTTGTACAAATTTAATTAATGTAATAATTCCCCACTTTTTATCATTCTTCTTTCTGTTTTTCAGTGGTGCCTTCTCAGAAGTATTCTTAGTAGAAGATAGAACTCACGCTGGAACGTTACAAGCCGTCAAATGTATTGATAGGAAAGGTTTACTGGGCAAAGAAGACTCACTAGAGAATGAAATCAGAGTTCTACAGAGGTATTGTATAGATTCCTATGAGCAGGAACATAATTATATATTGTAATGATAGATATACTGTTCCCAGCTATGAGTTACATATGCCATGATTGATTGATTGTTGTCAGCTTAATGTCCAGAGTCAAATATCTCATGTATTGTCAGGATTTTAATTAGTACAAAAGTAAACCTGGTAAAAAACGGAGTTGGTTTGAGCACTTAGGGTCATCATTGACCAACTGGGAAGGAAAGAAGAGAAAGATATCTATGTAAATTCAAAACTAATAGCAGAACCAATTTAACATAATTTTATATATTTCTGATTTGAAATAGCATTATATTATATATCAGTATAGAGGTTTCAGGTTTTGGCATAAGTAGGACATCATAACTATGTGTGTTTGGTTCAGAATTTTTATATGTATCTTACAAAGACAGATTTGCTTTGTACAGACAATGCAACAAACATTTTCTAAAGGTATACGTAGATTGCCAGGATAATTACATAAAAATTGTGTTACCAGATTTTTTTTCAATTTGTATAATATTTAATTAAGGTGTGTGTGAAAGACTCTAGGGGACATTTGTCACTGGACTTCCATCTTTGTACTGACACTTATCTATTATTGAAGTCTTTCAGATGATTCAGTCGACCATGGCAAATATAATTATTTTGTGTCCAATGGTAATTGCTGTTTATTTCAATTTATTGAATAAACAGAGACCCTGTTGATCCCAGTTTGTGATAACATTGAACAGAGAATTTTCTGGAAGCTATTACAAAAGTGGCAATCTTACAAGGAGTAGTAGAATCAAGCTTTTACATAGTACTTCAGTTATGACACTAAACTTTTAGTCAATAACTGGAAACTATGTGAAAAAAGGAAGTAAACAACTCATTAAGATTATTATGATGCATCATGCTTTTAAAATGAATCTAAAATAAGGTAAAAAAATAATTGAGTTGAACTTAAACTATGTTCACCAGTATGTACTCTTTAACCTGTATTTCAAAGTCCCTCCAGAGATTATTTGCAGACTTCAAATCCTATTTCATAAAACTTCATCCTTTGAAAAACAAATCAAAGATGTTTTTTTTTATTTTAAAAGGTCTCCATGGAATAAAACATGAAGCCATTACTGATATTACAGATGGGGAAAAAATAATAAATATGACTTAATATGACAAAAGGTATTTTGGTTCTTTCCTTTGAAAGTTTTCCCTGATAATTTTAATACCCAGCTCTGATGATGTTTTCCTGGTTGACATCTGTCCCATCATTCTTCTGTCAATCTGTTCTCATCACATCTTTGTCACATTTTTTTTCAGAAATAACACTCTGGGCCTCCTTAAATTTGGTATGAAGCTTTATTTAAGGATGCTATACTTAATGATGCTTTTTCCCTGTCATCTCTTATCCACTTCCTGTTTACTGAATACTCATATATTCCATTATAGACACATGTAACTCATTCAAAAATCATTGATAAGGACAAATACAATATTGGATTTATGTTATAAGAGTTGTCTCTCTTTTCAAAAAAAATACCAAGGGGGAATGGGTGTCCAACATTTAAAACTTATAGCTTAAAGCTAAACTGACAATACCCTATATATATATATAGCTAATACATTACCAAAACTTAGTACCTGTAAAATCTGTAACTGTTGAAATTTGCAGCATTTATCATTCTTTCTTGAACAAAGAACATGTAAAATCTGTAACTGAGGAACTTTGCGACATTTACCGTTCTTTCTTGAACAAAGAAGCATTTACAGCATGAGGAAGTAGAATGATACAATTTATGTCATAAAACATTAATTTGTTTCTAAAACAAATTCAGACATCTATTTCAATTTCAATTTTATCACTTAAATATCTGAAATTGGTTTTCATAATATGATCTAGTAAAGACAATCTACTTGTTAATGCACAAAATAACAAGTTGAGACAGAATTTTGTTATAATACAAATTGCCCATATTTGAATTTGTTCTCCAGAAATTGGTAAAAATTGTTTATTTTCCTTCAGAAACCTTTGTTCATCAATAGATGAAGTTGATTATTTCTTGTAAATATCACTTCCATTTTAATCTGTTTGTTCTGTCAAAATACTGATTCAAAATACCTCCTATGCTTTTTGAATTTAACAATTCATAACTACTGTATTATATACATCAACTGTATTATAAATAGATAATGGGTAATATGTTTTAATATTTATATTTCATATCGGTGATGTATCATCTCCTTGCTTTTAGGTATAATATTTCTTCAAGCAGAGTTATGTAGTATATATTGAATTTCATTTGTTCTAAATGCATAAAAAAATCAGTTATCGAAAAGAGTTTCATCAAGTTTCTGTAACAATAAGAATTCATATTTATCGGTAATCATTTGCCTTTTATGTCAATAGTCTTTATAAGATAGTCATAGTTATGTCTTTGTTTTGCAGATATCAATGATTACCAAGATGTTATTTACCAATTTGTTTATTCACATTTCAGTGTAATTGATCATTGTCAATATCTCGTCTAAAACTTAAGATTTGATGTGACAAAATCGTTGATTTGTACAGACTTCACGAAAAGTACTGGCAGTGCTTGTCAAAAAAAGTATTGACACAGATCATTCTCCTTTTGCTTATTTTGCCTATAACATGTATTGATTAAAATGTTCTTTGCAATAAATAAGTCTACCACAAATAAGTCAGTCTATATTAAGGAGTAAAATACAGACATAGGCCAAATGTAGTCACTAAAATATGAACAAGAAATATAAAAAAGATAAACATCTAATAAACAGTTTTACCAGAATATGTATTCTCCATGCAGAAGATTTTTTATAAACAAAAGAAATAATGCACCAGTTTACAAAAATCAGATTTATGGAAGTGTTTGTTGCTTTGTAACATTCAAGCTATTTATAATACATATTGTTAGATTATGCTAAAGCTTTTTTTTCTTGGATTGTAAAATTAATTTCCAAGTAACTTTACCATTTTTGGTGATATATCTATTCTCATTTGAAATTTAATAGATGTAATTGTTCTTTAATTAGACAAAACATATTTCCTTTATTATGGATGGAAATTCCATAAAAAAAAATAACTACCATGTATTTAGTATCCCAATGGAGACTTACTGTGCCCCTTTTACTGTCTAATTATAACTAATATCCCAGTTAATGGAAAAACTTCATTACGACCATTTAGATTATATTTTTATGCAGTTAAGCTGCATTATGCGAGCACCCTAGATATGTGTTCTACCCAATAAATGCTGAAATACATGCCGTTGTTATTATCTAG
This sequence comes from Mytilus galloprovincialis, assembly GCF_965363235.1. Classification (NCBI taxonomy): domain Eukaryota; kingdom Metazoa; phylum Mollusca; class Bivalvia; order Mytilida; family Mytilidae; genus Mytilus; species Mytilus galloprovincialis. Next base: position 105,258,604 of record NC_134838.1, read on the forward strand.
CTTGCTACTATGTTATATATAACTAATTGAACACTTTTTTAATACCTTTAATTCTGGATTACAAAAAATATGACCAGAAAAACCTTAAATGGTCGTCGAATCACCCAAAAGTTTTGAAGTTGCACATAGGAAGTAGTGCTCATTAGGAATCCTTATGTAGTTTATTATTGCCTGTGCTTTTGGCTAAGATGTCAAAGAACAATTGTATGAAATATTTCATCGCCTAAAATCTACAAAGACAAGTAGTTTAGTTTTCCCAAATGGCAAAAGTCATAGGAATATTGTTTGTCATCTATATGTAGTACAACTACGTCAGTAGTCTATTATATAAGTTCAACTGTTCGTAACTGTTGGTGGCAATTTCAAATTAGAAAACAAATTTTCGTATCTTTTCAATTTGGGGTAGGGGTTCAAATTAGTGGTGGTCCAAAGTCCGCGACCTTCCTCTTTTTAATCGGACTTTCGACTTGGTTACTAGCTACGCCCGATGGACCTTTCACTGGAAAGAAAATAATTCTGTATTCTGAAAAATAACTTTGCAGACCTTTTCACCAAAGTTTCCAAATAAACGATCTCAAAACTTATTTTCATCATTATTATTCATGACAGCAATGTTCATTTTGTTCAACCGCTAGCTTTATACAGAAAATCGCCGACAGATAATGTGTAAATTCAAATAAATCGTATCTGACTGACAAAAACGACATTGAAAACAAGGATCAAACATAAACAGTGATATAGTGTCCTTTTATCATACTTCTGCATCTCACACCAGGTATGGGGTAGTTGTAATTAGTAATCATAATTAGCTGTAATTGATTACATTTTGCAGTGTAATCCTATGTAATCAGTAATCATGCCATTTCTGATTACAAGTAATTGTAATGTAATCGATTACATTTTAAAGTAATCAACCCCATCCCTGTCTCACACTGCCAAAAAATATGGCAATGATCTCCTTCTTTCTCTCCAGTCTGAAACATATCAATACTCAGAGACCGTTTGTCATAAAGCTTTCATACTTGGTAGGATAATTTGTCATCTTATACTCCTGACCTCAAAATTTGTCATTTTGATTCAACAACTTTCTAAGGAGTTATAAGCCGTTGAATAAATGTTTTAGCATTCCTTTAAAACTATTCAAAATGTGGCAAAACTTCAAATGGAATATTTCAATTGAACTAAGCAATTCAAAGATTGATTTGTTTTAGGAGATTTTCAAATTGTGGGTAAATAAATTGTTGTAGGGTTTTCCTGAAACATATTTTATGACTTTTACAATGGAATGACCTTTTCAATGAATATTATGAAATAAGGAAACAAGTTCTTTTGCTGGCTCAACTTTGTATTCCATAGTGCGTAGAATTGGATTGAAGTTTGATATTTGACATTCACATTTTTACATAATTTTATATTAATATCCTCTACCCATGTCATGAAGTCTTCCATGATATATGAGTTTTATCATTAAATGTAAAAATAAAATGGCCTTTGCCTCCCTATTGGATTTAATATATCATTCACAATACTTTATGATTGGGTAGAGTTGTATTTAATTTATAAGTCCCATAAACGGAAGGATTTTTGTAAAAATTATTACTGGGGAAACCATTACTTCATGTGATATTTATTGAGCAGGATGTGATCAAAACTTGATTTATCTGTAAACGAAATCTAAATTAAAAAAAATCATATAAAAAAATAATAGTTTAAAAATACCAATTTGCTTCTCAATTGATGCATATATTTATGAATGATGGTAGTCCAAAGAATGAGATAGTGAACAGATTTAGGACACTTAATCAGTTGGAGAGAATATATCATTCCAAGCCACTCCAAAAGATGGGTGTTATTATACTTGTTGACCTGTCAACTCCTTGTCTTCAATACATTTCTGTTGCATTTTTCTCAGTAGCCACAAGTAATAGAATTTCAATATATGGCTTCTAGCCTCATCTGTTGATGTCATACACTTTGCCATGACTGTGCTTCAATGTGTACTTCCTTTTGTGGAAAAATTGTATCTTTAAAATGAAATGAATGTATACCAATTTTTTTTTAACTTTTCAGTAACTACATTCATAGATTTTCGGTGTTTGACATAACTTCAAATCATAGCTTATCAATATATGGCAACTGCCTTCATCTGGTTATGCCATGCCATCACAACAAATCATAGCTTATCAATATATGGCAACTGCCGTCATCTGGTTATGCCATGCCATCACAACAAATCATAGCTTATCAATATATGACAACTGCCTTCATCTGGTTATGCCATTCCATTATTACAAATCATAGCTTATCAATATATGGCAACTGCCTTCATCTGGTTATGCCATTCCATTATTACAAATCATAGCTTATCAATATATGGCAACTGCCTTCATCTGGTTATGCCATGCCATCACAACAAATCATAACTTATCAATATATGGCAACTGCCTTCATCTGGTTATGCCATGCCATCACTACAAATCATAACTTATCAATATATGGCAACTGCCTTCATCTGGTTATGCCATGCCATCACTACAAATCATAACTTATCAATATATGGCAACTGCCTTCATCTGGTTATGCCATGCCATCACAACAAATCATAGCTTATCAATATATGGCAACTGCCTTCATCTGGTTATGCCATGCCATCACAACAAATCATAGCTTATCAATATATGGCAACTGCCTTCATCTGGTTATGCCATTCCATTATTACAAATCATAGCTTATCAATATATGGCAACTGCCTTCATCTGGTTATGCCATGCCATCACAACAAATCATAACTTATCAATATATGGCAACTGCCTTCATCTGGTTATGCCATGCCATCACTACAAATCATTACTTATCAAAATATGGCAACTGGCTTCATCTGGTTATGCCATTCCATGTAACATTTTTCAATTGTTTTGATATTCTACTTCCTCATTGCCAAAAATCCCCAAAACGAAATTAACAAAGGAAATAAAGTGATTGGTGTCCATAATACTATTTACATGTTCCAACACAAAAACAATAATAATTATTTGGTGATGTAATGGAAAGGAAATTGGATCAAGAAAATCTTAAATATGAAGATCTTTAGCAACATTAAACATATTAGTGAAAGTAATAAGGCTGAAAATTTATACACAACTTGTTTCACACATTTTAAGAGCATTTTATAAAACTGCATTTGATTAGGATTTCATTTGAATTCATCAATCAAACAACTTAAAAAGACTTGTAAATAATTGCTTTTTGTAATTGTGTTTTGCTAAAAACTTAAAACTTGCATCCAGATTAAAAATTCATTTTCTCTTTGTGATACAATGTTTTGTTTCAATTTCAAGCACAAACTAGTGTTTGATTAGATTGTTTTTCCCTGGGTTGAAGAAATAAATTGATTGAAAATTCTCAAGGCCAGAGTAAAAGGAATGGGAAAACTAAAAATTAGATTATAATACATAACAGTTGACAATCAAGTGTAAATTCTCTTTTTTCTTTCATTTTCCATTAAGACAGAATTCTCATTTTAAATGTTGGCTTCATTCCTGATCTTCAAAAGAAATTTGAAAAATGAGTTTAAGTTAAATATTCCTTATATATTCATTTACACTGAATGCTTAAAACAGAACTAATGACAGTCATTGTTTGATACTTCCTCAGTTTTCGGACAATCCTTTGAAATCAAGGTACTTCTTTATATGAAAAATAGATATGCTTTTTGCTGCTTATGAAAAAGATATAGTTAATATTAAAAAAATATGCAATATGCACCCAATGTTGAAATAAGGAGTAGGAATGCAGTTTTCCTGCCACAGGTCAGTGGTTCTCTTCTCTGAATTCTGCCTCCTCCTCCATCAGTTGTAACTGACTGCCAGAATATAACCAATAGTACTGGAATTAAAACAACAGCAATCAATCAATCAACAAAGGACAAAACCCATACCATATACTTACCTATAAAAGACCCTCCATGGCAAAATGTCAAACAATTCTACAGAGAAAAATAATTTTGTGATTTATTCTGAAACTAATATGGAGGACAGCAACCAACCACATCTTCTGAATTAGTTACTGGCTACTAACTTTGTACAGACATTTAAAGATTTTGTGGTTTAAAATCAAGGTCAGATCCAGCCAATTTTAAAAGGGGTTTCCAACAATTTGTCCCAATTCAAAAGCATTGATCATCGTTGAGCTGTGAAGAAAGAATTAATTTTCTTTGTCTTTCGTGATTATTAATATAAATCTCTATGCTAAGATTGTGTTTAGTGGGTGTTGATTTATAGGTCTCAAACTGTTGTTCCATCTGCCAATTCATCACATATTTTCACATATTTTCTTATAAATTTGTTAACACAGCTGTCCATACTTTATACTGTTATAAGGTAGCACAGTAGTATTTGCATTCCAGAATTAAGGTTGCTCTTTTGTGTACCCTACCTAAGCCAATGTATCTGAACAGTGAGATTGGACATAAAAAACAGTATCTACAGAACATACTTTCCCAAACTGAGGGCTGAATCAGGTGTAGAAAAATATGAAATTTAATTTTTGAGATTTTTTTTAAATTTTATAATCACTGCACGATAAAAGACCTAAAAGCACTAGTGGCCTTAGGTTTTTAAAAATAGCCAAAAAAGTAAACGGTCATGCTTTACATACATTTCTGAATAGTAAAATGAAAGTACTTCAGTTAAGATCAGTGAACTGTGAATAAAGAATTTTTGGCAGTGTTAGAAAGTGGTGAAAATTCTAAAATGGCTATCATTATCCCTTATGGGTCAGGAAATACTACTGTTCCACCTATAACTTATACTGTTCTTATTTGTAAACCTTTATGAATAGCTATAATATGTTTCTAAGCTGTGAAAATTTAATTCTTAGGAAAACCCAAAGTGAAGGGAAGGGTAGTACAGAATTTTAGTATATATTTAAACTCTTAGATGTTTGGGCATATAAATGTTGAAAATATGCCGTACAGCCCTATGTTTGACCTTTGAATAAAATAGTTGCTCTTATCAACTTTCCATTCTAGGATAGAATTTTTTACGAAACTTCATAGTAAAAGTGGCACAGTTTAAGCTTAGCTGTAAAGGTAGTTTCTATGGGGAATTGCATTGTCTATATTTACACAAGTGCAACCTCTTACAATTTGACACTTTTACATGATTATGTAAACTTTTTTGTGTGATGTCTTTTTCATCTATTTCTTGTTGACCCAACCTATTGATATGATGCTTGATGTCAGTGCACAGATAAAAGATATCTTTTTTTTTTAAATACTAATATTTGAGATTATATCATTTAATGCTGTTTTTTGACATTTCTTAATACAGATTTAAATAAGAATTATTTAAGCTTATGACACACAATGTTGCATAGTGTAAGACAAAACTTTTGAAAGAATAAAGAAAAGAAAAATACAATGTAGCAGTATTACATGTAGTTGTGTTGGATATGATTCAATACCTGATGTCTGAACAATGATTGTGTCAGATATTTTCCTGTAAATAATCATTGATAAAACCTAGTTAACTAAGTAACTCGCTGTGTGAGATGGAAGTCAGAACTGTGTCAGACTGTTGTTCTAGTTTCTTCGCAAAAAGCAATATCATCAAAATTATTTCAGGAAATGTATAGGTCTTGACATTGTATCTAATTTACAAGACACAAGTATCAACAAAATTAGTCTGTCATATATAGTCAGCACAAATTGAAAATTTAATAATCACTCAGAAAAGTCATTAGATCAATATTAATCTTATACATTATATTTTCTCCAAATTGAATAAAAAAGAAGTTGTGTTTTATTAGAATTACAAAGATATTTTTTGTAACATGAAATCACCAATATCAAGTTAAAAGTGTTCAATCAGAAGTTAGATATATTGATTTATATGGCTTCTGTTTTGTTATTTTATAGGTCTTCTGAAGCTGATAATGAACTGGTATCTATTTTTCATTAGTCATTTTATGGAACCAGATAAAAAAATTACTATTGTACTGGAATATAAATTAGCAAAACAATTATTTATTTGTTATGTGAGAAGAAAACAGATATTTGTTTGTGCTTTTGGTATTGATTAAAAGCAGTAGGCAGACAATATAAAAACCATGAAAGAATTCTAAATAGATATATGTACAATATTGAAGAACAATTTTTCATATGGCCTGGCCAGTCCAATTTTTCTTCTGATTATCTCTGTTGACCACTTTATGGACCCTGTCAAATAAATGTATTGCTTTATTTGTCCTTAGTTCATCCTTCATATTTTTGATATATTTTCCACTGGACATTAGATAAACAACAATCAAAGAAACAAATATATCATTCATTGTTTTGTGAGATATTACCCTAAATATATTTGAAAATTTTTCCAATAATATGTCATGCAATGATTTGTTAGATATTACCCTAAATTTATTTGAAATGTTTGCCACTGGACGTTTAGCAAATAACAATCAATGAACCAAATATTTCATGCTATATTCTGTGTGATATTAACCCTAATATATTTGAAATGTTTGCCACTGGACATTAAGTAAACTTCAATCATTTAGCTTAATACATCTAGTTAAAGTGTGATTTCATCCTAATTACATTGTGCAAACAATCAATCATTTAAATACAATATGTAATTTATTGTGTTCCAAATAGGTAAATTCATATAATTTATGGATCAAAATTTACAGTAACTGTTAATGGAAATCATTCGAAATGATGAAATATTATATAATAATGGAACCTGATACCATAAGTATCTTAAGTGGATACAGGGTAAAAAAACATCATTATAATTATATTTAATTGCACTGTAGGGAAATTGAATCTATTTGTATAAATGCTTCAATAATCAGTACTATATTGCATAGGATTAATGCACACAAATATTGAGTATTAATACCATAAATTCAGAAATTATTGCGATGTTTGTATTAACATGATAAATGTGACAGTCTTAGGTCGCATTGATAAAAATTTGCATCATAATTTCAGTAGTGATTTTCCTTCACAAAATGTTGCAATGGCATTAATAAGAACTTGCATTTTACTGAGTAATCAGTGATTCACAATACTAAACACATTAATTTCTGAATTTATAGTTTTATTGTCGAGCCTGCAACTTTTGTTGCAGAAAGCTGGACATAGGGATAGTGATTCGGCGGCGGCGGTGTTAGCTCACTTCTTAAAAGCTTTATATTTTAGAAGGTGGAAGACCTGGATGCTTCATACTTTGTATATAGATGCTTCATGTTACGAAGTTTCCGTCAGTCACATGTCCAATGTCCTTGACCTCATTTTCATGGTTCAGTGACCACTTGAAAAAAAAGTTCAGATTTTTTGTAATGTTGAATTCTCTCTTATTATAAGAAATAGGATAACTATATTTGATATGTGCGTACCTTGCAAGGTCCTCGTGTCTGTCAGACAGTTTTCATTTGACCTCGACCTCATTTCATGGATCAGTGAACAAGGTTAAGTTTTGGTGGTCAAGTCCATATCTCTGATACTATAAGCAATAGGGCTAGTATATTCGGTGTATGGAAGGACTGTAAGGTGTAAATGTCCAGCTGGCAGGTGTCATCTGACCTTGACCTCATTTTCATGGTTCAGTGGTTATAGTTAAATTTTTGTGTTTTGGTCTGTTTTTCTCATACTATATGCAATAGGTCTACTATATTTGTTGTATGGAATGATTGTAAGGTGTATATGTCTATCGGGCAGATGTCATGTGACCTTGACCTCATTTTCATGGTTCAGTGGTCAAAGTTAAGTTTTTGAGGTTTGGTCTTTTTATCTAATACTATATGCCATAGGTCAACTATATTTGGTGTATGGAAATATTTTATGATCTTTATGTCAGTTGCGCAGGTTTTATTTGACCGTGACCTCATTTTCACGGTTCATTGCACAGTGTTAAGTTTTTGTGTTTTGGTCTATTTTTCTTAAACTATAAGTAATAGGTCAACTATATATGTTGTATAGAAGCATTGTTAGCTGTACATGTCTGCCTGGCATGGTTCATCTGACCTTGACCTCATTTTCAAGGTTCATTGGTCTTTGTTTAGTTATCTTGGTTAATGTTAAGTTTATGTGACAGTTGTAATAAAGCTTAGCTTTATATTTAGGACTATCATCATTAAATATCAATGATTAGTATAGAAGGCGAGACATTTCAGCGTGTGCACTCTTGTAATTATCTATATAAAAAAAGAAGATGTGGTATGATTGCCAACTAGACAACTCTCCACAAGAGACCAAAATGACACAAAAATTAACAAATATAGCTCACCGTACGGAATTCAACAATGAGCAAAGCCCATACCGCATAGTCAGCTATAAAAGGGGTTAATCATGTAATGTCAAAATTAAGCTTTATTTAGTATGCATTACCATTAGCACAATGACCATACAGTTTACAGCTATTTTCAATATATTTAAAATTGGAAAACTTAATAATGTTATTTCTTTTTGATTTCAGGTTAGATCACCCAAACATTGTAAAACTGCTTGATGTATTTGAAGACAAATCACATGTATACTTAGTTATGGAATTGTAAGTATTGCATATCCTGCATCAGTAGGGTGGAACTTTTAAGTGACCAAGCTTCAGATCAAGATTGATGCATAGGAAAATTTGTACATATAACTAAACAATAAAGTTTTGCCCAAATCCTTGTTCTCACTTTTGTTGTAATGAATTTCAATTAAGTGTATTCTGGTGTGAACTAAAATTTAATCCATGTTTAGCAAATGATGACTTATCTGTTACAAAACTGGGGCCCTGAAAAAAATATTGAACATTTTACTTACAAGAACAAGAAAATGTGTTATGATTGCCAATGAGACAACTTATAACAATATCCTCCAGAGATCAAATGAAGTAAATGCAAGCAATTTTAGGCAAAAGTATGACTTTTAAATTGAAAATTTATTCATTTGCTAAAATTTAGCATTAATTAGGGAATTAAAATTTTTGATACAGTGCCAAAACCATAGAAAACCACTGGATATAGAATTCAGACATAGTTCCTTTATTGAGATAGAAGAGTTTGCCTGACTGCACACCATTGCATCATGCTAATAGCATATTGTTTGATGTTCTTTTTTATGTCTTTGAATGCACAGGAATATGTGAATTGAATTGAAACTTCACTGAGATGAGCTGTTTTCTGTTCAGATGATTTGGCAAAATTATTCGAAAATCATGACAATGTGTAACATTTTATTCCTGTGAGATAAATTATAAATGATATTAGGAAGAAACTTGTAGCACAAGTGTATGGTAATTGGATAATATTAGATTTTATTGTGGCCAATATTCTAGTAAGCCGATATTATGTCAGAATTATTTACTGATAATATGTGAGCTTGATATTTTTGTGCAATAAATCCTGATTTATGGAAGAATTTGTAGAAAAGTTGACGTCACAATTATTATGAAGACTGTTAGTGACAACATCAAAAGTTCAATGTAGGATAAAAAACTTAGTTCACATATTTTTTTAACATTTGTTATATAAATATTTCAACCAAATTATAATGTTAAAAATTATACTACATTCACCTCAAGAATAACACAAAAATATGACAAAATAAAAAAAATACACTTCAGACAAACTATGTACCTTTAAACACAGGGTTAGTAAACATGCATAAATGCCTTCAAAATAATCAACAACAAAATATTGTTAGAGTGGGGTGCTCATTTTCGCCGGGGACACAATTTCGCCGTTTAAGGATTATGAGGTGTAAAAACTTCAAAAGATGGCTGAAATGGGAGAAATGTACCCGTAAATTATATTTTTATAACAAATATAATATTTTTTTAAACTGAGACAAAATTGCGGCTCCTACCGAAAATGACCGAAAAACGGACAACGATTTTCGGACAATTTCCTGAATAAAAATCACGATTTCAAAGAAGTATTTCTAAGTAAATATTTGACTGAATGCCCTAATTTTGAATTGTTTATACCTTTGAAATGTCTGCTATTCATCTATAATGCAATTGATTTGATAAAAATTGTTAAAAGCTGCGGTTATTTGGTTTTAAATAGATGTGTAAAAACGGCGAATATGTGTCCCCCATTGACAAAACATCCGGAAATTTCAAACACCCTTTAATCTAACTTTTCAGATGATTTTCTTAAAACAAACCGGTTTTCAAGCTTAAGTATATTTTGCATTTGAAGTTATCTTCATATAGAAATATCAGTATACTTCAAAAACATTTAGACCTGAACATAAAGTGTAGAAAACATGGAAAGATGTGGCGAAAATGAGCACCTCACTCTATATGATTTGTATAGTAAAAAAAGCCAAGATTACAAATACTTTTAATTTTTCATAACACTTTGGTTAATATTGGACTTTGACAAACCCTAGCCTGTACTGTAGATCAATGAAAAAATTCCAGATTTATTTTATTCTTCAATTTTTTACAGAGTTACCGGTGGTGAATTGTTTGACAGAATTGTAGAAAAAGGAAGTTACACAGAAAAAGATGCTAGTGATTTGATACGACAGATTCTGGAAGCTGTGGATTATATGCATGATAGAGGAGTTGTACATCGAGATCTAAAGGTACTGAAAAATGCAACCGACAGAAAAAAATAGAAAAAGGATATAAACTCAAAAGATCATAAAAAGTTGTGAATAGTCAGTCTGAAACAGAGGTCCAAATTAGGGAAGTAGCAGATATTGGAAAGGTTATCGAAAGAAAGATAGGTTCAAACAAAATCAATAGATATAGGCCATAAGAAAATGTAGATAATAATATGGTGTCTAATGTTTTTATCACCTGATTTTCTCACTTATTATAAGTAATAAAACAACAATATAATTAATATATAGAATCATTGCAATGTCTACATGTCCTTTAGACCTTATCCCCTTGACCTCATTTCATGGATCTGATCAAGGTTCAGTTTTGGTTGTTAAACTCCACTTTATAGATAAACAATAGGTCAACTAAACTTGGGTGTTTTTCATTTTAAAATTTCCATGTCCATCTGCTGGCAGGGTTCACCAGACCTTGACCTCATTTTCATGTCCATTGGTCAAGTTTCCTTGCTTAGGTCAGTTTCTAAAGTAATGTTGAAAGGGCAACTATAAATAATGTATGAAACAATTGTAAGGTATGCATGTCTATCTTGTAAAATATTTCTGACCTTGACCTCATTTTCATGGTTCATTGGTTAACATTACATTTTCCTGTTTAGGTTTGTTTTATCAGAGACTATGAGCAATAGTTCAACTATATATTTGGGGTATAAAGCATTGTATAATGTACATTTCTGTCTAGCAGGGTTCATCTGACCTTGACATCATTTTCATATATCTTTGAAAATGATAATGTTATGTGATACCTGTAGTTAAACCTGTTAAGTGTTATGTAGACTTCCAATGTAAAAATCAATTATGATCAGAAAAGCAGGCGAAACCATTCGGTTTGTACACTCTTGTCATATAACTGATTCTCAACCTGATATGTACAGTATGTAATATGTGCCACTGTACATTAAATAACAATCCATCACTTTGATCATCATTTGATGAATTGGGAAAGTATGTCTATTATATAGGAAAACAATACAGACATGAAGATCATCTAAACTCCAATATCTTCCCTAATAAGAAAAACAAAATGATGAAGTCTTGATCAGTAATATTCTAGATAATCGCTGATTTGTCTAGACATAATTATTGTTTTTGGTAACCAATTTGAAAGTAAATAAAGCATCCAATGCTTATACATAAGATTTGAAAAAAATCATAAATTGACCCATAATTTCAACCTAAGGGTTTATGTCAAAGTGTATTTCTTTTACAAAGATTAGAAATTATAACGTCTTTTTGAGATTAGAGGAAACTTTACATTTTTTCAACCTCTTTTTAACAATTATTTTGTTTATTTGTAATGATGTTGAAATGAACAAGGAAATGGGTAATGAACGAAATAATTTTGTGGTGGGAGAAATAATTCAGTTGTAATATGCTGATATGTGCTATGGCTAATTATGTTTTGGATGTTCTGCGTTTTTATTCAATTTAAAATATTACATCAAATTCAACTTATTCACACTTTTAAAATATTTTGAATCATTCTTCGGAGTTTAAGTACATTTTATATCTTTTATAACATTAAAATTGATTTAGTCAGAGTAAATCATACTTGAAAAAAGAAAAACTTATTACCAGAAAATAGAATTGTATCATTGCGTTCTAACTCTCTAGTACAGAATTGAATCAGAATCCCTGGCTTCCTGTTCAATATAACTTCAAGATATCATTATAACTAATCTGGTTTTATTACTCTGATTCCTTGGAGACAAAAATAAATTTTCAATCAACACTTTATTATTGAGTAAGCTTGACATCTTTGCCTTATGAGATAAAATGGGCAGACTGCGTCTTTTGAGATAAAACTACATATTAAGTGTAAATAAACTTGTTTCAGATGTCTGTTCAATCAGTCATCTTTTGATTTATTGTACAACCAACTCTAATAATTTCAAATGTCAGAATAACACTGCTTTATGTTATTAATTCTCAAAGGGAATAAATATTAAAATATACTTTATATCATGTTATCATATGTCTCTGTTTTAAGCTATTCTAAGCTGAATTCCAGCGTACTAGGCTTCCTTGTATCAGGTGCATGTCAGCTTTTGCCATTCCTTTGGTTTTGATAGTCCTAAACTGTAAAAAAAAATCCTTTGCTCTAAAATTAAGTAGGTTTGTTTCAAATTTGGACAAAACTATCCCTAAAGTGTCTAGTGTGCCAGTTGAGTTGATTGTTTCTTTTCTGGCATCAATTGAGAAGATGCCCTCATGCCAGACAGGTTATAACACTATTTCTTTCATAACCTGTATCCTTGCTTCATTTCCTGTATCTTTGAATGCCTGCTTTTTTTTCCAGAGTCAGATTTCATGAGGCGATTTTCTGCATTTTTCATAGCTTTAAAAGGCCTTTTAAAACAGCCATGCACTCTTTGGAATAGAAAAAAAATTGTCAGTATTATGTGACGATCCCAGTTGAGCCATTAGTTAATGTTAATTCAAAAAAGTTAGGCCATTCGACATAGTAATTGACATTTAAAACATAGCCCCCGAGATAGTCTCAATTTCAATTGTTCAAAAATTCTAAATTTTATAAAATATAATCAATTGAAAGAACAAATGGGGATGGTTAAACCTCATTTATTTCATGTTAATCTGATCATATACATTAATCTCTTAGTGACACAATCAATCCAGTCAAATGTTATTGCTGAAAGTTATATTTTTATGTTTTAGTCAGAAAAAAATATATTTGGCTGTACTCTTTCGAGAATTTTAAAGACCGTAGAAACAGTTAAATTAGTCATAAAAAAATTAATAGCACAGATTTTTGTGTCTCATAAAGAGTTTGACTCTTGACATTAGTAAGACATCAATAAAGGTTTCAAGATGATATTAAAAAATAAACTCATAATGATTTAAAGATGATATTTAAAAAAATGATAAAGGCCTCAAGATCATATAAAAAAAAATATTAAAGAGGTCAAGATGTCATTGTTTTTCTAAATAAGAAGTTAAAAGGTGTTTATGAATGATTCATCAACAAACAAATAGCCATTCTTATTAGTAGTTCTGTGATCTTTATACCAATAAAATATTTATATATTTTAGCCTGAAAACCTGTTGTATCACAGTGCTGATGAAGACTCCAAAATAATGATCAGTGATTTTGGTTTATCAAAGACAGAAGAATCAGGAACCATGGCAACCGCCTGTGGAACACCAGGATATGTGGGTTAGTAAGGTGGCTGTGTGTAAGAAATAGAAAAAGGCATAACAAGGCCACTCAATGAAAGTTATTCCAGAAATCTGTCATACACATTAAAATCTCTTATATTCCTGTCATATAGTTTTGTTTGTAAACTACAATTGCCTTGATCTTTGAAGCAAAAGGACAGATATAAAAGTAAGACAGTATCATAGAAACTAATTGAAATTAGTTCTACAGCAAATATTTTACTCACATACTTGCATCTGAAGGTTTGGAAAGGTCAGACTTACTATGATAAATGATTAGTATAAAATACTTCATTTTCAATCTTTTGCATTTTATATGACCACAAAAAAAATTGCTGTCATATATTGGTATCACGTTGTCCTTGTCGTCATCATCCTCCAAAGACATTTGGTTTCCGGACAATAACTTTAGTATAAGTAATCAAAAATCTATGAAAATTTAACCATAGGTCAATAACACAGACGGGAGGTTGGGATTTATTTTGGGGTTTATGGTCCTAACAGTTTAGGAATTAGGGCCAACAAAGTGCCCAAATAAGCATTTTTCTAGTTTCCAGACAATAACTGGTGGAATGGTGTATGAATCTCTCTGAAATTATACCACAAGTTTCCATACCACATAGGGATGGTTAGGATTGACTTGGGGGGGGGGCGGGGGGTATGGCTAAAATGTTTAGGAGTAAGGGGCAAAATAGGAGGAAACACAAAGATATCCTGTTTAATGGACAATAACTTAAGACAATTTAAAAGCAGTGTAAGGGAGGTAATCCAAACACATTTAAAGTACAATGTTGTGTATGTTTGGATTACCTCCGTTACACTGCTTTTACATTATGTATACAGAAATGTTGCATTGTCTTGAGGTGATTAGCAGTCAATTTATTTCTAGAAGTTACTATCAGAAAGTAAAAAAAAAAGTTCTTCAAATATTTGCAACAAAAAGGTGGGGGGTCAATACGCAACAGCATAGTGTATTGCACAAAAGCAAAAAATTAAATATAAATTCAAATCATATAACCAATTCCAAGTTCTTTGACTAGTTATTCTGTGTCAAATATTTAATTACAATCCAAATTCAGACCTGTATCAAGCGCAAACATTGTGTCATTTTTTGCCCAATCTGTTCAGGGTTGGACCTCTGTGGTTGTATCCAGGTGCACTCAGCGGAGCATTTTATTACAACTTTGTGTGAAAAAATTACAGATTTTGAACTTAGTTTGTTTATTTTTACAGCCCCTGAGGTATTAGCACAGTTACCTTATGGTAAAGAAGTAGATTGCTGGTCAATAGGAGTTATAGCTTATATTTTGTGAGTATTAATAAAATTGTAAAGATAACAACTCAGTCAAAGTTACTGATAATGGCATGTTTGATTTTTTATGCCCCACCTACGATAGTAGAGGGGCATTATGTTTTCTGGTCTGTGCGTCCGTCCGTTCGTTCGTTCGTTCGTTCGTTCAGGTTAAAGTTTTTGGTCAAGGTAGTTTTTGATGAAGTTGAAGTCCAATCAGCTTGAAACTTAGTACACATGTGTCCTATGATATGATCTTTCTAATTTTAATGCCAAATTAGAGTTTTAACCCCAATTTCACGGTTCACTGAACATAGAAAATGATAGTGCAAATTTCAGGTTAAAGTTTTTGGTCAAGGTAGTTTTTGATGAAGTTGAAGTCCAATCAGCTTGAAACTTAGTACACATGTGTCCTATGATATGATCTTTCTAATTTTAATGCCAAATTAGAGTTTTAACCCCAATTTCACGGTTCACTGAACAGAGAAAATGAAAGTGCAAATTTCAGGTTAAAGTTTTTGGTCTTGAGGTAGTTTTTGATGAAGTTGAAGTCCAATCAGCTTGAAACTTAGTACACATGTGTCCTATGATATGATCTTTCTAATTTAAATGCCAAATTAGAGTTTTAACCCCAATTTCAGGGTTCAATGAACATAGAAAAATGATAGTGCAAATTTCAGTTTAAAGTTTTTGGTCAAGGTAGTTTTTGATGAAGTTGAAGTCCAATCAACTTGAAACTTAGTATACATGTTCCCTATGATATGATCTTTCTAATTTAAATGCCAAATTAGAGTTTTAACCCCAATTTCACGGTTCACTGAACATAGAAAATGATAGTGCAAATTTCAGGTTAAAGTTTTTGGTCAAGGTAGTTTTTGATGAAGTTGAAGTCCAATCAACTTGAAACTTAGTATACATGCATGGTTCCTATGATATGCTCTTTCTAATTTAAATGCCAAATTATAGTTTTTACCCCTATTTCAGGGTCCACTAAACATAGAAAATGATAGTGCGAGTGGGGCATCCGTGTACTATGGACACATTCTTGTTTCTTCTTCTTCCATGCTGATCCTGGATATATCTGCAGATTTAGACAAATATTTTTTTTAGCGAGTCTGAAGTATTCCATTCAATAATACCAGTACTCTGTGTTTCACAATACGACTTACTGCTTATGTTGGCGACAACAAACACAATCTAATAACACAGGTTAACCAAACTTCCATACGAAACTCTATACAAACATGAATAGAAATATGAATAAGGAGATATGGTATTATTGTGAATGAGACAACTCTTCACCAAAGTTCAAATGAAGTTAATGTAAGCAGTTATAGGCAATAATGTTTTAATATTGAAGCAATGATGAAGTACTTCAAACATTTATAACTAGCAGGTTTTAATATCAAAACAATAAGTGTTAATCTGTAGTTATTGGTTATCGCAGTTTAACCTTAACATTAAACAAGTATGTGTTAATATAAGGGGTTAATAGTCTGCAGTATGCCATCTAAAAAATGAGCCAGTATTTTTGATATTACCAGTATTTTATACAAAACGACCAGTTACACAAAATTCACCTAGATTTGTATCTAGATTAATTTTTATACGACCATAAAAGTTTCTGCTTTTGATGAGAAAATTTTGTAAAATTGGACTCATTAAGGTATAAGTCAATCATTATATATAATGTAATATAGAAATTAATGTTAGAAATAGAACAGGATGAACAACAAAATGATTAATATTTATGAATGAAGTTTTGTAAGTGATATTATTTTACAACATGTAAAAAACTTGATAATTATTGCAATGAGATTTTCTGAAGAAAGGTAAAGCTGTTTTGCCTAACATTGATGAGTATCAGATTTATAACCTCTGAGAAATGTGAAATTAGTTTTCCTCACATTAATAATTATATCATTAATTCCATGAAGAAAGTTAAAGTTTTCCCAACATAGATAATTGTCACATCCAGATTCTCTAAAGAAGATGACGTAGGTTTGCCCCACATTTTTAATTATCACATTTAGATTCTCCAAAGAAGGTGAAATAAGTTTGCCCCACATTGATTATTATCACGTTTAGATTCTCCAAAGAAGGTGAAATAAGTTTGCCCCACTTTTATTATTATCACATTTAGATTCTCCAAAGAATGTGAAATAAGTTTGCCCCACATTGATTATTATCACGTTTAGATTCTCCAAAGAAGGTGAAATAAGTTTGCCCCACTTTTATTATTATCACATTTAGATTCTCCAAAGAAGGTGAAATAAGTTTGCCCCACATTGATTATTATCACATTTAGATTCTCCAAAGAAGGTGAAATAAGTTTGCCTCACATTGATTATTATCACATTTAGATTCTCCAATGAAGGTGAAATAAGTTTGCCCCACTTTGATTATTATCACATTTAGATTGCCCAAAGAAGGTGAAATAAGTTTGCCCCACTTTGATTATTATCACATTTAGATTCTCTGAAGAAGGTGAAATAAATATAAAAAAGAAGATGTGGTATGATTGCCAATTAGACAATTCTCCACAAGAGACCACATGACACAGAAATTAATAACTATAGGTCATTGTATGGCCTTCAACAATGAGCAAAGCCCATACTGCATAGTCAGCTATAAAAGTTTGCCCCCCATTGATTTTTATCATATTTAGATTTTCTAAAGTAAAATGAAATTGGTTTGACACAAATTCATAACTGTCACATTTATTTTCTGATCATAATGGCAAAATTGGTTTGCCCAATATTGATAAATAATAAAAATCTAAATAACATTTCATTGCTTCAGTCACTATTACAATATTGCTCATTTGCATATAAGAAGCATACTATAACATGGTTTAATTTCTCTTCCTCAAATCATATCGTTACATATAATACATTCTCTTTCATTTACATCTTTATTTTCATAATGTTTACTGTGTTTTGATTTTGAACATAGCAAACTGCCATCAAATTTTATTAAATTACATTACCCAGTCTCAGCATCATGTTAACCCTTTCGCAGCGAGTGTATATCCTTTAGTATACATAAATATAATCCCAAATAAAAGCTGCGAGCTTATGCTATTTACTGTCTATTCTTCACTACAGTACTTGAGTTGCAAGACTAGCGAAATGATGAAATTTATGAATGAAAGGCTGATTATGTTAGGAGATAACAATTACATTACAGGTTTTGAATATTTATAGTTAATAGGATAAGATCACATGCTTATATTTATTATTCATATTTATTTACAGATTGTGTGGGTATCCACCATTTTATGACGAAAATGATTCAGTCCTATTTCAACAGATATTAAAAGCAGAATATGAATTTGATTCACCTTACTGGGATGACATATCAGAATCAGGTATAAAATCGTAAACATACAACATTATCACAAATAAAACTGAGACATCAGAATCAGGTATAAAATCGTAAACATACGTACAAGCTTATCATACCACAAATAAAAATAAGACATTGATTTATCTTACAGGGATGACATATCAAAATCTGGTATAAATTTCTATCAAAATTTTCTCACTGCCTTTACTAACGGTGCAAGGGCTGTATAGCCAGCCAAGGTCGTTAAAAACTAACATAGTCGTCACTGCATTGCCGACCTACTGGTGACCTTAGGTGAACTAGGTTAAGATGGCACAAATAAAAAACTAAAAATCATCGTAAAGGATATCCCAATGTAGCACTTGTAAGCTGTGAGTCAGAATAATGTATCTGGGTAAGGTGACATGTTTTCCTGCAGACTGTTACCTCGTGATATTAAAAATCAGACTTGTGTCGGTCCAGTACAAAGCCAGGTTGATATTCATATTACATTATTATGTCCTGAATATGCATATCAATATTCTGCTGGATGTTAAGCAGCCATTCATCATCATTATCAACATCACAACCTCAGTGTTGACAGGCTAGTGATCCTTGGTAGATGATCAACTAAGCCACATCTATTCACTTGATCACATATGACATCAGGACACTTTTCTGTCTCCTTTCTTCATCTGATATTATAGGGCATAAAAGCATATTTCGTTTTACTCCAAAAAATAATGATTGGAGTTTGATATACCTTATATTAGAGGAATCCGAGCATATCTATAGTAAAGGGAAGAATAATGTATCAATTTTAATGCTTTCAATAAGATAATGGAAGCACTATTGATGATTAATGAAGGTAGTTTCTCCAGACTTTCCCAGAGGATATTTGTGATTGATGTTTCATACTATCCAGTTGTTGTATTGTGCAAAAATATCTAATTTCATATTTATATTTTCTCTTACTAAACGTTTTACCTCAAGTTTCTGTTAAGATAAATATAACTGTACTTGTCTCTTTTATATACTGGTATGTTTATTCTCAAGCAGATTTCAAGCAATATATGTAAGTCATCAGTTGTGTGCAGGATTGAACTATACACAGTTTGTTATGCCATTTACTAATAAAAAATGAAGTTTACCTGAAATTGTTGCATATTCAAAGATGTTTCTAATTTGTGCATGGTGAGTTTGTCATTTTCAGACAAATATAAAAAAGAAGATGTGGTATGATTGCCAATGAGACAACTCTCCAAAAAGGTTGTTTTCATGGTTTTTCTTTTCGAATTAGTGAAGTCGAGGGTGGGTGGGGATGGTAATGTTTGCTAGTGTTATCCATGTGAAGCTTCAAACTAAGCTATGACACTTTAAAATCACATGTTAATTTCTTCTTGGAAAACCTGCATAGATTGGAGTAATATTATGTTTTAATGATCCTTAGAATTTATTATTTTGGAGCTTTTTGGCCCTGTTGGACAAAATTGCAACTATATTGTAAACATTCTAAATCAATTAGTCACAAATATTGCAACCTTGCCATTTGAGACTTCCTCCCATTTTTTGAAATTCAAAATGGTTTAACATACTACTAGTTGAAATATCATAGTACAAGCTTGTTTTTGAAGTCAGGAGAGGAATAAATATACAGTTATGACAGGTATCATGCATTTTGTTAATTAGTTGTTAATTTTCTGCTGCTTAAAGTTCACAAATGACCACAAAACTGAGCCACATTTAACATGAGACAATATATGAAAATGCATGTTTAAAGCTGCATCTTGGAAATAATTTCACAGATTTAATTGCTTTTATGCATGAATGATTACATCTTCAAAAATGATTCACAGACTTGAGTAATTCTAACATTGTTTATGACCAATTAGATCCAGGATGGCTGCCAAAATGACTATAATATAGTATACTGTATATGAACAAAGCACCATATGAGAAAAAAAACCCAAAAAACAACTTTGAGAAACAGTTTGATAAAGAATGTTCTCTCATAAAATCCCGGCCCCCTTTTGTAGGAAAATTTGGTTGATTATATAGGGAATCACTGAAGCATGACTGGAGCTGGCTCCCTTTATGTCAGTCAGTGGGCCCCTTACAAAAAGTTCTGGATCCACCACTGAAAACCTGACAGTATAAACTTTGCATATAGAATTCAATGATTTATACCAATTCAAATGATCTTGTAATGCTTAATTTGTCATTATTTAGATAAAAAGATCTTTGATTGTTCAGAAATCTAAACAAATTGTTGACTTCTAAAGAAGCAATGACACATTTTTTTTTATATGCCTTTTATACATGATTTACCTCATCTTATGACTGGGATAATAGACCCCTTAATGGTTAGTTCGGCCATATTGAATAGGGGCAGATTTTTTTGAAAAAGGTGGAAATGATATGATGATATGGGTAATCCTATGCATGTTTCCAAGCAACTGCTCTGTTTAAATGATGTTTTCCCGTATTTTTCAGACCATTTTTACCCACATTATGAAAATCTACCCCTATTCAATATGACCAAACGAACTGTGAGGGGGTCTATTGTTTGACAAAACTTCACTGCTTTTGCCAATACCAACATATATGTTTGTTTTATTTTTCAGCAAAAGAATTTATAAGAAATTTAATGTGTAAGGATGCTAAGAAGAGATTTACTTGCAAGTCAGCTATAGCATTTCCATGGTATGTATAACATGTTTGTTTTTGTTTCACCTCTACAAAGATGTGGAGGCCTTCTGTTTCCAGGGTTATCTTTACTAAAATATGGTTCAACCAAAGACATTCATATTATCACGATTAATCAGGAAATTATTCTTATCAGCTTAGACAAAAATATCTTGTTTATTCTATAGTTATTTTACATTTCAGGATATCTGGAAATACAGCCTTAGACAAAGATATCCATGCTACTGTTAGTGAAAATATTAAGAAGAATTTTGCAAAGACCAAGTGGAAGGTAAATATGATTAAAAGGAGATGTGAGATATAGATTAATGAGATAGCAAACTTAGGAAAGAATTTTTTTCAATATTTTTTATTCCCCCTGTTGGAGTGAAGTTGGTTTCTGTTCTCTGACTTTAGTTTGCCTAAACCAAATGTTATTAAACTTATACAAAAATGCTAATAATCACAAAACACAGATAAAATTTGAATTTTAATGGTGCCACATCAGCCATTCTAGAATTATGCCCCTTTACAAATTGAAAAATTGCTAAATGTTTCCGTTCTCTAACTTCAGTTTGCCTCAATTGAATGTTATAAAACTGATGCAGAATGCTTATTACTGAAAAATACAGATCAGGTTTGAATTTTGGTGTTGTCACTTTAACTGTTCTACTTATGCCCATTTACAAATGGAAAAAATACTGAATTTTTCGTTTCCATTCTCTAACTTAAGTTTGCCATAACCAAATGTTATGAAATGTATACACATAAACTTACAACCACATCACTGAGATTATGAACAAATTAGGGTAGTATCACTTTTACCGTTCTTCAGTTATGTCCCTTTATAAAGGAGTAGGTTTTTGGCCCAAAATATAGCAGTTTTACAAAATTGTTAAAATGTATACTTTAGTTATTAATTGGACATTAGAAGGCTTCTTCTAAATAAATATGGGCTGTGTTTGACAATACAATGCACATATATCGGGTACTAGCATCATTGAGTCATGCTTAATTACTGAAATCTTCACACTTTTAGCATTTTAGTTATATTTTATAACTTATACTTAAATGAAAGTGGCCGCATTCGCATATCCATGTTCATTCTTAATATTGAAATGTAAGTTGTATTTGATGATAATACATAACACATATAAAGGTTGAGGATGAACACGGATGCAGCCACTTTCATATTTGACAAAAACCATCTGAAAAGTGACAATTTTTGGCATATTTGATAGATTTTTCATATTTAAGCTAGAATCTGTGCGTTTTTAATGAGTAAATCAGTCAAAATCTTTTACATGTACTTATTGAATCAAATAAAATAGACACCAAAGGTGGTACCTAACACTACAGGGAGATAACTGTGTAAAGTCAGCTAAACCTTTTAATTACGTTGTGTTGTTTAGTAATCACAATTGGTGTTTGTCAAACTGCTATATAACCAGTGAAATTTTTCTGATAAAATGGTTGGTTCAAAATTTTTGAAATCTTTGTATTTTTGTTAAAGGGTCAAAGTAAATACTTTGTCAAAATTTTATGAAAAGTAAACGAGCCAAATTAATTTTAGTGAAAGTGTTGGGTACCACCTTAAGTGTTTAAAAAGTGTCTAAAATCTTTCGTCAGATGAACTTGAAATTTGAGGCCAAAATCTGCCCTTAGCGGACCTCCTTTATGTGATATGCAAGCGGGGGCATTATCTGTGTCCATGGGGACACATTCCTCATTTATTTTCTAATTAGGTTTTGAATAAGATGCCCTTTTTTGGGATACAGAAGATTAAAGTTACATATTTAGAATGTTTTAAATAACCAATTTCATTATTTTAAGCTTTATGTATTCTCTGAACTTTGAGATCAAACAATTTAATAATTGAAACTCTTTTTCTTAAAGAACTACATTTATATCACAGACAATATGTAATAATATTTCATTTTTAAAGCAATTGCTTTTATGCCTTCGCGTATGGCCATCTTTGTGACCCAGATCAGAGACTCCGCCCAGATCAAGCCATAGTATTTTGTTAAACAGGCTCCTGGTCAGTCATTCTTTAACACCTATGTATGTTTTCTAATGCAATACATAGCTTGAAACTTTAAAAAAAAGTTAGTGGATTTAAGAAGTTTCAGAATATGTTCTTGTAGATGTATTTTTGTATTTAAAGGGTCAACCGTTTGACTATCAAATAACATAGAAGTCCGAGTGAAAAAAAGTACATTTTTATAAATGCGATTCCGTTTTCCGCCGTTCGTACGATGTTTCAACAAAATATGGATTCATTTCAGTTGTTGATTTAGTATTGAAAATTTAACTGAATTATCTCCTAATAAATACGGTTTTTTATGTTTAATTTGTGTTTCTTTAAGAGGTCAGGTGCTCTTGTTCATTCAAAAAATTATCGTTCATTCATACATTTATCGTAAAATCAAAATCACTACACAGGTTAATGCGTAGTGTCAAATTATTACCTGTAATCTAAAAATAGACAAACTTTATTTGCGCAAATAATTTAGCGGAACGAAACCCTTGTTGAAAACACATAACAATAAGTTCGTTTTCCTTTTCTGTCAAAACTCCGTAATATTTATCGATCACCTTACTAATGAAATGGACCCGTCCAAACGTAGTAGATGCCAAGTCGGTCCAGATGAAGAGATATTTACAATTTGGAATTTTCTAGTTTATTAATACATAGATTGAAAAAAAGAACGTCTTTTTAAATATCATGATCAAAACTGGGTTTGCATAACAAATGTCAGATGAAACCATTATCCTCGTCTTTTCAGTGAACAAGTCTACTACGTTTGTTGACACTCGACGGTCCACCGTGTTAGCAATTTTATTTCACATGTTTTCGAAATATTGAAGATCATTTTTCGCAATGTTTCCTGAAAATTGATAAATATCAAAGCAACGTAGAGCTGTTTGTTCTTGTTCGTATAATAAAATTGAGAATGGAAATGGGGAATTTGTCAAAAAGACAACAACCCGACCATAGAAAAACATACAACAGCAGAATTAAGGTCACCAACAGGTCTTCAATGCAGCGAAAAATTCCCGCACCCGGAGGCGTCCTTCAGCTGGCCCCTATACAATATATATACTAGTTCAGTGATAACGATTTAATGTCATGTCAAGTTGTCTGTGATGACCCCCCTTTTCGGGATTGCATGAGAATTGTAGTTATCTCGTACCCACATGCACTTGTTTCTATCCATAGGAAGGTCGACTACCCATATAAAACTATTTATATGGATAATCGACCTGCCTATGGATAGAAACAAGTGCCTGTGCTCGTACCGCATCAGAAGGACACATATCAACTGAGCAATAATGTTTGGAACTTAGTTTTAAAAATGATGACAAAGTAACATTATGAAAATATTTTTATTAAGCGGAAATATACATTTATTCTTTACATGTTTATGTCTTGTAAGATATTTTATTTCTTTCCCGTTTTTTAACATTTGCGTCTGGAAAGTTGAAATGTTTTAACTTAATCATTTGTGTTAATGGTTAAATATAAATTAATAATGAAAATTGTTAAAATTAAATCAATAAAGGAAATTATTGCCAAGGAAGTTACAAACACTACCAGGGGATAATCCATGATGATTTCTTTTTGAGTTATATGTTTCAGCACATGTATATTTGACCCCAACTTTAGCCTGGTAAACGTGTTGTCTCCTTGTGAAATATAAAACATATTAAAAATGACTTTCTGCTAAAGTCTTTTATTTATATAAAGTTAAAACCTTCTTACTTTTAACTAGACAACACTCATGTCAGGTTTAATTCTTGTATATATGTGGATGAAAAATAAAAGTCCCCAAACATTAACATGGCAGCAATTGCTTTTACAGCCTTTAAGGCTTTGATTTTCTTTGTTACAGCAAGCCTTTAATGCAACAGCTGTGATTAGACAGATGAAGAAATTAGCAATGAATAAGGAGGACCATTCTCAATCACCACACAGACCAACAGCATCGGCCAGTCTACACACCTAGCATACTTGTCTCCTTTTAAGACTGTGGCATATTTTCATGTTTAACAAGACTGCAGTCCGATGTGTTATTCCAGTGAAGTTTGGAATCTGCAGGTGTCTGAGACCATATGATAAGTCATGTGACTGTTTTTATTGCTTTGGTGCAGATATGATGAGTTATGTTGACGTATTGATAATGCATACATGTACTGTGTATTTATCACATATGTTTATGACCTGTTTAAGTTAATATTTAAGAATTCCATGTAAAAATTATTTATAAGTTTCCAGATTTTAAGAACAATTTGCTTTAGATTATTTTTAGCGACTTTCAACATTTGAAAGAAAAATGCATTGGGTCTGCCGTTTTGTTAAAACAAAGTTCTGAACCAGAAATAACCATTGATTGTTAATTGGCATATAAGTACCCAGCATGCACTTAAAAACACAGGACCCTATAAGTTAAATAGGGGCAGAAACTAGAATTTGTCCCCTGTAAATTGTTGTTGTTTTATGTCCCCAGATAAAGACATAGACGGTTGTTTTCTCATGTTGTTTCCTGTGACTTTTATTACCTTATCTTGCTTACAGGTTTCTTCTTTTAAGTAGTCCCAAGTTGGTTAGATTCCCCTACATGTGTATACAACGTTCAGATGACCATACATGTATATGCGATGGTTGACCCTAAATTTGTATTCAGTGGTTCGATGACCCATATGTGTATACACTTGTTGACCCTACATGTATATTCTTTAATGGTTAGATGTCCCATATTTGTATCCACTTGTTGACCCTACATATATATTCTTCAATGGTTAGATGACCCACATGTGTATACAATTTTTAGATGACCCTACATGTTTATATTATGGTTGACCCTACATGTGTATACAATGGTTAGATGACCCCACATGTGTATACGTTATTTAGATGACCATGTATATATGGTTGACCCTACATGTGTATATAAATCTTCAGTCCAGTATTAATTCTGTGTATTCCATTGCTTGGACAAAACCTCACCAGACCAGTATTGGTTTAAAGAAATAAAGGGGTCTAAGGGACTAAAAAGGACACATGCCTAAAGTAATTACTTATATTTCAAGTCAGATTTCAATGCTATTGTTCAATTGAATTTCCCAAGAAAACAATTTTGAACCAGAATCATCAAAGCATTGCTGTAGCTATATCAATTTTTAAGATTGTATGTATTTTCCAGCAAATTATTGCATGTTTTACAGCTTTAAACAATACTTTGTCCAGGTCTACATTATTTACTCATGCTCAACTTCCCTGATGTCTACTTGCTGCTAGTGTATCCTGCTGCATAAAGTGTAGGCCATTTTCCAACATGATATTATAGTAGCAACCATTTATTACTTGAAAGTAAAAACATTTAAGTTTTGAAGATGTGTTGTACAGTGTATTTTATAAAAATGGCACTTTTCTGTCTCTTATGTGTCTATTTTTATTTTAAGAACCAGTTAACATTGACATTTCAGTATTGTGCATCTCATTTTACACTTGACGAGTGATTGCTCATGATTATTTTTAGTGTATGTCTACAAATGATTAAATTTCAATCACTAATTATCTGTTTGTATTGTGACCAACAAATGCTCCCTTTAGCTGAAACGCTGTGCATATAAATAAAACATTATTCTTTGTATAGATAAATTCCTCATTTTTTGTCGAGCCTGCAACTTTTGTTGCAGAAAGCTCGACATAGGGATAGTGATACGGCGGCGGCTACGGCGGCGGCGGCTACGGCGGCGGCGGCTACGGCGGCGGCGGCGGTGTTAGCTAACTTCTTAAAAGCTTTATATTTTAGAAGGTGGAAGACCTGGATGCTTCATACTTTGTATATAGATGCCTCATGTTACGAAGTTTCCGTAAGTCACATGTCCAATATCCTTGACCTCATTTTCATGGTTCAGTGACCACTTGAAAAAAAAGTTCAGATTTTTTGTAATGTTGAATTCTCTCTTATTATAAGTAATAGGATAACTATATTTGATATGTGCATACCTTGAAAGGTCCTCATGTCTGTCAGACAGTTTTCACTTGACCTCGACCTCATTTCATGGATCAGTGAACAAGGTTAAGTTTTGGTGGTCAAGTCCATATCTCAGATACTACAAGCAATAGGGCTAGTATATTCGGTGTATGGAAGGACTGTAACGTGTACATGTCCAACTGGCAGGTGTCATCTGACCTTGACCTCATTTTCATGGTTCAGTGGTTTTAGTTAAATTTTTGTGTTTTGGTCTGTTTTTCTCATACTATATGCAATAGGTCTACTATATTTGTTGTATGGAATGATTGTAAGGTGTACCTATCTAGCGGGCAGATGCCATGTGACCTTGACCTGATTTTCATGGTTCAGTGGTCAAAGTTAAGTTTTTGAGTTTTGGTCTTTTTATCTAATACTATATGCCATAGGTCATCTATATTTGGTGTATGGAAATATTTTATGATCTTTATGTCAGTCGCGCAGGTTTTATTTGACCGTGACCTCATTTTCACGGTTCATTGCTTAGTGTTAAGTTTTTGTGTTTTGGTCTATTTTTCTTAAACTATAAGTAATAGGTCAACTATATATGTTGTATAGAAGCATTGTTAGCTGAACATGTCTGCCTGGCATGGTTCATCTGACCTTGACCTCATTTTCAAGGTTCATTGGTCTTTGTTTAGTTATCTTGGTTAATGTTAAGTTTATGTGACTTAGGACTATCAACATAATATCAATGATTAGTATAGAAGGCGAGACATTTCAGCGTGTGCACTCTTGTCTTTTCTACAAATTATTTTTTGAACAGTGTTGAAACATCATATATGTAAACAGGAAATCAAGTAATGTTTGCTAATGAATAAGCACTATTAATTTAATATAAACAAGAAAAAACCCACCTTCATGTATTTTATATCTGCCATTTTTATTTATGTAGGACAGCTTTACAGCACTTGCCATAAAACATGATATCAGCAATTCCAACTCTACTAATAATTCTGTTTGTTTTAATTTTTTTTAAAATGGAGATGACAGATTATTTTTTTGTTTAGAGTATTATATCATATGGCATCAGGGTGTGAGAGAGAGGAAAGTAAGTGCATATATTTTTTATAAATTTTCATTGATATTTTGAAAATTAAAGCAGTAATGACTTGTATTTGAAACAAATTTTTCATTGACATTGTTTATATGGGTTGTAACTTTGCAGGTGTATAATCATTTAAAAAAAAACAAAGAAAAGTCTTATATTATTGCTGGAAAATTATCAAAAGAGTTACACACTTTTATTGTATGTGTCATTCAAAAATAAGTATTTTGTTGAAAAAAAAAACAAGTAAAGAGTTTTTATCCTTAGTAATTGTATGTCTGTGTATCATGTAGAAGGTATCAGTGTCATGAATGTTGTTTCAAGTGGGAGATTATTTAGTGTTTATTTCATTCGATTGCATATAATTTATTCATCTCTCACAGTTTCAATTGCATTATTTGAATTTAGAATCAAAAGTCATATATATCATAACGTATGCATGGTTTTAAATTATTTATGTTGTTTACTGTGAAATGTTGAACCCCTTGAGAAAAGGTGGTGAATATTTTCCTTCAGTCATTCTAACGAAATTTAACATTGTAACGTTATGCATAATTGTTTTTTATTTGAATTGTCATATATGCTATTAAGGTTTTGCTGATGATGTAAACGGCTTTTAAGTTTACAGGTTGTAAACTGTTTTGTTCTGAAAAAAGTATGTAGTTTTTGATTGAATTTTATGACAATTATGGTAAATATGTAAATTATTTCTGAAAAAATCATTACAGATTATTATTAGATCTACGCAAAAGCAATTGATTATTGAATTTATATATCAATATAATTATTTTTTTGATTTTCAATGAATGTTACACGTTATACAAAAATTGAGAAATTTAGTCAAAATTGATGAATAAATTGATGCCTAAATATCACAAAAAGGTTTGTTCACACTGTAATTCAAATGTTTTTATTCGTTATGTTTAGAGTTACTCAAGTGGGTTTTTATTAGAAACTAGGTAAATTAAACAATAAAATTATTGGACATTTGACATTGTAGCCATCAGCAGATATCTTTCGTCTTTCTTGTACACTATAGCAATCCAAAATATTATTTTGATTTGTCATTCGAGCTATTGAAATTATCTAGTTTTTATAATGACAAGAAATAGATAAAATTAGATTAAATTGATCAGATAAATAGTACTACTCTTTAGAAAAATACATTTTAAAGGCAGCAAATATATTCTAATGTTTTAAATTAGAATTGAGGATGACTTTACTTATAATAACTTGTAATTTTCATATCATTAAACTGAAGCTTACACATGACAAATAGTTATCTGGAAATAGAGTGTAATAGGTGTCCATCATAACAAAAGTTGTGTCCACAATACAAGTGTTCCTACTTGTAGACATGTTCCAGTCTTATAACACTCGACTGCTTCAGCCCTTGTATCTAATGGTATGATGAGTGAATAATTTATTATATTAAAATTAAGAAGTAAATTTTTGAAACATTCCAAGTCCCATGAATAAATTATAACAGTAGGGTTAATATTTAGATTATGTATATTATTTCTGCAGTGTTTATTTTGGGTTGGTGATTGTTGATGTATTACAATGTGGAGAAAATAATTACTTTGAACCATAAACATACTTTATGTAATAAATTATTACTTTGTGTAAGTATGTAGGAAATTATAACACTTTTATTCTTTTAGACATACATTATGTTGTTAAGGAATAACTTAGTGTATACATTATTACAATGTGTGATGATTAAAAAAAAGTTTAGAACAATTAATGCATATAGAGATAAGTACATCATAAGGAAACATGAAGAAATCTTTCTTCAAATTTTTGTACAGAGACTTGTACTTATAATGTTTGGCATACACTTATAGGGTTTTCAGTTAACAATTCAAATTTTATGCTTATCTCTGTTAATTGGATTTACTTTAAGATACATATGAAAATAGTCATCATTTGGTTCAAATGTTTTTAATGCAGTCAGTTATGCAATTTTGTTTGGCAGGGATTCTTAAAATATTGGAAATGTATTAAATCTTGTTGGCTGTTTTCAAGACATTTTTTCTTAAATTGGTAAAAATAAATTCTGTTTATTCTCTGTTGATATTACTGGTAACAACTTATGTTTCTTGTGCATTATTTTTTCTCCTCAAAGAATTTACAATGCCATAAATATCATAATAACATTAGTCTGTATTGTATGACTGATGGTCTTCATATTCATAAATTATGAGTGTTTAGAGCAAGTGTATTAACAAAGTATATGTAGTATGATATGTATTGATAATAATTATGGGTATATTTTAAAGTTTTATTCTTGATCTTAAAATTATACGCTAGATTAGAATGGCATAGAAAAAAATAAGTACAAACATAGGTTATATTTATATATTTATTGATGATAAATAGTAATTTGTGTAAGCAATTAGGAGTTCTGGATACAGTTTTGGGCTCAGTTTGTAAAGTTTAAATTTACTTTACTATGGACTCACTGGGACTCAAAATTTCAAAAAACGATGAGTCCCAGGACTCACCACAAAAATTCCTAGTGAGAACCCTGTGTTAATTTAGAGAGATGATTTGGTTCAAGTTTTATGTCGGGTACCAACAGTGGTAAAAGGATATCTGTATTTAACGCTATACAAAACGAGGTGAAGTTAGTTATCCAGAATTTCATGTGAATTGCATTTTAACTGTTATAACTGTTTAAAAATCCAGTACTTAAGCAGTCTAATATATGAATTGCTATAATTGAGAAAAGCTCTGTAGAAATTTTCCTGCATTCAAGACACAACTAGGTTATGACATTCCCCCCCTATTTTATTATACATTTGTACATGTATATTGAAACCAGTAAAAGTAAACTTAACCAAAAATTTAGAATGTGTAGATTCATGCAATTTTAAGCTAATACTAAAGAAATAATTATGAATAAAACAATTTCTGTTTTATTTCTGTTTTATGTTTGGAATTATAATTATTCAGTGATGGTTCATCTTATATAAAATGTATTAAAGTTCTTTTCATTTTATGATTCAAATTAAATATTTATTAATGCTACAACCATCTATGTTTAATGATAGGTAGAACAGATCTGAATAAAACAAATAAAAGACTTCAAATCATACAGATCATATATCATTACTGCTTAACAATGGAATTTTAAAGTTTCACATATAAAAATGACTGGATCACAATCAGTTTAGGCTTTCCATGTTGATTTTTTTCTTGTTGATGTTGTTATTTTGGACTTTTTTGTCTTAAAAGTCTATTAAAATTTGTACTTTACTTTATTTTTTCTAAATGTATGTTTATATTTCTGCACTTTTCAACATAAATACTTTAAATTGTTTATTCGTCTTCAAAATTTACTCTGAAGATAGAACATGCATTTAAAAATACTTACATAGTGCATGTAATATCATTTCTTTCATTACTTTGAGATGGGTTGCTCAATGTAGTTGACATTAAACTAATTATCCTGCCACCTTTTAATAGGCCTACATGATACTTACCCTTTTATTCAAAAATACAATACACAATGCTTACCATTCTGTCAATCTGCATATGTTTAACGATCGACTTTTATGGAGAGGAATGCTGCAATTCATAATGTTGCTAGAGTATGCTACCTTCTATGATTCCCAAAGACTTCACAAAAACTTCTTCAGAACTGCTCAAACTTAAATATTTGAATGCCAGGGATGGTTTGTTTTCTGTTTGAATTGTTTTTCATTTGTTGTTAAGGGATCATTTATAACTTACATGGGATATGACTGAGTTTTGCTCATTGGTTGTTAGCTTCTCTGGTGGAGAGTTTTGCCTGTTTACAAAAATTTTAATTTTTCGAAAAACTAAGGATTTTCTTATCCCAGGCATAGATAACCTTAGCCGTATTTGGCACAACTTTTTGGAATTTTTGATCCTCAATGCTCTTCAACTTTGTTCTTGTTTG
Organism: Mytilus galloprovincialis; assembly: GCF_965363235.1. Classification (NCBI taxonomy): domain Eukaryota; kingdom Metazoa; phylum Mollusca; class Bivalvia; order Mytilida; family Mytilidae; genus Mytilus; species Mytilus galloprovincialis. The sequence continues at coordinate 105,290,722 of NC_134838.1, forward strand.
GCTTTATAATATTTTGATATGACCGTCACTGATGAGTCTTATAAAGACGAAACGCGCGTCTGGCGTACTAAATTATAATCCTGGTACCTTTGATAACTATTGTCATTGTCATACACTATGAGTTTGAGAATTAATTCTATCATTCAAAAGAGGGACGAAAGATACCAAAGGGACAGTCAAACTCATAAATCTAAAACAAACTGACAACGCCATGGCTAAAAATGAAAAAGACAAACAAAAAACAGCACACATGACACAACATAGAAAACTAAAGAATAAACAACACGAACCCCCCAAAAAACTAGGGGTGATCTCAGGTGCTCCGGAAGGGTAAGCAGATCCTGCTCCACATGTGGCACCCGTCGTGTTGCTTATGTGATAACAAATCTGGTAAATAGTCTAATTTGGTAGGTCACATTCATGAAAGGGAAGGGGATTGTAGTTACGACGTAAGGAACATATCCGATATCATTTGTGAAACGGTTATTCCATAACGGTCAACCAACTCGTGATGGCGTCCATAAAATTTACGAAGGAATGATATCAACTTCACCATTTGGAACTCTTGGTTTAATAGCTTCCTTGTGAGCAGCAACCCTCTATCAAGAAAATCATGATAGGAAATGCAAGCACGGGAATATCGTATCAATTGGGAGATATATACCCCGTATGCAGGTGCTGCTGGAATGTTGCTACTTAGAAATGGAAAGTTCACAATTGGAAAGCTGAAATCATCTCTTTTGTTGTAACGTTTTGTTTTCAACCGACCCTCATTGTCAATTTCTAGATGTAAGTCAAGATATGAGGCCGACTTAACTGTATCTGTAGTATCCTTTATCTCTAGCTCGATGGGATAGATGCGTTCCACATAGTCACCAAATTTTGAATTATTTAGTGAAAGAACATCATCTATATAGTGGAAAGTAGAGTTAAAGGATATTGCTAACTTCTTATCTTTCTTCCTAAGAAGTTCCTGCATGAAGTCAGCCTCATAATAATAAAGAAACAAGTCGGCAAGTAGAGGGGCACAGTTTGTTCCCATTGGAATGACGACAGTCTGTTGAAAAACATGTCCTCCGAACGTAACAAATATGTTGTCAATCAAGAAATCAAGCATCTTGATAATATCAGTTTCAGAGAATTTTTTGTTTAAATCAGAGTGGTTCTTTACAAAGTAGGATTTATCCCTCCCTAAGACAAGATACTTGTATCTACGTTGGCCATTTTTTTTTATAAAGCAAAGCAATATTCAATCTATGAATGTGGTAAAAATTTGAGCTGATTGCTGGGTTAGTATCTAACCATCTGTTACAAGTTATATGGTTTGCTACTCACCCCCTACATATCCATAGAGGGTAAGCAAAATCTATATGGGGTGAGGACAAAGACTTTATCGTCTATGGATTCACTTGAGGTCAGTAGAGAACTCTATAACGAAGTATCGCAAACAGGACTTTTCCTGTTATGTTATGTATAAAAATTAGCAATGAAATAAAAAAAAAAACATTAATCAATGATATCACAATTAATAGTAAACATGATATCATGAACCCCATATTAAATTTTGCTCATATGGATTCATAGGGGATTACTACGTGAAGTCATCAAACCAATCATAAAGTCATAATTTATTTGAGATGCGATAATATCAATAACTGACTGAAGTTTTGACTCCTTGGAAAAAAAATCAGTTTAATGATTTCTTTATCTTTTCCTTAACCTTTGGACTGATTGCATTGAATAATACGATGTTTTCCCTGTGCAGAGAGTGGTCCTTGAGGGGTAATTTCTACCCCAAGTATTAAGAAAACTGTAGTTGCCATAGTGGTGTACGAAAGGTCATTTGAATCAAAAATGTAATTCAGTTTGAATATATGAACAGCATATTGAATTATTGACCTGGAAAAATTCCAAGACAAAAAATATATATCAATTTATATCTTTATCCATGTGAAAATGGAGGCAAAATAAAGACATCATATGAGAACCTAACAACATATATTAAAAATTTAAAATACGGAGACGTGGTATATATCTAACGAGACAACTTTCCACAAGAGACCAAATACCATAGAAATAAACAACTATAGGCCAAATAATCCATACAAGAAAACTAACTGCCTAATTTATGTACAAAATAATGAATAAGCAACAACATGCTACACAGCAATCAACGACAACCACTGAATTACAGGCTCCAAACTTAACTATTAGCCTGTCAACCTGCCAAATCTTCCAATAAAATCCTGTATGTTTACCCATGACAAACATTAAATTAATCATATTGGTAATTAGGTTCTGTTAAGAGCAGTCCATCACCTCAACAATTGCACTGCTACCTAAATACCTCATTGAAAATTTTATTTTGCAAAATCACTGTACTGATTTGATGTAATGAAGTCTGTGAAAAAGCACAAATCTGAGACCTCCTGAAAGCCATTCAAGAGGGACGAAAGATACTAGAGGAACAGTCAAACTCATAGATTAAAAATAAACAACGCCATGGCTAAAAATAAAAAGACAAACAGAAAACACCAACCAAATACTGGGGGTGATCTCAGGTGCTCTTGAAGGGTAAGCAGATCCTGCTCCACATGTGGCACCCGTCGTGTTGCTTATGTTATTACAAATCTGGTAAAAAGTCTAATTCGGTAGGTCACAATCGTGAACCAGGTGCTCCGCAGGGCGCAGCTTTATACGACCGCAGAGGTCGAACACTGAACAGTTGGGGCAAGTATGGACAAAACATTCTAGCGTGATACAGCTCTGAATTTGGATTGTGATCAAATTTTTGACATTACATGGTTTTTTTTTACACAAAACAAATGTCAAGATTTTACAAATTTTACAATTAAAGATTTCTTCTTCAAACTTTTTAAATCTAAAATTAAATAGTTGACACAGCATAGGTTTCTGACACAGAATGAATGTGGTCTAATGAACTTAAAAGTTTTTTTTTTGCCTTTTAGCAATTCACTATGCTGTTGAATATTAATCCTCTCAAAAAAATGTTTGAAGAAATTTTCTTTTTATTTATGAAATCTGAAATGAGAAAAATTTAACCCCCCCCCTTTTTTCACATCCCCGTTTCCCTTTTTCCAAGACTGATATCAATTCAAATTTCTAATGGAGTTTGCAACAATAACTACTCTTTTAAATACATCATAAAATATTAAAATGTAAAATAAAGTGCTTGTTATCACTGAATGGTAAAGATTGGTTGGTAGTAAAAGTGAATATACATTGTTTATTGTATAAAACAATAAAAAAAACTTCATCAGCAACATTTTATATTGGCAAATTTCCAATGAAGTTATTTACATAAAGTTATTGGCAAATAAAAATAGAAAATGACATCATAGTCATGTCTGGCAAATGTCCAACATACATTCATACATTTTCTAAAAACATTTTAGATAAGATAAGGAAATAAGATGTAAAAAAACTGCTTGTTATCACTGAATGGTAAAGATTATTTTAATTTATCAGTTGGTAGTAAAAAGTGAATATACATTGTATATTGTATATAACAAAGATTTAAGTTGATTCTGGACAAAGAAAGATAACTCCAATTAAAAAAAAATCTTGCTATTGCACAATATTTTGCAATTAGATATTTCTTGCTTACTATTCTGGACAAAGAAAGATAACTCTAATTAAAAAAAAAAATTGCTATTTCACAATATTGTGCAATTAGATATGTCTTGCCATTGCGCAATACTGTGCAATTGAAAAGACTTGCTATTGCACAATACTTAATATAATAATTTTAGATCCTGATTTGGACCAACTTGAAAACTGGGCCCATAATAAAAAATCTAAGTACATTTTTGGATTCAGCATATCAAAGAACCCCAAGATTTCAATTTTTGTTAAAATCAGACTAAGTTTAATTTTGGACCCTTTGGACTTTAGTGTAGACCAATTTGAAAACAGGACCAAAAATGAAGAATCTACATACACAGTTAGATTTGGTATATCAAAGAACCCCATTTATTCAATTTTTGATGAAATCAAACAAAGTTTAATTTTGGACCCCGATTTGGACCAACTTGAAAACTGGGCCAATAATCAAGAATCTAAGTACATTTTTAGATTCAGCATATCAAAGAACCTAACTGATTCATTTTTTGTCAAAATCAAACTAAGTTTAATTTTGGACCCTTTGGACCTTAATGTAGACCAATTTGAAAACGGGACCAAAAGTTAAGAATCTACATACACAGTCATGACAGTTAGATTCCGCATATCAAAGAACCCCACTTATTCAATTTTGATGAAATCAAACAAAGTTTAATTTTGGACCCTTTGGGCCCCTTATTCTGTTGGGACCAAAACTCCCAAAATAAATACCAACCTTCCTTTTATGGTCATAAACCTTGTGTTTAAATTTCATAGATTTCTATTTACTTATACTAACGTTATGGTGCGAAAACCAAGAAAAATGCTTATTTGGGTCCCTTTTTGGCCCCTAATTCCTAAACTGTTGGGACCTAAACTCCCAAAATCAATACCAACCTTCCTTTTGTAGTCATTAACATTGTGTTTAAATTTCATTGATTTCTATTTACTTAAACTAAAGTTATTGTGCGAAAACCAAGAATAATGCTTATTTGGGCCCTTTTTTGGCCCCTAATTCCTAAACTGTTGAAACCAAAACTCCCAAAATCAATCCCAACCGTTCTTTTGTGGTCATAAACCTTGTGTCAAAATTTCATAGATTTCTATTCACTTAAACTAAAGTTATAGTGCGAAAACCAAGAAAATGCTTATTTGGGCCCTTTTTGGCCCCTAATTCCTAAAATGTTGGGACCAAAACTCCCAAAATCAATACCAACCTTCCTTTTGTGGTCATAAACCTTGTGTTAAAATTTCATAGATTTCCATTCACTTTTACTAAAGTTAGAGTGCGAAAACTAAAAGTATTCGGACGACGACGACGACGACGACGCCAACGTGATAGCAATATACGACGAAAAATTTTTCAAATTTTGCGGTCGTATAAAAAGGAAGGGTTATGTAGTTGCAACATAAGAAACATATCCGATATCATTTGTGAAACGTTAGTCCATAACGGTCAATCAACTCGTGATACAACATAAGAAACATATCCGATATCATCTGTGAAACGGTTAGTCCATAACGGTCAATCAACTCGTGATACAACATAAGAAACATATCCGATATCATCTGTGAAACGGTTAGTTCATAACGGTCAATCAACTCGTGATGGCGTCCATAAAATTTACGATGGGATGATTTTTACTTCACCATTTGGAACTCTTGGTTTAATATCTCCTTGTGAGCAGCAATCCTCTATCAAGGAAATCTTGATAGGAAATACAAGCCCGGGAAAATCGTATCAATTGAGAGGTATATACTCCGTATTCAGGCGTTGCTGGAATGTTGCTACATAGAAATGGAAAGTTCACAATTGGGAAGTTGAAATCATCTCTTTTTTCGTTAAGTTTTGTTTTCAAACGTCAATTTACCCATTTGTGAACATTTCAATTTTATGAAGTAAAATCACACCTGCATATTCAGAATATTCCTCAAAGATGATTAATTATTCAAGGTCATGCAGTTTCTATCATTTTTCCATAATAGAGGACCTGTGCTAACTATGACGGCATCTATATTAGAGGCATCAGTAGTATACCAATGTTCAAATCCGAATAATTAAGAAGATTCAAATCCAAGCAAAAAACAAAAACAAAGAATTGCAATAAATCTAAAAGGACCGACACTTAGTACTACACTAATCCTTGGTTTTAATAGCAGATTTGCGGTGGCCAATTCACAACTTATATCTAGACTATGAATGATTGTCAGCTTGACATATATGATATAGGCTGTGTCTGTAATAGTCCTTTTGGATTTATTGCCTGGCCTGACAAATGTTGCAGAATGCAGGCTGTGACGTCTGGGTCCATAGTTTGTACTTTTTCCCAGTCAATAATATTACATAGATTGGTTCCCTATTGTTTAAATAATCAATCAATGCATCAGTAGAAATCGCTAAACACTTTATATAAGGTGGTGGTAATGCTTTTCGTCAAATAGCTTTGATGGATTCAAGCAGTATATTGCATCTGTTGTTGCAATCTGTATCAACAGGAAGACGACTTAGAGTAACTGCGTCGGCATTGACCTTTCATGGCTTGTAGAGTATTTCAAAATCAAATGCTGATAATGTAGCTAGGTGCTGCATCTAGTGTTGCAGATGTTAATACATATTTAGTCGGGTTTGTTTCGTTCCATATACTAGTAGGTCATTCTTGAATTTATCTGATGCTGCCCATTTCAGTGCCAAGCATTCGTTCTTGTGCGTAGCATAGTTCTTTTCAGCTTTTAATTAAACTGCGACTGGCATAGATAACCCCTTTTTAGTCCATTCTGTTCTTGATATTAAACAGCAACAAGAGAGTCTCCAGATGCGTTTGTATGAAGTTCGTACGGTTTAGAACCATCTTAGTAGCCAAGTATAGGTGCTGGTATGATTTGTTCCTTCAGTTGTTCATATGTTCTTTCTTATATATAGGAAGATGTGGAATGAGTGTCAATGTTACACCTCTCCATCCAAGTCACAATTTTAAAAGTAAACCATTATAGGTCAAGGTACGGTCTTCAACACGGAGCCTATGCTCACACCGAACAGCAAGCTATAAAGGGCTCAACAATTACTAGTGTAAAACTATTCAAAGGTTGTTCATTTCCCCATTTCCATAATTACTTTGTGTTAGTCTTGTTTTTCTGTCATTTAATGATTTTGATACCTATCTAAAACGGTGAATAAAACGACAGTCATAACCAACAAGTCCTAGAAATTGACGAATGTCTTCTAGAGCCAAGATGTTTCTACATCTGTCTTTTGTTTTATCTATTTGAAGTCCTTCTTCCGATACTATGTGACCAACATTTTTGCTTGAAGAATTCGCATTTTCCTGGTGCTGAATTTAAATCTGCTTCTCTAATTTTGTCAAAAACAAATTTTATGTTAGGTAGATGTTTTTCGTAAGATTTTCCAAAAAATTATGATATCGTATTACACGAGTCTTTAATAAGTTGCTGGTGAATTTGTTAGACCAAACGGAAGACGGTTATACTCATTAAAACACAGTGGTCCTACAGTGAACGCAGTTTTTTCCTTATCTTCTTTTTTTATTTCGACTTGATAAGATCCCGACTTCATGTCGACAACGGAAAAGAACTTGCTGCCAGCTAAACAATCTAATACTTCCTCTATTCTTGGTAAAGCTATCTTTTCTTGTTTTTAAAGTAATTTTTCGGTAATCAATGCATAGCCTGAGAGATCCATCCTTTTCTTAACAAGTACCAAATTAGATGCATATGGTGAATGAGATTGTCTTATGGTTCCATCTTCTTAAAATTGTTCATCTGTCAATCACTTTACATGATACTAGTATCCTTGAATTTCTGTAATGGGTACATCAACAGTACATGTATTTTCATCCTTTGGTATATCTTCAATAGTGACTGGTTGAAGTTCGCAAAATATAGCTTTAAGTAGAATGGCTATTGAACTAGTTGTTACATTTGCCATCTATACCTTCAATATACTGTTGTTGTTATATCTGTATTGGTGTATTGTTGGCTCTATATGTAAATCGTATATATGGTGATCAGATACTAATGTTGTTTGTAGTAAACAAGCTGTAGGCTTAAACGGTAATTATTTTTATGCAAAACCCTTCAATAATTTTCTCGGTATTCGGAGGTGTTATAATCTGTAGTTCTGCAGATCTTAGTAAAACTAATCTGTTTTTGTTCTTGCTAAGTTGTATCTCTTTTAATGGTATAGTCCTGAATGTAAGATACCAGGGTGTAGTTAACTGTTTATTGTGTAAAAAATCCACCTCCATGATGTTGTTTAAGTTCTGAAATCAAAGTGTTGAGTGTATTAGTTCCAAGTAGTAAAGGTACATTTTGGTTATATTAACAATCTGGTAAAAGTATCGGATAAGTTCTGTTGATGTTGTTTTAGTTGTTATTCTTGCTTCGGTAAATCCTAAATATGGTAAATGAGTTTCTCCTGCACCTTCAATATCCAAAAGTGTATGAAAGCCTAATAAAGTAGAAAGGTGTTTTTTTGTGATAAGAGTATGCTAGAGTTGAAACTGTTGAAAAAAGTACATTTAAAAAAGAAGATGTGCAATGATTGCCAATGAGACAAGTCTCCATAAGAGACCAAATGACACAGAAATTAACAATTATAGGTCATCGTACGGCCTTGTTTCAATCTAATTCTACTGTTGATTCTGCAGGTTTTCCTAATACTCCTGGTGGTACTAGTATTTCATTAACTATTTATTATCTGATTGCCATGTGTTGCATTCGTTCTCAAGCCTACCTACTGTGACAGTGTCCCTGTTAATAGACTGCATTAGGTTTAAAGACTTCCTCTTGTGATCTGAAAGCTACCCGACAACCAATCTGTCAGTCTGGTAAGTCGTCTGTAAATCTGTTTGGCTTTATAAATATTTTGATATGAGCGTCACTGATGAGTCTTATGCAGACGAAACGCGCGTCTGGCGTACTAACTTATAATCCTGGTACCTTTGATAACTATAAGTGACGATCTATAGCACTCAGGTTCCTGTTGATATCCCTGTTGTTATTTAGGTTGATGTTGGGTATCTTCATAGGTTGATGTATCTGATGATTGCTACTTCCAGTTACCTGAATCTTTTGGTGGTTGCCAGTTACCAGTACCTCTTGATGGTTGCCAGTTACCAGTACCTCTTGGTGATTGTCAGTTGGTAGTACCTCTTGGTGGTTGACTTCTACCTCTTCCAAATCCTCTATCATTACTCTTATATCCTCTGTTGAATTAATTTGAATATCTTTTTGTTGCGTTCTGTTGTTCGAATGAAGTTACCTTCTGTGTAAGCTGGTTTATCCTTCCTACCAATTTATCATACCGTGGTTCCTCTGTAGTGGTCGCTGATTTAGATGTTCCTTGCTTAATCTTAGTTTTTAGTGTATCGGTCACTTTTGAAACTACATGATCTCCTCTTTCAATCTGGCGAAGGGCTACTCGATTAAAAACTGTCAACATCCTTAATAGTGTCATACTTATGACTGCTGGCATCCTTCAAGTACTGACGCAATCCTGTCCAAAGAATGAAATGAAGCATTGCTTCAACATCATTAACCTGTACCATTCCTAAATCATTTGCTCTACCAATTACATTTTCAACCTGCAATTACAATTAGTTATGTCCCTTATCCTCTTTCTGTCTGGCCCCATAAAATTCCGCCATCAATGCATCTCTTTGATCAATGTTACCATAGATGCTATCTAACTTGATAAGTATCTGGTTTACAGTAATGTCTCTACCAAGTCTTATGACTACTGAATATTACCTATAGATATCGGGGTCCTATAAACAACATCACCGTAAAATAGAATGTAGACTATCGATTGTATAAGGTTCTTGCAGGTAGAGACAAACTTCCAATTTAAGAACGAACTTCGTAAAGGTTTTACGAAATAATTCTGAATGAAGATCTAATAATGTTGTACATAAAAAGATCATTTCGGATTTTAAAAAATCTCCACAGACACGGACACACCGACGAAAGGGTTGATGTGCAGAGATTTGAGTGAGTATTGAAATCACAACTGAAAGGTTCAAATAGGAAAGTAGCCGCAACTACTCCTATCTTCATCATTAACAATATGAAGGATAGTTGTCCTATTGGCTACCATACCACACCCCCTTCGTGTGTTGTCGTTATTAGGAGAACGTCGTCACAACGACCCCTGGGCTCAATGTATCAACCGGCGTATCGATTGTATCTCAAACATATACAACCTGTAAGAAGGTGTCAGAGTAACATGACCCCTTCCCTTTTCCCCCCAAGGGATATAACAATAGAGATCGAAATCGTCTCGTTTTTCGTAAAATGTCATTTTAGGAAAATTTTTTTTTAGAATCAAGGTTGTAATCCATATTAACATTATGTTAATATGGATTACAACCTTGATTCTAAAAAAAAATTAATGAAGAAAATAGCAACTATTGCTGTTTTTATAAGATTTATCTAAAGTCAGTTTCCCTTGAGTTTCCACATTATAAAAATAAAGAATCCTTGGTTATATAAAGCAAAAAAAAAATATATAGCAATGGTTAACTTGTTCTAGCAAATGGGTTAAGTTGTCCAAGTAATCACATGATTACAAATGTTTTTTTCCAATATAATCACATAACCAAATAATCATTAATTATTTTTGTTAAACAAAATAATCACATAATCAAAAATATAGTCTCAGATCTGTTCCTAGTGTCTTTTTGTTGTCGGGATGTACAAGTACCTGGCCACGTCCACTTGTATTTTTGTCCATCTGATGAGTTAAGCCTTTTTCAACTGATTTTTATAGTTCGTTCTTATGTTGTACTGTTATACCACTGTCCCAGGTTAGGGGGAGGGTTGGAATCCCGCTAACATGTTTAATCCCGCCACATTATTTAAGTATGTGCCTGTCAGGAGCCTGTAATTCAGTGGTTGTCGTTTGTTTATATATTTCATATTTGTTTTTCGTTCATTTTTTTAAATAAATAAGGCCGTTAGTTTTCTCGTTTGAATTGTTTTACCTTGTCTTGACTTATCGGGCCTTTTATAGCTGACTATGCGGTATTGGCTTTGCTCATTGCTGAAGGCCGTACGGTGACCTATAGTTGTTAATGTCTGTGTCATTTTGGTCCCTTGTGGACAGTTGTCTCATTGGCAATCATACCACATATTATTTTTTATATTAGCTTATCAAATAATCATTAAATATTTGGTCTGGTAATCAAATAATCACTATAAAAAACGATCAAGTAATCACATAATAAAAAAACACGAGAAGGCTTAAATGAGTTTTGCCATACTCTGTGATGGATAAAAAGTATGCTTTAAAAATTTCTCAAATTCACTAATTAAACAAAATACATTTTTTTCAATATCACGAAGGAACAATTTAATTGAATTTTCCAGACAAAATCCCTTCGTCAAGCACACAGACCACATAATATAATGTGTTTATAATTTATAATGCGATCCGACCTGCAATGCGACGGGAAGAAGAGCATGGAGTGTGAAACCATTGAATCCATAGCAGTGGAACTTTTAGTAAATGGTAAAAAATGGTTAATATCTAATATTTTCTTATCTTATCTTATCTTATCTTGTTTGGGGCTTCGTTTGCAGGGATAATAACATGTTTGCTTCCAAAACGCATGTCTACAACACGGTTATCAAGAAAAGAAATGAACACTCTTAAACAGACACTTAAAAGATTATGGAAAATAACTTGTTGTGACACATGTTGTTATATTTATATCAACACTTTAAGGTGAAAACTGAAAGTTACGTCATATCCGCCATCATCAAAGTGAAACAACACGTGAAACTTGAAAAACCTGTAAGCAGCTGTTTAAAATGTAAGGGACTGTAATATTCCCACATTGAACGTTTTTATATTCATGCTTGATTATTTATTATCCATTACGTTACAGATGTAACAGCCAGATTTCCCTCCAGATCGTTCATAATAACCATTTTGTAAAAAAAATTGTCTTGTGTTTTTACTCTCAAATTTTATATGATCATTTATTGTGAATAAATACATCAACAATCTTGTACACCTGGAAAATTCCAAATATTACGGATCATTTGAAAATAAATGCATTTTGCCTTTTAATAAGTCAATCATTATTTTCATCACTGCTAAAGCAGTGTCCGGTTCCTGTTGTATAGCAGCACGTTTTTTCACAGCTCACAGATTTTTAGAATTTTAAAGTATTTTAATAGTCTGTTTTCCATTACTTTTTAGTAAAGTCACTTGTATATATACATTTATCACCCACGCAAACATTTCACAGCCAGGAATTTTACCTTTTATTGTGTACATAAAGGTTTTTATCTCACGCACCTGTATATTTTTGAAAAGCCAAAATGGCGGCCACCTTATGATTTCAAAAACAAATATGAGTTTGGTACCCCTTTAAACTTAGGCAAGCATAGCTATTGTGATCCTATCATCAAGTGAAACAAATAAATGAACTTTGGGATTACTTTAATATTCACTTAGAACAATTTTTACCGGCAGTGCCAGCCTGTCTGACGAACTTTTAACTTTTAATGCAGAAGTCGTACTTTTAAAGATTTTAGAACTTTGTCCACCGTCAAGTTAGCATCATATGAACTTTTTATCAATGCCAAGAGAGTTTTATTAACTTCTTATCGACAACCTACAAATTTTTAACTTATAAAACGTCATCATGTCACAACTGTCAATTCGATCTAGGAGGACTCGGAGACCAGCACAAGTCTTTACTCCCTCCAGGACTCAATTGTGTGTAGAAAATAAAAGTGAAAATATTCATACAAAAAGTTACGCACTGAACAAAAAGAAAGCACTGAAAAAGAAAATTGAAGCTTCAGATAGGGAATTCTCAGTAGTTGCAATTGTAAAAAAGGGCAATTTAGTTATTGAATGTGATGCCGGATTATTTGAGGTTTTCAAAATAGAACTTTATAGATATTTTAATGATCCGTCCTGCACAAAAGTTCACTCTATTACTAAAACTATTGATGAGGAAGGTCTGACAGTAGAAGAAAATATCTCTGTAAAACTAGCCAACCAAAAAAGGCAACTGTATAAAATCAATCTTTATAATACAACATCTCGTATTCTTGTCAATGGCTCTCAGTTCTTAGAGTTTGTGAAGGTTGACCTACCAAAAGTGTTAGAGACTCTGGATCAAAATCCACTACTTAAGGAAATAAATGAAAGTATCAGAAGTGCATGTTTAGCAGGTCTATCTCAATTAGAAACACCAGTAAACCATAATATTGGTCATGATACACAGCCTGATGAAAATTGGGGAATTTCTTCACCAAAATTAAATAAACTGTCAATCTCTGATATTTCCTATAACGAACTAACTGAAGATCTCCAATGTGATCATATTCGAGGACCCCCACTCGACTCTCAGTCGGTATCTGAAAATCCAGATGTCCCTTGTGTAGAAATGTGTTCTCTATCTGTAAACACGTCGCCTATAGCCATAGATCTACTTCAAGATACAAACTCTGACATATTTTCAAACGACAATCAAATCCTGCTCTCTCCAACAATCTCTGAACTAGCAAAGGAGAACGATGATACACTTATTTATGAAAGTCATGGTACTGATGTTACTATATCTGAGCCTAGAAATGCAAGACAAAGTCATTGTAATGTCAATCAACCGTTATACGCTGCGTCAACATTGCCAACCATTGATAACTCAGAACTCACTATTCTCGAACAACAGTTAAAAAAGAAGGAAAAGGAGTTAGAAAAATGGGAAAAAGAACTAAAAGAACGCGAATACGACCAAAAAGCAGTTGCAAAACAATTAGCTCTTTCCCGTTCTAAAATTTTAGCACTAGAAAAAACTGTGACCGATCTAGATCACTCAAATAGATTACTCAAATCCCGTTTTCTTATAGAACAAAACAAAAACCAAGAAAACCATTCGAATGAGACATCTCTGAACACTAGTTCGTTAAATCAAGATCATACCTGTAAATCGTCTCAATACTCAGCAGGTCAACAAAATAATAATTGTCAAAACTCAGGCATTCAAACTCAAAAGCTACTTGATACTCAAATGGAATTTCTGCGAATGCAAGCTACTCAGTCAGAAAGGCAGTATGAATTTATGTCAAGAATTTGCTCTCTGGAAGTGGAGAAGGTTACAATGAAACATGAAATTGAAAAGATAAACAATAAACTTTTATCATCAAATAACTTTAATTTACAAAATGTAGCTCAACAAAATGTACATCAAGCTCAACCACATATGAGTCAGCATTATAACATGAGGAAACCTCCAACTACTGTACCAGTACTTCATCCTCAGCAGTTTGCACCTACTCTAGGCACCTCTGTTATACGACCGTATTTTGTACATGTTCCTCAAGGTCAACCTGGACCAGCGCAAGTCTTCCAAATGCACACTAACCAAAATGTTGGCCCTACAACAAGGAATCAGTCACAATTCAACTCTACGTATAACAACAATTTACGACAACAGGGAACTCATGTAGAGGCAAAAGCCCATAGAAAGAAGCAAGAAACGAACTTTAAAATCTCTCAGAACATGTCCGAAAGAGCTGAACCTGTGTCCATAAATAACTTTCAAAATAACCCGTTAGTGAGTGCAGTAGATTCGGAATGTGAAACTTTACCTACACATCATTTTTTAGAGAAAGGCCAAACATCAAATCATCCGCCGAGGACTACAGGAACATCTGTAAACAACTGAGTCTTACAACATTGAACATTGAGTGCTTTACATCCAATAAGGCATATTTATTAACTTTAATGAAAACAAATTCTGTAATTGCCATTCAGGAACATTTTCTATATAATTGTGAAAAATCAAAATTGGAAAAATTTTGTTCTGAAAATAATTGGAGTTGTCTTATAAAGTGTGTTGATGATATAGATCCGATTTCGAATTATGCAAAACCGCGAGGTATGGCCGGTACAGCAATGTTATGGTCAAATAAAATAACAGAGAAAATTACTGTTTTGAATGAGGGGAGTCATAGAATTAGTGCAGTGACACTTAGTGATGATATTTTAGATTTTAATTTGTATTGTGTTTATATGCCGTGTCAAAATTATTCCATGGATTTATTTGAAAGTACTTTGGACGAACTAGGTGAAATTATGACAAAGTATAGTAACTCAACAACTATAATATTAGGTGACATGAATGCCAGTGTGAATAGGTCAAAGGGTTATCGCCAAGATAAAGCTTTAAAGTCATTTCTGAACGAGAAACATCTGTCCGTGCCAAAGGACTACCCAGAAGAGCATACGTATTACCACCACGGTGGGAAACAATCTTCCCAGATTGATTATATAGTCATATCCTCAACTCAAATAGATAAAATCTCAGATATAAAAGTCATGATAGATGAACCGCTTAACACTTCATCTCATAGGTCAGTGCAGGCAACCTTGTCATGTTTCTTTTCAACAAGTACTACTAAGTCTGGAAAATCGATTTCCACACTGAAGAAAGTGAACTGGAAAAAACTTGACAATGAAAAATATGAACAATTACTTCAACAGAGACTTAGTTATATGTTTATTGACAATAGTATTTTCTCATTTATCGAAATGAGCTGTGAAGAACTTTTTAATATTTTAACTACAACCGCCTTTGAATGTGCACCAACAATTTCTGTTGGAAAAAGGAAACGTTCATGGAACTCTGTGCTGCAACAACTCTGTAAACAAAGCAAGGATGCACATTGGAAATGGAAATCTCTTGGGAGTCCGTCTGACATAAACGACCCTGCAAACAGAAAACGTCTCGATATGAAAAGAGAACTTAGAAAACTCCAAAGACAATTGAATGCAGAAGAGCGACATTCTCTCTATCAGAACATTATGGATGCTCATTCTGGTGACAATGCCACATTTTATAAAATTATTCGCCGTCAGAGGCAGAGTGGAAAACGCTTACTCGACTGTCTGATCATTGATGATGTTCATTTTGATACACCTGATCTTATTCGTGAGGCATGGACAAATTATTTCACTGATTTATCTACTCCGTCTGAAAAACCGCAGAATCAACAGTACCGCTCTCAAATTGAGCTAGACCGTATTTTGCTTCAAGACATATTGGAACATGAAGATGAAAAAACTATTGAATTTGATATTGGAACAATTCAAAAATGTATTTCTAAAATGAAAACCGGAAAAGCTACTGACCAATTTGGAATTTCTGCTGAACATTTTAAATATGGAGGTGAAAAAACAGCCAAAATACTTACAAACTTGATAAATGAAGCATTTAAATTTAAGCGTGTACCACAGTGTTTCAAAGAAGGTATTGTTTCACCGTTGTTCAAAGGTCATGGAAAACCTATCTGCCTACCAAAGTCTTATCGACGTATAACAGTTTCTCCTGTAATGGGAAAATTGATGGAATCGGTACATCTTTGTTTAGAGGAACCTAAACTACTAAAGGTACAGAGCAGACTTCAACGTGGCTTTACTGCCGGGGTCAATCCTACTTTTGCAGCACTTCCCCTGACTGAGGCAATCATAGAAGCAAAAGAATTAGGACAAACATTATTTACTACTTTTGTTGATGCGTCATCCGCCTTCGATGTTGTTTGGCATGCCTCTCTGTTAAAAAGTATATTTAAAAGTGGAATATCTGGACAAAGTTGGCAAATCTTAAATGACTGGTACACGAATATGAGCTCTGCAGTTCGATGGGAAGGCAAGTTATCTACTTCGTTTGCTGAACTCCAAGGCGTCCGTCAAGGCAGCGTATGGTCTCCCTCTGTCTACAAACTTTTCGTTAATCCGCTAATAAAAAAGTTAGAAAGTGAAAGTTTGGGTTTTAAAATTGGTAATGTGTTTGTGGGTACTCCAATGTGTGCAGACGATCTGCTACTTATCTCTTCAAAACCTGATGAACTCCAGACTATGATTAGTTATACTTCCCATTTTGCAGAGACAGAAGAATATAATATAAGTAAGGAAAAAACTAAAGTTATGATATGGAACTCATCTTTGAATTGCAACATTTGGAATCAAATGGAAAAGTTTCACATTGGCTCAGAAACATTAGAAACTGTAGAAAATTATAAACATATTGGTATTGATAGAGACTCCCGTGAAGTAGAGGCAACAAGAACAATTATTGGAAATCGTTTAAAAACTGCAAGACAGACTTCATACGCACTTATGGGCTCAGGACTACATGGTTTAAATGGACTTAATCCAGAGGTGTCATGTAAACTTTGGTCGACATATGTGGTTCCACGTTTGTTATTTGGACTTGAAATTGTAAATCTTAGTGCTAAAGATATTTCCCGCTTAGATATCTTTTGTAATAACTTTTTGAAACAAATTCAAAATTTACCTGCTAGAGCCTCCAACGCTGGAGCTTATCTACTTTTAGGTCAATTACCTATTATTGCACTTCTACACAAAAAGATTCTGATAACGTTTGGTACCATTGCCAGAAGTGACTCTGTCGAAAATGATCTTGCTAAGCGTCAACTGTCTACAAAAGGAAAAAACTCTAAAAGCTGGTTTATTAGGGCTGACAAGATTTTGAAACAATATAACTTGCCGTGTGCCTCAGAAGTTTTACTTAAACCAGAGACAAAATACAAGTGGAAAATGAAAGTAAAAAAGTGTATTGATAACTTTTGGTCCGAAAAACTGTTTACTGAAGCCAAATCAAAACCGTCATTACGGTACTTAAATATCAAAAACTGTAAAATTGGTGTTGTTAATTCTATATGGAAAAGTGCTGGTTCAGAACAAATGTGTATACGTAAAGCCTGTTATAAGATCAAAATGCTATTGGATACATATATTCTACAGTACCACCGTTCAAAATTTTCAAATGGTCAAAAAACTTCAATTTGTCCGCTATGTGAAGAAGGAACTGAACATTTAGAACATTTTCTTGTCGTATGCTCTGCCTTAACAAGTATTAGAGACATTTTTATCTCAAAGCTTTATACAGTTGTTGTACCAAAGATTGGAACTGTTGCATGGACTGACATTTGCGTTAGCAACTCGAAAATGATACAATTAATCTTGGACTGTAGTCGTTTCGAGTGGTATCATGTGTTGGAGAAAAATGACATAAATTTGGTGGAATCAATCACTAGAAGCCTGTGTTACTCGCTCCATGAAAAGCGTAGTGTGCTCCTTGAAAGTAAATAAACATTTAAAAGTTGTAAGGTTTACCAAACTCATAGGCTGTAAATAGATAAAATTGTTTAAAATTGTTTAAAGATAAATGTATAGTGACTGGAAACAGATGTAAATATAAGGCAACAAAATTTTACTGGATGAACTCCAGGTTCTCCTGATAGAGGAGGGATTTACAGAAGGTAACAGGTAACAGGTAGCTAAAGGGAAATTATGGTCCACCGCACAATGCCGAACACCACCGAACACCTAAAAAGACCTCTAACCCTTAAGAAAAACAGTAATAGTACACAATAAAACCATAAAATCTATTAAATAAAGTAAAATCTAATCCATTCTCATGTTTTTCACATTTTTATGTGTATTTCTTTTTTTTTAAATCAGTTAAATGGTAAAGTATCATCATGTGATGTGTTTTCCTACTAATAATAATTTTCACTGCTGACGGTTTTCACTGTTGAGTTTTTATTCAGGTGTTTACTCAAATTTGAAAAGCATGTCCTATCGAATATTTTTAGGTATCTAGTTTTTTTGTCAAGGCTAAATTTCTACGATTTTTCACCGTCTGATTACTTTGTGATTTTCGTATGTCAAAAAAACGGCTTCATATGTGTTTGTATGAATTAAAATCTGGATCAGTTCATGGACAGGAAATGACTATATAATCAGAATCGGGGTTTGTTCGCGCCCAGTCATGTTAGCACCCAGTCTCGTTCGCACCCTTTCACTTTTGCACCCTACACGTTTGCGCCCAATTATTTTATTGGTTTTGTGTTAAATGACTTTATAATCAAGTTTTGGGCAAGTCTATTTCCAACTAGAATTTGCTTTAAAATTGGGTGTGAACGTGTAGAGTGCGAACAGACTTTGGGTAAGAATGTATGAGATGTGACTGTGTAGGGTGCGAAAGTGTATTGGGCGAACGGACCTTAAACCATATAATCCGGAAATTAGTGTTTTCTAAAGTCGTGGTTCTGGTGATCGCTTGAATCATAATAAAGGTTATTCAAAGTTTGCTGTACTAGAAATAAATAGTAAATAGTTTTAGGTTGGTGTTTCATGTGCTGAAATTGTTGCATTTTTATTTATTTCCGATTGACACTTGGTTCCTTCAAAGGACATTATTTTTTTGGAAAATAAAATGCCGTGGTTTAAATGTAAAAAGTTCAGACTGTTTTCATCTTGGTGTATCAAGGATGTATAAAAAGAATTATGAATAAATTATTGAAAAAATGGATTTTGAACAGCAATTTTATATAAGAATCATGATAATTTTAACTTGCTCTTTTGTAATAAAAAAGACAAAAAAAAAAAACCATGACTATCACATGTCTTGAAGATCCGATGTCGGGCAGGCAGACGATATAGCTATACTTCATGTAACCCCTCAAAAAATTGCTCAATAACTATTCTAGTGAGGCATATTTTTGGCATTAAATAAAAATGACTCATCTGGTCAGTTTTATTAAATTTGTTCTAGCGTATTTTAAAACAATTTTGAATATGTTTTAAAGATGTCAAGTTGTATTGTTGTTGTTGTTCCAAATATAGAAACCAAAAAACCCACCACAATATAGGCATGTGCACTCGAAACCAATGAAATATGGATGATACGAAAACATATGACATATGAAAACATATGACACGACGATATAGAACTGACAAAAAAAAAAACCCAAAAACGCTTCAGGATCCATCAATATTTTTTCCAGATTTACATTGTTACTTTTCAAATATTAGAATTACACTGTTCAAATAAGATAAAGCATTTTATTTAATGTGAAATTATCACAATAATCATATTAAAAAAAATGTTAGACTTGAAAGTATAGTATGAGTTCGAATCCGAAGAACAGATCTAACATTGTTGGGTTGATGTTTAGACGAGTTGTATATATATATTAAATCCATATTCATCCTCGTTCATAGGTAATTCAAATATATAAATAAAGATGAAAACACTATATATCATGTGTGTTAGATGGTATTTTAATGTGTTCTGCGGTGTGTATTGGTGTTCGAAGGTGACAAGACCTACCGCTGTTAAAGATGTTTACCAAATTATTGTTTAGGTAAAGAATTCAACATTTCATGTGAACAAAACTGTAAAATCAAATATGTTACTAGTGACTCTGAAAAAGAATATTCAAAATTAATTAGATAAATATATAAAACTTTTTAATTTATGATTTCATTAAATCTATTCACATGATGTCACATCAGTCTGTCAGCAGTTTACAACTTATCTTTGTCATCAGGAATATAACAGAATACATCACAAGCAACTTGGAATCTTAATGTAACAAAGCAACAAGCTTTAAAGAATTGCTTAAATTACTTTGTTTTGTAAAACAAAGCAACTAAATATTCATCTAAATTTTCTTTTAATACCCAGGCCAGTGACCATTCAGTTTTTATGCCCCACCTATGATAGAAGAGGGGCGTTATGTTTTCTGGTCTGTGACTGTCATCATTTGTGCATATAGGGGCATTGTCACTTCCGTTCCCATGGTGAACAAGTCGTTGGAAAACTTTGATGCTATATTGCACGAATTAATTGGCAAATTGAATTCTCATAATAAACAATCAGCACTGTTGTCATTAGGGAATTGTGATTAAATATCTACAGAATAAATATTGTTTCTAGTTTATCCTTCACAATGATGATCTCTAAGACGCTTGATGAACTTTAATAGTGCAGGGATATAGGCGATCTCCTCTATCTGGTAAATGACGTCATAAAGGGGGGCATCATTGACAGAGTCTTTTCGGTGACAGACAAATTCGAAATTGGTCTATTACCTGCTTGGTCAATTCATTTTATTTATTAATCTATTTAAAGGGCAAGTCACTTCAAGAACGCAATTGCCACATTATTCAACAGAAACATATATGTACTTTTTATGCATTTAGTTTAGATAATAAGTAAATGGAGCCAGAAGCAAAGAAAGCCAGACTTGAGACTGATGCTATCTCAAAGCCAACATTTAGGGTAGATAATCAATATGATGATATATCATGTGACAGTACTCCAGTAACCAAGGAAACAGATAATATAGAAGTCAGTAGTTCAAATAGTCAGACAGAAGAAGTCAAATTTGTAAAAGAAACAGATGTAGGCATACTCTGCTATATTAATGATTTACCTGGTTGCCATGGAGTTATTAAACAAAGGTATGTTCCCCAAAAAATGATTTTATTGCTCCTACTCCTTTGTATAAAAAAGAAAAAAATATTTGGTAGGGAATCAATGACTATTGTTTCACATGCAGTATATATGTACGACAAAACCACAATGGTACTACCAAATGAGATGGTCATGCTGAAGTGCCATGGTTTGAAACTGAAGTGCATATTTTACCTTGCTATGATGCGATGGTGGCATTGTGACGCTATACTGTTGATAGCTTTGCTGAAGTGCATTGATGGTAATGAAGTGTGAAGGACTACATGTACATTAACTTTATTGTCAAAGTTTTCAGCAATGTTGCAAGACTTTGTTAGTAAAAAGTTAACTTTATGCTGCAAAATTGGTGAGAAGGAATTGACTTATCTGTTTATAAAATTCTTTTTATTTCAGTTTTAACCCTTATTTCATATACATGTACAATGTATTTCATAAGCTATAATTTGTTATATCTGTTGAATTTACAGGTACTCTGATTTCATTGTGAATGAAGTGGATGTGAATGGCAAAGTTGTGGAATTAACAAATACTGAAGTGGATAAAATATTGAATAAAATATCAGAAGAAAAAGTTCAGGTTAGTCTTTTTTATTTCCTTAATTTCTAATATCTGTAAAAAAAAGTCTTTGATGAAGCACTAAATTATGATTTTTTTCTCACTTTGTACTACATACTACTACATAGGTTATCTTTCCAATCAGACATTTTCCTATTGCAAAGAAATGGAAAAATTACAGTCAGAATATGCTTGATAATATTAATGTTCTGGATAAGTATGCAGTCTAGTGATTGCTATTCTGATGGTGGCTAATTTTTCAATTCTTATACCCCATTCACAATTCCTGCTCTAGTTTAGTGTACAAACAGTGAAACTTTCAAGAACCATCTTTTCCAAAGAATTTTTTTACTTCGAAGTGTATGATATCTAGGGTTTGCACAAAAAAGATCGGAATTTTCATGCCATGTAAGTAATGTGCCTCTTAATTATCAATTTGAATTTTCCACGATATTGTGAATAATTGAATTTATTTTGTATATAGGATGAAGAAGAGGAAAGTTTTAAGTTACCAGAAGATGTAATGAAGACATTGTTAGCCTTATCCTCTACATCTGAGACGGAGCCTGCTTTTATACACATGGAAGTAAGTGTTGATATAGACATAGTCAGGAGCCTGTTGTTCAGTGGTGGTCGTTTGTTGGTGTGGTACACAGGTTGTTTTTTGGTTTCACGTTTTTTATATAAATTAGACCATTGGTTTTCAATTTGAATTGTTTTGCACTAGTCATTTTGGGGCTCTTTACAGCTTGTTGTTTTGTGTAAATCATGGCTCCATGTAGAAGGTGGTACTTTGACCTATGATTGTTTACTTTTAATACATTGTGACTTGAAAGGAGAGTTGTCTCATTGGCACTAATACCATGTCTTCTTAGTAATATGGTCAGATCTACACCACAAACTTGTCAAAACAGAGGATTCTGATCATGTTCTTTTGAAATTATATTTATAACATATAAAAGCTGTAACACCTAATGCCCTTGCATTTTATAGAGTTTGAATAAATTAATTTACTTAAACCTCGGTCACACCTTACTGAATAACACGAACGGACGCCTAACGGATGAAAATAGAAATTGTCCGTTGACAAAATTGTTATCCGTTGGGAGTCTGTTGATGTGCTGACTGAATAAAACAGACTCGTAACGAATGCATAACAGACACACACCGGATATGCAACGTACGAGAAACGGAAATGTGCCAGACAGAATGGATGTATCTGTTAAACGTCCGGCAGACGTCCGTTGGTGAATTTGTCTACCAGATCTCCAACGGATGTATATTGGACAAGTAACGGATACGAAATGGAAACGGACAAGTACCGTACAAAACAGACGCCTAACGGACGTTCAGCGGACATTTTATCCATTATACGTCCGTTCAAAGTTTTGAACATGCTCAAAATTTTCCACTGGACAGAACGGACGTCGATGGATAAAACATACGCTTATCAGACATGAAACGAATATGGACTGTCGTCTAACGGATAAGAACGGACGTCTAATTGACATGAACAGATTGAAAAAAAGTTATCCGTTAGAGGTCTGTTCGAGCTATCCGGTAAGGTGTGACCGAGGCTTTAGCAATTTAATTTCAATGCTAAAAAAAATCATCAAAATGACTAAAATGGAATTACTAAAGTTTTATGTTATCCATTCTAATTCATAGAACAGGCTGTTTAAAAAATTTAAAGAAAGTTGACCAAAAATTATTTAAGCACATATTTAATGTTATCATGGTTTTTTGGAGATTGTGACAAAGTTTATGAAGAATTGTAACCTTGGGTGTTAGTAGGAAATTAGATTTCACAAGTAATAAAAAAAAATTAACTGAAGGCAGTGAACATTCACAGGCAGGCACTTCATTTGAATGTTAGTAGACAGCTGTGTCATAGGTAACCATACCACATCTCCTTATTTTTATATGTCAATAAATTAAATATTTAAAACTTTTTTTTCAAGAACATGGATGACAAGGAGCTTAGAACCAAGTACCATCAGACAATCAAATCTAAGTTTCCTGGTTTAGATAGTTCTACTGTTACCCAAGATGACAAAAAAGTCATTAAAGTTGTCAAGAAGGCTAATACTAAGAGTAAGTTTGATTAGCTTTAATAAATAGAAGATGGATTTTGTATGTAGAATTATGCTCTCAGGTTACAAATGCAAGAAAAAACAGTATTTACAGAGATTTCTCTGACAAAGTGTTTTGGTTAAAGGCTCTAAGATTTCACTGACAAGGTGTTTTGGTTATATGCTGTGAGATTTGAGAGTGTAATATCTTCCAAAAATCATTTTTATATGTTTGCTTAACAAAAATATCTCAATATCATGTATCATATCATATCAAATATCATGTTTTATATGAGATAAAGGAATATATATAGTAGGTTAGAACTTAGAACTGTATAAACATTTACTGTTTCATTTCAATTTGAACATGTTTTACGAAATCATAATGTTATGCTGCCTATCAAGGGCCCTTGATTGAGACTAAAATATTCGTAATCATATTTTTATAGCAGCAGTATAAAAAAAAAACAGTCATCTCAACAAAATGAAAAGGTTTTCCATAGAAGGGTGAAAAGACCTATTTATTGGGTAATAATTAATAATCTTTTTTTCATTTTAAACTTAAAGGGAAACTTCGCAAAAAAATCAAAAATTGATATTATGTCCATTCTGTATAAAAATTCTCAAATTTATAGATATTAAAGTTTTATTCCGCTAGATAAGAGATCACCATCGATTTTAAATTTTGAGTATCAATTCTCTGCGTTCCGCCATCTTGTCATCTTCTACGATCAAAAATCACGATATGTCTATAAACCACAAAGGACCAAAACTACAGTAACCGATGCAGTCGTAATTGCGTGTCGATATCTTGTCAATCGTACGGTTGGTTTATCTGACTAACTAACTTGATACGGAAAATGTTCTTAATTTTTTTTTAAATAACCATAGTCTGTTATTTTTAAACTGTTAATATTGGAATTAATTAAAAAGTCAAAGTTCAAATCATAAATAAGTGTTCCGTGAAAATTGTTTTCGAAAATGTAATTCGTTCATAATTCTTAAAAGTAATAAACTTTATTCAAATAAATTCGGATCTTCCCTCATCTGATCACCAGCATGGCTTTAGGTATTACTCCCAAAGGTATTGTGAGGGGTGTGAGGTGACACGTCCAGGTATTCAAGCGATTTCCTGTCGGGCTTGCAAGTTCATGCATCGTTTCACTTCTGTGGGTATTGATCGGTGTACACGGCCGATAACTTATAACTTTCCATTTTGAACTATCAGGTTTATAATATACATCTCTGTCTTGCGTGTCCGAAAGTGATATTATATACTAGTCATTACTTAACTCTTGTTTATAAATAACATTTCTGGTGTTAAGAATATTATTTATATAAATAATACAAAAAAAAAGATTTGAAGAAATAAAAATCTCTTTACATATTTTTTCCAAGGGTAAATTTAGGAAAATGTAATATAAACTCGTTGTCAATAGTAAAGGACAGATTGGAACATACCAGAAATATTGATTTTAAAAAATGTACCCATTTGCCGACGATTCGTTTATACGCCTGGATAGAAAGTTACGGAACTATAGCGCAATTTAAATTATATACATGTATGCATTGAACATAAGAAAGAAACATACATTTTGTGTAAATTGGGGTAAAAGTTTTGTAAATAGACTAGTCCACGTATGCCAACAGTATGTAATCAACGAATTCGATAGACTATTGTATACCAAAAGAAGAAGAAGAAGTATACCAAAAGAAGAAGAAGAAGAACGAACTATACAAATCAGTTGAAAAAGGCTTTAGTTAAATCATCAGATGGATAAAAATACAAATACTATAAATACAATTGGAAGTTTTCATTTTTATACGACCGCAAAATTTGAAAAATTTTTCGTCGTATATTGCTATCACGTTGGCGTCGTCTGCGTCGTCGTCGTCGTCGTCGTCGTCGTCGTCGTCCGAATACTTTTAGTTTTCGCACTCTAACTTTAGTAAAAGTGAATGGAAATCTATGAAATTTTAACACAAGGTTTATGACCACAAAAGGAAGGTTGGTATTGATTTTGGGAGTTTTGGTCCCAACATTTTAGGAATTAGGGGCCAAAAAGGGCCCAAATAAGCATTTTCTTGGTTTTCGCACTATAACTTTAGTTTAAGTTAATAGAAATCTATGAAATTTTGACACAAGGTTTATGACCACAAAAGAACGGTTGGGATTGATTTTGGGAGTTTTGGTTTCAACAGTTTAGGAATTAGGGGACAAAAAAGGGCCCAAATAAGCATTATTCTTGGTTTTCGCACAATAACTTTAGTTTAAGTAAATAGAAATCAATGAAATTTAAACACAATGTTAATGACTACAAAAGGAAGGTTGGTATTGATTTTGGGAGTTTAGGTCCCAACAGTTTAGGAATTAGGGGCCAAAAAGGGACCCAAATAAGCATTTTTCTTGGTTTTCGCACCATAACGTTAGTATAAGTAAATAGAAATCTATGAAATTTAAACACAAGGTTTATGACCATAAAAGGAAGGTTGGTATTGATTTTGGGAGTTTTGGTCCCAACAGAATAAGGGGCCCAAAGGGTCCAAAATTAAACTTTGTTTGATTTCATCCAAATTGAATAATTGGGGTTCTTTGATATGCCGAATCTAACTGTCATGACTGTGTATGTAGATTCTTAACTTTTGGTCCCGTTTTCAAATTGGTCTACATTAAGGTCCAAAGGGTCCAAAATTAAACTTAGTTTGATTTTGACAAAAAATGAATCAGTTAGGTTCTTTGATATGCTGAATCTAAAAATGTACTTAGATTCTTGATTATTGGCCCAGTTTTCAAGTTGGTCCAAATCGGGGTCCAAAATTAAACTTTGTTTGATTTCATCAATGTTTGATTTCATCAAAAATTGAATAAATGGGGTTCTTTGATATACCAAATCTAACTGTGTATGTAGATTCTTCATTTTTGGTCCTGTTTTCAAATTGGTCTACACTAAAGTCCAAAGGGTCCAAAATTAAACTTAGTCTGATTTTAACAAAAATTGAAATCTTGGGATTCTTTGATATGCTGAATCCAAAAATGTACTTAGATTTTTTATTATGGGCCCAGTTTTCAAGTTGGTCCAAATCAGGATCTAAAATTATTATATTAAGTATTGTGCAATAGCAAGTCTTTTCAATTGCACAGTATTGCGCAATGGCAAGAAATATCTAATTGCACAATATTGTGAAATAGCAAATTTTTTTTTAATTAGAGTTATCTTTCTTTGTCCAGAATAGTAAGCAAGAAATATCTAATTGCAAAATATTGTGCAATAGCAAGATTTTTTTTTAATTGGAGTTATCTTTCTTTGTCCAGAATCAACTTAAATCTTTGTTATATACAATATACAATGTATATTCACTTTTTACTACCAACTGATAAATTAAAATAATCTTTACCATTCAGTGATAACAAGCAGTTTTTTTACATCTTAATATTTTATGATGTATTTAAATGAGTAGTTATTGTTGCAAACTCCATTAGAAATTTTAATTGAGATTAGTTTTGGAATAAGGGAAAGGGGGATGTGATTAAAAAAATTGGGTTCAATTTTTCTCATTGAAATTTCATAAATAAAAAAGAAAATTTCTTCAAACATTTTTTTGAGAGGATTAATATTCAACAGCATAGTGAATTGCTCTAAGAGAAAACAAAAATTTTAAGTTCATTAGAACACATTCATTCTGTGTCAGAAACCTATGCTGTGTCAACTATTTAATCACAATCCAAATTTAGAGCTGAATCCAGCTTGAATGTTGTGTCCATACTTGCCCCAACTGTTCAGGGTTCAACCTCTGCGGTCGTATAAAGCTACGCCCTGCGGAGCATCTGGTTGCAATTTGAGAGTAAATGATGTATCAAACGTTCAAGAATACGCATGTAATATGTGTCACTGGATAAAAAAAAATCATCCTCAACACCTATTTCCGTATGGGACTTCCCCTTTCAGTGACTTGCAAATTTAACAGATGATACACTTTCTAAGATTTATATGTCCAACAACGACCCACTGCTCTACGGTAAACGGACAGAAAGTCACAGGACAAAAAGTCACAGGACATAAAGTCACAAATTTGGTGGGACAAAAAGTCACAGGACAAAAAGTCACAAATAATTTGTTGACAATTATTTGAATATATAAGATAAATATCTTGAAATATTTACTTTTTAATACATATATTCATATTGAAGTTTAGGAAATGTGTCATTATACTTGAAAAATGAAGATTTATTTAATTTTAATGATGCAAAAGATATATTTCTTGGCACCATGAAGCCATTTAAGTGCCAAGCCACTTTGACCTTTTGTTTTCTTAACAATTATTTGATTATCTTTGTTATTTTTTGATAAATTTTGTTTACAAAGTTGGTTTATATACAAAAGTTCAAGAAAAATACAAAAATATTTTTGTGGAAATAAGCATTTTTTATTTCAAGAAAATTAATAGAAAAAATGAATTGTGACTTTTTGTCCTGTGACTTTTTGTCCGTGACTTTTTGTCTGTGACTTTTTGTCCTGTGACTTTCTGTCCTACATTCTGCTCTACATGTGTTACTAACAGCCTAAGATAGCAATTCTTTTGTTAGGTCAATTCTCTTTCGTACAATACCAGAAAACATGGAAAATAAGTTCTTTAAATTTTGACTCTGGAATTAATACCATTTTTTCGTGCGACAAACTTTATTTCTGGCGATGAGCAGACATGGGCGGAAAACAATAAAAAGATAGGTTTAATATTTGTTCATTCATTTAACATGTATAATATGAATATCATTTAGTACACTTCGGTCTATACAAATGCAGAATATACCATGATGGTTTGATTTCGTCCAAAGATATAAGAGATCTGACAAATATATTATCACTTCGATATTGCAAGACACCCATTTATAACTTTGCACTTTTGCATACCAATCTTTCGCAAAAAGATAAGTCATTTGATTAAATAAGAAGTTGTGGTTTGTTTACTTGGGAGACACTTACCCAAATCAAGTGGACTTAAGCAGCTATATAAGTCACGGTATTGCCTTCAACAGTGAACAAAATTAAAAGTATATTGTATAATTCAACTAAATGTGAACATGGCTGTGAGTTAGTACGTCTGGAGCTCTCCTTCTATGGCGCTTGTACCTCGGAAAACTTATACAGCTAGTTTCAAGAACAACCGGGTTCAGACAAACTGTTCTGAAATCGATATTGTCACTATTGCATTCACCCAATTCAATATTACCATCAAAGAGAGTAAATTCGGGGCAACAAAGACATCCGGTCAATAACGGCATAACTATGCATTTAGTACACGAACACCAATCCGGCTGTGTTAAACTGGCGAGGGTTGCTAAGGATATCTTGATTTCGGGAACTTTCTGCAGCTTCCATTTTATGGAGCTCTTCTTCGGTATACTCTGACTCTAGTGCGTACCCAAATTGACCATACTCGTCAAAATCTGCCTCTCTTGACCGGACTGGAACCATTGTTAGTACTATCAACCTCTTTTTTTTTTACTATCAACCTCCGATCAAGACATTTTTAGTTACGATTTTAGGATTAATTTTGGGACAATATATACACTGTCCTATAGAAACAAGCACGCACAAATCATAAGAGAAATATATGTGAGTAAAAGTTAATTGAATTAGCAAAGTTAATATCCTTTGGTCTCGAATGTATGTTAACTAATTAATGTGTTTTTATAGGCTAGCTCAAATCCTCATCCAAATAATATAATCTATATGTAATAATCCCTTCCTACCACACCAATATTTAATGCCGAGCGGTAGACATATTTAAGGTACTAATTAAGTATAATTAAATGAACAATCGATAACAATAATTAATCATAAATGTGAAAAGATTTAAAAACATTTTTTTTCTATATTCGTACAATTATATTCCGCTTCGGTAGAGTTATCTTCAGATAGTTTCAGATATTAATTAATACATGGGTTTCAAAAGTCTAAATGTAAGTGTTCTCGTACATTTTTTTGCCTAATAAAGACAATCAAAATGATTTGGTGAAGCTATTTCTAATTTCTAAGTTCCCCTTTTTATGAGACTTAAATCAAGGTGTATATCATTTTATTCTGACACATGAATTAAGTTTCCCGTCTTTAACCGAAAACTGTTTATTTCTTAGTAAATTATTTTTTTTGAATTCAAATAAATAATAGCACCAAATATAATTAAATAATTCCACGGCGATCTATTTTTATTTGTCACCTGTATTTTTAATGTGTGTATTAAATGCTCCCTTGTTTTATATAAATAATCCACTGATCCGAATAGACAGTCACACCTGGCAAGGTGTGCCCTAAAGGCGTGGTTAGGCAGCAACCATTTGATTTTCGGGGGGGGGGGGGGGGGGGGCTATGGTTTTTTTTTGGAAAAAAAAGTTTGTTTCCAGTTTTTGGAGAAAAAAATAATTTGTTTTTGATTCTGAGAAAAAAAAATTGTTTGTTTCACCCTCAGCTGCCACTATATGTAATGCTAAAATAGAAAGAAAAAAATTATTTTCGACTTGTCGCGAAAAAAATAGATTGTTTTTAGCCACAGGTGAAAAAAAAAAATTGTCCAGAAAAAAACCCCATAGCCCCCCCCCCAGAAAATCAAATGGTTGCTGCCTTAAATACCGAAGTGCAAATAACAATTTACCTTTAAACAAGCCATCTACGAGTATTGCCACAGAACCGTGAATACACACATCGTATAAACCTAGTCATAGCAGAGATAGTAAAAGGTCAATAAGAGTACACCAACATATTGTCTTTACAGATTATTGTACTTTAATTTGTTCACCTTATCAGTCCGAAAATGCATTCATTAAAAATAATTTTATAACTTTTTGTGTTGTCTAAAAAAATAATTCGAATATATACGTTTAACATAGAAAATTTATCTCATGAATGTGTACAATTGCACGTCTGTGCGTTTTATCTTCTTATTATCGGCTGGTTATTAGATAAAGCATAAGTCATCGGCGCGCTTACGATTACGTTAAAATATGATTAAAAACCAAGACTTTTAATGATTGTATTTTAAATCCCGGCATGCAAAAACCAGGAGAAAACGTCACGACCTACAGGAAGTAGTTAATATTTTTTTTATTAATTATTGAATTTCTCCTTTATTACTGCACATTTAGCGATAAAACTTTGTGAATATATATATTATGTCATTATGAACATATTTAAACTAAAGAAAAAAATCGCGAATTTTCCCTTTAATCCCTTGCAGTGAAAAACAGATGGAAAAATGAGTGGCCAGCAGGTCGAGGAAATTACTGTCAGTTTATCCTGTACAAAGAAAACCGAGATACAATGTCAGCTATAAATGATATGGCAAGATTTCTCAGGTTAGTTAATACTTAAGCATGGTTGGGACTTTGATAGATTCATATATTTTAAATATCAAAATTCTTTCAGTAGTTTGTCAAGACTAATAAAGTTCATCAGCAATGGCTAAGTTACTATGCAAATTGGTTGATTACAGGAAAGGCCTGAAATTTTTGGGTTATTAGTCAGAGGTAATTAGGAACACAAATTATGCTACTAGTATTTCACATCTCTGTGTAGTGTTGTTATGCATAATCCTATATTTGATTTCTATATCACCACAATGCAAGTTTGTATTTGTGTATCTTGTTTTTGGATCTGCCTATAGTGTTCAAGTGAGAGTTAAATGAGAATTTCTATATTTGATTAAATCTTCAATATTTTATTTCCCTTAATAGACAGCTTAATTTTGTAGTACACAGTATAAATAATATATGGAAAAAACTAAACATGAGGTGATTCCTAATGTATGGGTAAAGTATGAATACTTTTTATGCCCCACCTACGATAGTAGAGGGGCATTATGTTTTCTGGTCTGTGCGTCCGTTCGTCCGTTCGTTCGTCCGTTCGTCCGTCTGTCCCGCTTCAGGTTAAAGTTTTTGGTCAAGGTAGTTTTTGATGAAGTTGAAGTCCAATCAACTTGAAACTTAGTATACATGTGCCCTATGATAGGATCTTTCTAATTTAAATGCACAATTAGAGTTTTGACCCCAATTTTACGGTTCACTGAACATAGAAAATGATAGTGCAAATTTCAGGTTAAAGTTTTTGGTCAAGGTAGTTTTTGATAAAATACAAGTCCAATCAACTTGAAACTTAGTATACATGTTCCCTTTGATAATATCATTCTAATTTTAATGCCAAATTAGAGAATTTATTCCAATTTCACGGTCCACTAAACATAGAAAATGATAGTGCGAGTGGGGCATCCGTGTACTGTGGACACATTCTTGTTTTATATATAAAAATGCATATCTATTTTTAAGGTAATTTATATATTTATTTATTTTCAGTGTAAACAGAAACTTATTCCAGTATGCAGGTACTAAAGACAAGAGAGCCAAGACTTCTCAAGAAATAACAGTGTATAGGTAAAAAAATCATATTTCTCTAATATTCAAAAAGACTAAAGAAATAACAGTGTACTGGTCAGCTTAACAAATACACAGTTTTTCTCAAATAGTTTTAACTCTTTGGTGAAATACTCTTAAAAAAAGTCTTTTTAACACAAAAAGGGTTTCAGAAATAAGTTGTGATAATTTTACAAACATGTGTTTTCTGAATATTCAGTTTCTTTAGTCTATTCATTATAAATACACCAACA
Organism: Mytilus galloprovincialis; assembly: GCF_965363235.1. Lineage (NCBI taxonomy): Eukaryota > Metazoa > Mollusca > Bivalvia > Mytilida > Mytilidae > Mytilus > Mytilus galloprovincialis. The sequence continues at coordinate 105,322,952 of NC_134838.1, forward strand.
AATACTGACAGGAGTTAGAGGTAAATAAGTAAAGTACAGAATAGGGAAAATATAATTACTGGGAGAACTAACTATTCCTTTTATTCAAAACTATATCTCCTTCAGATTACATTCATCAATTTCATTAAGAAAATATTGGTCTTAAAAACCGTTTATATTCTTGTTTACAGAATGTTTGCAGAGAGACTAGAAGAATTAAACACAAGAATGAAGTATATGCATTTTGGAAATTACAGGTGAGCAAGAAAAGATATAAATTAGTGCAGTTAGAAATAAAAGAAATAAAGATCATTACATAAATGACAAGTTTAAAACGTCTTTGCACTTCTACAGATATGACCAATAAAACTTAGAGAATTAACTTTTTTACCAGTTTTTGTTCACCAACAGATAAAAATGAGGACCTGGTCAGTATATGAAAGACATTACATCATTGTATACTTTAAAAGGTATACAAAGGAAATATAAGGCTATCTCGCATTTTTGGTAAAAAAAATATTTTTATGCCCCATCTACGATAGTAGAGGGGCATTATGTTTTCTGGTCTGTGGGTCCGTTTGTTAGTCCTTTCGTCGTTTGTCCGTCCGCCTGTCCTGCTTCAGGTTAAAGTCAAGGTAGTTTTTGATGAAGTTGAAGTCCAATCAACTTGAAACTTAGTACACATGTTCCCTATGATATGATCTTTCTAATTTTAATGCCAAGTTAGAGTTTTTACCCCAATTTCAGGGTCCACTGAACATAGTAAATGATAGTGTGAGTAAGGCATTTGTGTACTGGGGACACATTCTTGTTATTGGAGGTTTACCACAACCAATCTATTGTTATAACTATGGACCATAAAATATATAGGAACCAAGCAATCTTCTGCTTGAAATGGAAGTGAAGAATGAATTTAGTAAGCATTAATTATTTAACTTTGTATTTACATACATTATTTGTGTTACAGATATGTAAATGAACCACTGAGGTTAGGTAAATGCCAAGGCAACAAGTTTACTATTGTTCTGAGGTAAGATTGAAAACTATTAAAAAGTAAAGTCACAAAAATACTGAACTCCTAGGAAAATTCAAAAAGGAAAGTCCCTAATCAAATGGCAAAATCATCACCTCAAACACACCAAACGATTGGATAACAACCGTCATATTCCTGACTTGGTACAGGCATTTTCTTATGTAGAAAATGGTGGATTGAACATGGTTTTATAGCTAGCTAAACCTCTCACTTGTATGACAGTCACATCAAATTCCATTATATTGACAACGATGCATGAACAAAACAAACAGACATAATAGGTAAAAATGTCAAAAATAGGGCTAAAGCAATCAACATTATGTTATCATCTAAATCTTTTCTTCTCATGACAAACTTTGTTAACCATCAAGGCCAATGGGGAAGGGGGGTTCAGCTTATGCCATCAGACATCAGTCTGAGCCTTAATACTATTTAATATTTTTCATAACAACATTATTGCCCTTTACAGCAACCAATTTATAATACTTACAGCAATCAATATATAATATTTTTCGTAACAAAATTATTGCCCTTTACAGAGTGTTCACCAAAAAATATTCACTTTTCAGCATTTTTCCTTGTTTCGTCTTGTGTTGACCTAGTATCAACAATTGTTGATACAGAACAAAACTGTATTCATAGAGATTTTAGCACAGGCATTATTTTCATAATGGCAATCACATAAAATGTGCATATAGTTTGTATGCCTTTTGCATCTTTGTTCTGTTTTTGCACAGACTATTTTTTATTATTAAAGTTCACTATTGTTTGCACTATTTTCTTAGGAATATAACTGGAGATGACGAAACATTAGATAAATCAATGATGTCACTAAAAGAAAAAGGATTTATTAATTATTTTGGTATGCAGAGATTTGGTACAACATCGATACCTACACACCACATTGGAAGGTAAACCATTGTATTAAACAAACAAAAACTATAGTAAAAAAAAAAGTTTCTTTATATGAAATTCATATAAGTTCTGCCAAGAATGGTTTCAATCCTTATAAAACAAACCCAAAGAGTTAATTGCAGGCCTTTGTCAATGATAACACTTTCACATTTGTGAAACTTAATCTTTGATTGAGATTTGATGGAATTCAGATACATATATGAGAAATACAAATAAATTTTAAAGCAGCTTCAAGCGTTTGTGTGCATACTTGACTGTTTGATCTTTTTAAAATATTTTCTAAAACATTCATTAGAAAAATCCATGCCTATATATGCTTAAAATAATTTTTTTTCCTAAAGTTTGTGACATTTGAAGGTTTTAGGTCCACATTATGTTCCTTCCTAGTGCTTTATAAACAAGTATCAAGCTTGTTATGATTTCATTGCTAATGATTTGAGTGACCTCGTGTATATATAAACAACTACATAACTCCCTTCCCCTGGTCTTCACCTTTTTGTTATGAACAACATTTGTTTTTTAAATTCTTAAAAACGTAAAAGATTTTTTTTTTTAATTGATTAATGGGAAAAGAATTCTGTATGCTTGGTGTTGGTTGTTATTCCTAATCAGGTTAAATGTTACACAAGTTTAACAGATAATTTGATATTAATTTTATAAGAAATTTGTGGTATGTCTATTACAGAGCTGTATTAAAGAACGATTATGAAGAGGCTGTGAATCTAATTTTAAAACCAAGACCTGGTGGTTAGTGTTACATATGTTTAATAGATACTAGATACTAGTTATGAGGTCCCAACAATATATTGTCATGCTCTGTTGCCATGACTTATTTTGTGGTACGGTTAATTTTAATAGCTGAAAAAGAATAGCTTATTTCCTCTCTATTTGTCAAACTGCATAATTGCAACAGCCAGAATCTACAAATTTAGATACATGAGAATTAAAAATTTGATTGACAATTGTACCATATGATTTTCTATTTTCAATGATAGAGCTATATACCTCTTCATAAGTACCTTCTCATTTGATGGGTGAAAATATCAAGCAAGCATTTTTTTTAACAAATAAATTCTAAAAAATCATCCATTGAACTGTATTGTTTGCATATGTTTTTTTTCTTCTTCAGAAACTGGTAGAATAGTAGAATGTCGTCAATGTTGGGAAAGAAATAAAGATCCAGTTGAAGCTCTGATAGGATTACCAAATCAGAATGCTATAGAGAAAACTATCCTCAAAGAACTCAAGTCTAACAAACATAACTTTTGTAATGCTTTTCAAAAGGTAAACAAGAACTGTATGATAAACAGATAAGTCCATCAACAACTTAAAAATATTATAAATCAGGGTTTAATGTTCCAATATGAACCAAGTGCCTTGGTGGCCGAGTAGTCTTAATTAGTTCCCACTGTAATCACTAACCAGTCAACACTGAGGTTGTGAGTTTGAACCCCACTTGTTCGGGTGCACTCAACTCCAATCTTAATTGACTAGGATTGTCAGTTTTCCTCTCCAAGGTTGGTGGTTTTCTCCCGACAGTCCGGCTTCCTCCACCATAAAAACTGGTGGCCACGAACTAGCCCAAAAGCAGTGCTTAAAGGGGCGTTAAAACACCAAAAATTAAAAATCGAATCAAATTCAATATGAACCTTCTCACAAGACAATCATATTGTCATAACAGGTATCAATTGTGTATTAGAATTCAATTGTATATAACAACAGTGTAATGAACAGATAAACCTAAATAATATATAACAATATTGGTGACTAATGTTCAAGTTGGTCCAAATCAGAGTCTCATATGAAACCTTGCTTGATTTCAACAAAAAATGAATATATGGTGTTCTTTGAAATGCCTATGTTAACCATGTATATAGAGATTTTGGATTGTTGGCTCCTTTATCAAATTAGTCCACATTGAGGTCCAAAAGGTCCTAAATCAAATTTATGTTTCATTTCATCCCTTCAAAATTTGAATTCATGGGGTTCTTTGATATGCAGATTCTAACAATGTACTTAACTTTGGATATTGGACCATAATGTGTCAAATATTCAATCGCAACCAAACTCAGAGCTGTTTTAAGCTTGAATGTAGTGTCCATAATACTGTTTAGGGTTTGATCTTTGCAGGAAATCCGGTTTGCTGTCACTCTGACAGCCTCTTGTTGTTAATTATAATACATGAATATTATTACTGCAGAATCAAATGAAGATGCTTACCAGTGTCTTGAAATAAATGTAATTTTATGTTGCAGATAGCTAGGAATACAAAGTTAATGTATTTACATGCCTACCAGAGTTATCTATGGAATTCTGTCACCTCACAAAGAATTCAACAACATGGATTACAACCTGTCATAGGAGATCTCATACTCACAGAGGAAATCCAGGAGTTACAGGAAGGTAAGTATTGTAATAGTATAGAGAAAAAATTATCTTGGACGAACAAGATATGAGCAACATTAGTCCTAAACTTTATTGGGCATGTGTTAACTGATTTTGCTTAGTCCCACACTTTATTGGGCATGTGTTACCTTATTTGGTTAGTCTCAAACTTTATTGGGCATTTGTTACCTGATTTGGTTAGTCCAACACTTTATTAGGCATGTGTAGCTGTTTTGGTTAGTCCCACACTATTGGGCATGTGTTAACTGATTTGGTAAGTCCCACACTGTTTTGGGCATGTGTTAACTGATTTGGTTAGTCCCATATTTTATTGGGCATGTGTTAACTGATTTGGTTAGTCCCACACTGTATTGGGCATGTGTTAACTAATTTGGTTAGTCCCACACTTTATTGGGCATGTGTTAACTGATTTGGTTAGTCCCACACTGTATTGGGCATGTGTTAACTGATTTGGTTAGTCCCACACTTTATTAGACGTGTGTTAGCTGATTTGGTTAGTCCCACATTTAATTGGGCATGTGTTAACTGATTTGGTTAGTCCCACACTGTATTTGGCATGTGTTAACTGATTTGGTTAGTCCCACACTGTATTGGGCATGTGTTACCTGATTTGGTTAGTCCCACACTATATTGGGCATGTGTTAACTGATTTGGTTAGTCCCACACTGTATTGGGCATGTGTCAACTGATTTGGTTAGGCCCACACTTTATTGGGCATGTGTTAACTGATTTGGTTAGTCCCACACTTTATTGGGCATGTGTTAATTGATTTGGTTAGTCCCACACTGTATTGGGCATGTGTCAACTGATTTTGTTAGGCCCACACTGTATTTGGGCTTGTGTTTACTGATTTGGTTAGTCCCACAATGTATTGGGCATGTGTTGAACGATTTGGTTAGTCCCACACTTTATTTGACATGTGTTAACTGTATTTGTTAGTCCCACTCTTTATTGGGTGTGTGTTGACTAATTTGGTTAGTCCCACACTGTATTGGGCATGTGTTAACTGATTTGGTTAGTCCCACACTTTATTGGGCATGTGTTAACTGATTTGGTTAGTCCCATTTTTTATTGGGAATGTTTTAACTGATTTGGTTAGTCCCACACTTTATTGGGCATGTGTAGCTGATTTGGTTAGTCCCACACTGTATTTGACATGTGTTACCTGATTTGGTTAGTCCCACACTTTATTGGTCATGTGTTACCTGATTTGGTTAGTCCCACACTGTATTGGGCATGTGTTACCTAATTTGGTTAGTCCCACACTGTATTGGGCATGTGTAGCTGATTTGGTTAGTCCCATACTTTATTGAAGCATGTGTTACCTGAGTTGGTTAGTCCCACACTTTATTGGGCATGTGTAGCTGATTTGGTTATTCCCACACTTTATTGGGCATGTGTTAATTGATTTGGTTAGTCCCACACTTTATTGGGCATGTGTTAATTGATTTGGTTAGTCCCACACTTTATTGGGCATGTGTAGCTGATTTGGTTAGTCCCACACTTTATTGGGCATGTGTTAATTGATTTGGTTAGTCCCACACTTTATTGGGCATGTGTAGCTGATTTGGTTAGTCCCACACTTTATTGGGCATGTGTTAATTGATTTGGTTAGTCCCACACTGTATTGGGCATGTGTAGCTGATTTGGTTAGTCCCACACTCTATTGGGCATGTGTTAATTGATTTGGTTAGTCCCACACTTTATTGGGCATGTGTTAATTGATTTGGTTAGTCTCACACTTTATTGGGCATGTGTTAACTGATTTGGTTTACTGTATTGAATCATAACTTCAACATTTTCTGTTTCAACTCAACTTATATCTATTTGATGAAAGGTTATTTTAAGTAAACAAAAATAAGAAAAGATATCTGAAATGAGTACCATTTTTGGACTTCGCTACAATTATACAAACCACCAAATGACTTGTTTTAATAAGTGAAAGATGAACAGGTTAAATAGCCCAATGTGGTAAAGAGTTTGTGAATCAGCAAGCCAGTCAACACATGAATAACCTTTTAGGAAAATTAACTAAATCCTTATAACTCTCAACCTAAACTTACCTAAAAGATTACTAATCTTTTTCCTGTCAATTTCAACTTTTTAGGAACCCCATGTTTTAATTCATGTGTATCTCAATATAATTAAGGCCTCAATGCTGCATTTGTAAATTACAATCTGCTCCTGATTTAAACTTCATTTGTACATTTTTATATTCGTATACTTCAACATAAATCAACAGGTGAAGACAGTGAAAATAAAGACATAAGGATAGTACACCCAATAGTCCTTGATGACAAGAATGTGTCACAATACAGCATATTGGACGTGGTTTTACCATTGCCTGGTCATGATGTCACATACCCACCGAATGAAGGTAGGTATTGCTAATTGAGTGTTTTACCATTGCCTGGTCATGATGTCACATACCCACCGAATGAAGGTAGGTATTGCTAATTGAGTGTTTTACCATTGCCTGGTCATGATGTCACATACCCACCGAATGAAGGTAGGTATTGCTAATTGAGTGTTTTACCATTGCCTGGTCATGATGTCACATACCCACCGAATGAAGGTAGGTATTGCTAATTGAGTGTTTTACCATTGCCTGGTCATGATGTCACATACCCACCGAATGAAGGTAGGTATTGCTAATTGAGTGTTTTACCATTGCCTGGTCATGATGTCACATACCCACCGAATGAAGGTAGGTATTGCTAATTGAGTGGTTTACCATTGCCTGGTCATGATGTCACATACCCACCGAATGAAGGTAGGTATTACTAATTGAGTGGTTTACCATTGCCTGGTCATGATGTCACATACCCACCGAATGAAGGTAGGTATTGCTAATTGAGTGTTTGATTTGTACAAATAAAATGGTTGACAAATAAAATAATATTGATCATTCAAAATTAACAAGATTTTTTTCACTGGATTTATCATGTTTTTTAAAATAATAACAAGGAATCTTCCTCATAGGCCCTATTATAGTTTTTTGGGATAAAATTGCATTCATAGTGGCAAGAAATTATTACTACTTAGAAACCAAATTCTACATATCATTTCCATGAGCAAGTCAAGAAATTCTTCTATGCATAACCATATGAGTCTTTCTGTTCTAAAACAAAACAAAAACAAATTCTGGCCAATGGAAGATATCTCCAATTTATAGTAATACAAATTATAAGGCTTAATACAATGAAATTTTCTTATTTTAGTAACCACTGCTAGATGAATGCAATCTAAATCTTTTGAGGGCTGACGAGCACTTTTATTGAATTATTCTTCTCATATGTGAATTCATATATTCAACATATTAAGATTTTACTTTTCTATGAAATGAACAGAGATATAGGCTGTTGAAGGGTAAATGTCACCATTAACATTATAAAACCAAACTAGAGGCTCCAACGAGTCTCTATTGCTCATATATATATCTATTCATAATATTGACTAGAATAACTGATATTTAAGGTAAAAAAACATGTTTTTTTGTTGTTGAAAAGGTATAAAAATTGCAGGAAATTCTTATTTTACATCTATATTTCAAAAAAAGTTTTTACAGCAGTTCCCCATGTATTAATCACCTATATGACTGTTGAAAAACACATTTGTGCATGAAATTTTATTGTCACTTAAAACCATTTTGGTCTCCAAATTGAAATAAAATCTTTGAAGCCCATGACCATTATTAGGTCAAAATTTTGTCAATTGAAAATGGACATTACCCTGAGTCTAAACAAGTTGGTTATGAATTCAAACCACTGACAGCCATCATCATATATTGATAAGAATTATATCATTATATCTAAATTTATTTTCAGTCAGAAAATGGTATGAATCATTACTAGCAGAAGATGGATTAACTCTTGACAGTTTTAAGCACAAGATCAAGTAAGACTTTATACTAAACGTTACATGGTTTAAGTAAAATTAAAGTAAAATTCAGAGTTTAGAGCACCTATTTTTTTAAAAATCAGAATAAAAATAGTGTAATGAAGAGTGTGTCCTATAACTGCTAATAAGTTTTTAAGTAAAGCAGTTGTTTACTGAACAGATATTTTCATGTCAATCTTACCATCTCTTTTTGCCAAGGTCTAGAATGTATATAGCTGTTGAACCATTGCTTTTATGGAATTGATCTTTGGGATATTTTTTGAAAGTTTGAGGACCAAATCATCTGAAAATATCAGAAAACTATAGCAATCTATAAATAATCTGCTGAATGAATGAATACATCCAGTTTCAAGGTCAATACCATCATATATCCAGTTTCAAAGGTCAATACAATCATCCCAAAATATAACACTTTTCTGATTGTACAGTTCAGAATTGTTTATGCAGTGCGTGAACTGGTGACAAAATATTATCGCCCCTGTAAACAGTGGGCTCTTCTGACTAGAGGTAATTGGTAAAGAATAGCGGAAAATGGTGTACATTGTTTACGAGCTTGAAATGAGCTAACACAGACGAACTGAGACGTGTCAACGTAATGTGAATATGATAATGCACCAGGTAATTTATTAATTGTTAAGTTTATCACATCATCGTATCTTCATATGATAGGTAAATAAGTGAATTTTCGATTTTAAGTGTCGTCAGGGTTCAAACCTGGAATCATGCCAACCTTTCATTATTTTTTTTTAATACTAACCTATAGTCGGAACATCTTGATTTTCTCCCAATTTGTAAAGTTAATTATGCTGCTTGACATATATTTTTTTGGGGAAAAAAAATTGATATGCAGTCAAATGTGGCAGTTTTTAATATTTGTTGCTATGTGAAATAAAGGGAAGTAAATTAAAGTAAAAGAAGGCGCGCTTTTTCAAATAGTAAACAATTTAATTCAGATGCATAGTATTTCGTCAAATGATAAAGATTATCGTAGAAACTTGCTAGAAATTGATCTAATTTATAAAAGATATACAACGTGACATACTGAAATCTGAAAAGGGGTAAAACCACCATACCTTGAACAAATTCAGTTAAAAAAAGGGGGGGGGTAAAATGCTACGAAATTTAGATTTTATTTATTTTTTGTCGACAGCCAAAAGATGATTTGATATGTAACTAACTACTTTTTCAATTTCATTGTAAAGTAAAATTGGCTTTTTTTGGGGTCTCTGTTTATTGTGGTCTGATGTTTTCAGGTTCTCTTTGGATTGCCAAATAATATTATAATCATCTAATTGAATGTTCAAATTATTTTGCAGCGATGGTGTGTATGGAAGGAAGACTGTCATAAAACCCAACAGATCCGGATGGCCCTTTAAATAATTGCTTAACATCAATAGCGATGTAAGATTCAAGTGTTTGATTTAGCACAAGTTTAGCCAGGTTTTCCTTGTAATTGTGGCAGAAAAACCACTAGACAGTGTCATGCATTGAAAGGATATCAAACGGATATTTTATGGAATGATTCTCATACATATAAAATCATATGCATAGGAATGTGGAGCTAGTGTCTTTCATGCAGCAATTTTTAATTTCCAATATAAACTCTGAAAAGACAAGAGCATAGAAATGTATACCAATGAGAAACATTCTTTGTGAATAAAATCATTCCAAAACTTAAATGTGTCATTAGTGTTGCATTATTTATCAGTAGAGATAATCAGATTCCAGTAAGATTGTCCAACTGATGGTTTTTGTTTGTAATCATTTTTGTCGAGCCTGCAACTTTTGTTGCAGAAAGCTCGACATAGGGATAGTGATCCGGCGGCGGCGGCGGTGTTAGCTAACTTCTTAAAAGCTTTATATTTTAGAAGGTGGAAGACCTGGATGCTTCATACTTTGTATATAGATGCCTCATGTTACGAAGTTTCCGTCAGTCACATGTCCAATGTCCTTGACCTCATTTTCATGGTTCAGTGACCACTTGAAAAAAAAGTTCAGATTTTTTGTAATGTTGAATTCTCTCTTATTATAAGTAATAGGATAACTATATTTGATATGTGCGTACCTTGAAAGGTCCTCATGTCTGTCAGACAGTTTTCACTTGACCTCGACCTCATTTCATGGATCAGTGAACAAGGTTAAGTTTTGGTGGTCAAGTCCATATCTCAGATACTACAAGCAATAGGGCTAGTATATTCGGTGTATGGAAGGACTGTAAGGTGTACATGTCCAACTGGCAGGTGTCATCTGACCTTGACCTCATTTTCATGGTTCAGTGGTTATAGTTAAATTTTTGTGTTTTGGTCTGTTTTTCTCATACTATATGCAATAGGTCTACTATATTTGTTTTATGGAATGATTGTAAGGTGTACCTATCTAGCGGGCAGATGTCATGTGACCTTGACCTCATTTTCATGGTTTAATGGTCAAAGTTAAGTTTTTGAGTTTTGGTCTTTTTATCTAATACTATATGCCATAGGTCATCTATATTTGGTGTATGGAAATATTTTATGATCTTTATGTCTGTCGCGCAGGTTTTATTTGACCGTGACCTCATTTTCACGGTTCATTACACAGTGTTAAGTTTTTGTGTTTTGGTCTATTTTGCTTAAACTATAAGTAATAGGTCAACTATATATGTTGTATAGAAGTATTGTTAGTTGTACATGTCTGCCTGGCATGGTTCATCTGACCATGACCTCATTCTCAAGGTTCATTGGTCTTTGTTTAGTTATCTTGGTTAATGTTAAGTTTATGTGACAGTTGTATTAAAGCTTAGCTTTATACTTAAGACTATCAACATAATATCAATGATTAGTATAGAAGGCGAGACATTTCAGCGTGTGCACTCTTGTTGTAAATCTTAGTTGTTTTGACAATCCGGGCTGTGCATGTTGCCCGCCTGCCCCTTTCAGTGTGAGACAATATTTTGTTTATGATAAACAAAATCACTTAATCAAGACTGGAGCGGACCCCTTTTAGGCAGGGGGAAGATTTTTTTTTACAGAGTCAAACATTTTTCCTAATAATAATACACTGAGATTTAATATATACTTTGTTATATGTAGTGTGTATATTAAAGTATTGCCAACAAAATTCATCAAATTTGGGATCATAATACTGTTTAAGAAAAACCCTTAGCCCCTGTACATCATAAAAGTTCATAATCTTCTGTAACACACGTGCATGGTTAATTCGGATCACATATTTTCTATTCCGATGTTATAAGAATTCGAAGGTTCATATCATTTACAATATAATTCAAAAAATTTCTGGGATTTTTTTTTTACTATCAACGTTGAACCTCGAGGTTACATTGTAGTAAAAAAAATCCAATAAAAACGTTGAATGTAAATGATATGCACCTTTAAATCCTATATTGTAGGACTCATGTTGTTCAAACATAATGTGTTGATCAATTATTTTATGATGATTTTGATAAACTTCACATTAGGTAATCTTTCATGTATATTGATTACATTATATCGAGTTGTCCCAACGATATACTTGTCGGTGTGCTCGATCATACGAATTTACCGACATTCATATAGACAAAATGACACAACTTTGAAAAATTCTTGTGACGAAACTACATTTAGGAACACGTTAAAAATTGGATACCCAGAAAGCTACATTATTAAGGTTTGATATATATTTTTTTCAAAAAAAAAGAAAAATATGCAGGCAAATGTGGCAGTTTTTTACACACCCCTATGTTGAACAATAGGTTGTTCAATTAACAGCATGTTTGGCAATTAAAAAATCATATATTAACACATTTAGCTTTAACATATACTTTATTTATAGTGGTTGTATAAAAGTTATATAATGGTTTTGTGTTTTAAGAGATATTCATCCCTATGCATATCGGGTTTTATGCGTAAATTGTCCATCCTGTTTTTAGACCTTTTCTATCTCTTTCATAAGAAGAGTGACTTTTCTATTGTTCTAGTGTCACTGGAAATCCCACTGTATGATTGTTATTTTTCAAGTTTACTCATCAATAAAGGTTACACAGTAATTACCACAGTTTACTCATCAATAAAGGTTGCACAGTAATTACCACAGTTAATTACATTTTGTATTTTTGAGGATGTTCTTGGCAATATTCTTTCAAAGTTAACTTCATTGTCAGGTCTCTAGGTTTATTTTGAGAGCTGATGTAATAAAATTTTCCTATTTTTATCTCTTTTTAAGCTGTTTTGTAAAACTGAATAATTTCATTTAGCCTCTATTAAAGATGAAGGGGGTAAAGAGTTATTTTTGTGCAATGTGTTTGCAAATTTTATTTCATAGGGTTTTGTTCTTGAAACTGATTTTTTACCTTGATTTTTACAAATTGGAGCAAAAGCAATGTGCAAGCTATTTGATTTTTATTTGTTCATGGTTAGACAACAATTTTATTTTCTAATTGATTGTGCACAAACCTCCTTTAAACCCTTTAAGAAGAAAATCAGCTGTTATCCAAGATGGCGCTAGCTTTCTCATGTTTGCAAAGTCAAAAGCAACTGTTTGTGTCACCAGGTAACACATACTAGTACAGACTCTTAATGAGACCCCTTCAAGATCCAAAATGATTTCCAGTTTATTTGCTTTTTTTCTCAGGATAATGGTACTGTAAAAATGTGAGAAAATTTGAGTAGGAATAATTTTTGTATCTTGGAATGTATATATTGACTCCAATACCATCTATCATCTGAGATGATACCTCTTTCTTTAGAGAATATATCTGTCTACAAAAATCCTGATGATTATTTCAGATCATTATCATTACCTGGAGCCTATAGAAAAATAGTGATCAAGCCTGGTGACGTTGGGTGGAAGTTATACAGATATAATGATGTCAATGTGGAATTAGCTTTGAGTGATCTGGATAAACTGCAGAAAAAGGCAGAGCCTTCATATGAAGCAGGTAATATTTTAGTGTAGACATGTGACTGGGGATTTATTGTTATTCGTTAAATACCATTTTTTGTGGATTTCATGGTTTACCCAGTAACCACAAATTCCAATTATCTTTGAGTCATGAGATATATTTGGAGACAGTATTTCAATTTTTCACATATGGGCACAGTATGCTTGGATTGCTTTCTTCAAAATTTTATTATTGGAATTGATAAAAGGAATCTGCAATTTGATTTTGGAACTTTTCTGGTTTGTCAGAGTTTTTATGGGACTTTGTCAGTTTTAAGTAAAATTTTCACATAGTGCATATCACATGAGTATATTTGAATTGATTTACTGGAAACTTTACATGTTTGCTAGAACTGTTAAAGATGCAACAGTGTTCAATTTTCAAATTTTATTTTTTTAAAGTGGCTTTCCAGAGTTATATGACATTCAGATTAATAAACAACGTGTTTACTTGTCAGGCACTAGCTCGTGTATGCTTGATTAATAAACAACATGTTTACTTGTCCGGCACTAGCTCTAGTATGCTTGATTAATAAACAATGTGTTTACTTGTCAGGCACTAGCTCTAGTATGCTTGATTAATAAACAACATGTTTACTTGTCGGCCACTAGCTCTAGTATGCTTGATTAATAAACAACATGTTTACTTGTCGGGCACTAGCTCTAGTATGCTTGATTAATAAACAACATGTTTACTTGTCGGGCACTAGCTCTAGTATGCTTGATTAATAAACAACATGTTTACTTGTCGGGCACTAGCTCTAGTATGCTTGATTAATAAACAACATGTTTACTTGTCGGGCACTAGCTCTAGTATGCTTTATTAATAAACAATATGTTTACTCGTCGGGCACTAGCTCTAGTATGCTTGATTAATAAACAACATGTTTACTTGTCGGGCACTAGCTCTAGTATGCTTGATTAATAGAATGAAATTCAAAACAGTGTGGCTGTGGCCATTGACTGACACATTAAATTCATTCATTGACTGGGACAATTTACGTGAACGTTTGTCTGTAACGACCACTGTTCACGACGTACTTACAATAGACATTTAAACTGTGGGGTCACCAAAGGTTTCTTAACGCCTTTAATTATAAAATAATTCGAAAAATTAATCAGGAATAACCTTCATGTTTTGATTTATATAATTGATATAAATCAAAACATCGTGTTATTTCTGATTAATTTTTCGAATTACTTTATTAAGGTGTTGAGAACCTTTGGTGACCCCATAGTTTAAGTGTCTTTAAAAAGTACATAGTGAGCAGTGGTCGTTACATACAAACGTTCACCTAAATTGTCCCAGTCAATGGATGAATTTAATGTGTCAATCAATGGCCACAGCCACACTGTTTTGAATTTCATTCTAAACAACATGTTTACTTGTCAGGCACTAGCTCTAGTATGCTTTGATCAAATTACTACAAACTCAACAATGTAGTTGGGGTTGTAGAATTTAGATTTTTAACTTTAATTAAGCAATTTTGTCTGGTTAGTTGTTCAACAGTTATTGGACTTTGCACAGTCATATTTTATGCAATATTTATCCTCATTCTTGTTTTTCTACAGAGCCATTTTACTAATTTTTTAAAATTCTTTTTCGTACTTGCAACAATTTTAATTTGCACAATACATGCAATTTATGCTCTTTTGGCACAGCTGCACATTGTCATTTACACCTTACTTGAATATGATAGCCTATTCTGTAAACCATTTGTATGTTATTTGATATCGATTTTTTTTTGTGCTAATTGGTACTTTATTTATAAATTATTTTTGTGCTATCAGACTGTTTTTTGTGGTCTTCATTATGTTAAGAAATATAGGTGTAAATATTTTATGTGGGGAAGTAATCAAATTGCAATACATGTAAATTTATTATATGTTTCCTACATTATATGTTTGCCTATTTTCTATTTCAGATGGACAGTTTAAAGCTTTGAAAATAGAAATGACCTTGCCATCATCTTGTTATGCTACCATGGCATTGAGAGAAGTTCTAAAAATAGACACTTCAGCATCCTATCAGTCAACATTAAATGTTACATAGTCTTTGGTTTTTATTATTTATTGATTTTTTAGAATCAGCAGTACCTGGCAATATTCCAGGTCAACATCTGAAAATATTTGCTGTCTTACACTAAAGATCTAGCACTGTTCATTTAACTAGATTTTGTGGTTTTTATTTCTACAGCGTCTTCCTATCAGTTGGAAAATATGACAAAAGATGATTGATTATTATTATTATTATAAGAATCTATATATCCTTAATACCTCAAACGAAAGGATTAATGAGAGAATTTGAAATTGGAATGCATTTCAAAAATAACCAGTGCATCAGTCCTTGCATTGTTGAAATTAATCACTGGTTCTAAATGTTCAGTTGATAAATAATGTAAAATTAATTGGTGACTTTTCAATTCTGTTCTTATATGGTTTTGAGGCTTTCAGGTGTTGTATGTATTGGTTTCTAAAACTTAAGCATATATAATTATAGTGAATACAAAGACAAGTGTGACTTGAAGTGTCATGCACACTGAATTGGTATTATACACTTTTCTCTCTTTGGACCAATGTTGCAGAATGCTTATGCAGTGTCAAAAAAAAAGTTTGGAAAAAAAAGCTCATATTCATATCTGGTATATGTCCCATGTCTTTGACCTCATTTTCATGGTTCAATGACCACTTAATAAAAAATAAAAACTTCTCCAAAAAACAAATGTCATGAAATTGATGCAAGACATTGGGATGCTTATTTTGCAGTGGCTTTGTAAACCTTGTATACAGGAAGGACGAAGAAGACCTGGATACTTCATGTCTTGTATACAGATGCCTTATTTCCAGTTTATTTCTGGCATATTTTTGTTGTACTTGAACTTTTTTCATGGTTTTGTTGTTATCACAATAAATAGGACAATTAAATTTGGTATATAAAATCATACCTACTAGACATGGTCACATAACCTTGACATCATTTCATGGATCAGTGATCAACATTGTTTTCATGGTTATGTCTCTTTCTCAGTGTTTGCTTGAATTTTGGAATGATTGTAAGTTGTATATAGATATAAGAAAATGTGGTATGAGTGCCAATGAGACAACTCACTATTTAAGTCAAAAATTATAAAAGTAAATCTTTATGTTCATTTGAAATTTACCTAATTTTTATAGTTTCTTGGTCATTGTTATTTTTTTTTTAGTGATTAGGTCCTTTTCACAGATACCTATAAGCATAAGGTGAATTATATTGAATGTGTAGAATGATTTATATGTGTATATAAAGTTAAAATTGAGAATAGAAATGGGGAATGTGTCAAAGAGACGACAACCCGACCATAAAGCAGACAACAGCGAAGGCCACCAATGAGTCTTCAATGCAGTGAGAAACTCCCGCACCCGGAGGCGTCCTTCAGCTGGCCCCTAAACAAGTATGTATACTAGTTCAGTATATGTCTGTTTGCTGGGTCCATCTGACCATGACTTCCATATGTATGGTTTACTGGTCAATACATATAAAGATTTAGCCATTAGATTTGTTTCTAAGATACTTGAAGCAATAGGTAAACTACACTTGGTAAAAAGAATGATGTAAATGTGAGGTGTGCATGTCTGTCTGGCAGTCCTGTGTCACTGAAGGCAGAAGCAGGTCAAGTAACCAATCAACTCCATCTGTCCAAAAGAAAATAGAATGTTTCCTTGGCTTCTATGAACAGGAATGATTCAATATTTCCTGCGGCTTAATAATGTTGACTTGTAGCATGTAAGCAGTTTTAACATCTGCCATTCAGCTACTCCCTGTTCCCCCAATAGTTTTTTACAACACTCATTGTACAAGAAAATTTTTGTCAAAAGTTTACTTGGCTTCTATGAACAGGAATGATTTGATATATAATCTGCAACTTGATAATGTTGAGTTATTGTAATTTTTACATTTGCCATGTAGCCACTTCCTGTTTGTCAATAGTTTGAAATTTTACAGCTCATTGTACATGGAAAGTTTTCTTGGCTTCTATGAAAAGGAATGCTTAATTATTTGGTGTTCAGTTTGATTATATTGAGTTGTAGCTATTGGGCCACTTTTACATTGTAGTGTAGCTATTAGGCCACTTTTACATTGTAGTGTAGCCAATTCTATTTGCTGATAGTTTGAAATTTTACAACACTCATTGTACAAGGAAAATTTTCATCCAAAGTTTCCTGGCAATTATGAACGGGAATGGATTTGGTATTTTATTTACAGCCTGAAACCACTTCCTAATTGCTAATAGTTTGAAATATTACAATATTGTTACTCATTGTACAAAGAAAATTTTCGTCAAAGTTTTCTTGGCTCCTTTTGAAGTGAAAATTTTAATATTTGGTCTCAGACCATCTGGGAATGATCACTTATGATACAGTATACACTATCTCATTGAATTGCATGCAGCAACCCAGATTTAGACCTGGTACTATCTCATTGAATTGCATGCAGCAACCCAGATTTAGACCTGGTACTATCTCATGGAATTGCATGCAGCAACACAGATTTAGACCTGGTACTATCTCATTGAATTGCATGCAGCAACAAAGATTTAGACCTGGTACAGGTCTTGTTAGGTTAATGATGAATACTCAACATGGATATTATATAAGAAACAAAGACTCAATTGATGTTTAACTGTACTTTATTTTTTGTAAGTCAGCATACACATTGCTATAAATGCCTTCAAATGCCTTGTATAAAATTTATCTGCTAGTATAAAAGCCTACATAAGCTGTAAAATATGACGCATATCTATGCATCAGCTCCACCTACTGGCAAGGAAACCCTACTAAGGGGATACAATTCTTTTGAATGAGGTGATTCATTATGAATGAAAAAAATAATAATATATATAAATGTGCAAAAAACAACATATATATTTGATTTGTAGCTAAAAGTGAAACCTTTTTTATCTGAACTTACACGATACTTGATTTAATCAATTTAGTGTAATTTTTTGGCAAGAAATGTATAGCATGACCTACATATATAACGACTATGTACTTCTTTATAATGCCCTAATCTAAATCATGTATTTATAACAATGTTTACTGGTTCTTGGTATTTACTATTTAATATGCATGCAACCAAAAATACTAAAGTTTAGATAAAACTGGTTTCACTGTGAATTAATAGACTAAAAATGTTTATTGCAATTTATTTATGTGTAAAATAATCACAAGGTTTGTTTAAAATTTCAAACAATAACATTCCAGATGTTGAAGATACATTTATGTACATTTGCACATATAACAAAAACAATTCAAGAAATGCTTGAATGAATTTTATAGAAAAACCAACAAAAATATATTTAACTTTTTTTTTTTTGCATATAGTAAATTGTAAATATATATTTCAAAATTACATGATTATTGGACTATATCAATATAGCACTCTATACAATAACAAAATTACCCTAGACAATCTGTAAAATAGTAAAATTGCTACAAATACTGCATATCTTATAACATACATGTATTAAAAGACAAATTGACATAAATTCTATTTTTTGTTGTTCTTAGATATCAGAGTATTTCCACTTAAAAACGCTTGCTTTAGAGGGAAAAGCTAATAACAGACAAATACTAATGGACTTTGCAGTCTTTATTTTCACTATATTATGCTTGAAAGTGAATTTTTGCAAGCAAAGACTGCTCAAGACAAAAAAAATAGTAACAAAAACACATTAAATTAAAAGCACCATAAAAATATTACATCTCTTCAACAAGAAAAGTTTCATCCAAGTTTATTTTTGTAGAGTGAAATTTGTAATTTTCAAAATATAATAAAAATTGTGACAAATTCATTTGATCATAAAAGGAAAAAATGTTAAAAGGTAAGTCGTTGGTTTGTAGATATTTTTTATAACGAAAAATAAACTAAGATGAAACAAACATTCATAACATAATTTTTTTAATAATCTTAACAATGAAATTCATGAAACACAAACAGGGGTAACAGTGACTATATATCTTTTGTAGCTGAGTTTTAGCATTACCCATATACACCTCAACATATATCCGTTCTCTTTTTAAGTCAAGCACGTCATTCATACTTATAAAGCTATGCAGCGATGGGAACACTGCTGTTTATTCACAATGGACACAGAATGGACTGCCTGGAATATGATCTTCTCCCCACTTAACAACTAACATATAGTCTCCACGTTCTTTAACAACATAATTTATTTTGTAAACATATCCTCCTTTATGATGGACGCAAAGTTCTTCACATGGGCCTTTAGGTCCCATCATTCCAACAAACATCATGTTATTTCCTGAAATACAAATAAAAATAAAATAGAAATCATTTTCAAAATGTTATATACTGATGTCTTATCATTTAAATTTTTCATAAAGTAATGCCGTAATAATTTATCATTAAAGTTCTAATAATAAGAATTTTATCATGTGAAAAATTAATAAGAATTTTCTTAGTATTGATAGATATACAATAATAGAATATCCTTGAAAATTCTCCATTTCCCAACTTTTTCATACTCATTTATTGTATTTTCCTATATATTCAAGAAAGTTTCTATTACAACTTCTATAATTTTAGACACTGCAAAATGAATTCCTTTTTAATGCTTTGCATAACATATTTGTAATTTGCTGGGAGTATAAAATTCTTATTTATTTCACATTTATTTTACCATTTTCATATCAATGTTTACTTATATTACAAGTTATATAAAACTTACCACCATTTGTAACATCAACATTGAAAGTGGCTTGTTTTCCTCTAAAAGCTTTCTTCAGACCATTTCCTTCACATGTAACACGACTGGCTTCAGACTGGAACTTGGGTAATGCACTAAACTTGCTCATTATACTGGTCTTAGTTACTGTTTCTACAACAACCTGGGACATACCATGCTGAATGACATCAGATGGTCCAGCTTGACCTAAAAAAGATAAAAACAGAATAGAAAATAAAATGAAATTCTCATCTACAGTTGTATAACACAAATTCAATATAATAAATATAGATTATTACATTGATACAAGTGGATTATCGGATTTATCCAATCGAGATAGTTAAATTATCAATTTTAAAGTCTGAGCCTCGGCGAGGACTTTAAAATTTATAATTTAACTATCGAGATTGGATAAATCCGATAATCCACGCGTTACTATGTAATAATCTGTTTCTCTAATGATTAAAAGATAATGTTTCCTTTTTTTTTTTTTCTAAAACAAAATCAAGTGCCTTCCACTTTCCACGAAGTTGTCAATTTCATTAACACCTGTTAGAACATTTTGATCATTTCAGGGAGCTGAGAAAGGTTATGACCCTTTGACTCAGCCAATCATCTTCTGAGATCACCGTCAACCACACGTTGATTAAATTTTTTTATACAATGGGTTCAGAAAGGGATATATTTCTATAGAATTAGAGAATGTAAGTTATACTTGATGTATGATATAATTCATACAAATTCTGTAAGTGCCTATCTCAAGTCGAGAGACTGTTATGCAGTGGTTGTCAAATGTTATAAATCAGGCCATTCTTTTTCTTTTATTATTTAGATTTAGTAATGTTGGAGCCTTTTATAGCTTTTTATGCAATATGGGTTTTGCTCGCTGTTGAAGACTATACAATGACCTATAGTTGCTATTTAACATCCACATCATTTAATGTTTGGTATATATTTGTCTCATAGGCATTCCACATCTACTTATTGCATATCAAAATGAAAGTTTTTTTTCTTCCGACAAAAAAATGTTGATGTTAATTTTGCCTACCTTCTATTTTGGCTTTGAATGGACTACCAGCAATATGTACACCAGCATATCTAATAGTGATTAAGTAGTCTCCTGGAGCTGTTGGGGTGTATGTGAATTCATATCCTTCATCTTTTTCAGCACATTCTAATTTGACCTTTGATGGACCTTCAACTGTGACACCAAGTGCACCAGGTCCAGCATTTACTGTGTTGACCAAGAATTTAGCTGGTTGACCTTCATAAAAAAAATACACGATATATAATTTTCTGTAACATGGGAAAGTTTTAATTTTCAAATCCTTTTGATAGTATTATGCATTTTCAAAACATGCATGCGAGAGCACATCTTTCTTTTTACAATTCAAAGTGTACAAATGATCATATTATTTTACAATTACATATTTAAATGCTTAATATAAGATCATCAAAGGGAAGCTGTAAGATAAATGCAAGAAAATTCAATTACAACAAGACAATTGATTTGCAGAAACTATAAATAAAGCAGTGGTGTTTTGTATTTCTTAAAAAAAGACTGCACTAAGCAGCCTAGTTTTAATTCTCTGGTACCACAACTCTATCTATAGACTAACCTGTATGTCCCGTTCTAAGACCATCTCCTGAAGCATGTACCATTCCTGGATCACAGTCTACTTTTCCTACCATAATACGGAATGGACTTTCTGGAATCTCACAATCATTGAAGAATACGTGAACATTGTGACCTCCATTTTCTCTGGGGATAAATCGTACAGCATACTGACCTAAAATATCATATCATCAACATTTAGTAATGAAATTAAATTTTCTATGCAATGAAATAAAATTTAGTTATAATTTTATACAGCTTTACAAATATATTTCTGTAATTAAAAGTTTAAAAAAAAAATAGTTGAATTCAAATCCTTATTTGCACAATCTTTTTATAGAGATATTTAATCAGTTCAACAGCACAATAGTAATTTTTGTTAAATGGCATCTACTTACCATCATCAATTTCTTGAATAATGGCTTCTTCTTCTGTTCCAGAGGGAGCTACTACTTTAGCCTTCAGTTTTCCCTTTTGAGCATCATTAAAGTTTACAACAAAGGCAGCTGGTTTTCCTACTTGTAATCCCTTCTGTTGTAAAGCACTAACAGATATTTTACGAGCATCTCCGATACTTGGACAAATGTCTACTTTGAATGGAGAATCTGGGATATGTTCATCGTTAAATTTGATTGACACTAAATATTCTCCTGGTTCTGTAACCCTGTATGTAACACCACATGATCCATCTTTTCTATCATCAAAGTCCAGTTCTGCTTTAGATGGACCTTCTACGGCAATGGATAGACCACCGGCTCCAGCTTCACGTGTGTATATGTTGAAATCACCTGTAAACAATAAGACAAAATGTTCTGAAATGTAAAAAATAACACTAACGATACAGTTTTTATGTGGTTTTCATATCTAAAGTTTAAAGAGATTTGATATTTTATTTTCCACTAAAAAAAAGTTCAGTATTTCATTGAATCCACAAGTGATTATAAAAAGAGATACTTACATGGTTGATCGACTTCTCCTCTTTCTAGACCAGGTCCGGCAGCATGTACCTTGTGTGATCCACCGCCAGCAATGGGACCTACTGTGAACTCAAATGGACTACCTTAAATGTAATAAGAAGAAGGATTAACTTTACACATCAACTTATGTATTTCTGGCATTAAGATTGCATTTTCTCACATGTCTTTTAAATTTTCATTTGTATATATATTCCAGTTATATTTTCATATGTTTTCCCTCATCAATTGTGACAAACAAAAACAGAGGAAACTTTCAGTACAATACACAGACTGTCTGCTTGTTAGTTGTTTTATCAATCTAAAATATTATCTTAGATTCATTAATTTCATAAAAACAATAATTTATATTATATATTGATACTTTAAAATAAAGTAAATTTATCAAATCCAAATTACAATCCGATCATAAAAACTTACCAGGGATATGCATATCCTTGTGTTTAACACTAACTGTATGGACACCCATCTCCTTAGGAACAAATTTGATACTATAGTGATTATCATCTAAACTAACAATGTCACATAATTCTGTGATTCCAGATGGATTGGTTACTGAGGCTGTCATATCAAATGGACTCGTGCCTGGAAATAAACACAAATATTACTTTATAATAGAGTTGTTCTGAATATAGAGACTGAAAATATCTTGATTTCATAATTTCGTAATATTCATATTGTTATAATAATTCTTAGGGTCTGATTAATTTTCATGAAAATTGTGGATTTTCTTTGGAAAAATGATTTTAATTCCAAACAAAATATGATTGTAACTGACTCCTGAATGATCTGTAGTAAAGAAACTTTTTTGTACTCTATAAAAAAAAAAGACTAATGAATATGAAAAAAAAAATATGAATATCTCTTTCCTTTCCCCCTCAAAATGATCTACAACTAACAATACTGTCAAATCATGGTCTTTTACTATCACTGCAAAAGTGTTCTTACTGCTTATCATGCTCAACTATATATTGGAAAAGGGGGGGGGGGGGGGTCTTGGAAAACATTTTTTTTTTTAAAGTCTTATTCAAGAGGGGGAAAAAGGGTAATAAAAATATAGTTCCATTTGTTAGATTAACAAGAATTTCAAAATTAGTTTTAAATTATAAAGAATATAAAATTAAAAATTAAATGAAATAACACAAATAAAGAGAAAAGGATGATTTCTGGAGAAATTTTTCTGCTGTTATGCTCTTTAATAAAATTTCTATAAGTTTAAGTTGGGTAATCTTTAAATGAAGCAAATTATTAAAAATTTAAAGAAAAAGTATTATCTTTTAATACATACAAAAATAACTGGGACTACATGCTTAAACTAATAAATGATTGATTTCTTTTTTTTCCCAGAATTTTCACAACTAAATGATAGAATGTTCTAACTAAACATAAGACACTCTGGGTGTGGTTGTTTGTGGGAGTAATCACCCAACAAACCTTGCTGTTGTTGTTGTAGATGTATAGCTTCAATCTGCTCTGAAGTCAGGATTCCGCCAAAGAAAGACACTACATATGGACAAATAAACATTTACAATACATAATCATTCTAACATCATAATATTGTAATTATTAAATATATCTAAAGCTTTTATTATCAAACTTTTTCTTTGAAATCAATTTCTATGTTAGTGCACTTTCTCTTTTTTAATTGAAAAAGCCAAATACACCATAAATACCATTTTAATGTTTAATAAGTGTTTCAACGAATTTCTAAACTTTAAATAATGTAAGAATAGTCAACAAACCTGGAATTTTCAGACTAAGTTCACATTGGCTTCCTATGTGCATTACATCAGCAGCCTCTCTATGACGAGTTATTCTTTCTGTTAATCTTGGTGATGGTTCTCCACCCACTTTAACATTAAATGGACTGCCTAGAAAATAGTAAACAAGTATGTTGCCATCAATCAGCAAGTTCAATTGTTGATTCTTTTAACTTCAATTAGCTTTAGTTAGCCTTCCATTGTCAATCTCAGATTGATAACAAGATAGCAATATTTAAATAAACAAATGTAAGTTCTAACTAGCTTCAATAAATATGTTTACATGATAGTTCACTTATTCGTACTTTTACACAAAAAAATATGTGATTGAGAACAGAATGTTAACGACATGTACAACACTCTGCTATAGAATCATCAAATGATGACCATGACCTTGAAACTCAATGAAATAAAAGATATGTTACATAGCAGTTGCTGCCCTATGATCAGATCTTAAATATCAAAGGTCTAAGTATGACGAAGGAATTGCTTATATACTGATAATAATGGTATGCAAATAATCTCAAAATGATAGGTCAATTATATAATTCTCCCAAGTGCATATGTATTAAGAAACCAATGATTTTTTAAATCTATAAGCATTTAAATAAACATTCACATGTGATTATTTTCTACAAGTACAAATCATTATTTTCATTAAAAACTGTAAAACTGAAAGAATTCAGATGATCACAATATATGTAATCTCTAAATGGCAAACTTTCACACCAGATTTTACAGTAAAATCTTCAGTAGTTCAAAAAAGTAAGTTATAAAGCTTACCTGGAACATGTTCATCTGCAAATTTAACGTTGACAATATAATTTCCAGGTTCTGTGGGTTTGTATGTGACCATACAGGCACCGTCTTCATTATCTGTACACTCAATGTCAGCCTTGCTGGGTCCCTCAATTGATAGACTGAGTCCTCCATAACCTACAGATAGGAAGATTGTTGTTATCATATTTAATCTCTAAACAAGTTATCATTCATGTTTGCTCCCCTTGTTTTAGAACTTTTGCCAGATATTCAGAATCCTCTGGTTTTATCCATGTAGTGCCATTACATAATTTTGCCTATTAACCCTTACTTTCTTTCCAGAATTTGTTAACATATAGTTCAAAATGTTATATTTGAAAAAAAAAAATAAAATCCTTGTTATTTTTTCATTGTTTTTGAATGAAAAATGGTACCAATGTTAAATCTATGAATAGTCTAGAAGAATTTCCCGCCAAATTTTCAATGGCTAATATCTCGAAAGCAAGGACATGTACCCTTCATTTTTGTCTGCCTGTTTAGTTTTGTTATTTATATACTATCAATTCTATCAGTCTTTTGAAAAGCTTGTTATTAAGAGTAGCGAACATCTTTAAAAGTATTTTATCATACAATAAACTAAAAATATTAAAAACTGGATGTAATCTTGAATTCATTAACTCATCTAAGTAACAATTAAAATATTCCATGAAAGTGAATGTGGTTTTTAGATATGATCTTTTCAAGTTATTCTTTATTTTCTGCCACACAAATTAAGTAGACTACCTTGATTACACTAAAAGTAAACAACCTAAATACATACCAGCATCTTTAGTGTCGACAGTAAATTCGTTCAGTTCATTGGCCATACCCTTTTCTAATCCAGGTCCTGAAACCTTGACCTTGCTAGCATTTCCAAGTTCACTTTCTCCAACAGTGATTTGGAAAGGACTATTTTGTATGTGATGACCATTTCTGTATACATTGACTAAGTGTACACCTACTTCACGTGGGGTAAATGAGATTCCTGCAATCAAAATATTTTCTTTTAAAATTCATTTTTATGACAAATACAATACAATATTTTCAATATAAGGAAAAAACTACAATGAACAATAAAACAATGGCTCACTCATTTATTAACTAGCTTTAAAGTAAAATACAAATGATTTTCTAGCCATTATTCACTACTTTTATTATTAAGTTCTGTTAGTTAATGTACTCCTCATCAAACACTGATATATTCTTATTCATGATACCTACCTAGATGACCATTGGCTAATCTCTTGAGTAGACATGGTTCTTCAGTACCAGATGGGGTTCTAATTGTTGCCATCAAATTACCAATATCCTCCTCAACAATCTTCAGTTCAAATTCACTGCTACGGCCAAATTGTGACTTCCTCTTAATTTCTCCTGGTGGAGCTGTCAAATAAATGAAACACCATGAAGGTTTTGTCATTTAATGAAACACAATGAATATTTTGTCAATGAATGAAACACAATGTCAATAAATGATACACAATGAATATTTTGTCAATTAATGAAACACAATGAATATTTTGTCAATTATTGAAACATTCAGGTGAAATTTTTGTCCACTAATAAAATAAATCAAATAGTCTGTTACTTCATAATTAACATTTCCCAAGCAATGAAAAAACCCACTCATTTTGTCAATTAATGAATATTACGTGTATCATATCAGTTTATGCATTTATCCCTGTGTGTGTATGTGTGTATAAGCCTATTTTTTTCATATATACCGGTACTTACATGTGATTTTAGAAGTAAATGGTGAACCAGAAATGTTTTGTCCAGCGAATTTCACAGTGATCTGGTATTCTCCTGGTGCTGTTGGTACATAACTGACGGTGCATGTACCATCACCATTATCTTGGCATTTGATTTCAGTCTTTGATGGTCCCTCAATAGAGAGAGAAAGACCTCCTACAGAAAGAAAATAGATGATCTATTAATATTGGTTTACAAGTTCTTGGTTTAATATTACATTAATGATGAACAATTCCTAAAATAGACGAATCTTTTACAATCAGCATAATTATCTACCGCAATAAGGAAAATTAATTTTTTAGTAGTTTTCACCTTCCTGTGTTATTTAATTAAGTAAAATCAAATTAGTGCGATATTCAAAGAACATTATTATAACAACTTTTTACCTCAGTTGTAATTATGACAAAATTAGACTATAATTGGGTGAATATCCTACACTTATATTTTCCTTAAAGTACAAATAATGCATTCTTTGAATGACTTGGATGTAATTGCAGTTTGATGTGTTGTCCAATATATTTGTTTCTTTAGGTTATATATTTGTATAGACCCTTATGGATTTAAATAAAAGTTCTTAGCTTTAAAGGTGTCTAACATAATACATAAGAAGGAACATATATGACAATAAAACGTATTCGTTCACATAAAACAGGTGAATTTATTCTCTTCCAGGAAAAAAGTTGGGAAACATTTACAATTGCATTAAATAAACTACGATCAATCCAGTATGGCAGTAGATATCTTATAAAAGTAATTGCCTTACCTCAAATTTAAGAGTTAAATTCTCCCAAAAAACTTAAATTAATCTTTTATAAAAAAAACTAATTAGTCTTTGAATTCCTTTATCAAGCTATAGCCAATATATATTTCATACAAATATTCATTATCATAGGTGATTATATCAATTTTGAAGTTTTCCAGATGTTTCATAACTAAAGTCCAAATCTACATTATTTTTACTACAGAAAACAAATAAATTCCCTATCCACAAAGAAAACAATCTGAACACAAAAATCTTGATACAAATAATTCAAGCAAACAATGGTTCAGACGATTAACTTGTTTTAACTGTCTCTGAAGCAAGCAAGTTGGCCAAAAGATGTTAATCTATGAAGGTACCTATAGGTATAATTGAATGAATTCTCTTATTGATATGAGGCTCAAAGGAATTCAAACTAATTGAATACTACAAAATAAAAATAACATTTTGTAGCTTCCTTATTTGTTATCCAAATTAAGTTACAATATGAAAGTAAAAGTTAAAATAAAATTACACATCTTTTTAAAGGAAATTTGATAATCTAAAGATTTCCCTCAAGTTTTCAAATGAAGTGCTCATAAAAGCAGCACATCTTTATTGATTCCGATTGTTTTATTTAATTAATCAGAAAATAAGTTTATCTGTTGATCTTTTTATTGTTTAATCAATATGTAATAGATGTGGCTAGGGAATTCTGGCAAGGAATAAGTAAGAGAACCATCAATTATATTACCGATTCAGTCAAAATTACCATTGTCACAAATATTTCAAGGGATTTGAATCATTTTAACCACTTATAGTGCACAGTGATCATAAAAACACAAGGTATTTATGTTTACAGTATTAATAAAGGTATATTTTATATGTAATATTGTTTTATAAAATCAAAAATTTGGAAAATTGTAACTTATTACTAAATATACTTTCATTTCATATTAAAGTTAATGGTTTTGGACTGTGGATAATTTGCTACTGTGAAATTCAATTTTGTAATTTGCAAATAAGATGTTGAGGCAGTATAAAGCTTAACAAATAGGGTTATTAAATATTTTTTTGACATATACTGAAACTTATTAACAGTTTTACAAATGTATTTGATGAAGTAATGAATGTTATCTTGAAAAGACTAAAGGAATAAATATAATCAGCACAACCAGGGAAAACTACAACTTGAACTAATATTGTTGGAATCTTTATGAAAACGAAAATACTTATGTATGAACATACCTGCTCCTGCATCCTTGGTGACAATAGTAAAGTAGGCAGGTTCATTGACAATTCCATGAGTCAGACCAGGTCCATAAGCTGTCACATGACCACTGTTTACAGCATCAACATGGAACTTGAATGGACTTCCTGTTATAAATAACAATAGTTCATGGTTAAAATGTTAGTATTGCATTTCTATCTTAGATACTATTTTATATTCAAGCATATAATGAAATTTAAAGCTTAAGCTATATAAATGCAATTTTTAAATTCTCTTACTCTAACACCCTATAATTCTCTTTACTATTTCAGTTTCGTTTGAAAATATTCTTTTAAAATTTTGGCAGTTTATGAAATCTGATGACATATTTCTAACTTTTGCTCATATCAAAGTATAGCTTAAGGATGTTGGCTACTCTGTTAAAAAATAACAAGCTTTTTAAAAGACTGTTATGAATTGATAGTATATAAATAAAGAAACTAAAATAGAAGAAAAAAATGAACGGTCTGTGTGCTTGTTTTTGAGATATAAGCCATTGAAAATTTGGCGGGAAATAAATCTCTCTAGATTTTTCATATATTTAACATTGGCACCTTATCTGTTTAAAAAACTATGAAAAAATAACAAGAATTTTATAAAATTTTGAAATATGGCTTTTCAAGCTTTATGTAATAAAATTATGAAGAGAAAAGTAGGGGTTAGTGGGCAAATTTTTTTAATGACAAAACATGGATAAAACCAGAGGATTCTGAAAATCTGGCAAAAAATCAAAAAATGGAGGAGCAAACATCCTTAAGGATCTTACAATATCAGATTATAAAGCATCAGACTGATATCTTTTTAAGTTAACTATCAGATGTGTTCCTTTCCAAAATACAAAGTTATAGATGCCAATGAAAGTTTGAAAAATAATCTAAAAATTAATAAATCACTACAATCATGTTTATGATTAATTCACAATGCTGTAACTACAACTACATTATTCCTATTATCACACATCCACAAAGAGATATGTGAAAATTATTTTAGCAAATGATTATTCACAAAAACCCTCTTTTCATTTCCAATAAATGAAACACAGATTGTCAATTCAATTTTCTTTGGTTCTTAAAAGCTTTAAATTTTGGAAAAATTAGGAACTTGAGAACAAAATTGAAAAATTGATTCCATTAAAAATGATTAGTAAACTCATTGAAAGTACATAACTTATAAGTACTCTTACATGTATTTGTTTGCAGCAAATAATTATAATCTTCTATTTTAAGATGCAGAGTGCAACAACTGTTATTCTTATCGATAAGATATGTAAATGTCAATTTTTGTTCTGAGATAATAATGATTTCTAGCAACTGGTATGTATAAAAACTAAGATTGCAATCCTTGCACAGATTAATTTTTTATATCAAAATTTATGTTGAGAATAATTGAACAGCAATTATGTCCTATTAATATTTTATTTTAAGAATACTGTATAAATCTGATATGTGTCTGAAACATACTTTTTACTTGAATACGAGAAACCTTAACAATTCTAAACAATACACTGAAACCAAATTAAACTTAAAGAAAAAGCTGATGATAAAGGGAGGAAAAACAAGAAAAAATTGTCTTATTGCCTATTTACATGGACACCCAAAATATTCAGTATGGCCATATTTTTATCTTATTGCTCAAGTAACTTATTGTGCTTACCTTCAATTTCTGAGTTATTGTAATTGACATGGAGCTCATGTAATCCAGTTTCTGTTGGTTGATAACAGATTGTCACTGTACCATCCTTATTGTCCTCGATCTTAGGATACGCCTTCTTACCAGATGGCATGACTACATAGGCTGTCAATCAAAAATAAATAACATATAAAACATTGTTTTATCAAAACACAATGCAAGAAGAGATAAATAAAATGTTTTTTTAAGAAACAAGTCTTTATGTACAATTCCAACATCTTTTTAACAATACACAATGAATGTGAGAAAAATAAAACGCTGTTCAATTTATGTCTGAGTTTGACTTTCATGACCTTAAGAGTAACCTTGACACTAAAAGTAAAACTTAAAATATAAAAAATGTATGCTGACCTGATACAAAATTAAATATAGGTCCTACTGGTATACGTAAGTCCACTGGTGCAAATAATCCTGCACCAGGAGCAGCACTCTTGACAGAGTCTACGGTATCAGCTGTAATCAGGTCTTCACCAACCTGTAAAAGTAGAAACAACTATTACAACATTGCTGGTTATGAAATAAAAGAAACGATTGCCATCCCTTTATGGTTAATCTGAAAAAGATAAATCATTTCACAACTAATTCAAACCATGGTGAAATATAACTTCAAACAAGCCATACCATGCTTTTGGCAAGAATAAAACCTTTGTCAGCTTTTCAAAGATGAAGAAAATGAAATGAATTTTATCTGTGAGAAGAATGTTATAAAAAGCAGCATCAATCACTGAGTGATGGAATTTTTCATTATCTCTCAAACTTATTTTTTTTATGCAGGATGATTTCATCTACATTGAAAAGAAAATTTAGTATTACTTTATTATTACCAAGTAATAAATAAAATGTGTTGCATCATGCCAAAACAATGACTGAATTAGTAATCAAAGCTTGTTGGTTAATGTTGTAGCATGCACAATATCAGCAATTCTCCGGTTTCAAACATTTCTCATTTCTTAACAGAACTTATTTTAGTAAATATCTCAACATATTGAGGTTAAGATTTATTCCTTTTAATAAAAAAAAACATTACTGACTTCTTTTGACACAATATATATGCATCATCTGGAAATATGTAGAAAGTATTGACCATCACCATATTGTAAAATCTTACCGGTTGCTTGAGATATTCTTCATATTCTTCAGGTGAAACAGCCTATATATAAAACAAGGTGGAGTCAATCAAACATGCAAGACCATGCTCACACAATCTTTTCAAGACAAGTGAATTTTGAACATGTATAACAACTAGTATACAAGTTACAATTTGTTGTGTACATTAAATCTATTGTTGTAGCAGTGTGGTGGCATTGTTAAAACATCTCTTGAAAATGAAGCAGAATTGAAGCAAGCATTCAGTAATTAGCATAAGTGTGTTTGTTTGACTAGGCACTATTCAATGATAAACATTTTTTAGTTTGTTTGCTAGGCACTATTCAATGATAAACATTTTTTAGTTTGTTTGCTAGGCACTATTCAATGATAAACATTTTTTAGTTTGTTTGCTAGGCACTATTCAATGATAAACATTTTTTAGTTTGTTTGCTAGGCACTATTCAATGATAAACATTTTTTAGTTTGTTTGCTAGGCACTATTCAATGATAAACATTTTTTAGTTTGTTTGCTAGGCACTATTCAATGATAAACATTTTTTAGTTTGTTTGCTAGGCACTATTCAATGATAAACATTTTTTAGTTTGTTTGCAAGGCACTATTCAATGATAAACATTTTTTAGTTTGTTTGCTAGGCACTATTCAATGGTAAACATTTTTTAGTTTGTTTGCTAGGCACTATTCAATGATAAACATTTTTTAGTTTGTTTGCTAGGCACTATTCAATGATAAACATTTTTTAGTTTGTTTGCTAGGCACTATTCAATGATAAACATTTTTTAGTTTGTTTGCAAGGCACTATTCAATGATAAACATTTTTTAGTTTGTTTGCTAGGCACTATTCAATGGTAAACATTATGTGTGTTTGTTTGGCTAGGCATAATTGGTAAACAT
Source organism: Mytilus galloprovincialis (assembly GCF_965363235.1). Classification (NCBI taxonomy): domain Eukaryota; kingdom Metazoa; phylum Mollusca; class Bivalvia; order Mytilida; family Mytilidae; genus Mytilus; species Mytilus galloprovincialis. Next base: position 105,355,423 of record NC_134838.1, read on the forward strand.
TTTGTGTGTTTGTTTGGCTAGGCATAATTGGTAAACATTTTCAAACGAAGATAAGTATGCCATCAAAGATTGCCAAAAAACATCAACAAAACTTAACTGAATTCTTGAGGTAGTTAATTGTTTCATTGAAAGCCCATCTATTTTTGATAGGTTATTTCATCAAATCTGTGGAAATCAATTAACTTATAAATGGCTTGTTCCTTAGTAACCGAGTTTGTTCCTATCTTTATCAAATACAAATTCATATGGAGGTAATAAGATGTTTCACATTATATAACTATAGTTTCCTCCCAAGCTGTTTTTAATTACTCAATAAAATATTCTGTCTATTAAATTCATTATCTTTTTTAAAACTTTTAAGCAAATATTAATTCAGTTGCTGTTAAGAGACAGATTTATAAACAAATACGTTCAAAATAGTCAACTTAAATGATCAATTAATCATGGTACATATGCACTACCAGACCATCTTTAAATATGGCCTTGATACACTAATTGTTCATTTATTAACTTATTCAAGAGTTACCAAAACCATGCCACAAAAAATGAGAATTAAGATAATTTATAAGAATGACAAATGTTCTATTTATGACATAACTCATTCATATCAATTATATCATTATGAATATTTTTTAGAAGCCAGGCCTTTACTAAGAAGAAAACAGCAAGCCTCACTACATCCTAATTTTTTCTCAGCAGGATTACCAAGACCGATATTTTAGATATTCTCTAAGGGCATTCACAGCTAGGGATGGAATTATTCCATCAAAACTTAATCAACTACAAACAAACAACTAATAATGTTCAATTGGTTACTGCTGTTTTTACAATATATTAATGGCTCATCTTCCCAAAGTTATTGAACCTTTGCTAGTGTATTTAATATCAATTACTAAACCACTAACTAAATCCTGTTAATCTAAAAAAAGAAACTATTCAAAGCATCCTTTGTGGTGTTTGTTCCCCACACAATTTAAAAGCAATAGATAAAACTTCTTCAGATTATACCAACTTCAGTATAAATATACTCATCATCCACAAAACAAACAATATAAAACTAAAAAATATGGTATGATTGCCAAGGAGACAACTTTCTTCTAGAGACCTAATGACATGGATGTAAGCTTGAAACTATAAGTCACAGTATGCGATGGAACCTTCAACAATGAGAAAACCAATACCATATAGTATGCCACAAAGGTCCCAATATGACAGAATGTTATACAATTCAAAGGACAAAACAAACAAGCAGATATTAAATCTGATGCTGATTTAATTTAAGAAAAGAAAAGTAAAAGAAAAGACCAATTATATGCACCAATACAATACAAATTTCAAAAGTTATCATTGATGGAGCCTTCTGTCCAGACAGAAGTTATGTAAATGAGTAATAATAGAACTTGATCCTTGTGGTAATTAACTGTATCCTCCTTACATTCCAAAATAAACTTCTTTTCTGATAAACAACACTTTGATATTGTATTTATAGCTATTAAAAATCTAAATTTAGACGAAGAAAGTTTCTTCTTTACAAATATCATGATGAACAATTCACATTGGTTGTGATTTTAGAATGGTCTTTAACCCTTGGCTCAATATAGATTCGTAGAACATCCCACTAAATACTAAATCTTGGCATTATTCTTCACTTAACATTCCTACCAATGATAAACTGCATTTCAACATAATTAGTAAAATTGAAAAGTATGTTCTCTTTCTACTTTATGAGCAAGCAGTACTTAAAAGATTTAGATATCGCTTATAGGTTCCAAATATCCAGCATTTCGATTCTTGAAAAGCATAAAAATTTACAGTAATTCAAGTATGTAAAAGCTTAGAAATTCTATAGAAGCTGTCAGACTGTTTAAGTTTATTGTTTTTACTTAAAGCAAATCCTAAATAAAAAAATCTATTGTTTTTGTATTACATGTCTTTTCAGGAAAACAATATAATACAAAGTCACTAAGGATCTTGGGATAACTACCCTTTATTTTTCTCTCTATCTACAAGCTACTTATCACTAAAAACTATCTCTAACTCTCCATGATTTAATCAACATGGTCAGTTGGAGAGGAATGCCTGATAGATAGGGGTTGTTATTGCTAATGCTTAATCACAATTTTTCATATTCCTAAATGATGGCCAATCTAAGATGTCAGACATGCCAGATAAAGAGCATGATAAGACTATGGGGTTACAAGGTTAGGGGTACAAGTACCTAGTACCATTTGCATGAGTAGCATGACATTTTTTCACATTTTGAGCATGACCAAGTAAAGAAGTTGTCAGGGTGGTAAATTAAGGCAGTCTGAAATGTCTAGTAAGAGAACCAAATAAAAAACCTGAATGACAGACCTTAAGGTATATTGTCACTGAACACTAACTTTGTAACAAGAACAGCTCTCTTTGTGATGGTACAACTAGTGGAGCAGAAAAGGTTTACAGATCTGAGTTGACAGTGGTTTCAGTGGGGTTTAAGTTGCTAAATCTTCTGTGTTTAGTGGACTGTTGTGTTTTTTTAACTTTTAACTTCTGATTATGTTGCTCACTCTCTTTTATTTAACTTTTATTTACTTCCTTTGTATGTTTTTAGTTTAGTTAAGTGCATGTGTACTATATAGGGTGAAAGATGTAACCCAGTTTTTTAAATTTTCTTCTGATGTTCCCATTATCTTTGGCTAAAACCTTAAATTGTTAACAATTTGTACCTCATTATTTGAATCTAAGTTTATATCTTGTTATTATCGCCAATAAAGCTGTAGGAACTAACACTTTTAAGATCTTTTAAATATTTGAAGTGAAGACAAAAAGAAGTTATATATTACCTACTGAGTTTATAATCAGCAACAAACAAATTCAATGAAAAAAACTTTTCTTTAAAATTTATCTCTCCATCTGATTTTTAATTGTCTAACAATTTGTTTTCTGAAAGGGTTGACGTAGCAAGTTTATGAAGGTTTCCTTAGAAAACTGTTCCAAAAAGAAAACTGAATAATTAGAAAAAACGTTTTATACTTGGTTCTTTATCTGATTTACAAAGAATAAGTAAGGTTGTTTAATTTATCACACTGATAATGAATTGCATATTTAAAATTACAGGAAGCAACAAATTGTGCATCTGTTGATTCGTATGTAGTAAACATGATGTAAGATTTCCTGTTCATTTCTTTGTATAACACTTACTTAAAATGAAAGCATTAACAAACTGTTCATTTCTTTGTATAACACTAACTTAAAATAAAAGTAAAAATTAACAAATTTCTACATTTATGTTTTCTTTTTGTGAAAAGTGTAATTAAAGATCACATGCAGTTGGTTTTGAACATTTTCTTCAACAACATCAAATTGTATATTTATTGATTTACTAGCTAGATAAATGAAGAGCATGTATCAAATCCTTAGATAAATAAAGATGTTTTTATCTCGAAACAATGATTTTGAAAATTTTGTTGCAACCAAACTTTCATTTATGATAATATATTAATGGGTTTGCATTTTTTCTTTAAAACTTGATCTGAAATCCAACAAATCAAACTGCTAACAAAAATCAAATATATTTATCTGAAAAAGAAGTTGCATGAAGCAAAAGGCTATTTTGTTTTGATATATTAAAGGCCTATAACCCATATTCAAATTTATCCCTTATATAATGCTATAGTTTACATCCTAGTGTTGTCACCACAAAAACTAAGGGAGATAACTCATATATACCAAAGGAAACAGAAATATTTGTTAATATCAAAGCATGTTGCTCTTAAAAGCTGTGTCTCTTAAAAAATACATAAGCAGTTTTTTTTTTGCTTTTAAGTTTGTAAAGCTTGCATGTTAATGTTATGAATCAAAGTACTTATTCTTTTCTTTTTATTTTAAACAAAAAAGTTTTAAATGATCATATAAAATAAGATGATCATGTGGTTTGTTTGGTAACTACTAACAAGGAGTCAAAGAATAAAGATATTAACAACTATAAGTATCCATACTTGTTTATAATTATAAAAATATTAATAAATAATTAGAACCTTACCTATTTGAAATGAAATCCTTTATATCAATTTTTAAACAATACAATCTCCAAAACCACACGAAAATTCACAATGCAGATGTAACTGGGTATTTTTTTTCACAATTTGAGAAGATATAAATCAATATGATAGAAAGCTGACAACTGGTTTACTACAAAACCTATGCTGGCAGAAGCTAAGATAACTGTAGATATGCCCTTCAATCTCTCCGTCTTATCTTTACATCAGTTTGTAGTAAATATATGCAAATATTGGTTTGTCTGGGATACTTAACTTAATCACTTTGATTTTATTGAAAAGTAAATATTTAATGGATACTTGCATCTTATGCCATGTAGCAATTGAAAGTTGATGCCAGAGTTAATGGAAGCTAATTTATAAGGCATTTATATTTCTCTTGTTCTCTTAATTAACACAGATCTATAGGGAATAATAGAAGATAACTCCATACTGATAAGAAATTTTTTTTTCTTTAATTTCAAATAAGTTATTAAGACATTGTAATTACTATTTTCAAAAGTTTTTTTATTTTCCCAAATGATTCCTCATTTCATAAATTTGAAGCTCGATTCTGATTGGTCAGATTATAAAGTGGGGGTGGGACTTCAAATGAACCTGAAATTGGTTATCCATTTTTGTGCATCACTGATAGGTATCTTTCTATCTAGATGTCTGACTTCCTAGTTAACCTAAAAATAAACTTTAAATCAAAATATATCTTAGCAGAAAATATTAACAAGAAACCATTTGTATTTCAATATAGTTATCACTTTTCATATAAATATTTATTAGATAATGATTTATTAATTGTTTTCAAAGTTTACTTATCAATTTTTCCAAATATCAATAAAATTTATAATAAAAAACACATTCACTTAAGTGGTATCTTCAAAGAGGTAAACAGAACAGGGACCATATTTGTCACTTAATTCAGACAGCCAATGTATAAAGAAGCCATAAAATTGTAATTATTACATAATTTCATGCTTATATTGAATGTATATTATACACTGCTATTTTTAAACTAGAAAAAATAATCTTTTTCAAAGAAAATTTTACATGTTGATACAAATTAAGAACAATTGTGAATTCATGCAGTCAAGATGATATGATCATTTCATACACTCTTCTAAGAAAAGGTAAAAAAAAATGTACTGGATAAAAATATTATAGATCATGAAAAATATCATTTCATGCTAAGTTGGAGATATGTTCTATTTGAAAATATCTTTTTGATATTATAGTGATCAGTACTTCCATTCTATTGTTGATTATATAATATCATGTTTTTTTTAGAATTTTCATGCATATTCATTTTTTGTATTTTGAAAATAATGAATGCTTACCGTGGAACCGTTCCAGTCACACACTGGATAGGTTGTGACCTTTTAGTGAAAATTAAATACATTAATACAAATATGACAAACTTTTCAAAACTGTCTAAGAAATTTGTGATTTGTTTCTGGTCTTGCATGTACATTGGCAATACATTAACTATTGATTGTTCAAGGTCTTGTGGCAATTACCTGGTGATAGTATGTCCGTCAATTTAAATTCTTAACATACAAATGATTCTAAATTTCTATTGCTACTAAGTTGTTTAAATCTTTTTCGGCTATAATTTCCCTCTAAGTACCCTCATTGATTATCAATCAGTCAATAATCAACATTTCTTGTACTTTTAAGATAACCAGTACTTTATTCAGGTGTTCACCCTGGAACCTAGCCCAATCGATGCTATTGTACTTTTTAAAATTAAGCTAACTAAAGTGTTGCAATTGATGCACATGCTTTTAATTTTACAGGAAACAGTAAGATATTTAAGAAATGTACTTCTGTTAAGAATATGTAATACATTATGTTTAACAGATAAATAACAACTTCTGAAGAGTACATTAATTTAAATTACTTTGGAATGTGTTTCTGCAGTTAAATTTCAAGTCCTTAAAAAGACAGCAGAAAAAACCATACAATAATTTCTTTGGAGGAATCAGGGACTTTCTAGACTGTCCCTGGAGGAATATATCATTAGAAAGATGAAAAGTCTTCATGTAGGTTTTCTACAGAGATAAGCTCTGATATAATAACATGTGGGCTAATTTCCAACATGCATTTGTTTTCATTGCATATCAAATGGTTTGTTTTCTAAAAAGTTAGTTAATGTAATCCCCCACACTCTTTAGTCATTCAAAAATTAGAAGGTCTCACACATGAAGAATTTAATAGGGATTAATCTAATCATTTTTAAAAGAGCAAATTGCATGTTTGCAACTGTCTGTCTATTGGTTTTTATTTTAATGTGATAATTTTTATGTTTTTTTTTTCACTAAGCGATACAGCAGATTCACAGCTAAATACAACTCTTTGGGAGGAAAGTTATTTTATTAAATAACCAGGGCTAAGAATGACATTTTCATTAATATGTAATCTTTCAAAGCATCAGACAGCCCTATAAGATTCAATTCAAATTTTCAAGTATTTTTGTCCTTACCAAACCAATTAAAATTATCACAGGATAAAAACACAGACTTCATGAAGCATTAGAAACACGAGAGATGAATGCACCATACAACTTTCTATTCAGATAAATATTGTTCTCAAATGTTTGCTTTAAAATTTACATCTTATCAGTCGATTACAATTTAGAAAAGTGTTTTTGCGAGTGAATCACTGAAAACAATGTTGTTTGATTGATGACAAACATTTTGGCACTTATTGATGAAAATGTTGACTAATTTTTCATTTAAAATAACTCAACCTAAAGGAATCTACCAAGTTTTCAGACAGACAAGCTACAGTAATTAGATAAAGAAAGAATAAACAATAGGAAGTAGTGATAAAGTTGTGGATAAACCCATCTGCATCTACTATCTCTCTTTATATACCAGCATAAATAGAAAATAATCCTACTTGTATTTACAGCCTACTCTGTATAAACATCCAAAGATAATCCAACCTGTGCCTTCAGTTTACTGTCAAAGAGTATCACTTAGGTCAACGCTTAAGGAAAGGGATGTTCTTGATCTTGCTTTAATATTGAACTCTGGTTATTGCCGAAAGGATCCGTAACCATATAAGCGCCATATTATGGAAAATTAGGCTATTTCCCAATATTCTCCCCCTTCCACCTCCTAACCCCCAACAAAAAAATATGTGAAAACAGTCACTTCGCAAAATATATAAATAAAGGACATATAAAATATTCCCAATCTGTATCATTACAACATCTCTTTTATTGCAATCTTCATCTTAATTTATGCTGTTTGTCCTTTTAAGACATGCCTCCACACCACTTACAGCAAGATTATTAATTTAAACAAAATTTATATATATAGCAGTGTCAAATTAAAAGTCTGAATACAATTCAATTTCAACCCTGTACTTCAAGTTGAATGAAAAGATCCTAACTAATAATGAATTATCTACTATTCTACATGCATTAAGCCACTTCACACAATATCATGCCATTATCATTAGAGAAATATCATGTGATATCTCTCTATAATCTATCAAGTCTTTAAACTTTCATTTACACCTTTCTTTGAAGTGAAATTTTCCACTGCATGGGTGTGAATAAAATGGTAAGTCATCAATTTGTTATATATCAGTAAGTGTATCAATCTATACTAAGGCTATGATGCAAGGGGAACACTTAAATAATCTCAAATAAAATAAATAAAGAGGTTTGAACAACACACGCTATATTGATAACTGAGTTGCTTGAATAAAATATAATAAACAGAAGATGAATGTTTTACTTGCAAGATAACTTAAAAATCACTTTCACTGCATTATAGGGCAATGATTAGGGATTTGAAAGAAATCAATTCTAAAACATGCTGATTTTGGGGGTCTATGTCTTTTGTCTTCTTTTCTTTGGAATATTAGTATCAGAATTAAGTGGGACGAACATCTACTTATACTAGGGTAAATCAAAACTGGTTGCATTTTACTTACTGGACTGAAACCAGAGGTCTACAAAAAAGTGACCCATTCAGTTCAAGTGTCATTAACATCTGAATTTGAAGACAAGTTAATGAAATGAACTTTCATTAATCTTCATCTCATTTCTTCCTATGCATAGCCTTAGTAACCTTTTAAACTTCAAACAATTCATAAATTTTTCAATGTCTAATTGTTGTTGTTTTTTTAAACTCTTTCATACTGAAAGTTGTATAAATATACCATTATTTTAAAATCCTATTATACTGTAAAATGAATGAGAAACAATGTATAAAGAACATAATATCTTAAATATGTTTTCTTTCACAGATGTTTGAAAAATTTATGAATTGTTATATATAAAATCCTTTCTTTACCACAAAACAACATTTCAAACACAGCACAAATACCAACCTGTATATCATATTCTCCGCCGGGTACTGTCTGACCACCAAACTTAATACTGATTGTATAAGCGCCCTCTATCTGTGGGGTAAACAAGAGGCTGAATGTACCATCAGCATTTTCTACAATATCAATATCAATGTCACTACCCTGTGGACTACGGATACGACATGTCACTTTACCCTCTCCAGCTTGTGAGGCATCAACACAAATGACGGTTTCCTTGTTGACTTGAACGGTTTTCTTCTCAAGACCTTCTGCAATGCAAAGAAAAAGTCATACAAATTATTTATTCATTAAATTCTTAAAATTTAGGTCTGTTTAAATTCAAATGTTTTTACTGAATATTTTATATTAAAGGAATGATTGATAGTTGTTGCCTAATGTCCAGTGGCAGGCATTTAATTCATATTCAGGGCAAGAACTAGCTGCGGAACCATAGCTCTTAGGTCCTTATGTTATTTTTTTACTATTTGTGGACCATAGAGCTACGGATTTTTCCTATTTTAAAACGTTCGGAATTGCGACCCAGGTTCAGGTCGCATTTATTTGCCAAAAAATTATTGTTTATAATCAATGCAAAGCTTGTCAATATATATAGTTCGTTTCGTTAGATATTTTTCTAGGATATGACGTACCTATTTATGTTTGAATATTCATTTCCTAAACACTATTATCTAATTATTTCCATTTGTATACATTCTCCACCTATTTTGTTCGGCCATATTGAATCTCGTCGTGAATAATATAAAATAACATAAGGACCTAAGAGCTACGGTTCCGCAGCTAGGAAAGAACATACTAACAATTAATCTGAAGGGTAAGTAAGATCTACAGAGTTAGCTGATCAGGATAAGGGTAGAATATTTTGACTGCCACTGGATAGAGCGCTTGTTCCAAAGTGACAGAGATTTTCCCTTGCAACAAGTTACCTGCAAGATCATGAAAGTTTTCTTGCAGGGATTTTTCAATAAGCTGTGAGAATGGAACTCTCCATCGACCAAGCATCACATTCAATGTATTCATTTTCAATAGATATGGCTTCATATTGGTACACCCAATACAGCAAACAGGTGCCCATCAGCATGTATGTTACTGGTAGAAGTGGAAGACCAGGTGACCATATTTGTATCCCTTTCAACTTTTTTAAACAGGTTTATGTAAAAGTCTATCCTACAGCTACCAACTTACCTTTGATAACACATTTACTGGCATCTCCTGTAGGATGAGAGGTGACTTTGAATGGTGAGCAAGGTACATCCTTTCCAGCATACTTGACTCTCAGTACATATGTACCTAAATCATCAGGTATATACTGTACTGCGAATGTCCCATCTCCGTTATCTGTGACCTTTGGTTTAATTAATGAACCATCAGGTCTCTAAAAAATAAAAGAAATTGTTGATAAGTCTCAAGTGTTTATATCGTTAAGCTAACTAATTACTTCTCTAGAGTTTATACAGCCTGCAAATTTCCAGATAGACATCAAACAAGAATTGACATATTTGATGTTCTTACTATTACATAATATAGATGTTATGTCCAAAATGCATACGCAAATTCCTCATTGTTTTTTTTTTTTATTGAATTTAATTGATTGAGGTTGTGAAAGAGAAATAACATGATACAGTGTAACTTTATTTATTTTATTTTTACTTTTTATGTCTATTTCCAGAATCATAAAGTTTGGGATGTTTCCTAAATCACCACATACATAGCAGTGTTGATTTAAGAATTGTAAATATTTCCCTCAACATCAATTAATATACATACTTAACAAAGACTTGTCAATCGGAGAAAAGATTTCCACCAGAAACGATGATTGATACAATCAAGTTAAAATGATTAGTTGTATATCTTATAAACAATAAACAATCTTTAACTGACAGATGAAAAGATAGATATCCCCACTTCTAAATATATTGACATAAGCCAACAATAGCAAAAAGATAACAGATTCTTTTTCATATATGATATTTCAATTTCCTTCATATTTCAGCCATTATGTTGGTAATATATATTTTTTTATACAATAATAAATTTGAAAATTTGCCTTTAAATTCAAAAGGAATATCTTATTTCAAAGTTTACAGCCAGCTGCTGATAATTCAGTTTCAAATTTTGTTTTAGAGCCAAGCCATTTAAATTACTGGAATAATAATAAATTTAACAGACTTTCAAGAGACTTGTAAGCTATAAAATTAATAGTATGCTGTAATTAAATTTATGCATACAATACTATTCTATTCCACAGCAGCATATTGTTATGATTATGAATTTGTTTTAACTTATTTGCATAAATAACATTATGTACCTGTACTAAAACATCAAGTGGAGCAATTCCAGCATTACGTGTATCAATGGTGAATTGAGCAGGCATACTAGCATGAACGTTCTTTCCAACACCTGGTCCAGAAACAAGAACCTTGCTGGCATCTGCTCCTGGGAACACTTCCATTGGGAATGGACTGTAAAATTAATACCATTTAAATATTTCAAAATCTTTTTTACTATAACCAAAAAAAACCCAAACCAACTGCCACTATTAAATTTTCTTGCATACATACTATTGAAGTAATCTTTTAAATGCACATAAATTAAAAAGACCAATTAATTAGAAAATATCTGTATAGAAAATATTCACTACATTCCTTAATACATTGAAAGTTCTAACCCCAGTGCCACCTTGTTTTACTTTGAGAGTCCGACTATCCTGTTGTGTAAGATGCCTTACCTTCCAGGTACTGGTTTTCCTGCATATTGTACATCAACTTTAGATTTGCCTTCGTCTTTAGGATAGTAGGTAGCTTGGATTTCAGTTTCTGATACAGGAACTAAATCAACTGGGTTAGCCTTGCCTGCAATCACAAACCATATTAATAGTGAAATTATAAAGAGCTACACTTATATTTTTAAAGCTGCTGTTCTTGACAGGATTAAAAAAAATATCTGTTTTTAAAATCATTATATATCATTCTTGTTTCAAAATTCCAATAGGAAACATGTCAACCATGAAGTTAAGAAGGATAATAAAGAAACTGTAGGAAGTCAGTGGCTGAAATGTCTTAAGAAAATGTTTTGATTACTTTTATATCATTAAACCATTAGACATCTAATGTTTCTGAAACTTTTTCACATTCAATTAATAAAGCATGAATTATTATTACTCAAGGAGCAATATAAAGGTCATACAGCTCATACTGATAAAAAGTTGGAAAACAAAACAATTGATGTTATTTATATGTCTGTAGACTGTTCTTACCTGTAGCATCGATGTAGCTGACTTCTAATGGAGCTTCTCCAGCCTCAGCAGTGTTAACAGTAAACGTAGCAGGTGCCCCAGTACGTACACCCTTGGTCTTATCCAACCCTGGTCCATAACAACGAACTTTGTTGGGGTAAACATCATTCTTTACCTTTACATTGAAAGGAGAACCTGTCATAGAAATCAATGCATTACTAATATACAAAGAAAGATAACTCAAGGCACACAAACGAAAGGGAGGCAACATTAAATATTTATCAAAGGTACCTGGATTAGAATTTAGTACGCCAGACTCGCGTTTCTTTTAAATAAGACTCATCAATGACGCTCATATTAAAATATTAATAAAGCCAAACAAGTACAAAGTTGAAGAGCATTTAGGATCCAAAATTCCAAAAAGTTGTGCTAAATACAGCTAAGGTAATTTAAATTAAATATCTTATAAATAACTAAACAAAAATAGAATAAATGAAGGGTAAATCAAATCAAAAATCATACTTTTTTGTTTCAGCTTACTTTATTACTATTCCATTGATATTTACAGACTAAGAAGTTGAATAGTTTTGAGAGATACCTGGAATATCCTGTTCAGCAAATTTGATAGATACTGCATAATCTCCTGGTTTTACTGGAAGATAATCCACGGTACAAGTTCCATCATGGTTGTCTTTACATCCAATCTGTGTCTCTGCTGGGCCATCAATAGCCAATCCCAATCCACCTTGTCCAGCACCTTTAATGTCAACAGTGAATTCCTGTTTCTTGTCGGTAATACCTCCTTCCAAACCTGGGCCATAAGCTCGAACACGGGTGGCATCACTACCTGGTGTGGCATTGACCTTGAGTGGACTCTGGGGAACAGGCATTTCATCATATGTAACATCGATTGCCATTGTTCCTATAATACAATAATTTTTAGTCAGTCTATGTCATACAAAATGAAAGATCTATTACCATTGAACATGATGTAGCACCAAAAAGTTGATAAATTTGATATCAGAAATTAAGTGAATTAATTCAAACTGCAGTCAAAATATGATAAAAATAAAAATCTGAAATAATAAATATTGATCTCACGAAAAAGACAAAACTTTATATAAATTTTTATATAATTCCTAGCCAAATTAATGCCTTGTATATGATTTCCATACTTAAAGCAATGTAATGTAATTTCAAGCTTAGAATCTAGAATGGGATCATTAAACTATTATTACTGCAAATGGTAAGATAATTTGGTATGATTAAATTAGTTTTTACTGTAAATGGCCAAATTATTACCTTCTTCCACAGGTGTGTATAAAACACTGTAGGTTCCGTCTTTCTTGTTATCTACGTTGGTGTCATTCTTGGTTCCTGATGGATTGGTGACAATAGCTCTGACAGTGCCTGTACCATTGGGGGAGACAGACTTGGCATCTACTGTGAATTCTGTTGGTGAATCCAAGAACACTCCTATAAAACACAACAAAAACACAAATCACTAAATGATTTCGTTCAAATCATTTCACTTGTCTTTGAGGACAAAATCTAGGCACACAATTAACCTCATCCATTTTCAATTTACATGACTCATGCAGTTTGTATTCACCATTTATGTTTAAAGTTTTTAAAATGATAAGATCACAACACTAAAAATATGAATTTGTTTACCATGACTGGCTAAAATTTCATAGAAATAATGGTCACTTTCCCTGTTCCATATGTGTTCCTTAGGTTCCATTAAACAAAACTTCGGAAATAAATTTAAAGCTGATAGATAATTATCTAAGACTAGTAAAACCCTAGTCTAAAATAAATTCCATATAATATAACTGACTTGTATTCTTGTTTATAAAGTTGTAAGTAAATTAGCACATAGGCTTGGAGCTGGCACATCAATTCACACTTATTACAATTATGATATACGGTAAAAAAAAAAAAAGCAGATTTCATACCATCACTTTAGAAAGGTCACTTCCCAATCCTGTCTAAAAATACTTGCACTGTTAATAAAATTTTCTAATAAGCTTAATTTGGTTCATTTTTTATTATACTTTTCAGTAAAATTATTCATTGTTTCTATGACTGCAAAATGTCAAGTAAATAAAAGGAGTCTTAATTATACATAAAACTTGTAAGTATACAATAATATTGATATGGTGTTTTGTACAAATATAGTATTTTTGTAAATGCTACACGAAATACAAAAGCATTAATTATAATATATAATTTCTGCATTAATGTAAACGAGCAATTATATCAAAAGAAAAGGCCTATTAAACACATTTGATGTATGTTTGATCTCATTTAAGTAAATTTTTGTACTGTATCATCAGGGCGAGTATATTGTCTTCCTTTAAAATTTTTGAAAATGGGAACAATATTGATTTTTTTTTAAAACAACACATGCTTTTTTATGATCTTTTTGAAACACAGTTTAGTACAACATGGTAATAGAAAGGTGTCATATTCAAAGTTTGATATCAATACAATGGACAAGCTGTAAAGCAAACTTTGATTATATCTTGATTACTTCTACAAATATGCTGGAATATTAACTGTCCTGGGAACATGAAGTCTGTCTTAAGACATTTTTGAATGGCTAACAAAAGACTTATAACTGTTGACAAAGGGAGATAACCTCCATTTAAACAGAAGGACAAGGGATATAACCTCCATTCAAACAGAAGGACAAGGGAGATAACCTCCATTTAAACAGAAGGACAAGTTTTTTCTGCACACGGCATATGCAATGTTGTCTATATAAAAATGATTTTATAATCTTACTGTATTGAATTTGTCATGAATTAAAAAACACTATTTTCTTTGATAATGTACATTAATACAGTTAATGACTGTCATGATAATTATCTAGGACTGATTCACCTGAAATTAAGTGAATTATATAAAAAAAAGTTTCTCTCGGTTATAATGTAAATTCACTTATCATAACAAACATGTAATAAACAGATTCTATCTATGCATATCCCACACAAATTTTACAAGGATCTTAAATCAAACACAGTGTTAATTTTTCATTTATTTACAACATCAACAAAGCTAATATATTCATTAGTATAAATTTGACCTGCAAACACACAAACATCAAGTTCAGTAGTCATATCCACACTAAACATTTCATCATATAAACACACAAATATTAACAAGTGCTAGGTCAACTTTCTGTAATGTAATGTCATGCAGACATCAAACTATATTGGATTGGTTTAATATATTTCACATCATTTGCACCAATTTATCTTCATGCTATTTGTAAGTCGGAAGTCAGAGATAAGCAAGTTCAATCATCCAACAAGCCTTAACCTAGAGAAAGCACAAGAAATCAGTTAGATACATTGTTATTCTATATACATACAGCCCTGGTTATTGCATAATCACATCAAAGCAAGTAGTATCTTACAAGGGGAGATAACTCCATCATACATTGGTAAATATTCGTTCCATGCAAGTGCCATTCATTACCCGCTTTGTCTACTCCTGGTCCAAAGACTTTGACACCGCTCAGATCCTTTGTTGGTTTTCCTGGTTCAATCTTGGGTTTAAAAGGTGACTTAGGAATTTGGATTCCTCCATAAGTAACATCAATGTTGTAATTACCCGGCTTTTCAGGCATGTACGATACATTAACGGTACCATCGGGGTTCTCGTTCACATCAATCTGGCATTCCATAGGTCCATCAACATTGATTCCTAATTCACCAGGAGAAGTGCATTCCCTTGTATCAATGGTAAAGGTTGCTGGTTCGAATGCTTTTCCTCCAGTAAGACCAGGTCCAAAGGCTTTCACTTTACCAGCTCCCTCAGGGACAACATCAACTGTGAATGGTGATTTAGGCACAGGTGAACTTCCATAGGCAACATCTATCTTATGGGGTCCAAGTTCAAATGGAACAACTTGAGCAATATAACCCTCTGGTACCAACTTGACTGGAACCTCAACCTTCTTGTTACTTGGTGTTGTCATAGTAACCCTGGCAGGGCCATCAGATGGTCCAGCACTCTTGGTAAGAATGGCAACATCTCTTTGTTCACCAATTTTAATTGCTATGAAAGAGACAAAGCACATATGTCATGCTTTTTTTCATAGAACAGACAATAGAAATAGGGAGAAATGTGAGGGGTAAATGGAAGATAAAAAAAAATAAAAAATCAGAAAGAGAAGAGGCGAGGAAAATACAATAAAGTTATAAAAATAAACAACATTATTTTTTCAAAATATAAATAAGTTTAAAGTAAATTAATGTTTAAAAGTATAACCGGTCTATGAAAAACCAAACACATTTTCTAATAACATAATTCAAATTTAATATTTAAAAAGGAAAGGTCTGTACATTTTTAAAACAGGTGTGTGTGTGAACAAGAGACATACACATTTAGACATCTCCAGCATGTACAATTCATCTCAATGGACACAAACCATGCAATCACATGTACAACAACACTTTATGATTGATGATACATAAATTCACTTTTGTTTTAACACATTTCCCACAATGTACACTTCCAATTTGAATCATTCATTACTTTTTAGAACACCAATAAACAATCCAAATAATCTGATATTCTGAGCACAAGGATTCAATCACCATGATTATCTAGTATGATGCCCTTCCTAAACATTCATGATGATAATGTAACTTACGAGTATCAAGTCCAGTAACCTTGACCTTGCTAAGGTCAGCACCAGGGACGACATTGACAGAAAATGGAGATTTTGGTACAACAGAACTTCCATAGGTGACATCAACTTTATGTGGTCCAACTTCAGTTGGAACAAGTTGACCAACAAAACCTTCAGGGGTTTCTTTGAGAGGAATTTCAACTTTCTTTTTAGTGGGTGTTGTCATGGTAACCTTAGCAGGCCCATCGGATTTGCCAGCACTCTTTGTTAAAACAGCAATATCTCGTTTCTCTTGAACTTTAATAGCTAACAAAAGAAGAATTCACCGTACTAATTGATTCATATGATTGAATTAGTAGAATTTTATCTGAATTGCAAAGAGGTTGTACTGGATATCTTTGGAGTTTACTTGATATTTAGCACAATAACCAAGAGAGTTAGGTAAGTTAGTTAAGGCTGATGACTCCCTTATTTACTCAAATTTGAAATGTCAATCTACATATCCCTTTAGTGTCCTGTCCATTCATTTATTTTATTTTTTAAATCAACCAATCATCAACTTTCATAATATGCAAATGTATTTATATTTGTTTGATTAACTTTATATTCCCTAGCCTTTAAATCAAATTTCTTTGCAAAAATCTCCTAGATTGTATAGTCCTTTTTTTAACAAAATTGCAGGAGCCTCATTGGAAGTAAAGGTCAGTAGCAGTTATTTGTATCTACATTTTAGTAATGCATCAAAATGATTTATATTGAACTATCATTTTAGGTTCCTATTTTTTCTCACATAAATAAAAAGAAGAAATGAACGCAGAAATGTTCTGAAAATGCCAGCCCGTCAAATGTAGAAAAATAATTTCCTCATTAGGAAAATCTGAAAGAAGAGATTTAAATGCATTGAAACTTTTGAACTTTTTAACGTGTGCATTTTAATAGAGTTCATTCTTCACTGAACCCAAATGTAAATCCAATAAACATTTGAGCCTAGGAAAGTTTTATTCTGAATTTACTCATGATGGTGGCAACTTACGAGTATCAAGGCCTGTAACCTTGACCTTGCTAAGGTCAGCACCAGGTGTGACATCTACAGTAAATGGAGATTTTGGTACAACAGAACTTCCATAGGCAACATCAACTTTGTGAGGTCCAACTTCAGTTGGAACAAGTTGACCCACAAAACCTTCAGGGGTTTCTTTGAGAGGAATTTCAACTTTCTTTTTAGAGGGTGTTGTCATGGTAACCTTAGCAGGCCCATCAGATTTTCCTGCACTCTTTGTTAAAACTGCAATATCTCGTCGCTCTTGAACTTTTATTGCTAGGAAAAGAAGAATTAACAGTTCTTTTTGATTCTTTTAAAATAGGATTAGTGGAATTTTATCTGGATTGTTAGTGATTTTCAAAGATTGTACTGATTATCTTTGGAGTCTGTGACCATCAGCTAGCATTTATCGCTATGACTAAGAGGGCCAGGTAATCTAAAACTGGGACTCCCATATTTCTTAATCCGTCACCTTGTGTAATTTTCTTGTTATGTTTATTATCCTTTTTTCTGACAACTAAAAAAGTTTAGAAAAAAAAATCATTCACAATATTCAAATGTATTTATATGAATTAAACATCTTTTAAATCTCACTGTTTTTCTCATTGTAACAATTCAAATGAAGAATGAAGATATTTAAAACCATCGAAACCTTTCTAACATATGAACTTGGAATTATTTCATTTGTATTCTTTCAATATATATTGAAACCAAATGAAACCAATCTAGATGTGAACCTAAGAAAGTTTTATTCCAAAAATCTCATGATAGTGCCAAAACTTACGAGTATCAAGTCCAGTAACCTTGACTTTGCTAAGGTCAATACCAGGTATGACATCTACAGTAAATGGAGATTTTGGTACAACAGAACTTCCATAGGAAACATCAACTTTGTGTGGTCCAACTTCAGTTGGAACAAGTTGACCCACAAAACCTTCAGGGGTTTCTTTGAGAGGAATTTCAACTTTCTTTTTAGTGGGTGTTGTCATAGTAACCTTAGCAGGCCCATCGGATTTGCCAGCGCTCTTTGTTAAAACAGCAATATCTCGTCTCTCATTAACTTTAATTGCTGAGAAAGAAAATAGAATTAGGAAGTATAAAAAGATTTTCCTTTAAAACAGATATAGATGCATGCATTAAATATTTAAAAATAGAATGCAAGATCATTATGAAATGTTTACTCTAAAGTACATAGAGGAAATAAAATTCATTTAAAAAAAAGTTCTTCTATTTGTCTTTCAAAAGATTTATAGTAAAAATAAACAAGAAATAAGAAACTAAAAAGGAAAAAAAAATTAACAACGGAAAAGCTGAAACAGTAAGGTCATACACTAAATACACATAAAAAATTAGATGCATACAAACTAAATACAAAATCTAACTAAGGCAAATAAAAATGGAAATAAAATAAGTGGGAATAAGGAGGAATTTCAGTCATGACCTGACTCACAAAATAAATGTGTTGTGGCACATGTACCACTACATTGAAGAAAACACAGACATTCAAATACAACACTTTTTCCATTGAAGCAAACACAAACATTCAAACAATTTAACACATTCATGAGAGACTTGACAATGTAAAAAAACAAAACACTTACAGAACAGACAATCAAAATGAATAAAAAACAGGGAACACTTTACAAGATGTTTACATAACATGTAAAAACAGACAATCCGACAGAACCACATGTACAACTTACGAGTGTCAAGTCCAGTAACCTTAACCTTGCCAAGGTCAGCACCAGGGGTGACATTGACAGTAAAAGGAGATTTTGGAACAACAGAGCTGCCATAAGTAACATCAATTTTATGTGGTCCAATTTCTGTTGGGACAAGCTGGCCCTCATAACCATCTGAAGTAACTCTAACAGGGATTTCAAACCTCTTTTTAGAGGGTGTTGTCATAGTAACCTTTGCAGGCCCATTTGACTTTCCAGCACTCTTTGTAATGACTTTAATATTCCTTTTCTCTCCAAGTTTTATTGCTGGGAAAAGAAACAAATGCAGCCATAAAGAAAAATTTCAGGTCCTTAACCCTTTAGGTCACAATTGGTCAACAATTCTTTTCTTTGCATAAGTTCAAAAAGAAGAAAAAGATTAGAAGCTTAACAAAGCATTATTATAATTTAACTACTACATTCAACTACTAATAGCAACTCAAACCAGATTTTCCTTTTATTGTAACTGCTTTTACTTCAGCGCATACTTAAAACTTTTAAAATGACTTCTCAGTTTATTTGTACTGCAGGCAAAATACTCGGATAAATTACATTCTTGTCTGTTAATGAAAATTTGGCTGGTTAAACACAACAAACATCATGCCGACTTACGAGTATCAAGTCCTGTAACGGTGACCTTGCCAAGGTCAACGCCAGGTGTTACATCAACGGTAAATGGAGATTTAGGTACAACAGCACTTCCGTATGAGACATCAACAGTGTATTTTCCCACCTCTGTTGGGGTCAGGTTACCTACATAACCTTCTGGGGTTTCCTTCAATGGGACCTCAACTTTCTTCTTAGATGGAGTTGTAGCTGTGACCTTAGCAGGTCCGTCTGCTTTTCCAACGCCTTTGGTTATGACAGAAATTTCTCGTTTCTCATTGACTTTAATTGCTAAGAAGAGAAGGATAGTTCGAAGATGTAGTATAAAGAAGAAGACACGAACTCTGCAAGGCAGATCTAATTTTCAAATTTACATTTCTTTGATAGCAGAAAATATTTTATTACTTCAGATTTGAACAAACAAAAGAAAATATTCATAAGTATATGTTAAAATTAATTTAATTTTGCTAAAAGTTAGCAAATAAGTTACCAAGTGAAATATCTGAGCATTTTGAAACATCTGAAATATTTTATCCTATATATTTGAGAAGGTTTCTCCATATATTTTTGTCAATAAAACAGTGAAAATCAAAATATGCATGAAAACTTCATAGTATGTTAATGAGAAATAATTCTTCCTTGATACACATGTATGTGTGTTCAAAGACAAGATTACACATGTACGTGTGTTCAAAGACAAGATTAAAAAGTGAACAAGGAAAGATTGATATTGATTAGTTGGATTTTAAATTCAGCACTTCATATATGGGGTAAACAGCTTACGGTAATTTCATCCAATCTTTTTACTTTTCACATTCTCTTAGTCGAAAACTAATTCCTATATAAAGCCTGATTTCATATATTTATACTGGATAACCTCAATGGGTATCCTCAAACATAACATGAACATATCAAATAAAATTACAATGTTTCATGATATGGAAAAAATATAAGTCAAAGAAAAAAAAGGTATTTGCGGAAACTTTTTCTCTTCTGTCAAAAGCATATTGCAAACTTTAAGCATCATAATAATTAACATCTTCAATTACCAGTCCTGATTCCATGTTAAAGGTAATATGGTATCAGCACTAAAGATGAGTTTACTATCTTCCAACAGTAATAGAGTTGAAATAAAACTCAATCCTTAATCCTGGATTATAATTTCTTTATCTAAGATTCAGGACTGCAGCTTAGAGTTATATAATATAGTTATCACACAAAAAATCAAATCATACACAGTTTGTTAGAAAACTGATGGCTGGGTAAATATCTGAAATAAAACATGCATATTCATAAGGGCAGCAGACCCACTTACGTGTGTCAAGTCCTACAACCTTGACCTTGCTGAGGTCAATAGAGGATGTGACATTAACAGTAAATGGTGACTTGGGTACAACATAACTGCCATATGTCACTTCAATTATGTGTGGCCCAACTTCAGTAGGGATGAGCTGGCCTTTGTGTATCTCCATACTTTCTTTAAGAAGGATGTTAACCTTTTTTTTACTAGGTGTTGTCATGGTAACTTTGACAGGTCCATCCGCTTTACCTACACCTTTGGTGATTACTGAAATATCTCTCTTCTCACCAAGTTTGATTGCTGGGGAAAGACATGAAGGGCAATGAGCATGCAAGACTCGATCTTCTATTATCAACAAGGAAGAAATTCAACTCGAAAATGGGAAACTGATTTTAAAATATCAGAAAATTGATACCCAGTTTTCACAGCATATCACAAACTCCCCCTCCCCAATTTAATCACAAATGAAGGAATTCTTCATCAAAAGCCCCATTCAATATAATCAAACATAACTTACGTGTATCAAGTCCAACAACCTTGACCTTGCTAAGGTCAATACTTGACTCAACATTGACCTTGATAGGACTCTTAGGAATTTCTGAATTGGCAAAGAAGACAGAGACAGTGTATGTTCCTGGACTTGATGGTGTATATTCTATCTTGAAGGTACCATCTTGGTTGTCAATGGTGTTGACAGGTACATCTTTACCCTGGGCATCAGTCAAGGCAATAGCAATATCACCTATAAACAAAGATTTTAATTCAGTCATATTATATAGTAAAATCAAAATCATCTAGACAAAATAAGTTAGTACTAGAAAATGAAATTGAAAACTGTTGTATAGAAAACTAAATAATTGGATTTACTAAAATTTTGTTGCTAAAGAAAGTTTTCATACCTTTTAACAAACATCTTTTTCTTAAATTTGAAAGAAACTATAGAGAAAGTACACATCTTAAGGAAAAACAACAAAAATACATTACTAGTTAACGATTGGAAAGTTTTGATTTAAATGTAAAATCATTTCTGTGAACACAAAAAGTTCAACAGAAATCATATAAGAAAGACAACTCTTGTCATCTAAGTTAGATAACTCACCAGGTCCTGCTAATTTACAATCAACAATAAAGTAGGTTGTTTTGAATGTCTTGACACCTTTCTCTACACCTGGTCCATATACCTTAACATTAGCTGGGTTACTCACTTCTCCAACATTTACCTGAAACAAATTTCAAATCAAATTATCATGAAATAATCATTTGTTTTAATTTTAAAATCATATGAAGAAATATTAAAGACAAAAAAATGTAATTATAATACAGTTGTTGTAAGTAAGCACTTTGTTTAATAAAAACAAAAATATTGAATTCTCCAGAAAGTTCGAACAAAAATAAAGAAGCATCAAAACACATCACCTGTATAAATTTATTCATTCAATTCGCCTGACGAAAAAAACTATTCTTGTTTCTCATCTGCTGCACTGGTTATGTTTGAAAGCCATATTTTCGGGAAAAAAGTTCTATTAAAAATACTATAATACAAAAGACAACAAATTTTGGTATTAGTGAACATCATTCGTCATTTAGGGGCGGCGTCACTTTCGTTCCTTTGTTGAGCGATTGGTGGATAAAATCATAATGATATATATTGCATGAATTATTCAGCAAATCAAACTCTTATAATTGATATTCAGCACTGCTATCATAAGGGAATTGTGATTAGGTACCTACGGAACAAATATTATTTCTAGTTTATCCTGCATAATGACGATCACTAAAACGCTTGATGAACGTAAATAGTGCAGGGATAAAGGCGATCCCCTCTATCTGGTAAAAGACATCATAAAGCCACCCATAATTGATGAGTTTTTCCGGTGACGGACAAACACAAAAGTGGTCTATTGTGATCCCTCAATTGATTTTCTACTCACTCTGAATGGACTGTTAGGAATTTGTACACCACCCCATGTAATTGTGACGGTGTGTTTGGACATCTTCTTTGGCATGTATTTACATGTGTATGTTCCATTCTTCTTGTCAACAACTTCAACATTAATTGGTTTGTGTTGATCATCTTCACACACGATCTTTAGTGCAGCTTTTCCAGCTTTACGTGCATCTACTGTAAATTCTGCCCATTTGTTAACTGTAACACCTGTCTTAGCTAAACCTGGACCCTCTGCAGTTACCTAAAAGTCAAAATATTAAAGCATTAAAACGGAAAAAATAATGAAAGATTGGAAAATTCTTTTATTACAGAAATGTGTTAATAACCTTTTGAAATTTTGCAAAATCGCTCTTACTTAAAAAATCTTTAATTCTTAGTAATTAAATTCTATCAAATTAAAGTGCTTGTGAGCACTGAGGGGGTCAAGAGTAATGAAAATGCTTCTGATGGTGTGATCTCTCCTATGTCAAAAGGTTCACCACATATTTTACCTTTGAAGCATCAAAAGCATTTGTAGCTGGTGTAATTTCAGCCATGTATGGAGATTCTGGTATATCCTCCTCGTTACACAAGATATGGATAGCATATTCTCCTGGACTTGTGGGATAGTAAGTAACATCTGCTGATCCATCTCCATTATCTTTACAATCAATCTTAGCTTCTGATGGTCCCTCAATTGAGAATCCTAGAAAAAAACATAAACATTACCATTAACCAATATTCTTACAATTATCTTCGTAAATGTTTCTAATGTCAGACTCTAAAAATGATTTGACCATCCAATCAGAAAAAAAGTTCACAACTGTTTTGATTAAAATATATCATAATTCTTTTAAAACTTTGATGAATTAAAAAAGAAATTTCCTTTTCCATTAAAAAGGTTTATTTTTATCCTAAAAGAAAAAAAACCAATATTTAATATTTTAGCAATTTTATTGCATTTAATATATATATATTTACCTAAAGCTCCAACCTCTCCATTGGTCTCTACAGTAAACCTAGCTGGTTGGTTACATACTCCTCCTGTCAGACCTGGACCATAGGCCCTAATCTTACTGGTCTTTGTTGGACCTACGTCAACCTTAAATGGACTTTTGGTGATATGTTCACCTCCAAATGTAATGTTGATGATATATTGGCCTTGTTTAATTGGCATGTATGAGCATTCCCACACTCCTTCCTCAGTTTTGGATTTTTGTGGAATACATTTGACTTCTATACCACCTGTGGTTAAAAGAATTATGTTCAGATTAAAGTGAAGTCGTTTTCTAGAAATTTTTGAATGATTAATTTCACATTTAACTCTTTTTTGTATTTTGTAGACAAGAACTAAACATAAATATTTTTTGATGAATTTGGTTCATCATTATCAAAACTTATTATTATATGAAAGAATTGCCCTCACTGAAACTTGGTAAGTAAAATACCAAAATAACTATATGAAAGGACTGTTAAACAATCACAAAGCTTTTACCAGACCAAATTAAAGAAATATGCCAAATCAACAAGTTCCCTTTTATAATATTCAATGTCAAATAGTAACATGATGTCTTCAGACTTATCATTACACATATTATGAAAATCTAGATAGGAATATTTACCTGGACCAATGATCTGAACTTTGACCTCTGCATTTCCAGCTCCTTTAGTGTGTATTTTGAATGGAGCATTGTCCTTGACCCTAACTCCTCTTGGTTGGATACCACGACCAGTTGCATAACACATTTTAGCATTTGATGCTGAAAAATTGTATATTTGCTAAATATATTTTCATTTCTAAATGGTTATATATGAATTGCACTTTGACTTTATCAACAGAAATCATTCTGTTCTTCACAATAGAAACAGTTACAGTGTACAGTAATAGATTCTATATACATGTAACAATTTGTCTGTTCTTGTAAAATGTGAAAGATGAAATGGTAATCAAATAGCTAAAAGCAATGCACATGATTCCACAATTACATCATTTTTATCTGGCAAATACCCTTATCAATTTCATCATTTGAAAGCAGATTGTAAAAATATTCTAAAACATTGATATTTAAACTTCAAACATTTCTGTATGCTAACACAATAAAAACTAGGATCTATGACACATTTTCCTTCGATTGAAATTTCCTCTTTAGCAGCCAGATGTCTATTCCCATTTACACGATTTTTCCTTGTGTGTCTTGGAAATAGTGATTTTGACTGTGAATATCTTTGTTCCCCATTACTTTACTTACGTAAGAGTTATCTCCCTGTTGGGCAAGCACTAATCATAAAACAAATGTGGGCAGTATTATTTTTTTTCTAATTTCTTGAACCTTAAATCTCTTTTCATTTGTTTCATTGTATAACAAATTTATACATATAACCTTGTTCTAAAAAATATTCAATAAACTAACGTGGACATGAAGCACAAAATCTAAACTTTTATTTAGACAGGATAGGGTGCATTAATCAGGATGCTATAAAATGTTGTATTTACCTGCTCCAACACCCACACCAAATGGAGACTTAGGAATCTGTTGTCCAGCAAAGTAAACATTGACAGAATGTAAGCCAGTTTCCAAAGCCACATATTCTACAAGGTAAATTCCCTCCTTCTCTTTTCCAGGGGCCAGGTTGATGCTTGGACGAATGGTGTCTTTACGTCCATGTGGATCAAGAATAACAACGTCCACATTTCCTTTGCCGGCTTCTGCAAATAAAATGAAAAATGTCAAAACTCAAACATTGGTCAAACAAAATATTTATTAGAACTTTTAAAAAAACAAATCAGAGAATAAGTAATCACAAATGAAATCTTGAGTCATGCTAACTTTTCATACATTGACGTAATGCAGATCAAGAATACTATGTTTTATGCATTAATGGAATGTTGGATAATTATAAAAATCAGGTATGTAATAATTCTAATGCAGATAAAAATAATTAGTTCCATACAAATGTAAGACTAGCATTTACAACATAATGTACCTAGCTATCATTCAATCAAATATAATCTATAAACTTTCACTTTCATTTTTACCTTTTAAACTTTATAGAAATAAATATAAACTGCAATCATCTTTTTACTTTACTTTTAACATGTCTTTTAAATTTTTTTATACAATACTACCTACATAAATGAAAAGGAAAATGAAGATTTTTGTTTTCTTTTGCAATAAATTGCCACATTTCCTAATAAATATTGTGTATCTAGTATAATAAATAGACTAAATCCCACATCTTACTGTGTACATTGTATTATATATATAAAAAATATACAAATAAAATACAATTCTTCAAGAAAGATATAAAATATGATATGTGAGAATGAAATGAAGTATGAAATTGAATGTTCTTAGTATTATATCTGGCTAAAATAGTTGTGTCATTCCAGGCTTAAAGCCAGACCTTCAGTGGAAAAGATTACTCAAAACGAATTGCATGAAGCAAAACATTTCAGACAAATGACATCCAATTTCTTTGAAACATCTTCATTTTATTCAATAGAAGTAAAACAAGTATCAACATTTAAAATAAGCTAGATTAAAAGTAAAAGATTTTGGTAATTTAGTCTGTAAAACAGTCTGTAATTAATTCAGTATTAAAAAACTTAAAACAAGAGAACACGACAAATCAAAAGTTTCTGAGTTGTTAAAAGAAATATTTCTGTGTTACTGAGACTCAAAACTATCAAACTTAACAGGTAAAATATGTTTTTTTATTTCTGTTTGCTTTATTCAAAGAAAGTCTTCAAAGGAGATCTACTGAAAGGTTAATGTTAAAAGTGGGGTTATTTTGACCATAGGATTTTATATCAATACAAATACACGTACATTTAAATAGTTTTCAAAATTGTATGATTTTCAATAAAATATGGAACAGATAGATGTTACAAAAGAGGACTACAGTGGATAACAAAGTACATGTGAATGACTTACTACATTTACAATTACTCGACACATAGAATGGCTGCATGACAGAGACCGACAAGGACAAGACATTGTATGTGCAAAACAGAATTATTAAGACAGACAAAAAATATCTCTTTTAAGGATTGGATATTTATCAAAATAGGATAAAGTTATTCCAATGAATCTCTTTTTTTAGGATTTTGTTAATTTACAATTTTTCAGATTAAAATTTAACACTTATTAAAACAAACCACAGACACTGTGAAAATAGTGAGACATAGAAAATATAAGATGAATATCGATTTCTGTAAGGTTCTTTTACTAGTTTGTGTTTGTACTGACTGATATATATCAGATATTCATAATACAGGATGTGTAAAAAGCCTTTTATAAGTAATGCAAAATTTTCATTTTTTCTTTTGATGTTTATTTTAACACAAATCAAAGCCAAAGTTAACTATCCATTACAAATCAACAGCTAAAAGCATAAAGTTCAAATATTTTGATTATCAATGATCTTGAAAAAATAAAGCATTTATAGTGGTATTGAAAGTATTGAATTTACAGAACACTTTATTTAACCGAAAAATATTTCAATAACTGCATATTTTCCAAAGCCAATAAAGATATTTTCTATTTTTTTATCATAGTTTGTTCAATTGCTTTTTTTTTTAATCAAAATACTTCAACCTTTTGATTTAGGAAACATTTGAATTTTTAACTAGAAATCTTGCATCTTTCATCAATTTTTTAAAAATATTTTTGAAAAAAAAATGTTAAGAAAGCCATTGAAGTATTATCAAAAGCAAAACATTGCGCATTACTTTGTAGAGAATCCAAACAATGAAACTAGTAAAAGAACAATAATCCTCCACCATATATCTGTGCAGAGTGAAGCATAAAGCTTAGTGAATGATATGCATGGATTAAGGTAGAAACAAATGGAATGAGAAAGGAAAGAATAGGTCTCCTCGATGTACTCACCCTTTTTAGGTATTGGCGCTCCAGAATCTATTAAATTAATTTAGGAAAGCAAGGGTGTTATAATTAAAACTCCAACCATTTAATAAATTATAACTTCCCATACAGATTCTTCCAGGGAACTCATATTTATAGTAGTAACTAAGGTCTTTTTTCAAAAATTCCCTGGAAAAATCTTGTACACCAAAACAAAACATTATGAAGCATAAAATATATATAGATGTTGGAACAGCATATGGCAATATACTGGTACAGTAAATTCATGGACACTGAATCTACCACTTGAGAAATATTCTACTAAAAATTAAACAACATAATAACGTTCAAGTTAGTACACTAATCAAACACTTTTAAGTTATGATAAAACTGCTCAAACACAAGACTATATACTAGAAGCTTAAATTACTTTTCAAACAACAATCTATTCTAATATGATAATGCCATAAAAAATATTTGGTTCCCAGTCATTGGAAAACAACCAACAGCTGCTTATTCATTGAGAAAAAGTGAATGTAAAAAGACAAAAACTTAAGTGCTTGAATTTCCTACAAATTTTTGTCAAGGGGAGACAATCTTAAAGAAAAACTTTGGTAATTTACAAATAACATTAGAATTTATTGACATCTAAATTATATGCTGAGAGAAATAAAGAATTCATCAAATGGATCTTTGGTCATAAAATTGTTGAAGTAATTACTTATATTTGATGCCATCTAAAAACCTCATTTATTTAGTTTCTGAGAACCAAATAACTTATAAAAATAATCAAATTGTCAGTACTACTTTCAAAAAATAATTTGAACCTTACAAAACCTTACTACTAAATAATTTATAAAAAGTTTATAGAACCAAATATTATTTGGTGAAATGGCCTGTAAGCCAAACAATGTATATGTGTTTGTGAAATGTTTGTGAATTAAAAAATACCAGTATAGTATTCGAAGAATTGCCACTTGTCAATTGACAGTTTTACAGGTAACACAGAGTGAAACCAATGAAACTATTTATGAGCATCAAATCCAATCTATATAGTGGCAACTCTTCAAACACAGTACTGTTATTCCTATTCTAATACAATACTTGTAAATATTTACAAATTTTAAATATGCCATCAATGTGAACTGCAACTGAGAAACAGTGTTGCCTATGACCCCAACAGTACATTAGAATTGATAGCCAGCAGCATCCAATCAAAAGTGGTGTTTCATATTGCATATTGCATTAGAAAACTCCTCATAAAATGATCAAATATAAATGGGAAGGGATCTGTTCAATAAAAGCTCTAAAGTAAAATTTTCATTTGCCAGTAACCAAGTGTTATCCAAAAAAACAAAACCTAACTAAGTATTACAATTGATAACTATCAGTTAAATCATCTAACATTATTTCCATGTCAATAAAAACACATTCAAATGAGGCAAGGTTCATACAATACATACTTTTGGTGAACACTTCAAAGTATGTTCTCTTTGAGGCAACAACTCCAGTTTTCTCAATACCAGGTCCTGCGGCAGTGACCTTTGAGGCATCACCAGCTGCTCCTTCAACTTTGACCTTGAATGGACTCTTGTTGACTTCTTTAGCACCAAATTTAATGATGACCTAATAATAAAATTACAAATTTACAGTTAACTTTTGATGTACTAATATTTGGTATCATTAATGATTTACATCAATACATTAATTCCTTTCCAGTTTGATATGATGAACATTTTTATGTTTGAGTTTATTGGGGTCCTTCTTTTTCGGGGCATATTTGTCAAAAATCTTATCAATAGACAAAATCAATACCATACACTAACTATGTAAATGGCAATATTTATTAATGCCACTATTGCAGTCTTATATTTATGTTTGAATTATTTCCCTTTCTTCACTAGCACTGTTATGTTTTTAATAAATTTTTCACACATGTAAATGACTGGAAATTTTCTATTAAGACAGACTTTTGGGTAAATGTGTTCTTTTGTGAAAAAAAGGGGTGATTAGATTATATGATTTCAAGCTCTATTGTATGATGTATATTACCTTATATTCTCCCTCTGTGCTGGGTACATATACACAGGAGTATGTCATGTTTCTGTCCTTGTTATCAACAACTTCACACTGAAACACAAAATTATAGGATATTAGTATACAAAAACAATCAACTACCAACACTAAATTCATTTATTTGATTCAATATGATTTGAAATTGAATTCATGTATACAGGTGCTCCTTTCTTAATATTTCAAATGCTCAGTTTTTTGTTAAAGCTTTCCTAACTGATTTTAAATTTCTATCTGCTTCTTTCTTCTGTTTCTAAAATGTGTTTTTCATTCATATAAATCTACACCAATTTAGAGACTTTGCAATATCCAAAAGGCTTTATGATAACAATATACCCCCATCACAATCCAAAAATAGATAATAATTCTTTTAACTTATTTCTTTTAAAGCTATAGTGAACAAGAAGTTACCTGTTCTTTTACGCCTTTAGGATTCAATACTGTGATCTCTAAAGATCCTGACCCAGCAGAGAATGTCTCCACGGTAAATCTGGCAGGTGCTCCGACCTGGTTACCCTTGGGCTCCAGACCTGGACCATAGGCTCTGACACGGTTTGGGTTAAGTTTTGGACGGAGTGGTGCTCCTGGCTTCAGTTTAGCCTTGGGGAACTGTGCAAGGTATGTCATCATGGACATCTCATCAATTTTAGGGTTGGTCATTTCATCTGGTTTGATGAGCTAAAACAAAATTATAAAGGAAATTAGTTAAATTGAAACAATTCAATAGCACACATTTGAGATTAGATTGCAGCAGTAAAATACTTTTTTTTTTAACAAATCACCTACCATCAAATTTTTGATTTTGAACATAACAGAACTTTTACAGTACAAACATGTGTAGCTCCAAACCTTGAATGAGGTACATAATAAACTTACATTAAATCCCTCCTCCTCAGTAAAAATCCATTTTTCCTCTTTTTTAGACTCCTGGGATTCAGCCATTTTGATTTGCTTAACAAGCACTTATCCCCAAAATATTTATGTCTTTTTATGACCCTTAACAATTTAACTTTATAAACTTTAAACAATCATGGCTGTTTTATATCCCTAACTGTTTGCTTTGAAATTACAAAGTAACATCCAGGTAGTAGATAATAGGACAGACTGAGGTATATATATATAGTGAAGAACATACTTCATAGTCACTTGTGATGTGCTTTCCTGACCCTGACTACTCATCCACAATCCTACGCTGCGTGAACAATTATGCAATATTTTATATCAAGCTAGTTGATACGCAATATATTGCACCTTCAACTGCAATCCATGGAAAGAAGTATACACTTTGATTTCATGACACAGAGTAAGGATGTGATTCTAACTGGATAGAATATTTTTGTAATAAAGGTTTCTTTAAACATTGATTATAGGGTTTCATACCTGAGGAACATCAAGCCATTTCTCGGCAGCATCCATAGCCTCTTTGGCATTCTTCTTGGCATTCTTGGGATCCCAGTCCTCCCAGTCTGGGCACAAACCTGAAAAAAGAAAAATAATATATATTGACTTATATTTATAGGTATGGAAATAAGTATCTTAGTGGTTTTTTTTTTTTAAAGATGCATACTTTAATTTATTCATAGTTTGTAAAAAAAAAACAGTTAAAACTGAATTCTTCCTGAAAGAACTAATATGCAGTTTGCAATCTAATGTTCAATTGGCCCAAGGATAATGTCATTTGTATTTCTGTAAGGCCTTGATTCGTTTATTGGTTTTCATTATAAACTGAATAATTTAATATGTTTTGGTATATCATTTCAGAAGTCCTGTATCTATTTCACTTATCAAAGCCATGTTAACCCTTTTTGTTCCTATTGTTAACCCCCAAATGTATGAATCTAGCTCATGGCTAGGGTAGGATAATTGAAATCAAGGACAACCTGTTGAAGCTTCACTATATCATCATAGTAAGAAATAAGTTTGTGAGGTAAAGGATGAATTCAATATTTAATTTTACCAAAATACCAATACATCTTAATATCTAACAGTGGTATTTTGAAATCTGTTGTTTTTTAATGAAAAATTATGAATATAAGCTTAAGGCACATAACCTTGGTTTTGTTGTGATATTGGAATGATTTTGCAATGCATTTTTTATTCATTTCTCCTGGCATTAATATATATTTTGAAATGAATTTAACAGTATTTCTGTTTTCTCTAAATATAACTTTTTTAAAGCCTTGTTATGTCTTATGAATGTTTCTGTATGTCTTGTTTTATAATTGTTTATGTTCATTGCCCCTTATGGGTCTTGGTAAAGAAGTATTGGTATTGGTATTGGTATTGCATTGTATAATTGGAAATGTGATCTTATCGTCCTTTCCTACGCCTATATCACCCTGCTCTGTCGCTCAGTAATTCTCGTATCAAGACTTCAAAACGAGACCAGGCATAATCAGTGACGTCACAATGTGAGAGAAGTTATCAGCAACGTCACAATGGGAGAGGAGATGTTATCAAGCTTGCTTTTGTCAAGTGTAAAACTGTCTTAGAGAGAGAGAAAAACACCATTAATAGAACGATAAACAGATAATCGGGTTTTCTACGTATAGATATCGTAAAATATCAGCCGCTCCACACAATGTGAAACTTTTTAGCTCGTTCGCTATGCTCACCCACCAAAAAGGTTCACATTGTGGCTTGCGGCTGATATTTTACGATATCAATGTGTAGAAAACCAGATAATCTATACTTATTGGGTCATACTCAGCAAATATCTGGTTACTCAATGACTGAGTGACAGGTATCATTTGTTTTATTCTAATTTTATCAATTAAAATTCTATCTTAACCTACCAGGTCCAACAGCATCAACCAAAGCACCAATGGCTTTACCATTGTTCCAGTCATTGTTGAAGTTCTTGATAGGAATATCTGGTACTTTACTTTGTACCCAGTTGAGCAATCTTTGTTTGGGTGTTGGGCCACCTTCCTGTGGTCCGGGCTCTTCGCCTTCCCACATGGGCATGGAGATTGAGTAATGTAAAATAAGGGTCCATATCAACCCAAGGATGAGCTTCAAATTACTATCTACTATGTCTGAAGAATCTGAAATGAAAAAATATAGCTATTAGAATATGCTTCATTTTGATGAGTTTATCTTTTTTCATTGCAGTGATCAATTTATTTTCAATGCACCTCATATAATCATTCATTTCTTCCATTATGAACATGTAAATGACCTGTATACTTCGAAGGCTAGGTTGTAATGATGTAGTTAATGTGAATCATTGAAATACAAGTAAAATGCACTTGATTTTATATGATTATTATTTTAGAATAATCATAATAGCCCATAACTTCAATTACAAAACAATAACACTAAATGTTACATTAAAAGGTTAAAGTTCAAAATAGTTTAGACTGTCTATTTATTTGTCTGGTACTTGTCCAATATCAATATTTATATAATGTTTTAGCTATACCATGAGTAATTTCTTACAAAGGGAGAAAACTCTATCCACCTTCTTTAGACGTGTATATCAAGGTAATCTTGTTGACATTAATTCATATGTTAATGCACTTAATAAATGCCATATTTACAATGTGACTCAAATAGGGTTTGTTATTTGTGAAGTATTAACTTACATAATAACAGTATGATAAATTGTTTAAACCTTCCTTTTTTAAATGGCAAAACAAAAGGCTGACAGGATTGCCTTGATATAACTCTGAGTCTCAGAGATTGAAGGATCTGCATAGCCTTGAGGAATAGAAGGTGTTGGTTTCAAAGACTTTTCAACGTCAAATTTTATTCAACTTAAATAAACTGTTGACACATAGATATATGTATCCCCTGCCGGCAGAAAATTAAAAAAAAGACAATCTATTCATATGGACAGCAACATTGCTAATTAATTCAAAGTTGCTAGACCATGATCTAGGGGACAGGGCCACAAAATAGTTATCAAACTAATATGTATTGATAGTAATACAACTTTATAGAAAATATCATAATCTTCAGTATCTAGTTCTCACCAAACTTCCATGTCTTTTCTTTCAGGCAAGACAAACAATAGCATCATACAGTTCTAGGCAATTTTCATTTCAAATCCAACTTCAAAAGAACATTCCACTAAACTTTCAACACCCTTATGTCACAGACTGGTCAAATCAAGTGTATAATACAATTATATAAATGTAATTGGATAAACCACATCATACATGTACTGTTAATGAAATCCTTCCCTTTCTTAATCCCTGTCAAGATAAACTTCTTGTCTTCTTAGATCATCCTGATCTGTTTAACTTCAACTATGTCAATGCTTCTCATTTTTTCATCTCTCACTTAAGTACCAATAAATCAAAGGAAACAGCAGATGATTTATAGTAAACATATCAACAAAATATGTCTTATTTCTATAGAAGTCATGATAACTCTAATCTAATGTCCATGTCAGTTTACTACCTTCCATTCAGACAATAACCCGGCTAAGTCAGTTTACAAGCTTCCATTCAGACAATAACCTGGCCATCCTTGTAAAATATTCTGTTATCATGATGAACTGTCAGACAGAATCTCAAAGAGGTGTTGCTAAATGTTCATATTTGGTTGTCATGGGTAGTTAGCTCAATATATCTAACATCTCGTCATGGTTTAAGGAACAGCAGGAAACCCACATTGTTTTATATCTTATTTGTCCAAGGAAATAATTATAAAGGCTGGCTATATATATATAGCTATGAAATTTGACAAGAAGGGAATTATGATACTCAAATCAATACCCCTTCAGGACAAAATATTACCTATTTGATGGCCAGTAAATTTGTTTACTACTTGCCTGTTGATGCAATAGAATTTCACTGTAAACAAACAAACAGCCTCGGAAAGTAGTGGCAGATAGATAAATTTTCATAAGAGGGGCCCATTGACTGCCTAAGAGGGGCCCGCTACAGTCTTGCCCTACTTAAATCCGTCTCTGAAAAGACTGACAATAAATCCTGAGCATGGTCTTTTAGCACATGCAAGTGTCTCAAATAAACAAATAAAGTTTCACTTCATCAAAATCATTTTGATCGTCAATCATTATTTCAATGTTTTAAAAATACATCATCTTTATCAATCTATCAATAAAATACAGGAAAACTTTCTACACAGCTAAACATCTGTTATAAAATTCCTTTCTTTTTCAGGAAGATTTTTTAAATATTTGAGAAAAAACATTATCTGAAATAACCCTTGGTAATCAGTTATGTCAATAAAAATCAAATTTTATCAGGACTCCTACACTTGAGTACATAAATAAATTTTGATTGTAATACTTCTTAGACAAGTATAAATTCCTGCAGACTTATTATTTTTTAATGTAAAGTATCATATCTTATCTATATATTACCTGTAAATTAATTTTACATCTTAATTTTCACCCACCCCCATTTTCTATATGAGCCAAATATTTGCATATATTAATGCAGACAAACGTCATAATATTTAGGTATTTGGTTTATGAGTAAGACATGCTTTGTTAGATATCTTATGTGTACGCACTTTTCCACCTACTAATTAAATATCTCAACATATTCAGCATTTCCTTAAATGTGTAACTGATACGGAATTTGCTGATCTCAATTAACTTATCATCAACTATTTGCACTTAAGTCTTTAAAAAATGTACATTAGTTTGTTATTTACTTTTTTATTTAGTGGGTTTAAATTACTGAAAGCAAAACTTTGAAGGCTTTGTATAAACTGTTACATTCTGCTGTAGGATATAGTCCATGCTTATTATTACAGGGTCTTAGGTCAAATGTTGCCCAAAGCATTTAAAATACTATGGACAATACTTAAAATTCAAGGTTTCAAGTATCCTTTATAATCACACAGCACTTGTGTAAGTACCCTAAATAGATTCTGAAGGGCATACAATACATAAGAAGAAACAGAATCAAAATACTAGATTTTCTGTTTTTAACTTTGCCTCATTCCAATAAAAATTAATGTAAGCAGTTACTATTTTTTTTAAATAAGATGTTAATGACCTTACATTTTCAAACTGAATGAATAAAATTAAATACCCTTTTCAGTATAACTATGCAAGTTAAAGCAGTCTACATTTACATAATTTTTAATGAATGCATGTCAGATAACAATGTTGTAACCACACATGCATATGATTAATAGATGGTTAATTTTCCCACTCCCAGTCAAAATATTGTATATCTATCTAAACATGAGGTTTACATGAGGTAGAGCACTAGACTGATTAACCTTTTAACGATGAATACCGTCCTTGTGTATGTACTTTGAGAATAAATCGGTATATTTTCATTTTTTCAAGTAATATTTTTTATTGCAATAAAGTGCAAATTGGCAGCATTCAGTCAACTCAGAAGGGTAAGATGTACTATCCTGCTGAACAGTCAGTTCAATGTCTTTTGAATTTGTTGGCTTCAAATAATACTTGAAGAAAGTCATGATTAACAGAAGTTGCATTATCACTGATTATTATGTAAACATGGAAACTTTCCATTATTCTGATATGTTACACATATGATAAACAAAACAATAAATCATCAAGGAATGCAAAAAAAACCTACAATAAATAAGAGGGACCAATAAGGAAAAAAGCCTAATAAATCAAAAGAAGTTCTTTATTGATGACCATATAGCAAAATAGTTATGTGTTTAACACTTTGTACAAAGTTATTCAGATAACAGTTGCACAGTGAGATAGAGACATGAATCACTGCAAACAACAACTTCCAAATCCTAATTCATTTGTAAACATATATGTAACCACTACAATAATAACACTGTTTAAATACCACTTTACTTTAAATGGACATTTAAAAATGTTAAAGGTTATAGTTCATACAGTAGAGGGGCACAGTCAGCAGTTTGTTTTAATGTAACTGTATCTGTCTGAAACTATTTTTGTAGTTATGACAGGAGGTCACTGATTAGTAATACATTTAAGCATGTCATAATTTCTACATAGAAGTCTGCATCTGTTTTTGAAAGCTGCTGAAAAGGGATCTATCTTTTGATATTTATCTTCACTTTGGTCATGGATAGGAGGAAGATAAATATTTATACCCTGTGACCCCTAGATTTAACTTGCCACCATCAAACCCAACTTTTATCCCAAAACCTGTCATCTTTATTACTCTCCTCCAAATAAGAGGAAGCCAGAAAGAATCAGACCTTCCGCAGCAAAACTGACAATAAAAGACATGTAAGATTGGAGTCAAATGCATTTGCCTTGCGATGGGGTTCAAACTCACACTTAAATGTTGAAAGGCTTGTGAAACAGTAGATGGACAACTACTAAGACCACTTAGACACTTAAAAAAAACCTTGTTGAATAGAAATCAATGATGAAGGTACAAACTGCGCAAACAGTGTATGTAGGTTGTAATCCTATATGTTGCAAGAGCAAATAAAAAAAAGAACACACGTTCCATGCACTGATAAATAGTTAATAGCCTGAAATTTGTCATGCTGAGGAATTCCTTTGGTAAAAACAGCTCTACATGTTCTCTCAAATTAATATTCAGAATATTTGTAGTTGAAATGACCTTCAGCTAACACCCAACTGGATACCTCTGAGAGAAGAGATTTAACAATCAATGTAGGCTTAAGTCATATATAACTTATGAAATTAGAATAAATTATATTGAAAGGTAAAAAATTGCATTTTCACATGCTTTAGCAAAACTCAGCCCATAAATTAGACTAATACACAACAAAGTACCTATGTAAAAAGGTACAACTATGGTTGGGGCATTCCTTCTAGAGTTTTATCAAGTGCAGTATACATTCTTAAGACATCTTCCTATCATCACTCTGTATGAATCCAGAGCTATCAAAATTGTATCTCAAAGAGAAGTACATATGGGCGAGAGTTAAATAAACATAGCAGAAACGCTTATTAAGATTGTTTTAGTAACAATGAAAATGGAAACACCTTGTAAACTAAGTACCTCACACTGACTTCAACTCTAAAAATAAAACTATACCAATCTGTGTGGATATACATAGGTCAATGCAAATATTTGGAAGAAACAATGTAGCTATTTACCATAGCTAAAATATGGTTGTATCGAGATAACACAAATTACAACACCAGATCCTTTAATGAAAAGATGAGAAACAATAATCTCCTTGTACTCTGACACCAAAAACGGAAATTAAAATATATGTCGATCAAGTATGAAACTTGAAGAGATTTCTTAAACTTCAAAATAACAGCTAGTCATTATTGATTCCTTTAATTTTAAGCTTTTAAAATGATCAAGATAGAGATGAAATAGATACATCTATATGGGCAGGATTATGAGGATGACAGATAGAGACTTTTATCTAGAATTGACAAAACTTGCGCCATTAAACAGGAGTTGTCAAACTTTTACTTTCAATGATTAGTTGGTTCTGTTAAGGAAGAAATGTTAGAGCATGTAAGCTTGAATGTCTTCCAGCAGACTAACCTTGGTAACTATCAGTTTTAATTAAATCCCAGCAAGTAGTAGATGATGTTAGCATGTCATCATTATCTATGAGGAGAATGTAATATTTAATACTGGATATTTCACATCCATCCATCATCCATCTATCTATCAATCAAACCCTTATATTATCAATGAACCCAGGTCTATCCATTGAGTTAATTTTTAAGGCCAATAATTCAACTCATCCTTCTAAAAAAATTGTCAAACAGATTTATACAAGGTTGAACTTCAACCTTATTTTTGGGGGACTGATCATAAAATCTGCTGTTTTGAACAAGAATTATTGTACATCATCTTATGGCATCATTTGTCATATGAAAATAGGACTAATTTGGTACCTCACCAATTTTTTCCTCTTTAAGTGACCATTTGGAATAATCAGTGATTTAAGACAGCACTAGGTTCGGTTCCTTCATTTGTATAAAGGCCTATCATATACATAAAATAGAACACAAATACATCTTACTTCTTATCAATGTGATAATAAGATTTATCCTCAGTTTAACCAGACTTTAGAATGTTGGTAGACAAGTTTAAAATAATTCAGTCTGAGACTTATTAGTTACCGAAATAGCCGAAATGGTAACTATAGCTTGTTCTGACAGAAC
Source organism: Mytilus galloprovincialis (assembly GCF_965363235.1). Taxonomy (NCBI): domain Eukaryota; kingdom Metazoa; phylum Mollusca; class Bivalvia; order Mytilida; family Mytilidae; genus Mytilus; species Mytilus galloprovincialis. The sequence continues at coordinate 105,394,267 of NC_134838.1, forward strand.
CTGGAACAATTTCACAAATATTGTTAATTCAACCATTAAATCGGTCTATCAATTACTATGTAATATTAAAATTAACCTAAGAATATAACTTATCTCCAAAACATCTTTTTTTAACATAATCCTTTTGAGTAAACAAACTGATAAAAAATTCATTTAAGTTTACAAATCTAGGTTTCCACATGCCATTTATATTTCAAAAATCTAGGTGGAGCTTTTTAAGTTCACATGATTTATCTGTTTGGATATACTTGAAACTTTATGTATGCAGAAGAATTTAACAGAACGCCTCCATATGGCATAGCTAAAAAATAAAATAGCAAAATTTCAGGTCACTTAACTTTTAGAGATACCATTATTCTAAAAAGAAATTGTTCTTATCAACTGATTTTGGTTCGTTAAAATATAGGTTATATATCTTACTGTAGATTAAATCAGAAGAAAACTGAATGATAATTACTTTCCCATTTTGTTAAAGCTGCTTGATCATCAGTTTTTGCAATACAAGTTTTACATCAAGCATATCAAAATAGTGCTTTTGGGGATTCAGACAAATTGTGAGGAAATGTGTATCAACAACTACGTAATATTGCTGAAATGTATAATTCTGTAGTGTATTTATAAATGTAATATTCTCCAGCAAATCGAATGTCTGTTTTTGTATAGGAATGCTCTCTGACTGTTTGAAACAAAACCATCAAAACCAAAGGAGAAAAACATGCAAACATAAGAGAAATCTGGTTCCCTGCCAAGTCTCAAGGTCGTACGTAGTCTTTCCTTAGTGATGCATCAGCTCATCTATAACATTGTATATTTCAGTAATTTGGTTAATATTAAGTATACACACACATATCCATTATGTGTTGATATAACTACTTGTTACACCTTACTGAGTCTAGAATACAATTACCATTTGTTTAGTCTAACATGAAATATACTGTGAAATAAGCCGTTCATTGAACTTATTTTGATCTCATTTATTTACCACGTCTATATACATCCCATTCTGGAACTTTCATCTTCAGTCTCAGAAAAGTTTTTAGTGGGTTTATGCAGGATATCTTTTGTGTAGTGTACTGAGGCCTAATTTGTTCATCTGTGCTTTTTCTTTGGGTCAATTGGTGTTTAATGTCCATCAGATTTAGATTTTGAGGATGTTTAAGGTTGTGATGCAAAAATTCCAAAGAAGTTATTCAGTTTTGAGAGTTCCAATCTCCTTTTCAAAAATCCATCACATTGAAGCTTTATATCAAATACATCTTGTGTTAAGGAAGACAGGTTACAAAATTGTCTATGTTAGAGGGATACCCATTAACAGAATAATTGACCTATTGCAGCATGCAACCAAATCCTGAGTAAATATGTGAATTGGATTAAATTCCCTGACAGAACATGACAAACAAACACCATCAATAAAGATCATGTTATATTTTCTGTACCTAATGGGTGGGCTCTTGTATAACATCTTATTTCCTGCACCATACAGTCATGTTACAACATTTTTATAGCTTGTAAATGAACCATAACACAAATGTAAACTGCAGAATTTAGAACAAGATTAGCTAGTTGGGTTTGGTCCTTCAAGCAATTATATCTACCATATTTTCCCTACAATACCCTAATTCTACATACAGTGACAGTATCTCTCTCTATCATATGTCATACTATAAAGACTGATAAAGACAGATTAATCGTTAGAAGGATTAATAAATCCTGATCAAATGTCAGAAACCTGCTCCAATATGTAGGTGATTATGTTGATTATATCCAAGCTACCCCACTGTTATTATGGGATGTAGTCCATATATAGGGGAACATTTTATTATATCCTATTCATTCAGTTTCTGCCAAATTTGGTCATTATATGCATGGGTAGACACCAGAAATGAAGTGTGTTTCATATTTCAATGTTATACTAGTTTTAACATCAATCTGTGATTCACTACATAGATGGCAAGTTTTATTTCACAAATCTCACTTACAAATTACATACACTTCAATATAATGGTATAGGTTTAAAGATTTTGTCACAAATGTCAAATAAATTTGTTTGGATATTAAATATCTTTTTGAATTTGTAACATGTTTCTTATGTGTACAAAAATTGACCAAAAATAAGCTGTTAATGTCTCAATGTCAAATCTGTAGGCCTGAGGTTTGTTTGTTTTAATACAAGGCTTAATCAAATCTTTATCTGTAACTAGCAGAAAGATTATGAAAAAGACGGCCACCACAAACATATAAAAAAACATTGTGGTAGACTTCCCAATCAGAGTTCTTTTGCAGAAGTAAAATTCTGAAGAATTAAAAAAAAACCTAGAAAACACTCAAGTTGTTGCAAAAAATGTTATTCAAACAAGACCGTTTCAAAGTTAAAGACAACCATCATGTAATTGAATAAAATGTCAAGAATTGGTGGTTTCTGCACCAATGATCCTAGACATGAGCCACAGGGCTATTTACCTGCCACAGGTATGAAAAGTATTACCACTGAATGTTACAAATTCATTTATGACATTTTTTCATTTATATTCATATAATACATGTACAAATATATGATTGATAATAAGAAATGACGTCTTTAATAACAATGTTTCTGAGGCAAGCAGTTTTTTTACCAGTAAATGTCTTAGGTACAGATTTAGATTAATTTGCTAACAATTACCATGGCAAATTCATGTCTCAGACTTGAAATATTCAAACTATTGTATGGCAATGAGTGATTGTAGATGGAAAACAAATACTTTGAATGATCAGGTTTTTTTAGAACTGAGTCTAACCATTGAAAGATGCCACAAAGTCACAGACCCTTTGCTTAAATAAATAATCTAAATTATCCCACAGTCAAAATGCAGATATAAGCACTTAAAACTTCTGTAACTAAATATTCCTTTAAGTAATCTTCTTAAAGCTCCTCAATTATAAAAGTATTGATATAACTGACCAAGACACTTAAGTCCACTTGTCATGGATAAAGAAATGGTCTATACAAATAAGTTAGAAGTGAAATAAGGTGAAGTTGTCTGTTAATGGGAGTGTTTGATTAGCCACCTGTCATACATGTATGTAACTTCCTCAACATTTATGGTGGACAAAAAACTTTCTTAGATTCAAAGTATGCAGTCTGAAGTGAAATTAAAGATATTAAAAGACAGAGACTAATCCAACTGTGCAGTCTTATTATGATATTAAAGTAAAAGTTATATAATCTCAAACAGATTAAGGTGTCGATTAAAATACTTTGAGTCCCACTGTGATATGAGGGATTTTTTTCTTTTCAATCACTGATACCAAAATATTTAACGAAGATTTTAAACAATATTATTTTCCTTAAGGACTTTTTACTACACAGGTCAAAGTACAATATTTAGAAAAATACATCCAGGTATACTCCCTATCAGCTTAAGTTAAAAAAAACTCAGGTATAAAGTTGATTTAATCTTGACCTGTCTTCTTCTAGACCTCAGAAATTTTTCAACTTCCAATCGGAAAAAAAGTTGACAAAAAAAGTTGATTTAATGATATTCAAAAATGTTACAACTTGATGTCTGCTAGGGGAGTAGTTAAAGTATAATACCATACCCGTAGCCAGGGGGGTTCGGACGAACCCCCCCCCCCCTTGAAATCAAATAAGCACTGTTAATGTCAACGTTTTGTTCAAATTGTGACTGTTAAAGTCGAGTTCATGAGTCCAACGAACCCCCCCCTTGGAAATTCCTGGCTATGGGCCTGAATACTTTGCAATCATACAGAGAATGTGTTATGTTATGTGTATATGCCCCCCTGGGGACCTAATTTGGAAAATAAAATTTATCTTATCTTATAATTTGTAGATACTTCCATTAAAGGTATTTTACAAAATCTTCCAACGCTTATCTTGTTCAGCTACCTCTTCCTGAAAAGTCCTTTCTAGAATTTGATGATCTGCCCTGTCAGCATTATTACCAGAATTGGTTTTGACAGATCGTTGTTGTACCTAGATTTATACCAGATGGTATTTTATTATTCTTTATACACTGTAATTAATTACTGTATAGTTTATAAATAATGTAACAAATCAACACAGGAGTGATCAATGTGCTCTCCAAGGAAATACCAAACAGTGAACAATCAACATAGGCTAAAGAAAACCATTACCTAAACTGCATTGAAGGAAAAGACCCTATAAGCTATCGTTCCAAAATAAATGTGGCTACTGGGTGCTAGTAAGGTGACTAAGGCTCTTCAATGTTACCAATTTTAGTATTTAAAGCACAAATATAATATCAAACTAAATGAACGATACATGCATTGCAGGTACATGTATTACTTAACAAAAATATCTGAAATTTTGCTGATCTATGCAAATGATACTGGTAATCAGATCTTGCCAAAGTTCTGAGTCTATTTCTGTCATTTTATTTATACATGTGCACATTGATGCATTGTTGTGTCATCATTCTACATGAGAACACCTAATCATTCCAAGTTTAACGTCACTTTCCCCAATTAGTACCAGGTAAATGATAGAATAAACAAATATATCCGGTAGTGCACCATTTGCCTGACATGACAGCTTGATAAATACATCTACATGTAGATGCTGACTACCACAAAGCAGAAAAAGGGGGAGGAGGACATCACAAAGAATGCTCAATAAATGATACTGATATCTCAGGTAGATCAAAAGGGATCAAGGAAGAGAACCTCATCCGCAATAAAAAGAAAATTATAGTTTTTCCTGACTGCATGTCACAAGTTAACCTAACAACACTTTTTAAATCTATTATGTACTAGAGTTTTAAATCATTTTAGCTTTTACTGCTAAAAGCAAATATTTTAAAGAAACCAACAAAACATTATTTTTATTGAAGATCTGAGGTCTGATGTCAGACTAAGTTTTACTTTTACACATGTATACACAGAAAAAGCTTTAATACTGACACACCTTTTTATATATTCTAGATATTAAACCTGTCAGAGTGATCAACAGATCAGAATTGTATGAATACACTAATTCTAATTTATGAATTGAAACCATTGTGGTGACAAATAAAAAAAAGTATCATAAATTTAATGCCCACAGTACCAAACTATTGATTAAATTGCAAAACAGTATTTTATTCTACTTGTAAGTATTAAGAGTTACTATGTTTGAAAATTATTACAATAATGTTTTAGTCTAGTATTAAAAGTAACTATGTTTGAATATTATGACAATAGTGTGTTAGTCTAGTATAAGAAGTTACTATGTATGAATATTATGACAATAGTGTTTTTAAGTGTAAAATCAAAAGTTATCATGTTTGAATATTATTACATTATTACAATAGTGTTTTAGTCTATCATTATAATTTAGATATCATTCAATATTATGAAAAAAGATAGTAGTTACTTTAAGTCAGTGACATAAAATGAAGAACTATTTATTTGCTTACACAACTGGGGGTCTAATTCAAACTAAATCAGCATTTAAAAGTAATAAGAGGTAGTAATATATCTGTCTTTATGAGTTTTAAACAGGCCATCAAACAACTCTTTATTGTTAAATAATAGTATTTTATGACAGTGACCAGATCACTAAATGACAGGCTACCTCACACTTAACACAGTCAGTAAATCCATTCATAGGATACATGTAATACCTACAAATGTACCATCACTAATGGCTATATTTCCCACCACAGATGTTTATACACACATAATTTGTTAATTAGGGTTACAGTTCAAAGAAACTCAGTGATATGTAACATGAATGTCTAGATATTAAAATAATAAGAGAAATTGACAGGATTGATGTTTCTTTCTTGCAGGCCACTGACATGCATTGAAAAGACAAACCTATCTTTGATGTATTGTTTAGTTGAGCCTACACTTTATATCTATAAATCTTCATAAAACCCTGGATAGTAAAGTATTGTCACGTGCACTTCCTGTTGTTTTCCATAACAAAATATACTATCCTCCTGACATGATACACATGTACAACAATAAAATCTTTGTATCAGGGGAGAAGGGTATTCTTTCTAAAAACAGGAACTCAGTTAAAAGAGTTTTGTCAGACAAGAAAGACCATAAACAAGATTAAAACTTAACCAAATAATACAATAAGTTGATTCGCATGCAGTAAAGTCTATAAGAAACTGACAGTTCGCGTTTTAAACCAAATGAAACAACTTATTCCATAGATCTATGGTCCATCAAATTCTATCCTTTATAATTTATTTGTGGCAATGAAAGGTAAAAGGAATCTGTTTACTATTGATGTATTTTATTACAAAAATACTATATAGTATAAGGCAAAGTTAAGACGTTTGACGTGTGATATTGTTATACAATATGTGTTTTTAACCCTTTGCATTATTCAACAAAATGGCCAGATCTATTTACTTGAATGAGACCATCTATGATATTAAACCTTTCATTGAAAAATGAGCTCTTTGATAAACTTTAAACATCTTGATTTTTTAACTAAATCAGTCATGAGAAAACAAATGTTCATTCATGGAATGAATTGAAGAAGATAGGAAGTTCAATCTTTAACAGTTACAATGTACAAGTAGTTATTACAATGTATAAAGGTGCACTGCATTAAAAGGAAAGGACATACTAACTATCTTTTGAAGTTTGAACATTGATTTTTTTTTTTTCAATCTTCATCCAAAATGTCTTTTCTTAAGAAAACATGAAAAAAGAATGCTTACTAAGATAAAATTTCATCACAATACTAAACTTTGAGAAAATACTTGAAAGCAATTGAAGTTTGCTTGGACCTAAAAAATACTATAGACATCAAATTTTATTAGCAGTGTTTATACACCCACGTTATGGGTCATGGAGGAATTTACTTGTCAGACTGATCTAAAATTGAAGGGCACAGGTAATTTATGTCTGTTACCTGAAACAGAAACTGGTTGAGGATCAGTTTCAAACTTTAATTAAATTCTTTTAACTGCTAGTTCCTTTTCAATTTTAAATCTCAAAACAAATAAAGTAAAGTCCATAAATATGAAATAAAGGCTTTTTATCAGCAGTGGAGGCAGACAAAATCAGTAAAATAATATCAGAATGCCTTAACCTTAGATTTTGCTATGACCTAAAGCTTGTAAATTGCAAACCTTGCAAAAATGTTGTGCATTTTCAATATGAGAATATACTTTTATCATGTTTATTTGAGCAATAATGTATAATGTATGAGTTATTGACACACCTATATGACCCACTTCAATCTGCATTTAACACTTTCACAGCAAATTGTAACCTGGTAAACTTATGAATAATTCATACACCATTGCACCTTTGAGCTATTTACATGTTTACAAGTAATAAATTATATTATCTCTGGTTATAACTGCATATAAGTTAATTTTCAGCTTTTTTGTTATTAAATAACATATAAAAAGATTTTTTTATAAGATTTGTGGTGAATAGATTGTTGTGTATTGAGTATACATGTATAAACAATTATAACGTCATGACCTGTTTACAGGTAAAAAAAAAAAAAACCCACGTGTGTGTCATTAAGTTAATAATAACATTGTTAATAATTGTCGCTTAAAAGGTTGTTTTGTCAGAATAATTGGTTGTTGAAGGTGGGCCAAACAGGTGTACAAAATCTTAGTTTCACTTTGACTGTCATGATTCAATACACATCATCAATACAGGTGTGTCATGATAAATACCGGTTTACCGGCAAACATAAAAAATGTAAACAAAATATACATGCGGCTGTCTTACCTATATTCACAATTCTTATCCCTTCATCTCTCTCGAGGAACTCCAAAACCCTGGTGACATTTTCAAGTTTTTGGGTCCTGAAGTTGGGACGTCTGTTGACATGCTTAAATTTTTTGCCGGATAAAACTTCAATTAATGCAACTAATCTTAATCCATCTGAAAAGTCATTTTCAAGATCTGCTATTGTTTTGTTTACTGTTTTTAAATGTTCGTTTGCCCATCTTGTGAATGTATTCTTTTGAATTAATTTCCACTGTGCGTCGTCTGCGAGATCTCTCTCTGTCAAAGGCATCTCCTCGTCCTCGTCCTCGTCGTAATATTGTGCCTCGCTTTCAGCCATGGTTGATTTATATAGGTGTTTTACGCTCGAATGGTTTTAAAATGAATAATTCAAAAAGTTGAGGTGGGCGCTGAATTTGGACGCTCCTGTTCGGTCCTTCGGCACAAAATGTTGGTCTTGATCACTTCTGATTGACCTAAAAAGTAAACAAAAATAATAATGTGTATTGTTTTGAACTAGGAAATGTCCACTCATAACTAAGGAATGTGAAAACGTGAAATTGTACTTATAATACAAGTTGATAATTAATAATTTGTGTCACGATTACACGTATAATAATTAAACTGGTAGTTATGATTTTACATTTTGGTATTATTGTATGCCTTTATCTGACTGACTGTATGGATTGAAAACAAATAAGTTAAGGTACCCTGGGCACGGTTTACCCAGTGTACACAGGCACTTGTCTCAGATTTTTTCCCACTATATACCTTTATTATATAAATAACACATAGCTGAGAGGGTGATAGAGCAGATTGGTACCCCGAGAAAACATTGTCAACCGCGGCGAAGCCAAGGTTGACAATGCTTTTTCAAGGGGTACCAATCTGCTCTATCACCCTCTCAGCTATGTGTTATTTAATTTATTATACTAAACGTCCTACCATTTTTGTCTTTTACAGATAAATTTTATTTCAAAAGGATTTTCTATGACGTCACGTACATAACAACGTTACGAGTATTAGAAATGTAAACAACAAGATGTTGGGTTTTTTTATTTTGACAGTTAAATAATAAAATTTGATCCAAAACGTCAAACTTAAGCATTGTATTCAACTACTTGATGTAAATTCATCCATTGTCCTTTAAATTGTCGATTTTTGATTGGTTGAGACGAGAGGGTAACATTCAAAAAAATTGTCACCCTCTCAGCTATGTGATAGAGTAAAATGACACCCTCGTATTAGCCAATCAAAATATGGCATTTTAACGTGAAGTATAATAAATAACAATATCGTATTAAAGTATATAGAAAAATATTTGTCTGTGGCAGTGTAAAAGAAACACATCAGCTCAAATAATAATAAAAAAAGTCATCTGAACTCAGACAATTTTGTCTCACAACCAACTTCCATTGACAGTTCTATCGAGTTGAAAAAATTCGGGACACCCAAACTTCTCTTTTTGACCTTGTCACTCTGATAGAATTGGTGTGTCCAAAAAAATGTTACAAGTACAAATTTACATAAGAAGCTATTTGTGTGCTCTGTTTTAATTTTTGTACCGTAAAACAGAATCCGCAACTACGTATGGCCATACAGTATAGAAAGTTTTATCGCGGATGTAGACACTTAAAAGGGGACGGGTCAGTTTAACATTAATAGTTTTAACCTGATTTTCATCATTAATTCTATGTTATTTATAAGATATATGAAAAAAGGATAGGCTCACTTCAACACCCAGGCCCTCCCCAGTGAGCCGCCGACAATTAGTTTTTCAATGATAAGTAGCTCAGTGAAACAATATAAAAGTAACTCTATAAATTATGCTGTACAATGCTTAAAAAATTAAGAGGAAAACAGTTGCAATAAGTGACCAGTTTTTCAAGGGATTCAGACATTTATCATTTCAGTTTTACAAGCTGTTCTATACAGACACACTGAAATCCAAGTTCGTCACTACATTATTAGCTTAAGTAAATACAAGGATATTGGGCAGGAATTTCCAAAAAGGGGGTGAGGGGTTCAATCGAATTATACTCAACGTGGACAGTCACAATTCAAACAGACATGACAGAAAGTCGACTTTAATAGTGCTTATTTATTTTCAGAAGGGTTCGGACGAACGGTTCACCCCCTCGACCCCTCCCCCCGGCTACGGGTGTGTAGGGATAAATCTGATCTGAGTTGGTCTATATATAGTACTGGGAATTAGCAAAATACATCTGAAAAGTCAAAAGATGACTTTATTTCATCGGATTATGAAAATTATCACTTAGTATGGCATTTATTTGAAACCTTGATTGTGTGTAATTAGATATGAAATAAGGAGATGTGATGTATATGTTGATGAAAAAACAAGCCGAAACCACGAAAATAAAACAATAAATATCTACATCAACATACGGTGCGATTTTGTAGAATGATCAAGTATAATTATGTTCATAGAAAAAAATATACGTTCTTGACTTATGGAAATCAGGAAATTTAAGTTTAAAGTATTGTTATTTTCTCGTAGTTTTTACAGAAAAGAAAACGATTCTGAAACATGGAAAATTCACGGTAAATGATGTCAGTACATATGCGAGAACCATTCGTCATTTGATAAGATCGAGTAAAAATATCAATGCTTACTTTAAGATGTTCATTTTAATCTGATGAAAGGTTGGGAGTTTACATTATAGGCTGGTGCAGATTGATGAAAACCGTTAGATTCTAAGTTTTACTTTTATCAGCATCTACACATCAATTTACTTTTCCCTTGTACTTAATGTGAAACATGCCATTTTAAACAGGTGTTTGTTTTTCAAATTAATGTTGTAATTCTGGGATTTTAGTTAGATGTATTTCGGCTGTTTTGTAAGTCTAACTGGTAAAAAGGAGGCGAAAAAATGCCAGAGGAATTTATTAACTCAAAAGCTGTAAAGAAATTGACAATGCAATGACAACAAAAAATATAACAGACAGACAAACAGCAGTAAACGATACACCACAAAAAGCACTTAAGATTGAGCAAAACGAGCGGCCCACCAAAAAACCGACAAGGATGAAGGTCGGTTTGAATCCATAAACAATATGCGTCTTCTTTAATAATAAACTGTAGTTTTTTGTCTTTGAGTATATATCAATATCTCTATTTAAGAATTAAGACGATATCTTTTTAAATATTTTGAATATTTATAAGACATTTGAAAATTGTATTAAACTGTACGTAGATATTAGAAATACAGAAATTATCCTGATATGATTATATAACCGGAATTAGAATTTAGTTCCTTGCTCTGACAATTTAGATGTCAAGCAGTATTACCCGAGACAGCTTTTATTTTTTTCACATATTCATTATATATCCATTCACATGTTAATTTTTCTATATAATGTAACAAGTCTGTGTTGTAAAGTGAAATGCATTGTCATCGTTGCTTGTGTGTGTGTGTTTTAATATGTGACCTAAGTACATGGATATGGTTGAATTCGATGTTGTATACCTGGTTCACTTTTATAAATTGTGACTTGGATGTAGAGATGTCTCATTGGCACTCATACTTCATCTTCATATATATTTATGTGGCATAACATCGTGGCCACAAGTTATTTTTTTTCTGTTTAGTATTAAATTTATATAAAGATCCATTTTGTTACATCTTGTGATCAATTTTATTCGGCAATCGCCAATGGCAGTCAGCAGGGTTAAAGAACATCAGTTGTTCGACCTGTTAGTCAAATGCGTTTTGTTTAAATATACTTTTTCACTTTTTTGGTCTTTTGAAAAATATTGTTTGTGCTGTATTTAGACCCTTCTACAACGAAATCTGTTTTACATGCACACGTATCAAAATTGCGGTTTTTATCCAACGCAATCATAGGTTTGAACGTAGTTTTCAATTTAGACTCGTTTATATATATATATATATATATATATATATATATATATATATATATATATATATATATATATATATATATATATATATATATATATATATATCCATTCTGTAATATGTGTTTGTTGTCTTGATCAGTAGTATACATTTTGTGGCATATTTCGAATTATTTATTCATTACTCAGTATGATATTATCATGACGTGATTATTGATTAAAGTCACTTTGTTAAGACCACTTATGAAGAAAATATGTGTAGAACAAAGTAAGAGTCAACTGAACTAATCATAACCATATGCCGTTTATGATTTCCGGTTGTTAATACATTGCATTCTATTTTTTGGTGATTATTGTGCGAAGTTTCCGGACGAAACTTAAGAAAGTACTTCTCAACCTAACCATGGCTAGATATATTGCACAAACACCTCTCTATAGCCAATTTACCAATAAGTATGAAGGTACAGAAATCTAGTATCAATCAATCCAGAACACCACTCACTTTGACTTAGTCTATGGATGTCTTTTGTCATTTTTTTTTTGTGATATAGATACTTCATATAGAATTTCTTTCTTGTATCAACTTATTTTTTTACTTAACCGAAGTTTTTGTTCATACCAACCCAATGTGAACAAGAAATATAGGAAAATACCAGAAGTGATATTACTGCATGAATTATACAGAAAAAGGGCAATAACTCTAGTGGAAATATCGCGCCAATCTGTCAAAAGTTGTCAACCCTTATATAGCTGCTTAGCTGACACTACATCAGATTGATACACCATTTGATCCTAAACTGTATGCACATGATTGTAGATGTTGTTTGTAGTATGTACAAAATGCTATGCTATAGATTAAGATGACTGAGCCAGATTAAGAGACTAATTAACTAATTTAACCTATGTGCACCACTCTTAAATCCGACCCTTTTGTCACGTAAAGCTTCTCAAGTGTTACTCGGCTTTTAAAAACACCAACTGTACGAGGGCTGTATAGCCAGTAACGGTCGTTAAAATTCCCATCATCGTCTTTAAATCTTTGAAGTTTATCCCTACTGATGAATTACATCCAGAGGACTGCTATGCTATTTTTATTTTCACCGTAGGGAAAACTCTATCCGTCAGAGAATATTTATCCTACACTCGATCCCACATTTTTTTTTTTTTTTTTTTGTTAAATGCATTTGTATTGCATTATATTGTTTCAAAACATTTCCCTGAAGTCATTTTGTGAAAGTCATAATAAGTACGAAATCAAACAAGTGTTTAACAAATAAAAAATTATCTTGGTGGAACAAAATTTGTTTTTGTAGATCATACATTTAACATGTACTTGTATTAAAAACCTAAATTTTATCTACAAAAAGTAATGAAGAGAAAGAAAAATAAGAAAAAGTGAACAGTTCCAATGTTTATTTATTGAAACTATTAAAACTGTTCATTTAATTATTTCACGGTCTTTAATAAAAAATTGATTTCATCAAAACTCTCAGAGTCAAAACTATTAAAATAAATATTTGATTGTGGCAGTGTAATAACATTTTGTTTACAAATTTGTCTGATAACACCTTTATCATGCCAATCAAAACTGCATTACCAATGCAATAAAGTTCCAAATAATTACAGTTCAAGTTTGAATTAATTTAAAAGTGGTTATTAAAACTTACTATTATTATTATAGTCAATCCGAAAGTCAGTTCCGGTGGTCAAAAGTCAGGTCCCGTCCGTACTCCAAGAGTTGACAAGGAAAAGGGAGATGTTTTGTAACAAGCCGGCTTGTCTCTCACTGTACACACATTTTCAACATCTAAGCCAAACAGGGTTGGTTTATAAATAGTCTTAGATCAGATTGGTTATCGTAGAAACGTGAGATTCTTCAGAATATATGTACGAAATCACTTCCCAAGATACTGCCAGGAGACTCACAGTGTTCAACTGCGCAGCATCACTTCCATATATGGGACGCGCGTGAAAGCCGATACTAGTGAATGATTGTGTACATGCACGTGTGTCATACTGTTAGTATGATCACAATTAGATAAGAGGCGGGATTGAGGACCAATGACCAACGTCTGGACCAATGATTAGGTAAATTAATCCCTTATTTCCAGAAGTTTCCAGATGGTAGACGGGTAGAGCCCTGTGTGATTAATATGTTAGCATAACCACATATTTTTGATACATGTAATAATTAATTAACCGATAATACGGATCAACAGAATAACACATGTACATATTCTTAAATATTCGCTTCCTTTGGGATAGTAGATTAGATCACAACACAAACATTTCCTGCTGTATAATGTGCTTTTAATTTTTCAGATTAGGTCGTGTTTTTGAACTTCCAAACAGATGTTAATTCATGCAAATTACCCAGGAGCCATGCATAAATATTTTTTCATATTGACATAGACAGTTAAAAGATTATTAAAAGATTAACAAAATTATAGAACACAGATATCTTTAAAAATCTCAAATAAAACTAAATAGATAACTTACAAGATGGTTCACCTAGCTTAATATCATAAACAGCCCATATCTTTCTAACATCAGCCAGAAAGAACAAACAGAAGCTTTTTTATACTTTGAATATACCTCAAATGACAGGAAGACCAACTACTTAACAAATTATGTCATAAATTGGTAGGATTGAAAAGCAAGACATCCGCTAATGTTGTGTGATTTTTCAGTGATATGAAATTGTCTTTAAGTGGACAAAAGTAGCAAGCACTTAACACTACTGGCCGTTTGATAAAATATTTTTTGCAATACTCGTTAGATTTGTCAATGTTTCCTATTCAAAATACTTTATACAACAAACCTCTACTGATAATGGCACGACCTTGAAAGACGAAAAATATTTTTATATTTTTTTAATTTTTCTAATGTCATACCATGTTTTAAACATGTCAAGAATACTCAGTTTTACTGAAATTTGGAACCTATTCAATAGTTTTTACGTTCTAAGCTTTATTAGCTTCGATAATTTTACAAGTGACGACCCTTGGATTTTTTTCATTATAAAAAAAAATGTGTGTGTGTGTGTGTTTAATAAGTCCTTCCATTGAGCGAAAAAGAACTGTTTTATAATTTTCTTGCATGTAATACATGCTTCTGCTATCATAAAATAATCCTAGTCCCTACCCCTTGATTAAAAATATCTTGCGCCTTACTGTCTTTGCGCTAACTTTCTACGACAATGGTGCTCTGTGTTTACTTGTTATATTCGTCTACAGAAACGAATAATATATGATTGTTATTAACACCTCTTTCATGCACTGTGGAATTTTTGTTTGTTTGAATAAAGGATAGTCGATTATGAGATCAACAGATCTTACAAAAAATATGCAAATACAATCGTAATGCGTTCTATAGAAGCCGGCCGGTGCTCTCTTGAAATTATTCAAGCATTTTACAAAAAAAAACCTATTTAACCCTCATCATACAGATTGTTTTAGTAATCGTTTATAGTTCTGGTTTTACATAGTGTTTCGTGTACAAGAGTTACATACTAACTAGTTCGAATTGCCCGAAGTACATGTACACTATCGTAGTTTAAAAAAGAATATTTGAACAGAAAAGTTTTGTTACGTCTGATTTACTCGTTATATAGAAAGAATCGGTAGTTTTTTTCAGATATTTGAGCCTCAATTTTTTGAATCTCTGTATGTTTCGCACTGTTATGTATGTTTATCAGAGGCGGTCAGAGCCGGATTTAGGGGGGGGGGGTGAAGACTAACTCATTTATTGGTATATTGCGAAACATGCATGGTCTGTCTATAGAACTAACTACACAATTTGCTCCTTTCGTATGACCTTTTGTCAGAAGTGGAATTGCTAGCCAATGTTTTAGTATGACTAAAATTCACTAGCAGGAAAAAAGAACTATACAAATACGATTACCATTACAATCTGAGTTATTTGAATTGATAGAAATCTCTAGAATGAATCTTACGATTCGTCATCATAGAGAGGCATGTTACAAATTGTTGTTCTGCATGTTGTAGACTTGTAATAAAAAAGAAAGTACAATTATAGACGCACAGATTAACTTACGATATAAACTGACCATGCAATATCAAAACATCGGCACGCACATGCAAAGCTATTCAAAAAAGTTACAATAAAACTGGTGAAGTTAATTTTTTTTTAAATTGAGATTATATGAGGATAAATAGATTAGAGGTCTATATTTTAAGCCGATATTTTAATCATCGTTAGATTGGATAAAGCCATCATGCCATCTCGCAACCTCCTGTGGTCAAAGAGCAAGGGCATTGGAATAGTATAACGACGAGTAACCAAAAGCAGATGTATAGTAAACAATAACACAGACACATTAAGAAGGGGTGTGAAGTCTAAATTCACGACTTAAAATATCTATACCCATGTATTGGTAACATTTAAAGAAAAGAACAAGTTAACCCTTCTTTTTAACCGTTCTTCGCCTTAAGGTTACAATGAGACCTTCATTGTAAAGTAAAAGCTCCACAATAGCACCGGTTTTAGTGAGACTCTTCAGTTTGTAAGGTATAACTCACTCTATGTGAACATCTATGCATTGAAAAACACTCTGCCTTGAAAAACAGTCAAAGGAAAGCCGTATACTGGGCAGTGGTAATTTACGAAATACAATACATTTCAATATATTTTAACTCAGTATGATATATATTTTCAAGGATAGAAGTAAATTAGCACTGGAGATGTTTTACTATCTATACAACACTGACGAGCTGACCATCTATTAAACACAATATTTGAAAGATTACACGATGGACTGAAAACATGCATACATCTTTTGGTGATGTAAATTATAAGGTTACCTTCAAGACATTTTTAGATAAAATTCCTGTTGTATTAACATGCATGCATGTACAATTGTCAAAAATGAATTCAAATGTATGTGTTAAATATACTGTCGAGGAAGTTGGACTCGAAACATGCAATAAATATAAGGCGTAGTAAGTGGCGGATTAAATCAACCCAAATAGCAGGAGCCTATAGTATGAAATTCAAAACAGTGTAGCTGTGGCCATTGATTGACACATTAAAATCATTCATTGACTGGGACAATTTAGGTGAACGTTTGTATGTAACGACCAATGCTCACTATGTACTTTTTAAAGACACTTAAACTATGGGGTCACCAAAGGTTCTCAACACCTAAATAAATTAATTCGAAAAATTAATCAGAAATAACACGATATTTTGATTTATATCAATTATATAAATCAAAACACAAAGGTTATTCCTGATTAATTTGTCGAATTATTTTATAATTAAAGGCGTTAAGAAACCTTTGTTGACCCCACAGTTTAAATGTCTATCGTAGGTACGTCATGAACAGTGGTTGTTACAGACAAACGTTCACGTAAATTGTCCCAGTCAATGGATGATTTTGATGGGTCAATCAATGGCCACAGCTACACTGTTTTGAATTTCATACTATCTACTTGGAGTCTACTACTTGGATATCAGTATCATTGATTTGAAATGCTCCGTGAAAACCAACAGGAATAACAGAAGGAATCAAGCTTGCTCTTTATTATTTTATTTCGGTCAAACAATTTTCTGTAATATCCATAGGAAGGCATATGTAGGTTGCGAATATAGATAAGTTCAACGATCTGCAAAACAAAGTCTGCATATTTACAAACACCTAGCAAGAGGACATTTTAATCAAAAGGGTTCATTCTTCGGACAACCACGTTATAACCACAACTATTTATAAACAAAACACTTAGTATTATACCAGCTTCCTTTTGTTAAGTATTCTCTTAAATAATACGAGAAAGGTTTCCGTCACCAAACCTATAGTAGTAGATTGGACACAATTTACTCCTCCCTTTTCATCGTAGAATAAGTTTATATATAGATATATACGAGTCTAAATTGAAACTACGTTCAAACCTATGATTGCGTTGGATAAAAACCGCAATTTTTATACGTGTGCATGTAAAACAAATTTCGTTGTAGAAGGGTCTAAAAACAGCACAAACAACATTTTCAAAAAGACAAAAAAAAAGTGAAAAAGTATATTTAAACAAAACGCATTTGACTAACAGGTCGAACAACTGATGTTCTTTAACCCTGCTGTCTGCCATTGGCGATTGCCAAATAAAATTGATCACAAGATGTAACAAATGGATCTTAATATAAATTTAATGCTTTAACAGAAAAAAAATAACTTGTGGCCACGATGTTATGCCGATCCAGATTTCAACAATAAATGTCTTTTCAGTGATGTTAGGGATCGAAACGGTATTTGGAAGGCCATCTAAAAAGTACCCTCATTTTTAGATAGACTCTTGAATTTTAAGAGTCAATATAGGATGAACGGATCATATAAACCGGAGGGAAAATATGATACAAGTCCAAACGAAAAAATATAAACGAGTCTAAATTGAAAACTACGTTCAAACCTATGATTGCGTTGGATAAAAACCGCAATTTTTATACATATATATATATACTCATGATATATGATATGTAAGTAGTATATACGGATGCTCTAACACGATTGATATCAAATTTCCATTAATATTATAGGCAAAAATCACTTTAACGATAAGAGCAAGATTGCTCACCCTTCCGGAGCACCGCCGTTTTTTGTCATTCTTTCGTTTTCTATGTTGTGATTTGTGTTCGTTTTTGTCTTTTCTTTGCCATGGCGTTGTCAGGTTTGTTTTCGACTAGTGAGTTTTAATGTCCTTTTGGTATAGCTTTTGCCTGTTTTTCAGCAGGTTGTATATCAAATGAAAAACCTAGGACATTTACCCTGTCACAGTCTTATATAAAGAATAAGTGCGTGCATGCACCATGACTCTGTTATAGCACATGTAATTTTGTTTTCGATTATCCAGTTTGTTTTTGAAGGAAGTTAAAGCAAACATCTATGGTTGTTTATAATTTTTATTAAGTTTACGAATCGTTGGAGTCTTTTTTTTTTTTTTTCCAAGTGAATTGTGAGCTTTACACATATATGCTTAAAACACAATATATGAGGGTACAGCATCATAGATGTAATGAAGACAGGTGTTTATATCGATATTGGAATATTTGAAGATAAATTTTGCTTGAGTTGAAGGGTCCTGCTTAAATACCCACTAATAGCCGAGAACCAAGATCATTCTCGGCAAACGAAAGAACGTTTCACTATGCATTTGTTGCAATGACTTCATTTAATATAGCATAAAAGTCACAAAATATAAAAGACATTTGACGAATCTTCTGGTTTCTTCATAAAAACAAATGCAATGCTCATTAAACGCTCAGTTTACTTTACAGTATTACAACGATATTGCTTACAGGTGTGAATATTTGTACATGCCATTCAACCTATAATAAATAACAAGACATCTCCGACAATGATCGAACACTAAGATTGTATTCGGTATTTCCTTTGCAACGATGTACCCATGATAAACAATTAAGTAAGGTTAATTGTATGGAATTGCATTACAAGAAAAGTAAAATGTCATGTTCTAAAAATGTTCCGACAGCATCGTTTATATGTTGTGTTATGCATTCGTTTTACAGGCGTAGGCAAACATATCTCTTCAATAGTAAATAAAGAATATTATGGCAATGTCAAAGAAATATGATTGTTAATCAAAGAATCTGATGTACAGTTCCGAACACTTGATGATTAAGATAAATGGTCGTGTACATTCTAGTGGGGAGGTAGAAAACATTCAATGGGGTGATTAAAGATGCACCTGGCCTTGAAGTCATAAAACTTTCGAGTCAGTTTTTTTGTACTCATACTCCAAAATCAACCAATCAAAATGCTTGATTTTATGTTTCGAACGAACATGATTTTTGTGCTCCGAGCACTGAGCAAAGATTAATGACTTCAAGGTCTGGCCATACACAATACATTTCAGTTTTACAGGAAAAAGGCAGAACTGATAACAATTTCAAATACATGTATGAATTTCTGTATTTCCTTAATCAGTACATTCTTTCTGAAAAGGCAATCAATAACGTGTGTTTAGAGCTGTTTTCCTTATGCATGTAGTTTAGAGGTTTATAGTTGGCTTGCTTGCTTTGCATGTATAAATCTTTGGATAGAAAGCATCAATAAAAACATGCTAGCTGAAGCCCTGCCTATCTTTTGATTGCACCTGTCAATCTTAATTACAATGCTTAAGCAAACATTTATACAAACAAAGCAAACCTTTAGACTACATGCAATAGAAAAATAGCTTTACAGATCCGTTTGAAAATGTAGATTATCCACTGGGTACAACAGCATACTCTGAACACATCTTAATGAATGCACCTCTTTATATAAATCTAACATTTGTATGTTACTAACCTTCTCAGTAAACATTTTTAGTCCTATGTAAAAATAACAGTATGAGTGTAGCATCTCTATGAACTAAGGTTCGTTCATTTAAAGCTGTGTTCCTACACAAGTGGCACTACCTTCCGCAGGCATAAAAGTTTGTCTAATCGTTTAAAATCAATCATTTGAAATCTGTTATGTAAATTATAAACAAAAAATCTGCTAGAATGGAAAGTTTTCCGGGCGACTAATCTGTCACAATGCAATGTCTCTTTATAGTAAACCTGATATAGTTTTGTCTTTTCGAGATACGATCAAATACACAATCAATTTACTATGTGTTAAACTTGTAATTGTCAATGTTTTAATGTCTATGTATGCAAGGATGAGTATAGAGGTTCTCCGGGCTGTTTCCGATGTCAATATGACAATAAATATCGGTGTAGGAGGAAGAAACTTTTATTTATGTTACAAATGTGAATCATTGCTTTTCTATTTTTAAAACAAAATTTAAATTTTGACCAATGTGTTGTAGTCAGAAAAAACTGCTAACTATGCAACCTGAGGAATGACTAAATAAACAAATACATACGGTTATTGTAAAAAGTATTTCGTTGGATGTGGTTACTATCTCCATGTACCATACCTTCGATTCATTAATATTCTTACACCAAGATGTCATTAAATGTGATTGTATATCCTGCATTTATCATACTTTACCATACAATAAGTACGCTAAATTGGGCTAACGCCCTTGTGGGTGTATCTTGTACATAAACATAAGAGCACCATATTACAGTTCTATAGAGTATTCGTTTGTTCATGATAATAAATTGAACTTTTTAAATGGTGACTTCACCCGAAATGGGCTTACTATTTACCAAAAAACAAAAAAGTAATGGTAATTAAGATTAAACATGAATTTAAAACAAATAAGTAGTGACATAACTTCTACATTGTATCTGTAGTAGAATCAAATATGTCACGTCAGCAATATTTTTCCGGTGCTCGAATTCAGCAAATCAGTGTTTTGAACACAAAAAACCCAATGCGTTTGAATGACAGTTCTTGGTTTCAGGGCTGAATGCAATGTTTATCGGCGTATAAATGCAAAAAAGACATTTCTATAAAGGGCGTATGTCCTCTTTCCCCCCCCCCCCCCCGGAATCCGTCACTGGCGGGTGTCAGAAGTACTCACAGCATGTTACGTTGGTTTGGTAAGCAATACACAACTGATTTTGGTTGATAAAGAATTAAAACCATTCAGCAAGCATTTTAGACTAGATATGTTTCTATGGAAAACATCCAATATACAATAGTGTAAACGGTTGTTGGTGTTTATATAATGAACTGATGGATATTAGTGAAAGAGTAGTTGTCTCCAAGTAAAAACAACAAATAATTACCACTAAATGGTGTCGACAAATACTCAAAATAAATAAGTAGCTGTTAAAAGATATGTATATTTTAGTACACAATCTCTTGTCAGATATTATATACTAGTACTTAAAGAATATCATAATGTTAAAAACAAAGAAACTTATTCATCTAGGTTAAAACAAATGAGCTTAACCGCTTAAATAGGCTTAAAATAAAGGAGCTCATTCAACTACGTGGAAAAAAATGGAGCTTATTCACCTAGGCTAAAACAAAGGAGCTTATTCATCTAAACTAAAATAAACTGGAGCTTATCAACCTAGGCTAGAAACAAAGGAGCTCATTCACCGAGGCTAAAAAACAAAGGAGCTTATTCACCTAGGCTAAAACTAAACCGGAGCTTATTAAACTAGGCTTAAAAAATGGAGCTTATTCACTTAGGCTAATAAAAAACTGAAGCTTATAAATCTAGGATAAAACAAAGGAGCTTATCCACATAGGCTAAACACAAACTGGAGCGTATTAACTTAGGCTAAAACAAATGAGCTTATTCACCAAGGCTAAAAACAAACTGGAGCTTATAAACCTTGGCTAAAACAAAGCAGCTTATTCACCTAGGCTAAAACAAAGGAGCTCATAAACCTTGGCTAAAAACAAAGAAGCTTTTTCACTTAGACTAAAAGCAAAGCAGCTTATTAACTTAGAATAAAACAAAGGCGCTTATTCACTTCGGCTAAAAACAAAGGAGCTTATTCAACTAGACTGAAAGCAAATGTGCTTATTCACTTAGACTTAAAGCATATGAATGAATTCACTTATACTAGAACAAAGAGCTTACCACCTACGCTTAAAACAAATGAGATTAGTCACCTAGACTAAAAGCAAAGGAACTAATTCACTTAGTCTAAAAACAAAAGAGCTTATCACCTTGGCTTATAACAAAGGAGCTTATTCACTTAGACTCAAAGCAAAGAAGCCTTTGCACCTAAACTAAACACAGAGGAGCTTTTTCACCTAGACTAAAAGCAAAGGAACTTATTCACCTAGGCTTAAAACAAACGAGCTTATCACCTAGGCTTAAAACAAAGGAGCCTATTTACCTATACTAGAAACAAAGGAGATTATGAACCTAGGCTCAAACAAAGGAGATTATGAACCTAGGCTCAAACAAAGGAGCTTATTCACTTAGGCTAAAAACAAAGGAGCTTATTCACCTAGACTAAAGGCAAAGGCATTTTATCACCTAGACTAGAAACAAAGGAGCTTATTAACCAAGGCTAAAGGCAAGGGAGCTTATTCAACTAGATTAAAAGCAAAGGAGCTTATTCACTAGGCTTTAAACAAAAGCGCTTATCACCTAGGCTTAAAACAAAGGAGCTTATTTACCTAGACTAGAAACAAAGAAACTTATGAACTAAGGCTAAAATCAAAAGAGTTTATTCACCTAGGCTTAAAACAAAGGAGATTACATTCACCTAGGATTAAAACAAAGGAGATTACATTCACCTAGGCTAGAAACAAAGGAGCCTATAAACATATGCTTAAAACGAAGGAGCTTATTAACCTATGCTTAATATAAAGGAGCATATAAACCTATGCTTAAAACAAAGGAACTTATTCAACTAGACTAAAAGCAAAGGAACTTATTCAACTAGACTAAAAACAAAGGAGCTTATTCACCTAGACTAAAAGCAAAAGAGCTTATTCACTTAGACTTAAAACAAAGGAGCTTTTAAACCTAGGCTAAAAACAAAGGAGCTTATTCACCTAGGCTTAAAACAAAGGAAATTACATTCACCTAGGCTAAAACAATGGAACTTATTCACCAGACGGATTGTAAGTTGGGAAGGATCCTCTTTCAAGCATTGCTAGTAGGTTGCTATGGGTCATCCTTCATTCTTTGTAAAATAATACCAACTGTTTAGAAATATTTGACTGGGAGCTAGCTGCACCACATTTCCAGAATTGCAGCGATTTTGAGTTTAATATGATGTGTATAGACACTTGTCTGTTGTCGAACACAGTATGTTAAATTCCATATATGTGTCTTGTCTTAGTGTATTCGAAAAGTTGAAGTCTCATTGACATTTGCTATGCATTTACAATGCATAAGTTTTCATGTATAGATATAAGAAGATATGGTATGAGTGCCAATGAGACAACTCTCCATCCAAGTCACAATTTATAAAAAATAAACCAGTATAGGTCAAAGTACGTTCTGCAACACGGAGCATTGGCTCACACAGAACAGCAAGCTATATAAAGGGCCCTAAAAATTACTAGTGTATCCATGTATATATGGGTAGATTTAATACCATTTTACTAACCCGCACTGTTTTAAATTGGAATATTTGGTGTAAACCATGGATCTCCTTGGTCTTTTGCTATAACGGGAGCAAATTCTCGGACACTCACCATATACATATATAATGGCTTATAAATTTAAGTAATCAAACATTCTTCATATACATATAGGCCTCAATGAATAAAAAAATCATTACGGATATACATTATATTATATGATAAATAAATTTGATTTCTATTTGTTTTCCCATCTAGTTCTAAATACCAAATAATGTGTTCCACTGAAAATCAGATATGTATTACTCTTCAAAATGATTACTTACAGGAATGGGTAATCTTCATCTGCTAAAAAAAAACCCAGATACAATAAGTTTGGTACTTTCAAGAGATACACGATGGATGTATCTTTCAAGTGCCGATAAAAGACACACGTCTTTAACATGTAAGCAAATACGACTACTCTGAAAGTCTTGCTAAAAGATAAGGTTGTATTCGTAGTGGAAATATGTAAGTCTAAATGTGTTGATGACTGATACGAATTTTGGTATTGATAACTGAAAGGGGGACGACAATGCCATGGCTAAAAATGAAAAAGACAAACAGAAAAACAATAGTACACATGACACAACATAGAAAACTAAAGAATAAACAACACGAACCCCACCAAAAACTAGGGGTGATCTCAGGTGCTCCGGAAGGGTAAGCAGATCCTGCTCCACATGTGGCACCCGTCGTGTTGTTTATGTGATTACAAATCCGGTAAATAGTCTAATTCGGTAGGTCACATTCATGAAAGGGAAGGGGATTGTAGTTACGACGTAAGGAACATATCCGATATCATTTGTGAAACGGTTATTCCATAACGGTCAACCAACCCGTGATGGCGTCCGTAAAATTTACGAATGGATGATTTCACCTTCACCATTTGGAAGTCTTGGTTTACTAGCTCCCTTGTGAGCAGTAATCCTCTATCAAGAAAATCATGATAGGAAATGCAAGCACGGGAATATCGTATCAATTGGGAGATATATACCCCGTATGCAGGTGCTGCTGGAATGTTGCTACTTAGAAATGGAAAGTTCACAATTGGAAAGCTGAAATCATCTCTTTTGTCGTAAAGTTTTGTTTTCAACCGACCCTCATTGTCAATTTCTAGATGTAAGTCAAGATATGAAGCCGACTTAACTGTATCTGTAGTATCCTTTATCTCCAATTCGATGGGATAGATGCGTTCCACATAGTCACCAAATTTTGAATTGTTTAGTGAAAGAACGTCGTCTATATAGCGGAAAGTAGAGTTAAAGGATATAACTAACTTCTTATCTTTCTTCCTAAGAAGTTCCTGCATGAAGTCAGCCTCATAATGATAAAGAAACAAGTCGGCAAGTAGAGGGGCACAGTTTGTTCCCATTGGGATGCCGACAGTCTGTTGAAAAACATGTCCTCCGAACGTTACAAATATGTTGTCAATCAAGAAATCAAGCATCTTGATAATATCGGTTACAGAGAATTTTTTGTTTGAATCAGAGTGATTCTTTACAAAGTATGATTTATCCCTCCCTAAGACAAGATACTTGTATCTACGTTGGCCATTTTTTTTTATGAAGCAAAGTATTACCAACTCTTTCAATTTGTCTTTTAGTTTGGAATGTGGAATACTTGTGTAAAGAGTAGAAAAGTCAAATGTTTTAATACTGTTACAAGATGAAAGAGATTTAGATTGTATGTACTCTAAAAGATCTTTGGAATTTTTAAGTATCCACATCTGATTCACGCCACCTCTAGAATAGGCAGTTTCACAATATCTTTGAAGCCCGTCTTTGATTGCTGATAAAATAGATGTTAATAATTTAGAAAGAGGTTTCGTGGAGCACTTGGAAGACCCAGCAATATACCGTTGTTTGTAAGGACACTTATGTAGTTTAGATATCTAATACAGTGATGGAAGATCCAGTTCTTCATCTTTGGTTGAAATACCAAAGGAACAAAGAACAGACCTATGATTATCCAGGATTTCCTCTTTGGTAAGTGTCGTGAGGGTATATGTTGAGTTTCAAAGTGAGTTGTCTATACCTAATTCGTTTATCAAGCAAGTAATGTAGTGACTTTTACAGACAAAAACAATGTTATTTGGGGCTTTGTTTGCGGGGACAACAACATATTTATCATGGAGGTGTTTAGCAACATTTGGGTCTTTAAAGATTGACGTAGCATGGGCATTGATGGACCCATTCAGTTTCTTGATTCTGATTTGTATTAACGACCTCACTGCCTTAATCCATTCGGATAGAGTGTCTACGTCTTCCTTTTCACGTGTAGCCCATTCCCTGGCATAATCCTCGACTGAGTCCATCAAAATTTTAAAGTTGTATTTCCAATTGATAGATTTAGGCTCACGATATTTCGGACCTTTCGATAACACATTTCGTAGAGAAGTGTTATTAACAATGTTAAGGTCACCGGTATAATAACGTGGCCAGCAGGATTATATATGAATTGGGAACTAGCACAAGTGCAATCAGGAGGTTTAGACTTTAAGTCGTCAATATCGAGATTCTGCAAAACGCGTTTGTAATTGAAAATTTTAGTTGCAATAGGTTTGGTATAGGTATAAGAAATTATTGGTACAGACTGGTCTTTGAAATAAGAAGGTATTTTTGATTGAACTAATTTATAATGAAGGATATTGCCTAGGTTGACGCCATCGAGACCTTTGTTGGCAAAGGAAAGATTTAGAAAAGATCTTTTCTCTTTTTCATCTTTTCCAATGCGAACTGGCTTGAAAAGTCTGTGTCTTGCAATATCCGAAATTATAGCTTGAAGTTTGTATTGGTTTGAATGAGGGTTTGTAACAGTGGATTCCAAACATAAATTGAACAGAGAATGAAGTTTTGAAAGGGGTAATGAATAAAGTTTCGTGCGAATGTGATGAATACCTAACGGCTTTTGTATGAATGACAGCAAGTCATTAATAGAGACATCATGCAGAGAAGGTGATGTATAATGACGATGACCATGACTGCGTCTACGTCGAGGAGTCGAGTTGAAAATATTTATCACATTCACCGAGTTACACGAAGGACTAGATAGAATACCTATACCATCAATTTTGTCATTGCAGCCATACGGTGTTGCAGTTCCCAATTGTCTAATCCAGTAGTCTTCTTTTTGTCTACGGAGAGTCGTTGAAAGATTAGGATTGTTAGAGCTATGGTATATCTTTTCGATAATGCGAACTGTCATAGAAACGATGGAATGGTCGGGCTGATTGAAATGCTGGTATAGAATGTCGTTAGCATTGAGGTTAATGTCTGATCTATGACCGCACATGCGTTTGTTTAGCCTTCCTTTCGTTTCGTAGACGTATACCAATCCGCAAAGGTTGCACTCTAATCCGTAGACGACATTTATCGATTTACAGATCATCGTAACTTCTGGTAAAATATGACTTCTTGGTCAAATTGCTAGTGAACTCAGCATCTGTAATTGAAATAGCACATATTTTGCAGCCTTTGGTCTCACATTTTGAAATGCGACAGTGTTGTACTGTGTCATCAAAAACCAAAATGTCTTTAAGGAGAACTGAACATGGCTGTATATGTGTAATATTGCTATTGTCACTAAGACGATGATCTGAATGAGTCGTGTTTGAGATATTTGTCATGTCTGGTGATGAGGGGACACCTGCCATATCAGACGACACCGTGTCCATGGTGACGTCTGTTTCGGACCTCTTTATACTGGGCGACGTCCGAGCCAGTTTCCTGTTTGATCTTCGTAAGTTCATGCAATTGTAGTTTTGCTACTGGGCGGATGATGTCCTCGGGGACAAAATGTCCACCAGCAGAGACATCAACCCAGTGGTAATAAAAGAGGGACGAAAAATACCAAAGGGACAGTCAAACTCATAAATCTAAAACAAACTGACAACGCCATGGCTAAAAACGAAAAAGACAAACAGAAAAACAATAGTACACATGACACAACATAGAAAACTAAAGAATAAACAACACGAACCCCACCAAAAACTAGGGGTGATCTCAGGTGCTCCGGAAGGGTAAGCAGATCCTGCTCCACATGTGGCACCCGTCGTGTTGCTTATGTGATTACAAATCCGGTAAATAGTCTAATTCGGTAGGTCACATTCATGAAAGGGAAGGGGATTGTAGTTACGACGTAAGGAACATATCCGATATCATTTGTGAAACGGTTATTCCATAACGGTCAACCAACTCGTGATGGCGTCCGTAAAATTTATGAAGGGATGATTTCACCTTCACCATTTGGAACTCTTGGTTTAATAGCTTCCTTGTGAGCAATAACCCTCTATCAAGAAAATCATGATAGAAAATGCAAGCACGGGAATATCGTATCAATTGGGAGATATATACCCCGTATGCAGGTGCTGCTGGAATGTTGCTACTTAGAAATGAAAAGTTCACAATTGGAAAGTTGAAATCATCTCTTTTGTCGTAAAGTTTTGTTTTCAACCGACCCTCATTGTCAATTTCTAGATGTAAGTCAAGATATGGAGCCGACTTAACTGTATCTGTAGTATCCTTTATCTCCAATTCGATGGGATAGATGCGTTCCACATAGTCACCAAATTTTGAATTGTTTAGTGAGAGAACGTCATCTATATAGCGGAAAGTAGAGTTAAAGGATATAACTAACTTCTTATCTTTCTTCCTAAGAAGTTCCTGCATGAAGTCAGCCTCATAACAATAAAGAAACAAGTCGGCAAGTAGAGGGGCACCGTTTGTTCCCATTGGGATGCCGACAGTCTGTTGAAAAACATGTCCTCCGAACGTTACAAATATGTTGTCAATCAAGAAATCAAGCATCTGGATAATATCGGTTTCAGAGAATTTTTTGTTTGAATCAGAGTGATTCTTTACAAATAAGATTTATCCCTCCCTAAGACAAGATACTTGTATCTACGTTGGCCATTCTTTTTTATGAAGCAAAGTAATACCAACTCTTTCAATTTGTCTTTTAGTTTGGAATGTGGAATACTTGTGTAAAGAGTAGAAAGTCAAATGTTTTAATACTGTTACAAGATGAAAGAGAGTTAGATTGTATGTACTCTAAAAGATCTTTGGAATTTTTATGAATAGTGTCTTGCATAACATTAATAGATGCTTATTTACAACCAAATATTGTTATATACCATACGCGTTTCTTGCTTCAATGTTGATTACCAAATAGTGTCCTGTATAGTAATTAGTGATAGTATTTTAAACATGCATATAATCGTACCGTGCCGATCAGACAACTCGAGCAAGCCCGATCAAGTCAAATTACGTGATCGGGAGACTTGTCAGACTCATTCGACAAGAATGTTCGGGATAAAATTGAGAAAGGAAATGGTGAATATGTCAAAGCGACAACCACCCGACCATAGAGCAAACAACAGCCGAAGGCAACCAATGGGTCTTCAATGTAGCGAGAATTCCCGCACCCGTAGGTGTCCTTCAGCTGGCCCCTAAAATATGCATAATAGTACAGTGATAATGGACGTCATACTAAACTCCGAATTATACACAAGAAACTAAAATTTAAAATCATACAAGACTAACAAAGGCCAGAGGCTCCTGACTTGGGACAGGCGCAAAATTGCGGCGGGGTTAAACATGTTTATGAGATCTCAACCCTCCCCCTATACCTCTAGCCAATGTAGAAAAGTAAAAGAATAACAATACGCACATTAAAATTCAGTTCAAGAGAAGTCCGAGTCTGATGTCAAAAGATGTAACAAAAGAAAATAAATAAAATGACAATAATACATAAATAACAACAGACTACTAGCAGTTAACTGACATGCCAGCTCCAGACCTCAATTAAACTGATTGAAAGATTATGTCTTCATCATATGAATATCAGGTACAATCCCTCCCGTTATAGTCTACCTTGCTCGTCATCGATCTGACTTTCTACCCGAGAGTTTTTGACATGTCAAAAAACATTCGAGTAAGGATCGAGAAGCAAGTCACTCGAGAAGAGATCGAGAATACGTCGAGTAGCGGTCGAATTGATAGGGAAAGGATCGTGTAGAGATCGAGTTTGGTCGGAATACAAAAATTTTACCGTTCAGTACTCGATCATTTCGACCTTTGTTCGACTAATGTTCGATCATTTCCAGATCACTGCGACTTGTATATTTATTTTATCCCAGACCAACCCGACCAATACCCGGACCCTTCGAGACCACATTGACCACTCTTCGATCTCTAGTCGGCCATACACGATAACACATGACTGCTACACGATTCATTAAAAGTGTGTGCAGATCTTATTTACTCTCATAACTCTGCTTCCGCAAAAATATATTGGCAACATTATTTTTAACTGTACAAAAATTCCTCCATATAAAATACGTGTCTTTACTTTTGCAAGGAGAGGTAACATTTTAAAAGAGAGGCAAAAGACACCAAAGGAACAATCAAACTCAAAGGTCGAAAACAAACCGACACAGTCATGTAGCGAAAAACGAAAACCAGACGAGAAGAAAACTAAAAACTTAGCAACACGTAACCCAACAAAACCTGGGATGATCTCAGATGTTCCGGAAGGGAAGAAAATCCTGCAATTTCGGCACCGGCGGATTTTTCAAATATTGAAGTAATTGTGCAATAATATTCATTGTTAGACTGTTGATGACTAAGTTATCTTTCAAAGTTGGTGTATAAGAACATCAAGATTATATTTTACCTGTTTTATGTATATAAAAATATTTGTAGCATAAAAAAAGAAGATGTGGTACAATATTTGTAGCATAAAAAAAAAGATGTGGTACAATTGCCAATGAGACAGCTCTTCACAGAACACCAAAGACACAGAATTTCTTAATACCAACTATAGGTCACCTTACAGTATTTTTTTTTCCGTCGAACTTTTTGACGTAATTTCACACAAAAATGAGACGAAAGACAATTTTTTATCATCAAGTTGGTGCGAATTTTTTTCTTATATAGTAACGATACAAACTGTTCAGCGAGCACTCGTTTTGATCATTTGTTTCTAACATACTTTTGAAATTTTGCATAAACTTGACAAACTAAATACTCGCTGAAAATGCATCTACAGCTTGTCGTTCGTCGTTTGTTAGTTCAAACGATGCATTTCTTTGTAACTTTAACAACAAATCAATTATCTTAACGTGTCCTTGCTTGTCATAACTCAAACCATTGTCTAAAATTACTCAAAATTTTAACCCCCTCTTACAAAACGATGCATTTGTTTCTACTTCTGAAACGTGTAACAAACTATAACAAACGGCACACAACGTTTACCAAACTTTGGTAAGAAAGAAATGCACTCTTGATAGATATATGTAAAGTTTTAAACTGTTTCAGAAACGGTATCACTCCAGGGGATTGATATTCTACTTTGATAAAATTTTGGGGAAATATGTGTCATCTTTGCTCTCTTTTTGCAATATTTGTTGGCAAATACATACAGGTTGTTGCCATACAGCAAAAAGAAAATACTGTAATTATATTTAACCATTCAACTACTGGATATCAAATCTATGAAAAATACTGATTACATATACTAATGCACATATATTTTACAAACAGTACGCTTTATTTGTAAGAAAGCAAGGAAATGGGGATGGTAAATTTTATGTATATTGCTATCTAACATAAGTACTAATCCAGTGACAAATCTCATTTTGTGGTGTTATTTCCAAAAAAAGAGCAATACCATTACATATCAGTGTCTACTATGATGAATCTTATAAGCATTGGGTTCCTCTTTGTTGAGTTGGTTCAAGTCTCTTATACTGCCCACACAGTGGTCGTCGTGTCAGCCACTGCCGTACCTAGATTTCTCGGCGCCCGTTGCCGACTACACCATCTTGTTCGTCACTTATGCACTCTACAAGCTCCGTTCCAGCTATTAACCTGTCTTTCTGAGCTCTTACCACATTGCCCCATCTTCGCTAGCCAAGGGTTAAGATCTACTTCCCTCCTAGGAATTGGATCGTAACCCTTGGCTAGCGAAGACGCACCTTGCCCACAAATCCAATTGCTTTATTTCTATGTAGACATTTTAAATGTATGAATTTACACGGACATTCTTTTCAATATAACCAAATAAACGGAGAATGTATCCATGGGACACTGATAATGCCCCAGCTAGCATATATAACATTATAAAGGGTCATGTTGGGACGTGTGCGTACAAACGGACAAGGGTAACACTTAATGCCAACTCCGAAGCGGCAGGAAATAAAACAAATTGGACGTTTTTATACTAAAAATGTGCAAACCCGTCCAATCCTGATTATCCCTACGACCCATATACGTGAGATCGTGAATAGTTGATTTGGTCTAGCTAGTCGAGTAAAGATTGTGTAAAGATCGTGAGTTGATCGGAATTATCGAATAAGTATTCATTTTGTTGTCGGAATGGAGTCGTGATGGAGTCATTTAGGAGTCGCGAATGGTCGAGTTAAGGTCGTGTATAGTCGGATGGCGGTCGGGTAGAAGTCGTATACAGGCCCAATCAAAAATTTGGTTTAGCATGATCGTGGAAATTTGGACAATCGGGATCATCGAGTTGATCTGATCGGCAGTGTGGACCTAGCTTAAAGGACACAAATCGATTTGTGAAACATTTTCACAATGCATTCTTGTTCACAACCCCCGACTATATTCAGCCTCGAGTTCGTCAACACAACATTAAGGGACAGATGATACACAAGTGAGAATAAACAAGAATGCACATGCTGAAATATTTCGCCTTATTTACTAACCATTAATTATATGTTGATAGTCCTAAATACAAAGCTTTACAACAAATAATATATAAACGACCCAAGAAAATGTTGTCAAGGTCAGATAAACCAAAGGAGAATTCATGTACACCATACAATCATTCAATAAACTAAACATAGTTGACCCATTGATTACAGTTTCTAAGTAACAGTCTTAACCTACAAAACTTAACACTGACCGATTAACCATGAAAATTGGGTCAAGGTCAGATGAACAATGCCAGACAGACATGTACACCTTAAAATAAATCTATGCATTAAATGTAGATGACCTATTGCTTATAGTATCTATCAAACAAACGTAACAATGAAAACTTCACATTGACCAATGAACTAGGAAAATGAGGTCAGGGTCAGATCATACCTGCCAGATAGACATATAAACCTTACAATCCTTCCATTAAGCAAATATAGTTGATCTAAAGAAAAACAGACCAAAACACAAACACTTTACACTGAGAAACGAACTGTGAAAATGAAGTCACGGTCAAATAAAACCTGCGAAACCAACATGTACATCATGAAATATTCCTATACACCAAATATAGTTGATCTATTGCATATCATGAGTAGTGGGGAAAAAAAAGACCAAAACTTACTAACTTAACTTTGACCACTGAATCATGAACATGAGGTCAAGGTCAGATGACACCTACCAGTTGGACATGTACCCCTTACAATCATTCTATATACCAAATATAGTAGATATATTGCTTATAGTATCTGATATATGGACTTGAAGGAAACCTTTGACTAACCGACCTGGAGATACACCCGTATTATCAGTAACCCTTTTAAAAAATGTACATTATTCAAAAGCAAATTGGGACAAAATCAACAGTGCTCTTGAAAACTTCGGAAAATCCACCAAGAACAAGTACAACACAGGAAACAAAGTATTTTACCATTTGATTAGGGACTCTCCGTTTTGAATTTTCTTCGGAGTTCACTGAGTATGTTTGTGACTAGTTTTACTTTTAAGTAATGGAGACATTCACATAAAAATAACTTGAAGAACGCATATCATCCAGAAACATTAAGACATAAACGTACAGGACAGAACGAATAATTTACAAATAAAGAGGAAAACTCGTCTATAAAAATAAACTTTAAGGAAGAAGAAATTATCAAACGATGGAGATTAATTTCATTACCGCTGATTGCATACGATGTTACGATGATATACATTGTAAATTAACTGATCTTTACTGTTTAGTATTTAAAAGCTGAAACGAAAGGTACACTCATAGATCAGACATGTAAATGACCTTGGGACGGTTTATCAACATTTCATTAGTTTGATCATTCAACTTGTAACACACCTCAGGTATAATAAACAGCAGTTTCCAAAACCTCTTACTGTAGACAATCAAAGGCAACTAGTATACCTCTGTTCAAAAGTCATACATCGATTGAAAGAAAACAAATCAAATCAGCAGGTTACAAACTAACCCGAGGGAAACAAATCAACTATAAGAGGGAAAAAAAACCCTATAAACATCAGAAACACTGAAGTGCAAAAAATATGAAAGGACAATGTAACATATATATAAACGAACTTTGATGTGTTTGAGGTTTTGAAATTGCCATTTAATAAGGGACTTTCCTTTTTGGATTTTCATTGGAGTTGGTTAACAATTGCCATATTCTTAACTTGGTACAGGTCATTTTAAGGGGGAAAATGGTGGTTTGAACCGGGTTTTGTGTTAGCTAAACCACGCGTTTTATGGCAATGTTAAATATACCGCTAAAATGACATCATTATATGACGGGAATACAGAACAAATAAATGCAAGAACACTCAGGACAGAGAAATATATAAATAAATATCATAATAATACATTTCGAAATGTCAACCACAGAATAACAACGAATTACTAAAATCAATTTAGGACAGTACACGAAAACAGCATAATAGAATTACAAACCGTGTGTCACACCAATCTATCAACGCCACAAAAAGTGACGTCATAGGTAAATTTCTAACATTTGGATATAAATCGAAATTAGGTTTTTAATTATGATATTTGATGTATTCAACACTTTCAAACATCTCTAAGTATAGACAAAAGGAAGACTACTGGATAAACAAACTGTGAACTGCGAAACACTATGGTTACAATGTCAAAATTGACGATAAATACATGTATACTCTAATAAGTCCAAAACTGCAGCTCGAGGAATGGGTAGAGGCAAGCATGATCGTCGTCTGTGTATATACCTCCTGTATCTATTGATGGATAAAGGCAACAGTAGTATAGCGCTGTTCAGAACTGCGAAATAATCAATCGATTACATGATGATTCTATTTATGCAGAAGCCGTTATGTATAGACCCTGACACTTCATTCTTTGTAAAATTAGGTCTCCGAATCCCAGTTACAAATCACCATTCTAACCAACAAACATTTCCATTTACAGACTATTCGGACCGGTTGGCATTGGAAAAACTTTGACGGAGAAACGACTCTATCAGATATTTGCATGCCAACAGCTTGTCAAGGGTTTTGAAACCACCAATACAAAAACTAATCAAAAACCGTTCAATTCCTACCATCTCTTATACATCTACCACATATATTTGGACTACAATTTTCATCTTCAAACACCTGTTGCGAGAAATACTAGTATTGACTAATTCAAGACTTAACCATCTGATCCATCTTCTAATATTAAAAAAAGAGGGACGAAAAATATCAGAGGGATAGTCAAACTCATAGATTGAAAATATACTGAAATTAGCATGTGACTTGAACATTGTCAACAACACTTCTCTGAGGGAGCCCACATCCATAAAATTGGAAAAAAGTAATGGATTCAGTCGATGATCATTCCAGATAATGGTAAAAAACGCAAAATAAGAACACGTGGTTACCCTTCTCAAAAGGTCTAAGGCACCTGGGTTGTTGATACAAACCAAAATCTAAAAACCGTGGGTCTATGACCTTATGCTTTATCTATCTTCAGTGACCAAAATGTTGCTAAGCAGCAGTCCTATCTCTCCATGACCAGATGTTGTTGTCCTTGCAGAAAAAAAATCATATCAATATCGTTTTAGTTTGTTAATCACATTACATAAACTGCGTCTATAAAAGCAACAGTAGTATACCACTGTTCGAAATTCATAAATTGATTGAGATCAAAACAAATCCGGTTTACAAACCAAAACCGAGGGAAACACATCAAATGCAAGAGAAGAGCCACGACACAACAGAAACACAACACTAAAGTGTAACACACAGAACTATAGTATAACAATGGCCATTTTCCTGACTTAGTACAGGACATTTTAAGAAAAAAATGTGGATTGAACCTGGTTTTGTGGCCAGTCAAACCTCCCGCTTTTATTGTAATGTTGAATATAACTTTTAAATGACAACTTAACATGACAGAACTACAATACAAATAAATGGAAGAACATTCAGGACAGAGAAATACACACAATTAAAACAATACAATAGAACATTACGACATACTAATAGTAACGAACTATAAGATAACAATTGCAATTTTCCTAAGTTAGTACAGGACATTTTAAGACAATATGGTTGGTTGAACCTGATTTTGTGCTAGCCAAACCTCCCGCTTTTATGGC
Organism: Mytilus galloprovincialis; assembly: GCF_965363235.1. Lineage (NCBI taxonomy): Eukaryota > Metazoa > Mollusca > Bivalvia > Mytilida > Mytilidae > Mytilus > Mytilus galloprovincialis. The sequence goes on from NC_134838.1 coordinate 105,430,207, forward strand.
AATGTTAAATATAACACTTAAATGACAACACTACACGACAGGACTACAAAAAAAAATCGGAGAACATATAGGACAGAGATAACACAAATAACAAAGGTTATCAGCTTTATAATTCAATACGCCAGACGCGGCGCGTTTCGTCTACACAAGACTTATCAGTGACGCCCAGATAAAAAAAAAGTTCGAAAGCCAAAACATGTACAAAGTCGAAGAGCATTGAGGATCAAAAGTTCCAAAAAGTTATGTATAATACGTCTAAGGTTTTCTACCTGGGATAAGATCATCCTTAGTATTTAGAATAATTCATACTTTTGCAAACAGTAAATTTATAAAAAATAACTATATACTAGATATACATGATAACACCGAAGTGGTGACTAACTACAGAATGAAAATGAATACATAAAACAACATAAACCAGCACATAAAAAGTCACAGCCGAGTTGGCCGAAGAGATCGACGCACACAGTGACGTCACATTTGAGTTTCTAAAAATGTCCCCCCCCAAAAAAAAAGGATTTCCGTATTGACCTCTTATTTTGAAAACTCATCACATACTTCTACAACATCCACCAAAGAGGAAACCCTGAAAAGGTCTGTTCTGTGCCTCTTTGGAATTTTAACCAAAAGAGAAACAGCTTCCCTCACCGTATTGGAAACCAAAATTACACAGCAGAGATGAACTGGTGTGTATACCATATGCTCTACGAAAACATTTTCCAAACTGTTAACATCTATTTTAACAAACAAAACAGGGCCTCATAGTAACTGTCACATAAACTAACTATACTCTATGGTGGTGTGAACTAAATTTGGATCAAAATATGTGGAGTAAATTAAATATAAGTCACTTTCCTCATACAATAGTATTTGGACAGCTTCGAATTCTGTACCCTTTACCAATTATAAACTTAAAGAAAAAACAAAAGACTTAGATCAACTCTGTTGCATTACCCTGAATGGTAAACGTCGATTCAAAAGTATAGTTTAGGATTGAATCAAACGTCGTAACAAAAAACACACTGATTCAAACGAATTATTTTTTGGGAATTAGCATTCCTATGGGAACCAACTGTACTACTCTAGTAGTAAACTTGGTAATTGGTCCTTTATTCAATAGAGCCAAAATGAGTACGGACACGAAAGAAGCTTTCTTTATCATTTAATACTTTTCATATCATTTCGGCGACTATGTTGAACTCATCAATCCCATAGAACTTAAATTAAAGGATACACCAAGTACAGATAAGTCTGCTTAATATATCTTCACTTAATACAAGAAATTAACAATAAGAGTTAGTTAAGAACTAGACTTTATGACAAGGAATTTGATCTTTCAAATTGTGAACTTTACATCTATATTTTCTCCAGTTTATATGATACTAGACTAGTTTTCCAGAGCTAGCGTTTCCTATCACGATTTCCGTGAAAGAGGGTTTATGCTTACAAAGAACTATGAGTATATGTGTTCCTTTTGGTTAAGAGTCATCACTTCGAATGATTTGTGAATGCCACCATGATTTGGTCTACAGTTATGATCATCTGTGTCATGTATGAACAATGATCTAGCCCAAATGCCGTAGCCATAACCTGTATTCTTTTATCGCTTACAACATAAATGAAAGCAACATATCAATCAATTTGCCTTGCAATGAAAAATATGAAAGTTGTCGCTAGTGGAACAGGATCTGGTCACCCTTCTGGACCACATAATAACCCCAAGGCTTTTGTTAGGGTTGGTGTTCATCAACCATAGTTTTCAGTGTCGTGTTTTGTAATTTAATGTCTTATTTCTTTCGTTTGTTTTGCAATGGTATTGTCCTATTTTTCTGAAGAATATTGTCACCATGGTATATTCTACCTTTTGGACAAAAACTTTTTCATACATCTTTTCATTATTCGATTATCTTAATGATCTTACTGTTTTATGTCCTGTCCTTGAAATGAAAAAAAAACCAACATGTTTTTTACATCCAAAATGAACATGTTTCCAAATTCAAATGCCTGTAGTTTTTGTGCTGACATGAATTGTCATTGATATGGTTATATTTATAAATTTACTGTTAACAAATTTTTGAATTTTTTGAAATACTAAGGCTTTTCTACCTCAGGCATAGATTACCTTAGCTGTATTTGGCAAAACTTTTAGGAATGTTGGTTTTCAATGCTCTTCAACTTCGTACTTTATTTGGTTTTTATCAGCTCTCGTGTATATAAGTTTAGGTTTTTTTTGGGGTTTTTTTTAAAATATATTCACCTCAAGCATCACTGAAGATACACTTATTGTTATAATGCCATCTGGTGCTGTTAAATTGGTACAATTAATGTTATTACTAATGACTATCTGTTTGTCTGCATTCAATCATAAATCTTTCCTGACAAAAAGCTGATATACAAATCCTAGCTAGCAATTTTGTTAGAAAAATAAAACCCCTATTAACATGTATATGGTCATTTTTATAAATTTGACTTACTTGACTTAATCCACTTCGTCCCAAGGACACTACAGTTTATCTTCATTTCTTTCTGTCCATGGCTGCTCTTTTTGTTTCTTTCTAGGTTTTCCTAATTGTGCTCAGCTCGATTGTTAGTCCCCTGCGCCAGGTGGGTTTTGGCCTCCCCCTTTTTCGATGTCCTTGGGAGTTCCATTCTAGGGTTTGCTTGGTGATGTTTGTCTTTTTTAGGGTATTTCCGATCCACCTCCACTTTCTTTTTCTTATTATCTGTGTTGTTGGCTGTTGTTTGGTTCTTTTCCATAACTCTTTGTTTGATATTTTGTTTGGCCATCTGATGTTGAGTATGTTTCTCAAACATTCATTTATTGACAAAAGTTTGAATATATAGAACTGTTTCTCTTCAGGTTTCTGATCCGTATAAGAGTACAAATTTGACATTGGTGGTAAATATCATTAACTGTGTGCTAGCTCTTTAAGCAGTACTCCTCCAAGCAGGCTTAAGCATTAAAAATACCTGCTGTGCTTTCTTTTTTCTTGCCGATATGTCTTCGAATGTGGCTCCTGGTGTACTGACAATACTTCCAAGGTAAGTGAATTGTTGTACATCTTCAACTGTAGTCGTCGGTTTTAAGAAAATCTTTCTGGTTTGTATTTAGCCTCATTGATTTAGGTTTCTGTGTGTTGATGTATGTGCCTGTTTGTTTTGCTAATGTTTCAAGACTTTTGATCTGATGTTGTAAATCTTGGAAGCGATGGGATAGTATACAAATGTCATCAGCAAATTCTATGTTTTCAAGACGTGGTGTTTGTCTATCCAATGCCTTTCGAATCTTTGTAGGCTGATTTACCAACCCAGTCAACTACTATAAGGACAAGGAGCGGAGAGATAAGACAACCTCGACGTATCCCAGTTGTAACTGGGAATGGCTCGGTCATAGTTCCACAGTGTATAACTTGACAGGAAAATAGGTCGTATAGCAGTTTTATCATTTTGATGATCTTTTGTGGAATTCCATAGCGTCCCAGAATGTTCCAGTGAACCTGATTATCAATGTTATCGAAAGCTCTCTCGAAATCCACAAAATGTAGGTAAACTGTTGTCTGCCATTCCATTTGGGTGTTCATTCTGCTAAGGATGGTGCTACAGAGCATTTTTCTCGGTATAGACAATAAAAAGATACCTCTCTTTTATAAATTTACTGTTTGCAAAAGTATGAATTATTTGAAATACTAAGGATTTTCTTGTACCATGCATAAATAACCTTAGCCAGATTTGGCATATTTTTTTTGAATTTTGGGTCATCATTCCTTTTCAACTTTGTATGTGTTTGGTTTTCTATTTTGATCTGATTGTCACTGATGAGTATTATATAGACGAAACGTGCGTCTGGTGTATTGTTTATAAGCCTGGTACCTTTGATAACTATTTCCAACACTAGGTCGATGCCACTGCTGGTGGATGTTTCGTCCACGAAGGTATCAACAGCCGAGTAGTCGGCATTTCAGTGTTGACATGCATATCAAATATATGGCCATTTTTATAAATTAATTGTTTGAAAAAGTATGATTTATCTTGAAATAGTAAGGATTTTTTTTTTATCCCAGGCATAGATAATCTTAGCCGTATTGTGGCATAACTTTTTGGAATTTTGGGTCATCATTGCTCTTCAACTTTGAAAGTGTTTAGTTTTCCTAACTATTTTGATCTGAGTGTCACTGATGAGTCTTAGGTAGGCGAAACGCACGTTTGGTACCTTTGATTACTTTTAAGCATAAATAAACAAATAGCAGAGCCTGTAATTTGATCATCAATAGATAAAATAGATGGTGTAAAAAGGCTATTCTTAAAACTTTGTGAATTTTCTGTTATATATGTTCTTCAACTAAGTATTTGATTTGGCCTTCTAATTGTTTTGACTTTTACATTAATAATGAGTTTTATGAAAAACAACTCTGGTGTTTGAAATTATAAGCCAAGTATATTTGATTGGTTAAAAAACCTTCCATTGGTTTAAAGGCAACTGTATATAAGTGATCTCTCATCCAGATATAGAGAAATGGAAAAGTCTGTGTATTGCAGATGAATCAGCCAAGAAAATCTGTATGATCAAAAGATAAATAGGATATGTAATGTTAAACCTCTTAAAATTTTACTAAAATCCATTCCTTGGTGTAGACAAATATTCAATTAAAAATGAATAAAGAAATGACAAAATTCAATTATTACTATAGGAAAGATGACACATGTACATTCCCTTTCCACTTTACTCTTATCACTAATGGTGGTGTAACTATGTTCCTAAAATTCCAGTGTTACTTTTACACTGTATTTAAGTATAATGAATGACTATCAGTTTCAGCTGATGTAAGTCTGGAAATAAATGGCTTATACCTATTTCTTCCTAAATGTCTCAAATGGTGAAATTCTGATAAAATCCTTGATGAGTAAAACATGAACGGCCTTAAAATACAAGAGTGCACACGCTGAAATGTCTCGCCTTCTATACTAATCATTGATATTATGTTGATAGTCCTAAGTATAAAGCTTAGTTTTATTACAACTGTCTCATAAACTTAACATTAACCAAGATAACTAAACAAAGACCAATGAACCTTGAAAATGAGGTCAAGGTCAGATGAACCATGCCAGGCAGACATGTACAGCTAACAATGCTTCTATACAACATATATAGTTGACCCATTACTTATAGTTTAAGAAAAATAGACCAAAACACAAAAACTTAACACTGTGCAATGAACCGTGAAAATGAGGTCACGGTCAAATAAAACCTGCGCGACTGACATAAAGATCATAAAATATTTCCATACACCAACTATAGTTGACCTATGGCATACAGTATTAGATAAAAAGACCAAAACTCAAAAACTTAACTTTGACCGCTGAACCATGAAAATGAGGTCAAGGTCACATGACATCTGCCTGCTAGACATGTACACCTTACCATCATTCCATACAACAAATATAGTATACCTATTGCATATAGTATGAGAAAAACAGACCAAAACACAAAAATTTAACTATAACCACTGAACCATGAAAATGAGGTCAAGGTCAGATGACACCTGCCAGTTGGACATGTACACCTTACAGTCCTTCCATACACCGAATATACTAGCCCTATTGCTTATAGTATCTGAGATATGGACTTGACCACCAAAACTTAACCTTGATCACTGATCCATGAAATGAGGTCGAGGTCAAGTGAAAACTGTCTGACAGACATGAGGACCTTGCAAGGTACGTACATACCAAATATAGTTATCCTATTACTTATAATAAGAGAGAATTCAACATTACAAAAAATTTTAACTTTTTTTTCAAGTGGTCACTGAACCATGAAAATGAGGTCAAGGACATTGGACATGTGACTGACGGAAACTTGGTAACATGAAGCATCTATATACAAAGTATGAAGCATCCAGGTCTTCCACCTTCTGAAATATAAAGCTTTTAAGAAGTGAGCTAACACCGCCGCCGTAGCCGCCGCCGCCGTAGCCGCCGCCGGATCACTATCCCTATGTCGAGCTTTCTGCAACAAAAGTTGCAGGCTCGACAAAAACCAAAGAGACGAGCAAAATAGTGCCTTGTTATCAATGTAATGTGATATCTCAATATAAATAAATAGGACTTTTTGTTTGATTTCAAAATTCTTATTCAGATTCAGGTGATATATAACACAATTCTACATCCAGGTGCATTCTGCATAGGTTTATTTTAAATAATAAACTTTTATAAACAAAAATGTGAATTTTACAATGTATCAGAACAGCTTTTTCTCTTTAAATTAATTTCAATACTGAAACATAATATTCCACTGATTTTTTGTACAATGCTTCAACAAGACAACAGACAAAGCATTATATTAAACAGCAAAATAACAAAATCTACAGCATTAAGAGAGGAGCTTTAAGTAATAAGTCAGGCTGTCTTTTAATCCTTTCATTCTATATCTTTCTTCACTACTATTAAATAACCTTACAAATTTTAAAGTACTAAGTAACCATTCATATAGTAGTACAGCTGTAATGTACACTATTCTAGTTCATATTATAGAAGTCTGACTATACATGGTTGTTTCTTCAAATTAACCTAAATTAACAAATATTATTTTGTTCATTATTTCTTAGTGATAATAAAGTTTGTTTTGAACTTTTAATCAAATAATTATCAGCTACTCTTCAATGGTGAAAAAATAAAACCTCTCACGTTTTTAACCATTGCTGCTTTTAAGTTTTATAAGCAGTTCTTCACACATTAAACTTACCATTTCACATTTTCTTTTCTTACTCCTTAGAAACCTTTGATATTTCTCAGCGAAAAGGTAATAGAGGTTCAGTCTACTCAGTTCAGTAAAACTAATAAAAACATGGTCAAATATTAGTGATACCCTCTGATGTAATGTTAATTACAATGAGAAAAGTGAAAAGGGTTAAACAGTATACATATGCATTACCAAAATAAAAAAATTCCATTACAATACACCAATTTCAAGTTCAGAGACTTTGCAAAAATCAATAAAGGCAAGTTGACAAAGCCTATTCTTAGGCAGGTTGACCAAGATCTAAGGAATTATGATAATATAAACATTCTGTCTGTGATTTTACAATTTCTGTTGTAATTAATACCAATTACAGTAATTTGTTTCATATCTGTCTATGCCATATAAACTTGAAATTGGTGTATTGATTTTTTAACTGTAATAAAATGTTTCTATTTATCACTATAGCTCCTATGTTATTTTTCTAATAACTCAAGACTGTTGTAATTGATTTGAAGAACTATAGGGTGTAAAAATGATGTTATAGACTATGAACCTTTACCTTTGAGAAATGATATTAGGCTTCAGAAGCAGATATAACAAAGTGCCTGCCACCATATAAGCCCCTTCACCAAAAGGAAGAAACTAAGGTGGCCCGAAAATTACTAATACACCATGCCAATTCTTACACATAAACATCAAGGTTTTATGCATAAAACAAGTTAACACATTTAGCAATGATAAAGATTACCTTCCAAGTCTAAATTAACGGAAGGAATTAAAAAGATCTGTTTCTTTAAATCTAGGGCCTGTTCTATTGTCATTTTCAATTTTCTGTTTTTAATATTTTGGAAATTGATAAAACAAGTGAAACTGCGAGCTACTGCTCACTGATGATACCCCCGCCGCAAGTGGATAATATTAATAGTGTAAAAATATGCAAGTGTTCGGTAAACAGGAAGTTGTCGCGTGATGAATCTGAAAATGTTCGGTAAACAGGAAGTTGTCGAGTGATGAATCTGAAAACGCATCACACGGCATAGCTGACTTATATAAATCCTGAAACCAAATTTCAGAAATCCTTGTATTGTAGTTCCTGAGAAAAATGTGACGAAAATTTTCAACTTGGCTATCATGTGTAAAATCATACAAGTGTTCGGTAAACAGGAAGTTGTCGAGTGATGAATCTGAAAACGCATCACACGGTATAGCTGACTTATATAAATCCTGAAACCAAATTTCAGAAATCCTTGTATTGTAGTTCCTGAGAAAAATGTGACGAAAATTTTCAACTTGGCTATAATGTGTAAAATCAGACAAGTGTTCGGTAAACAGGAAGTTGTCAAGTGATGAATCTGAAAACGCATCACACGGTATGGCTGACATATATAAATGTTGATACCAAATTACAGAAAGGGTGGATGTGTAGTTCCTGAGAAAAATGTGACGAAAGTTTCATGGGACGGACTGACTGACGGACGGACTGACGGACTGATGGACGGACTGACGGACGGACTGACGGACAGACAGAGGTAAAACAGTATACCCCCCCTTTTTTAAAGCGGGGGTATAATTAAACAAGGAGGACACTGAAAGCAATAAAAATTATGAATTTCTAGAAAATAAAAGTTGTAATTTTATACTTTGATGAATAGTAAAATGAAAGTCTGTTGACTTATTTTATGCATAATGTCATTCTCAGTGAGGGGTGATCTATATATACTAGATATGTCAAGCCACTGTGTGTCCCAGTTAACTCAAATGGGATTTTTGATGAAAATTTAAATGTTAATGTTGTATTTGAATTTAATAATACAACTTTTATTCATTTCTGTATTTAAATTTTTTTATTGTACATATAACTTATCTCTTTTATATTTTTGAGCAAGAGCTAGCTAGCACCTGTTTTTTAATGGGAACAGAAAATGAATGCACTGAACAAAAAAGTTATAGGAGACAGTTTTATATTATTCAAATGGATAAATATCTATGATTTAGGGATTTTTAATGGCACATGACAAAATTTTCCTCCTACAGAATTTTTTAATGACACACATTTTCTAATGGATCTTTGGGACACACAGAACATACACAATGTAATAATAACTCAAGTACACAAAACTGGATGCTTCTATGTTAACTGAATGATTTAAAATATCTTAGCAAATTATTATCAAAAGACGGATTTAACATGTGAATATTTATGAAAATATTGATGATGTTTTATCCAACAGGAATATTGTTCCCTTTAACTGGCCTGATCACAACATACATGTGATGTGTAATGAGAGATACAAATTATGTATGGAAGACATTTCTTTCAATTATCACACATTAATCATGATCGCACACATACAATTCCATAACATGCTATAAGTCTATATTCTTTAAGTCCATAAAATCTTGAGTAGCTTAAATCCAATAATTTAACAGAAAAAGTCAGACAGGAAAAATCTGCCCTTTTCAAGAGAAGTCGTGGTGATTGTTATATAGATATACAACAAATATAATTAAATTAGTATACAATTACACGCAAAATGCTGGACACTTAAAATTGACAAAAAGGAGACAGTGATAAAATAACAAATTAGTTATCATTTGGGACTTCCTACATATGGTGATGTTATAATGTGATTAGGATATTTCATATCTTCCCCATCGTTAGGAAAGTAACATCAAAAATATTCTTAATATACACTGAATCTGTTTATTGAAATCTAATTATATATTTCTGCATTAATTATAACAAATTGCTTTTTCTGTTCTCCAAAATGAGATTCAATTTAGTATTGTAAACTGTAGGCACATATTCAAATTAGTCAGGCTTTAACCTGGGTAAAATTCAAACAAGTCGAACTTTGATTCCATTTTAGTCCCACAATAACACCCAAATAGAAAGTAAATAACAATTATGGTATTAACAAAAACAACAAATTTCATAAATACATTACTTTGGCAACAGAATAATTCTTGTACATATATTATTTATACACAAAGAAAGCAGGATATTCTAGAAAAGTAGGAAAGTAGGAAAAAATATATAGCTTCCTTCTAAATAATGTCTCAAAGTGCTGAAAATCTAACAAAAAGATTACAATTGATTTTTGCAGCTAGATAGAATAAAAGCAAATACACTTTCGTTAAAGATGCATGTATGTTAAGCCACTCTTACCTACACCCATTCTCAACCAATCAGAAACCACCACTACAGAAAAATCAAATCTTCCATGCCCCCTCATGTTTTTGTAAATAATGATGAGACTTTATAACATTGATATTGAACCAGTCAAACAATGCTACCACTTGGGTTTCTAAAATTATGCAGAAAATGTATAAGCAGCATTGGCAGTGCTTTTTGAATCATACACTCTACAAGCAACTGTAATGGAAATAACAAGTGAAAAAAAGTTGAACTCCCATATGTTGCCAAAGTAGTTTTCATTTACACCCCATCATTTTAAGTAGTCCTACTTCCATTTATAAAAAAACAAAATTCAAAACATTCTACATAATGAAACTTCCTATCTACATGGACCTGAGTGGAACTATAGCGCGAGCACATACAAGCAATTCGTCAATAAACATCTTTAATTATTATTTTAAAGACACTCCCTATCAATAGCACAGAAACCAGATTTAGATTTTTCTATATTTTTTTTTAAATTTCAAGCACTTATTTTATAAATATCACCTTTTTTTTTTAAATCATTTGATTATTGTCTTCTAACATTTATAAAAAAAAATTTTGTGTGTGCACTTTTAAATAACTGATTTTTTATTGAAAATATGATATTAAATATTTTGAAATGATCTGTTATTAACAGATGTTTATTGACAAATAGCCTGTACCTACTTATATCAAATGTCACCCTGAATATCAGTATAATGACAATTGAAAGAATTAATTGTCAAATCAAAGGATACAGTATTCCTTTATTTAACTAACTCTACCATAGAAAATTGAAACAATGTCACTGCTTGCTACCCTCAACATCATTTAGAAAAAATGTTTTTACTTTTTTTTTTAATGAATATCAAAATTCATCATGTTTTCTTCATGTCTTCAGATTGCCTCTTCTATTTATAGACTTTCCCAAGTAACTTTAATGGTTTCATTTTTTTTTACAAAAAGTTTCAATTTTCTACAGTATAACATACAAATAACAAACATTCTATCACAGAAATCAATTTAACATGTACAACTGTCCTGGATTCTAATACCTAAATAACGGATAACAGTGTCAGTCAGGAATACTTTTTAAAGCATTTGTAATTTTTTAGCATGCTTTTATTGGAACTGTATTTTTTTTCCTGTATTTTAGAATATCTTCACTTTTAAACTGATTAATTCTTTTATCAGTATATATGTAGCATTTAAAAAATTTAATAACATTACAAAGAAATTTGGCAGACTGCACTTACAACTTAGAACTAGTTTTAACAAAGGAGAAAGAACATATCAAGCTGTCCAAAAATTATGATCTGAAAATTCATTCTGGTCTTAAATATTAAACTTTTAAAAATGTTTTCTTATGATTTTAACTTTATTGTTAATTTTAAATCATTTTTTAAAGCAGACAGTTGAATTCACACACATTATAACATTTGTACCATATAAGGAAAAACATAATCAACAGTCTCAGCACATATCCTCCATTTAGCACTATATTTCAACAAGCAAAGTTACAAAACCAATGCCTCTTCTGACATAAAGATAACAAAACAGATTGTAAATCAACAGTTGAAACAAATAAAATAATTACAACAAAAGCATAATGATATGTGACATTTTCAAACCATTCAGTGTTCCAGCTATCATTAGATAAGAGTAAGATCCAAATATCAAAAAGTGCAATTAAGCACATAAACTAAATAGGAAATGGGGCACTTGGAATATGTAATTGGATTTCAAAGAAGGATACTTAAGCCAAACATTATTTATTCCTCAAAAAATAGGAAAAAGGACACAGAGGGTGCAAAATGAAGGGAAGGTATTGTGCCCTGAGAAAGAGGTCTAGCTGGAACACTGCGGCATAACCTCCATCCAAATATTTTCTTAGTACAGTATGGGTAATATAAGAGTTATGTTTGTACCATTTCAAATTATATACAAAAAAAATTCTTTCCAAAACAAAATAGATAAAGAGTTCCTTCTATACATGTTTATATCATTATATACTTTTTAAGTTATTGTAATATAGCACTTTATTTATAAATACTATTGCTTATAGTTTATGTTTAAAAAATGAAACTAGTGTAACATATATGTATTGAAGTATAACATATTCATTCACATACACAACTCTTACAATATATGTATCAATACATCCTACATCTCTAAAGCACATAATATACACATAGAAAACACATTTACTCTACTCAAACATTCAAACTCATATACAAATGTATTATATACATATGGAATATTATCACATGCAAACATTTTCTGCTATGTCTTCAAACACTCGGATGATTATGACCTCCTTTACAAACATTCACATGATGTTGATTATGGTGTTGTTCCGGTAATTTGTGCTAATGTGGGATATAATGCTACTAGAACGGCAAATAGTAACATCAGTAATGGTATACTTGAGCAAAATGATAGCTGAAATACAAAATACACAAATTAAAAATAAAAAATATCAATAAAAATAGATTTGTTACAATTCACAGCAGTTACATGATCAAACAATATATTGCCCTTCATTCAAAATAAAGGACACCATTCTTTATATGTACGTTTTGTGTTAATATAGGAAGATCCTGATCAAAATATGGGTTTTGGTTTTGAGTCAAATGCACCTGCCATGTGTAGGGTTAATTCTATTTAGTAAGTTAATCATCTAAATAGTTAACCTTAATAAACAAAACAACCTATTCTATTTGATATAACTACATGTAGTATAAAAGTTAAAAGATTTATGACTATGAAGATCAATGTAATCTCTCCATTGCTTGACATTTAATTTGGTGTATTTGTTGGTACAGAACACCCTGAAATAGACTAGTAATGAATATTCTTGCTTTTTTGTATTCAATTTGTGAAGTCATCAACAAAATATTTTCCTATGCATTTCACCATACTAGTAGCTAACCAGATGCTCTGCAGGGCACAGCTTTATACGACTGCAGATGTTGAACCCTGAACGCTTGGACCAAGTATGGACTATGGACACAACATTTAAGCTTGATACAGCTCTGAATTTGGATTGTGATTAAATAGTTGACACAGCATAGGTTTCTGACACAGAATGAATGTGGTCTAATGAACTTAAAACATTTTTTTTTTGCTTTTGAGCGATTCACTTTGCTGTTGAATATTAATCCTCTCAAAAAAAATGTTTGTAGAAAATTTCTTTATTTCTGAAATCAGAAAAATTGAACACCCCCAAATTTTTTTTCATCTCCCCCTTTTCCTTATTCGAAAACTGATCTCAATTCAAATTTCTAATGGAGTTTGCAACAACTACTCATTTAAATACATCATAAAATATTAAAATATAAAATGTCATGGTTAAAATTAATTCTAATTACAGGTAATAGTAACTTCTAAAAAAATAAATGGGGAATGTGTCCAAAGGGACACAGATGATGCCCCCACTAGAATATAACGTTAAAAAGGGACATAACTCAAGAACTGTAAAAGTGAAGCTGCCAAAAATTATACTTGAACTGTGTTTAGAGGTACTAAGAATTATATAATCATTTCATTAAATTTAGTTGAGACAAACTTAAGTTAAGAGAACAGAAACAAAAAAAATCTTCAATTTTTCCACTTGTAAAGAGGCATAACCCTAGAATGGTGGTTTAAACATATTTATTCATAGTGGATTGGGAAACAAGTTTTGCAACTTATATTAATCCCTTTCCACTTTGCGGGTGTGAGTGCTGCCTTGTAGCGGCATTAGCCTGCTCTTTTTTCGAAATCTACAAGGGTGCCTTAAATGTACAAGATATATGGCTCTCTCTTAACACGGGTCAGCCATTTATCGTCCCCGTCCTATGGACTACCATCGTTTCCTCGAGACCATACTCGCAAATGGTGCCAAGGGAGAGCCGAAAATTAAGTCCCTGAAATTTTCATCCCAGATGGGAATTGAACCAGGAACCTTTGTGTTAGTAGTCCAATGCACTAACCACTACACCACGGCTCTCCCTAGAATGGTAATCAAAGTGCTTGTAATCACTGAATGGCAAAGATTGTTTTAATTTATCAGTTGGTAGTAAAAGTGAATATTGCATTGTATATTGTATATAGCATTGATTTAAGTTGATTCAACTACTATTCTGGACAAAAAGATAACTCCAATTTTCAAAGAATAATAATCATGGCTAAAAATAAACAAAAAAGATTCATCAGCAACATTTTATATTGGCAAATTTCCAATGAAGTTTATTAAACTAAAGTTATTGGCAAATTTCCAATGTACATAATTTAAAAGCAGTTAAGGTGAGATAAACAAAAAACCTTCATCAGCAACATTTTATATTGGCAAATTTCCAATGAAGTTCATTTAACTTAAAGTTATTGGCAAATTTCTAATGGAATTTATTAATATTAAAGTTTTTGGCAAATTTCAAATATACATAATTCAAAAGCAGTTTAGGTGAGATATTCAAATGAGTTTCAATTACCAACCTTACACTGGTTTTAAATTATGTTTTGTACTTAAGTAATTATCCACCAATTTGAAAACGGGACCAAAAATTAAGAATCTAAATACACGGTTATATTCGGCATATCAAAGAACCCCCATAGTTCAATTTTTGATGAAATCAAACAAAGTTTAATTTTGGACCCCTTTGGCCCCTAATTCCTAAACTGTTGGAACCAAAACTCCCAAAATCAATCCCAACCTTCCTTTCGTGGTCATAAACCTTGTGTTTAAATTTCATAGATTTCTATTTAATTATACTAGAGTTATTGTGCGAAAACCAAGAAAAAAGCTTATCAGACCCTTTTTTGGCCCCTAATTCTTAAACTGTTGGGACCAAAACTTCCAAAATCAATCCCAACCTTCCTTTTGTTGTCATAAACCTTGTGTTTAAATTTCATAGATTTCTATTAACTTATACTTAAGTTATAGTGCGAAAACCAAATGTCTTCGGACGACGACGCCAACGTCATACCAATATATGACCGCAAAATTTTGCGGTCGTATAATAAGATGAATACAATTAGTTTTATAATCTTCATTAAGAGATTTGATTGTATTGAAAGATTACCTTCTGTTTTAATTTTTCCATATCAATAAAAGATCACTGAACTTGTTCACTAGTGGTACAGGTAGTAAAACATTTCAAGTATACAAGTACTGTGGATTCATGTATATTTTCTAGGGTATAATTGTCATGGATTGAGGAAAACTTGACATGGATATTATTTCATGGTTTTGTCAATCTCTGCATACATATCCTATAGAAATTTATACTTTGTTGAACATTTGAATTTGGTGGTGCACCTAAAACCATGAAAACCATGACAACTGGTATCCAATGAATACTAAAGAATCCTCAGTAAGTGAATACAACATGTATTTGATCTGTTAGAACTTACCACTTTGCTTCTATCTGACAGCTGCTTATATTCTTCAGCCATATTGGCTATTTCACTTTTCAGTTCTCCATTTTTCACTGAATAAGTTTCACATTGTGACTTAAGACTGGCTATCTCCTCATGGGCTTCACACAACTAAATAAAAATGCAGATTTTAATGAAGTGTTTGCCGAAAAGCAGAAATAATATTCATGAAATGCATCAACAATAGTTTTAATTACAGTACAAATATCTTCATTTAACTTTTTAAATCATAGAGTTAAAAGATGTTTTACTACCATCTTCAACTTCAAAACTGTATATAATGAACAAAATTTCTTAATACGAAACATCACTACATATTAATGCTGAAGCTCATAATATCCAATTTATTAACTTTCTTTTTCAATAATTCCTCTATATTAAAAGAACATCATTTACTTCTTAACATTGACAATAAAACAATTGAACAGTGTTATTAATTGTCTGTTAGATTCAAATTTCTATAGTGTTCAATAACTGTTTTCTGTCTTATATTCACAAAAGGTATAAAAATCAAATATGAAAAGTAAGACTTTAATGGCAACACTGCAATACATTTGAAATGGATAAATATTAAAGACTTGAAGAATATTATAGGACTCCTGTTAACTGTTAATACAATTTTTTTCTTTTATAGAAATCTACTTTTTAAAGTCTTTGGGGTACACAGTTGTCCATCTGATTGACACTTCAATCTACATGATCACTTTTTAACATGCAACATCAGAAACATACTCCAAAACGTGTCACAGCATAACAGAATAGAATGAATTGGTATTTAAAAGTTTAAAATCTTATCAATATTCCAAACAAAAAATAGTAAAAAGTTGTCGTGTTGCAAAATCTATGTATATCAAACAAACAAATGCCTTGCTTATCAAATTACTATGCTTAACCTCACATAACCATGTTCTGAAATAATTCTTATGATGGTATATCATTATCCAGGGAGAAGTAGCAATAGGATTTGCAAGAAATAACCATTTATTGATGTAAAAAGCAGGGACTGGGGACAGATTAAAAATGCTTACCAAGGATTCCATACACAATAAAAGATGAAAAAGATCTTTTCACTTTCTGCCTTAATTGCATTAAAACTAAAACCAAGCAACTGTTAAAATGGAGCTCTGCATGAAATAAAAGCTCTAAGGAATTTCTTAAGCTGTTTATTTTATAAAATTAAATTGACTGCATTTTCAGTTACAAATGTACTTTTACAAACTTAATCAATCTTTATTTTTTAATATCAAATTTTAAATATATTTATGATTTTATTCCTCGTATGAAATAAAGTGGCTACTATCTACACCAATCTTAAAACAAAAGCAATCTTCCTTAGCGTTTGATGATAACTATTTCAAATACTCTGACACATTTAAATACCAAACATGTGTCTGCATGTTTGGCAGTATCCGTGAGGAATAGCTGTGCACATGAATCAACACTAGTGATAAGACCAATGGTTCCTGATAACTTTATAGATGTGAAACTAAAACAGTAGACCTGAAAATTTGAACTTGTCAGTCAACTCTTGTAATGTTTATTTTTTTGATAAAATCTGAGTTTTCAAAATTAATCTGTAAACATGCCTGTCCATGTCCTTCATAAAATTTGCTTAAAAGTTTTTGTGCATGAACAGAATTTCTATTTCTACTGTTCCTTAAATCTAAAAGAAAGAAAACTCTTTCATGGATCAAGTTGTACAAACTGTAAAAAAAAAATCAGAATTCTAGAGAAATAGCAAAATAGCATTTTTGCTTTCCTGACTGCATGGGCCACAGAATAACAACGATTCTTAAAATATTGTTTGAGGTAAAAATACACATCATTATTTGCATAAACAAAAATATTAGAAATGGACAGGCATGCTTCAACAAATAACTTCATTTCTATAGTTAAAATACATTTGGAATTAAAATTAAAATTCATTTGATATTTATTTTTTGTATTTTAACCATGCCAAACAAATAAATACTGTCTAATATTAATTCTGACAAAAGAGAACAGTATAATTCTAAGTTTGCTTAGAAGTTAATGGGAGTTTCACTGCAATTAAATCATGTGACCTTACAAATTAAACAAAACAAGCCTGGCTGAGTAAATGATAAGGAGAAAATCAATGATAATCTGACAACTAAACAGGCATCAGCATTACAACAACAAAAGCTGGATGGAAAATAGTAATTGGTCCATCGCTAAAACTAAACAACAGAAGCTTCCAGCAACAACAATACAATGATACCTTCAACGACAACTTAGGGTCAGAAGAAACACTTTTCAAAGTAGGCTTGGTGACTCCAGATGTTTTTAGGCGACCTCCCATAATGGGTTGTCTGCCCCTTGGACTGCGCCTCACCTCCTGTTTGGCAAGGTCAGTTTCTTTCTGTGAGTCCGTCATGTTCGACCGCCACACAGCTTCTTTTGTTTCTAGTTTTTGTTTTAAGGCCTCTAATTGTTTATAAGATTCTTGGAGTTTGTTGTATTCTGAAGAAAGCTGAAGGTTCTCTTTTCTTGACCTACAAAAGATAAATCATTATAATTATAAACAGTTCTATACTGATTTTACAATATATTCATTCTGGTTGTTTATGATTTAAGAATTAAAAAAAAAAACATGGTGCAACCTACTTTGCAAATGACATGAATTTTAGTACAGTTAAATCCATCTCGTATTGGCCTGCTAAGCAATCAAATTCTTTTTCTGTAAACTCAAAGAAAGGACAAGTACAATAACCCTGTTTTTGGCCCCCTAATTTCTCATTTTTCAAATTCTGTTTTGGAAAGCTACTTATTATGTTAAAACATTCCCTGATGTTTGAATTTTGTTTGGATGACCTTTAAAACCACTAATTTTCGCAACTGGGGGAGGTGAGGGGGGTTAACTTTCTGTAATTATTCAAATATTGTAATTATTATTCATTTTGCTGGTGATTTTGCCTGGGCCAACGTGACCCAGGAATTTTTTATTCCAATGTCATGAGAACTGTTTTTGCTGTCTAAATCGCCATAATTTTTTCTGGGTCACGTAGGCACGTGCTATTACATTTAAAGAAACAATGGCCAAAAATCGTTATTTTTCCTTCTTTTGCCGTTTATGATGCCCTTTTTGTTTTGAAGTTTATCCAAACAAACTTCAAATTTAAGGGAATATTTTAACGTGATAAGTAGCTTTCCAAAGCAAAATTTAGAAAATGAGAAAATAGGGGGGCCAAAAACAGGCCTTATCGTACCTTGTCCTTTTGCATAGTTCTTTGTCACTTATGTATAGAAACTATAGAACTGAATAGTACTTACATTTTCATCTCTGCTTCAATAGCTTGAATCCTTTTACGTAAACTGGCACACTCATCTTTCAAGGCAGCAAAATCAGCTAATAAAAAAATTAATTGCTATAAGTCACCATTTGTGAACTGAAACTAAAATTTCAAATAGACACATCTTGAAAAACAAACCCACAGAGATAGTTGGATGTATTTTTATCACACCTTAACAACATACCCAAAATATAGGCAAAATGTATCCTTAAAGAATTGTGTAACATACACCATTTTAGGGGACACGATACAGTAGAAAAAGGGAGAGATGTAATGCTGCTGCAAATAACATTGTGAACAGTTGTCTTAATGCGATAAAACAATAGTTGAACAGAAAAGAAAATGATATTGTCCTTAAATATCTTAAAATTAGCACATTAACTGCCATTTCTTTCTCTGCATGTCATTTATTCAGCAACTAAAGAATACCACACACAAGTTTGAAAACTAGGCTCAATCTTTTGGGGGTATCAAAAGTTTCAAACATTTTCTGGAATATTGCCAAAAAAGAGTCCAAGTTTTTCAAATACTACTAACTAAAATAACATGAAATGTAAGTGTTAATAATTTTAAAACTCAAATTTGAGTCAAAATTCTATGGAAAAAGACCAATGGTGGATTATTACTGTATAGTATCCCCTCAAGGTAGAACAAACAAGAAAGGGGTAAATAATATATACTAACAGAAATACCAAAAAAAATCTAATAAAATATTGCATAAAATAATCTTTTTTGAAAAATTTACCAACAAGAAAACTTGAATGTTGTTACCATGGTGACTGACAATATTCTGGATAATCCTGATAAATCACCATTTCAATCATTACTAAACAACTACACAAATATCTAATCAAGAACAAATGAGTTCAAGGTGATGAAGGGCTAATATCAACCAACACCATAGGTTAAACCATTGATATAATAGCCAAAGACTAATATTAGAGCTCTTGAGATCACCACACTGCATTCAACAAATGTCCAAGCCATGTAAACTTCATCAAAAGTTTTCTTTATGAAAAAGAACATCTTGCCTTTGATCAAGATGTATTACCAATAGGAGCAAACCAAAGAAAGACTTGAAGTATAGTTGAAAACAATGACTGTGAGTTCAAGCTCATTCTAAATGAATAACCCTTACTAACATTGCCTTTAAATATACAAAAAAGATCAAAAAATTTAAATTTCTCTAATGATGCCAATCACATTACAACCATAGGTTCATGCACAAATATACCATATGCTGAACAATTCTTATGCATTACAAATGCTATTTCCAAAATTCTGATTTAACAAAAATACGGCATTCTGATATGAAATTAAAATTTAAGTATAATTGCAATAATTGATGATGAAAGCTTAATTTATATTCAGTTTTTATTATGTAGTTTCTTTAAAGAAATGCGTAAGCTATAGAAAATAAAAATAAAGCAATAAAATGACATTTACCAATGATATTACCTCGATGTTTAACATTGGGGCTAGTATGTGAACCCGGATGGGAGTCTGAGTGCGTCAGTCGAGCATGATGTGATTCTCTGGCTCGTTCTTTCCTATCTAAATCAAGACGTTCCTGAAGATGACGTACCTTGTCTGCATGGCATAAAATAAGACTGATATTAGCCGTCCATAAGATAAAGAGTTTGACCAAAAGCCATTGCAGACACACAGCCAAGACCACGGACATGCGTAAAGCAAAAGAATTAATCAGAGAGAATAAAGGACAGTTTTACAACACCAACAATAACTGGAAATTAAAGTAAGCAAAGATGATGAAAATATGGAAAGTCAGGATCTTATTAAAATGAAAAGAAAAGACTTGTTTCCTCTTTTACTTACATGCTGATTTGAAATCAAAAGTCAAACATGCAAAACATATAACATTCAGATTAAAAAATAAACTCAATGCAAAAGTTATAAAAAAAAATAATTGAATGCATTCACACGTACAAACATTTGTATATGAATATATATATATATGTGTGTGTATAAAGGTGTAATAAAAATACAAGAACTATATACATGCAGAAAAACAGATTGTGTAAAACAATATACTGAAATATAAACAACAAACTACACTATGTCCTCAATATATTCCAGTTCAATAGTACATTAAACAATGCCAAAAAAGATACACGATTATCAATAATTTGGAACATGCAAGATATTTGTGAAATATGGTGGCGTGCAATTTAAGAAAATGTGTATAAAATGAGGGAAGTCTACATTACCAAAGATTTAGAGAGTAGATGCATACAAATAAATGTCAGTAACCATGCAAAATTGAAATAGTTATAAACCATGCACATTTATTTGATTTATTAATTAATAAAATAATCAAAACTCTCTGAATTTAATGCTTTCTTACTTTCATTTTCTGCATAAATACTTTTTACATCTTCATTAAATGCAAGGAATGATTTAGAATAGCTTAAAATAACCAAAACAACATAATTCCAACCAAATACTTTCAAATTCTCAAGTTTTTTAAATCTACTTTATGAAATGGCTTATAATCTTAAAACATATTTTTGTGTACTTTACAGGAAGAAATATAAAAAGAAGAATACCTTCTGCTTAATCACTCTTAAGAATTTTTGAAATGTATCAAAATTATATGATACAAAAATTTACCAGATAAAATTAAAGCAAATCATGGCAAAAATGTACTTCACAATGTTGAAAACATTTAAAGATGTTGAACACTTACTTTTGAGTTGTTCTGATTCGTTGTGATTTTGTTTTGCAGATTGCTGTGTTTCTGACAAGGTGCCTAGTACAAGGGAAAAATCATACATATAGACTGCAATTTATTAAGTGAGTAGTGGTGTATAGCCGTCACAACCTTTGCAATATTTGTAATGTTATGGTGAATTATATAAATAACTTTTAAATTTTAGTGAAATATATAACAGTACTATACTGATGTCCATCTGTTAGTAAAACATATACAGTTTACTTGATGATATAGAAAAATTCTTAGTATCTTACACAATTTCTCATTTTTTTATGCAGCAATATTAAAGGTAGACGAAACGTGCGTCTGTCGTATATACAAAATTTAGTCCTGGTATCTATGATGAGTTTATATACAGAAGTTTTTTGCTGAACAAAAAAAACACATACAAAATACCAAGAGTGTAAAAAACAAGAGTGCACACACTGACATGTCTCGCCTTCTTTACTAATCATTGATATTATGTTGATAGTCCTAAGTATAAAGCTTTTTTACAACTGTCACATAAACTTAACATTAACCAAGATAGCTAAACAAAGACCAATGAACCATGAAAATGAGGTCAAGGTCAGATGAATCATGCCAGGCAGACATGTACAGCTAACAAAGCTTCCATACAACAAATATAGTTGACCTACTACTTATAGTTTAAGAAAAATAGACCAAAACACAAAAACTTAAGACTGAGCAATGAACCGTGCAATTGAGGTCATGGTCAAATAAAACCTGCGGGACTGACATATAGATCATAATATATTTCCATACACCAAATATAGTTGACCTTTGGCATATAATATTAGATAAAAAGACCAAAACTTATAAACTTAACTTTGACCACTGAACCATGAAAATGAGGTCAAGGTCAGATGACATATGCCCCCTAGACATGTACACCTTACAATCATTCCATACAACAAATATAGTAGACCTATTGCATAAAGTATGAGAAAAACAGACCAAAACACAAAAACTTAACTATAACCACTGAACCATGAAAATGAGGTCAAGGTCAGATGACACCTGCCAGTTGGACATGTACACCTTCCAGTCCTTCCATACACCAAATATACTAGCCCTATTGCTTATAGTATCTGAGATATGGACTTGACCACCAAAACTTAACCTTGTTCACTGATCCATGAAATGAGGTAGAGGTCAAGTGAAAACTGTCTGACGGGCATGAGGACCTTGCAAGGTACGCACATACCAAATATAGTTATCCTATTACTTGTAATAAGAGAGAATTTAACATTACAAAAATTCTGAACTTTTTTTTCAAGTGGTTACTGAACCATGAAAATGAGGTCAAGGACATTGAACATGTGACTGACGGAAACTTCGTAACATGAGGCATCTATATACAAAGTATGAAGCATCCAGGTCTTTCACCTTCTAAAATATAAACCTTTTAAGAAGTTAGCTAACGCCGCCGCCGGATCACTATCCCTATGTCGAGCTTTCTGCAACAAAAGTTGCAGGCTCGACAAAAATTGAAAAATGTGCCCTTCTGGACAAACTTACTTACTTTCATTTTTAAAGATTTTAATATATTTTTGATTATTCATGGTTTTAAAATGAACATTTGCAAATCCAACATGATACTGAGTATCCAAATTTCTAGCATTGGGGTGTCAATATTCAGATTAAGTTATAAAATCTTCATTCAGTGAAGGGGAGACAAAAATCACTAGAATAACCTCACAACATAAGTTGCAAATTAAAACTCAAAATGAAGGGCAATGTTTTTTTTACACAAATGTAAAGTTTCAGTAAAATATGTTGATAATGCTTACAAGATCAGAAGTTAGCAGGAATTCGAATTTAAAGTTATAATTTTTGCAAGTTACTATTGAATTAAAGTATGCAATTTTGTAATTTTTACGCTGACAGTGTGTTTGAAAAGCCATTTATAACTTATATAATAAAAAAATCTTGATTTTGTGTTATTTTATACCCATATAATCCTAAGTGAATGTTAGTAACATTCAATATATATAATACACAGTTATAAGATTTATCAAAAGACTTGATTATATGAAATGTGACATGTAAACAAATATTACGTTTTGCTTCTTCCAGCTCTTTTCTAGTGTCCTTGTGTTTGGATTTCTCTTGTTCTAAATTTTCTGAAAGATACAAATGTCACATGTGCAATGTCTTAACAAAAAATAATTCAAATAGTTCCATAATAGTAGGTACACAACTTCAATACATATGCAATCATTTTGTGAAGTTTTTAAAGATCGTTATTAAAAAGAGTTGATAACAAATATTGGAACTGTCTCATGAAAAAAAAAAAGTTTTCAAGTTCTGAAAATAGGAACTAATTTCTCAAACAATTCTATAATAGTAGGTGGACAAATCCAACATATGTGCAATCTCCATATGAAATGTAAGGGATATGAAAATATAGGGAGTTGTGTACATAAACTGGTACAATCACTCATAAATTTTGCTGAAACATTACTTTGTTCCTGAGTTAGAGAAAAAAAAGAGATAAACTTTCAATAGAAGGTGCACAGAATGTGTTGTCTTTCTTTGAAGGTTCAGGATTTTAGTTGACGCTGTAGAAGGAGTTATTTACACTGCCCTGTCAACTAACCAAACCGAGCTCATCATACTATAAGCTGGTATTAAATTTGGTCAAACCCAGCTAAAAAATAATAAATACACGAATGCATGCTCTGAAGAAGTGTTCCTACAAGTTTTGTTGAATTCTAACCAGCCATTTTCAAGGAGTTGCAAATACATTCGTAAACATAAAGTGCAAGATGGATGTCAAATGTGTTCCTTAGCTACAGTTTGGATGTCAGGTCACACAATAATTGGTACATTAAATTTTCAAATAAACTGCATGTATACTATAGAATTACTAGAGTGTTCCAATGGTTTATAAATAAACTGCATGTATACTATAGAATTACAAGAGTGTTCCAATGGTTTATCTTTTCAGAAATGACTCACTTTTAGTTAGAACTAAATCCTCTTGGTTAGTCTTGGTATGTGATTGTTCTTCCAGTAACTGATCTGTTAAACAGTGAAGCATGCAGTGGTTATGTAAAATGTTAGGTTAGGAAATATAACATTCATATCATTTTATTTAATTGTAGTTACAATGCAGTGGATAACATGTTTGGAAATAATATGTATGGAATTTCTTTTTACACATAACTTTTGTGTACAAGGCAGCACTCGCACCCACAATGTGGAAAAGGATTTAATTAATAAATAAGTTGTAATAACTTTTTTCCCAATCCACTAGTATAAAAAAATAGGTTTAAAACTAGTGGACATTAAATTCAAAAATATTACATGTATGCATTAAGTTCAGTGTATTACCTTGAAATCATTTCTTTACATGTATTTACAATGCAGGGAATTAGCTGTTTGGAAAATTATACCTTGAAATATTTTTTTTACACATTATATATATGCAGTGTGCACTAAGTTCAGAGCATTACATTAAAATCAATTCTTTACACATTATTACTATGTTGTATGCATGAAGTTAAGAGCATTACATTGAAATCAATTCTTTACACATTATTACTATGTTGTATGCATGAAGTGCAGAGCATTACATTGAAATCATTTCTTTACACATTATCACTATGCAGTGTGCATTAAGTTCAGAGTATTACATTGAAAACATTTATTTTTTGTTTTGGTGAAAATTTTAAAAAAACAAAGACTTCTTTCAAGGAACAAATTTAGTTAGTAAAACAGTTTAGTCATTCATTTACAAAGTATGTAACAGTTTACTGTTACCAGTTTCATTGAAATTTGAAATGGTCATTTATTTTATATAAACTGACAAAATTGAAATGGTAAATGAAGAATGTGATGTTATAAACAAGCCTCATGCACCCTATCATTAAGTTTATAAATAATCATACCTCGTAAATCTAATATCTGTTGTTTTACTTCTTTTGTTGTAGTTTCAGCTTTCTTTAATTGTTCTGTAATTTAAATATATATTAGTTATAAAAATCAATTTAACAAGAGTGCACATGTTGAAATGTCTGACCTGCTATACCCATATACTGACCATTGATTATATGTTGATTGTCCTTAAAATAAAGTTATCCTAAGAGAGAAATTATCATTACAAAAATACTGAACTTTTTTTAAGTAATCACTGGACAATGAAAATGAAGTCAAGGAAAATGGACATATTACAGACAAGAACTTCACAGCATGAGGCCTTTATATACAAAGTATGAAGTATTCAGGTTTTAAGTTAGTAAATACTGCTGCCAAGATATCCCTATGTCTTGCTTTTTGGCTCAACAAAAACAAAATTCAAAATTTCTGACACACATAAATTTTTCCTTTATATGTCATAATGTGTTAATTTGGTTTTTTATTGTATTTTCTTAACATAAGCTGGTCTGAAATCTGCTTTTAATTTTTTTGTCTGAATATGATAAAATTACGAATTGAGATGTATAAACATATAAGTTTGTCAAAAGAAAATTATTAGACCAACTCCATAACCTGATAAATTGTTTTGAATTCTCAAACTGAGTGTAAAATTAGTTTATCAACTCATCAGTGAGGTAAGAAGCTAATACAGATGGTCTACATAATTGCAAGTTATAACAGATATAAATAGCCTACCTTGAAGATCTACTACCATTTCAGACTTCTCATCTGCATTCTTTTGAACATCTGTTAATTTGGATTTGAGTAGAATGGCCTCGTCAGCACTCTTTTGGACCCTTGCTCTGGTGTCATCTAATTCATCTAAAATAAACAATAATGTGGTCTTAATGTTTGTGTATGTGTAGAAAAGATTTAGTGACTCACTCAAGATTATTACATTTTATTTGTTAAGCAATTGTTCAACAGATATATATAATACCCCCCTCCCCACACACTAAATTCATAATTTGTTATAATGCATATTGTTGTAACTATCAAATCAAACTATGGACTTTAACATCATTTTCTTCAGAATGGCAATTTAAAATTTCATTTAATATTATATAAGTGTTATTAGGTTGCTGTATTAGCTATGTGTTAATGTATTTATAAGCGTTGTTAGGTTGCTGTATTAGCTATGTGTTAATGTATTTATAAGCGTTGTTAGGTTGCTGTATTAGCTATGTGTTAATGTATTTATAAGCGTTGTTAGGTTGCTGTATTAGCTATGTGTTAATGTATTTATAAGCGTTGTTAGGTTGCTGTATTAGCTATGTGTTAATGTATTTATAAGCGTTGTTAGGTTGCTGTATTAGCTATGTGTTAATTTATTTATAAGCGTTGTTAGGTTGCTGTATTAGCTATGTGTTAATTTATTTATAAGCGTTGTTAGGTTGCTGTATTAGCTATGTGTTAATGTATTTATAAGCGTTGTTAGGTTGCTGTATTAGCTATGTGTTAATTTATTTATAAGCGTTGTTAGGTTGCTGTATTAGCTATGTGTTAATGTATTTAGAAAAGTAATACATGTACTGTAAATTTAGAAATAATTGTGAGGTTTTTATTATTGCAAATAATTCAACTGGGTGGGTATCACAATAATAAGAACTGGCGTTCTTATATCTGATACGAATATCTGTATGCAAATTTTCCTAAAATCAAAATAATAAATGCACAAATATAATCTCTAAATTTACAATAGGCAAGACCCTGCTTTAAATATTTTAAACTGTCATATTTATTTACATTCTATTTATAAACTTCTTATCAAACAGTACCAAAAGCTTATATTTACTTTAATATTTAAAATAGAAACACCTTTTGAATAAGCATTCCTGTGTATAAACAAAGTTCCCTTCAATCGTCTTCTTGTACAAACATAAAAACAGTTTTAATAACACCTGCTTTGTACATGTTCAGTTAAATGGAACTCTACAAAAATGAATTTGACATAGATGACATACATGTATTATTCATGTAAAACATGAACTACATTTAGATGTGTTTGCATTCTAAAATATCTCATTCAATCATGGTGATAAATGGGACTATAGCTTTAGGCACAATAATTTAAGCATCTTTTACAACTAAATTGTAATAGGAATTTTCACAAGTTTCAATTTTTCACAGTTTAACATTGTTCATTGTGTTTTAACATACAGATTTTAAGCTTAGATATAACAAATAAAACAGAAATGTGTAAAAAAAATTACTTGGCAAGTGATAATACACAAGTTTGCATGTGTTAAACTAAGGGTAATTTGTTTAAAGTTTTTACAGAAAAAAATTCATCTTTTGGAACAATTTTTAATTCTCTTATTATACACATTGTAAGTAGTAAAACTTTATTCTATTCAGTTGGTACCATTCAAAGCCTGGTTAATGGTTTGTGTACAGTCAAAGTCATCATGTTGAGGAGGAGTAACACCATAGTCATTTTATTAGGACTGTCGGTACCTTCAGTTAAGTGGATTCCAGAACAGATTGTCTCATAGCCAATAGAAATTAAGTTTAATTCAAAACTGAGACCATTAAGTTTGCTCTTTGGTTTCCAACCAGTGCAGTCAACTGACTGGCTGTACCTAAGCAGTGCCTGATAACAACTAGAATGGACCAAACAATTGACTGGCTGTAACTAATCAGTGTCTGATAACAACTAGAATGGACCAAACAATTGACTGGCTGTAACTAATCAGTGCCTGATAACAACTAGAATGGACCAAACAATTGACTGGCTGTAACTAAGCGGTGCCTGATAACAATTAGAATGGACCAAACAATTGACTGGCTGTAACTAAGCAGTGCCTGATAACAACTAGAATGGACCAAACAATTTACTAGTTGTAACTAATCAGTGCCTGATAACAACTAGAATGGACCAAACAATTTACTAGTTGTAACTAATCAGTGCCTGATAACAACTAGAATGGACCAAACAATTTACTGGCTGTAACTAAGCAGTGCCTGATAACAATTAGAATGGACCAAACAATTGACTGGCTGTAACTAATCAGTGCCTGATAACAATTAGAATGGACCAAACATACACAAATTTGAATTAGTTTGATTTGCTTTTTATCCAGTGGCAAATATTTCACACAAATTCAAGACAAATAGTGAATAGGGACTTGTGGATTAATTTCCTTTTTTTACTGTTTTTTTTCAACTGTAATCAAAGCTATTGAACAATGGTGTTAACTCTCATTAACATTGCAAAGTCCTATCATTTTCAGTTTGTTTTTTTTTAAATATAGCAGAGAAAGAAGCATTTCCTTTCTTTGTTTTATCTTAAAATGATAGGAGAGAAAATATTTATGAATAGCAGGAATATTTTCTCTGTTTTTGTTTCCTTATGGTAACGACTTTCTACATAGAAAACTCCCTATATGCAGACTTAATAATCATGTCATTTCTACTTGTACACGGTTTTTATCTGTTATTCAGTATTTGTTAAAAAAATTAACAATCAAAATTAATTGCCTTACAGTTGTACTATCAATATCTTAATTCCTATATAAACTGAATCCCTGACCATAGGATTGTGGGTGTTTGATTGTTCCCTTTAATATTGGCATGCATTTACATGGGAGTTAGAAATTATCTTACAGGGTGTGTAAAATAAAATTTTAACAGCAGAAAATAATGCCCTTGTTTTAGGACATCAGATAAGTCAAAATAAAGAAATGTATTATATGAGGTTTGTAAAGCTTGTTTTAATACTTCATACATGTACAACATCTGTGGGGAATAGTCATAGTTTTCACTCAGAAAACTTTCTATATATCCTTTAACAACCGACTGAGAATTAATGGGACAATAGAATCAATGAGACACAATTTATAATCTAAGCATGATACATGTTAATAAAAAAGCGTGTATTTACCTTGTGATAAATAAAAGTGACAAAACACTAAAATTTTGCAAATAGAAAAGATAGGTCTTATTTTTCAAATTTATTTTTTAATAGCTTAAGAACTTCTATTTCTATGAATATTAATAGAATATTATTTTTGAAACAAAATGAGCATTTGTTTATTTTCTCTAGAATAATATAAAAATCCAATTTACAAAAGAAACATTTACAACAATTTATGATAAATAATGTATAAACAATATACACCCCCAATAGTAACATATTGTGGTCTACAGTATTTTCTCCTTTGATGTAGAGTATGCTTCCATCAATATAAGGTATAAGGGACAACATGTTTAGATTTAAGTATTTATTTATTAACATTTTGAATGAAGAGTGGGGGCGTATTCTAAAGATAAGAGGTGTTTAGAGAAGTGCATCCACAGGGTTATACAAAAACAAAATGTTGATTCCATTGAGGCAGAAATATTCTTTACAAATTTCTCTCGTAAAATAACTTTTCAACATTCATCAAATATGCACATATAATTTTATTCATAAAAATACCATGTCATTTACTATGCAAATGTCATATACTAAACAGAGTAAAATTCATCAGAAAAAAGTAATTCTCTATTTAAAAGCTGATGACACGATAGCAGAAAATATTTTGTTATTTGAAAAAATAATTTCAATAAAACCTTTTTTCTCTCTCTCTTTCATACTATCAATAAATGATTGTATAAATATTATACACATTATGTTTGCCAAAAGTGTCACAATGTTTATCTATAAGACCATCGAAGTATAGATATACCTGATGAATACGTCAGGTGATGGTTTAGAATACTTTAAAATCTTTGAATTCATAATATTAAAACTTCCTTAAAAGCCAGACGTTGCAAAAAGCCATGACGAAAAAGTTGCATACAAAAGATAAATCTAAGAGCAATTTTGCAATCCTCTAGGAGAGGCCTTTCCTTAAAAAAAAAAGAGAGTGTTTTATTATCTCTTTTAAATTTTTTAATTTTTTACCATTTTACATATGCTTAATTTTTTTTATTTTTGACAACAAATGAATGGGTTTTATCCATAGCATATATTTGTTGAACCAAATAATTGTGATCTATACGGGGACTATATTATTTAGACGAGACTATATCATTTAGACCTACCTTCATCATAATCAATACTCTCATGTTTCCTCTTCATAATGTTATTATATTGAATAACTCATTTTTTATAAAACATGTTTTCCATAAACACAAATCCCAACAACAATAGGACATCCTCAAACATTTGTTATATCCTAATTATATCATCTTATCAAAGGTAACTTTTCACCTGTCAATCAGACAGGTAAGAATTCATGTGTGACCACTCAATGGCCTTGCTGTTAAGTCCAGTAATATTGACAGAACTAATTCATGTTATCATTCGAGCCATTTATCTATTAATAGTTTTAAAAAGAACCTTTCTTAAGATTTCAATCGTTTGGGAGAGCATTTAAACTTTGTTTTGTTAATAAATGTTTATATATGTTTCCCTCTATTGATATTTATCAATCAATGATCATGAGAAATACATTTAGGTTTATAACATTAGATATTTATTACAAAGCTTTTTGACACCTGAGTAGAGCAATTACCGTTTCAATGTTAAAATAGGGGTAAAATTATTCAATATTTACATTTAATTCAAATGAATTTAATTTTCCTTAACCTTAATACAAAAGGAAGTCTTTCGTATTTACATACAGCCATGTCCCTTTTATTTGAGATCAACACTTTCAAAGTTTAATATTGAAAAATCCATATAATTTCCTTAACGATATTTCAAACATTTTGCTTGTATGCATAAAATCAAAATGTCCTTAGTTTGAAAGAAGAAGAAAAAGAAGACACTATTAATAACTCATTGCAAATGTATATGATTTTGTATGATAAAGCAATGAGGGACATCAAAATTCAAAATTAATTAAATTGAATAAATAAAGATAATGATGAATAGCAATCAGATTTTAAGAATAATAGTTTTGATATAAAAGTCTCTGACATTTTACATTTTTTTTTTATTAAAATTTCCCCAAAACATTTCAAATGTGAAGTTTATTGAGCCTCCTTTGTAGATGGTATGATCGCCAATGATACAACTATCCACCTAAAACCAAAGGTCAAGAAGGTGAACAACAAAGGGTCAATCAATGGCTGTAAACAACAGAAAACCTATTCCATATAAAAAACTCAATAATAAAATTCAAACATGAAATAAATTGCAGGTTTGAGCCATAAACCCCAAAAGCTAATCCTAACCTTCCCTTTGTGGTATGGAGGCTTGTGGTATAATTTCAGAGAGATCCATATACCATTCCAAAAGTTATTCTCTGGATATAGACAAATGCTTAAAAATTGGCCTCTTATTCCTAAACTGTTAGGACCACAACCCCAAAAATCAATCCCAACCTTCATTTGTTGTTATAAACCTTGTGTTTAAATTTCATAGATTTCTATTTAATTATACTAAAGTTATTGTCAGGATACCAAATGTCTTTGGACAACATTGACGACGACAACACAATACCATTATATGATTGCAAAATTTTTTGCAGTCGTATAAAAACAGCCTGATTTAGCTAAATTAAGGAACCTTAGTGAGCATGCTCCCATACCTGGTGCTTAAACATTGTCACTGGACAAATAAAATAACTCCAAGAAAAAACCAGGTGCTCAGCAGGGCGCAGCTTAATACGACCACAGAAGTCAAACCCTGAACAGTTGGGGTAAGCATGGACAACATTCAAGCTTGATACAGCTCTGAATTAGGATTGCGATAAAAATTTTGATATAATATGAGTTTCTGACACAAAACAAATGTCAAGATCTTACAAATCTATTGCGCAATATTGTGCAATTAAAGATTTCTTCTTTTAACTTTTCAAAAATTTGGAATTTGAGAAATTTGAAAAAAAAAATTGAAAGCAACTACCACCCCCCTTTTTTTGCAATTAGCTCAAAACCTGACATTTCTTTATACATAATATACAAGTAGTGTAAGGGAGGTAGATCCGAACATACCCAACATTGTATGTTAAATGTTTAAGAATTACCTCCCTTACTTTGCTTTTAAATTGTCTTATTTGGCCATTGACCAGAAATACCTAGTTTTCCCCCTTTTTTGCACCTAATTCTGAAACATTTTGAGCCATAACCCCCTCCCCCCCCCTACCAAAGTCAATACTTTCATGGTATGGAAACTTGTGGTTTAATTTCAGAGATATTCATGCACCTAAAAATAAGTTATTGTTTGAAAACTACAAAAGTGCTTAATTTGGGCCCCCTTTTTGGCCCCTAATTCCTAAACTATTGGGACAATAACCCCCAAAATCAGTCCAAACCTTCCTTTAGTCATATTGAAAATTCTTGTAAAAATTTATAGAGATCCATGCACTTAAACAAAAGTCATTGTCTTTAAACTAGAACCAGGTGCTCCGCAGGGCGCAGCTTTATACGACCGCAGAGGTCGAACCCTGAACAGTTGGGGCAAGTATGGACAAAACATTCAAGTGTGATACAGCTCTGAATTTGGATTGTGATCAAATTTTTGACATTACATGGGTTTTTTTTACACAAAACAAATGTCAAGATTTTACAAATCAATTAAAGATTTCTTCTTCAAACTTTTTAAATCTAAAATTAAATAGTTGACATAGCATAGGTTTCTGACACAGAATGAATGTGGTCTAATGAACTTAAAAGTTTTTTTTTGCCTTTGAGCAATTCACTATGCTGTTGAATATTAATCCTCTCAAAAAAATGTTTGAAGAAATTTTCTTTTTATTTATGAAATCTGAAATGAGAAAAATTTAAACCCCCCCCCCCTTTTTTTCACATCCCCGTTTCCCTTTTTCCAAAACTGATATCAATTCAAATTTCTAATGGAGTTTGCAACAATAACTACTCTTTTAAATACATCATAAAATATTAAAATGTAAAATAAAGTGCTTGTTATCACTGAATGGTAAAGATTGGTTGGTAGTAAAAGTGAATATACATTGTTTATTGTATAAAACAATAAAAAAAACTTCATCAGCAACATTTTATATTGGCAAATTTCCAATGAAGTTATTTACATAAAGTTATTGGCAAATAAAAATTGAAAATGACATCATAGTCATGTCTGGCAAATGTCCAACATACATTATCTAAAAACATTTTAGATAAGATAAGGAAAAAAAGCTTCATCAGCAACATTTTATATTGGCAAATTTCCAATGAAGTTATTTACATAAAGTTATTGGCAAATAAAAATAGAAAATGACATCATAGTCATGTCTGGCAAATTTCCAACATATATTATCAGCTACTATTCTATACAAAGAAAGATAACTCCAATTGAAAATTAATTGCTATTGCACAATATTGTGCAATACTGTGCAATTGAAAATTTCTTGCTATTGCACAATACTTGATATGGAATCCTGATTTGGACCAACTTGAAAACTGGGCCCATAATCAAAAATCAAAGTACATATTTAGATAAAGCATATCAAATAAGCCCAAGAATTTAATTTTTGTTAAAATCAAACTTAGTTTAATTTTGGACCCTTTGGACCTTAATGTAGACCAATTTGAAAACTGGACCAAAAATTAAGAATCTACATACACAGTTAGATTTGGCATATCAAAGAACCCATTTATTCATTTTTTGATGAAATCAATCAAAGTTTAATTTTGGACCCCCATTTGGACCAACTTGAAAACTAGGCGAATAATTAAAAATCTAAGTACATTTTTAAATTCAGCATATCAAAGAACCCCAAGGATTCAATTTTTGTTAAAATCAAACTAAGTTTAATTTTGGACCCTTTGGACCTTAATGTAGACCAATTTGAAAACGGGACCAAAAATTAAGAATCTACATACATAGTTAGATTCGGCATATCAAAGAACCCCAATTATTCAATTTTTGATGAAATCACACAAAGTTCAATTTTGGACCCTTTGGGCCCCTTATTCCTAAACTGTTAGGACCAAAACTCCCAAAATCAAACCCAACCTTCCTTTTATGGTCATAAACCTTGTGTTTAAATTTCATAGATTTCTATTTACTTATACTAAAGTTATGGTGCAAAAACCAAAAATAATGCTTATTTGGGCCCCTTTTTGGCCCCTAATTCATAAACTGTTGTGACCTCAACTCCAAAAATCAATCCCAACCTTCCTTTTGTGGTCATAAACCTTGTGTTAAAATTTCATTGATTTCTATTTACTTATACTAAAGTTATTGTGCGAAAACCAAGAATAATGCTTATTTGGGCCCTTTTTTGGCCCTTAATTCCTAAACTGTTGGAACCAAAACTCTCAAAATCAATCCCAACCTTCCTTTTGTGGTCATAAACCTTGTGTCAAATTTCATAGATTTCTATTCACTTAAACTAAAGTTATAGTGCGAAAACCAAGAAAATGCTTATTTGGGCCCTTTTTGGCCCCTAATTCCTAAAATGTTGGGACCAAAACTCCCAAAATCAATCCTAACCTTCCTTTTGTGGTCATAAACCTTGTGTTGAAATTTCATTGATTTCTATTCACTTTTACTAAAGTTAGAGTGCGAAAACTAAAAGTATTTGGACGACGACACATCTTTTTGTCCTGAAACTAGATAAATGCTGTTTTTGGCCCCTTTGGGCCCCTAATTCCTAAACCTTTGGGACCATATTATAACCCCAAAATCAATCCCGAGCTTCCTTTTGTGGTTATAAACATTGTGTTAAAATTTCATTGATTTCTTTTTACTTATTCAAAAGTTATTATCCGGAAACAATCCGTCTTCAGACGACGTGATACCAATATACGACCAAATTTTTTTTAATTTTTGCGGTCGTATAAAAATTAAATCAAAATTTCATGTCGATATGCACGTCTCCATAGTATTTTCTACAAAGGAGTTGGTTGGCAGGCAGTGTCTTCTGACAAATTTTCAAACTAGATATCCTAATGCTGATTGTGGCCAAGTTTGGTTAAATTTTTCTCACTTGTTTCAGAAGAAGACTTTTGTAAAAGACTACAACGAAAAACTGTTAAATTTGACTTTAAAGGTCAATAACTCCTTATGGGTCAATTGACCATTTTGGTCATGTTGACTTATTTGTAGATCTTACTTTGCTGAACATTATTGCTCTTCGAGAAATCAATTTGTGTTAAAGTAAGGAATTATTTTAATAAACAATATGCTTCCAATAAATATCTTGTAATCAATTTTATAGTTATTTCCTTTGTTTCATGGTCAATTTTTTCATCAAATTTTTTTCTTCTTTAATTTATTTAATTGTAAATCAGAATGAATCTAGATGTGTCGAAACAACACAAATGGCAATACTAGCAAAATTTTTGTAATGCTGATAATTCTGTTATTTATTGAGCTACTACTTTAAATAACAAGCTTAATCCATTGGTCTCTTACAAAGTGTAAGGTTTAAATTAATCAACAAATTCGTGAATATGGTTCAGAAATAACCTGACGAAAAGTTATCATCAAATCCATTCATTTATCCACAGTTGCTCAGATTCATGTTTTTCAAAAAGGGCTTATGTTGGTTGATGCCTAATACCTTTAAAGTAAGATTGGCACCCTCAAAACTAATAAAAAACTTTCTGATGGACCATGATACATTCTCCATATATTACATTTACCCAGTCTGTTCATCATTGTGAGGTAGTGTCAGCCATGTCATATTTAAGATGTTCATCATATTCACAAAGTTTATTAAAGACCATTTCAATAATCTTTAAGTATTATTCTTGTATTCAATCCATGCAATTGGGATGGTATCTAAAAAGAATCTGTATACACATTTTCCCTTTGTGAAGACCTCATGTTTATTTCTCAATTCTGACATGTATGTTTTTAAAAATAATAAACAGCAGATGCCAAATGACTAAAATGCTAACATTGACCTTCTAGCTTAATAAATGTAGAATAATATAATAATTTGTTTAAATAATTAGTACTTTACCTTTACACTTGGTCAGTTCGCCCTCAGCTCTCTTCTGTAGTTGTCTTGCTTCTCTAAGCAGTTCTATAAACAATAAATAATAGCTTTTGATAATGTTAACAGATCCTTTTTGAAAAGCAAAATTTTCCAATGTTATCAACTCACAATACTTAGATTTTCTTGTATTTTAATGATTGCCAAGTTTATCCCATAGACCAATGAAGATAACAATATCTATAAATTAGAGATAGTTCAAATTCTAAAAATGGAAATAGGAAGCTTGCCAAGCAATTTATATCACAAAATCTAATTATAATGTATGAAAAATAATTAAGAACCTCAATATAACCCAACTGTATGTTAGAACATTTCTAATGACTTTAAAATGATTTGTATTGATTTCTTTCTTACTTCCATGAATAATAATTTTATCTAGAGAGTTCATTCACATAAAAATTTAGTTGCAATAGTCTTTTATATCATATCTTATTTAATACATATGTGATGATTAAATCTTGTATAAAGCACACTTGTCATTAGCTGCATAGAGAAAACTAAAGGACTCGAGCATTCTCAATAAGGGGCCCTTCAAAGAATATGTGTCCCTCTCGCACTATACCATATTCATGTTTAGTGAACTTTGAAAACTGGGTCGACATTTATTTGCCATTTAATTTGAAAAGTTTTCACAATGAAATGTGAACTTAGTTTGTAGCTTTCAGCATCATGCTTATCTATCTTCAACAAAAAAACATTAAACAGGATGGCCATACCTGACGACTTATGGGCGAACAGACATGAAAACACAATGCCCCCATCTATCATAGGCAGGGCATAAAAACAATCCTTACCTTTCAAATTATCATCATCTTCAAGGCCAGAATCCGTTAGGTCTGAATCATCTAGGTGATTACTCAAAGTCTGATCAAAGCTTGAGGCTACAACGGTCATATCAGCCTTATCTGTGGTCTGCATATTAACTAACTCAGACTCCAAACTCACTACTCGATCTAATTAGAAAAAGTAAACATATATTTCTTAACATAGCATAATTAAATGTTTACCAAGTTATCACAATTTCTTAAAGGACAAGTGTCTTCTATAAATATATCGAAAGTAAATCTAAAGTTCAAACAGTTTTGGTTACACACATTACAATTTTTCTTCTAAATGAAAAGTATATGCTATAAATAGGTTTCTTTATAAATGTGTGCTATGGTAAGCTTACATGTGATAATTTTTAGATAATATAATGTACTGATATTTTAGTCTGTACTAAGTTATGTTACAAACTACTAAACTACTGAAATAAATCCTTGACTAATTCTCATCGAGACCTAACAATCTAGGGAACACTACATGTATTTTCATTTTTTCAACAAATCTGTTTTTGAAAAAAATAATGATTAACCCTCTTATAAAAAAAATTTATAAAAAAATGAAGGCCACATAATAAATTAACATTATTTTTTTCCTAAAATTCAA
The DNA here is from genome assembly GCF_965363235.1 of Mytilus galloprovincialis. Lineage (NCBI taxonomy): Eukaryota > Metazoa > Mollusca > Bivalvia > Mytilida > Mytilidae > Mytilus > Mytilus galloprovincialis. Next base: position 105,467,825 of record NC_134838.1, read on the forward strand.
TGTTTAAGTCCTACATTCAACGGGGTTCTACAGTTCTTTCTATTAACCAACCAGTAATGAAACATTCCCTTATCCCCAATCATATAAACTAAATGAATCACCTTGTAAAGATTTAATTAGTGTGTTACTGCCATCAGCCTGTTTGTGAGATTCTTTCAATTGCACTGCAAGAAAATCACACCAATGTTAGTATGCCATATATAAATGAGTGTGAAAAATAGGTGAACAAACAATAAGATACCAATTTTATATAATCTTAAAAAACTTCAATTCCTATTAAAAGCACACTTGATCATTGAATGTTCTATTAATGAGCAATTTTGTGCTCTCATAATTTATCTAATGATTAACTGAATCTTGAATTGTCCAAATGAGGATAATTTTACTTATTTGACAACACAAATGTTTACTCCCTGCACTCAATACCTGTTTAAGTAAACTAAGAAGTCATGTAATGGTAAGGAAGTGAAAGTGAAGAAAAGGACAATAGATAAAGGTCACAGTGACCTATTTTTTATTGAAAAACTGCTATGGTTCTATAGAGGCATCCTTTGACCAAGTTACATGTTTACAGATTAATTTTTCTAAATTATGATGAAATAAAACAGATAAATTAAGGACTGCTGAACCAAAAGTCTTTAAATGTAGGTAGAGATCCCTAAAGTGAGACAGAGAAACTAAAATTAATATCATTATATGGAAATTGGTATCTTTCTTGTTAAAACATTTAAAAATATAATGTATATTACAGTTGCTAGCTTAATAGGATAATGTTAGGGAAGGAGTTCCACAGGAAATTTCTAATGCTCTCTGGTAATTACCATTCTATATAAACTAAAAAATTAGGGATGAGACAATTTACCATAAAAAGACATGTATAATCCATAGTTATAAACTCTTTTTTTTTTTTTTTTTACAGCAAGTGCATCTTAAAACAATAATTTGTCTCTTGTTCCAACAGCCAGTGAAATTCATTTAACTTTAAAGTCATGTGGGTGTGTTTGCAGCATTTTCATGAGAGAAAAACATGTTGATTTTTGATTCTAGAACCCTAAAAGTATTAAAACAAGCCAAAATCATTTAAAAAATGAATACAATGTACAACAGTTGTTTTAGATATTTTTGAAAAAGTATGTGTAAATTGCAAACAAATTTAGTAAGAGTATTTGAAACTGCATTTAATAGATTTTTTTTACATAAAACAGTGCTGTCATTTTGATAAATACTGTTTTATTTATTTTACACTTAAAAATGTTTGAAGGTTTATTTAGCCAAAGCAAAACACTGACATTATCTGAAATAACTGATATGTTTTATAGTTTCTTCATTAGTTATGCTATTAGAAAAAAGGAAAACATTTTAAAGAAGCATTATAATTTGATATTCTGACATTTATAAATATTGGATTCTTTTAATCAAAATTCCATTTAATAACAATTAGGTAAATGAATAAAGAATTGATAAGAAATTGGTCAAAAACGAAGACGGGCGGAACTTAAAACAAACATTGCAAAATCTATTTTTTTATGGTTATTTCTTGATACACTGTCCCCTTGCCTGAAAATTTTAATTATGGAGTAAACACTTTGGATTATACATGTTGATATTAGGTATGTACTTCTGGAATTGAAAACATTCCCAAATTTTATGACATCCAAAATTTCCTTCAATTCAATTACCACCGAAATTAGAACTTTCTCCCCTGCTATGATGGATAATTGTGCAATTGATTGATATGTAACTGAATAGCAAATTAAACAATGAATTTGTTTTGCATTAAATACTTGTACTGCTTAGTAAGTTCTTGTTTATTGCAACATTAATCTGTTTACTATTGCAAAAGCTGAGTTGAAATTGTTTGCTAAAAAAAAATTTGTTCATGAGCAATTGTGTTGCAGGTCCATCAATTGAATTGCTTGGTATGCGTGTCGATGTAATGATTTTATTCAAAAAGAAAGTATATTCAGTTTTACACAGGAACAACCAGTTATATCTAAATGGTGGACTTGTTTAATATGTTTATTGAATTTACAACAGGTACTTCATGTAAAAATATAATACTATACAGTCAGTGTTCATAAACATTTGTGATTTATATTTTTTTTACTGAGAATAGTTCATACAAATCATATTTAATATGATAAAATGTCCTGTCTTATTAGATAATCACCACCAAAAATATCTAGAAATGATTACAGTGTATTTGGATGTAGCTTCATTTTTAGAGATTTAATTTTTTGAAAACTACAATGGTTGAGAAGTTATGAACGCAAAGTACAGATGGACAAACTAATGGACGGACGGACTAACAGACACATTAATCTCTTTACATTCCCTTGGTTTTGCCAGAAGGAACAAGGTACTGCAACATACTATTGAAAAATCAGAATATCAAACACGACAATGCTAAACAATGCATTGTAATAGTTTAGTTTTTTTTAAGTAATACAAAATCATGGCATTATGTATAAAAAATAAATCAAGAATGCATATAAACCACTGACTGTAAATTATATATTTTGATTAAATTAGGTATTCTGTCTATTGTGTAGTCAGCATTTTTAAATGATATAAACTACTACCAAAAATTACATACATTATGCAACAAAAGTTTCAACCAATACACCAAAAATATCAAGGTAATGAAGGAAAAGAAGCAGTAAAAATACAGAAATATTGCATAAACAAGATGTCAAATAAGCAATTTCAGCATAAAACAGCAAAACAAGGTCAAATTCATTTTCAGTATGCATGGAACAGCAAAACAAGATCTAAAATAGGCAAAATAAGTTTTCAAATTTTTGATTTACATCAAAATGAATAATTTATAATCTTTTAATTGAATTATTACATTGTTTTATTTATAACATTACACCTCTTATAGGGAAAGGGTAAAATAAAATAAATTGTCCACGTATAATATCGAAACTTACCATCATCAATAACTGCACCTTAAATAACATATGTACCAAATAATAATGCCATCTTTATATTCAAATTTATTTTTATTTTTCAGCTTACTCAAAATTGTATTAAAAAAAATCCAAAAGTTTTTTTGTTTTTTTAAAGTAAAAATACTTTAGATATTCTAACACTTTGTTTTGTTATTGTTAAAGATTTGTGTATTTCTATGTTCCAAGGCTTTAAGCATACCTGAATAGATTTATGACAAAGGAGTAGGTCCGGTAAGGGTCCATTTTGGCTACAAATTTCAGGTTCATCTCATGAAAGATTTTTTTACACTTTTTAAACACCTAAGTGGCTACTTCAGTCGATTCAATTATTTTGTGTGAAAGAGTTAAACTGATTTAGTCATTTCAGACGCTCATATATTCAAGATTAAATATGAAAAATCTATCAAATATGCCATAATATGTCAGTTTTCAGATAGTTTTTGTGTAAAATGAAAGTGGCCGCATCCGTGTTCACCCTCAACCTTTATATATGTTATGTATTATCATCAAATACAACTTACATTTAAATATTAAGAATGAACATGAATGCGGCCACTTCCATTTAAGACGAAAACCGTCTAGAATTTAACTCAAATGATAAAATTGTGAAGATTTCAGTAATTCAGCATGACTAAATGATGCTTTTACCCGATATATGTGCATTTTTATGTAGCAGATGTATTATACTTTCCAATAAATAGCTTAAAGTTTACATTATAACAATTTTGAACAAGAGTGCACACACTGAAATGTCTCGCCTTCTTTACTAATCATTGATATTATGTTGATAGCGTTATTACAACTGTCACATAAACTAATCATTAAACAAGATAGTTAAACAAAGACCAATGAACCATGAAAATGAGGTCAAGGTCAGATGAACCATGCCAGGCAGACATGTACAGCTAACAATGCTTCCATACAACAAATATAGTTGACCTATTACTTATAGTTTAAGAAAAATAGACCAAAACACAAAAACTTAACACTGTCCAATGAACCATGCAATTGAGGTCATGGTCAAATAAAACCTGCGGGACTGACATATAGATCATAATATATTTCCATACACCAAATATAGTTGACATATAATATTAGATAAAAAGATCAAAACTTAAAAACTTAACTTTGACCACTGAACCATGAAAATGAGGTCAAGGTCAGATGACATCTGCCCGCTAGACATGTACACCTTACAATCATTCCATACAACAAATATAGTAGACCTATTGCATAAAGTATGAGAAAAACAGACCAAAACACAAAAACTTAACTATAACTACTGAACCATGAAAATGAGGTCAAGGTCAGATGACACCTGCCAGTTTGACATGTACACTTTCCAGTCCTTCCATACACCGAATATACTAGCCCTATTGCTTATAGTATCTGAGATATGGACTTGACCACCAAAACTTAACCTTGTTCACTGATGCATGAAATGAGGTCGAGGTCAAGTGAAAACTGTCTGACGAGCATGAGGACCTTGCAAGGTACGCACATACCAAATATAGTTATCCTATTACTTATAATAAGAGAGAATTCAACGTTACAAAAATTCTGAACTTTTTTTTCAAGTGGTCACTGAACCATGAAAATGAGGTCAAGGACATTGGACATGTGACTGACGGAAACTTTGTAACATGAGGCATCTATATACAAAATATGAAGCATGCTGGTCTTCCACCTTCTAAAATATATAGCTTTTAAGAAGTGAGCTAACACCGCCGCCGCCGCCGCCGCCGTAGCCGCCGCCGCCGGATCACTATCCCTATGTCGAGCTTTCTGCAACAAAAGTTGCAGGCTCGACAAAAACTGATATATTTTGGGGCCAAAAAGGAGTCTTACTGAACCTACTCCTTTTTTACCCTACATCTTATCATCTGAATGCATGCTTTTAACCGTCTAGATAAGCTCTTTTCAACTGATTTTTAGTTTGTTTTTCTGCTGTACTGTCACAACTGTCCCAGGTTAGGGAGAGGATTTAGCATTTGTTTTTCTTTTTTGTTTTGTCCATATATTTCACCATCAGCCTTTTATAGCCTTATACTACGCGGTATGGGTTTTGCTCATCTTTGAAGACTGTACAGAGATCTATAGTTGTTATTATTAGGTCTCTGGTCAATAACAAATCATCTTTTTTTTAAATGTAAAAATTCTTATGCTGAGATTTCAAGTTCTATGATAATGTTTATGCTACTGAATTAATTTCTGATGATATCCAAAATATTGTCTTTTATTTCATTTTTATTAAAAATCTGTACTAGCTAGTACTACCAGACATGGATAAACTTGCAAAGAAGCATTAAGAACCAGAAAACTGAACATAAAGAGATATGAAAAGCGTTAGAAAATTATACAATATGTTGGGAGTCTTCTAAAGAAGACGAATGTCACCGCAAGTGTGACAACATCAATAAGTAAAGTAATCTCTATGTGTAGCTATAGTTTCTTTATTAGGCCACACAATAAAATGCACTAAAAATAAGACAGAAACTTACTTTTTAAGTCAGACATGGTATTCTCCATCATTTGGTTCATGTGTAAATCAGACAGCTTAAGCTTTTCTGCATAAACAAAAGGGGAGACAACCCAATCAAAGTCAATACATGCAAAGAACTGTAAACTGAACAGGCAGCAAACAGAGAAATGAAAATATTTCTATACAGAAATAAAATCCATAAGAAAGATATAAGAAAGCTTACTTAAATGTACTGCTAAAAATAAATGAAATATTTGACACTTAAAAATACAGACAAACAATTAAGATTATTTCTTTATTTTACTCAAATTTAAAAAAATTAAAAAGTGTCATCTCATTTTTTTTTTTTAATAAAAAGTTGCTACATGCTTTTTATAAATTTCAATTTAAAAAAAAAAAAATAGAATAAATGAAGAATAAATGCAAGTTTTTTTTTGCAAGAAAAATAGATACATAACAATCTGCTCAATTGAAGTAATGAACTAAAGACATACAGACATTTTAACTGCTTTATACAAACATAAAGAAAATAAATTACCTTCTAAAGAAGATATCTTAGCCACATACTGCCTAGTATCCAACTGTGCTATTTCTAAGTCTTCTGAAAACAAATAGCAAGTTGAGGTTAAAGTTAAGTAATTATCATGAAAAAATGGGGAATATGTCCATGGGACACAGATGATGCCCTAGCTTGCAAACAACATTATAAAGGGACATAACTCACGAACAGTAAAAGTGACACCAAATTGGAACTTGATCCAAATCTTTTGGTAATGAGCATTGTGTATAAGTTTCATAACATTTGGTAGATGACAACTCAATTTAGTGAACAGAAAACAAAAATTTCAGCATTTTTTCCATTTGTAATGGGGTATAACTCTAGAAAATTTAGTGACAACCCCAAAATTCAAACTTGATCTGTATTTAGTGGTAATAAGCATTGGTACAAGTTTAATAGCATTTGGTTGAGGCAAACTTAAGTAAGACAATAGATACAAAAAATCAGGAATTTTTCTATTTGTGAAGGGGCATAACTCTAGAATGATTTAGGTGACACCCCCAAAATTCAAACTTGATCTGTTTTGTGTGGTAATAAGCATTGTGCATAAGTTTCATTGCATTTGATTGAGGCAAACTAAAGTTAGAGAACGGAAACTAAAAAATTCAGCATTTTTTTCATTTGTTAAGGGGATCAACTCAAGAACGGTTGAAGTGATACCACTAAGATTCATACATGATCTATATTTTTTGTGGTGAAAAACATTGTGTATAAGTTTAATAGCACTTGGTTGAGGCAAACTAAAGTAAGAGAATGGAAACGAAAAATTCAGCAACATTTTCATTTGTGAAGAGCATTACTCTAGAACCCTTGAAGTGATGACACCAAAATTCAAATTTTATCTGTGTTTTGAGGTAATAAACATTTTGTATAAGTTTCATAATATTTGGAAGAGGCAAAGTAAAGTTAGATAACAGAAACCAACTTTGGGACTTACGGACGTACATACAGACAAGGGTAAAACTTAATGCCCCCTTCACTACGCCGAGGAGCATAATTACCAATTTTGTACTTACTTTGTAATTGTTCAACTTTGTCTCCACTTTCCTTTAGTCTTGTTTCAGAGACTTCCATTTTTGCTATAAACAAAAAATAAAAGTTTTATAGATGACACATATTGTTGTGATATGTTCAAATATCAAAATGACAAAAATACTTTCTATACATATGCTTTCTCTTCATTCTAAATTCACTAGTCAAACTTCTTCAAATGGCTTGGTTGCAATAGGTATGAATTGTTATTTAAAAGGTTGTGTAAATGGTAATGCTAGAATATTTAATGAAAGTAAGGAAAGGTGATATTCACTCATTTTATATAATAAGCAATATATATGAAATCTACAGTCCCTCAAATAAAGTTAAAAAGAGAGAAAAACTAGCTGAACATGTTGCTTCAGTAGTTTATTTGGGTGCAGGACAGCCAACATTTTACTAGTAACTCAAACTGACACATATTTTGTCGGCTATGCACAATTTGCCAACTCTGACCTCTATAAACAGCTCACACACAATTTTCAAAATATCAACGCTTCTGTAGGCATTTCAAAATCAAACAATTTAAGGTATAGGTAACTCCTAACCAATCAACATTACCTTTGTATTTTTCTATTTCGTAGTGTAATTCTTTCAATTTATCTGAAAAGTATTAAAAAAACAAACATATTAATTCAATGAAGTGGAAAATCAGTGGTATTTCTTACATTGTTTATTCTTGTATTATTTACTTTTCCTATATTCTTCTCGAAATGGATAATTATGTTATGTACAAAATGTACTTTATATCTTCTTTTTAATATTTTTGTTCCCTAATAATGCCAGTAGCTATCCATACAATTTTATAACACTATTAATTAGTATTTGCATAAATTGCTTTATCCTAGTTTACAATGTTATTTCTGATTTCACTATATATATATATATACTTTCAGATTCTTCAGGGTCTAAATCTTTAAGATTTCACTATAACTTACTTTCAGATTCTTCAGGGTCTAAATCTTTAAGATTTCACTATAACTTACTTTCAGATTCTTCAAGTTCTAAATCTTTCTGATTTCACTATAACTTACTTTCAGATTCTTCAGGGTCTAAATCTTTCTGATTTCACTATAACTCACTTTCAGATTCTTCAGGGTCTAAATCTTTCTGATTTCACTATAACTCACTTTCAGATTCTTCAGGGTCTAAATCTTTCTGATTTCACTATAACTTACTTTCAGATTCTTCAGGGTTTAAATCTTTAAGATTTCACTATAACTTACTTTCAGATTCTTCAGGGTCTAAATCTTTAAGATTTCACTATAACTTACTTTCAGATTCTTCAGGGTCTAAATCTTTAAGATTTCACTATAACTTACTTTCCGATTCTTCAGGGTCTAAATCTTTAAGATTTCACTATAACTTACTTTCAGATTCTTCAGGGTCTAAATCTTTAAGATTTCACTATAACTTACTTTCAGATTCTTCAGGGTCTAAATCTTTAAGATTTTACTATAACTTACTTTCAGATTCTTCAGGGTCTAAATCTTTAAGATTTCACTATAACTTACTTTCAGATTCTTCAGGGTCTAAATCTTTCAAACTTGTAGGGATGATCTTTGATGTTTCGTCTAAAAAACAAAAAAACAGATATAAATAAATCCAAAAGTTTTCAGTTATATTTCTGCAACTAATTCACTATCCTCTTCAACTGACCAGATATATTGATCAGTTCCCTATATTTTCATGTTTTAATGTTAGGGTTTCACGTATTAAAGTATTCTTTTTACAATTGTTAATATTTTGTCCCTGAAAAGATGTCATACATGTTGGTCACACCTGGGAATTTGGGTTGTTTCCCGTCATTTGTATTTTGTGAAGAGGACTTATGATAATATTCTCCTCAAAAACTTCAATTCAAAAGCAAACCAACCATCAAAGTATATTGAAAATACCTTTTAAAAAACCCTAATCAGAAAAGTTCTTTTAATTTTATATCCCTCAATCATAACTGGGGAATAGAGCGTCTTTTTTTGCATACAGTTAAGATAAATGGTTACTGATGCCACTTTATACCAAATACCAATGATGACACAGTTACTAATACTATGTGTTTGCAAACAAAAGCTAATCCTTTGTCATTTAGTAATATTAATCAAAATAAAGGGAAGTAACCCAGACTGCTTTTTAAAAAGCCATAATGAAATTTCTTCTTAATGCAAATACAAATAGACTGCGAGTTGTGTCTTACCTGATGTATCAGAATTAAACAATTTTTTCTCATCAGTGTTTTTATCTTCTGTTTCATCATCATCTGTCTTTTCATCCAAATCTTTCTCATGGTTGTTTGGTTCTTTCATTGACTCTAGTTTTTCTAAAATGTAATTTGGGTTATTTAAAAATCAAGCCAATAATGCTAGTCTTTTGAAAATAAATAAATTGGTATATGAATACAGAAGAGTTCACAAAAATTCATGTTGTGCCTTTTTTGGGGCTTAAATACTACCCTTCAGACAGAAAAAAAACTTTCCTTTTATAAAAATATAATTGCCTAAAATTTAAGATAAAAAAATGTTGTCCACAAGGAATCAAACATGTTTTGGCAATAAATAACTGACATATGGGTTTTAAGAATTATCAATATTGCATAGCTCGATGCAAATATATCCAATGAACTTGATAAATTAAAAGTAAGTTATACATTTCTATAAATATGTGTGTAATAAGTATTATATCAAACCTTTTAATGAAGCTATTTCTTCTCTTGCTGTATCATTATCTGATTGCAATGCCTCCATCTGAACAGTAAAAATATTTGAACTTAGCATGAATATATGTACAGTGTATGATATATCTTGGTGATCACAAAATTTTAAATTCCAAATAAAATATATTGTATAGAAGCCATACAATTTTCTGTTGGTCTCTGTAAATGGTAAAAGCCATCAAGGTAAAACATTAACCTTATTGCAATTTATGGTCACTAGTTATCAAGCATGAAAAACATATAACATAGTTTGATGTTTAGACTATAAAATCAACATATGAGAGACAGATAAAACTAAAGATGACTTTACCATACATAAACGTCTTATAAGAAAATCAACATTAAGTTTAACTCCACCACATTTTTAATGTGCCTTTCCTAAAGTCAGGAGCCTGTAGTTAAGTGGTTGATGTTGGTTCCTGTCTGTCCTATTTGTTTTTTGTAAAAATTGTTTTGTTATAAAAAAGGCCGTTAGTGTTCTTACTTGAATTGTTCCATATTTTTTTATGTCATAGTTCATTTATAGTCGACTATACAGTATGGGTTTTTCTCATTGTTGAAGGCTGTACAATTGCCTATTATTAATTACATTCCCATCATTTGAAATTTGGTGGATAGTTGTCTCATTGGCAATTATACCACATTTCCTTATTTTAATAATTTAATGTGATTCCCTTATTTTTACATTTGTACTGTGTAAATATTCCATCTAAGACATTTTATTGTTTTTTAAGTTAAAGTGACATTAACTACCATCTGTTACCTTTGCTGATAAAATGCTTTCCTCTTTCATAAGATCTTCTATTTTTTCCATGAGGTCAGTTTTTTCTTTGTCAAATTTTTCTCTCTCCTCCAAATGACTATTCTCTGCATCCTTTAACATAAAGCAGCAGACATTAAAATACTTTAAACAGGAAAGTTAAATCAACAAGAACTTTATAAGTTATAAGAAAGACAAAATGGTGTAAGTGTTGAATGGAATTTCTGCGGAAAAAAGGGGCCACTTTTTAATGGCTTTCAATCATATCAGTTTCCAAAACATAACTGCTCTATAAGATGTATGATATGTTTTTGTCCTGAAAGATCTGCAACTTCCATAATGGATGCAAAAGTGTAATAGATTTATATTTCTTTTTATACTATGGCCTTTTTTCTTCCTGTGAATGACCTAAAAGATCAGCTTATTTAGCTAGACTTTGAAAATATTACTGGTTTTACAGGCTTCTAACTTTGACTTTATTTTTTTCATTGATTGTTGATTAGCCACTTTTCTAAAGATGGACAATGATTTTATGTGTTTTAAAGAACCTTACAAATAATGTCAATCATGCCACCCAATTCTCTTATCAATTTAGTCAGCTGATTTTGATATTATTATTCTATAAATTAGTACCTGTAGTTGCCCCTGAATATTTGACACTTCTTTGAGTTGATCCTGATATTTTTCTGCCAGTTGTTGTAACTCTTCTTGTGATTTTTCACACATATCTTTCAGATGAGTACATTCTTCCTCTGTGTTGTGTAATGATCTCTATGGAAATAGGTCAAAAGAGTTTAATGCATCTTTAAATATAGACAACAGTCAAAATATTGACCAAATTTGTATTAATGCTCTATACTGGCTTTATTATAGTATTATTGATTCATTATGTATTTTACAGAATAATAAAAAGACGTCTTGTCGTGTTTGTTTGTTTTTTGTTTCTTATCTATATTTTATTTCTTATTAATAATACAACGGACACAGTATATGAGTAGCAAATAGTTACGGCAATCCCCCAGTGAACATAAAAAGTACTGTTAAAAGACTATTAAAGTCGAGATTAAGATAGACTATAAAAGTTAGAGCACAATGATCCAATATAGAAACCCCACCTACACTGACTACCAGCAGGGGATCTTTTTAGTTAAAATTATGTACCTCCTAGTAGATCAATTTCTTATTACTTCCCTTTAAAATGTTATCAAAATATAACACCCTAATGAAATAAAAGAATCATAACTTCTTATCAAATTATAAATATTATAGTTTCAATTCCCAAATAGAATAAGTATTGAAAAGTTATATAGTAAAAGGCTTATGTATAGTCAGTGGTGTGATGTTAGAACATTATTTCATTAATCATGATTAATGTATTTATTATCAAGTAATTTACTTTCAATATTTTCAGAACAAATACATTAAGAAAACATCATTGTAGAACCTTTTACAGTTGATTACATCTAACTACTAACCTCTAAATCTGATAATTTTCTCACAGCTTCTAATTTCTCTTGTAAAACCCTCCTTAATGATTCCTGAAATACACATATTATTTACAATATAAAATAAAAAATATTTGTCATATTAAAGAAAACATAAGTGACTAATGTATATATAAATATTTAATATATGGAAAATGTGTCCCCATGGACACAGATGATACCCCCACTTACATAAAACATTATAAAGGGACATAACTCAAGAAAGATACAAGCGACACTACCCAAATTTGTACTTGATCAGTGTTTTGTAGTAATATGCATTTCGTATAAGTTTCATAACATTTGGTAGAGGTAAGTTCAGGCAACTTAAGTAAGAGAACGTAAACTAAAAATTTGCTTTTATTCCCCCATTTATAAAGGAGCATAACTCGAGAATAGTTAAAGTGATCCCACTAAATTCAAAACTCTGTATTTTGTGGTAATAAGCATTGTGTATAAGTTTCATATCATTTGGTTGAGGCAAACGCAAGTTAGAGAATGAAACCAATTTTGGAATGTAAGGATGTACTTACGTACAGATGGACAAGGGTAAAACTGAATGTCCCTATCTTATGGCGGGGGCATACAAAATCAAATTGGCATGTCATATGATAATACTGGTCTTCCTACTAAAAACTGTTTGACCTGAGGGTCCTACCTTAATAATTTCTTAATCATTCCAGTTACTATGACCAACAGAAGTTGGGTCTGCATTGTTTGCTTTTTATTGACTGTTTTTGTGCTTTTCATTTAAATTTCTGTGACCGACTTATATTTTCATTTTGCCTGAGAAAGAAATAGAACAGATGGTGGAATGATTGCCACAAAAACTGAACAGACCATTGTCACCAAATATTAAAACAGCATATTTTAACTGACTCTAAATCTTAAAGATTCTTTCATGGAATATTATTTAATCCTCTAGATCTTTTTAATAGATTTATTAAATGAGTAGTTCTTGACATGCATATGTATGAAATAATCACCACTAACTAGTTCATCAAACCTCAACGAATCAATTGTCTTTTTTTCAGAAAAAAAATAAAAGAAATCCTAAATACACCATTGCTCATCCCAGTATACATATTGCATACCAAACTTTTCCAATTTTTATAAAAGTCTCACCTTAGCAGTTGTTTCATACTGTAACTTTTCTTCTTGAAGGGTTACAACTTCTTGTCTTAAAGCATCTTCTGAATGATTCTACAAATATTCAATATTTAGTTATTCAGTACATATATCTCATCTTGAAAACTAGATGTGTGAAAGCGACACGAATGGCCCCGTCTCAAAAAGTGGAAAAATCTGCAATTTCAATGTCACATGTGGACACAAACATGATGGTAGTCTTATATATAAAAAATAAGCTCAAAATCTGGAGGCTTATAGCAAAGAAGTCTGTATAACCCTTAATTTTGGCAAATATTAGCTGAGCGGAACAAAACTTAAACTTGATCTGTAACTCATCATGAGTAACTCACATACCAAAAATCAGCCCAATATCTGAAAGATTTTAGAAAAAAAGTCTGTATAACTGTGATTTTCAACAATTATCAAAGTCCAAAGCCCGTTATTTTGGCTAAAATTAGCGGAGCGGAGCGGAACGAAACTTAAACTTGATCTGTAACTCATCATGGTAAACTCACAAACAATAAATCAGCCCAATATCTGAAGGCGTTTAGAAAAAAAAATTTTTATAACTGTGATTTTCAACAATTTATCAAAGTCCAAAGCCTGTAATTTCGGCCAAAATTAGCAGAGCGGAACGAAACTTAAACTTGATCTGTAACTCATCATGGTTAACGCACATACCAAAAATCAGCCCAATATCTGAAGGTGTTTAGAAAAAAACTCTGTAGAATGGTTTGTTGCGGAATGACAGAATTACGGAATTTCGTACAGAGGTAAAACTATATGGCACCGACAACTTCGTTGCGGGGCCATAATAAAAAAATTGTGAATGTTGAAAGCCGTTAGGATATCCTTACTTCCTATCATTGAAAATTGTTAAGCATGTCATTACTTCAGCTTTCTTTGCCTTTTCAGTCAATATGTGTAGAGTTTTATTAAGACAACAGCAAATACTGCATAGTGGGTTATTTACGCGGGTGTAAAATTTCAGGATATTCATTGAAGAAGGTATACAAAATATTTTGGTGGTTATTATTTTGGCGAATTCAAAAACTTTTATCAATACCTTTGCATGTGCACTTTTAAATTTGGGGAATTTATTTTGAGTGAATTGGTTCTATCCGCGATAATAAGCAAAAATCTACACCCGCAAAAATAACCCTCTATACAGTATTTTCCTTGGTATAGAGCGCTTTGATCAAAGACATTTCTTTACTAATCTTTCACTTACTTTTGAGTATGTATGTAGTTGATTTTCTAGCACCTCAAGTCTGGATAATAGTCTGTCTTCATCAATTAAAGCCTGAAAATAACAAAATTTTAATCAAATCAAAAGTCATTATTTGTTTAACTGCCAGCATATAATCAAAAAGATAACATTCACATTTAATAGTATTGGTACTAAATAACGCATGTATTATTTGTTAAATCAATTCAAATCATAGTATGCTTTCTCCCATAAAATGGAGCATTTTCTGCTTTCTGATTTGTCATAATCATTTTCAAACAGTTTCCTCTTTCAATTTACATTTTACAGTAATGACCACACGTCACAAAAATGTTGTGGACCTGTTAGTTCCTAAGATCACCTCTGTAAAAAGATTTCAAAGAACACATGCTTCATATATACACTTCATGTTTTCTTATTTGTCATAAGGTGTTGTACTAAACATCTCGCTATGGGAGACATTTTGGAATTCCAAATATGATTAAAATTAGTTACTTTCAAATTAATTTGTTTTATGTTTGTTTTCAGAATATTATGTTTAAACTTTCCTACAAGGTCAATTGTTAACATGATGAAGCTTCTGACAATTAAACCTTGTAGACTTAAAATAGTTTACGTTTTCTAAAGATGGACAGACATGAAAGAAGTACAAAATGGTACCTCAGACCACATGATATAAGACATTAGGATTCTCAGTTTAAATGATTATACCTGCCAGCCATCTTCTGAAGATTCCTGTGTGTTGTTTAACAACTGTTGTAATGTACTAAATTTCTGTTCTAACATCTTTTCTCTGTGTAAGGCCTCCTTTAAGTGAAAAAATAATAATATTTACAAGTATTACAACATTAAATGAAACATGAGTTAAGAGGTTTGTTTTAGGACACGTTGTGGGGATATTTGGGAACTTTTTTGTACATAATTACATTTGGATTTTACAATATACATATTAAAATTGATAAAAATTGACTATAAAGGGCAATAACTCCTTAAGAGGTTAATTGACCATTTTGATTATGTTGACTTATTTGTAGATCTTACTTTGCTGTACATTATTGCTGTTTACAGTTTATCCCTATCTATAATTATATTCAAGATAATAACCAAAAGCTGCAAAATTTTCTGAAAATTGCCAATTCTGGGGCAGCAACCCAACAACGGTTGCCTGATTGGTCTGAAAATTTCAGGGCAGATAGACTCTGACCTAATGAACAATGTACTATTTTTAGCCATGTTGGCCATCTTGTTTTGCAGGCAGGGTCATCGGACACATTTTTTTAACTAGATACCCTAATGATGATTGTGGACAAGTTTGGTTAAATTTGTCTTAGTCGTTTCAGGGGAGAAGATTTTTTTAAAGGTTACAAAATTTAAAAAAAATTGTTACAAATTGACTTTAAAGGGCAATTACTTTTTAAGAGGTCAACTGACCATTTTGGTCATGATGACTTTCTTGTAGATCTTACTTTGCTGAACATTATTGCTGTTTAAAGATTATCTCTATCTATAATAATATTCAAGATAACCAAAAAAACAGCAAAATTTCCTTAAAATTACCAATTCTGGGGCTTAACCCAACAACAGTTGTCAGATTCATCTAAAAATTTCAGGGCAGATAGAATTTAACCTGATAAACAATTTAACTCCATGTCAGATTTACTCTAAATGCTTTGGTTCCAGAGATATAAGCCAAAATCTACATTTTACCCCTCTGTTCCATTTTTAGCCGTGGCAGCCATCTTGGTTGGTTGGCCGGGTCATTAGACACATATTCAAAACTAGATACCCCAATGATGATTGTGGCCAAGTTTGGTTAAATTTGGTGACCCAGTAATTTCAGAGGAGAAGATAATTGTAAAAGTTAACGACGATGATGGACGACGGACGCCAAGTGATGAGAAAAGCTCACTTGGCCCTGTGGGTCAGGTGAGCTAAAAAAACTGACAAAATGAATTCCAAAATAATAACATCCTATCTTTTCTACAAAATTGTAACTGCTGCTGAGCTATCTTATTGAAAGTATACCATACATTTCCTTTAAAAGTCATATGTAAGAAAAACTTATATCTTTCAATTTAATAGGTTCAATACTTATGAATAATTTTAAATCTGAACAAATACGGTAGTAATTCTATTTAGGTAAATCCAGGCCATGAATTTATACCTGTAAATACTGGGCTAATTGGTAAAGTTCCTGAGACTGTATAGTGAAACCTGGGGTAACAGTATTGGTAAAGTTTCCATCAGTGTAGCTGTAACAAAGTAAAAATTGTTAATAATACATCACAAGATTAGTTGTGTGTCAATTATTAAACTATTAATGAAAATACATATGCATTTATTTATTTACTTATTATTTTTTGATAAAAAAATAAACGGGTAATGGATTTCATTTTTATGTGTATTTTCTTAGTTTTCAATCACAACATTAAACTTCCCTGGTTGTCCTATAGTAGCTAAATGCTTCTAGTGTGAGAGGTTATTTGTTTGAGTCCAAGCAAGGTCAAACCAAAGATCAGAAGATTATTATCTGCTGCTTCCCCTTATGGACACAGTATTGAGGTGTAAAAGCAATGACTAGTCAGCATGGAGACAGAATCATGTGTCTATGTAGGTTGACTTTAAAGATCAGATTTAGTGTGTAGGTTGAGTACAAAGTAGGATTCATAACATGATCTCATCCTGAGATGCATGTAATGTTTGCCACTGGACATTCAACACCAATCAATTATCATCATAACCACATGAATGCCATATGTTTCTAAACCAAATTTTTAGATATCTTAATATGACTAAATATTATAGTATGAATTAAAGTTCATTTTACTTGAAAATTAACTTATATGATTTATAGTGGTCTCTGGTTAATTTTAGATATTAACACAAGTAGACTGTAACTATATTTCTACACATGACCTATACTTAAATGCATTAAAACAAATTTTAAAACTAAGAATAGTTTTGATAAAAAGTTCTGTACCTCTCGATCCATACAACACTTGGTCTACATCCCATTTTGTTTAGTTAATGTAACTTTACTTTGTTGATATATCCCTATTATTGATTATTTGTATACATGTATATATTATACACTTATTTTCACCTAATTATTGTAATTAAGTATCATTATCTTTCACTCTGTTTTTGTTTTATAACAACCAATGAATACAAGGACAATCTGTGTTTATAAGGGCTGTTTTGAGTACGGCAATCCATGAGATGATCTTACAACTTCTGAGCATATAAAACAATATACTTTTTTCTTTCTATGTGATTTTAAAACTTAATGTTTGTTCACAGTGCCATTGTTATAAACTCAATCTATATTGTATAGATTTATCCAATCTATTTCAATTTGGTGGTGGCATAAATTCGATGACAAACAAATTTCACTACAATCTGTCTGTTTTCTAACAACACTTGTTTTGACAGCATTGAAATTGTTGTCAATAAAAGGTGGAAAATAAGAATAAAGCCTTGTATTTGCTTGGAAGGTTTGATATTTCCAAGAACAGTATTTTACATTGTGTTTCCTTTGACATTGTCTTGTTAATATCAATAATATCCTCTCTTTGGAGACATGGTGTATAAATAACATATTATTTGCTTCCCTGCCATTTGGAGACATGGTGTATAAATTACATAATCTTTTCTTCCCTGCCATTTGTAAGATGTGCTTAAGTGTTTGATTTTGCCATTTTATAAAGGACTTTTTGTTTTGAATTTTCCTCGGAGTTCAGTATTTTTTTTTAACTTTGTGTTTCCTCCTGGGTATTGACTTTGATGTATAACTTACATATTCTTTGCTTCCCTGCCATCTGGATGAAACAGTGTAATGGTGGCTATTATACACCCATGAGTTACTGAAATAAAAACATTATTACTATAATATCAGAGAATACTATTCTAATTTACACAAGAATAAGTTTTAAACTTCAAACACATTAATTTGTCTTCATCAATTGTTTATTACCAAATTACTCTGCTATTGAAAGAATGTATCTGCTTTTTCATGCATTTTCCCCTAATGAGACTAGACATGCTAATTCTAATAAAAATTTCAAAAGATAATCATTTACTCAACATACTTCAACATTTGATGAAGAAAAAGACAATCATTTGAGAAACTACAGAAGTGTTATGTATACTAAATTTACCTATAGTTATGATTTTAGACAGGATTTTTAATAAGTTTGCTGGTTTTTTTTTTTATTGTTTAAGACCCTTTAACTGTCCTTAAGATGATATAGTAAAATTTCAGGGTCATATGATTTCTACCTTAGTTTTATTATGCTTGCCGATTTTTATCATAAATTTTTTGTTTCACGAGTAACTGAGTCTAACTAACATCTTTGTATAATACAAAAAACAAATAGAAACATATCAATCTTCGCATGTTAAGTTTCTCTATGATGAATGTATGATAATAATGACAATTTATTTTGTACATGAATATGAACAGAAAAAGTTTAGATCTGATGCCTTAGTTTTTATATTATCTTCCAATTTATGAATGTGCAATTATCAGTGCATACATTTTGTGTCAAATCATCAATAGACAATACAACAAAAGATGTATAAACCTTCATCTATGATAGCATTATAATGTGTGGGTGATTTTATATCACTTAAAGGTAGTCTAACTAAGAAAAGGAACGTAGCCTTCAGGTGGTTGATCATTAAAAGAATATATACAGTTTTGATATGCTTCATTAACAATAGCTTTCTTTTGTATAACGGCTTCTTTAATGATGTACATTTCAAGCTAGGTTTTATAATCACAGTGCGTTACATAATGTATTATAAAAACAAGGTATAATATAAACTAACAAGTGGTCATTACAAGAACAAGTGGTCATTACAAGTACAAGTGGTCATTATTCAAAAGGGAAAAATAAAAAATACTGAAGGAAATAAGAATAGCTCTTCACCATAAAAAATTAGAATATAATATTGAATCAAATGAACATAAATAAAAAACAAATGTAATTTGATTTATAAAAAAAATGTGTGAATAAGGAAAGATGGCTACCGGTATGAAAATGTTTTTTTTCAAGGAACTACATATTATATCTTTAAAAAAAAAAATCAACTACTTGACATTTCCAGTTTACTTTTATTCTTCCTGGTTAGTATCGATAAAATAAATACATACTTTTTTCTCCTCTTCTGTTATTTTCCATCACATCAACACCAAACTGTATGTGGTCCCCAGAATATGCCTCTCTAGGAGAGCTCTCCTCTCCCCCTTTACAGAGGCGTTGATTGTTAATGAATGTACCATTGCTGCTTTTTGTGTCTTGGAGGTAGAACTGTAAATATAAGATAAACAAATAACAGATGTACATTGTATTTAAAATAGAGGGTTTTCTATACAAAACCTAAACAATGTATTATATGATAAACCTCTGGATATAATCTGGTACTGTCTGAAAACTGGAAATATCCAATATATATAGTGGATGTTCACTTATTGTGTATTGTGATCTTCTTGTTACCATAGGCTGAACAAAACTGATATATTTAAATGTATACCAATTTTTGGGAGAAATAGGTCTTTCTGTTCATGAGAGAGAAAGGAAATCCTAATATTCAAACAACCTAGTCTATGTGTTTTATCAATTTGGTAGAACAATTATATAAAATAGCCCAAAACATCATAGTTTTCCTATGCCTATGGGTGAAGGAAAATCATTCCTTGCCATACATTGAATCAACCTAGCCTACCTGTAACTAGTAGAGCACCAAACTTGCTACTAGCCGAAACAACCTTGCCAAGGATTACATGTGCCAGTGGGAGATAGAAAATTATCAAAAGCCCAGAAAACTGAGTCTAAACCTGTCTGAGGGAGGACCTTTGTATGAAAGAGAAGCAAAATTTTTCTTCCAAAAAATCCTAGTCCAATTGTTTATACCGGTAAGGGCCAAGTAAACATATCACAAGCCAACAGCCTAGAAGACCAGTACCTGAATCATAGGCAAACTTATTACTAGCAAGAACATCCTTGACCACCTGTATTTAAATAGGGATGTCCTGTGGCTGTTGGGGGTATATTATTAAATTTTCCACACAACCTTGACTACCTGTGCCTTAGGGAGCACTTCATGAAATGAGAAAGAAAATTATTGCAAGCTAAAATGATTGAAAAACACATTACACGAACAAACTTCCTCTGGTTAACTTAAGTTAAAAACTCTCACTTCTTTTGCCTTCCCTCATAACCTGCCAACAAGCTAATGAGAAATTATAATCATATTTCAACCAACAGCAAGAAAAATCAATGCAAAGTCAGATAAACTAAATTAAGCATTAAAACATGCATAACAGATCAGGGATCTTACTTTAGTTAAAATTGACTGATTTCAATCTTCCCATAAATATTAACTAGAGCATTTAATAAGTTTGTATTGCTCACATAGTATCTAATCATGATTGTTAATACAGAAAAATGCATATCTACCATAAAGTCCAAACACAAAACAGAAATCAGTTATTGCCTTGCAATTGTCGTCATTTTGAACACAAAAAAGAGACAATAACAGGATAAAGTTTGATGTTATCCCTCATTACTCATAGACCATACATGGAGCAGGGTAGGTATCAAATGTGAAGAGAGATTTATCAATCTGGAAAGTGTGCTCTGACGAAAAAGAGAATGAAATACATTTGTATTCAAAATTACAAAGAGATCTTGATTCTTTTAGACAAAAATAGAGAAAGGATATGTCCATGAGAAATCTGTTACTACTTATTGGAAAATGGATCTATAAGAATGCCATAACTATAATTTTTCTGCTTTATCCCTATGCTTTATACTTAATAATGGCGGCCATGTTCTTGGCTAACAGGAAACTTAGGGAATTTACTTTAGTCTTTAAAGTAATACAACAAAAAAACAAATCTCTTGCAGTTCAAAATGTACCTATGATACAATAAATGCTTTGTATACCATGCAATCTAATCAAATAAAGAACCTTTCTTTAGGTTCCCACAATCTTAATATCTATCAAAGATAGAAAGATTTGGCTTTTCAATTTTGAGTGAAAAAAAAGAAAATCCACTGATAAGAATTATCCCCAACAGCAATATTTGCAGAACTGTATTGAAGTACACATTTTCTTGCCAAATTTGTTCTAGTTCAATAACATGCATTTTTAGATACTGAAGATAAATACTATATCCCACATTGTTCACTTTTGAAATCTGTGGCAACATAGCTGCAATAGATCTGCGTTAGGATGAGGAGAAATATTCATTAGTTATAATAGACATTTTAACAAGAATTAAATTTTAGTTTAAGGTTCCATGAAACATAGTATCTTTGTAAAAGTGTAATGTTGGCTGCCAAAAACTAAGTCCATTGATCACTAAAATATGAACAAATTTAAAAAAAAAAATCCGATACTATTTGTTGTTCCAAGGATAAAAAGGAATAGTTTCTTATCATTTTTGATTGCTCACCAAACACCAGAAGATAAAAAAATAATCCAGAAAAAATTAACTTAAATGTAATGCATGTAGGCTGTAGATCACAGTAAACAGTTTCAGACATACATGTATATTCAATCGTGTTGTTGCTTCAACCATCTGTCTACGTGTAAAAAGTAAACAGACTCTTTTGCAGGAATAAATATGTTATGAGGAACTATAATATTTATTAAATATTATAATCTTAATTCAATTAAATTCAACAAAAATAAACAAACCTGTTGGAAAAACAAATGATCCATGTTTCATACGCTACAAACTACTGAGTTCTGTTACAAAAATATAGATTATGACGGCAGAATTTTTTTGTCTATCAGCAATTATGAAAATCTTAAACGGGCTGATAAACTTTGGCCTTTTTCAACCTTTAATTATATACTTATATCAACCATATGCTAGAATGTAGAGCTTAATGTATACTCAACTTTCTTCTCATCAAAGAATATTAAAACTCTTAGTTTTCTAAAATTACAACTCTGACGTAGATAGATTTCTGGTTATCTTCCAGTGCAGATGAGTTGCATGTTTAACAATTTCTGTTTTCAACAAATGCACCAAAGATTTAAAACATCTGTGGCTTAATAATATTTTATGTGCCTCAAGATATAATTTTTATTTTTATGTATATACATTTAATTAAACTGTTGACACAGAAATATGTTTCATTTGAGGGTAAATCAATGTAAATGAGGTATTTTGCAGATAGTTTCACTTAGACATGTAAAAATGCAAAAGTTTGAATGACAATTGACCAAGATAGATGGGGCTTGATCACAAATTCTCTGATGAAACAATGTTCCAATGCTAATACTACTGCATACCAAAAAACTATGATCAACCATTACAAAACAATCCACAAACCTAATCCTAAACTTTTAAAGTTCACAAGTTTCAAAGTCAATAGACCTTGACTGCGGATTTAGGACCAAAGAATCTCCAAATAAATAAGATGTGTTATTGCTTATATAACTTCATACAACATATCATTACTTTTATTCAGGATAACCATGAAACTGACCTAATTACAAACATTTAAATATTAAATATGCTAAAGTTTCAAAGTCAATGGACCATGAGTGTAGAGGCAGGACCAAATAATATCCATAGAAATGAGATGTTTTTCCTTTTAACTGACCTAATCACAAACTTGACATGTCCACTATGTAAAAGTTGCAGGTGGGCCATGTCATGTGCATAATACATATTGATTCTATTGACCAACATATAGGTAGTCACATTGCCATATTACTATAAATAACTCTGAAACCAAGGCCTCATAATATTATATTTCTAGATTCAAATCCCCTTGCCCTATTTCAATCACATCGAAATAGTCTTGGTATTTCCTTTTATATTGCTACAATTTGTAACTCATCATGAAAATAAAAGTGAAGACTCTAGTGCATTTGTTACTGAACCATGAAATGATTGTAAAAATCAGGGAAACCTGCCATACAAAGCTAGAGATCACAAAACCTCTATACAAAATATTGATTATCTAGCTCTACATCTTCTCAATTATTAAGTTTAATACAATAATCTAATGGCAGTCAACCTCATCAACATCCTTATGATTAACAATTGCAACGAAAGAACACCCGTTTTAAAAGGCACTATGTGGCATTTAGGTTGGTACTACAGGTTCTACTGAACATGTCTGTTCCTCATGGGTAACAATTAGGTTGGTATCTTAAGACAGGTTCTACTGTACATGTCTGTTCCTCATGGGTAACAATTAGGTTGGTACTACAGGTTCTACTGTACATGTCTGTTCCTCATGGGTAACAATTAGGTTGGTATCTTAAGACAGGTTCTACTGTACATGTCTGTTCCTCATGGGTAACAATTAGGTTGGTACTACAGGTTCTACTGTACATGTCTGTTCCTCATGGGTAACAATTAGGTTGGTATCTTAAGACAGGTTCTACTGTACATGTCTGTTCCTCATGGGTAACATATTGAGTGTTTTTGTTAGAAATTTGTTGAACAAAACAAGCTTGGCTGAAAGAAAAGTGGTCAGGAATACTGAGAATTATATAGAGTAATAGATAATTTAATGAGGACCTTAATTAATGAATGGACACCATCATGCAAAAACCCTCTAGGGAAAACACTGAATGTATCAAGTTTTATAAAGATCACATACAAAAGTAAACTGATGTGTTATAAACATATGGACAACTAAAGGGACAAAATGTATAACTTTTTTGTTTGTGAAAGAGTATACATATAAAAATAAGGAGATGTGGTATGATTGCCAATGAGACAACTATCCATCAAAGTTCAAATGAAGTGGATGTAAGCAATCATAGACAACTGAATAACCTTCAACAATGAGAAACCCCATTACCATATTTTTGGTTATCTAATGTAATAATGAACATAACTGTTCTACTTGTGTGAACGACTGAGTCATAACTTTGAACATAATAAGGAGAGGAACATGTTGAGGTGAGAAAAAGCTTATTCTATATCAGAGCTACTATGTATTCTTAAGCTTATGCTTTATACACATATTCTATTCACAGTTCTCACTATTAGACAAATTTCTTCTGACAAAGTGGCTGATAATGATTCCACTTACAAGCAGAAATCTACAAATTTGTGTACCTGGCTGCAGAAAAACAAACATATACAAGAACAACATCACACAAAGATAGCAAATTATGATAAGGCAATGTGATAATAGTATACAGGTTGTTACAAATCATTACCAGGTGAAATGTACATCATTAACAGCAAAGCCTCTGCTCCATAGCTTTTGAAAACTATATCAATTAATACAGAAGTCAAAATTAGGATTAATACTAGTAGTAGTCTAAAGCAATGTAATAGTCACAAAAAAAGTTTGAAAGATAACACATGATAAATATAAGTTAATAAAATGCTTTTTTTTTCCAATTATGCTTATTATGGTCTCAAATCACAATACAAGTAAAACAAACTATGTTCCCAAGGCACATGGTCACTAGACATAATTTTTTATTATCATATTCATATTACAAAATGTATTACTAGTCTACCCGATTAGTTTCAACAAGAAAATATATGTTGGCTACTATACTGTGTAAAATGTCTAATGTCATATGAGGAAACCAAATTATCATCTATGTCATGGGTAAAGATAAACCATGAATTTCAAATGTTCAATGAAAAACAATGTAAGAGACTGACATATAAATAACCAAACAAAAAATGAGGACCAAGTGTGAATAACTAATTTTAATTGAATTAAATGAAAAAGTACATTTTTTTTATAGGTTTGTACAAAAAAAACCATGAAATTAGATATCCATGAAAAATTTTACTCCATAAAAATGAATTAATCGATATAATCCATATTATATAGATAACATTTTGTAGATAAAGCATCATAGATTCAGAGAGACGAAGCTACAGGCAAAACTTAAGTGATGTAACTTGAGCATAAACATATAACATATAGTTTATGTGGACCCAAAATTTTATGTTGTATCAACTTCAAGAATTTAGCTGTTAAACTCCTTCTCAAATCATGAAGTATTTCTAGGTAATAATAGGCTAAAACATGAATGTGAAAATGGTCAGACATTGCAAGCATATCTGCTCCAGCAGTCACAATTACAATTAAAATTCTGAATCTTCCTAAAATATTACTTAAGGTTTGTGTAGGAGTAAAAAAGGTAAGTATTTATAATTGAGGTAATCAACAGTGAATCATAATATTTTGACAAAGTGTGTAAAAATATCAAGCTTTCTATAATTAAAGTGAAGACTTGCAAAGTGGTTTGATAAATGCCTTGAAAGATATGAATGGCCTTGTATGATTATGTCACCCTGTGATGTTATTTTCTATGTTATCTAAATCTACTTCAACTCAGTAGCAATAACAAGTCTCAGCATCAACCTAAAAAAAATAGCTTAATGTACAAACAAACTAGTAGGACTGCATCTATAATTTATCACCTACAAAACCATCTTTTCTCTTGATGAGGAGAAATTAGGTTAGTAAGAATGTGACATCAAACAACAAATGATGTACAGAAACTTGATAAACTCCATTATCTGAAGTTCTCTTTGTTTGAGACCCTTATCATCCCTACAATCTATAACCAAGTATTGCACAAGTCAACAACCAAACTTCATAACACTTTCTACAACTTACTAAACCAAAACAAACCTATAGGGCATACATAACATATACCAGTTGGGTCATGACTTTTTGTCATATCGTCCTAAGGCAAGATGCAAATATTTCATAATAAACCACCATGAAGACAGTATACATCATTAGCCCATATACAACCAATCAGTGATATTGTTGTTTTTTTTTCAAAACTACCTCTACCCTTTTTAATTGGGAAAATATGCGTCATTTTCATCAAATTGGGAAATTTTTAATAAAACATAAAGACTGAAACTTCAATTTGCAAACCCCTTTTCAAGAGTCAAACCCTTCTTTGAAATAAGAAACCTTAATGTCAGTGATGATACACCCTCAAATCTGCACATACAGTCATTTTAGGTATGTAACATGTATAAACGGTTTGTATTCATGCACAATTACTACTGAGACTGCACTGTTTGGGAAAAAAGTAGTCTTTTTGGGAATAATTTTAAGCCATATTTTTTTTTCAAATTGGGATTTTCCTCCAGGGGAAAAAGCTTTTATTCTCCAGTAATTTAAGACAATCAAAGTGCTGGATAGCACCTCTGGAAAGTTTGCAACTGTATATGTGTATTATTTCAAATAGGTTATAGACGTGTATATTTTCAAATATGTATAATATTTAATCACAGTTTGAATTTTTCAAACTAAACCATTGTCTCGGCAGCAATTTTCAAAAATCACTTTTAATGCCCCATTTATGGACATAATGTTTTCTGGTCTATGTGTCCGTTCGTCCGTCTGTCTGTTCCATTCAGGTTTAAGTTTTTGGTCGAGGTAGTTTTTGATGATGTTGAAGTCCAATCAATTGACCCGTGTATATAGCAAATTTGAAATACACCGTTTGGTTGATGCGCCTGTCAGATGAGAAATGTACAGATAAGGTAATAGGTAACAGATAAATATACTATTGGTATTGGTATCGGATTCGACCCTGAACTTGTTAATTATTGGCAATATTAATTATGTGGAAAACAAAAGGGTGTGGAGTGGTGTAACTTTTAATCAACACCATTGTCCTATATTGGATATATATAAAATTGAATACTTTGATTTGTCGTTTTTACCCCATGACGGCTGACAAATTGGACCTCGTTATTTTAGTATTATACAGATAGATGTTCCCTGTGATAAAATCTTTCTAATTTAAATGCCAAATTAAGAGTTTTTACTCCATTTTCACGGTCCACTGAACATAGAAAATCATAGGCAGATCCAGGGAGGGGGGCCTGGGGGCCCGCCCCCCCTTTCGTGAGAAAAATTTGGTTGATTATATGGGGAATCATTGAAGCATGACTGGAGTGGGCCCCCCTTAGGAAAAGTTCTGGATCCGCCACTGAAAATGATAGTGCAGATGGGGCATGCATGTACTATGGACACATTCTTGTTTTATATATCTATACTTCTAAATCTAAAGACCGTTTTTATGTTCACCTGATAAATGTATAACCAAAGAAAGCTGTAAGTCAAACTTATATATAAGGGTATATATACTTGATAGGGTATATGTCATGGTGTGTTATTTGGCTTACATTTGTGTTAGTGTTATTTTGGATAAAAATATGCTTTATTTTAAGAAAGAAAATTTATTGTTTGTATTTTGTAAAAATTTTAATTAATGTGTTTATTTAATTTTACCTATGCTGTGGCATTAGTACTCAAAATGTCACAGTTTGCTCAAAGCACTTTATTTTGAAATATTAATTGTAATTAGCATATGTCACTTTGAAAGTTTAAGATTTTATCAAAACATTATAGGATTAGGCTTTGTTAATTAATGTCTATTTTTTGCTAATGAGAGTATTATTAACGTGTCGGGACAAGTTGAGTTATTTCAGATTTTAGTATAAATATTGTTGGGAAATTTTGTAAAAGCAGTCAGTGTTTCGGAAGCGTAACCTCACACTACTCATGTCATTATACTGGACCTATAAGACTGTCTACCAGTCTACCAGTTGACTGCGTAGTGTGAGACAAAATTTATCTCTGACTCATAATTTAACTTTAGAAAATTATACTTTTGAGAAACTTTTATTTTGAGACTTTTACATTCTGAAATTGAGATTAAGTACATTTTATGATTTTGTAATTTTGGCATTTATTTTATATTTTACATTTTAAAGAGAAATAGTTTTACTTTGGATTTGTTATTTTGAATTGATACTTTGTACTTTAATTAGATTATTATTATTTGGCATTGTTTATTGATTGATTTGTTATCATTCATTTAAATCGTTATCATTAATTAAATTATAAAAACCTTCCTTGCGTTTTAGCTATGCCTATCAGAACATTAAGTCTAGCGATAGACTGACCCCCTGTCCCTTGGTTCCAGCACATACGAGTTAGCTCCCCCTTATCTAACAGTGCTCTCGAGTGGACCTTGGTGACAGATACTGAAAATTTCACCCCTTTACATCTAGAATGGTAAAAGTAACGCCAACCAAATTCAAACTTGACTTGTGTTTTGTGGTTGTAAGCATTGCGTGTACGTTTCATAAAATTTGGTTCAGGCAAACTAAAGTAAGAGAACAGAAATCAATTTTGGGATGTATGAACGTAGTCATACAAGTAGGGGACGTACATACTTACAGAAAAAAAACCAAGGATAAAACTCAATATAGTGGGGGCATAACAATATTTGTTTGACATCAGGAATAAAAAGTTTATATACACTAGATTCATACAATGTTGAGCTGAGGTGCTGATAACCCTGTAACACATTTTAGTTGCTGCTGTGTAATTACCATTGAGGCAATGACATTTTAGATTTTTGTTTTAAGCCATTTATTTGATATACTAGTAAGTATTGCCTGTGTGTTAGGACAACAAATTGTTAATTATAGGTCAATCTTAAAGAATCATACTGCCCCAGGCATAAAGTGTGAGGATAACGAAAAGTTCTGGATCCGCCACTGCAATGTTAAGCACCAAGAAAGTCATTTTGCTGGTACATGGACAAATGTTATTAAATCATTTTAATAATTTCTACAGCACTTGTCTTTAGCTTGATCTCGGTCTTGATATACTGAACTATAATATTCTAAGAAGTAGATGATAATTCGGTTGCTTTTAAATTATACTGATGCTATGCTACTAATTGTCATATAAGACAATGTTTTTCTGTTGTCAGTTTGATCCATTTGAGCATGCTGAACGAGTGAAGGTCCTTATATCCACATTGGAAAGTGAAACAGCTTGTATTTAAATAACGAAATTAAAAGTTTTCAAATGATTTTAGGCATCAAAACTTTCAGATCGATTTCAGTTTGACAAAAACAATGCACTTTTCTATCAAAGCCAGTATTAACCTTTACCCGTCTTTGGCGTGAGACATAAGCCATATAATTATCGATCATTATATATATTCTATCACCTGTGTATTGTTAAAATAAATCAAACCATTATCACTTGTCAATTATCCGACAACTTGGTCAAATATCAACTTGTTCTCGCATACCGGACTCTTTCGATACACTCTGGCTTTTACTTATTCAATAATAAACAGTTGTAAATATCGTACATAGTAAAAAAATAGTGCGGGAAAATGTTCATTCATGAAATATTCATGAATGAAAGGCTATCTCGCGTAGATTTCTTTTGATTTTCTCTTCAGCCAATGGACGATCCGCAAAGTAGTGTTTGTGATACTTATTTCAAAATGAAGTTTAATTCATCTGAATTGTCGGTGAAAATTCATTCCTTTTTTTATTCAAGCTGTAATCTTTTCAAAATAGTAACACAAAATATCCAAGAATCAGAATTTCGAACACTAGGACTACATTATCTTGGAGCAGAACATTGCGATAGTCTGTCTCACCGGATGTGAGGCCGACACCTATGGAAAGTAGCTATAGCAAGCTATAGCAAACTTTCCAAAAAATATCACTAACCATACAATTCCTATATCACTGTCCATGCAATAACTGTCTTCCAATACATCAAATTGGTCAATATATATCTGTTAAGATCAAACTTGTATATATCAAAGTGTCCTGAATTGCCAGTTGGGGATGCAGAATTTTTCATTAGTGGAGGTCCACTGACTGCCTATACCAAGGGGGCTTGCTCCAGTCATACATCAGTGATTCCCTATATAATCAACAAAATTTTTTCCTAAAAAGGAGGGCCGGAACCCCCCTCCCCAACATCTGTTTAACAAATTCACCTGAAGGTCATTTATATGGTAACAAGCAATACCCCTGCACTTAAGTTTTACCTGTCCTGTTACATTCCAACATACATAGACTTGGTATATCATAGGTTATATAACTAGAAATGATTAGTTATAGATGGGTTATGTTTATCACCTGTATTCTACATTAAGGTACAATTAACAACAAAAGATTCTGCTTTTCCACTTGATTACTATAGCTACACAGGATGTTACAACAGTTGCCTAGATGTCAAATAGTTCAACTCAAAAATACATGAAATTTCATACTTATTCAAAACAGCATCCATGAGTCCCAATATAAACTATAACCTATTTTTAGCAAAAGGGAATAAGATGCCAATTGACTGGTTAGAATTCCTTAAAAGAAAACCCTGGATACTAGTTTAGAACCTTTCAAAAGAAGTCCCTTAACCAACCATCTATAGTGAATGTGATTTTTATATGGAATTTTATGTGAATTAGAAATTCATATGTAGGGAGATTATCTGAATAAACGTTCCAAACAATAATTCAGTATGCTCTGTATTTTATATTTCAACACCACTTTCTGCAATAAAAACATGAACATCTTCCCCCTGTAATGTGACTGCAAGTTGTTATTAAATGTATGATAGCCTGGTTTATTCAGTGTCATTTTTTTCCCTTACCTTTGGACCCTTTTTCACTGGTAAATATGTCAAATTGAAATTTAAATAATGCATTAAAATGTTCCATTTACAGGTTAGAGTATCAACTTGAAGAGTCTCTCATATTAGTACTAAAAGTACTTTTGTATTTAAAATCCTTCTAGTCTTAAGAAGTATTATATCATATGAAAATGTAATTTAGAGGACTGCATTTATGTCTCATTTTACTATGTACAACCAAAACCATATGTTCTTGCAAATATTCAGAAAATTGTATCCTTGAAGTGTTCCTGTGTATTATAACTTAAAGATTGAATTTAACACAATAGACTTGAACAAAGCAATATCTTCAAATGTTTCATTAACATGTTATCATTTGAATATACATGTAATATTTGCAACTGGACATTAAGCAGTCCACAATCAATTAGTTTATCTTAACAATGTGTATATTATTATTTTAATTATTGAAAACAATCAACAATCAGCAGTTGTCAGCATCAAGTCTTTAACAATTGGACAACTTTCTCAATTTATTGGGAAAAAATAAAATAATGAAAGTTACTATAAGTGTAAAGATTAAATAGGACATACAGGATAATTGTAATTCATCATCAGCAAACACTTTGTCAATATCAATATTAATTTGACCATAATTGTATTAAATATCAAATTTTAAACCAATATTGCTAGTTATTTCTGGTATGTATTGATTGGCCAATTTATAAATCAGTGTGCCTGATATTGGCTTTACTGACAAATACAGTAATTTTCTTATCATTATTTTGTATTCTCCTATTCATACATTTATGTTATATCAAAGAGTGGCAGCCAGATTTTAATTTGAAAGGTACATGTATTTTCTTATCTTAGTTTGAAATAACAATTTAAAAATTCTGTTTTTAGCTTAAGTCATTCACATAATATTAGATTCACACAATTTACATAATTTGACATCACAAGATCAAATGTTTATCATTATGTTATCCCTGCTTTAGAAAGACCAAAGAATCATCATTTGACATTGATCTTTAACCTACAACCTGTACATTGCATACCACTATCCTATTCTGCTTGTATTCAAATGAAAAAAGTTTGAAAACGATTGGACACAATAGAAAAGACGCTCTTGAATACTCTGCAATGCTTACAAGAATTTCTATACTACTAGCAGTGGACCTTGACCATAAACCTATGACCACACAATTTTAAAATAGGTGTTCCTTCAAAGTCACTGATTTAATTTTGAAGATTTTCTTGTGTGTATATACCACTAAGTGCCTAAAAGCCTTTTTAATAGTACCACCAGAAAACCTAAACCTATTGCCTCTGATCTGATATTACATAATTAATACATGTTCATTTCATAAGTACATTTATTGTGTCATATAAGGTTACAGTAAGCGGTAATCTATACACCATCTACAGTACATACACACACCTACAGTCTTCAATCCATTCAGTGTTTTCCATTCGGCATTTAAGCCGGGTGTGCCGACCACCTTTCAATTTTAGGAGGTGGTCGGCTTTTTTTTTCAAATTTCAGATTTTATTTCGGTTCCGTACTGTTAAAATTTGAATACTAATCGTGCCTCGCTGATTTGTTTTCATTGACAAAGATGGCGTCCAATCGTCAAATTTCAATGTTTTCATTTATCAATCGGGTACAAGAAAGGCAGATGACGATGATGATAAAGAAAATACTAGACCAAATAAGTTAAATAAAATTGATAGTAATGTTGAAGTTGTGGAAATTGAACAAAAATCAACCAAACAACAGAAAAGACACGCAAGTGAAGACAAATATGAGCAAGACTTCAAATGGCTTATAGTCACAGAGGAAGGATACTACTGTTCTATGGGCCAAAAATATGGCACAAAAGCAAGAAACAGGACATAAAATTGTAAATGAAAGAAGAGAGAAAAGAGATAAATTGTTGAAAAAAATCAAATCAAAGAATATTTGACAATTAATATGACTACGTCTATTTATGTTTGTTCAACTCCATTAAATGTGAATATTATACTAATCTTTATTTTTGTGACCCCCACGTGCACCCACAGTAAATTAAAAAAAAACAGGTGGACATTTAAAAAAAAAACACCCGGTTGCAAGTGATTTTTTTAAAACAGCCACCTTCCCTTAGTGAAAAAAGGAAAACACTGCCATTGTAGGACTTTTGAATTTCATGTATGAATTTATGACCATCACATTAAATAGAGTTTCAAGCTCTAGAAAGATGGGTAAAGATTGGCTTAACATAATGATGCATACAAGAATGTTACTGAGGGTACAATTGTTATACTGATGGTAATATATAGCATTATCAAATACCTTTCACACCAAGTAAGGGAATGCAGTGTATGAACACATGTTTTGTAAACCAACCACACACACAAGAACTGCAAATACATCATTTACATATATACTTACTGTGCCATTCTCATACCAAAGCATGGCATGATTTCTGGATAAAACTTTGCAATCAAATATGCCATTGTTGTTCGCGGGTCTAGCTCTGGCTACAGATCTGCCAATCTTGACTGGTTCATGAAGCGAAATATGTCGCTCACGAAATGGATGTGAATTTGGCTGACAGGACAAAATAGCCACTGCAGACATGGCTGACTTATGCTAACCTCTTCCTTTATCCTAAAATATAAAAATATACAAGATATAATAGAGCCTGAACTGAGAAAACTTCATTCTTTTAAAATTCTTACACAGATAATTGTTAATCTTCTATCTTCTTCTGCATAGGACCAATTGAGCAACTAATGTATTATAAATTTATTCTCAGAAGTCCTTAATATTGCATGGAATACTTGCCACTGAGTATTGAGAAGAAAACAATTTATCAATCATTATATCAACAAATTTTAAAGATTTAAGTGTATGGCAATTTATACAGTGTGTCCTTCATCATAGAAAATGAAAAAGAATTATTATTGATTTAAGTTTATATCAATGAGACAATAGAAAATAGTTTTAGAGAATTTCTTCTTGTTTTTCTGGGGTTTTTAAAAATTGTATTTGCAAACATTTCTCTACAATTTTAAGCAATTAGTGGTCAACAAATTAATAATAAACCAGATTCAATAACAAACGAAATGAATATGGATAATAATGTTTATAAAATTTCTTGCCTAGCCTACCAAAACAAGGAGTAGATTGAAAAATTTAATATGACCCTTTTGATACTTTACTACAAGAAGAAGTTCGCCTGCTCAGAGTTTTTATTTACTCATATTTGTACAAACATTGTTTTTAATTTTTATTTTCATTGGGTGCCAATGTTTGTTTATATAAGTATTTCAAGATTTTTCACAGTTTATCAATTATAACAATATCAAGTAAGCTAATCAGACAACAAGGATAATATAATTTAGTATTTCAGAGGTGGTTACAATCAGTAAACCATTTCACTTGACAAAATTAAAACAAAAGCGTGTATAAAGCTAGTTTACATTCTTTTTTTAAGACAAGAAAGATAAAAAATATATCTCAG
This sequence comes from Mytilus galloprovincialis, assembly GCF_965363235.1. Classification (NCBI taxonomy): domain Eukaryota; kingdom Metazoa; phylum Mollusca; class Bivalvia; order Mytilida; family Mytilidae; genus Mytilus; species Mytilus galloprovincialis. The sequence goes on from NC_134838.1 coordinate 105,502,113, forward strand.
GCCAAATAAAGATATATGTGTGGTTCCAGTCACCCTACCGTCCCTACTTTTTCGGCTTAAAAATAGCCTACCCTAAAGATTTTATTGTCATTTTTCATTAAGCACTGTTAAAGTCAAAATGTTGCTCCCATAGACTCAATGTAAGAAAAAAACATAAAATAAAAAAAAATCCCTACCTACCTACCCTACCTTTTTTTCAGATGTAACTGGAACCACACATACTTTTTTATTTGGCCTCAAGGTTAAAAGTTTAATTTTTAAATGATGTTGACGTATTAAAAACATCATCGATAACAATCTTAGAGCAATAATTTTCACTTAACTTTTCATATTTAAAAAAAACATTTTCAGGATAATTATTGCTACATTGACACTGGAAAAATTATGGACTGCAGGGATACACTGTTCTACAGAGAGGCACAAGTTTTGCAACATCACAGATATGAAACGTCAAGATGCTTTTTACATGAAAAAGCAAAAAGAAACTCAGCAGCAAGAAGTCAAATAACAACACATTTTGGTGTTGACAAAAAAGACAGTATTCACTTCCCTAAGTTCCCAGAAAGAAAATATTTCTGGACAGTAATACCATCACATCTTTCTATATCATTCAAGCAAAACCTAAACAGGAATACATTAGGAACATGTTTATAAGTCATTCTAACTGAAAATATTTGTTATTGAAATACTGAATAGTCTGAAGTATAGCATATAGGGAAGCACCTTACCATAACATTTCGTGTAAGGGTTTATTTTACCTGTTCGAGACAATAATAATAGATGCATCATGTTGAAACTAAATATTTATTCACCTATGTTCATTATTTACCTATCTAAAATTTCTAAGAACAACTAAAACATATCGAAATAAGCTGATATCTTACCATTCATTTTCTTCTTTCCTTTCAGGAGACAGCCATCTTAAAATTTTAGTGTGATTTAATCTCTAAAGAATATTATTGTTTTAATCTGTGTAAAAGTAAATAATTAATACTAGGTTACAAAATAAATATAAGTTACTAGTCTGTTAGTAATTTTTTTAATGAAACAGAAGAATTGAAAATAATTGATTTTTGATTCGAGACTAACAACAATAAAGGTGAAGGACACCTGCCGAAAATGGCAGGAACGAAAGAAGAACCTGTTTTCCATCGAGAAAAATCGCCAGATGATGGCCCACAGTCACCCACTATGTTACCATGGGACAGATTTTCAAATTGGTTATATTGTGCTTGTGTTGTTACGTTTGACCTAGAATTAGGTCAGGCCATGGAGGTATGGGAAACCGAGTGTCGTTTAACTCTTCGATTTATAAACAGCTGATAAAAAAAAATAAATAAAAAAAATAAACATTAATACCGATTTCAGTGAACTCGATGCTCGATTATGATGTGTGTGTATTAGCCTTCTTTCTCAGTAACACCATCATGAGAATAGCGAACATACACGAAAGGAGAAATATTTAACTCATTGACACTGTATTTGCACTACTATAAAACATGCTAAATAAACAAAGAAAAATTGTAAAAATTGATTAAGTTACAAATATTTAACATAATAAAAATATGACAATCTATGTTTAACCGTTTAATTTTAATGCATTACATAATAAATAATAAATAAATAAGCTTTATTTAGAGTCAGCAAGGTATACAAAGTTGAAACATACACAAACATAAGCTGTAATGAGCTTTTAACTGACATATGAGACATTTTTAACAATACAACACATAATACACATGCAATAAATTTCACAGCACAAAAATGAAGCACTAAAAGCAGAATGTAAGCATAAGCTAGGTATTAAAGCCATAAGCATATAAGTGTAAACTCGGCATAAAAGCTGGCCAAATGCATAGCATAAAATATTTAACAGGTTATGATCTAGATGGTAAATAAATTTGCATAATATATTAACTAAAAGTCTGCACAAACTGTGTACTTACAGTCATTTCCATTCCATGACTTAAAAATAAAACTGACTAAAATTAGCAATTTTTCTAAAATCATCAGGTAGATCATTCCATAAAACAGCAGCTGTGTATTTAAAAGAATTCTTACCATAGGTTGGTTTTCAGACCTTAGGTATATCTACAATATTAGAATATCTAAAATTATATTTACAATCTTTCAATACAACTATTAAAACACTCAATAGCCATGTTAAGCATACGTCTTATTTTCAGTGATGGAACCTTTGCTCGTAAAAGTAGTCCATCATATGAACTAACATAGTCTTCATATATAAATCGTAAAGCCCTTTCCTGAATTTTTTCCAATTTGGTGGTGTTATTTTTGTTCCAAAAATGCCATGCCAAAGGGCAAAAATTAAAATTAGATAAAATAAATGTGTGGAAAATGGTCAATTAATTCAATTTTGTAAGTGAGCAGCCAATGCGCTTTAAAACATTCAGTTGTTGGGATGTTTTATGACAAATATTTTTAATGTGGTGATTAAAATAAGTTGATAGTCAATATCAATACCTAAAAGTTTGACAATCTCATCACGGGATATTTTTGCTGACTGTATATTAAAAACAGGCTTTTTTGCAAAAGTTTTATTTCCAACTGCAATGGCTTGGAATTTGTCAGGATTTGCCTGCATACAATTAAATCTAAACCAGTCAGTTAAAACAGCACTTTCTCTTTCAAGTGTACATAATAAAGTTTCAAAATTGTTGTCAGCATATGACAGAGTATTATCATCGGCATAATTATACAGGGTACCATGTTCAATAAAATAGAATATGTCATTAATAAAAATATTAAGTAATAGGGGCCCCAGGATTGAGCCTTGGGGTACCTCTTTCTGGATGTCAGCCCAACTGCTGAGTACTCCCTGAAGTTTGATTTGTTGCCTACGATCTGTAAGATAATTTTGAAGTAATTTCACTGATTTAGAAGAAAGACCGCAGGCAGATAATTTACTTAAAAGAATATCATGTGGTAAACAGTCAAAAGCTTTAGAAAGATTCATTAGAATAGCTGCCACATACATATTTTTATCCAAAGCTGTTTTCCAATCTTCAAGGAATTTCAGCAAAGTTGTCTGACATCCATGACCTTTTTGGAATGCACATAAAAAAGCATGAAATATATTTTCAAAAAATTCACAAATTTGATTTTTTTTTACCAGGCATGTGCCGGAAAGTAAACATCAGTATGTGTTATGGTTTTCTGAAACTGAAGAAGACTTTCAAATTTGTGTACTTTCTGTGAATTTTGTTACAATGATTAAATTATCGTAAGTCTGTTCGCTCCCTTAAACATTCACCTCCTGGGTTTGTTTGCACAAAATTAATATTCAAATGCAGTTAATTACTAGAGGGGGTTTCAGCCACACAGCCTTATTGGCCACAGTTGTTTTGGCTATACCCCTAATTCAGTAATACTTAACTAATGGATCTGCTATGGGTTTTTTTTTATTGTTATAAAGGGAGGAAGATATAATTGATTTTTTAATCAGGAAAAAGTCTTGAACTGATAGCAAATTTGTAAAGTGTATCAGCTTCTACTGACGAAAGCTCCATTTGGATGGCTGAACACGACTAATACATGCACAAACAATCTCTAGCTTATGGGTTAACTTAAAATTTATAAAAATATGTAGGGGAGATGGGAAGAAATTGACTTGGGATCTTAATTGAATACCGGCACTAGGACAGCATAAACTTAAGTGGAACAAAGTTGGGAACCTGCTGCAAAGACAGGGACACAAAGCAACAACGTCCTGTAACTTTCCTCAGAAAAACATTGAAAAGAAGCTAAAAAGCATAATGCTATATAATGCTATGTTGTAGTTTATGTTAATGTGTTTTTTTTATATCTTACAAAACATGTTTTTCTTATTTCAGCTTATTTATCCAAGTCATGTCAAGTTAACAGATGCTGAGGTAGGTCAAGGACAAAATATCCCCTCAAATATACATGTTCAATGTATGTTGTTATGTTAGAATTTTGAATATGACATATTTCATTATCTTAGACTGCATGCAACAATTAGTAAAGAAATTTAATTGCTGACACAAAGTTAACCTGATATGGTAAACATAAAACAAGAGATATTTCATTAAGCAAGACTATTCGGTTACTGGAATGATCACCAACATAGACAGAAGTGTATTTTTTAGAATTTGAACATTCTCCTATATAATGTCAATCTTGGTTGACTTAACTACCAAACTGTAGAAAAACTTAGAAAAATCATTGCAACAAATTTACAGATCTAGATCTGTCTTTCATGAAAGGTTTGTTGCGGTTAGACAAGTGTTTATTTTATGCAGGTTTAATTGCCAAATATATGCTATGGTGCTATCTGAATCGATTTTATATACAAATGTGGTACATGTATTAAAAATGTGGTGTTATAGCTATAGGCATATTGGGAAACTATGTTCTTTGGAAAATAATTAAGCAATGCATAAACATTCAAACAACAACAGAAACTAAATGTAAAGGACAAGTTATGGGTGACACCAAGGAGGTTATATTAGAAGGAGAGTGAACACTCTGCTTGATACAAAATTAGCATCCCCAGGATAGCAGCTCGATCAGAGAAAAATGATAAAATTATAAAGAAACCGACATGTTTATCACCCACTTGATATGACCCTCTGATGTACCGGGCTGTTACCGGGAGTAGTTCGGGCTATTAGATAAATCGCTTATGTCACGTGATTGTTATCAGTGACTCGATCATTAAAGTTCAGGTGTATTTTTAGCTTTTCTCATCACTTGGCGTCCGTCGTCATTAACTTTTTACATTTTGAACTTCTTATAGAGAATCACTGAATGGAATGAAACCAAACATGGCATGAATGTTCCTTATGAGGTACTGACCAAGTGTTGTTACTTTGTAGCCGATCCATCATCCAAGATGGCCGCCAGCAGGGGACTTAGTTTAACATAGGACCCTAAGGGAAATATATATCCAAATGTCTTCTTCTAGAGAACCAGTAAATGGAATGAAACCAAACATGGCATGAATGTTCCTTATGAGGTGCTGACCAAGTGTTGTTACTTTGTAGGTAATCCATCATCCAAGATGGCTGCCAGCGGGGGACTTAGTTTAACATAGGACCCTACGGGAAATACATACAAATGTCTTCTTTTAGTGAAACACTAAATGGAATGAAACCAAACATAGCATGAATGTTCCTAATGAGATACTGACCAAGTGTTGTTACTTTGTCGCCATTGCAACATCCAAGATGGCCGCCAGTGGGGGACTTAGTTTAACATAGGACCCTATGGGAAATGCATACAAAAGTCTTCTTCTAAAGAACCACTGAATTGAATGAAATCAAACATAGCATGAATGTTCCTTTCCTTATGAGGTGCTGGCCAAGTGTTATTACTTTTAGCCAAATTTTATATTTTTTTATATGATTTCAAAAACCCAAGTAAAATCAGGTGAGCGATACAGGCTCTTGAGAGCCTCTAGTTAGTTACAGTGCAGTGTATAGGTGCTTATGATTTGGAAAAAGATTTGACGCGCAATTTCAAAATCAACCGTCTGTCTACGGTGAAAAAAGATAAAGAAATGACAAAGTTATGAGGGTTTAAAGGAAAGTTAGTGAGCGATTTTTATTCAACACTACATTGCTTTAAACAAAGATGAATATGCAAAGTACTTTAGTTGCGGTGACCGGTAACGACCGGAAGGAATATTTGCAATTGAAACAGAGAGAATTTATCGGGAACAACGTAAAAGTGACTTTTTGTTATGACTGTTGATATTAACATTGACGGCAATGAGACGGATATTCGTTTTATTTCTATTGGTAATAAGTTTACTTTTAAGATAAAATTTTAAGTTTTAATTACTTGATAAAAAATATCACAAAAAATCTGATTAACATTTCAATAATTGCATATCCGGTCAGTTTATGACACCTCGGGTGTTTCCGTTTTTACTCGGGTATGTAATTAGGACAAAATCTCCCTCTGTGACAGAGTCGATCTCTACTAATTAACACCCACTTACAGAAAAGTCGGTAACATTTTATGTGTAATTATCGTCTTTCGTCCTCTCTCTTTCTAATATAACCTCCTTGGTGACACCAAGCCAAAGAAATGCACACACACACAGAATGACATTGGATATTAATGCTAAGACAGGACATCCTTATATAATTACATTTAACAACTTGTTATAAACTAATAATAGTGAAAAGAATTAAACATGCATAGTCCTAAAATGAATATGATTAATTATATTATTTTGTTATTGAGATACTCGCCAACCTGAAAGGTGAAAAAAAGCTGCATTGTAGATTTTGAAATTGATTGACCATAACTTTATTTTAAATCATTTAAAAATACCACATGTTTTTTTTTTCTTTCAGAAAGCCAACATCTGTTACCTGTCTTTCCCAGATTCTAATTCAGGTAAAGTTTATGGTATAAAAATAGGCAGATGTGGTATGATTTCCAATGAGACAACAGTATCTCGCCAAAGTTCAGATGAAGTCAATTTATACTATAAAACAAATATTACTCAATTACAGGCTCACGTTGTTCTCCCCAGATATTTCATTAAGCATCGTGGTAAAACAAGGAAATTGAAATACCATCTTGTTTCTAAAAATTATAGCATCACATCCATAACATTATCAATAAGAAAACCACTTCAGATAGCATCACATTTAAGATTTAAATAACGAATGATTTAGGATATATTAAACACCATTAGACGATGACAATAAAACATCACCTTTTAGAAAAGAAAATTAACAACAGGGAAATATAAATTGTCCCTTTTTGCATAAATTTATGTGTATAGTTTATCATGTAAAACTGAAATAGCTGGCTATAAACTGTGATTCAGAACAGTACAGCAATAGGTCTGCTATAAAAGGGGCGCAATTTGGGTCTATATGAATACCTAAAACCTCTAGATAAACTTATACGAATGTTGTCATGTCGAAAATTTATAGCTTTTCTCAAATATAAGCATTTTTTTAAGGAAAGTAAGATAGTATTAAATGGTGTATTTCGATAATCTGACTCAACTTTAAGGTTGTACACAAAATTGTCATATTATTTTCAGACCTAGATTTTGCTGCATCTATTTCAGGTTGTATGGGAGATACCCAGTTTAATTTTAGAATACGTCAGTCTCCTGGCAGGAAACCAGGCAACAAATCATTTATTTCAATCAACAAAGAATTGCCAGTTTCTATACAGGTATATTGAATTATTTACCAAAAAATTGATGATATATTTATATATAGATAAGAGAAAAGCCCATTCACTAATTCAAGGTTCATTTTGGTGTTGAATGAGCAAGTATAGAGTTTCATATTGTTAAATTCTTCAAATAATAAGTAATGTTAATAGATATGAGAAGATGTGGCGTGAGTGCCAATGAGACAACTCTCCATCCAAGTCACAATTTGTAAAAGTAAACCATAATAGGTAAAAGTACTTTCTTCACTACGACGCCTTTGCACACACCGAACAGCAAGCTATAAAGGGCCCCAAAAATTACTAGTGTAAAACCATTCAAACTATAAAAAAACACGGTCTAATCTATATATAAAAAACGAGAAACACTTATGAATCACATCAACAAAACAACTAATGACAAACAAGTGACTTTAGGACAGGTGTGAACAAATGCAGTGGGTTTAAACGTTTTTATAAGTACCAACCTTCACCCTTATCAAACAATAGTGTAACATCACAAATTAGTATGAATTAACATAAACAAGAAACAATAGAAGATAATGTTATTATTTAGTAACTAGTCATGAGATTGTCTTCATACTGTATTCTTTCTTTTCAATCTCATTAAATTTTTATTAAGGTGGCTCGGCCCTTTACCAGTGCGCATATTTTAACGCATGTTTCTTACGACGAGTGCCTTAGAAACGGTCGCTTTAAGGGGTCTTCTCAAAAATAGCTTTGACGACCTTGGAACGCGGGCGTGTATGAAAGCACCCTTGACGATGTAAACAAGTGATTCAAAACGTTCTTCAAAACAGGAAATACGAACGGTCAGAAATTCAGAGTGCTTTCTTCATTTTTCTCATAAAAGTCTAAAAGGAGAACAATATACATGATTTAAGCATAACATTAAAAAAAAAAAAAGAATATATAAATACTGACAAAGTCACATGTATGACGTCGACGGTATTTGGTGCTGCTTCGCTCCAAAAACGCATTCTAATCTTTTCTTGGGTCCGTTCGTACCATATTTTGAATTCACTTAAATACCGGTTGAATTTGGTGATTTTTTTCTAATGTTATATTTGAGAAGGAAAAGATGAACTAACATTAAACAGTAGGGTTCCTGGTCTATTAGAAATATTTATCTTTATGTGTTTTCGTATTTCTAGAGTCATTTTTCAATTCAATTAAATTTTTTCGTTATATCTTTGAATACTTGATTTTTACTTTGTAGGGTGACAATGCTCATTACTGTGGGTTTGTGTACTTCCGTCAGACTAAAGACAAATCAATTAGAAGAGGATATTTTCAGAAGGTGATAACAAATTTTTCATCAGGAAAAATTAAGAAGACAATTACACTTCCCATGGTGTCAATGCTTTGTCTTTCTCAAGACCCTTTTCAGAATCCATAAATCACAGGACTATTAGTATAAAGCAGTTATATCTAGCAGCAGAAATCATTACTTGGTAGAGTTTTCTTGATTCAACTGATAGTAATATTTTCATAATAGTATAGGGTTGTTTAACACATTTCATACTCAAGGTGGTTTTGTTTTCCATTCTTTACAAATGACAGAAATTAATACACAGTTTTCTCAAATCTAATTCCTTCAATGTTTATGATCCATTTATTTATGATATGTCAGTAAGTTTTACTGAAAGTGGTTAGGATATTTTGATGGCAAATGAGTCCATATTCCTTTTATTTTACAGTCAGTAGTATTGATATCCAGATTTCCATTTGTTGCCTTATTTTCTGAGCTCATATCAATATTAGCACCTGAATACTTTGACAATGGTGAACCAAGTTTAGAAGCAGGTAAATATTCAATACTTTGACAATGGTGAACCAAGTTTAGAAGCAGGTAAATATTCAAACTTATTACAATAAACCACAAGTTATTTGGCGTCTGTTTTACATCTACACAATTCAATACTTCTACAATCCTGTGTTACCAGTTTCTGTTCTAGGGCATTTTATATCTTTATATCTTATTATTACATGTACTTGACAAAAGATGAGTAATCTTTTGCCATTTCTCGTTGTCCATGCTTCATATGTCTGATGTCAACTTTTGAAATTCAAAAAAAAATTTCTGTAGATCAAGGTACATACAGTAAAGGTGATTTTTCAAAGATTTTAAGTAAACCTTTGGTTCAATGAAACTGAAAACATTACTGAATGAATTCTTTTAAAATAGTTGAAAGATTGTACATAGAGAAGCACTTACAATTGGTAAAAAATGTCCATAAATTTTTCTAAAAATTATCACCATATCAAATTATTAATTATTAAGAGATTCTTCTCAAAAATTATTTTGTTGATCCTGCTTGAAAATCTGGGATAAATTTGTTTTGGTCTAGAATAGAAAAGATTGCAGATATCAAAGTTGCCAGTTTATTCATAATCACTGAATGAACTTCTTGTTTTTCTGTAGTCAAGTTGTTTTTCCATCAGAAGGTTATCTAATTCTCAAACTGTTTAATTTCAGCTTGTCATGACATAGATCAATGGCCTGCTCCATGCTCTGGTGAAACTGTCAATCTACCTATATTTGGGACAGTCTTACAGGTAATACTGCACATCAAACATTGAACATCATACATTGCACTAGACTTTCGTCTTTACTTTATGATTAGGGCTGAAACTTACATGCTGCTGAGTAGAAAGCAGCTTGTTCTTATTTTTATGGAAACAAGAGTAGTGGCTAGTCCAATCCCTGCATGTTTTATCTCTTTTTCTTTAGAGTGAGGTTAATTTTAATTTATTTTTGATCTGGGCATATTTCATTTTAGCCGATTTAATGAAATTCTGTTTCAAGAAGAATTTGAAATTTTAACTACCAATGATTATATATATATATATCCTATTTTCCATAAAAATCTTTTTCATTTGGTTTGAAGTATTGAAATTTACATGGTTCATTAAAAACAAATTACTGTAGCAAGTTATATTTTGATATGTATTGTAAGCTAGTTGTTATGACCCACTTCGGGGCATTATGTTTTTCGGTCCGTTGGTTTTTTTGTTCATCTGTTTGTCCTGCTTCAGGTTAAAGTCTTTGGTCAAGGTAGTTATTAATGAAGTTGAAGTCAAATCAACTTGAAACGTAGTATACATGTTCCATATGATATGATCTTTCTAATTTTAAAGTTTTAACCCCAATTTCTCTGCCACTAAAAATAAAAAATGACATACTATCTAAACAATTTCATGAAAACAATAGAAATATTATATAATTGTTGTGAATTGTAACCCTGTATTATATTGTTGTTGCATGTTGCATGTTGTGGTGATCCCAGTGCTTTTATTGTAGGTACGAATACCTTCTAGATCTGATAAAGTTCTACTAGGTCAAGTTACAAATAAATCTCCTGTAGTGGTGAGTTTCTTGTAAAGTTTTATGTTTATATAAACAAAAATAAGAAGAAGTTAAAAGTATTTTCTTTCCATACTTTGTTTGGTGATCTTATATATGTATCAAACATGAGAGTTTAGTGTAGTATATAGTGATTTTTTTACGCCCATCAAAATTTTGACGGGACGTATTATGGTATACAAATGTCTGGTGTCCGTCCGTCCGTCCGTCTGTCTGTCTGTCCGGCGTAAACATGTCGCACCGTAACTTGAGAACGACTTATCCAAATTTCATGAAACTTAATATAGTTGTTTCTTATGATGGTCAAATGATCTGTATACTTTTTGGTGAAAATAAGATTAAAACTTTTTGAGTTACGGCTCTTTGTAACTAAAACAGGGGTGTGTTTTTTTCACATGTCGCACCGTATCTCAAAAACGATTCTTGATTATGGCTTAAAACTTTAAACACTTCTTAGTTATATTAATCATAATATCTGTATACTTTTTGGTGATGATTCAAAATTTTATTTTTGAGTTATTGAGTATTTTGTAAAAAAGGGGGAGGGTTTTTTTACATGTCGCACCATATCTCAAAAACGATTTATGATTATTGCTTAAAACTTTACACATGTCTTTGTTATATTAATTTAAAGATCTGTATACTTTTTGGTGATGATTCAAAATTTCATTTTTGAGTTATTGAGTATTTTGTAAAAAAGGGGGAGGGTTTTATTACATGTTGTGCCATATCTCAAAAACAATTTATGATTATTGCTTAAAACTTTACACACTTCTTTGTTATATTAATCTAAAGATCTGTATACTTTTTGGTGATGATTCAAAACTATGTTTTGGAGTTATTGAGTATTTTGTTAAACAGGGGAGGTTTTTTTTACATGTCGCGCCGTATCTCAAAAATAAATAATGATTATTGCTTAAATCTTTACACACTTCTTTGTTATATTAATCTAAAGATCTGTATACTTTTTGGTTTTGATTCAAAATTTTATTTTAGTGATATTTATTTTTTTGTAAAAAAAAAAACAGGGTTGGGTGTTTCACATGTCCCGCCGTGTCTCAAAAACAATATATGGTTATTGCTTAAAACTTTCTCAGAAACTATTTATGATTATTAAATAAAACTTCCACACAAGACGTCGAGCGTATCATGCGCTCATGGCGCAGCTGTTTATTTATAATATTCATATTTGATTACAAAAAAAAATGTATATATCTTGTTATTTGACAGATAGATAATCTGGTGAAACATTTGAATTCACTTGAAAGTAAAGATGATTTAAAGATGCAATTAAAGTCACTTTTTTAAGTTAAGAGAATAAAATAAATTGACAATTGGTTCATGGCAACAACAATTATACTATATAGTTTTAATAACACAATGAGGTCAAAAAGAAAGTTATAATAAAATTATTTTTATGCTGGATTATAAAGGATAATTAAATTTATTTATAATGAATAAAAAGAAAAGCAAGCTAAAAGAAAAGATTCATGTAAAAAAAAAGAAGATATCAATGACTGAATTTAAAATTATATTTAAGGATGTCAATGTGATAGGGACTCAAACAATTTCTTGTTTTATTTTTTTCAGCCAATGATACCTGCCCATGTGATTCTACCTTCTTTATGTGAAGTTGATATATTTAGGTAACTAGATATACGAAGATGTGCTATGAGTGCCAATGAGACAACTCTTCATTCAAGTCACAATTTGTTATAGTATTATTCTTATATAAACAATTGAACTTTTTCAAAGTACAGTGCATTGTAGGTATTGGTTCCCGAAACTGTTCACAAAAACATTATGATTGGTTTACAATGTAGATACCATGGTGTAAAGTTATTTTCAATATGGTGTACAAGCAATGAATGTAATTAGCCACAGGTTCCAAAAAATGCAAATAGTGAAAAGCCATGTTTATAATTGAAATGTTTATTTCGGGCAAATAAAATTTGAATTAGACAGAAAAATATCTGGTGCTTTCTGACTAACCCTAAGTTTGATGGATAAACCAAAAGTATTTTATTATTTTGCCGAAATTTATTAAATAATATTTTATGTCCTTAAGAGTTATATTGTGGTACCTTTTTTAACTGACTTACCTTGTCCAATTGTAATAAAATAAGGGGTATATTTTTATGAAGAGTATACAATTCTTTTCTGTATCAAATGATTGATTGTTGCTTGTTTATTCAGAATGATATATACATGTATTAAAGATAACAAGTATCTCAAAACAACACAAATTATTTGAAATTATTTGGAATTGTTAGTAAAGTTCGCTTTATTTATATTTGCAGTGGCTTCCAGTCAATTCTACCTCATATACAAATGATGTGGGAATTAGTACTAACAGGGGAGGTAAGTATGTTATTAATTCTAGAAGATACATTAAAATTCATTATTATTTATTTTTGTTTTTATTATATTCTCCTTTAAATCAAATGAGTTAATTTGAACATTACTTGGAACTATGTCATCCTTTTTGTAAAAAAAGACGATATGTTATGATTGCCAATGAGACATCTATCCACCAAAGGTCAAGGACAAGGATGTAAGCAGCTATAGGGGACTGTATGTACAACAATATGCAAAATACAAACTGTATACACTTTATATAATTATTTGATAAATTCCATTAACTACTGCATTAACTAAGCAAAAACTCTGCCTCTTTATTAATATATATATATAATATTTGGGTAGTTAATATAGAATTAATATTTTTTTAACCTGTAAAACTTAACCTTTGATTTTGATTAAGTTTAGGAAATTTGACTTCTTCTATTTTATTATCTATTCATATTTATAAATAATGAAACATTATTATACCATTATGCAAGTGAACAGATAATGACAACTTTATATTTGTTTACAGCCTTTAGTAGCGATGGCTGCCTCACCATCAGTTACGTCTTCGACAGTTCAAGCACTTATTAGGTAAGGTTAACAAGTAAATTATATTTACTGTGATAAATTCTCTCTAGTGTGCTATTTCTGCACATTTTTGTTAAAAGAAACAGGGTTGCATTTTTGGGGGGAAAAGTGTAATTCAAGCCTAATTTGTTTTAGGGGAGGGTGTAGTTCCAGCCTAATTTGAACCTATTTTAAAGATACGTTTTTACAAAGTTTAGGAAAGAAAATGTCTAAGCCAAGGTAATCCCTGTACAAAATAGCATATATAGTAACAATTCTTAACTTGAAAGTCCCATCTAATTTGGTGCATAATGAGTTTTAACTGATGCTGAGTTATTAGTTACCCAACATAATCATTATGTAAATATTTTTTTCATTTTTAGTCTTATTAGTCCACTGAAATATTGTTCTGATTACCGACCATACTTCACAATTCATGACAGCGAATTTAAAGAGTATACAACGAAAACACAAGCACCGTAAGTTTGAAAAGTTTTTGTATTTTGAAATGAATTGGTTATAATATCAATAAATTATATCAAATAGAATAAAATTTGGAGTATTTGTTAATGTGAAAATTCTTTAATAGTGTCGTGTCAAGTATTCTGGAGCCATTCATTGTCTATTATATTGACACTACATTTGAATTGATATTTTTAAATCAAAGTTTTGTTTTAATTGCCATTATAATTGCTTTCCTTGAAATTATTTGATTATACATATACTATGAAAGCACTTCGTTTGTCATGTTTGTATAAAATTTATTGTGATATGTTTATCTTCATTTTTTTCAGACCATCAGTCATATTAGGAGTCACAAATCCATTTTTTGCCAAAACCTTACAGCACTGGCCACATATCATCAGAATTGGTGAAATGATGACTCAAAGTAAGGATTCAAAGTTTTTTGTGTGGGATAGAAAATGTATGTGATGTGTGTTTAGAAGGAATGACATGTGTAAAAGGAATAGAAACATTTCTTACCTTGTGCACAGTTAATGTGAAAGTTTTACCTCTGAAAAAATATTTTATCATGAATCGAACAGAAATTCAGCAACACAGTCAAACCAAACAGTCTTAACAAGTTGTTAATGAATACAGTAGATACCTCATAAAATATGTTTATAAGACAAGTTGAGAATGCGAAAAAGTATTAGGAAACAACTAACAGTCAAAGAGGAGGTTTTATTGCGTTAGAATTTTGTATTTGTTGATCTTCAGCTAAAGATGTAAAATCTATTTTTGCCTTTTATTGCAGCACCAAAAGGCTTTAATAAATTGAAAAAAGCAAGTAGTTTGAAGACATTGGATTCTAAACCAGGTAAATAATGAGGAAGTTAGTTTTGAGAACCTATGTAACTTTTGATGTATAGCTCAATATAATTATTGTCTCAGAATTTCAAATATTGAGTATCAAACATGTTTTATAATGAGAACATATAACAGGATTGTCCTATTAATTTTGATGTCCTGAGGGCTATAAGGTGCCAAAGCAAAAAAATAAAATAGCCTTTCAAGAAGTCATAATTATTTGGAATAATAACATGAATAAAGTCCAGATCCCCACTTGGGTCAAACAAAAGACTTTAACATACACAGCCTACTCTCTAAAACACTTATCACCTAAGAATTATAAAAGTGAATCCATGCAGGATTGACTAACTCACTGACAAATGTGAGCTCATGGGTTGACTATCTCACTGAACAAAGTCAGCTCATGAATTGACTATCTCACTGAAGAAAGTCAGCTCATGGGTTCAAGATATTGCTAAGACTTTTACTTTACAGTTTCCTGCTGTGTAAATGTCAATATAACAACTAGAGGTAAAGGTGCCATCTTTTACTATAATTTATTCTTAATCACTTTGCTTTCCAGTAAGTAAATATTTTTATTTCAGGTGTTTATACAAGGTATAAACCATTTTTGAATAAAGACAAAGCAATATTAAAGAAATTGATTAAGGTAAGAACATGTATATATATATGTATTTTTTATGGCCCTGCAACGAAGTTGTAGGTGCCATATAGTTTTACCCTTGTTCGTAATTTCGAAATTAAGAAATTCCGTAATTTTGAAATTCCGTCATTCTGCAACAAACCATTATACAAAGTTTTTTTCTAAACGCCTTAATACATTGGGCTGATTTTTGGTATGTGTGTTAACCATGATGAGATACAGATCAAGTTTAAGTTTCGTTCCGCTCTGCTAATTTTACCGAAATTACTGGCTTTGCACTTTGATAAATTGTTGAAAATCACAGGTATGCAGATTTTGAGCTGATTTTTGATATGTGAGACTACCATCATGTTTGTGTCCACATGTGTTATAGAAATTGCAGATTTTTCAACATTTTGAGACGTGGCCATTCATGTTGCTTTGACACATCTAGTTTTAACTTAAATAAACTTTAAAAAGAAAATACATCTACATATTTAAATATATCTAGTCTCTACCAAGAAATGAGCTGCGTCAGATTGAAATTGGCCTTATGCAAATGAATATCAATACATCTGTTTACTTATTTTGGGTTGACAAAAAATCTATATGCAAAGTATGTAAGTGTTTGAAAATGGGTTTATCATTCATTTCATTAATAGATATTCCAAAATCTTATCAATATACGTGTACTTGCATAAGGTGGATTCCATTTGATGCAGCTCAAATTATGACTTATTTAAAGTCAACTTGGAAATGCACCAACATAGTAAAATACCAAATAGTGATACAAACTTTACATTATTTTGATGTATGTTATACCTAAGAGAGCGTTTTTAAGGAAACAATGATACACTAATGCCTCATCTTCTCGTAAGAACGCATTATTTTACCTGATTCATTATTCTTGTAAAATTATTTATCTCATAATACCATCCCCAACAAAAAGTGGTAATTCAGGCTAGAATTTTCTTAAAGTGATATTTGTTTATGGAAAACTAAGACTCTTAAGGGTGTTTCCTTGCTGGAACATGGTAGCATTATGGTACTTGGCATATTGGTTCATACCAAATTTTTTGCCCACAAACTCCAATTAAAAGTTAAATAAAAAAAGCCTAATATATATCCTCAAAAAATTAGTTATTTGATTGAAAATTTTGCATAGAATATTAGATTTTACTTTAATATTTTTCAGGGTATACAGACAAAGAGACCTGTTGAAGCACAGAATGCTATATTACGCAGATATTTCTTAGAAATTACACAAAGTTTTATTATACCATTGGTGAGATTTGATCACATTCATAACTGGACCAATGTTCAAAAACCTACTTCTCATTTATTGACTTGTGTTAGAGGGTTATTCTGCATTATGTTGCTTTGTCTTAGAAATCATCAATATTTACCGAGGTGCATTATGTGGTCAAAAGTTGTTTTTGAACAACAAAATTTTGTGAAACATTCATGAAATTTTACATAGCTTGGACAGGAACTTCTTTGGGATCAAGAGATAGCATTCAGAGCAAATTATTTTTTTATGCCAGGTTGCCAGTCAAAGAGCCATTTTTAAAGTGTTACCCTAGACCATCCGGCTTTAACTTAAATTTGCCTAATTAATATGTTATAGACATGCTTGTTACCATTTAACATCAACTGTACACCATGGATACATTCATTGTTCCTTATTTAACTGATAATGGAATCATGTTTTTGCACTTACATTTCGAAACAGTCTGAGTTTTTTTTCTGATGTCCACAGCTTTGTCAAACCATCATAGAGTTGTAGATATTCACACAGAAGCTTCTCCATAATTAAGAAACAAAACTGTTTTTGTTCCTTCTTCATTTTGTTGTATTTAAGTGATCAATGGACTTTTTATTGCACTATGGCAATTATTAACCCTTTTACACTGACAACAGCAGTCACACAAATTATTTTATTCATTTGCTTATCTTGTTAAAAGTTTTTAGAAGTTACATTTTTTGGTAAACTCTATTAAAGCATATGGTTCATGAGTAACCATTTATTTTTAAGATACATGTAATTTTACTTTCAGGAACGGTACATGGCAAGTTTGATGCCTTTGCAGAGAAATATATCTCCACATAAAGTAAGAAATTCTTTTAGATTTAAGCAAATATCCTATATTATTCTTGAATAAAATATGTGAGAGAAAATTTGTAATTAAATTTTTATGTCATCAGAAGTATTTTGTGTTGTTGGGTTTACAATGATATATAACCCACACACCCTTATATAGGGATATTAATGATTAACTTTTGTATTATTATTATCACTAGAACACACCCACGAAATCACAGTATTTAGAGCTTGGTTGAAAGTATGTAAATTGTCGTAGGGAGAATTTTTGTAAAAGATTTCATGTCTGGAAAATTTCAGAAAAGGTATCAAAATTCATAGGGGTATTTGAAAACAGTTTAAGCCCTCTTCCTTGCTTCCAAAGTCCGTTTCCACGTTTCTGTATACTATGCACATACATATTCTATAATTAAAGTGTATTTGTTTTTAACTATTAAATTCAAGTTTCTTCTCCTAGGCGATCACTGCTTTATTAGGTACAACATCAAAAGTTCAATGAAGGATAAATGGGAAAAATTTATTGACCAATATGGATATATGAAAAAATCAATGTCGGATAAACAAAACCTGCAGTAGTTTACCCCCCCCCCCCCCCCCCCAACGATTTGATTATTTCTTTTATCCTACATTGATCTTTTGATGTCGTCCTTTATATAGAGAGTGTATATCAAAGCGACTGATTAGGGCTATTCCAGAAAAAAATGTATGGGGGGGTTGGAAGGCAGTTTTTGTCAGCACCCGCCACCCAGACAAATGTTATTGAGATTTATAGTGCATTAAAGTGTGAAAAGTTGCTCTGATACCCATCACCCATGTATTATTAATACAATGTGCCTTCCAACCCCCCATACATTTATTTCTGGAATAGCCCTTATAATTATTGTCCTGTCCCAGAGTACTCTTATGAAATTTATGTGCAAGTTTAATCCGGGAGTCCTGTTTGACTTAAAAGCGAAACGCAGGCATTTTAATCTTGGCTGAAAGTATGGTAACTATTTTAGGATGATTTTTTGTAAAAGATTTTAATAATGGGATATAACAGAAAACAAAATAATAGTATTACTATGAACATACGTTTCTATATTATAAATATTAAAGTGTATTTAATTTTCTATTAACTATTGAAGTTCTAAGTTTCTTCTCCATGGGGATCACTGCTCTATTATATAGACAGTCTCTATATATTGTAGTAGTATATTAATCATAGTATACATGCAGATAAACGCTAAAATAATTGTCCTGTCCACGTCCGAGTACTTATGAAAATTATGAGCAAGTTTAAACGGAGGTATAATAGTAGTGATTCTTTCGATCTAAAAACCATGATATGGACAACGCCCTGATTGCTTATTTATTTTTAATTTTTGTTATCTATCATACAATTGGTTCTCAATGTTAAAACCAGAGTCATATCTGACTTAACAGTTGGTTTGAATACGGAGTCAATATCCGACGCCTTAATTTTCGTTTTTTTCCCAAAATAACCCAAACTGAATAGTCATTAGAATGGAATGGATGACAAATGCAACTATGCACGGTACCTATAGGACACAGAGTTATGATGATTAATTTATTAGGGAAGAAGGAGAAGCGACACACAAAGTGAGGTCTTCTCGTTTAATAGTATAG
The DNA here is from genome assembly GCF_965363235.1 of Mytilus galloprovincialis. NCBI lineage: Eukaryota > Metazoa > Mollusca > Bivalvia > Mytilida > Mytilidae > Mytilus > Mytilus galloprovincialis. The sequence continues at coordinate 105,521,250 of NC_134838.1, forward strand.
ATTATAATATGAAAAATCATTAGTTTTCAGTTCAGCTTTGTATTGAATCTTTTTGAGTGAAACTGATAAATATTTATATACAGGTACTTATCAAAGCCTCATGATAAATATTTATATACAGGTAATTATCAAAGCCTCATGTATTTTATACCAGACATTTAGAAAACTTTTCATATTCTTTGAGAACTGGTAATTGTATTTTTTTCAGAGTCCTCCAGTTTTAAGACCATTTGATATAGAAGAATTCTTAAAAACAGTAGAACATTCTGGTCCACAGCTGACATCAGGAATCAAGGGAGATTGGCAGGGACTGTATCAAAGATTTTTTAGAAGTAGTAATTTTGAAGGATGGTACAAGTTCAGACAGCATGAAGTCAACCAAAAATTACAAGTGCTGCATTTAGAGGCTATTTGTGAAGCTGTAAGTAAACAAAATACAAGTGATCTTATAAAGATAAAATTGAGAATGGAAATGGGGAATGTGTCAAAAAGCAACAACCCGACCAAAGAGCAGACAACAAGAACCTTTTTTAGATAAAAAAAAGACACAAAAACAAAAGATTATGTATATTCTGTTTGTGAAGCTGTGTGTGAAATATAACAAGTGGTTAGTTTCAAGGCTGTTTTTAAAAGCTGTAGGTGTAAATTTCAAGTGCATCATTTAGAGGTTATTTGTGAAGCTGTCAATTAAATATAGTCAATGTTTTGACTTCACCACTAGGGGTTTATAGGAATTGTTTGTATGTTTAATCAGCATATCAACATTTATTTACTTCAATAAATTATGTTGATATAGGCAGGCCATAATCTTGCCGCTACAGTTATATGGAGTTATCTGGAATAGCTATATACCCATAATGGAACGACGAACAGGCAGGGGTAAAACATTACAATATGCCCCAAACTTTCAGTTGTTGGGACATACTAAAAAGGTCATTACTTATGATAAAAGTTTTTTATTGTAGAATTTGTTGGATTGGATACAAGACAAACAGGAAGTAGAAATTGTAGATCTGATCCTGAGAATTCGTGAAAAATTGGTAAATATCATAGTCTGCTTCAGTTTGAAAATCACCTGTCACTGTATTTCATTAATGTCTTAAGGAGGTTCCCTACTCAGTTTCAAAATAATAAGCTTTTCATAACACTAGTATATATTGATAAGGAATAAAGAAAGGAACCAAAAAAGCCCAAAAAATATATAGGTCAATGTGCTTGTTTTCAAGATATTAACCATTGAAATATTTGCAGGAAAATGTTCTCTCTAGATTTTTCATAGTTTTATCATTGACAAGTTTAAGTACTCAAAAACTTAAAAAAAAAAAACAAAGATTTTATAAGACTTTTACAAATGGCTCATTTTAATACATGTAAGAGATTTATAAAAAGAAACATGGGGGTCAATGGAAAATTTTTTTAAGGGATTCAAATGGATAAAACCAGATGATTCTGAGAATCTGACAAGAATCCAAAAGCAAGCGAACATCTTTATCTAAAAATAAAAGATTATTTTGTTTAGAAGTTTAGTTAAGGTAAGTCAGTAACTGGCATACTAAATATGCAGTAATGGTTTTGCTTCAAACTTATTGATCTTTGTACAGATAATAAATCAACAATATGACATTACAAAGAATTACAATAATAAAGACTATTTTTCTTTTTCAGACATTTGCTACAAACAACAACTTAGTTGTCAATATGGAAAATGTAAACAAACTTCAGAAACATTTACAAGGCATTATATCATCCCTGCCTGAAGATCTCCAGTCTGTGCTCAAAAGCTGATACATATTTATGTTGTGTCACATGTCGTGTCACATGATATTGTAGTCTGTCTCACATGAATACAAGCTGAAATTTTCAGTAAGGTGGATATTCTGGACAAAGAGAGTTGCAAAGTTTCATATCATCTCTGCAAAGTTGATTAATTTTAATTAAAATTGTTTGATAAAATAGGCCAACAAAATTTGAAATATTTTTGCTGGTAATTAGCCCAAAATATGCCTTTTTAATGGAGCACATCTTGGTTGCATGTGAAAATAAAATTTAATACAGTGAGAATAGAAGAAGGTTCATAAGTAAAGGTGAAAGAGTAAAACGGTCATCAAATGTTCTATAATTGTAAATTATAGATTTCAACGAAACAGTTCAGATACTGATAATCTACATTAGATGCATTTTTGTTCTTGATGAACTTTTATGGACTTTGATTTTTTTATGCTAATTTTATTTGGAAAAAGATTCATTAGTTTTAAGGCTTGAAAAGCCATGATCATGTAGAAAATTTGAGTTTACACATTCCATTTATCTTTTAAGAAGTTTGTGTAGTAGATTTGTGAATGACTGTTCTATTTTCTCTTTGTGATTTCTAAAGATTGAGAGTGGGGTGCACATTTTCGCCGGGGACACAATTTCGCCGTTTTATAACTTTTAGTTGTAAATACTTCAAAAGATGGCTGAAATGGAAGAAATATGTCGGTAACTTAAATTGTTTTAACAAATATGATTATTATTTAAACTACGACAAAATTACAGCATTTACCGCAAAGGACCGAAAAATGGACAACGATCTTCGGCCAATTTCCTGAATGAAAAACACGATTTCAAATAAATATTTCTTAGTAAATATTTGACTAATTGCCCTAAATTTCAGTTCTGTACATCTTTAAAATGTCTGCTATTGCCATCTATAATGAAATTGATTTGAAAAGTATTGTTTAAAACTGCAGTAATTTGGGTTTAAATGGATGTATAAAAACGGCAAATATGTGTCCCCCATCGACAAAACATCAGGCAATTCCAAACACCCTTTAATCTAACTTTTCGGAAGATTATTTTCAAACATACACATTTTCAAGCTGAAGAATATTTTGCATTTGAAGTTATCTTCATAGAGATATATCAGTATACTTCAAAAATATATAGATCTGAACATAAAATGTAGAAAAAATTGAAAGATATGGCGAAAATGAGCACCCCAGTGATCTGTTTTACAATTGTATTGCATTTTATAATGTTCGTGCAACATGTGTTGAAACAAGTCATGCAGATCATGTTGGATTATTGAAATTGTAAAATCTCATTGTAAAATTGTAAATCAAAATTGTCATATATTTATATTTAAAGCAAACCTATCACAGAAACCTAAGAACGAAGATAGTAAAGAAGTAAATCTTTTATTTCATTCAGTCCCTGTGCAATTATGACAGTTCAGTGAATTTCAATAGCCTACTGTAGTATGAATAAAGTTAACCTTGAGATAATTCCACTTTAAGTAACTTATTATAATTGAGTGATCATTTTTGAAGCACCAAAATTAAAGGGGAACTTGAACTAACTCATTCTAAACTGCCATATCTATGTTGCATATCAATTAAGATTAATGTTAATATCATCAAGTTTGTTAGAAGGACTTGTTTGTTTTGAAGCTTGTTTTCTGGACCTTTTCATATGGTTCTTTCATGCTTATTGTATACTGGTCAGTGTTCTTTTCTGCATGTTTGTACTGCTGTGGCTATAGCTAGGAACTTTACTTTCTTAGGTATCTAAAAAGAAGAAAACAGATTGAAATCATGAGATAGACTACTATTAAATATTTTCTCTGTTATCATGGTCACTGTGTGACTACTTTCTTGATGTACCATCCTTCATATTACAACATGGCCATGTAGATAACACAACATTTTATCACAGATATTCTTATAAACCAATACCTTTAATTCAAACTGTGTTTTGAGCAAGTGCCCTTATAACAAAAGAGGAATCTTCCTAAAAGTTATACTACAGAAGACTTTGGCTTTCAACTGTGAAACAAGGGTGTGTAAACTGAATGAAATGACTGATTAGATTATTACCAGCAGGTAGATCAGGGTTGTTAAATATAAGTTTTTTTATTTATTTTTCCCACCTGATCATGTATTTGTTTTCATATTTTAATCTGATTTTATAGATATTTGATACTGTACAAATATATTTCAAGTCACACACTGAGAGGTCATTTTGTATAATCCAAAATTATCAACTTTGAAAGAAGCATGTGGTTAAAAGAAATACTTAATTCAACAATTTGAAATTACAAAATTGAAAAAAAAAGAATATACTCAAGTTCTCCTTTTCAACAAACATCAAAATTTTGCAAAAAGTTGATATTTCAAACCTCTATATGAACAACATTTCAGTCAAAAAGATGGTTAAATTTTATTGGTTGTTGATATTTTATTATGGACCAGTATTACTTTTAAAAATACTTGCCAACCTTTGTTAATGAATGGTTGTATAATTGTGTAATTTATTGTTAATGTTTTAATTGTTGATGTGCTTAATGGTGCAAGTTGCATTGTGTACATAAGAATTTTCATGGAATGGTATATTTTTATTTAAGCAAATGATATTTTCTTTACAAAAACAGAAAAACTATGTTCATTAATATAACATGTATTTCATGTGTTCACAATATATCAAAAAGTTTTCCATGACTGTATATAATGAGACTAGTCAAGTTATAGTTTTGTGACATAATATACATAATAGTTAATGTCATGTCTTGTAGTCTTGTTACTGTGCATATTTGAAAGACTTTACAGAGTCATATTTAGAGGGTTTTCAGGGTGCCCACCCCCACCCTCACCCCTTTTTGTGGGAAAAATTTGGGTGATTATATAGAGAATCACTGAAGCATGACTGGAACGGGCCCCCTCTAAGGCAGTCAGTGTGCCTCCCTTACGAAAATTTCTGGATCCTTCCCTGCTTTGTCCTTTCACAATACCAATTGCTAAAATGTTAATCAAATTGAAATTTGACTCAATTTCTACAAAGATAGAAGTTGTTGATATTTTAACTCATTGCTTGGGCCTGTTTTAAAAAGGTTTTGTAGAGTAATTGAATGGTTTTTTTTTTAATTCACACCAACTAAATAATCTTGCGACCAATCTGCCCTTTTGTTTTTTTAGAAGGTTAAAGCATATATATATATATATATATACAGTGTAAACTGTGTAATCAGACCCACTGGGGGACCAGAACAAAATGTCAGATTAAGCAGGGTATCAGAATACTCGGATTTTTCTGCAAGGATACACTTATTTTAGGACCATGAATATGTGTGGGTTAAAGCAGGATGTTGGAATACTCAAGTGTTGGATTAGGCAGGTTACACTGTACCTATTATGAATCAAACAAAGCTCTAGTCAATAGTGTTTTAAAAAAGTGTGAAAATATTTGTAAAATTTGTGTCAATATTTTTGCACATCATAGATAATGCTAGGAATTTTTTGCCTTGAAAGAGAGATACAAACCTAGTGTTTCTATTCCAATTTGAAAGATTTGTACTGTAAAACTATTGTACATGTAGAATATTTTTCCTTGGTTGAAATTTGCTTTAATCAAATTTCAGTTGGAAAATATCCATTAATAAACCCTACAAAAAATAAATGAAATCATTGAATAGACATGAATAATTGTAGCATATTTTATAGATTTATTTTGAATGAAAGTAATAAATAGATAAATATTAGATATTGAACTCTTAGTTTACAGCCTGTATAGTGTCATGATTCTTCACTATTCTTCATCAAAAGCAATAAATTAAGGGAGGTAATCCAGTAAATTTGATCTGCAAGTATACATCTTATTTCAATGTTTCTGTACCATTTCGCAGAAGAAACTATAACTTCACTCTCAAAATTAGTTTCAGATATCAATTTTTCATTCCTTATGAATAACTTTCTTTTTAAAATCCTTCAAAGACTAACACACACGAAAACATGATATAATATAAGATTATATCTGGAGATGGTTCTCTTTAAGAAGAAACTAATTTCCTGCCTTGACGGAATGGTAGAACAATTTTCAATAATTTAAAGACAATTCAGTTGGACCCTAAATTGATGACATTACAATATTGTTTGCTGGTTTCATTTTTTTTACTAATTTGCTTCATGTAAGCTTCATACAAAGTTCAGTATTTTAATAAATTTTCAATAACTACTAGTACTTCTACTTGAAAAATAATCACTATAATAAATTCAGAAATGTCAAATTGGTCACAGACTGAACAACTCAAAACATTGATTGTCATGAAAAACTGTTGTAATTGTGATCCCCCCTAAAACAATCTGTGTTCATGAAATAAACAAGAGTACTATTTGATTTCTTATTGATTGAGATATGTATGTTTTCCATGTCAATTTACATCGTGTATTGTTATGTCTTTTATCAAATAAAACAAACAAAAGAAACAAGACTTGATTCAGTATAATATGAATATTTGTTCCCTTCCAGTACATTGAATGGAGCACTATCTGATGATCTTGCCCTGGCAGTTGGTGTTTCATGATTCTGATTTTTTCCTCCTGTCTTATACCTTTGCCTGTAAGTCTTATCTCATTGAATGTGTTACATGTACACTTTAAAAGTTCTATGCTACCTCATAGTAAAGTGCATGTTATAAAAAAATTAAGAAATAATTGATGCCAGCTATACTTTATTGTAGTTTTAACATGGGTAGGCATTATATTCGTGATTATTTTTGCCAGAGCGATAGCGAGGGTCAATCCATTTTATCAGAAATATGAAACAATTTTGTCATTTCAGTACAACAGTAATAATAACCTATACTTTATTTTATATTTTATCGTCGGAACACATGTTTCAATGAAATTATTATATACAATGACATGCCTTTTTAACGGGAGAGATGAAACGTGTTTTTCAGAGGGAGGGGTTTTGAAATTAGAACAGCCAACATGAACGTTGTGGTATCTAGGTCAAATATGTCAATTACGAATTGTAACACATTGTTGCCATTGTAAAAGTATTAGTAACAAAATGTGTATCATTTTAGTGTTTGAAAGTGTTTTAATTAAGGAAATACATTAAATGCATACTAATTTGACGAAATTCATTTTTCTGCAGTAATCAATATACGCATGTGCAAACTAATTTTATTGGATAATAAAGTATGGTTTCTTTACAAAGCTAAAGAAGCACGTCATATTAGAATAATAATTTAATTCCAGATAAACATTAAGCAATAGAAATATTAAAGCAACCCCTTCTCCTTTTCATTTTCATCAGTTGTATACACCCAATATCATATATTGTAGAAAGTTCTACCGCATCAACAAAAAATCTACTGATAGAAAATTTACCAGGCGTTTATTGTATAGGCATATAGGTACTATTCATGAATGGGTTATGATTTCTCTGCGAAATATATGTAGGTAAGGATTTCACAATTATTCAATATATGAATGGGGTGGGTTTTTTGTCGAGCCTGCGACTTGTTGCAGAAAGCTCGACATAGTGTCGGCGGCTACGGTGGTGTTAGCTAATTCTTAAAAGCTCTATATTTTAAAAGGTGGAAGACCTAGATGCTTTATACTTCGTATATAGATGCCTCATGTGACGAAGTTTCCGTCAGTCACAAGTCAAATGTCCTTGACCTCATTTTCATGGTTCAGTGACTACTTGAAAAAAAAGTTAAGATTTTTTGTAATGTTAAATTCTCTATTAACTATTTTTGGTATGTGCATACCTTGCAAGGTTCTCCTGCCTGTCAGACAGTTTTCACTTGACCTCAACCTCATTTCATGGATCAGTGAACAAGGTTAAGTTTTGGTGATCAAGTCCATTTCTCAGATACTATAAGCAATGGATGATTTCCGGATAATAACTTTAAGTATAAGTAAATAGAAATCAATAAAATTTTAACACAATGATTATTACCACAAAAGGAAGGTTTGGATTGATTTTGGGGGTTATGGTCCCATCGGTTTAGGAATCAGGGACCCAAAGGGACCCAAAACATACATTTATCTAGTTTCAGGACAATTATAAGTTGTTGATAAGTATTTCAATTACTCTGAAATTGTACCGCAATGTTCATACCATTAAGTAGGTTAGAAGGTTGAGATTTATTTTAAGGTACTAGTATAGGGGGCAAACAGCAGTCTAGGAATTTAGGACCAAAAAGGGGCCAAAAACAAGCATTTTTGAAGTTCGGGACATTAACTTATGTTTAACTCTATGGATCTCTCTAACATTGTACCACAAGATTCCATATAATGAAGGGAAGGTTTGGTGTCAGTTTGGGGTTAATATCCCTGAACATTTAGGAATAAGGGGCCAAAAAGAAGCATTTTTTTTTGGAAAAAAAAGTGTTTCCAGTTTTTGGAGAAAAAAATAATTTGTTTTTAACCCTGAGAAAAAAAAATTGTTTGTTTCACCCTCAGCTGCTTCTATATGTAATGCAAAAATAGAAAGAAAAAATGTTTTCTACTTGTCACCAAAAAAAATAGATTGTTTTTCACTGAAGGCAAAAAAAAAGTTTGTCCGGAAAAAAAATCCATAGCCTCCCCCCCGACCTCCAGAAAATGAAATGGTTGCTGCCTAAATGTATAAATCTCTTTGAAATTATACCACAAGTTTCCATACTACAAAGGGGTGGTTATAGGGGTAATGGATCAAATCATTAAGCAATTAGGGGCAAAAAAGGGGGGAACAAGGGTTTTCCTGGTTAAAGGACAATTTAGAGAATTTAAAAAGCAGTTTAAGGGAGGTAATCCAATTCCAATAAAAATTTAAATAATACTTTATATATATGTTTGATTACTTGATTACCTCCCTTACACTGCTTGAAAATTATGTTGAAGGAAGTGATAATTGTCTTGCTGTAAATTTATTTTTATCAGTTATTGTTAATTAATAATCATTTTAACCATGACTGTAAGTTATTTTATATTTTAATACTTTATGTTGTAATTAAATGAGTACTTATTGTTGCCAACCTTATTAGAAATTGAATTGAGATTATTTTGGAATAAGGGATTTGGGGAGGTGAAAAAAAAATGGGTAGGGGTGAGGGGTAAAATTTTTCTCATTTCAGATTTCAGAAATTAAAAAGAATTTTTCTTCAAACATTTTTTGGAAAGATTGGAACTTGTTCTAAATCTTTCCTTAGGCACTGGCCTCCCTAACAACACGACAGGTTAGCTACTATTACTGCATGTATTCACACTAAAATATAGTTCCCTGTAGTTCTCATGTATGTGCACATAATACATATAAACTGTGAAAAATGGGTATATTTTTGAAGCAGTTCATTCAAGAATGTATGTATTAAATTAAGGTGTGTTGATGTGCAGGCTTTTTAAAATGCATTTTGATTAGGTAATTGAGTATGGATACAATAATAGTATGATTGACAACTGTCATTATCACCAAACAATCAGGGACAAGGTGGACCTTAAATCACAATGCCCCACCTCCTAAACTGTCAATCAAATTGACCACATTACTTATCAACATCAGTGTTACATAATTATACAGACCCAATATACATTTCAATGCACAAGTATTTGACCTCATAATTGAATACACAAATGTACATATTAGATGTTTGATATATAAGGATGATAGATTTATTTATTGCCTATTACTTTTGATCTACATTACATAAAGTGATTCTGTAAATTATGTCTGAAAGATAAATGATTAATTAAGGATTAACACCATCTTAAAAAGGTATTCAAGTAAGGCCTATATTATATATAGTATAATTTACTTGATAAATTTCCAATAATTCAACAATTTATGATGGTTCACTTTTTTATTATCAGAAATTGGCTTGAAACAGTTTTTAGCTCACCTGGCCTAAAAGGCCATGTGAGCTTTTCTCATCACTTGGCGTTCGTCGTCTGTCGTCGTTAACAATTTTTCAAACATCTTCTCCTCTGAAACTACTGAATGGATTTGAATGAAACTTACCATGATTGTTCCTTAGTATATCCTGCACAAAATGTGCGCTTCGATTTTTGATCCGTCAAAAAACATGGCCGCCGTTACTTAAAATAGAACATAGGGGTCAAATGCAGTTTTTGGCTTATATCTCAAAAACGAAAGCATTTAGAGCAAATCTGACATGGGGTAAAAATGTTCATTAGGTCAAGATCTATCAGCCCTGAAATTTTCAGATGAATCAAACAAACCATTGTTGGGTTGCTGCCACTTAATTGGTAATTTTAAGGAACTTTTGCAGTTTTTGGTCATTATCTTGAATATTATTATAGATAAAGATAAACTGTAAACAGCAAAAAAGATCAGCAAAGTAAGATCTACAAATAAGTTAATATGACCAAAATTGTCAATTGACCCCTTAAGGGGTTATTGTCCTTTAATGACAATTTTTCACAATTTGTTCATCATATTTGCTAACTTTAAAAAATCTTCTCCTCTGAAACTACTGAATGGATTTGGTTAAAACTTAGCATGGTTGTTCCTTAGATTATCCTGCACAAAGTGTGTGCTTTGATTTTTGATCCGTCAAAAAACATGGCCGCCGTTACTTAAAATAGAACATAGGGGTCAAATGCAGTTTTTGGCTTATATCTCAAAAACGAAAGCATTTAGAGCAAATCTGACATGGAGTAAAAATGTTCATTAGGTCAATATCTATCAGCCCTGAAATTTTCAGATGAATCAAACATCCAATTGTTGGGTTGCTGCCACTTAATTGGTAATTTTAAGGAAATTTTGCAGTTTTTGGTCATTATCTTGAATATTATTATAGATAAAGATAAACTGTAAACAGCAAATATGATCAGCAAAGTAAGATCTACAAATAAGTCAATTTGACCAAAATTGTCAATTGACCTCTTTAGGAGTTATTGCCCTTTAAAGACTTTTTTCACAATTTGTTCATCATGTTGACTTACTTTAAAAAATCTTCTCTTACGAAACTGCTGTATCAATTTCAGCCAAACTTAGGCTAAATGAGTTTCAGAGTTTCAGAGTATCTAGTATAAATTTTATATTTCATTTCCTTGTATGTCAAGAAACATAGCTCCTATGGCTAAAATAGAACATAGGAGAAAATGATTTTTTTTTGCTTTTGAAGAAAATAGGACGATTCAAAGAACATTTAAATAAATTGAAAAGCCAAAATAATCATTGATGAGAGATTAAACCAAAAAAATTCAGGTGAGCGATTCAGGCTCTTGAGAGCCTCTTGTTAAATTTTAGAACTTTTAATTATAATCAACCATTTTTTATTTATTTATTCCCCATCAATCATTATGTCTATTTTATTTCTTTGAATTTTTATAAGAATTTAAGTGAATATATATTTTTGCTATCAAAAAAAATCTGCATTTCAATAAAATAAGTTTTTTAAATTTGTTTACATTGAAAAAGTAAATTTTCAATGCCCTGTGCTGAATAAATACTTTATAACTTGATCAAAATGCACTCTACAACTCTTAATTTTCAATGTCATATATTATAACCTATGTTTCAACTAACAAAATGCCCCAAAACAACATTTTTAGATTATTTTTGTTGACACTTTAAAGTTCTTAGCTGTTTGTCTTACAAGGAATTGGTAACATTTACTAGAAGAATTTTTTATTTGCAATTTTTTTTTAATTTTTTTTAAACGTGTTCAAAGCAGGCAACAATATTTGGATAAGATATAAACAGCAGTTTGAATAAAATTGTGAAAATTAAGAGACCCATATTATTTAATTTGAGCTCATTTTATCTTCATACTGGAAAAGCACTTTTATTCCTGCTAGAGACCTGCTGTTTATGCCATTTTCAGCAATACTGTTTTTATAATGTTCTTTTGTCCCCACCATACCTTAATATGAAATTATTCAAACTGCTCTTCCAATCTTTCCACAGGTGCCATCCAGCACTTTGATTTTTTAGTGGATTTATATTCAACAACATAGTGTATTGCGCAAAAGCAAAAAAAAATATTTTAAGTTCATTAGACCACATTCATTCTGTGTCAGAAATCTTTGCTGTGTCAACTATTTAATCACAATCCAAACTTAGAGCTGTATCAGGCTTGAATGTTGTGTCCATACTTGACCCAACTGTTCAGGGTTCTACCTCTGCGGTCGTATAAAGCTGAGCCTGCGGAGCATCTGGTTGTGTTTTGGTCTGTTTTTCTTAAACTATAAGCAATAGGTCAACTATATTTGTTGTATGGAAGAATTGTTAGCTGTATATGTCTTCCTGTCATGGTTCATCTGACCTTGACCTCATTTTCATAATTCATTGGTCAATTTTTAGTTTTCTTGGTTAATGTTCAGTTTATTTGACAGTTGTAATAAAGCTTTATATTTAGGACTATCATCATAATATCAATAATTAGTAAAGAAGGTGAGACATTTCAGCGTACCCTGTACCCAAAATCCATTGTTAAGAAAACATCAGATGAAGCCAACCAAAGCCAAGATTGGCACTGTTTTTGGTGGAGTAACAATCTGCCGAACTCTATCACCCTCTAAAAAGTGTCCTATTTGTACTTTGTTCTTGCATAATTCATATTTAAGGTATTTAATTTCAAGAATAGGCATATATGCAGGGGCGGATCCAGCCATTTTAAAAAGGGGGGGTTCCAATTACATGTCCCCATTCAAATGCATTGATCGTCCAAAAAAAAGGGGGGTTCCAACCCCGGAACCCCCCCTCTGGATCCACGCCTGTATATGTATAAATGGATTTTATACAACTATGGTCTAGGTGTCCTAGGTGGAGCTGTTTGGTGCATATACACAATGCCAAATGAATTCGAAATTACCTCATACCCGCCAACTGTCACTATTTGCGGGGGATTTCCCCCATGGAGGCTCCCAAGTGAAAATTTTGTAAGTGCAATTTTGTCAACTATTTTAAAGAAAACAATTAATTTAACAATGGCTATGAGCTTGTTAAAGCATGAAGAAACCAAAAAACCACATTAGAATATATTTGAAGGCCTCCTTGAAGGTTTTGTAGGACTATAAGAACCATCTTTCATGTAAATCCCCCATGGGCATTTTGAAAAGTTGGCAGGTATGTTACCTTAATAAGTATAGTTTGTATTTTATACAAGTTTATCTACATATAATTTAACTTGCGGGCTGGCATCTTTCATTTAAAAATAATTAATTGTATGAAATTAATAAATTTAAGTATCAATATTTATAATTTACTATTGTGTCCATGTGTCCTGAGCTACAAAATGTGCATGCATCTTAATATTGAATACTTACAGGCTCTCAGCTATGAGTTATTCAATTTATTACCACTGAAAGTTCTGTCATTATTGTCAATAACAATGTCCCACAGGCACTGAGACAAGTGCCTGTGAATATTCCATGGCAATGGACATTATTTAAAATAATACGAAAATTCTATGAACAATAGTCTTGGTGGATCCTTTTTCACAGGACACTGTTATGTCTCACACTTGCAGTAATAGTTGCTAAATCATGTTACACTTTATAGGCAGTGGTACTCCAGAAAGTGGAGGAAAGAATAAAGAAGATATATGATGAAGGAGATACCATTTGATATTTAGGGGGCTAGAATGAAAAAAATGTCTTGCATTTTTAATTTTTTTAGTTGTAATTTCTGACCTGCATTTTAATTTTTACTCTACTTGGTCCTGTCCTTTTTAATAGTTCGTTCCCCCTAAAAATCAAATGGTAGTCTAGTTTCTAAAGTTCAAATAGGTTCGAATATCAATAATATTTTCACAGCATATACTCATTGGTTTCCCTCCCCCGTACTTATACCTCTCCTGTTTTCATTTGTTAATAGACTGTGAGAGTGTTAGTAAACTGACAATATAGCAATATAGAAATGGCTGCAGCAATGCTAACGTCGATGTCTTACACCAAAGACCTACCTGAAACTATAAATGACCTCACTAAATGTCCAATATGTCTAGACACTCTAAAAGTACCGAAATATTTTACATGCCTGCACACTTTCTGTTCATCTTGCATTCATACTTGTATTGAACATTTATTCAAAGACCACATTCCGAGAAGCATATCATGCCCAGTCTGTAGAACCAAAATAAAGGTTTCGGATAAAACACGAAATGCAGAAGAATTTTCTCGTAAATTGCCAATCAACCACATAATACTGAGTCTAATAGATGCACAGAAAATGCTGAAGGGAAAATCAATTTGTGGACCATGTAAAAAGCTTCATGGTAATAAAGTAACAGCGGCGAAAGTATTTTGTGTAGAATGTAGAGAAGCTTTCTGTAATTCATGCTCAAAGTATCACAAAGCCTTCAGTGCTTCACAAATAATACAAGATGGTCTTGAAGTATAGATTTTGCGTACTGACGTTTGTTATCATCTTAATTACGTATTATAGTATTCTTTTATATGTCTTTTTTAGATATTCATTTGAAGTGACTCTGTGGTTACGTAAAACCACATACTTTGAACGGCAAAATTATTTCATTTATTGATATTACTTTTACTTAAGGATCTTGACATACTATGAATGACTAAACTATTTTATTCAATAAGACTACTTTTTCTGTTTAGTCTGTTTTTTATGATATACATTTGACGTGAAACTGTACTTATGTATCCCGTCATACTTTGAACCACACCATTATTTTATTTATTATTATTACTTTTACTGTTAAATCTGGTTTTTGTTATATCTACTTTACGTGAGTCTGCATTTATGTATGACGTCATACGACAAAATTATTTTTATGTCTACCTGTGCGAATTTCAAACGCGCAATTTTACAACAGTAATGAAAACCTTCTATCATTTATGGGTAGACTTTACATAGATAAATTCAGCCGTATTTGACGTGAAACTGTACTTATGTGTCCCGTCATACTTTGAACCACACCATTATTTTATTTATTATTTTTACTGTAAGTCTGTTTTTTGTTATATCTACTTTACGTGAGTCTGCATTTATGTATGCCGTCATACGACAAAATTATTTTTATGTCTACCTGTGCGAATTTCAAACGCGCAATTTTACACCAGTAATGAAAACCTTCTTTCATTTATGGGTAGACTTTACATAGATAAATTCAGCCGTATAAGAAAAGCAAAATGAGAATGTTAAATTTGATGTATGCCTTTTTGTGCTACTTTGTTACATTTGTTGTTTATGTAGTGATATTAAGATGATAACACAATATTGACTGTTGTACCCCTATTTTTGACATTTTTACTCTTTGAGTATGTTTGTTTTGTTCATGCATCGTTGACAATGTAATGGAATTTGATGCGACTGTCATACAAGTGAGAGGTTTAGCTAGCTATAAAACCAGGTTCAATCCACCATTTTCTACATTAGAAAATGCCTGTACCAAGTCAGGAATATGACAGTTGTTATCCATTCGTTTGATGTGTTTGGACTTTTGATTTTGCCTTTTGATTTTTGATTTTCCTTTTGAATTTTCCTCGGAGTTCAGTATTTTTGTGTTTTTACTTTTTATTGACCATGAACTTGCAGACATCGATAAAGTTTCCGACGTTCATTTAAAGATTGGTTCACAATACACTACATGTAACGAACACATGAAAAAAATTGAGGTTTATTGTAATGATCATCAGAAGCCGTGCTGCTTACATTGTGTTACATTAGAGCATCGTAAATGCAACGAAGTTGTGGCCATTGAAGAGGCAGCAAAGAAACTAAGAGATAGTGATGCATACTTGAATCTTATGAATGAATTTAGCACATTGACAAGAAATTTTAGCAAAGCTGTAGAAGAACGAGAAGAATTATTGTTTGTAGGTGAAAGGGAAGAAAAGGAGACGAAAGAGAAAATCAAGACAATAAGAAAGAATATTGAAAAACTGGTATTGAAATTAGAGCAAGACTGTTTGGATCAGTTGTCAATTAGCTGTAGGGATAATCAGTTAGTTTTAAGTGAAAGCATTGAACATTTTAAAGAGAAAACAAAAATGGTCCTTCACTGCCAGAATATGTTGAAGGCAGGGCTGAAATGTAATTCAGACATACAGTTGTTGTATGATTATAACAACATGAAAGCTCAGAAAGAAGAACTAGAAAGTTTTCTGCAGGTAAATGAACAGCAAAAGTATTCTAAATTTGCATTTGAAATCAATGGAGCAATGGAAAATATGACAAATCAAATCACCAGTCTTGGAAATGTAGTTATCAGTGAAGCTACATTAATTACTAGTAACAGTTCATTGCTTGATTGCTCAATTAGGCCGCTTCAAGATTTGGATCTTCTACATGAAAATTCATTTTATAAAAAGGAAGCAAAATTTAGTGGAGTAACATGCCATGATGACATGATCCTTCTTGTAGATCGTTACAAATACTGGTTGTATATATTTAGTGATGAAACTGATGAAATTTATTATGGTAGAGTAAAATTATCCATTCAAGATGCTTTAACATTTTCTATTCCCTGGGATGTAAGTGGAACCCTGAAAGGTAGATGTGTTGTATCCTTCCCAGAAAGCAGTGTACTAGCAGACATCTGCATCAACTCTTGCACCATTAATCGCTGGATACAGATCAACAATCCACAAATCGGAATATCGTTTTACAGCAACAGTATTGTATCCTGCCATAGATATGATGGCAAGTCTGCTGATGTAGTCACAATTTTTGACATGAATGGTAATGTGATTCGAGAGCATAAACATGGATGTAAACCAAACTATCTCTGTATAGATGATGTTGGAAGAATCTTTTTTAATGACCGTGATGAGAACAAGCTTACTTGTATTACATACAATTTTGAAGAAGTCTTTACATATAAACATGAACAGCTGAGGGGAATTGCAGGCATCGCAACAGATACAGAAGGGAATATTTATGTAGCTGGGTTTAATTCAAACAACGTCCATCAACTGTCACCATCAGGTCAACTCAACAAGATAATTCTAACTGAAGCACTTGCCATTATCAATCCATTAGGAATAAGTTTTAAGAAAGATGCAGATATTTTGATTGTGCTGAATGACAGTGGTAGCCGAGTCAGCATGTATGAAATCTATTGACTCACAAACACATATTATGTAAATTATACAATCGTGACAGTTTAACTCCTAAACACATAATATTATAGTCGGGACAGTTTGACTCACAAACACATAATATTATAGTCGGGACAGTTTGACTCACAAACACATAATATTATAGTCGGGACAGTTTGACTCACAATCACATAATATTATAGTCGGGACAGTTTGACTCACAAACACATAATATTATAGTCTGGACAGTTTGACTCACAAACACATAATATTATAGTCGGGACAGTTTGACTCCCAAACACATAATATTATAGTCGGGACAGTTTGACTCACAAACACATAATATTATAGTCGGGACAGTTTGACTCACAAACACATATATTTTGTAAATTATACAGTCATGACAGTTCTAATCTCATAATTAAGCAAATCCAAATTATATTAGATGTGTGTATTAGGATCAATACAATTTGGACCATGCATGAAGGTCAGGTATTAAAAAGATATAATAATTGGTTGCTTTTAGGACATCTGTTGTATTACTCTAACTGGGCATGTGTTGGTTTGCTGTACACAACCATATTCTCATAAACTGTGAGAGATGTTTTGTCAAATTTTGTATGTGTCAAAAACTTGCATGCCAACATTATAAAGAACAAGTCTTTGGCCAATATTTTTTGGCCGAGTGACCTCAGTGTAGATTAATACAAATATTATGTCATTACATATGCCTGAAATGTAATTTATGAAATTAAAAAGACACTTTTCTCAGAAGGTACATATATATCTCAGGTTAACTATAAAGAGCAAGTTGAACATGTTTAAAGCATCCAAGAATTTTGGCTCTGCAGGATGATTTAATGCTACGCTAATAACATTGAAACTTTTGTCTGGTTATCAGGTCAATTAAGTTATTTTGAATATTCTGAACTACATGTAATATTTTTTTGATGTCAGTGAAGTTTTCTTGTGAATGATTTATAGATTAAGATGTAAAAAGTTTCAGAGACCCTACATTGCATTCTTTTTCAGTGTAGTTTTTTTGGTTATTTAATCATTGAATTAACATGGTAAATGTTATAATCTTTCAATTTCTTGTACAATGTTTTAACTTGTTTTGATAGGGATCTGTTGATAGTCTTTTCATCTTTTTGTTAGTTAGTTTTTTTTTTTTTTTTTTGTTATGGTGAAAAATACTAGAAATGTTAGGTTAAAAGTGTAAATTTAAAAAAAAGATCAACATGACAAGATCTTTGCATCCTGAAAATTAGAGACCCTGAACTATCCTCTTTTTCAGTTTTTTTTTTTTGGCTGTTATTGTGGAAAAAACTAGTAATGTTAGGTTAAAAGTGTAAATTTCAATAATGATCAGCATGACAATATCTGTCCTCCCTGAAAATAAGAGAAAAATACAAATACCTATTTTGAAGTTGTTGCCCCTGAAATGTTTATTTTAAAACTTCTTTCTTTTGCAGTTTTCGCTTTTTCGCAAAAACTGTTATACCAAGGTTAAATTGTAAAATGCAAATATGATCAGCCTCATAAAGAAAACGAGTATATGTATATAAAGGTCCTCATTAGTAGGGTGGCTTTTTTTCACCAAGTGATGGATTCAAAAACAATAATGTGTAACATGTGTGGTTAGTTTGTTTTTTCGTATGCAGTCTGCACCCTTAGACTAGTTAAATTTTATTTCGGAAAAACTTGAAAAACTATGTTTAAACACATAAAAAAAATGTCTTGCCTTATGTATATTATTTTAAAATATGAAAAATATGAATAAATATGATGAAACCCCACCTTTTAAAAATATCATGGAAAAGTCACTACTAGATAGCTTTCATTATTAAAGAGTTAAACCAATATTTTGATCCGATGCTATGAAAATCATCTTTTACTTATGTGTACTTTTAAGATGTATATAAAGTATGGAACGAGATATACCAGTGTTATATGTACAAAATTAAAAAACATACAATAGTCAGAGGGAATTCTTTTGTATTTTCTTCTATGTACTTTATAGTTGTTTAAAAGATTAATTTCTGAAGTAAATATTGACAGAGATAATATTTATAATGTAATTAATTGTAATTGTACAAGTATCAATTATTGTTTCCTGACAAATAATATTTAAAGTTTAGTGATTATGAATAATTTGCTGTTTTTGTGAACATATATTAACAATTCAAATGGCAACAAACACGGTGTTTAGTGAAAGTTTTCACTTTATGTTGAAGGCTTCAAAGAGACTATGAGACAAAGTAAAACAATAAAAGCACTTCTCTTGCTTTTGGTTTTGTTGAATTGTGTGTAGGGACACTTTGTTATGAATAAATACTACATATGCCTTCTCTTACAATACAATTTGGTAGGATGATTGTTTCTTTTGGTTGTGGTATTAAACAGATATATTTAAGGTGGTACCTAACACTACAGGGAGATAACTCTATAAAATCATCAAAACGATTTAATCACATTGTGTTGTTAAGGGAATATTAAGCTTCTCAATGATCACAATTAGTGTTTGTCAAACTGCTTTGTAACCAGTGTAATTTTTCTGATAAATTGGTTTTTTCAAATTTTTTTCAAATTTTATATTTTTGTCAAAGGGTCAAAGTAAATACTTTGTCAAAATTTTATGAAAAATTAAACGAGCCAAATTAATTTTAGTGAAGGTGTTGGGTACCACCTTAAGGAAGTATTTGCATTTTTGTCGAGCCTGTAACTTCTATTGCAGAAATCTAGACACAAGGATACTGATCTGGGGTGTTGGCTTTGTTAACTAACTATTAAAATCTTTATATTTTGGCAGGTGGAAGTCCTGGATGCTTGTATATAGCTGTCTTTTGTTATGAAGTTTCTGTCTGTCATATATAGAAATAAGAAGATGTGGTATGAGTACCAATGAGACAAATCTCCATCCAAGTCACAATTTGTAAAAGTAAACCATTATAGGTCAAAGTACAATCTTCAACACAGAGGCTTGGCTCACACCAAACAGCAAACTATAAAGGGCCAAAAAATAACTAGTGTCAACCATTCAAATGGGAAAACCAATGGTCTAATCTATACAAAAAAATGAGAAACACTTATGAACCACATCAACTAACGACAACTACTGAACATGTCTATTGTCCTTGATCCTATTTTCATGGTTAAGGGACTTCTTGAAAAGAAAACATAAGATTTTTTGTAATCTTAATTTCTCTATTATTATGAGTAATGGAATAACTATATCACGAATTTGCGTACCTTGCAAGGTCCTCATGCCTGTCAGATAGTTTTCATCTGACCTTGACTTCATTTCATGGATGAGTGAACCATGTTAAGTTTTTTTTAGGTCAATAGATATATTAAGGAGATGTGGTATGAGTGCCAATGAGACAACTCTCCATCCAAGTCACAATTTTTAAAAGTAAACCATTTTAGGTCAAAGTACCAGAACTGGATTTGACTGATTATATAGGGAGTAACTGAAGCATGACTAGAACAGGCCCCCTGTTTTGAAAATTTCGGGATCTGCAAATGAGTACAGCCTTCAACACAGAGCCTTGGGTCATACCGAACAGCAAGCTATAAAAGGCCCGAAAAATGACATATAAAACCATTCAAACAGGAAAACCAACATTCTAACCTCTAAAAAAATGAGAAACACTTTTGAATAATATAAACAAACGACAACTACTGAACATCAGATTTCTGACAGGTGCAAACAAATTAAGCAGATTTAAATGTTTTAATAGGTACCAACCTTCACCCTTATCTGAAACAAAAGGGTAACATCACAACATAGAAAGACACACTATATAATATACAAGTTCGTATATCAGATACTATATGCAATAGATCTCTTATATTTGGTGTATGGCATGGTTGTAAGGAGTACATTTCTAACTGACGGGTGTCATCTTACCTTGACCTCATTTTCTTGGTTCATTGTTTAAAGCATAGTTTTTGTGTTTTGGTCAGTTTTTATCTCACCTTGACGAAGTCAAAACGCAAGACATAGATATGCTTATTTTACATGCATTAGTTTGTGATTAGGTAAGTTTATGGGGAACCACTGGTGGTAGGTCAATGATATTTGGTAAGCAGTTGTATAAGCATTTATCCAATTTGGCATATCTCATTTCCATGGAGATTATTTGGCTCTGTCCCCTTAGTCATGGTCTATTGACTTTGAAAATTTTGCAAAATGCATGTATTATTTTGTGATTAGTCAGTTTAAAGGGAACCATTTGTGGTAGTCAAATGTTAATTGGTATCCAGTTGTATCTTAGATAATAAAGCAAATGGTCAACTATATTTAGTGTATAGAATGATGGTAAATTGTATATGTCTGTCTGTCAGATATCATCTGACCCTGACCTCATTTTCATTTTTCATTGGTCAATGTGAAGTAAGGTTTTGTTTTGTTTTTTGAAGTTTGTTTTTTAGATATTTTAAGCAATAGGCCAACTATATTTATTGCAAAGATTGCTTGTAAAGTGTGGTACATGTCTGTCTGGCATGGTTCATCTGACCTTGACCTCATTTTCATGGTTCATTGGTCAATATTTAGATTTCCTGTTTAAGTCTGCTTCTTAAAAACTTTAAGCGATAGGTCAACTACATTTGGTGAATAGAATGATTGTATGATGTACATATATTTCCAGTTTGGTTCATCTGACCTTGACCCTATTTTCTTGAATCATGTTAAGTTTATGTGATAGTTGTATTTAAGCTTTATATTTTGGACTATCAACATAAAATCAATGGTCAATAAAGAAGGCAAACATTTCAGTGTGTGCACTCTTGTTCTTTTAATACCTATTTCTCATCCTATAAGTAGTAGGTCAACCAATCTCATTAAAATCCGATGTTCTGATACGCTACCCTCCACTAAGGTAGCGTATCAGAACATCGGATTTTAATGAGATTGTAGGTCAACTATATTTGATGCAATATTGTAAGGTGTTCATCTGATAAGGATCATATTAAGTAATAGTGTGATATTTATAGTAAAACCTTAATCTTTTAAACATAAAATTCAGTAAAACAGGAGAGAGAGACATCCCTGTGTGTTCTCCCTTATAAGATATGAGTAGCATATACAAAAATTTGTAAGGGTTCCACAGAACCTAGTGTCTCACCTACTTTAGCTGTTAATTGCAGGCTCAACAACAATGAGGAAAAAAATAAATTAAAATATTCCTCTTGATCATATCTTTTGATTGTAAGAAGCTTCTGTCCAAGTTTGGTGAAAATCCAGAATAGTTTAAGAAAGTTATCAAAATTTCAAAAACTTTGACCACAGAGTGAATATTTGTAGATGCTGTCGCTGAGGTCAGAACTACTATATGTCTTGCTTTTTGGTAATATTTCATAATGCAAATGTTGAAATCAAAATAGCAACACTATAACATGTAAGTTTTGCAAATATTCAAAGTCAATGAACCATGCCTGAAGGTACATGGCTAAACAATTTCTATGGAAATGAGATGTACCAAACCAATACTAATACAACTGCATACCAAATACCATTGACTTATAAATAGTACCCCTTAAACAAACTAATACATGCAAAATAACCAAATTTCAAAATGAATTAACCATCACTGAGGGGGCAGGGTCAAATAATCTCAATGGTATGAGATGTACCAATTCTTATACAACTGCATACCAAATATCATTGACCTACTACTAGTGGTTCCCCATAAACCCACCTTATCACAAACTAATACATGAAAAATAAGCAAAAATTTCAAAGTCAATTGACCATGGCTGAGCGGGCGGGGCAAATTATCTCCATGAAAATGAGATATGCCAAAGCTTATATAACTGCATACCAATTATCATTAACTTACAACTAGTGGTTCCCCATAAACTGACCTAATCACAAACTAATACTTGAAAAATAAGCAAAAAAATTTCCAAATCCATAGACCATGACTGAGGGGGCTGGGTCAAATAATCTCCATGGTAATGAGATATAACAATGCTTTAACAACTGCATACCAATTATCATTAACTTCCCACTAGTGGTTCCTCATAAACTAACCTAATCACAAACTAATACATGAAAAATAAGCAAAAATTTCAAAGTCAATACACCATGACTGAGCAGTCAGGGCCAAATTATCTCCATGGAAATGAAATATGCTAATGCTTATACAACTGCATACGAATTATTATTAACTTACCACTAATGGTTCCCCATAAACTGACCTAATCACAAACTAATACTTGAAAAATAAGCAAAAAATTTCCAAATCGATAGACCATGACTGAGGGGGCGGGGTCAAATAATCTCCATGGTAATGAGATATGCCAATGCTTATACAACTGCATACCAATTATCATTAACTTCCCATTAGTGGTTCCTCATAAACTAACCTAATCACAAACTAATACATGAAAAATAAGAAAAAATTTCAGTCAATAGACCATAACTGAGGGATCAGGGTCAAATAATATCCATGGTAATAAGATGTGCCAATATTAATACAACTGCATACCAAATATCTTTAACTTATAACTAGTTGTTCGTCATAAACTAGACCTAATCACAAACTAATACATTGTTGACGCCACTGTCGCCGCTGCCACAGCATACCTTTGTCTCGCTTTTTTACTCCATCAAGCGAGACAAAAATCAGCAAACTGTTCTCATCAATATGCACATACAAGTTTACAATACTAAAATGAAGAACTTCAGGTTGTACCATCTATAAGAATCTTTTTAGTATGAAACAAAGGTTTTAATGCGGGTTTCTGTCATGCAAGTTTTGAAAGTAGGTAATGTTATCTTAGAATGTTGACATAATCTTGAGGCTGACCTAAATTGAAACAATTTACATGCAGGTACTCCCATGCACAAACCCAAAATTTACAACACTAACAAACAAGAATGTGTCACTAGAACACAGATGCCCCATCTCAAATATTTCAAGTTGCATAAACTACCTGGACCAAAAACTTTAACCTGAAGCGAACAGACGGACGAACGGAAGGACAAACGAAAGTGAATGGACGAACGAATGCACAGACGTGAAAACATAATGCCCATAAAGACATAAAAACAGGAACAAATCTAACAAAATTAACTTTATTAAAGATATAACAAGCACTTATCAAATCATGTATATATAGTGCATAAATTATATAATGTACATTTGTCAGTTGTATAAAGTTATATCAAAATTTTGATTTTATACATGGTATTTATAAACATGATTATATCAAAATTATATTTAATAATTTGCAAGTTTTAATTTTTAAATTTAAGTCTCAACTATATTATATCAAAAACAATACATTTTTTGTACCATCAAGACAAAGTGAGAAAGTAGGTTGTAACATGGAAATTGTTAGAATTGGAATGTTATTAAAAATACACTCTTCATTGAACCAAAACATTTAAAGGAATTTAAATATACAGCTGACTTCTTAAAAAGTCAATGTCATACTGGTACTATGATCCAAAAAAGTCAAAATATTTCTACTTCATTCTTTAATATTAGTAATAGACTACATATGTTATACTGTACTACTGACAGGTGTATCTAAGTACATACAAACTATTTAATGGTAAATGTTAAATTGATATATAAAATTACAAAGTAGTACAAAAATATAGCGTATCACAAATATTATCACTTTGTAGTGTGTGTATACAATATAATGTTCATCAATGAAAGCACTAATCACAATAACATATCCACCAAGTGATAATATACAGTTTAAAGCAATGTTATAGTTATTTGGTAGATATAATGAGAATTTAAACTATTAGCTCCAAAGATCATGTATCATTCACTTGGAGTTGGTTTCACCAAAAAAATGATGACCAAGATTGTCTTAGGTAAACTGAATTGGTCATGACTTATGATCAATCTTAATCTCAAGTTTTTTTGTGAAACCGACTCCTGCCTTAAATAGTACAGCCTAATGGGTTCTATTTAAATCAAGGTTATTTCCAAAATAATAATATTTGGACATATCACACAATTATGCTCTTCAACTTTGTACTTGTTTGGCTTTATAACTATTTTGATCTGAGCGTCACTGATGAGTCTTATGTAGACGAAATGTGCGTCTGGCGTATTAAATTATAATCCTGGTACCTTTGATAACTAATTATATATATAATACTGTCTCAAATAGAAGATAATATTTCTTAAGGGCTTAGAAACAGCAAGTATTTGTATATAAATAGTGGGGATTCCCTATACAAATAGTGGGGATTCCCTATACGAATGTCAAATAGTCATCTTTTAAGTACATTACTGTATAGAAAAAAAAGTCAGTGGATGACCCAGAAATTTTCATAAGAGAGGGCCCACTGACTGCCTAGAAAACAATGATGAAATGAAAGAATGAAATTGAAGGCATCATAAACAAAGATGTGCAGTCAATACATATATAAACATGGATGAACTCAACAAAAATGTGTTTTCTTTTAACAATGATGAAAAGAATAGCAGCAATAAATATAATAAACATAGTACACATAGTAAAAAAATAATGACAGTAATTGACATAATGTACACACTAATCTCATACACAACCAAGAATAACATTTCAAGCAATAGAAACAATGAACACATAGATCAGAGAGATCAGCTGCAGGTTAATAGTTTATGTGTTCTTTGTTTATACATTTGTATTTAGGTTTTCTACTGCTCTTAAAAAAAAAAGGTATACTCTGGGGCATATTTATCTGGTCATGGACCCTAAGACTCATCATGATTATATAAAATATTAATCAAGGCTTTAAAGTAAGAGTAGCACAAATTCAAGATATTGCAATATTATACATTTTCGCAGTAAAGAATGAATTATTTTTTCATCAAAATATACTGCTGTTTTATTGCTTTTCCCAATAAAACAAAACTATGATCTCTATTTGTGATGCACACCATTTAATAGATTATATATGATATTTTTCTGTTAATAAGTCACAAGACTGCAGTTTTCACTACATATCTGTTTGTAAAACTTAAAAGATGAAACATCAGGTTCAACTATGAAGCTTATTAATTGATATATATTTTTTTTCTATAAGTTGAAAATCTTTTTTCATAGTTGTTGGGGAAAATTTTGATGTTTGTCTAATACATGAACCAATCTGATCGAAAACTACTTTCTCCTGGTTTTTTTGGTGACATTACATATATAAAGATCAATGCAGTTATTTAGTATATCTAAACCTTAAAAAACATGAACAAATATATTTAGTCTGGAATAATAAGGACTCCACAATACAAAGTATATTCTGTTAATAAAAAAAGATAAAAAATCACACAAATATTGTATTAAAGCAAGCATTTTATCAAATATTATGGCTTGATAGCATGAAAAATCTAAATAAATGGCATAATAAAAGTATAAGAAAACAAAAATATCACATTATATGGGTGAATAAGATGAATATCATTGCAAATTGATTAATAATGTTTCTTAACTTTGAGCTGATCATTAGTATTATATATTTTAACAGAAATGAAAACTATAACTACAAATCTATAAAGATTTTGACTGTTTTGTTGGATTCTATATTGGTATAGGTATAACTTCATGCAAAATATAAGTGCAAGTTATAGATTGTGTTACCCTCTTTATCTAAAAAATACAAGTCTTGTAAAGCAAATTTGAATCAATTGATAATGACCATGCTTCATACCCTTTTAACTAGCTTATTTGTGGATGGTAGTAACATTTTAACACTTGGAAGTAAGTATCTGTATAGTTAAAATCAAACTTAAGTTCCTTGAAATATAACACCCTTTTCCAACATACATATGATGGTCATATCCATGAGTATCCTAAATGGTGAATATGAACTTATATATATATAATACCCTATACACAGTTATTAGCTAAGGCCTTTGTTCTTCACAAAAACAAAACCAATGTTTAATAAATTCACATCACCCTACTTCTTAACTACTTTCCTGCCGAATGTTGTATAGATTCTTTAAGTTATTATTGCGAACCCTATCATAGTTTTCCATAGATTCACCTGCAAGTTACCTGTCCATTTAAACTTTTGTAAGTTCTATTGTCCCATTGAACAAATACAACAGGTATTGTTCTCTGTATAGTTTATTTGCTGGGACCTTTAAATTTCTTGCAAGAGAAATCTATCACTCATTGATTAATTTACCTGAGTAAAAAAAAATTCTTCCAAATAAATGAAAATACACTTGTTATTGTTCAATATACCCTGGTTGTTGTTTTTTATTCTTCATTCAAAACTTTTTTTTTATGAAAGGATGTCAATAGTGTATTTATTAGGACATAACTCATTATAATAGATGCCCAAGGTATATGAATGTGTGTTTTTGTTTATTTTTCAAATTCTGTAAACCAACTTATTTTCACAAATAGTTATTCATCTCAACTTATTCCTTTTATGTTGATTTCTCAGCTATTTATCTAAATAGATTAATAATTTTCTTGCTGTTTTATGTAAGGGAAAACCAAAAAGTAACATTTGTACAATAATTTATTTGTACTCTTATTTTATAAAATCACTGTTATTTTACTTTTGACCAATACAAGAGCTGCAATATGTGATGCAGTTATAGATGGCATAACGCTAGAAAAATCTGAGAACATTTTTAAACACTGTGG
This sequence comes from Mytilus galloprovincialis, assembly GCF_965363235.1. Taxonomy (NCBI): domain Eukaryota; kingdom Metazoa; phylum Mollusca; class Bivalvia; order Mytilida; family Mytilidae; genus Mytilus; species Mytilus galloprovincialis. Next base: position 105,548,648 of record NC_134838.1, read on the forward strand.
ATATATTCATTAAAATTATCTCCCCTGGTTATTGTTGAGTCTGACTGTTCATATATTATGTAGTTCTTTTGATTCATGCAAAGTGCAAATTTTGCATTGGATACATTATTTACACATTACATCAATTAAGATAAAAAAAAATATTTTAAGAATTATATGATTAATTTGATTAAAAAAACGCTTTAATTTTGCATTTGAATAATTTTGAAATCTTGAAAATGACTGAAATTTATTTTGCAAACTAACGTAACTAAATAATAGCAATGCACACTTGGCTGAGATTTATTTTACTATCATAAATACTGAAGTATGAACAAACTAATCCCCCCTTAGACAAGCTTACCCTCCTATAGGTTATAAGCTTAAGGTTAATTATACAAAAGTTTGATCAGAAATCAACTTTTAATTTTTGAATCAGTGTTTATATTGAAACTATTAAAAATGTATTATTGATATTGAATAAATACAATGCCACATGCAGTTTTGCAGGAGTTCTTATTTATTATTTGTACATGTATTTTTATCATTGACAGTTCAATTTTTTGTTCAGGTAAATTAATCAATGAGTGATAGATTTCTCTTGCAAGAAATTTAAAGGTCCCATCAAATAAACTATACAGAGAACAATACCTGTTGTATTTGTTCAATGGGACAATAGAACTTACAAAAGTTTAAATGGACAGGTAACTTGCAGGTGAATCTATGGAAAACTATGATAGGGTTCGCAATAATATTGTTTGGAACATTAATTTCAAACTTCAAATGAAATAAAAACCTGTCAAATTTTATAAACTTTTCTTTCTTTCATTCTAAATGTAGTTGCTACTGAAACAATTAAGTGTAAAAATTCTACTGGTTCATAAATAAGACACCCTGGTTATAGTCTAAGAATCCTGTTTGAAGAGTTTAAGCTTAACATGTGGATCATAAATGTATTATTTTAACAAAATTTGGTAGCAATTAATCTTCTACATGATTTTTCAGACATTAAACAATCTAGATTTTATTGAATTTACTATTTTAGCCAGGTTAAAAGGCAAATAGAAACTAGATATTTAAATTTTACTTTCAAACATTTACAAGTGTGACAAAATGAAATGCTTGCAACTGCTGAATATTTCAGTAGCCAATTAGTAACATTTTAAACTTTTTGTCAAAATATAATCTTATAGATGCTGGAATTCATTCCTGCAGATTAAGGAAATTTGTCACCTTAACAAACAATTAAGACTTGTGTTTTTTAGCCCAAGGCATCGTTCTAGGTCCTTTCACTTTCTTCTCTATACGCTCATTAAAACCTGAAAGAAATAAGTTTTGATTGATTGATCATTGCTTAACATCCAGTTGCAAATATCTACATGCATATTTAAACAAAAATTTTCTGTAAAGTTTGTATTTTACCCTGTTTGAAGTAAAAGCTTTGTCTTTTAACCTACTATCTGGCAAACAGTCTGTAGATAAAGATTGGGAAGTAAATGGTTGATTACACCTTCTTCTATGTCTTTAAGAAAGAATTGTTTCATTCAACAATCTGTCTGACAGATGTATACCATGTTAACTGTGGCATATTTCATACCCATTCTAAAGTTTTGTAGTCATTCATTTAGCCATAAAAAAATCTATTTTGCATGCATGGGTATTCTTGTGTATTGTGATTCAAAATGGAACTATACAGTGGCGGATCCAGAACTTTTCCTAAAGGGGGGCCCGCTTCAGTCATGCTTCAATGATTCCCTATATAATCCACCAAATTTTTCCCACAAAAGGGGGGGGCGGCCCCCCAGGCCCCCCCCCCCCCTGGATCAGCCTATGCTATATGAGCTGACTTGAAATTAATTTGGCTTAAATTTATCAGCAATATAATTAAAATACATAATATTTTTTTATCGTAAATATATAAAAACTTGTGTCTTTTTGCTCCTGTATATATTAAAATAGTTTTGTACCAGAAAATCCGATGAAAGAAATGTGTTTATACCTACCTGGAATAGTGCTAGATTTGCTGTCTGTATTTTCAGATGAACCAGAACTCTTTGGATTTATATTGAACTGAAAAACAAAAGAAAGGAGCAGTGAAAATATGATTTATTACTGAAAAGTTCTTCTTTTCAACCTGAGCTGCAATTTATATATACATTTTTTACTATAATTATATATATGTATGAAGTACTTTTCATTATTTAAAATCACTTCTTTTTAGTAAATAAAGAACTCTTAATGTTTTTCTTCTATATAAAAATATCTTAAAATCAAAAGATTATAACAAATCCTTTTTTTAAAGAAAATAAAGACATGTTCAATAATTCTGAATATTAATTTAATTTATAAATATTAGCCAATCTAAATCTTAAATGCTAAACAGGAAACAGAAAGCAGATAGTTTTACAGCTAAAATAAATAAATCTTTGATAACAAAGGAAGCCTATTTCAAAACTAACAAAAACTGTTGTTCAGAGACTATTGATTCTCTTTTAAAGAGATATGACAATATTTTCAACCTCTTAAAATTATCTCAAAAATAATGTTCTGAAGTCACATTTTTTTGCTTTATATTGACAATTTTAGGGTAAAGGAGAGAAAGGTATTTGGATTATTTCAACATAAAATGAATATGGTTAATTAAACCTTTAGACAGTACCATTATCCATTCCAAAATCATTCTACTAAATTAATATCGATACCAATTTGTTTTTTCCATGGCAATGTCCTGTATTAAATTTAGCTTTGCTCTACTTTAGTTTCATATGCTCATTTTATTCATTTTTTTTTTTTTTTTTTTTTTTTGAGGGGGAACTCCTTCCTATGGTTTAAGGAAAACTTAGATTAAGATATGTCAATTTTGAAATTGGGATGCATTTGAGTTTACCATTAAATTGAGTAACTTTATTTGGAATGAACACAAATAAAAGCATGACAATAAATTACAATTTACAAAATATTATGTAGCGGAACTGAGGCATTTAAGAACAAAAAAGTAAAATATGCAGCATCATATTGTTTAATAGTAGTCAATGTTATTCTGCTAACACCAAAGTTGTCTAGAAAAGCATGTAACCTTTGCCTACTAATAAGCTTCTTTGACTAATCATGAGTTAGTTCATTATTTTATAAGCACTGTGAATGTGCATACCAAATTTCCTACATCAAGCTTATGTTCTGTGAATTTAGGAAAGGGGGGTACTTTTGATATTATTCTTATTACACTGTAGTTATTCCTAGAAAGGAAGGCACATCACATACACATGAGGTCATGAACTAGCCCATGTTTTACCATATTATCTTGTACATGGTATCGTATTTTCTTTTAAAACTTGTTATCTTTTATTTCCACATTGTTAAAAAAATATTTATTTCTTCCTATCCCCTGCATGAAATCATAATAGGATTATAAAAATTCAACTACATTGTTTATATCAATGCATAAATTTAAACTAAAAAAATTAACCAACTAATACCATCGTCTGTGCACAACTACGCCAACATTAGGGCTAATTGTCAAATCCCAAATCCTTGATTATTTTTTCTCCTTTTGTTTGCAATGCAACAAAGCACACTTTGATGATTACATTGTTACTGTCTTCAGGGACATAGTTTTTATGGAACAAAATTATTATCCTTATTCATAAATATCCACTATGGAAAAAAAACCTTATAGCCTATAACCAATCCATAATACATTTTTAAAACTTAAATTTTGTTTCCAGTCTCTGAACATAATTCAGGAATAAGATTAAGAAATACCAGATCTCTATGAATCTGTACAAAAGTCTGTAAGATTTTAAGATAACAAGAGTGCACATGCTGAATTGTCTTGCAAGCTATGCTAATCATAATCTTTTTTACGTTGAAAGTCTTAAAATAAAGGTTTTTAAAAACTATCATTGATTCATGTAAATGATGTCAAGGTCTAAGAAACTGCCAGACAGACATCTACACATTACAATCATTCTATATCCCAAATATAGTTGACCTACTTCTGAGAAACAGACCTCCTATCAGTTTACTTTAACCTTGACCACTGAACCAGGAAACAAGCTTGAGGTCAGATGAACCCTGTCTGACGGATCCAATGCACTAAATATTATTATCAAATGGATATATGAGAGATGGAAACTTTGTAACATAAAACAGTGTATAAAACATCCAGGTCTTCTAGACAATAAGAAAACTGAAAACTAGAGGCTTTCAAGAGCATGTGTCGCTCACCTGTTACTGTATTAACTGATGTCGGCCATCTTGGTTGGTAGGCAGGGTCATTAGACACTTTTTTTTAAATAGATACCCTAGTAATGATTGTGGCCAAGTTTGGTTAAATTTGGCCAATAGTTTTAGAAAAGAAGATTTTTGTACAAGTTACAAAAATGACGAAAAGTTGTTCAATATTGACTATAAAGGACAATAACTCCTTAAGGGGTTCTCTGACAATTTTGGTCATGTTGACTTATTTGTAGATCTTACTTTGCTGAACATTATTGCTGTTTACAGTTTATCTCTATCTATAATAGTATTCAAGATAATAACCAAAAACTGCAAAATTTCCTTAAAATTACCAATTTTAGGGCAGCAACCCAACAACGGGTTGTAGGATTCATCTGAAAATTTGTGAGGGGATAGATCTTATTCTGATGGACATTTAAATCTTGAAAGATTTGCCCTAAATGTCTTAGTTTCAAAGATATAAAGCAAAAACTGCATTTTACCACTATGTTCAAATTTTAGCCATGTCGGCCATTTGTTTTTGGTAGGTGGGGTCATCGGACACATTTTTTAAACTATATACCACAATTATGATTGTGGCCAAGTTAGTTTAAATTTGGCCCAATAGTTTCAGAAGAAGATTTTTGTACAAGTTACAAAAAAATGATGAAAAAGTTGTTAAAATTGACTATAAAGGGCAATAACTCCTTAAGGGGTTGACTGACAATTTTCGTCATGTTGACTTATTTGTAGGTCTTATTTTGCTGAACATTATTGCTGTTTACAGTTTATCTCTATCTATAATAGTATTCAAGATAATAACCAAAAACTGCAAAATTTCCTTAAAATTACCAATTCAGGGGCAGCAACCAAACAATAGGTTGTCCGATTTGTCTGAAAATTTCAGGGCAGATAGATCTTGACCTGATCAACAATTTTACTCCAATCAGATTTGCTCTAAATGCTTTGGTTTTAAAGATATAAGCCAACATATACATTTTACCCCTGTGTTCTATTTTTAGCCATGGAGGCCATCTTGGTTTGATGGCCAGGTTATCGGACACATTTTTAAAACTAGATACCCCAAGGATGATTGTGGCCAAGTTTGGTTAAATTTGGGCCAGTAGTTTCAGAGGAGAAGATTTTTGTAAAAGTTTACGGAAGACGGACGACGGAAGCCAAGTGATGAGAAAAGCTCACTTGACCTTTCAGGTCAGGTGAGCTAAAAATAGTTCATTTAAAAAGCTTAAAAATTGTAAAGGGTAAGGGTTTTGATTAAACCCTGTTTCTCGCCTGCAATTTCTGCTGTAAACGTGCACTTTAACTGCAAGAGTACATTTGTAAGAAAGTACTAAAAAACAATATTTTTCCTTATAGCTCTACTTGTGCTATTACTGATATTTCAAGGCTTCTGTCTGAGTTTCAATTATTCTTTGAAAGTATTTAACCAAAGACAGATGTCAATAGAACATTCATAAGTGCCATTATTACATTCATTTGCAGAACTTTGTACAAAAAACAATAAGCAAAACATAACAGAACAAGATAGTAACAAGGTTCTACTGCTACTAGTGGGCATTAGGCAAGAAACCTTATGTTCAATTCTCATTTAATCATTTTAATAAGCATTTCACAACCAAAACCATAGACGTGTTAACCATTTGGATTTATATAAAAAATTGTCAAGAGCTGTTAAAAGAATATCCCTCAGTTAACAGGTTATGGTTTTCATTGTTATAAAAGAAAATTGTCTGGAAACAAATCAAATTCATGCTAAGCTGTATGCAACTTAAAATTTTTACACTACCCTAATTTTCTTATTTAACTGAAACACACAGATATCTATATATTAATGACCATACATGATATAGTGAATTAAACAATACTATACCTTTCCTGCCAAGCAGCAACATAATAAACAAGGGTGATCTTTGATAGTGTACTAATACTATTACTATGTTTTTGCTGTCAGGTGTACTGATATATTACACTGATAAGTTCCCTTTACTGAATGTACTTTTAGATATTTTCTTCGAAGGATTTGATGCTGGCCGCAGATCATTTGAAGTTGTTTATAAATTCAGTCACAATTTATCTGGATTTGGGGCCAGAAATAAGGTATCAACATGTCTCCAAATTGCTTTTTAGATGCCTTTTTTTTTTTTTTTTGTGTTTTAGGCTGCTTTTTCATGGAGTATCAGTGGTGGATCCAGAACTTTTCCTAAGGGGGGGGGGGGGGGGGGGGGGGCCCGCTGTCTGACCTAAGGGGGTGCTCCAGTCATGTCCAATGATTCCCAATATAATCAACCAATTTTTTCCCACTGGATCAGCCTATGAGTATGCAGAACAACTCTTGTATTCATTTACATATCAAATGGAAATTTTTATAGACGGGAATTGATATATCAAATACTGTTCTAATAAAAAAAAAAAAGCAACATGCACACATCCAGTTGAGCAACTATTTCTAGTAACTCTCGACAAATTTGCTGAGACGTATCATTCACGTGAAGCAGTAAACTTTTATAAGATATGTTCTTATGACCATTAATTAAATACACACATACTTCTGATTTACTTTAGGGGATTCAAACAAGACTTTTAAAACTAGAGCATTCTTTATCAACACACGAATCTTATCAGCACATTGAAATAAAAACAAAAATCCACTTGGGTACATATTTCCATTAACATGTTATTGATCTTATACCATGTTGGACCTATTTGGAAGAAATATATTTGAAGGTCTCTGGCTAGATAGTCTCAACACCATTTACTTAAAAAAAATCAATTCAACATAAGATTTTAATCAAAATTGGTAAAGGTGTAATTAATAATGAATAATAATTCATACAGTTGTTTATATGTTGTTGTTTTTTTAAACTTTCATAATAGCAAAAAAAAACAACAAAAAAAGACTTTTAATTGGACACCAGCTTTATTTTGGAGTGAAATACATCCCACAGACAGAAATTTAAATGTAAAGAATATCAAACAAGCTTGAGCTGTGTTTTCCAAGACAGTTATTAGGTTAATTAGAAGCTGCACTAATTACCTCCCCTTATTACGAACCTCCTGAACTCTCTTTTGGATAGCATGCCCAAACACATGTGTTCCATGAATAACGTGACGTAATGATCTATTTCTACTCTGCTATAATCATAACACATTCACATATTACTAAATGGGAAAATAAGCTGAAATCTTGAAGGGTTATATCAATGCTGGTTGAACTAAGTGAAAATCTAATTGCCATTTGAATACAAAGCTTGTTATACATTGGCTAGTTTTAAATAAACTAGAGGCTCTAAAGAGCCTGTGTCGCTCACCTTGGTCTATGTGACTATTAAACAAAGGAAGCAGAATTGGATTCATGACAAAATTGTATTTTGGTGATGGTGATGTGTTTGTACATCTTACTTTAATGAACATCCTTGCTGCTTACAATTATCTCTATCTATAATCAACTTGGCCCAGTAGTTTCAGTGGAAAATGTTAGTAAAAATTTACAAATTTTATAAAAATTGTTGAAAATTAATTGACTATAAAGGACAATAACTCCTTAGGGGGTCAACTGACCATTTCGTTCATGTTGACTTATTTGTAAATCTTACTTTGCTGAACATTATTGCTGTTTACAGTTTATCTCTATCTATAATAATATTCAAGACAATAACCAAAAACAGCAAAATTTCCTTAAAATTACCAATTCAGGGGCAGCAACCCAACAACGGGTTGTCCAATTCATTTGAAAATTTCGGGGCAGATAGATCTTGACCTGATTAATAGTTTAACCCCATGTCAGATTTGCTCTTAATGCTTTGGTTTTTGAGTTATAAGCCAAAAACTGCATTTTACCCCTTTGTTCTATTTTTAGCCATGGTGGCCATCTTGGTTGAATGGCCAGGTCATCGGACACATTTTTTAAACTAGATAACCCAAAGATGATTGTGGATAAGTTTGGATTAATTTGGCCCAGTAGTTTCAGAGGAGAAGATTTTTGTAAAAGATTACTAAGATTTACGAAAAATGGTTAAAAATTGACTATAAAGGGCAATAACTCCTAAAGGGGTCAACTGACCATTTCGGTCATGTTGACTTATTTGTAAATCTTACTTTGCTGAACATAATGGCTGTTTACAGTTTATCTCTATCTATAATAATATACAAGATAATAACCAAAAACAGCAAAATTTCCTTAAAATTACCAGTTCAGGGGCAGCAACCCAACAACAGGTTGTCAGATTCATCTGAAAATTTCAGGGTAGATAGATCTTGACCTGATAAACAATTTTACCAATGTCAGATTTGCTCTAAATGCTTTGGTTTTTAAGTTATAAGCCAATAAAGGGCTGCGCTTTAGCGCATGACACGCCCGTTGCTCTTTTAACTTGTCTTTTATGCTTTAAATGTATTGTTCCAAAATTGGAAAATCCCCCCTTTTTTAAGCATAAAAATTCATAACACGGAAATGTAAAATCTGAAATTTATAAAAGTTGAAAGGGAGCTTACATCAATAGATATAAACAATTCACCAAAGTTTCATGGACATTGGTGAAAGCCTTTTTGAGTTATTGTCCGAAGTGTTAAAAATCCCCCTTTTTTTATGAATAAAGCCCCATAAATCCAAAACTTAAAATCTGAAATTAATAAAAATTGAAAGGGAGCTTACATCAATAAATATATAAACAATTCACCAAAGTTTCATGGACATTGGTGAAAGCCTTTTTGAGTTATTGTCCGAAGTGTTAAAAATCCCCCTTTTTTAGCTCACCTGGCCCGAAGGGCCAAGTGAGCTTTTCTCATCACTTGGCGTCCGGCGTCCGTCGTCGTCCATCGTCGTCCGTCGTCGTCCGTCGTCGTTAACTTTTACAAAAATCTTCTCCTCTGAAACTACTGGGCCAAATCAAACCAAACTTGGCCACAATCATCATTGGGGTATCTAGTTTAAAAAATGTGTGGCGTGACCCGGTCAACCGACCAAGATGGCCGCCACGGCTAAAAATAGAACATAGGGGTAAAATGCAGTTTTTGGCTTATAACTCAAAAACCAAAGCATTTAGAGCAAATCTGACATGGGGTAAAAATGTTTATCAGGTCAAGATCTATCTCCCCTGAAATTTTCAGATGAATCGGTCAATCGGTTGTTGGGTTGCTGCCCCTGAATTGGTAATTTTGAGGAAATTTTGCTGTTTTTGGTTATTATCTTGAATATTATTATAGATAGAGATAAACTGTAAACAGCAATAATGTTCAGCAAAGTAAGATCTACAAATAAGTCAACATGACCAAAATGGTCAGTTGACCCGTTTAGGAGTTATTGCCCTTTATAGTCAATTTTTAACCATTTTTCGTTAATTAAAGTAATCTTTTACAAAAATCTTCTCCTCTGAAACTACTGGGCCAAATTAATCCAAACTTGGCCACAATCATCTTTGGGGTATCTAGTTTAAAAAATGTGTGGCGTGATCTGGTCAACCAACCAAGATGGCCGCCACGGCTAAAAATAGAACAAAGGGGTAAAATCCAGTTTTTGGCTTATAACTCAAAAACCAAAGCATTTTCAGGAAATCTGACGCGGGATAAAAATGTTTATCAGGTCAAGATCTATCTGCCCTGAAATTTTCAGATGGATCGGTCAATCGGTTGTTGGGTTGCTGCCCCTGAATGGTAATTTTGAGGAAATTTTGCTGTTTTTGGTTATTATCTTGAATATTATTATAGATAGAGATAAACTGTAAACAGCAATAATGTTCAGCAAAGGAAGATCTACAAATAAGTCAACATGACCAAAATGGTCAGTTGACCCGTTTAGGAGTTATTGCCCTTTATAGTCAATTTTTAACCATTTTTCGTAAATTAAAGTAATCTTTTACAAAAATCTTCTCCTCTGAAACTACTGGGCCAAATTAATCCAAACTTGGCCACAATCATCTTTAGGGTATCTAATTTAAAAAATATGTGGCGTGACCTGGTCAACCAACCAAGATGGCCGCCACCGCTAAAAATAGAACATAGGGGTAAAATGCAGTTTTTGGCTTATAACTCAAAAACCAAAGCATTTTGAGGAAATCTGACGCGGGATAAAAATGTTTATCAGGTCAAGATCTATCTGCCCTGAAATTTTCAGATGAATCGGTCAATCGGTTGTTGGGTTGCTGCCCCTGAATTGGTAATTTTGAGGAAATTTTGCTGTTTTTGGTTATTATCTTGAATATTATTATAGATAGAGATGAATTGTAAACAGCAATAATGTTCAGCAAAGGAAGATCTACAAATAAGTCAACATGACCAAAATGGTCAGTTGACCCCTTTAGGAGTTATTGCCCTTTATAGTCAATCTTTAACCATTTTTCATAAATCTAAGTAATCTTTTACAAAATCTCCACTGAAACTACTAGGCCACAATCATCTTTGGGGTATCTAGTTTGAAAAATGTGTCCGATGACCTGGCCATTCAACCAAGATGGCCACCACGGCTAAAAATAGAACATAGGGGTAAAATGCAGTTTTTGGCTTATAACTATGAAACCAAAGCATCTAGAGCAAATCTGACAAGAAGTTTAATTGTTAATCAAGTCAATATCTATCTGCCCTGAATTTTTCTGATGAATTGGACAACTGGTTGTTGGGTTGCTGCCCTCCAATTGGTAATTTTTAAAGAAATTTTGCCGTTTTTGGTTATCTTGAATACTATTATAGATAGCGATAAACTGTAAACAGCAATAATGTTCAGCAAAGTAAGATCTACAAATAAGTCAACATGACCTAAATGGTCAATTGACCCCTTAAGGAGTTATTGCCCTTTATAGTCAATTTTTAACAATTTTCATTAATTTGGTAAATTTATGTAAATTTTTACCAAATATAGTTCTCTGTTACTAATGGGCAAAGTTCATTATAGATATAATTGTAAGAAGCAAAATCGTTCAGTAAAGTAAGAACTTCAAACACATCACCATCACCAAAATACAATTTTGTCATGAATCCATTTGTGTCCTTTGTTTAATATGCACATAGACCAAGGTGAGCGACACAGGCTCTTTAGAGCCTCTAGTTTATGAATAAAGCCCCATAAATCCAAAACTTAAAATCTGAAATTAATAAAAATTGAAAGGGAGCTTATATCAATAGATATAAACAATTCACCAAAGTTTCATGGACATTGGTGAAAGCCTTTTTGAGTTATTGTCCGAAGTGTTAAAAATCCCCCTTTTTTTATGAATAAAGCCCCATAAATCCAAAACTTAAAATCTGAAATTAATAAAAATTGAAAGGGAGCTTACATCAATAGATATAAACAATTCACCAAAGTTTCATGGACATTGGTGAAAGCCTTTTTGAGTTATTGTCCGAAGTGTTAAAAATCCCCCTTTTTTTATGAATAAAGCCCCATAAATCCAAAACTTAAAATCTGAAATTAAAAAAAAAACGAAAAGGAGCTTACATCAATAGATATAAACAATTCACCAAAGTTTCATGGACATTGGTGAAAGCTTTTTTGAGTTATTGTCCGAAGTGTTGAAAATCCCCCCTTTTTTATGAATAAAGCCCCATAAATCCAAAACTTAAAATCTGAAATTAAAAACTAGAGGCTCTAAAGAGCCTGTGTCGCTCACCTTGGTCTATGTCAATATTAAACAATGGACACAGATGGATTCATGACAAAATTGTGTTTTGGTGATGGTGATGTGTTTGTAGATCTTACTTTACTAAACATTCTTGCTGCTTACAATTATCTCTAACAGTACTTTCTGTGGAAAATGTTATTGAAAATCTTCAAATTTTAAGAAAAATTGTTAAAAATTGACTATGAAGGGCAATAACTCCTTAGGGGGGTCAATTGACTATTTTGGTCATAGTGACTTATTTTTAGTTCTTACTTTGCTGTACATTATTGCTGTTTACAGTTTATCTCTATCTATAATAATATTCAAGATAACAAAAAAAACAGCAAAATTTCCTCAAAATTACCAATTCAGGGGCAGCAACCTAACAACCGATTATCCGATTCATCTGAAAATTCCAGGACAGATAGATCGTGACCTGATCAACAATTTTATTTCCTGTCAGATTTGCTCTTAATGCTTTGGTTTTTGAGTTATAAGCCAAAAACTGCATTTTACCCCTATGTTCTATTTTTAGCCATGGCGGCCATCTTGGTTGGTTGGCCGGGTCACGCCACACATTTTTTAAACTAAATACCCCAATGATGATTGTGGCCAAGTTTGGTTAAATTTGGCCCAGTAGTTTCAGAGGAGAAGATTTTTGTAAAAGATAACTAAGATTTACGAAAAATGGTTAAAAATGGACTAAAAAGGGCAATAACTCCTAAAGGGGTCAACTGACCATTTCGGTCACATTGACTTATTTGTAAATCTTACTTTGATGAACATTATTCCTGTTTACAGTTTATCTCTATCTATAATAATATTCAAGATAATAACCAAAAACAGCAAAATTTCTTTAAAATTATCAATTCAGGGGCAGCAACCTAACAACCGATTATCCGATTCATCTGAAAATTCCAGGGCAGATAGATCGTGACCTGATCAACAATTTTACTTCCTGTCAGATTTGCTCTTAATGCTTTGGTTTTTGAGTTATAACCCAAAAACTGCATTTTACCCCTATGTTCTATTTTTAGCCATGGCGGCCATCTTGGTTGGTTGGCCGGGTCACCGGACACATTTTTCAAACTAGATACCCCAATGATGTTTATGGCCAAGTTTAGTTAAATTTGGCCCAAAAGTTTCAGAGAAAAAGATTTTTCTAAAAGATTACTAAGATTTACGAAAAATGGTTAAAATATAAAGGGTAATAACTCCTAAAGGGGTCAACTGACCATTTCGGTCACATTGACTTATTTGTAAATCTTACTTTGATGAACATTATTCCTGTTTACAGTTTATCTCTATCTATAATAATATTCAAGATAATAACCAAAAACAGCAAAATTTCTTTAAAATTATCAATTCAGGGGCAGCAACCTAACAACCGATTATCCGATTCATCTGAAAATTCCAGGGCAGATAGATCGTGACCTGATCAACAATTTTACTTCCTGTCAGATTTGCTCTTAATGCTTTGGTTTTTGAGTTATAACCCAAAAACTGCATTTTACCCCTATGTTCTATTTTTAGCCATGGCGGCCATCTTGGTTGGTTGGCCGGGTCACCGGACACATTTTTCAAACTAGATACCCCAATGATGTTTATGGCCAAGTTTAGTTAAATTTGGCCCAAAAGTTTCAGAGAAAAAGATTTTTCTAAAAGATTACTAAGATTTACGAAAAATGGTTAAAAATATAAAGGGTAATAACTCCTAAAGGGGTCAACTGACCATTTCGGTCACGTTGACTTATTTGTAAATCTTACTTTGATGAACATTATTGCTGTTTACAGTTTATCTCTATCTATAATAATATTCAAGATAATAACCAAAAACAGCAAAATTTCCTTAAAATTATCAATTCAGGGGCAGCAACCCAACAACGGGTTGTCCAATTCATCTGAAAATTTCAGGGCAGATAGATCTTGACCTGATAAACAGTTTTACCCTATGTCAGATTTGCTCTAAATGCTTTGGTTTTTGAGTTATAACCCAAAAACTGCATTTTACCCCTATGTTCTATTTTTAGCCATGGCGGCCATCTTGGTTGGTTGGCCGGGTCACCGGACACATTTTTTAAACTAGATACCCCAATGATGATTGTGGCCAAGTTTGGTTTAATTTGGCCCAGTAGTTTCAGAGGAGAAGATTTTTGTAAAAGATAACGAAGATTTACGAAAAATGGTTAAAAATGGACTAAAAAGGGCAATAACTCCTAAAGGGGTCAACTGACCATTTCGGTCATGTTGACTTATTTGTAAATTTTACTTTGATGAACATTATTGCTGTTTACAGTTTATCTCTATCTATAATAATATTCAAGATAATAACCAAAAACAGCAAAATTTCCTTAAAATTATCAATTCAGGGGCAGCAACCCAACAACGGGTTGTCCGATTCATCTGAAAATTTCAGGGCAGATAGATCTTGACCTGATAAACAATTTTACCCGATGTCAGATTTGCTCTAAATGCTTTGGTTTTTGAGTTATAACCCAAAAACTGCATTTTACCCCTATGTTCTATTTTTAGCCATGGCGGCCATCTTGGTTGGTTTGCCGGGTCACGCCACACATTTTTTAAACTAGATACCCCAATGATGATTGTGGCCAAGTTTGGTTTAATTTGGCCCAGTAGTTTCAGAGGAGAAGATTTTTGTAAAAGATAACTAAGATTTACGAAAAATGGTTAAAATGGACTAAAAAGGGCAATAACTCCTAAAGGGGTCAACTGACCATTTCGGTCAAGTTGACTTATTTGTAAATTTTACTTCGATGAACATTATTGCTGTTTACAGTTTATCTCTAACTATAATAATATTCAAGATAATAACCAAAACCAGCAAAATTTCCTTAAAATTATCAATTCAGGGGCAGCAACCCAACAACGGGTTGTCCGATTCATCTGAAAATTTCAGGGCAGATAGATCTCGACCTGATAAACAATTTTACCCCATGTCAGATTTGCTCTAAATGCTTTGGTTTTTGAGTTATAAGCCAAAAACTGCATTTTACCCCTATGTTCTATTTTTAGCCATGGCGGCCATCTTGGTTGGTTTGCCGGGTCACGCCACACATTTTTTAAACTAGATACCCCAATGATGATTGTGGCCAAGTTTGGTTTAATTTGGCCCAGTAGTTTCAGAGGAGAAGATTTTTGTAAAAGATAACTAAGATTTACGAAAAATGGTTAAAAATGGACTAAAAAGGGCAATAACTCCTAAAGGGGTCAACTGACCATTTCGGTCAAGTTGACTTATTTGTAAATTTTACTTCGATGAACATTATTGCTGTTTACAGTTTATCTCTATCTATAATAATATTCAAGATAATAACCAAAAACAGCAAAATTTCCTTAAAATTATCAATTCAGGGGCAGCAACCCAACAACGGGTTGTCCAATTCATCTGAAAATTTCAGGGCAGATAGATCTTGACCTGATAAACAGTTTTACCCCATGTCAGATTTGCTCTAAATGCTTTGGTTTTTGAGTTATAACCCAAAAACTGCATTTTACCCCTATGTTCTATTTTTAGCCATGGCGGCCATCTTGGTTGGTTGGCCGGGTCACCGGACACATTTTTTAAACTAGATACCCCAATGATGATTGTGGCCAAGTTTGGTTTAATTTGGCCTAGTAGTTTCAGAGGAGAAGATTTTTGTAAAAGTTAACGACGACGGACGACGACGGACGCAGGACGACGGACGCCGGACGCAAAGTGATGGGAAAAGCTCACTTGGCCCTTCGGGCCAGGTGAGCTAAAAAACGAAAGGGAGCTTACGTCAATAGATATAAACAATTCACCAAAGTTTCATGGACATTGGTGAAAGCCTTTTTGAGTTATTGTCCGAAGTGTTGAAAATCCCCCCTTTTTTATGAATAAAGCCCCATAAATCCAAAACTTAAAATCTGAAATTAAAAAAAAACGAAAGAGAGCTTACGTCAATAGATATAAACAATTCACCAAAGTTTCATGGACATTGGTGAAAGTGTTTTTGAGTTATTGTCCGAAGTGTGGACGACGGACGGACAGACGGACGGACAGACGGACGGACGGACAACGGTATACCATAATACGTCCCGTCCCGGGCGTATAAAAACTGCATTTTACCCCTATGTTCTATTTTTAGCCGTGGCGGCCATCTTGGTTGGTTGGCCGGGTCACCGGACACATTTTTTAAACAAAATACCCCAAAGATAATTGTGGCCAAATTTGGATAAATTTGCCCCAGTAGTTTCAGAGGAGAAGATTTTTGTAAAAGATTACTAAGATTTACGAAAAATGGTTAAAAATTGACTATAAAGGGCAATAACTCCTAAAGTGGTCAATTGACCATTTCGGTCATGTTGACTTATTTGTTAATCTTACTTTGATGAACATTATTGCTGTTTACAGTTTATCTCTATCTATAATAATATTCAAGATAATAAGCAAAAACTGCAAAATTTCCATAAAATAACTTATTCAGGGGCAGCAACCCAACAACGGGTTGTCCGATTTGTCTGAAAATTTCAGGGCAGATAGATCTTGACCTGATAAACAATTTTACCCCATGTCAGATTTGCTCTAGATGATTTGGTTTTTGAGTTATAAGCCAAAAACTGCATTTTACCCCTATGTTCTATTTTTAGCCATGGCGGCCATCTTGGTTGGTTGGCTGGGTCACCGGACACAATTTTTAAACTAGATACCCCAATGATGATTGTAACCAAGTTTGGTTGAAATTAGCCCAGTAGTTTCAGAGGAGAAGATTTTTGTAAAAGTTAACGACGGACGACGACGACGACGGACGACGGACGACGGACGCCGGACGACGGACGCCGGACGACGGACGCCGGACGACGGACGCCGAACGCCAAGTGATGAGAAAAGCTCACTTGGCCCTTCGGGCCAGGTGAGCTAAAAAAGGTAATTTTTCAAATTAAGTCTTGTTTTAACATAAAAATCCTAGACTGCTCCCTAGGTGCTCCCTGAACACTAAATTGAGCAAAAGATAAAAGCCTATTTTTACTGTCTAAGACTTCTCAGAGATGTCTTTGAATATTTACAATAATTAAGCTGTTCAAAATTTTTCTCTTTTTAAATAAAAACATAATCTGAATACTTCTGTCAGAAATCAATTTACTCTACAAACAGTAGAGCTGAATATAAACTTATTCTTAAACATCCTCTTGGCCTAATCTTGTATTGGTGTTGCACTATTCTTCTTATTTTTTGGTCATGCAATTCTATTTAAAGGGAATGAAGAACTACTAGAACAAATATCAGGTGCTGAAACTCAAATTATTCAGATTTTGTTTAAAAGGGTGGACAAATTGTGTGATACATTCTGCAACTTGAAGTGCAAAGATCATCAATTTTCATTGTATAACCATATTTCTTCAGTATTTTTTAAATAAAGGTAAGAGTTGAATTATGTCCCTTTAAATGGCTGAAATCTTAGAACATTTGACATAATATAATTAATAAGTCTGAAGTGGCCCAGTATTACAAGCACCAATATCTGTCAAAGTTTTAACACATGTTGCAACAACACTAAAAATCGAGTCTTTCTTTTACAATTAATCTTAATTATGATATATGGATTTGATAAAAAAAATTAAAACAGGTCACATTACATTTACAAGTAAGGAACTATTAATGAGCTGTCAGAAAATCATAGAGCATACATTATAAAACTGAAATATGTTGGGGAAAATCAGTAGTTATAAATAGAGTTAGGAGATCATATTTCAATAGCAAAATACATATGGGATTTTTTTCAAAATGCAAGTGATTATACCCAATCGTGTTATATTAATGTTAAATGATACAAAAAGATATGGCATATCTATAAAAATAAATGATACAAAAAGATATGGCATATCTATAACTAGAGGCTCTAAAGAGCCTGTGTCGCTCACCTTGGTCTATGTGAATATTAAACAAAGGAAGCAGATTGAAAATTGACTACAAAGTTCAATAACTCCTACAGGGGTCAATTGACCATTTCGTTCATGTTGACTTATTTGTAGATCTTACTTTGCTGAAAATTATTGCTGTTTATAGTTTACCTATATCTATAATAATATTCAATATAATAACCAAAAACAGCAAAATGTCCTTAAAATTACCAATTCAGGGGCCGCAACCCAAAAACAGGTTGTCCAATTCATCTGAAAATTTCAGGGCAGATAGATCTTGACCTGATTAACAATTTTACTTCATGTCAGATTTTCTCTAAATTATTTGGTTTTTGAGTTATAAGCCAAAAACTGCACTTTACCCCTATGTTCTATTTTTAGCAGTGGCGGCCATCTTGGTTTGATGGCCAGGTCACCGGACACATTTTTTAAACAAGAAACCCCAAAGATGATAGTGGCCAAGTTTGGATCAATTTGGCACAGCAGTTTCAGAGAAGAAGATTTTAGTAAAAGATATATAAAATTTACGAAAAATGGTTAAAAATTGACTTTAAAGGGCAATAACTCCTAAAGAGGTCAACTGACCATTTTGGTCATGTTGACTTATTTGTAACTCTGACCTTGCTGAACATTATTGCTGTTTACAGTTTACCTATATCTATAATAATATTCAATATAATAACCAAAAACAGCAAAATTTCCTTAAAATTAACAATTCAGGGGCCGCAACCCAAAAACAGGTTGTCCAATTCATCTGAAAATTTCAGGGCAGATAGATCTTCGCCTGATTAACAATTTTATCCAATGTCAGATTAGCTCTAAATGCTTTGGTTTTTGAGTTATAAGCCAAAAACTGCATTTTACCCCTATGTTCTATTTATAGCCATGGCGGTCATCTTGGTTAGTTGGCGGGGTCACCGGACACAATTTTTAAACTAGATACCCCAATGATGATTGTGGCCAAGTTTCAAATAATTTGGTCCAGCAGTTTCAGAGGAGAAGATTTTTCTAAAAGATTACTAAGATTTACGAAAAATGGTTAAAAATTGACTATAAAGGGCAATAACTCCTAAAGTGGTCAACTGATCATTTTGGTCATGTTGACTTATTTGTAGATCTTTCTTTGCTGAACATTATTGCTTTTTACAGTTTATCTCTATCTAAAATAATATTCAAGATAATAACCAAAAACAACAAAATTTCCTTAAAATTACCAATTCAGGGGCAGCAACCTAACAACGGAATGTCAGATTCATCTGAAAATTTCAGAGCAGATAGATCTTAACCTGATTAACAATATTACCCTTTGTCAGATTTGCCCTAAATGCTTTGGTTTTTGAGTTATAAGCCAAAAACTGCATTTTACCCCTATGTTCTATTTATAGCCATGGCAGCCATCTTGGTTAGTTGGCGGGGTCACCGGACACAATTTTTAAACTAGATACCCCAATGATGATTGTGGCCAAGTTTGGTTAAATTTGGCTTAGTAGTTTCAGAGGAGAAGATTTTTGTAAAAGTTAACGCAGGACGACGACGGACGACGCCGGACGCCGGACGCCAAGTGATGAGAAAAGCTCACTTGGCCCTTCGGGCCAGGTGAGCTAAAAAAGGATTTAAAAAAGAATTTGATATCATGCCTATTAATATTTAGAAGGAAATATATTGAACAAAAACACGAGAGTGCACATATTGAAATGCTGCTTCATAATTACATTTGTGCTGAGAGTGAGAAATCCTTACTATTATACTGTACACCAAATATAGTTATCTGATTGGTTAAGTATTAGAGAAACAGACCTAACATTGACCAATGAGCATTGGGAATAAAGTCAAAGTGAACACTTTACTTTCATTTCATACAAAAAATATAGTTGAGTATTGCTTACAGTATCTGAGATACAGACTTGAACACAAAACTTAACCTTGATTATTGATCCATGAAATAAGTTCAAGGTCAGATGAACCCTGTTTGACAGTCATGTAGACCTTCCAAGGAACCCCTTCACCATTTTTATTAAGTAGGTGCTTAACCATGGAAATGAGATCACAGACAATGGATTTACAGACAAAAACATCCTAACATGAGTATTAAGCATCTAGGTGTTCTTCCTTCTGAGCTATTTTTAAAACTATATAAAATAAAGTCGGTCTTGACAAAACTGTGGAGTCAAGACTAAGGTGTGCTGTTTCCTGTCGCAGCATTGGCCGCAATGGAAGTCAACTTTTTGTTTAACTTTGTGAAAGGTCAGTTTGAGAAGAACCACTAAAGGTAAGTCAATGATATTTGGTATGTAGTTGTATTAGCATAAACAATAATTCAAACTGACTTTCAAGCAATATTTCCAAGATTCATGCAATATTTTAAAAACATTAAAGAAAATAAGGTTTATCAAAATATGTTAAAAAGACCATAAAACTATACAATAATTCATTCTTCACAGCTCACCAGATTAATGATGTTTTCACTCACACAATGTTGTCCGCGGGTCTGTTATAAGAAAATAGGTTTCTATATATAAATTGAGTAAATATTCAATACATATAGGTATGAAAAATCCTGATTTCTTAAAGCTTCAGAAGACAAATTCACTATGGAGTTCATTAATGGAAAAAACACAAACTTGAATCAACTAACTACTTTCTACAAAGATTTTATATAAAAGGAAAAAAAACAATTGGAAAATATATGTCATAGTACATTGTACTTACAAATGTAGTGGTTATCTTGCTTTTCAATTTGTCTGAAATAAAAATTATCAAAATTACTAACTGCAAATTGTAATATTAAATTATAAAAAATAGTTATTCTTTCATAATGGAAAAAAATTCAGGTAGCCTTGAATTGTAGTTCTTGAGAAATATGTGAAAACTTTTCATACATCGCCTTTATGTGTAAGAGGAAGTTGATGTAAAATCAATATAAAATTGCACCACATAGTAAAGAATGTTCAAATGAAGCTTGTAAATCATCATATCAGTTCATTTTTAATCATAAATGTACCTTATATATAACAAGAATGTGTCCATAGTACTCAGATGCCCAAATCGCACTATCATTTTCTATGTTTAGTGGACCATGAAATTGGGGTAAAAACTCTAAATTAGCATTAAAATCAGAATGATCATATCATATGGAACATGTGTACTAAGTTTCAAGTTGATTGGACTTCAACTGTATCAAAAACTAGCTTTACAAAAAACTTTAACCGGAAGTGGGACAGACGGACAAGATGGTCAACAGTATACCATAATACGTCCCATACACAGGGGTATAAAAACCCAGGTATATCATCTTTTACATTTATTTAGCTAGGAAATACATATATACTACTGTTGTTTCATTCAATGATACTAATTTTCATGAATTACATTGGTAAAGTTAAACAAAGAAATTTAAGTTTTTCAAAAAAAACCTTTCTATAGGCTTTTGTATGCAGACTTTGGCAAAACCATCAAATCGAATATCCATTAAGTCAACTTTTTCTCTATCCATGAAAATACGTACGCATTGAAATAGATGAATCCACAGTATTTGACTTAATGTATAAATCTGCTTGTAAATTCACATAGTCCTTACACTTCCAAAAGCTCTAATTAGATTTTAAAATTACCATTTAATATTATTTATTTCCCTTGTAAGGAATTATACTTGCATAAAAGACAGTCATGATCTGTATATTAATCAGATTGATTTATACCTATCTTAATTCTTGTTTTTCAACCTTTAACTGTGGCTACCCATATTAGTACATGTACTTAGAAAACATGGTAACTGATACCCTTATCAAGTCACTCACCTGTCATGGATGTACTGGCCTTTACAGTATCATGAGTTGGTTCTGGGTCATCATATTCTCGTTTAGGAATTGCTGGGGCATCATTCTAAAATATGTCATTATAAAAATAGAAAAACAAAGAATATGGGTGATTTAAATCTTGCCCTATTGCATTGGTTTCATCCATCAATAAAGACTACATGGTGACCTCATTATATCTATTCATATTTGGTTGCTAGGTTGCAGTGTTATAGATATGTACCACCATATCCTTATATGCAGAGACAAATCTTATAATGTGAAGTTTTAATATTTCTGTCAACAATTAGGTGATGTACTTAATGCAAGGCTTGGTATTATAACTTAATTTTTATGTTCAAGTTTAACTAAATTCTATTTACAAAGGCACAACAAAATTCAGGACCCGGACTGTGTATTCACATAATACCACACTCCCAGTCACATTATCATACTTCTAGTAAACCAAAACTGTAATGAAGCCTATATATTTTTTTTAAAGTTACATCACAACCCTGAAAACCATCACCTTCTTAAAAGATTTTCCTAAATTGACTACATGTCATTAAAGTGAAAAATACATTATGAAAAAAATAGTTTAAGACTGAGTGTTATCTACTTACTGAACCAGGGATATCTCCAACTGAAAAGAAAGAAGAAAATATATAAAAATAATCTTAGTTGTAATTATTTAGAATTTGTTGATTCATGATTTGGTAAAATTTCTTCTATAACTAATATGAATAAATGGTGTTTTACATACATTAAAAAATTGAGGTAATCAATAAAATTAAAACGATTTATGTAAGTTGTTTCTCCAGGTGTGGGATGTTCTCGTTGTATTAAAGACCCATTGTTGGCCTTGGGCAGTTTTCTGCTCTTTGGTTGGGTTGTTTACACATTCCCTGTTTCCTTTCTCTATTTTATCTCTTTTGTTTTCTGAATCATTTTTGTATCAAGATAATCAGGAGCCTATAATTCAGAGGTTGTCGTTTGTTTATGTGTTACATATTTGTTTTTCGTTCATTTTTTTATATAAATAAGGCCGTTAGTTTTCTCGTTTGATTGTTTTACATTATCATTTTGGGGCCTTTTATAGCTGACTATGCCGTATTGGCTTTGCTCACTGTTGAAGGCAGTACAGTGACCTATAGTTTCTGTGTCATTTTGGTCTCTTGTGGACAGTTGTCTCGTTGGCAATCATACCACATCTTCTTTTTTATATGTCAAGAAAATACTCTGCTTCGTACTATACTGACAAACTGAGCATAAGACACTTAGACAGTCTTCACTTTTACTCCTGAATGCTGCGTAATTTGCAGATATCAAAGCAGCAAATACCACTTTTTTAAAAACTTTTTTGATTTGACCCAACTTGGAAAGTATGTTTGTGTAATTTTCTTTGATATGACTTTCTGAAGTAATCTGTGTACTCTTGACCATTTCTGACAGAAAATAAGGTTGTTTTAGCATTGTAAGGCAAATATCATAAATCATTTTTTTTTCGGAAATTGGATTGACTGTAAAGGTGGTAGTAATTAATTGTAAAACATTTGTGCTTACATGTATGAATGGTAAATAGGAATCAAAATTTTTAATAATGGGGGCCTAATCTAATAAATGGGCCCAACTCTCTGTGAAGCCTCCAAGGAAAACACAGAAACTACATAGTAAAATGATTTAATTTTTGTTAGGGTGGTACCAAACACCTTGACTAAAATTAGTTTGCCTCATTGAATTTTCATGAAATTTTGACAAAATATTAACTTTGACCCTTTGACGAAAATATAAAAAAAAAAACAAACTTGAACCATACACTTTCTCGAAAAATTTCATTGGACATATAGAAGTTTGACAAACACTTATTTTGATCTTTGAGAGGCTTAATATTTCCAACACAATGTGATTTAAACATTATGTTGATTTTAAAGAGTTATCTCCCTGTAGTGTTATGAACAACCTTAAAAATTCAAAAATAAAAAATACAACAACTCTTAAAAGGAAAAATCAATTATGTAAAAATAACTAAATAAAATCAACATTTTGAAAATGTTAACTATACTCAGTGACTCTGATTAGGGCAAATTGGATTTCCCGTTCTTCCCATACAGGAAGACATACTCAAATAATGGAAGTAAAAAAGTCTAATTTGATATATTATTTACCTGCTGAGTATTCTCCATCTAAAGGTAAAACAACCTCCTCGTACTGTCTACCTTTTGGTGCTGAGTTAAGTGATTGTGTCACGGCGATTGTTTCATAAGCTGAGTCCTTTGGTGCAGACCTTAATGAACTGCTTTTGTTCACTTCAGAATAAACACTATCTTGAACTGCATTAGAGCTCCTCACATTACCCCTATCAGTAACTGCATGTGTGGTTTTACCATTACCTTTATCAGGAACTGCATATACTGACTCTGAATTAACAGTCACATGATTGGAGGAATTCCTACTTTGTTCTTCAATAGGTTGTGCTAGTTCATAGTTGTCCCCACCCGCAGCACTTTTTGACTTCTTAACTGACCCCTGATGACCTATTTGCTTTTTAGGCCT
This sequence comes from Mytilus galloprovincialis, assembly GCF_965363235.1. Lineage (NCBI taxonomy): Eukaryota > Metazoa > Mollusca > Bivalvia > Mytilida > Mytilidae > Mytilus > Mytilus galloprovincialis. The sequence goes on from NC_134838.1 coordinate 105,572,706, forward strand.
GTTTCCTTGTGTAATGGTTGAATCTGTTTTCGTACAATTAATAACGGATACAAATTTAGGTTGATTTTCAACAACTGATGTTTGCGGTGAAACTGGTCCAGCAAATCTTGGCCCACTCATTTGGGGTGGTGGTACTACAGATGGCTCTATGGGTCTAACAGAGGCAAATTGAGGTCCACTTGGCGGAGTATTCTGGGAAATTAAAGTTGTTCTAGGGGTTACTTCTGGTAACACACTATGTTCAATTTTGTTAGGAACAGATTTTGTTTGGTTAACAGGATGTTTAAGTGCAGAGTCAGAAATACGTTTTGAGTTGCTTAACTCTGTATGAGATTGGGATGCAGTTTTCTCGAATGAAGCACGTCTTTGCTGAACTGTTAAAGCGGGAGTTGGATCCACATCAACTTTTGGTGTTTCAATATCCTCTGATGCTATTTTAGGTGTTGTATTTTCATAATTTTCTTGAAACACATTTACATAAGCTTTTTTAACCAAACTTTCAATTTCTTTTTCTGGTTCATGTTCATGTTCAATCTTTTTTACAACCTCACTTTGAGTTTCTATAGTAACTGGTTCCCTGTCAGGAATTGCTGGAGATTCGTCTGTATGGTCATACATTCTAACAGTGTCTAACACGTCTAACTGTAACTTTTTAAAATCAGAGGCTGCATCTGCATAATTATCATCATCATCTAAAAAAATTTATATAAAAGTTTTATATTATAGCAAATATGAAAAATACATTACAATATTACACAAGGAATACCATTGAAACCTTGCATAGTTTTTTAATAACATCATTTCAAACCTTTCAGAAAGAAACATAAGGTAAAAACAAAATGATTTATTCTAATACAACTCTTTCTAGCCATTTTTTTTTATATTTACAATCATAAAATTTTAAAAATTGTTTATTTTTTTTTCTCTTTTGAAATGATTTCTTTAATGATTTAGTTTTTAAATCAAATTACTGAAATCATATGGGAGATAGCTTTATAAGATATGGAATTTATTACATAAAATATAACAAATATATGACTAAAAATCTTTCTGAAAGCATATATAGTTATTTCAGTTTCGCTATAATAGATATACCGGTAAGAAGATGTGTATGAGTTCCAATTCTCCATATAAATTTGTTTGTTAGGTTGAACATCAAATCAATATCTCTTTTGTTTAATAACTAGTGAGTGAAAATTACATTTGAAATACTCAGTCATAAATTTTCAGAACAATAAACAAAGGGATACCAGAACAACTGGATTAACAAGTTTGTTTTTCTTCAATTGCAATTCACTAAACAAACAACAATGATTTGGAGTTTAGTATGACATCCATCCACTTTCACTGAACAAGTACGATTTTTTCAAGGGGCCAGCTGAAGCCTGTCTCTGAGTTTTGGGTTTCTTTGCTGTATTGAAGACCCATTGGTGGCCTTTGGCTGTTTTCTGCTCTTTGGTCGATTGTTGTCTCTTTGACACATTCCATACTTCCTTTCTCAATTTTATAACTGTTATACTCTATGTACTATAAACAAGACACTATAAAGGTATGCTGTTGTTTTTTATTTGGTCGGGTTGTTGTCTCTTTGACACATTCCCCATCAGGGATGGGGTCGATTACTTTAAAATGTAATCGATTAAATTACAATTACTTTGCTAATAAAATGTAATCGATTACATGGCAATTACACTGTATTTCATATGTAATCGATTACATTAGATTACTTTTCTTTATTGTAATCATGATTACTTTAGATTACTTATGATTACATTGTATATTGCTATATCAAAGTTTTTTTTTTATAACTTTTTATCCGCTTATTTTGGTGATTTTTTTTAAAAGCCTCAATTTGTTCATCTTTTAAAAGAATTTATAGACAAGACAGTTACAGTTACAGTGTAACATGTGTAATTTGATAAAATAGCTATAGACAAGTGTCCTTTCTCTATGTAAAAGATGTAAATTTATTTTTAACTACAAATTGTAACCAACTGCCTAATTAACAAAAAACCAAAAAATAAGGAAAAATTAATAAGTATAGTTTTATTGTCTGTTGGGACATAATTGACACATCCATTAATATTTTTACAGGTGTTGATCACTACTTCCATTTTTTTAAACAAACAATGGGTGGGCTTGGGTATTAAAATTTTATTGTCTTAATAACGATATAAATAAAGTTAAAAGTGGTTGATTATCATTATTTGTTTGAAAATTTTGAATACTTGATCTAATTGAAATTAATAGAATTATTGTCAGGTGAAAACACAAAACAGTTTTGTAACTTAGGAAAGTTTATACATTTCTCTTCATATTAAGCAACAGTTTATTGTATTGATGAAACTTCTGACGTCACCTATTGTTTACTATGCATATTGTTTGCAATATTTATGCCATACGTATACACTGTACATGTACAAAATGTGCTTGTTTATACTGGTGAGCCTTAAGGCTAATAAAGATAATAAAGAATAAAAATAAGAAAGCACATATTATACACGAATTTATGGAAAATAAAATTCATTCAATTTTGTCAATAAATGAAACCTGGTTTTAACTTCCATTTTGAATAAAGTGGGCTTATATATTTATGCCTACCATCAAAGTCAAATAGGAACTAAATGTTTTCTGCATTTGAATTTCAATGTATTTATGTAAAAATAATGAGTAAACAAATATGAAATTGGAGTTAATATCAGAAGTTTTCAATCAAGGAAAACAAATGCTTTCAAGGCATATTCTTGTATCACAAGAGTTCAATTTCACAAAGAAATATTGGACAGTAATTTTTTTATTGTAAACTGTTAAAACAAAATAAAACACTTGGTTATACACATTTGTTATATAGATGATCACATTAAACAAGGTCTCATCATTGTGATTACTAGTTTCATGATTTTTCATTCAAGCTTTACATTTTCTTATTTTCATCTTGTCTATCAAAAACTATTTTCATATTTATACAAGATTTGTAATCATCAAGTAATCTTATGAATGTAATCTTAAAGTAATCTAAAAGTAATCATGATTACACCTGTTTTTTGCCATGTAATCAATTACATTACAATTACTTGTAATCAGAAATGGCATGATTACTGATTACATAGGATTACACTGCAAAATGTAATCGATTACAGCTGATTACGATTACTGATTACGATTACCCCATGCCTGTTCCCCATTTCCATTCTCAATTTTATTGTTGTAAACATTTTCAAAGTGAAATATTTTTGGTGATTCTTGTTTAATATTCTTTCTTTGTATCTAGAAGTTTATCATTGTTATAGAATGAAATTCAAAACAGTGTGGCTGTGGCCATTGATTGACACATTAAATTCATCCATTGACTGGGACAATTTAGGTGAACGTTTGTATGTAACGACCACTGCTCACTATGTACTTTTTAAAGACACTTAAACTATGGGGTCACCAAAGGTTCTCAACACCTTAATAAAGTAATTCGAAAAATAATCATAAAATAACACGATGTTTTGATTTATATCAATTATATAAATCAAAACATAAAGGTTATTCCTGATTAATTTTTCGAATTATTTTATAATTAAAGGCGTTAAGAAACCTTTGGTGACCCCACAGTTTAAATGTCTATCGTAGGTACGTCGTAAACAGTGGTCGTTACAGACAAACGTTCACGTAAATTGTCCCAGTCAATGGATGAATTTAATGTGTCAATCAATGGCCACAGCCACACTGTTTTGAATTTCATTCTAATGTGTGTTGATCATCCACATTTCGTGCCACTACAGCTAATCTAAAACCTATACAAGTTTTAGCTTTCTAAAAAAAAGATGGACTGCTTCGCTCTACACTAATTTAAGGTTATATGTGTGTATTTGGTTGTTAAATTAGTATTGGAAATGTGGTATTTTTAGATATTTATTGATATAAAATGGATGTACTTTAAGAATGTGCGTTTTACACCTATTCTTTTTTTTTTTTAAATCCTTGTTGAAAATTAAACCAATTTTAAACACGACTCTTGAGGTGTGCCTTTCTAGAGGTGTGCCTATATTGTCAGAAGTTATAAAATACAGATAATGCATTATTGTAAACATTGTATAGGAACATTGTTTAGGAAAGCAAATCGTGCAAATTGCAGAGTAACAAAGTATGACTTTGTACTAAATACTGGTACCTGTATTGTCTGCTGTCTCAACCGGATCACTCTGAAAACAAAGAAACATTTTTCTCTTATTAGAGGTCTCATATATGATTGCAAAGTCAGTTCTTTCTTTACTTCCTTTACCTAACTTAAAGAGGAACCAATCACTATGCAGGTTCAATTTTTAAATGATAAATCCACTTCAAAATAATGACTTATAATTTTTTTTAAAATGATAAAATCAACTCAACTTGTGATACATTAATTATTGTTGTTTACTTTTGCAATTTTAATCATTAATACTGACAACAATGTTTATTATTATTATCAAGAAAAGCTGCATATTTGCAAGGTTGTCAAAATTCAAAATGCAAGTATTTATTTATTTTGCAAAACCTTTCCTGTCACAATTTCTCTGTTTGAACAAAACATTTCAACCAACGCACAGTATTAATTTGTTTTGGTTTAATCTACATCTCAATTTTTAATTGCTATATTGCATGACCTGACTACCTATCAAACCTGGTGAGAAAACTAACCAAACTTTAGTTAATCATATGTTTGTGGGACAGCTCTAAAACTATAGTTATGCAAAACTTACATCATTTTTAAAATGAACATTAATATAATCACTTTCATTCATAATCTCAATGTGCTTCTGGAATAATTCCTTCACTGCTAAATGTGCCATCTCATACTGTTCCTGTACAAATAGAATTTTTAATAATTATACAAATGAAATATCTGATTTGAAAGACCTAAATATATTCGTTTCTTTCTGTCAATAAAAGTGTATTAAAAATAAAGCCATTTTACGGTAAGTTTATTTTTTTTTATCTTTTTCATACTCTTTGCTTAATTAAATGATAATCATATATATGTATACATGTATAATGTTATTTTTGTACAATGTCTTCTCTGGTAAAATCTGTAAGCTTTCCCCAAGTACTGTTTTAATAGCAACTTTGAAAAGGTATAGAATTTTTAACGACACATTTTTTGTGTTACATTTACAAAATCTCATAATATAATAATTTCACATGAGAATTTTTTTTTTTTTGACAAAGGGAGGAAATTTCCTTCAAATCTTAACTTATTCATTTTTCTATATAAGCTACTGACTGCCTAAAGAGGGGGCCATTGCAGTTATGCGCCAGTGATTCCCTATATAATCAACCAAATATTTCTCACAAAGAGGGGGTCCCCTGGATTTGCCATGTTCACATTATAGTTTTGATAAATAATAAACTTACTGGTGTCTGAATCATGGACTGCCTCTGTTCAAATTATAGTTTTGATAAATAATAAACTTACTGGTGTCTGAATCATGGACTGCCTCTGTTCACATTATAGTTTTGATAAATAATAAACTTACTGGTGTCTGAATCATGGACTGCCTCTGTTCCCTCATACTCTTTACAATTTCATAGAGATTAAAATCCTCATCCAGTTGCTAAAACATATAAATTTTTGATAATTAAATTATTTTTTCATGATACAACCAATGACTATTGTTCATTAAATACTAGTAAGAACTTCTTGCCAGACAAAATCCTCAGAGAATAAACCGTTGAAAGAGCATGTATTACACGCAAATATCATGTTACTTGGCAACTATGCTAAGAAGTTCCGGTTAAAAATTTGTTTGATACAAAAAAGTCAAATTTATGCTAAGGTAATCTTACAGACTTCTAATTTACTGAATACCATGGCTTTATGCTCGTCATTTTGTGTTATCAGGATATTGTCCTATACAGTTTCATCAGGATGTGTGGTTTCTTGAGAAGAGTATTATTATCGTAAAATTTCCACCATAACATGCAACAATGCAAATTCAACATTTTGTTTTTTCTTTTGATTAATTTAAGACCTGTTACAAATCACCATAAAACACAATTCACAAACTAAGCAAATATCTCTATTGCTTCAGAATCTAAATCTAATAAAATAAGGTCAATGTCCAGATCAATACCCCCTTTAAGATGTCAGAAACAAATCTGATCCAGAACCTAAATTTAGGAGTATAATTATGAGATAAAATAATATTTGTCAGAACTCAGAAGGACACTTAACTCTTACAAATTAATATATCAAACAATGTAGGAGTCTAAGCACCAAAAAATATCTAATACTATAACCAAATCTAAGTCAAACTAGAGGCTCTCAAGAGCCTGTGTCGCTCACCTTGGTGTATGTGCATATTAAACAATGGACACAGATAAATTCACGACAAAATTGAGTTTTGGAGATGGTGATGTGTTTGTAGATCTTACTTTACTGAACATTCTTGATGCTACAATTATCTCTATCTATAATGAACTTGGCCCAGTCATTACAGTGGAAAATATTTTCTAAAAATTTACAAAAATTTACAAAACTTTATGAAAATTGTTAAAAATTTACTATAAAGGGCAATAACTCCTTAAGAGATCAATTGACAATTTTGGTCATGTTGACTTACTTGTAGATCTTATTTTGCTGAACATTATTGCTGCTTACAGTTTATCTCTATCTATAATAATATTCAAGATAATAACCAAAAACTGCAAAATTTTATTTAAAATTACTAATTTGGGGGCAGCAACCCAACAAGGTGTTGTCTGATTTGTCTGAAAATTTCAGGGTAGATAGATCTTGACCTAGTAGACAATTTTTCTCCATGTCAGATTTGCTCTAAATGCTTTGGTTTCAGAGTTATTTGCCAAAATCTACATTTTACCCCTATGTTCTATATTTAGCCATGGCCGCCATCTTGGTTGGTTGGCCGGGTCATTTTTTAAACTAGATACCCCAATGATGATTGTGGCCAAGTTTGGTTGAATTTTGGCCCAGTAGTTTCAGAGGAAAAGATTTTTGTAAAAGTTAACGACGCCGGACGACGACGCTGGACCAAAGTGATGAGAAAAACTCACTTGGGCCTTTGGGCCAGGTGAGCTAATAAAAAGCTAAAACAAAAATATAGAAATGATTGGTAAAGGACATTGATGGATCCAGTTTATATATATACACACTTACTCCACTTTTCAGTATTTCCCAGGCATAATCTATTGCACAGATAGTTCCCGTTCTACCACAACCAGCACTGAAAAAACAATAACATTTATGTATTTAAATAAAAGAACAGTAACAGTGATAGAGTGTACACATAACAAAGGACAAAGTACGATAAGGCCTGTTTTTGGCCCCCCTATTTTCTCATTTTTCAAATTCTATTTTGGAAAGCTACTTAGTATCTTAAAATATTCCCAGAGGTTGGAAGTTTGTTCAGATGAACTTCAAAACCACTAATTTTAGCAACTGGGTGAGATGAGGGGGGTAAACTTTCTGTTATTATTAAAATATTGTAATAATTATTCACTTTGCATGTGTTCTATACAGCATATTTTTAATGTTTTAGTGCCTGCGCCAACGTGACCCAGGATTTTTTTTATTCCAATGTCATGAGAACTGTTTTTGCAGTCTAAATCGCCATAATTTTCTCCGGGTCACGTATGTGCACGCTATTGAATTTTAAGAAACAATGGCCCAAAATTGTAATTTTTCCTTCTTTTGGTGTTTTTGGTGCCCTTTTACCCCCCCCACCTACCCCATTATCTAAAATTAATGGTTTTGAAGTTCATCCAAACAAACTTCAAACCTAAGTGAATATTTTAACGTTAAAAGCAGCTTTCCAAAACAAAATTTAAACAAGAGGCTGTCACAACGACAGCAAACCAGATTTATTTACATTTATTTTTGTCCTGGCAATATCACAAAAACCATAACTGATGAACGGTGAAAGTGAAAATCGTCAATATCAAATTTGACCTCCATTTTGTCATCAGTACCAACATATTAAAATTTGAAAAGCTTAGGTTGAATGGTTCATGAGTAAATGCAACAACATGAATGGAAACGCCATTTTTTTATCTTTCAAGAACCATAACTCCTTAACGGTAAAAGAAAAAATCAACATTATTGAACTTGACCTCCATTTTGTCATCAGTAACAACATATTAAAATTTGAAAAGCTTTGGTGGAACAGTTCACGAGTAAATGCACGGACACTACTGGAAACACCATTTTTCAATCTTTCAAGAACCATAACTCCTGAACGGTAAAAGTCAAAATCGTCATTATTGAACTTGACCTCCATTTTGTCATCAGTAACAACATATTAAAATTTGAAAAGCTTTGGTGGAACAGTTGTAAGCTGACTTCATATTGATTTGTTCTGAAGGTTTTTGTTCTTTTGTTAAACTCATATGAAACCTCAAATTAAAACTAGAGGCTCTTAAGAGCCTGTGTTGCTCACCTTGGTCTATGTGCATATTAAACAAAGGACACAGATGGATTCATGACAAAATTGTGTTTTGGTGATGGTGTTGTGTTTGTAGATCTTACTTTACTGAACACTCTTGCTTCTTACAATTATCTCAATTTATAATGAACTTGGCCCATTAGTTACAGAGGAAAATATTTTGTTAAAATTTACAAAAATTTACAAAATTTACAAAATTATTAAAAATTGACTATAAAAGGGCAATAACTCCTTAAGGGGTCAACTTGACCATTTTGTTCATTGTTAACTTATTTGTAGATCTTACTTTGATGAACATTATTGCTGTTTACAGTTTATCTCTATCTATAATAATATTCAAGATAACCAAAAACTGCAAAAATTCCTTAAAATTACCAATACAGGGCCAGCAACCCAACAACCAGTTGTCCGATTCATCTGAAAATTTCAGGGCAGTTAGATATTAACTTGATAAACAATTTTACTCCTGTCAGATTTGCTCTAAATGCTGTGGTTTCAGAGTTATAAGCCAAAATCTACATTTTACCCCTATGTTCTATTTTTAGCCATGGCGGCCATCTTGGTTGGTTGCCTAAGTCACTGCACACTTCTTTTAAACTAGATACCCTAATGATGATTGTGGCTAAGTTTTGTTAAATTTGGCCAGTAGTTTCAGAGGAAAAGATTTTTGTATAATAAACGGCGACGAAGGACGAAGACAACGAACGCCTGACGCCAAGTGATGAGAAAAGCTCACTTGGCCCTTTGGGCCAGGTGAGCTAAAAATGATTAAATCGAGCACAGAAGATTAAGTTTATGATATATATATATACATTGGTTCAAGAATTGGATAAACATTATTTTTCACCAGTCACTTGTTTCATATGACTTTGAAATACAGTTGCAAAAATTTATATTTATATTTCCTTTTGCGATTTTACACAATATTAATTGTTTGTGACAATAAGTTGATTGATGACCAGTTAGTTGCAACTGATAAAATAAAAAAATTCATATTTAAGCATTAAATCTAGTACCCAAAATGTCTTGAGAGAGAAACAACTCTTACCTGCAGTGAACAACAACAGCAGCATGATTAGGATCTTTCGTTCTGATATCACGCATACGTTTTATCATTGCCAGAATAACATCAATATCATCAGGTATACCATGATCTGGCCACCCTGTGTAGTGATACTGGTAAACATCTTGTATACCATCAGCAGTTGTCAATTGTAGGTGGCGCTCTATACAGTCATCAGCTAATTCCTCTGCTCTTATCTGAAAAAAAAATACATCAACTTAAACTTCAATAGATTATTTGACTATATATTAAATATTATATCCACTCCTCCTTTTTTAGAAATAAAAAATCATTTTTTTATCAAAATTTGCCATCATGTGTCTGGCGTATTAAACTATAAACCTGATACCTATGATAACAATTGCCATTTATTCCACAAAAACCTCAAGTAAAGACCCTCTGATATAGATAATCTTTTCATCACAAGCATACAACAAAATATGTACAACAAATGAGTCAAATAACATTAAAATATAAGTTAGTAAAAAAAAAAATACCCATATCAACTGCTGAGTATTAGTAAAATGTTTTTGTATTTGTTGGATGTCACTTAGCATTACAGATTTTCAATTACTGAAATTTACCAGCTTGATTACAAACAGATTATATTAGAAGAGTCAGTAAGCAATACAGAACAATAAATAACTTACATTGAATAAGTGAACAATACCAAAAATTTAGAAAACAACAACACAGAGGCAATTATAGTATGACAGAAAATTGCACCATTACAGCCAAATGCATTAAGTGTGTAGATAAAGGTTATATCTTATTTTAGCTTGTTTGCTAGTTAAACCGTAAATTCATTCTTAAAAATTCCCTCCTTTAAGAGTACAACAGATAACCTATCTGTCTGTAGGACTAGGCTAATTCAAAAGGAGGGTAGTATACCTTACCTAAGAATGACTTCACGGTCCAGCTAACAAGCAAGCTTACCAAAGATATTAATTTTATATACACACTCAATGCAACTGGCTGTAACATTTTCTATTTACTTACACATGCAACTTTATAATTTCCAAATTGACCATATTCAGCTCCTTCTTCAACCCAATATTGAGCACATTTTTTCTGTAAAGAGACAACATAATGTAATGTTGCAAAAAAAAAGCTTTATTGTAGACTGATGATGATTGAATAATGTCCAGTGGCAAATATTACATGTATATCAAATTTAGCCCTGTAGCATACCGAAATGAAACTCAACTTATTAAGACCTTGTCCAAAATTAAGTTTCTTAAAAACACCCCAAATCATACTGCATATGTAAAATGTGTTATCTTTACAAAAATGTTGTTAGATCTAGTTTGACTTTTTTTTTTATTCAAAACCATTTTTGTTCAATGGGGGTCTCATTGGAGGGGTCTGATCCCGGATTCTGCTTATTTTTTAGTGAGAATCCTGCTTCTCGTTGCCAGAATAGCGCATGTAATTTCCTGTGTCTCGCTGGACTTTGTTTCCTGTTTTAACACGTAATTATTCGACTTTCACATGTCATGCTGAAAAAAATTAGGCCAATCCCATGTCATGCTTAGACCCAAATGAGACCCACTTTAAAAATTGCTTATCTAATTATTGATTAGAGTAGTGTTAACTTAATGTAGTTAATAAGCTGTTTTTCATGGAACAAAATCAGTCAACAAGTGTGAATCAAATAAGTGTGTTAAAAGACAAATATTTTTACACACAAAGTAATATCCAGATGTAGAAGTGAGAAAATGTGTGTTACAGGCAAAATTGTGGAGATTAATAAAAACAGTCCTGCTGACCCTTACCTTTCCAGCCTCTACCTCTCTACATGCCATCATAACAACCTTAACTTTTTGTTCGTCTATCATCCTCCAAAAATCCTCCAAGGTATGAGGTAGTGGTCCTTGAGAGGCAATGTAGCCTTCCCTTTTATGGGCATCCTAAAAAACAATGTTAAAAGAAAAAAAAAATATTGTATGGTCTCATCTCATAAACATTTTGTCCTGCTTATAATGAATTGTTAACAGCTGAACCAACACAGCTAAAAAGTGAAACCCACGGTATGGAGGGTTGTTGAAATAAATAAATCTAAATATCAGATTGACAACTACATTTAAATATACTGCAAATAAAAGATAATGTGCAGCTCATTAATCCACTTCAATGAAGTTACAAAATATTTGTTTTTATTTAGTTTTATTTGACAGTACACATCTTTGTCCATTCATAATGTGTTCATTTTCCAATTTTCAATATAATCTTTTAAATTTATTTAGAATGGAAACTATTACAGATATTGTGCATGATTATTTTGACCTATTCTAAATTATCTACTGTAACTTAACCCTGACTTTTACAATGAAAAGTATTGTTCCTTTGATAGGTTTATTTCCCTGTATATTATGAAAAGTTATAGTTTCATGTATATCTACCTACATGTAATTTGCTCATAAACTATGAATTCATTTGTTTTTGTGATTATAAACTTTCCCAAATTGAGGAAAAGTTGTATTCCTGTTAAAACATGACTTTCGTATATACAAATTCAACAAACATTTAGTCTCTAAACAAGGAATTATTTGAATCTGGATAATTTTGAATTCTAAAAAATTGATTAGAAACCTATAATGAAAATTAACCCAGTTTTGGAGGGTAAGCCATGCGTGTAATGCTTAAGGGGGTTCGGTAGTTCTTGCTGAATTATCAGTGTAAGTAAAATTAATCTGCGCATGGCTACTTCTTAGTAAGTTTAGTTTTCATCGTACATTTTTTATCGATTTTCCACAATTCAAAATTATTCCAAATTCAAGGTTTATGTAATGATCAAATGAAAAATCCTTGATAGGACTATTTTCCATGTTAAAACCTACCAATACATAATAAGCATTGATGTTAAAACCTACCAGTACATAATAAGCATTGATGTTAAAACCTACAAGTACATAATTAGCATTGATGTTAAAACCTACCAGTACATAATAAGCATTGATGTTAAAACCTACCAGTACATAATTAGCATTGATGTAAAAAACCTACCAGTACATAATTAGCATTGATGTTAAAACCTACCAGTACACAATTAGCATTGATGTTAAAACCTACCAGTACATAATTAGCATTGATGTTAAAACCTACCAGTACATAATTAGCATTGATGTAGTCTGATCCTTGTACTCCTGGTATTTCTCTTAATGTAACCCTTGTATCATCAACTTAAATAAAAAAATATTAAGATATCTGTTAATTTACAAATGTAATTCTCAACAACAAACAAAACATATATTCTCATTTTTCAATTTACATTTGTTTCCTGTGGTAAACCACAGATATAAGTACCAGTACTTGGTATTTTAAACTCTTTTGGGAAATAACTCAAATCTTTGATAAAACTTTGATAATACTGAGGCCCCAATTTTTTCAGGCAGCTTCATCTTGCAAATTCCCATATCTGTATTCTTTTTCAAACAAACCACAACTCCAACATTATTGTAATCTATTGAAGTTAAAACAATTGTCTTTAATCCTTGTAATACTACTACTAGAGGTGGTTTAATAAACCTCGACCACCCATAAAGGTCTTGGAAAGTCAGAACCATGTAGTAATGACAAGAACCAATATTTACTAGGCACCTCAGCCACCCATGAGGGTCTGGGACACTCAGATCCTTGTAGTAAAGAGGATAACCAATAATTACATGGTACAATATCTTTTTATCTGTTTATCCTGATATTGTGTGGTAACCTTGACCACCCATGCGGGCCTGGGACGGTCAGATCCTTGTAGTAAAGAGGATAACCAATACTTACAAGGTACAATATCTTTATATCTGTTTTTCCTGATATTGTGTGGTAACCTTGACCACCCATGAGGGTCTGGGAGGGTCAGATCCTTGTAGTAAAGAGGATAACCAATACTTACAAGGTCAAATATCTTTATATCTGTTTTTCCTGATATTGTGTGATAACCTAGACCACCCATGAGGGTCTGGGACACTCAGATCCTTGTAGTAAAGAGGATAACCAATACTTAGAGCACAATATCTTTATATCTGTTTTTCCTGATATTGTGTGGTAACCTTGACCACCCATGCGGGCCTGGGACGGTCAGATCCTTGTAGTAAAGAGGATAACCAATACTTACAAGGTACAATATCTTTATATCTGTTTTTCCTGATATTGTGTGGTAACCTTGACCACCCATGCGGGTCTGGGAGGGTCAGATCCTTGTAGTAAAGAGGATAACCAATACTTACAAGGTCAAATATCTTTATATCTGTTTTTCCTGATATTTTGTGATAACCTAGACCACCCATGCGGGTCTGGGAGGGTCAGATCCTTGTAGTAAAGAGGATAACCAATACTTACAAGGTCAAATATCTTTATATCTGTTTTTCCTGATATTTTGTGGTAACCTTGACCACCCATGCGGGCCTGGGACGGTCAGATCCTTGTAGTAAAGAGGATAACCAATACTTACAAGGTCAAATATCTTTATATCTGTTTTTCCTGATATTGTGTGGTAACCTCAACCGCCCATAAATGTCAGGGACGGTCAGATCCTTGTAGTAAAGAGGATAACCAATACTTACAAGGTACAATATCTTTATATCTGTTTTTCCTGATATTGTGTGGTAACCTCGACCAACCATGAGGGTCTGGGACGGTCAGATCCTTCTTGTAAAGAGGATAACCAATACTTACAAGGTACAATATCTTTATATCTGTTATTCCTGAAATTGTGTGGTAACCTTGACCACCCATGAGGGTCTGGGACGGTCAGATCCTTGTAGTAAAGAGGATTACCAATACTTAAAAGGTACAATTTCTTTATATCTGTTTTTCCTGATATTGTGTGGTAACCTAGACCACCCATAAATGTCAGGGAGGGTCAGATTCTTGTAGTAAAGAGGATAACAAATACTTACAAGGTACAATATCTTTATATCTGTTTTTCATGTTGTAACCTCCACCAACCATGAGGGTCTGGGAGGGTCAGATCCTTGTAGTAAAGAGGATAACTAATACTTACAAGGTACAATATCTTTATATCTGTTTTTCCTGATACTGTGTGGTAACCTCGACCACCCATGAGGGTCTGGGACGAGCAGATCCTTGTAGTAAAGAGGATAACCAATACTTACAAGGTACACTATCTTTATATCTGTTTTTTCCTGTTATTGTGTGGTAACCTCGACCACCCATGAGGGTCTTGGACAGTCAGATCATTGTAGTAAAGAGGATAACCAATACTTACAAGGTACAATATCTTTATATCTGTTTTTTTCTGTTATTGTGTGGTAACCTTGACCACCCATGAGGGTCTGGGATGGTCAGATCCTTGTAGTAAAGAGGATAACTAATACTTACAAGGTACAATATCTTTATATCTGTTTTTCCTGATATTGTGTGGTAACCTTGACCACCCATGAGGGTCTGGGATGGTCAGATCCTTGTAGTAAAGAGGATAACTAATACTTACAAGGTACAATATCTTTATATCTGTTTTTCCTGATATTGTGTGGTAACCTTGACCACCCATGAGGGTCTGGGACGGTCAGATCCTTGTAGTAAAGAGGATAACTAATACTTACAAGGTACAATATCTTTATATCTGTTTTTCCTGATATTGTGTGGTAACCTTGACCACCCATGAGGGTCTGGGATGGTCAGATCCTTGTAGTAAAGAGGATAACTAATACTTACAAGGTACAATATCTTTATATCTGTTTTTCCTGATATTGTGTGGTAACCTTGACCACCCATGAGGGTCTGGGATGGTCAGATCCTTGTAGTAAAGAGGATAACTAATACTTACAAGGTACAATATCTTTATATCTGTTTTTCCTGATATTGTGTGGGATCCTTCCATGTGTAGCAGCTACTGTGTCTCTATTTTTAATGGCTAAATCTCTTAGTTCCTGTAATGTATAATTTATGATCAGTATAAAGAGGAAATCATTGGTTAGAGTTATTCATTTATAATAAAAATGTTATACTATGTTTCTTTGGTAACTCAAAAGAACAATTTGCAAATCACAGTACTGTAAATTCAGATATTATTGTGTGCATTTATTACTGTGTTGTTGTCACTTAAGACTAAAATGCAATTTTAGTTTTAGCCATATACATACATTGGCTTCTTCCAAGTTAAATGTATATCATGAACAAAGAAGGTAGAATGAGTTAAGATGGAGAAAAATGACCACAAACAAGAGTTGACCTAAATTGATACAGACACAACATTACTGTAACTACATTCCATAGCTGTAACTTCACTTAAGAATTGAATGCTTCTTTTTGTAACTTTATTGACCAAACAAAAATAAATGAATCAATATCAACCATATCGTACATTATGACCATATTTACAAATTAAGATGAAATGTATTTTATCCATACAACAATTTATCTATCATTCCACAGCAATTATATGTAAAATCATATTATAATACAGATGCTTCTTAGGCAGTAATATATCTTAATTAAATTTGATGAATAATGAAAATATCTTAGTCATACAAATAATTTAGTCACATGTTGTCTCAAGACACTTCGATCATTGAAGAGCATGTCTCTGGGAAATAGTTATTAAAAAACAATGCAGGGGTAACTCCCAACTTATTAACAGGAAGTTACTGAGGAAATGAACAGATTTCATTTTCAATTATTAAATTTAAATGCACATTGAATTTTTTGAAACTCAGTAAAATTCATAATCTAGTGATCTATATTAAAAATATCTGAGACAGTTAAAAGTGTAATGTAAAAGCCTGTTGTGACATAAGATACCAAGTACAGGCTTTTAGTTATAATCTAAGTGTGCTGAGAATGTGCAAGGACAATAAATATACAATTATTTCACACACAAATTTCATTCAAATGCAGTGTATAGAGTACCAGTATATGATCCTACAATAAATTGAAATTATCGGCAAAGTATCTCCAGAAGTGTACGTTAAGTGATAATAAATTTTCCTTGTAAATTACAAAGGTGAACTTTTATCCAAATATACTTTTTTATATTTAGATTTAAAAGTGAAATTTTACCATTTACATTTTGTATTTACAGAAGTAATCTTCAGACTAGTTTTGTGACCCTAGGATTTAAATAATGATAAAAAAAATAAAACATGACTGCATATGTGGTGATGTGGGAAGAATAAATCTACATGTTTTTCATATTAATTTTAATCTTTGAGAAAATTAATAAGATAACATACAAATTGCTCATTTGATTCCTACCAAGTGTGATTAAAATTTGGCCAAACAGTTTCATAGAAGATGATGGAAATGAAGTATAAAAGGGGATTTTAAGAAAATTATGTGCAGTATTCCCTGCAATCATCAATTAATCAAGTTTCAAAACATTTCACCTTGAAATTTAAAGGGGAAGATTTTTTAAATTTGCCGACCAGTTTCAAATATTGCATATTGCAGTCATGATTTTAGTCAGATTGAAACCAACTGAGGATTGTTTGTAAAGGAATTTCCAAACATCATTAAATATGTCAGTAGTGTTAAAAACTTGTAACTTTGATTTATAGAAGATGAAAATGTGGAAGTTTACAGACACCGAAGATGACAAGATGACGACAGATCATGTGACAGATGCCAAGTGGTGGCAGAACAGCTCAAATAGTCTTTCAAGCCAAATCTGAAACACATTTAAATTTTACACAAAAAAATGACCGTTTCTTAAACCATACTGATAAGAACAAGTATGGTCAAACATATCTGATCATATCATTAAATAATCAGAAAAAAAGTACAATTATCTTTTTCAAAGTTCAAATGTTTCTTTAACTATGGAATTATGGGTAATAATCAAATACAAAGCCTCCACAGTCTAGGTCTTTTTTTTTGCTTTTTTTCTTTATTCTTTTTTTTTCATAGATCATTTAGGTGAAGATACAATTCTGACTAAGAAGAAATCTACCTGAAGGGGTCAGGGTCAATAGGACTTTTGATATTCTTTCTAAGCTGTAAGACTGGTGTCTGATCAATATGTCTTAAGTATGTAAGCGATGAAACATGTTAAGCTTGAACACTAGTAGGACCTTAAAAACAGTTCGTTGACCTTTGTTTAAAACACATTACATAAACAAAGATGTCATTTTCTTTCTAGTTTTGTTTATGTTTTGTTTGATGTAAGCTTTGACGTACATTTAGGGAAAATGACTATACAATTAGTTTGTAAAATAAAATTATTTAACTTAAATATCCATACTTATGAAGCATCAATTAACCTATGTAGGATCATCATAGAGTACTATTCTAATAGAATGTACATTGTATAGACAGGAAAAGATAGATATAATGCCATTACAGGAAAGAAAACTAAACTGAATACATTAGCCTTTCATGAAGATCACTATCACTATTAAAGGCAATAACAGATGAATAAAATAAGCCATTTAAATACAAAACCTGTTCAAGGCTGTGTTCACACATTTAACAATTAATTAAATTTCAATAGATATGTCCTTTACAGAAGTTATGTAATGTTATTGTAGGGCAAAAACTACGAAAAAACCTTTGATCAGTAATGTTTTAATAAGATTAGTAATTATGTATAATGAATGACAAAATGCTCAGCCTGGAACGGTTTGATACGACTGATCGCAGTGGTTGAACCCTAAAGTTTCAGGAAGTATTGACACTACATTCAAGCTCAATATGTCTCTGAATTCAGTTTGTAATTAAATACATGTATTTGACACATTAAAGGTTTCCAACACATAAAGCATATGAAAATTTTAAATTGGACATATATACCCTTTATGGTCTTTTAAAATCTTAAATTTGAAAACATGGTTAGATTTCCAGATTCAGCATATCAAAGAACCCCAATAATTAATTTTTTTATGAAATCAAAAAACAAATTTTGGACTCTTGGAACTCCAATGTGGACCAATTTGAAAACGTGGCCCAAAATCAAAAATACAAAATCTACTTTACATGGTTAGATTCAGTATACATGTATCAAGAACCCCAAGAATTCAAGATTTAAACACCATTGTAACTGGTAATAAAATTTATTAGAAAAGTATTGTTTTTTACCCTTATTTCCAAAACAGTAAGGTCATAATCCCCAAAATCAATCCCACCCTTTTGTTTTTGATATATGTAACCTTCTGCTACAATTTCATAGTAATCCATAGACTTATTATCAAGTTGTCCAGAAACTAGAAAATCCTTTAATTCACTAATTGTTTGGACCATAACCACAAAACTCAATTCCAACCTTCCTTTTTGAGGACAACAAATGTCATTGAAACAGATTTGATTTGATTTAATTTTTGGTGTTTTTTTAAGCACCACATTTAGGCTACTTCATGGCGGCCAGTTTTTATCGGTGGAAGAATCAAGAGTACCTGGAAAAAACCACCGACTTTGGATAGGGAAACTGACAATCCTAGTCAGTTAAGATTAGAGTCGAGTGCACTCACAGGAGCAGGGTTCGAACTCACAACCTCAGTGTGGACTGGCTAGTGATTACAGTACTAACTACTTAGACCACTCGGCCACCGAGGCCCCTCACTGAAACAGAGACAAGGTCAAAACATTAAACAAACGCAATGTTTTGTGAGAGAATATAAAGAGGTATGAAGTATGAAGTACATGGAGATAGCAACCAAATGATATTTTGGAATCTGCAATACTTGACCTGTGAACGTCATACAACACCCACTTTTCCTTTGCAGTGTCAGACATTTTTTATTTGAAGTCAAAATTTTATGGACAAAAAGATATTAAGTGTATACAGGCAAAGTCAGTTTTATTGACTTGGATGGAAAACAATCTTGTCTGATGGGAATTTTCCAATCACAGTCCAGATTTTTCTTTGACCAATTTTTTGTCGAAAAACTTTGATAGTGGCAACCAATGACTTGAACAAAGACTACTTTATCAAAATTTTCTTTAACCAAGTTTTTATTGAAAAATGTTCATAGTGACAACAGATGATCTGGACCAAGTTTACCTAAGAATCCTTTGACCATGTTAAAGTACATGAAGTTGTGTTAATCACAGGCAGATTTAGAAGGTTTTCCAAGGAGCCCCCTATTGTGTGAAAAATTCAGTTGATTATTTCTGGAAACACTGACGCATGACTGGAGCAGGTCCCCTCTAAGGCAGTCAGTGGGCCCCTAATGAAAATTTATGGATCCTCCACTCTTTATCGAAAACCCTTTGGTAAAGTGTCAAAGGCCATTTAATAGTGAGGTGTAAAACAAATCATAACATTAAAACCATTGTGGCAAATGACAGCAATGTCAACAACTGGACTCATGTTCTTCATTTTTAGAAAAACTATGGAAAAAGTAAAGTAAAATTGTAAACAAAGGGTTTTTTGGTCCATCTAGTTAAACAGATGTTCTAATGACCCTACATCACTCACTTAGCCACATAAAAACAGAATATTGTACTGACAGTAACAACACCTACTATGTACCAATTGGCTTGTGCATTACATGTATGTGGTCATTCGATAACCAAGCCTACCTTAAGGTTAAGCACTAAAAAAGCTGACAAGTAATTATCAAAGACTACTAAAGATCAAATATCAATACATGTACCAAAATGTCTTAATTACAATTTAGCTTGTTTGCTTTAAATCAATCTACCAAGTTAAGCCCTTTCCAACTGTTGAACTGATGTTCACTATAAGTTATGTATGTTCATATCCATAGATATGGATATTTTAACACCCATATAAGTATCCAAGTACACCCTGAGGCAAAGGGTACTGAAGGGTGTTAAAATATCCATATCTACATATATATGATCTTAGATAACGAATTCATCCCAGTCTTAGTCCAAATCTTGCAATTTTTTGAAAAATTTGACCACCAAGAGTTACACGAAAGCAAGTTTTTTTTTCATTTCCTAAAAACCTTTTATTGAAATTTGGGAATTTGACATATTTTTTAATATGGTGTAAGTTACTACTTTGGAAGAAACCTACAGGTATTCAAATATAAGATGTTTTTAATTTGGAGACAGAGAAACTGGAATGGGTTGAATTTGGCTTTCAATGTTGTGAGAGTAACATCATAGACGGTATGACGTCAACGTTGTTCATTTGCATAGCTAGGTCAGTAGACCCATTCATCGACAATGTGGCAGCCAAGTGATGCATTCACTTAAATGAGTGCAAATGATTCACATTATAAGATCAAATTGTTTGTGGATTAAATATTTAATTACAGACATCATGGATAATACAGATTTCTTTATTTCACAAGAAACAACCATTGAACTAAGGAAATGGTGTGCGACATCCCCTGGGTTAATAGATAGCAACGTCTGGGTATATGGGTTAGCAACACCTAGGGCTATTGGTTTTGTAACGATGCACGTAATGAAAATCCTAGAAATATACTAGGGGATAAAGTTTATTCTCAGCATAGTCCCATGTTTTGTAACGCCATAGTCCCATATTTTGTAACACCATAGTCCCATGTTTTATAACGCCATAGTCCCATGTTTTGTAATATGTTTTGTTACGCCATAGTCCCATGTTTTGTAACACCATAGTCCCATGTAAAGGAGAAAGTTGAGTGCTCACAAACATGGACAACCCCATCATCTTATATATATGTGCTTGACCAAAGTCAGGACACTGTCTCATTGGCAGTCATACCTTACCAAATATAATTATCTGGCCTTTTTTAACTAACATGTTTAGTACAATGAAGGTAAATAATGACTTTATTTTTTGCAGTTAATATAGTAACATTGTTAACATAAAAGATAATAAAACTAATAAGTCTTGTTTCCTGTTGTTTATCTAAGACTATCACACTAGTTATAGTAGTCTCAGTGTTTATGTACTGAAGTTTAAAATTTATTTTTATTATAATTGTAATTAGGTTAAATGAATACACAACAAAAAAACATGAGTGAGGGTGAAGGAATTTTAGCCCAGGGCAATATAACAATCAGGGGGGATAACTCCGACTTTTTACAGGTAAAAGTCCAAGCACTGAAAAAGTTCATTTACAACATTTTGTAGGTCTTATCAACTTTCGTAATTTCATTCAAGTCCAATAAATTATATTTTTTTTTGTGTTGTTTATATTTAATGATCTTATGTGTATAGATCTGTATACACAAGAATTTGAAAGACAAAACCCTACCCTGTATTCTCTGTGAAATCCATTGCCCGACGGGTCGTCTTCATTTGACATTCGCTCAACATGATAAATAAACTTGTTGAGAGCTCTGTGGAGCTGTTCAGTTCGATCCACCATCTTTATAGAAAAACGTAAGCCAAAAACATTTCCTTCAAGTGGCTTTTCAAAACCGGACGTTCTATATATCTTTGTCAACAAGGAAGCTTATACATTGAAGATTGTCACGTGATTATCGTGAACCTGTTTTGTTTTTCTACAGAAGGACTCATATGAGTCTTTTAAAAATTTGGAAGAATTAAACTATAATTGTCCAGAATTGTAAAAGGATTAAGAGCAAACTTTATATGCTATTTTTTATTTCCTAATTTCATTAATTTACTCTTTATACACCCCTGCATATGAACTGGGACTATTATACCAGTACTAATGGGACAACAGTATAAAAGTCCCAGAACGATATGAACGAATATTTTCTTGAACTTCTCTTTTATTTTCCACTGTCGTTGTAAAATAGTATGGATAAGCATATATAAACAAATATAGCAGTTAAAATATTAAGCGAATATTACAGTGGCGGATCCAGAAATTTTCATAAGTGGGGGCCCACTGACTGACCTAAGAGGGGGCCCGCTCCAGTCACGCTTCAATGATTCCCTATATAAGCAACCAAATTTTTTCCCAAAAAGGGGGGGGGGGGGGCCGGGCCTCCTGGCCCCCCTCTAAATCCGCCTCTGTATTATATAAGCTTTTATAAATCATTTACATAAAGTTCAACCACGAAAAACTAATATCAAAATAAACAAGAGGCTTTCAAGACTCTGTTATTTTTATGGCATAAATCTTTCATCAATGATTATTTTTGCTTTTCAATATATATTAATAAGTGGCTTCAAAATGCTATCTAAATGTTCATTGTATCTGTCATATTTTCTTCGAAAGCAAATAAAAGCATTTTACCCATATGTCCCATTTTAGTCATAGTGCCAGCTGTTTCTTCACGTACAAGGAAATTAAATACAAAATTTATACAAGTTTCATTTGAGAAGATTTTTAAAGTTAAAAAACATAAACAACTTGTGTAAAAATTGCCAGGGAATAATATATGAACAATTAAAACACAAAAGTTTTCATACTTCTTGGAAATATTTCTCAAGCAACAAGTAACTAAAATATCTGTATTGTCCGATACCTCGCGAACATTCAAAGAACTTGTATATAAGTCTCACTTTAAACAAAGCTACTAGTATATAAATTTGTATCCTGACTAATTACTGTATGGTCCTGTCAAGCCTACCTGGCTGTGATATTTGCATGTTAATTACATCAACTGACCCATTCACCCTCTCCATAATTCCGTTTCTACGACATCTTCGCCGTTTTCTTGTATCGTCTCACGATTCTTCTCTCTACCAGCATCAACCAAGAAGTTGCAACTGGCCTAACAATCTGTTCTGGTATTGGAATGCTTCCAGAATCCTGTTGTAGTTGTTGTACTACAGTCTACATCCACTGATGAGGACGAGATCAACAACAGTGTACGGTTTGACATTGAAAAGTCATCCGAGTCAGTTTCAACCACCTTTGGAACCAAGAAGCTGGCCAAAGGAGGTGCCACAATAGTTGCAGTGTGGATGACAGCGTCTTTGCTGAAATGTGGATTTCTTGGACGTTATCTTCTGTGGTCCCAAACAACTTATCAAGGTGTCTAGTGGCCTCTTTCTTGAGGAATGGGCCACTGATAGAAGAGAAGTGCTCTTCCTGACCACTCATCCTTGGATGAGCGAACTTCATGCTATCACAAAGGTGCTTGTTTTACTTGTCTTAGCCTTCTCTGGTTATCCGAGTACTGCTGGTAGGGTCTCCGGTGTTTGAATCGAAATTCACTGTCTCTGTCCTCTATAATGATTGTGGATGTCTTCGTCTCTGATGCCTCATAAAGTCGGTTTTTTTTCCTGCTGGTAGCATACGGACAAATGTCACTTAGAAATTATACCTGATTTGATTGTTCGAGCACTTGTAAACGCAATAGTTCACCTAATTAACGTTGATCCATGCATTGCATCATGCGATCAACGTGAATGTCTAATGTCGACCTTTCTGCCACAATTAACTAGGTTACATCTGAGTATTGCTTTAACACTTTAAAGGGACTCTACCAATAACGTGTAAACTTAAGGGATTGCCAAAGCTTACGAACAGGAAAGAAAATAAACACTTTGTCATTTTAATTAAAATTATTCCAACTTAAATGTTTGTCATTATATTGCGTCTGCTGAAACATTTCTCTGTTAACATGGTTCTGTACAAACCGGTTGGCATCTTCCCTTCTCCCCTGTAACTTCAATACCCATTTATTAGCCGGAATGGACTTCACTACCCGTGACAGTTCGTACATAATATCAACAAGAGTAGCCACTTCTCTTCTCATCGTCATATGGTTTGGAGTGCACCCGGTTGTTTCGTGTACAGCTGTTCTGCAGGCCATCATCACATAGGGTAGATGCTGATCCCAGTTGGTATGATGCTCATGAACGTACGCACTTAGCACTTTGACTAGCATACTGTTAAACATCTCAACCAAACCATCGAACTGTGGATGATATGGTGTTGTACTGGTTTTGCTAATTTGGAGAAGATAACACATTTCAGAGAATAGCTCACTCTCAAACTGTCTTCCTTGATCGAAATGAATCATTGTTGGTACAAAAAATCTGCAAATAATTTTCGTTACGTAGATATTTGCAACCGTCGATGTTTCCATGTTCTCAATGGGAAAGCGTTCCGTCCATTTTCATGTATTAATCACCTTCTAGTATTATTAGTATGTACTTATTTTCGCTGGTTGATTTTGGCAACATGCCTTAAATGTCGATGGCTATCCTTTCCACAGGGTAGCCTGACCTTTTAATCTGCATATGGGCTATTTTCGTTTATGTGGGCATTCCTTCTTTAATACACAGGTCTCGCATCTGTTATGTAGAACACCACATTGATCATTCCAGGTCAATAAAACCTGTATTTCAATCTTCCAAATATTTCTCTAATTCCAAGATGTTCTGATGTCTTATTGTCATTACATTGCTGTAGAATGGCACACCTTTCCTTCATGGGTACGAAGACGCGGAGTGTGCCTCTTGTACTTTGCTCTTTGCAAAATTAACCATTATTAACTTTCAAGGTTTTGTATTGCGACCATAAACTCTTATCTGCATAGTCACATTCCCAATTTCTTTGAAAAGAGGGTTCTTGTCGTTTAATGCCTAAGTCTTAAGGAGATGTTTTCATCTTCTTATTGTAGCACCAACAGCGTCTTGTTTTCAATAATCCTATCATTTATACAGGTATCTGCTTCATTCACCTCTATAAGAGGTGGTTGCTTTAAAACAATAACTCGTAGTTTCTTCTCCAAGTCGTTTCAAAGCCACATTGTTTACAAGGAATTCAGCATTTCTGTGCTGATTTCCAGGTCGGTACTTAATTTTCATATTATACGAACTAAGGACTTCCAACCACCTCGCTAGCTGTCGAAGTTCATTAACCACTGCAGAGAGATATGTTAAGTATTAACCACAAACGTTCTTCCATACATAAAATGCCATTTTTTTTAACAAAATTAACGACGCCGGCAACTCTTTCCGAGTGACGCAATATTCAAAAGTGTACGGCTCCCGGACCTTTTATTTTCCGTCTATTTCCTGGTCCAATTGCAGACTGACTTGCATCCGTTTCGAGTATGAAAGGTTTTGAAAAACCTGGATAAGAGAGTATTGGGCCTCGAGGAGCTTGGTTTTTAATGTCTGAAACGCACCTTGACACTCCTGTGTCCACAGGTTTTTTGAACCATTTTCTGTTAATTTGTGAGGGGGATAGGACCTTTATCGGGACTCCGGGATCGGGTGTTTTTAAACTCGGGATTTCGGGATTGACCCTTTCGGGATCCGAGAATTCTTTTTTTGCGAATTTCGGGACCTCGCGATTTTGTTGTTTTAAGCCCGGGATTTCGGGATTTCGTTTTTTCAAGCCCGGGATTTCGGGATCAGGACCCCTCCTATCCCCCCTATTTGTGGAGACATTTTGAAATGCATGCAAAATTGTCAATGTATCTTCTATACCGGTATTTTTCACACAGACCGAGAAAAGAGCGCAACTCGCTTACATCTTTCGGTTCTGATCATTGTTTAATCACATCCGCCTTTTGTGGATCCGTCGCCACACCATCCTCAGTTAACTTTAATTACATGTCCAAGGAGGGGCACTGATTTAGCGAACAACGAATACTTTTTGGGTTTTTACTTTAACCCAGCGTTAATCTATCGATCAAAAACTTGTCGCAAATAGGTTAACATCTCTACAATTATATCATTCAAATACACCAACCAAATGTTCCACAGAACTCCAGCAATAACTCTTTCCCCCAATCGCTAAAACGTTGCAAGAGCACATGCGAGCCCAAATTGCATTTGACGACATTGGAAGAGGTCATGTCGTGTCGCGAACGCAGTTTTCTTTAGGCCGGCCACTTACTTCTACCTGTAATTGCTAATCACCTGACCAAAAGTCTTAAGTTGAGAACCAGCTAGCTACCAGCTTGTTACCAGCTAGATGCTCCGATGAATCGTCTATTCGAGGTAACGGATACGCGTCTTTTACCGTAAGGTAATTGATTCGACGATAATCTACACAGAAACGAGTCAACCCGTCTTTCTTTTAAACAAGTACGATCCCTGATCACCATGGCCCTTTAGACGGCTTGATCATTTCTCGTTCTAACATATTGTCAATATATTTGTGAATTTCTTCGCGCATGGCTATCGGTGTCCGCAGAGGTGGTTGTTTGACAGGACAATTCGTTCCGGTATTTATTCGATGGTGTACGATACTAGAACATCCTAGATGGTTATCGGACAGCGCAAAAAGCGACTTGTATTGCTGTAAACAGTTAGTAACTTGTTATCTCTGCTCTCAGACAAATGAGAACTCGTTTCATTGACCAGCTTCTGCAGTTCGTTGTCCAGTTTTTGATGTTTGTGCTCTTTGCTAGTGCACTGGACTTACTTCTCCAACAGTGGTTCCGGTTCGTATTGTTGTAACATTGTTTGAAACATTGAGCAATCTAATTGGCACATGTTCTCGTGCTTCAACTAGGGTCTTTTCCAGTAAAGCGTTGTCCCTTTTTACAAACTTCAAGATTGCATGATTCAGTATTGCCTATCTGCAGTTTACTGGTTGAAGTATCATAGTCGTTAATGATTGTAGCGAAAAGCTTATATTTCTGGTCGTATACTGATATCTTCAGCGGCTGAAAATTGCCAGAAAACGCCATAAGATATGTGTTACTTTTACACTGAAGGGTTTCCTGTTGTAAATATCTTTTGCAAACATTCCTTTTCATAAAATCCAAATCAAATATCCCTTCAATAGATAGATCGGTAACCAAAGCTTCAACTATAAACTTTTCTTGTCCAGTATTTATACAGAATTTTCCGTTACCAGCTACGCTCAGCTCTGTTCCATTTTTCGAAATAAGGACTTGGGTTATTGGTTTATGGTCTGAGCGTTCCCTTTTCTGTATTCTGTAAAACAAAACGTACGAAACTGAAGTTACCGTGGCACCATTGTCTATTAAAAACTGTAGATTGATTATGAAGTGTGACGTCAACGTACGCACCGGCTTCCATATTTGAGGCATCTGCTCCCACGTCATTTTTTCTTCTTTCCACTCGCCTGTGTCGACTGCTGTTGTAGTGTAAAGAACGCACTGTTCTGTTTCCTCTACCACTGTTTCCATTATATTGCCTCTTATGAGCTCTACATTCATTTATAAAATGTCCAAATCTTCCACAACTGTAGCACTGTATCTTATCTTTCCATCCAAGTAATTGGGAATCGGAGCCTTTCCTGGTCATATCGCTTTTACAATTATCAACGTCTTTTAGGAGGGATTCAAATTTTGTTGAAAAGTCTTCCATCTTTTTTGTCATTTTTTTCGGACGACTCATTTGTTTCAGTGTCTTGGGGCATTAATATAACCTCTGTCAGTGTCTTATTTTCTTTCAGCTTTGTGAAAAGCTTGTAATGCTACGGCAAGACATATTGTATGTTTAAGATTTTCCGGCATAGATTGTTTATCCTTATTCTCAAATATGAATCCACAAGAAAAACTTAAAATTGTTTCCTTGCTTAAAATTGCTCTATTCACGCGTTCCATCATAGTTTGCCATCTTAATTTCGCGCCTAGACCTCCCATGGCTAGGTGTGTCAACTGAATTACTGTTACAGACGCTTGTTTTGACGTAATTCTCCGTTCAGTATCGGTAATACATCTGGCATCATCATTGCTTCGGTTCTTTCTTCTTCCTTTGTTGTTTCTGTCTTGTGCGTTGTCTGTTCTTTCGATCGTGCTCCTTTGTCATCAGTTTTTATAGTTGTAAATGTTATATATAAACGCGGAACTTCTGGTTGTGGTATATTCCGATCTGTACTGACGCTGGTGCGCATCAAACGACTTTCAGCAATGAAGATAATCCAAACCGAGAAGTAAGCTATAACAGACCCAAAAAGTGCGAAATATAAAACAATTCAAGCGAGAGAAAAAAAACGAAATTGCATGATTAAAGTTTAAATGATAAACAAAAAACGATAAAAATATGACATACAGCAATCAAATACTTTGAATAGTCACATACAGAATGTGACGGGGTCAATTGAAATTGTTTTTGGGATACGATTGCTTTCAAGCAATCTGTAAACTTATACCAGTGGCTCAGGACAATGCCCTCACGTCAACCGTTTTATTCTAAACATTAAGGACCATCTCCGATTCTTATGATTGTCTTGGTTTAAAAGGTAAAAACAAACAAAGGGATTGAACTTAAACAACTTTCCTGTAATGTTCTTTTCATAATCTTCATGTTTGATATTTCCCTTGACTTATATGCGTGTTTTTAACAACACGGAAAATCAGAATAAAGCAGTTTTTGTATTTAATGTTTTTATAAATTTAGAAACACGTCAGAGGGAATTTCCCAGTTGTAATAAAAATGCGAGAGTTCTCTGAATTTCGATAAATCTATTTCTGTCATATAAGAACTGAAGTGGGGTTTCACTTATATGTCATCGTTATTAAACTGATATTTGATATTGTACTTCCATAAAAAAAAATAGAGAACCATTTAGAATATACGTTCTTACTACAGGGTTTGTTTAGGTAATTATGCACATGCGTATAGTTTTCTTGACTTCAAGGGGTACTAGGTTAAATGGTTGCTCCTGATTCCCCACTCAATTGATTAATTTATAACCCAATGGATCTTTTCTATGTATGTCTGCTATTGAGGGTTATTGTTGTTGCATAATTTTAGATCATATGCATCATTTAAATTAAAATAAATGTAGTCCACATCGTAAAGGTTTACTTTCAACACCCCTTCGGGCGAAATGGAGTCTTCCATATTATCGTTTCGAGTTGTCTCCCTTCCGGAAGTCACTTCCGTTAAGTCTGAATCAAAACAACACGTTGAGAAACATGAACTCGTTCTGTCGATAAACGTCGTATTATATTAAAAACGATCGCAATTTAAACCGAGGAATGTGTACGGAAAGGAGTCATGATCACTGACTCAAAGGAAATTAAATATTTAAAGAGTTGGGAATGGGGTTCCTCCCAGAATTAACGTAGGAAAATAGGTGATAAGATACGAAGTGGAATACTTCTCTCACTCTGAGTCTCAGTGACTGCTGTGGAAAGTAAACTTGGAATTGATAGTACAAAAATAAAACACAATAGGCCTAAGTACATTGTTCATACACTTTTAACCGGGATTGGCTATTTTGAAACTATTCAGATTACGTAAATAACATTTTACATGTGCAGTTGAATTAGTTTTGAAAATAATATTATCCAGCTACATGTATACATGTGTCAATGAAAACAATGACAATCGCATCCCTCAGAGCAATCTGCTCTTTGATTAAGAAGGGTGTAATGATAAATATCCAAAGTTATTGTTACCCGGAATAAACACTGCTGATATACACTGTTATCGAGTAACTGACTGTTACAATAGTATAAATATTAGTACCCTGTAACTGGAAGTGGAAATGCCGTCTGTTTCTATTTTAAAAGACTATATAAAGAACCCAACCCCTAAAAAAAATAACACTTGTAACCCGTCTAACAGGAACAGTTTTCAGGTTCTTATTTTAAGTGTAATCCAGTTACTAAAGTTAACTTTTTTAACCTTGTATCTGAACTTGAGATAAAAACCTATTTTAATAGAATACCTTAAATAGATACTAGCACATGTATACATGTATTCATTTAGAAGTAAATGCTACAAATATGACCCTTGTATTTGATCTAACCTGGGACCAACAGACATATATGTGTAACTTATTTGAAGTGTAGCCTACTAAAACCAAATGGTAGCCTTTGTAACATTATAACCTTGGGAATGAATCCTCTTAAAGAAGGGAACCTGAAATAATTATCAATAGGGTATGTTTCTCCTTTAAATCGTGTAATCGAGGTAACACAGCTTTTATTCAAAATGCCCAAAAAATCGACTGAATGTAGCTACATGAAGTAACGTTGTCTTTTCATTAATTGTAGAAAAAAAATATGTTCCCTATTGATTTAAAGAAATGGATTTTTATACCTTCCTTGATGATCGCTGACAAGCTGAAACTAATTTCTCCGTTCATTAAATCAAACTGTCCTTTTTTACTGTTGCATTTCCTATAGGATACTGTGAAATTCTTTCGGTCTATGACACCCCTAATAAGCAGTACTGTTACGGCCAGAAATTACCTTTAAATTGTAGCCAACAAAAGACACAAATCAATAATAAAATTTAACAATATTTATTATACAAAAGTTTACAAGAAGTATTACACAAATATTACTGTCAACTTAATTGTCAAAATATGAGTCCAATCTTTTATCTTTATCTGTATCCGGATATCTTTCGGAATCCAATCTGAATATTACGTTCACTACCACGGTCACAATGCAGTATGATGTTGTTTGTAGAATAAAAGTGTCAATCCAAATGCTATGAATATTAATGTCTATCGATGTCTAAGTCTAAGTCCAAGAGTGAGTCATTAACTTTAGTGTCTGTATATATATAGTTGTCATGGAAGATTCTAGAACAGTCTATAATGGAACATCATAGAAAGTTACAACAGAAGTTTCTAGTAAAATGTAGAAGTTTATATAACGCATCTTTTATAAGGATCGATTCATTCTGGAAAGTTCCAATCATTCTGTAATTGTTCCAGTGATTTCTAAACTGCACAGTTCTAAGATTATTCTGTAAACAACTATCAGGCCATACAACACAAATTAGGCCAACATAAATAAATACAATAATTACAATATCATAACACCTCCCCCCTTAAAAGAAGTTTTAGTGTAACAAAAACTTATCATGAATAATATGAACAAAAATACATAGTATATACAAAGTGTTTTAATAAGCTCTAGATAAAGCATCTGCTATTACATTATCTTTACCCTTAATGTGTTTTACAATTACATCATATTCCTGTAACAAAAAACTCCACCTAGTCAACCTCTGATTCTTGTTTCTCATTTTATGTATGAAGGTAAGAGGATTATGATTAGTACAAACAAGAATAGGATATACAGTGGAGTTCAAATATACATCAAAATGTTGAAGTGCTGACAACATTGCAAAACACTCTTTTTCAATAGTTGAATAATTTTTCTGATGTTTATCTAATTTCTTGGAAAAATATGATATAGGTTTCTCAACATTATCATCTGTCTCTTGGTATAAAACAGCTCCAATTCCTACATCGCTTGCATCAACGGCAAGTTTAAATTGTTTTTCAAAGTCTGGAGTAATCAGAACTGGACTATTAATTAAAAGTGATTTGCTATTTTCAAAAGCGTTTTGACAATTTTCACTCCAGATAAATTTAGAATCTTTTCGTAAAAGATGAGTCAGTGGTTGAACCACAGTAGCAAAATTTGAACAAAATTTTCTGTAAAATCCAATCATGCCTAAATATCTCATAAGTTGTTTTCTATTTATAGGAGGAGGAAATTTGGAAATAGCTTCCACTTTAGCCATAATAGGTTTCACTTGACCTTGGCCAACTGTATGCCCTAAATAATCAACAGTGGCCTGACAAAATTCAGTTTTACCAAGATTAACAGTCAAATTTGATTGTGACAATCTATCAAAAGTATCATACAAATGTGTTAAATGCTGTTCCCAGCTATCACTACATACAATTAGATCATCAATATAAGCATAACAACAGTTTAAATCTTTTATAACATTATTGATCATTCTTTGAAATGTAGCTGGTGCACTTTTCATGCCAAACGGCATTACAGTATATTGAAATAAACCATCTGGTGTAACAAAAGCTGATATTTCAAGAGCTCTCTGTGTCAATGGAACTTGCCAATAACCTTTCAACAAATCAAATTTGCTCACAAATTTTGCTTGACCAATGTTGTCAATACAATCGTCTATCCTTGGAATCGGATAGGAATCAGATTTTGAGACTGAATTTACTTTTCTGAAATCAGTCACGAAACGAAAGGTTTTATCTGGTTTTGGCACAAGGAGACAAGGAGAGCTCCATTCACTGTTACTCGGCTCAATAATATCATTGGCAAGCATATATTTAATTTCTTTTCTCATAGCTTCAAGTTTGAGTGGATTAAGCCGGTAAGGATGTTGCTTAATTGGAGAAGAATCTCCTACATCAACATCATGACAAACAGCAGTGGTTTTGTTTGGCACATCTGGAAAAAGATTTTTAAAAGAAAATACCAAAGTTTTTATTTCTTCTCTACGATCAAAAGACAGATGTGCAAGTTTTGAGTCTAGATTTGACACAATTTCAGAATTTTTCAATCTAACTGTCTCTTCCATAGTTTTAGAACTAAAAGGTGGTTCAATTACATCTGGTTTGTCATGATTGTTCTCAAATTTAACCATGCCTAAAGTGGCAACTGGTTTACTCTCACATTCATTAGTACGCTCAAAATATGGTTTTAACATATTAATATGACACACTCTGTTTTGTTTGCGCCGACCTGGAGTTTTTACAATATAATTCAAATCATTGATTTTACTCTCTATTGTATAAGGACCACAATATTTAGCCTGTAAAGGATGTCCAGGGACTGGCAAAAATACAAGTACCCTATCACCAGGCTCAAAAACTCTGTCCCTGGCATCTTTATCATACCATATTTTCATCTTGTTCTGTACATTTTTTTAGTTTTTCTGAGCAATTTGACAAGCAGTATACAATTTTTCTTTAAATCTAGATACATAGTCTAAAAGATTCAAGTCAGTATGTTCAGTAAGCCACTTTTCCTTAATCAATTTTAACGGTCCCCTTACAGTATGACCAAATACCAACTCAAAGGGACTAAATCCAAGGGATTCTTGAACAGCCTCTCGGACTGCAAAAAGTAGAAAGTGAACTCCATCATCCCAGTCTCTGTCAAATTGAAGACAAAAAGTTCTAATCATGTTCTTCAATGTTTGGTGAAAACGTTCTAAGGCACCTTGAGATTCTGGATGGTACGCACTTGATCTATACTGAGCAATCCCTAACTGGTACACGACTTGCTGAAATAAACCTGACATGAAATTTGATCCCTGGTCGGACTGTATAGACTTAGAAAGTCCTACTAACGTGAAAAATTTGATAAGAGCTTTGACAATAGTAGGTGTCTTGATATTTCTTAGCGGAATAGCCTCAGGAAAGCGTGTGGATGTACACATGATTGTCAATAAATACGCATTTCCAGTTTTGGTCTTTGGTAAAGGTCCAACGCAGTCAATTAGAACTCTGCTGAAAGGTTCGTCAAAGGCTGGAAAAGGCAGAAGTGGTGCTGGTGGTATTTTCTGGTTAGGCTTACCAACAACCTGGCATATATGGCATGATTTGCAGTATTCTGCGACATCATTTCTAAGTCTTGGCCAGTAGAAATGCTGCAAGATCTTAAGGCAAGTCTTCCTTATACCTAAGTGTCCAGCCAAGGGGGTGTCATGGGCAAGACCAATAATTTCTTGCCTATAAACTTTAGGCACCACCACTTGGTATACCACTCTCCATTCCTCCTCTGGGGTAGCATCAGGAGGCCTCCACTTCCTCATTAAAATGCCGTCCTGATGGTAATAGCATTCGGCCACTTTGTCTGCTTCCTCCTGTGGTTGAGCCCGCTTGTTGAGCTGAAGAACCTCAGGGTCTTTATGTTGTTCTTCGAATAAATTCTTTCGGTCTAATGAATGGCTGTTTACGTTTGGCCATGGCATAATAACATTCTTGTTAACACTAGGTGGTCTTATTATGGCCTTTTCTGAGCTACCAGGACCTTAAATGTCAGCTAGGAAAGTGTCAGAAAGGTCCATGTAATCAAACTGGTCTTCTTGCAAATTCTCATCTTGTTGTTTTCTAGCCATCGCCCTAGTAACAACACAAGCTGGATACAATTCAGCATCATCTTCAGGTGATTTAACATCCACCACTGGTTCACTGGTAACAATTGGTTCAGCAACCACTTTGTTCCTAGCTAGATCATTTCCTAGCAATAAGGTAACACCCTCAACAGAGAGATTAGGACGAACACCCACAATAACTGGTCCAGTTATCAAATCTGACTTCAGATAAATACGATGGAGAGGAACATCTATACAACCTAGCTCTACACCTTGTAACAAAACGGAGGCACCAACAGAAGTCTTCTCGGACAAAGGCAACACACCTTCTAACAATAAAGACTGAGAAGCTCCAGTGTCCCGTAAAATCTTAATAGGCTGAAGAGTGGTATCATCAACAATAGAAATAAACCCATCAGACATAAAGGGTTTATATTCCTCCATGTAATCACAAAAACTGGACTTAAAAGCCTGACTCGCAGGACATTCCAACGTACTGGTAATATAAGGTGTCGTACACGCACTGGACTTCGGCTTATTATCTCGTTCATTCTTCTTCTGGAGTCTAAAACAATCAGCCATCAGGTGACCATTCTTCTTACAATAAGCACAAATCAGTGACTTCTTCTCAAAAGTAGCAAATTTTGGACTAGACATATTAAAACTGGACTGACTCTTATTCTGTGCAACAGGCTTACTATCAGTACGCTCAGTGCTTTGATTTTTGTAATTTCCACTTGAATTATTAACATTTTGACCCTTGAAACTTCTTTTATGTGAAAGGGTAAAATTATCTGAAATTACAGCTGCATCATGTATTGTCCCAACAGTTTTGTCGTCTAAATGTGTTTTTAAGTCTAAATGAACACATTGTTTGAACTCTTCTAATAACATCAATTGTCTTAGGTTATCAAAATTGTTATCTGTTTTCTTTGAAGTAAGCCATTTATCAAATAGATCTTCTTTTTCCCGAGCAAATTCCACATAGGTTTGCGAATCAAACTTTTTATAAGATCTAAATTTCTGTCTATATGCTTCTGGTACTAGCTCATAAGCTTTCAAAACTTCCTGTTTGACCATGTCATAATCGGAACTTTTTTCTGATGGAAGAGCGGAGTATATTTCAGCGGCCTTACCCTCAAAAACACTTTGAAGCATTGTAGTCCAATATGGCTTCGGCCAATTCAAATTATGAGCAATTTTCTCAAACTGTGGAAAATATTTATCGACTGTTTTTTCACAAAATCTGGGTACCAAACGTATATTTTTTGCTGCATCAAAATATTCTGATTTCGGCTGGACTTTAGTGTTGCTTTCTTCCTTGACCATTTCAATTTTCATTTTCTCCATCTCTAGCCTTTCCTTCATTTCAAGTTCTTTTAACTTCATTTCAAGTTCTTTTAATTTAAATACATCTTCTTTTTCTTTTTTATCCATTTCCAACCTTTCCTTCATTTCCAGTTCTGCCTGTTTTAATTTAAGTTCATCTTCTTTTCTTTTCTCCATCTCTTTCATTTCCAATTCTTTTAATTTAAGTTCATGTTCTAATTCAAGCTGTTTTAATTTAAAGGCGTCAATGTTTTCGACCTTAAGTTCAAGAGCCTCTTCACCTAAAATTTCTGCGTCAACTAATTTGTCTATAACCAAATTTTTTATAATTTGTTTTCTCATAGATACTTTAAAATCTAATTTCAGATGTTAAGCAAGCAACACTAATTCCTCTTTCTTTAAATTATCAAACCCCTCCAGGTCTGGCGTTTTCAAAAATTTACCTGCATCAAATGCCATTTTGTAGAATTTTGTTGGCTAGTTATAATAAAAATTACTAAACAAATTTTGAATAAGATATTTTCAGTATCCCGGACGAGCCCCCAATTTCTGTTACGGCCAGAAATTACCTTTAAATTGTAGCCAACAAAAGACACAAATCAATAATAAAATTTAACAATATTTATTATACAAAAGTTTACAAGAAGTATTACACAAATATTACTGTCAACTTAACTGTCAAAATATGAGTCCAATCTTTTATCTTTATCTGTATCCGGATATCTTTCGGAATCCAATCTGAATATTACGTTCACTACCACGGTCACAATGCAGTATGATGTTGTTTGTAGAATAAAAGTGTCAATCCAAATGCTATGAATATTAATGTCTATCGATGTCTAAGTCTAAGTCCAAGAGTGAGTCATTAACTTTAGTGTCTGTATATATATAGTTGTCATGGAAGATTCTAGAACAGTCTATAATGGAACATCCTAGAAAGTTACAACAGAAGTTTCTAGTAAAATGTAGAAGTTTATATAACGCATCTTTTATAAGGATCATTCTGGAAAGTTCCAATCATTCTGTAATTGTTCCAGTGATTTCTAAACTGCACAGTTCTAAGATTATTCTGTAAACAACTATCAGGCCATACAACACAAATTAGGCCAACATAAATAAATACAATAATTACAATATCATAACAGTACGTCTTAGTGTTCTTTCATGTTGCCTTTCAAGTTGTTGATTTATTTCAAATGACAGGTCTTTGAACGTCATTCATAGCTTGCAATCTGTTACTTGGGTTCTGTTAATAAACAGAAGGCTTACAACCAAAAGGTATTCATTTTTTTGTAGTTTCAGTTGTGTTTTATTGTTGGGCGTTTTTGTTCTCGCTTAATATTGTGGTACTGACAATTAAGAGACATTCTGTCCACTGCTATAAAGCTACGATGTAAAAAAAAATTATTGGTATTAAGTATCTAAATATGTATATACTATATAATGGGTATAGTTTATTGCTGGTTACCTATACATCGGACTACTAACACAAAGGTTCCTGGTTCGATTTCCGTTCCGGAATGAAAATTTCAGGGACTGAATTTTCGGCTCTCCCTTGACACTATTTACGAGTATAGTCTTGAGGAAACGATGAATGTCCGTCGGAAGGGGACGATAAATGGCTGACCCGTGTTAAGAGAGAGCCATATCTATTGCACGTTAAAGACACCCTTGTAGATTTCGAAAAAGAGCAGGCTAATGCCACTACAAGGCAGCACTCGCACCCGCAAAGTGGAGAGGGATTAATGTAAGAAGCAAAACTTGTTTCCCAATCCACTTTAAAAAAAATAAGTTTAAACTAAACTACGACTTTTCTGTTATCCAAAGGCCCGAAATATCGTGAGACTAAATCAATCAATTGAAACAACAACTTAACACTCCCCCTACCTCCCCTCAGACAAGCCCAAGCAACATCGTGTTTTGTGTGTAAACTGCATTACATAAACTGCTTGATAAATGAATTAGGTATTCACAATTCACTTAGAAACTCAACATATACACCCACGACACTAACTAAAGAGGATAATCATACTATGTATATTCTACGTGCTTATACTAGATAACATTTTTGTTCGCCTAGGAGATTCCGTATATCGTCAAGTTATCGGAATTCCAATGGTGACTAGCTGTGCACCACTTGTTGCGGACATGTTTCTGTATTGTTATAAGTTACAATTGATGACTTAAATCAGCAAAGATCCATCGAAACAACATCTGATGCAAAAATTATAAAGGGACATCATTTGTAAATATAAATCAACATGCAGACATCTTCTACGTTCAGGTATTTCACATCCAATCTTTTAACGTAATATTCTTTATAAAACACAAATATGTCGGCATTCACCTCAAAAGCTAAAAAAAACTTTAAACAGACTTATTTGGTGGGGAAATAGTTACGAAACTGTTATCAGGTCATTAAAGATGGCATCTTTTGACTTTAATACTGATTCACTTAATAGGGTCTTTGCATCGGAAATAAACACATTTATTCTAAAAACAATTGTAAGCCTGATACGAGTTATGTTCTTCTCATATATTTTATGATGGTATGAAACTAAACTTCTAACGGGAGGGATTGTGCTTGGTATTAATACGATGACGACATAATCTTTCAATCAGTTTAATTGAGGTCTGGAGCTGGCATGTGAGTAACTGCTATTAGTCTTTTGTTAATTTTATGTATCAGTGTCATTTTGTTTAATTTCTTTTGTTACCTATTCTGACATCGGACTCTGGCTGCTTTTAAACTGAGTTTTACAGTGCGTATTGCTGTGTGTGTGTGTTTTTTTTATTATTGTTTAGAGGTTTAGAGGGAGAGTTGAGATCTCAAAAAACATTGTTTAACCCGCCGCATTTTTGCGCCTGTCCCAAGCCAGAAACCTCTGCCTTTTGTTCGTCTTTAATGATTTTTCAATTTTAGTTCATTTATATATTTCGGAGTTTAGTATGACGTCCATTATCACTGAACTAGTACATACTTTTGTTTATGGGTAAGCTGAAGCACGCCTACGGGTCACCAGCACCCGTCTCAGAAAGAAAAACATCCTATATACTTTTATATAACAGTATATAGGGGAAAAAATTTTTGAGACGAGTGCCTGTGCTCCGGGTGCAGGATTTTTTCTCTGTTTTGAAGACCTATTGGCGGCCTTGGCAGTTTTTATGTCTTTGGTCGGGTTGTTAATCTACCATTAAATTGCAGTTCTTCAAATCAGGTAACAGTTTAGGAAAAAAAACTAAATAATTTATAACTTACCAAACTTTTACTACATAAAGGCGTAATTCCCCATTCTTTACCCTACAAGAAACGTTCACGTAAATTGATGGCGTCATATGTAAACACCAATCAAATCACTATATATGATTTAATCTACAAAGCTCGTGTGGCCCTTTAACCCGAACTCCTACGTCATTCGGGTTAATAAGGGTCACACCAAGCCGTGCAGATTAAATCATATATATATATATATATATGAGTCTGAAAGATTGTGTAACAATACCGATAAATAGATGGAAAACAAAACACTAAAAAGTGTTGAATATCATTGCACAAAGATGGAAAAACTGAACAGATGATATAAATTATACAATAATTGCAAATATTTCGGCTCAACAAATGGCCTTCTTCGGTGACAAAAGTTTTAACAATAATGAGATACAATGTATAAGGTGTAAACATAGATCACTAATAATACAGGTAAGTTTTGGTCGATTGATTTTAATCCAAAATCCTGAATATAATAATATAAACACTAGACTGTAAATTTAATTATTTCTTTCTATTGATTCCATCTGGATGGAGGACACCCAGTGTTTTTATCCAAAACCTCTCCCGATTTTCTCTTTGCCTATTTTGCCATGTACAATCCTGTTCGATCACAAGAATCTTCATGTGATCAAAATCTTTCAGATTGTGATCTGGTAACCTGAAATGTTGGCTGACAGGAATATACGGTTTTTTTTGTGAGGTCACTCCTGTGGCCATTGAGGCGTTTGTGAAATGGCTGCATAGATTCACCAACATATTGGAGACCACATCTAGGACACTCAAGAACGTAAATCACATTTGAGCTTTTGCAGTTGACATTGCAAAAGATCTTGTATGTCTTTTCTGTGGTCTTACTGTGAAATGTTGATGAATGCTGCAATTGGTTGCAACATTTGCAGCGCTTGTCCCCACAAGGCTGACAATTACCTACAGTATGGTTAGGTTTGGAAAGGTCAGCACGGACAAGTATATTTCTCAGGCTGTTAGGTTGTTTGAAGGCAATCATGGGAGGCTCAGGAAAGATTTTGGATAACTTCGAATGTTTCTCGATAATCGATTGCTGTCCAATGATCACGAATGGTCTTGAAACTATTTCTCAGGCATGGATGGTAGGTGAGCACACATGGGATTCTTTTACTTTTCTGTTTATCTTTGTAAGTTAGCAGACTGCTTCTGGGGATGGATTCCGCTTTTCGAAAACTATTTTTGATGTTTTTGTGTTTATATCCCCTTCTTTTTAAATGTCCTTTAAGCTGCCCCAGACGTTGTTTTGCAGTGTCTTCAGAGGAGCAGATTCGCCTTATTCTGAGAGCTTGGCTGTATGGAATGCTCTTCGTGCAGTGTGGAGGACGGCAACTTTCAGGCGACAAGTATTGATGAGTATCTGTAGGTTTAGAGTATATATCTGTTTTTATTATACCTACAGAGAGGGTGCTAGATGTATCAAGGAAGTTTATGGTGGAATTAGATGTTTCATGGGTGAATTTGATGGTAGGGTGTTGATTGTTAGCATTTGTTATAAAAGTTTGTAATTTTTGGTCTCCCTTGTCCCATTTCATGTCAACGTCATCAATAAATCGATACCAGGAAAGCGGTTTTTCGATGGAGCACTCCAGCAGTTGCTTTTCAAATTTACCCATGAATATATTGGCATAAGATGGAGCCATTTTTGTACCCATAGCAGTGCCATTTGTCTGTAAATAGTGTTCTCCTTGGAATGTGAAGTTGTTCTTTTTCAAGACCATAGTAAGCATTTCAACTAAGCAATCAGTAGGTGGAATTTTAAGAGATCGAGAGTCCCAAACTTCTCTACATGCTTCAATACCATCCGCATGGGGAATATTCGTATAGAGAGAGGTGACATCCATAGTGACAAGAGTAGTATTGGCAGGTAGAGGGTTTAAATCTTGCATCTTTAGTAAGTAATCTGTAGAATCTTTAATAAAAGATGGCAAGTTTTCTACATGTGGTCGAAGATAGTAATCAACGAATTCGGATATTTTTTCGGTGGGATGACCATTAGCTGAGACGATTGGTCTACCTGGGTTACCAGGTTTATGAATTTTAGGGAGCAGGTAGAATCGCCCAGGTTTTGAATTTTCAGGTTATATATATATATCGACTTGCTTGGTCAATAACTTTAAAATAACTCATTCCTTCAGTTTGTCTTTTCGTTTCAAACTGCTTTACGGGTGATAGATTAATTTTACTTGCTTCAAAACATTTCAAATCATTTGCATATCTTGTCATAAAATACCATTAAAGTTATTTATCTTAGTACATATTAAACCATTTGACTTTTTATTTTTTCCCTGTTGCATCGGGTCCGGGATCACATTCGTCCTTTTATTTTCGTTAATAGTTATCCCATAAGGACGCGGTGTGTCAGTGTAAGATCATCCCGATGGCCGGAGGCCAGAGGGTGATCTTACACTGACACACCAAGTCCGAATGGGATAACTATTTTACATCCCAGCTGTTTTAGATTAGACGAAAAACCATTTACAATTCATAAAATCTAGTTTAGAACGCCACACAACCATTATTATATACTTTATATATTACTATATGATGTATACCCTTTATGACCCCCTAACACGATGAGTAGATATCAAACAATGTCAACTCGCCCCACTGGCCAATCGGCCCACACTATATCGCCACTTTATGAAAAAATCGCCCACTCTTGTAACCGACTCGCCCAACTTTAAAAAAGTGTAAAATCAAATTGAACAATCAGTCTGACAACTCATTAATTAAACGAAAAGGGTTTAACCCCACTGAGTAAAGGTCTGCCAACTCGCCCCAGTTATAAAAATATCTTGCTTCCTTTAAGTATGTTAAATTTCTGAAAGTTCGTATCCAGTCGTCCTGGTGAAATGGTATGTGTCGTGGCTTGATATGCTAAAGGTCTTGAGTTCGAATCCCAGCATATACACTGGATTTTTTCTGCGTGAATTTTGATAGATAGTCTTCTCCGTATAATTAATTATAAGTTTTTTACTGGATTTGACATTCCCGCCAAAATGTTACAGAACAAAGGA
The DNA here is from genome assembly GCF_965363235.1 of Mytilus galloprovincialis. NCBI lineage: Eukaryota > Metazoa > Mollusca > Bivalvia > Mytilida > Mytilidae > Mytilus > Mytilus galloprovincialis. The sequence goes on from NC_134838.1 coordinate 105,614,383, forward strand.
AAGCATGCATAACAAAGAAACTTAAACTGGGGTGATCTGGTAGGTGTGATCCGGCTCAGATCACCCCTGTTAGAACAAAGGAGCTGGGATGTAATAGAAATTAAATGTTGAAATTGGTAACCTGAAATCACATCTTTGTCGCAAAGTTTAGTATTCAACCGACCTGCATTTTCTATTTCTTGATGTAAATCAAAATATGAAGCAGATTTATAAACCGTATCGGCCGTAATTTCAAGTTCGATTGAATAGATGAATCCAACATAGAAACCAAACGAACGCCGCCCCCGCCCCCCCCCCCCCCCCCTTTTGCTCGGACTTTTTTTTTGTTGGTAAAATAATTAATCAGACTTTGCCATTTCCTGTGTACCTTAGTACTCTAGTTTTTAATTTTTATGCGACAATTCTTTACTTAGAAATATATATTTGCTGAAATTTACTGATTATCAAAGTCATGTGATTCGCTACGGTGGAGTTGACCAGTGCGTCGCTCTGTCAAATTACTTAACACAATGCTAAGCCTGAGTGAGGACAACAATCATGACACCTTCATAGCAACAAAGTATTGACTTCTTTTGCACTATACCACCAAACAGAAAGTAATAATCTATAGACTCTCACTCCACAGCAAAGGAGTCATCTAACTACGAAAAACCCCAAATGCCTCAGCCTATTTTAAAATAACATAGCTGAATAATGATCCCTGGGGCAGTCATTTTAAGCTCTAGATAGATTTAAAGTCGTAAGTATGAACCAATGGATTTAAGGAGACAGTCTAAGATATTTGAGAGAAAAAAATTTACTCTGATTTTTGCCGTAATGTCTGACCGGAATGTCTGTTTCGCCGAACTGATATATGGAATACTTTTTTCAAGACCCGACTGCAACTTGCCTGCTGGGTGTGGCCTTTATGAAAAATTTTGGCCATATCTGGATTGAAAACAAAAATCTTGTCCACCTTTTTGCTATTAGAAATGAATATTTCCAACAGAGTTGTATGGCATTAAATGAACATGATGAATAAAACCGGCATATTTTTTTTTGTGACAGGGGTTTTAATGTCTGACCGGAATGGTCTTATATGATAGACAAAAAATAGGGAGAATACAGCATCGAAAATGTCCAACCCTATAAACACCTTTACAGCAACTACAAAATATGCCCCACGCCAGGAACGGTTTTTAAAAAAGTGCATATTACTTTATTTTATGTTTTTATCCCAAAAAAGGGCCTATAAAAATAAATTTCGCCCCCCTTTCCAAAATCCTGGATCCGCCCCTGGTCTTGGATATGTATATTGATAATGAACATACATGTATCACATTTTTTACAACATATAATTTCTTTTTAAAATGTTCCATAAAAGAGGGTCTGATTGGGGTTTACGGAATACAGAATAATGGGCAAAAATTGCAGAATAAAATGCAAAAAAGAAAAAGTGTATAATGAGGTGCTAAAATATAAAGAATAAAGAATATTGGAAATACTAAATAAAAATTAATGATAACTATCCAGACTCTTATGATAAAAAGAATCTATCAATACTAAACACATAATCAACACGAAGAACATTGGAAATTATTAGCATGATAACTTGACGTTATATAATAAAAATTACGACGTCACGAATTTTGATGTTTTTTTTTGTCAAAATGTTAGGTTTGCGTCGCTTCTACGGGGAAAACGAAGTCGGTGACCATATTTTTTTTTTATATTATCTAATTCGTAAGACAAAGAGGAAAAAAATATTAATTCAAAAAAAAATTCTATGGAGTGGTTCTCCTGATTTATACCAGAAACCAAAAATTGTAGAAGAAAAATATAGATTTACCCTATATATTCAATGTAATTAAGTACCCTCTCGGACCATTTTAAAAATGAATTTTTCTTGAAAACAAAGTCGGTGACATATACTTTTTTTTACATTTTCTGATGTATATTTTCAATACCTAATTGAGTTCTAAGTTTTAAAAAAATCTATGGACTAGTTTATTTACTGATCCTTGACCTTATATTTAGCTTCATTCTCTTTATTAATTAGAAGTTCCCGTATGAATTCAGTCTCATATAAATGTAGAAACAAGTCGGCAAGAATAGGAGCACAGTTGGTTCTCATTGAAATGTCGACTGTTGGTTGAAAAACACGTCCTACAAATGTAACAAATATGTTATTAATTAATCAAGAAATCAAGCATCTATTTGTTTAAATCGGAGCTTTTTTTTTTAACAAAGTACAAATTATCCGTTCCTAATACAAGACACGTTGGCCTTTCTTGGTTTTTTTTAAACAAGGGATAACTCATTTCTTCGGTTTGTCTTTTATTTTCAAACTGCTTTACGGGTGATATTTTTAATTTTACTTGCTTCATAACATTTCAAATCATTTCCCTATTTTGTCAAAAAATATCATAAGAGTTATCTATCTTAGTACATATTCAACCATTTGACAATAAGTTTTTTCCACTGTTGCATCGTGTCTTATATAAGGGTGGAACGACGAATGTCAGATGTTGTGCAGGATTTTCTCACATTCTTGAACATCTGAGATTACCCCGGGTTTTGGTGGGGTTCTTTTAGATCAGTCTTTTGTTTTATTGTACTTTGTTTGTCGTCTTCTATGTCTTTCGTTTATTTACCCCTTGAATTACTGGGGCAAATTTTATATCAATGTCGTATTTTAACCCATGGCAGCCCACCTGCCAAACACCATAGCTAAAATGGCTTGAAATATGACATGGCCATTTTGTCTAACTTTTAAACCGCTATAGATAGATATAATCTGATAAAGGCAACTATTTAAAAAAAAAAAACTTTTTATAGGAGTGATTGCCATTCAATGGCAATTTTTCAACCCTTATTGAAGTAATTGACCTTCAATGACGATTTTTACCATTATTTTGCGTTTTCCTATTAATTTAAAAACTTTTAAACCGTTTGAAATAACAAAAAATACCAACAAGACAAGATCTTCAAATAAGTCAAATACGGAATCATTACGGGATTCTCGTTATATGAGCGAAATTCAATGTCCTTTCTTTTCCCGCATTTTTATTTTTTGGTGTAAAATCTAAAGAAGATACAGAGAGATTGAAACAGAAAAAAAACGATCACCAATACAAAATCAACAAAACAGATATTTTTATCATGAATTCTAATCTAGTCCATAATGTAAAGAGCAGACGTGTGGTGTGGATGATGTGCATATACCTAGTTGAGCAACATAATGTGTTTAATTGTTTATATAAAATTATATATACACAGATTGTTTCCTTTTCGTTCCGAAACTGAGCTCTTTGTAGCATATAATGTTGAATAAATCTATAAATTGTACTGTTCGACTCTATCTTGAATAGACACATCATAAGTTCGACAGGAGTATAAAAATATAGTCCACACTGGACTTCTTTCGTCCAGCATTACATTTCCTTTATCATGATCTTGGAGAAAATATGTTTGGTTGTTTTTTTGGTTGTTTTTTTTTGTTTGTTTGTTTGTTTGTTTGTTTATTTTTGAATTTGTATTTTGTAAATGTCGGCTGGTATCATTTCTGTATAGGAATTTACACCAATAAAATTATTTGATTTGATTTGATTTATCCATTTCCTAGAATGGGACTTCCGTTTGGTCAGTGTGTGGGATGTACATGCACAGTCACGTCGGGTCACTTCCTTACCGACCGTGTAAGGATGGCTGTATAGCCAGTCAAGGTCGTTAACATTTCCATTAAATTTTGTTTGTCGCTTCCTAATGAGGGATCCGTTACTACCCTTCATTCTGGTCGATCTACTAATCAGATACTACATAAAGTATTAATTGTTGATTAGTTCTCATAAAAAAAATCATGAAACATTTGTCGCTGGACGTTAAGCCGTGAACAATCAATTTAATAACCATTCAACGATGATACATCAACTATCCAAAATTGACAATTTAATACACGAGAAAATGGTAAAATCTCTCACATTGCAGTATTTTTGTTGAAAAGGACAATTCATGATTATTTCAGTAAAATCAATTGGAGTTGTATGAATAAATCAAAATGAAAATATAATTCTTTCTTCTTTAACTAAGCCATATATAATACTTTATATCACCTTATTTTTAAAGATTACTTGTTTTTATTGTACGGAGTAAATCTTTACAAATTCAAGTACTTTGTTTTCGTCATGGCATTTGAATAGAAGCCTGTTTATTCGCCACTTCTCCGTTCAATGCCATACAATACGTATATTTGTATGTTACGGATAATTCTTGTAGAACCACTCGAGAAGGAAAACGATTAAATGTATAAAGCGAAATCAATTAATTCACGTGTTATATTATTGTTTGTGTATTGTGATAATATTAATACACAATAGTAAACCATAACTTGTCTCAAATTACCAGTGGATATATGGTCGTTTAGTCTTTTTTGTAATGCTGAAAGCTTAATGCTTGCATTAAAACCCTCAAACAAATACATACATAATACAGTACACATTGATACGTATAAAATAAACTTTCAAAATTTTTCACAAAATAAAATTAAGAATGGAAACGTGGAATGTGTCAAAGAGACAATAACCCGACCAAAGAGTAGACAACAGCCGAAGGCCACCAATGGGTCTTCAATGCAGCGAAAAGCTAGGATTTTTTTTTCATCCCAGGCATAGATGACCATAGCAATATTTGGCACATTTATTTGTCCGTAACTGATGATTCTTAGTAGACGAAACGCGCGTCTGGCGTACTAAATTATAATCCTTATACCTTTGATAACTATTTACATATTTTTTCCCATAAAATGAGTGTTACCATGTTTCTTATATAGATCTCTTTTACTACATTTTTTTAATTCTGACTGGTGAATCATTACATACCTATATTACAGAATTCTTATAAAATATGACATCAAGCTTTAGTGAAAAGAAACCGTTGCAAACTGTAGTGTTGGTAAAACGAAACCGTCGTATTCAATTTCATTTTTTGGGGGATTTTAGATAAAAAAAAAAAAACTGTAGCTTTCTACTAGACCAGGGTTTAAGCCTGACATTACAGCTGATACAACCTATTTTCATTTATTTGAAGTTTAAAAAATATAATTATCTCTGCCGCCTAAAGACACAACAATTATTTAAGATTGAAATGTGTGAAATATTTAATCATTGATGAATTTAAACATTTATATAAAATAAATAAAGTAAAATGGTACCGAAATTTTCCAAGGAATGTAAACTTACAATTTCTATGTCATGGTCTGAAAAGTAAACACAGCTGGACTCAAATATAAATTAATCATCAAAATTTAAATTAAATATTTTGACAATTTCAATTAGACCTATCACAAACTAATACAAGTGGATTAAGTTCTTTTTTTTTTTGTAATAAGCTGTCTTTTCGGAAAGTTTTGCGTGTTAAAATTTAATTTTGTGTGTTTATCGAAAAGTGAATAATTTTCTTATGTTTCTTTTACAATCAAGTGCTTGAATAGCGAGCAGTTTGTGTTTGACCTTATTTATCAAAATTAAATGATATAATATGGTAAAAAAGTACGGAAGCGTATTAGCGCCACACATTTTTTTTTTTATTTTTCTTCCTATGTTTGCGTTATAACGCAAACCTTTGCGATATAAAAATGTGTGGCGCTAATACGCTTCCGTACAAAAGATTTTCGCAAATTCTTCGTGTGTTTTCCTTTGAGTCTGATATTTAGTACTTATCGTTGATTAGTGTTAGTCATTTCTATTTTTTTGCTGGGTATCGGTTTGGCATAAATCAGGTCGTTAGTGTTTCACATTGTGTCAGTATAGGGGATTTTCAAAACTGACTTAACGTTTGTTTTCTCTCAAAGTTGATAACCTATGTAGACCAATACTTGCTTACATCCAGGTCATTTGGACTCTATGGTATCCATTCTTGTTTTTGTTTTGATTTTGTATTGGTTTGTTTTAGTAACAATCCTATTGTTTGGATTTTAAACTAATAACATTCTTATTATTATTCTTATTCTAACAAGACGAAAATGTTCGTCGTTCTTTGGCTATGACCAACAGATTATAAGAATGGGTTGTAATAGTCAGACATTTCCCTTTTACATGTATGAGTGATGTATGAGTGGGATTCCAAAAGTTATTCGTTAGGCAGATCAAGTAAAGATATAGATTTTTTTAGAATAAAACAATAATGGTTTGTCTGTTGGGACAACGACCTGATTGTCGTATAGAGTATAAACAATCCATATAAACCTTGGGAGCCTTGGAAAGGTTTAACAACGAATACATTTCAATTTGGATACCTTTTAAAAGCAAAGCCAAAGTCTCCGGAATCCGTGAGCATATTTTTAACTGAAGGAGTTCAAGGAGCTGTAAAAACACCAACATATAGTACTGGGCCTCACTTTGATAAATGTAACTTTAAGTTTGAAACAAAATGTTGTAATTATGTTTGGAAAATATGAAGGTGTAGTATATAGGAGCAACACCTTATATATATATTACTTTAATAAGAACAGTAACCATTTCTTCATACAGTATTTAATTTGCCCTTCAACAGATGAATAAATAATTTATTGTTTCAGACAATGCCAATATTTTATGTTCTGTTTCAGACAATGGTAGTATTTATATAAATTTATTACGTAACATTTGAAGATGGCAACTGTTGAAATCGTTATATTTTATAAGCTTATAATACTTTTTGAATTCTGATGTTTGATGGAGATCCTGACAGCTGTGAATGACGGAAGGAATAGCCGTTATTCGTTGTCACGCGTCAAACTCCACCATGTCGCTACCGTTTAACGTCTGACATGTACCCAGTTTCCGGCTTCTTTTATCAATTTGGATACCTTTTAAAAGCAAAGCCAAAGTCTCCGGAATCCGTGAGCATATTTTTAACTGAAGGAGTTCAAGGAGCTGTAAAAACACCAACATATAGTACTGGGCCTCACTTTGATAAATGTAACTTTAAGTTTGAAACAAAATGTTGTAATTATGTTTGAAAAATATGAAGGTGTAGTATATAGGAGCAACACCTTATATATATTACTTTAATAAGAACAGTAACCATTTCTTCATACAGTATTTAATTTGCCCTTCAACAGATGAATAAATAATTTATTGTTTCAGACAATGCCACTATTTTATGTTCTGTTTCAGACAATGGTAGTATTTATATAAATTTATTACGTAACATTTGAAGATGGCAACTGTTGAAATCGTTATATTTTATAAGCTTATAATACTTTTTGAATTCTGATGTTTGATGGAGATCCTGACAGCTGTGAATGACGGAAGGAATAGCCGTTATTCGTTGTCACGCGTCAAACTCCACCATGTCGCTACCGTTTAACGTCTGACATGTACCCAGTTTCCGGCTTCTTTAAAATGCTACATGTATTGCTACATGTGATTCGTTCAATTTGATAATACTTATAATACCAACAATTAAAATTAGCCATTTTACTGATGACGCTTAAAAATACATTGGAGACGTGATGGGTGATGTTTTAGTCTAAGAAAACATTGTTTATTTATAAATTGAAATTTGGCTGAACTAACTTGCTGTAGCTGCTTGAACACTCTTAAAATCGGTACTATTTGTCTTTCAGTTGTCCTTTTATTTTTGGGGCATTTAGAATGGATACTATAGGTCAAGCCCTTCCAAACTGATATTTACAGTTTGTGCATTTTCCATGCCATGAGCATCAAATCTATTGGTTTGTGTTACTTTGCATTCAGCAATACTGATTGCTAAATACGTTTATTGTTAAATTATAAATCAGGCAATTTATTTCCTCTTTAAATTGTTTTACATTTTGTCCATGATCACGGAACGTATGATATCTTATTTTGCTCGTTGTTAAAACCCGCGTGGTAACCTGTAATAGGTCACACCTTTGGCAATTCTTCAATGAATAGTTGACATGTTGAGCAGGAACTGCTTATCCTTTCGGAACACCTGAGTTTTCCTTTTGATTTAGGACTTTCCTTTTTTTTTAATTTTCTTTGGAGTTCGGTATTTTTGTGATTTTAAACTAAACTTGATTTATCATCTAAAAGTGTTCACGTTTATTTCACTAGATACTTATCGTTTAGTATTAAATTCTTCAACAAACGAGGTTGAACGTGAAAATAAAGTCCAAATTGTTGCTCTATTGGAACGAACAGTGCTTTTTAAGTTTGATCCGAATTATCGACAGAAAACCAAAATGGCTCCGTAATTATGCTCTGTCGGCTGTAATAGACATTGTTTAATAAAATATTTCCTTTATTTATAGTTGGTTAATAAAGAGATGGGGTTTTTCATGATGGCTCTGTTGTATGTCCTCGAGTTGCATCAAGCCTTTTAGTAGTACAGACATCCTCAGATAATGATTACAGACCTCATAACAGAGCCATTATGAAAATACCCATTTAATACTATGATAATATTATTTTAACATGAATAATATCTAAGCATGAAACACAAAAATCATAAACAGTTATGGTAACTTTAAATTCCAAAGTATACTATTTATGTTTCTTGTGTCAGTCTTTGTTTTTCGTGTATGTAGAATCAGAAAGAAAAAAGATTCGAAAGAGTGTAGCAATTGCTTAAGGGAAATGCTGTAATTGTCAAAATATAAATGAAACGATTATTGATAAATGTGCATGTGCTGAATTGTTGAATATTACAGCACCAAGTCAATCAATACCCAAACAAGCTGAAATCGTCGTGTTAACAGATTTTTCTGGATAATCCATCCAGCCGGGACTGATGACAAGAGCCAAAAACCAGATAAATGTAAAAATAGTCGGAAAATCGTAGAGGAGATACAAAAAAGGCAATTAAACCATCAGTCAACGAGAAGAGATAACACTATATAACCCAATGAAACAGCGACAGTAACACAACCAACAGTCTACAAAACACCTCTCAGCAGACCAATAAAGTCAGGATATAAACTACTGAAACCGACTGAAGTAAGAGAAGAAAGCCCGTTAACATTCACATTTCACTATATAAGAGTTTGAAGCTTTTGTCACAATTATATTACAATATTCAAAAATAAATCAAAAACGCCACCAAAGTGCTGGTCATTAGTCTCATGGTGTTATCGAATAGTAATAATAAACATAACATCTAACGCAGAACTTTACAATGCTCGAGGTGCGCATATTTTGACTCAATCGAATAAGTTTTTAATGTAAATTTATATATCAATCTTTTTTATAAACTTTTGAAAAATAACAATGTTGGCACTTGACACCGATAAACTCGACATTTGTATGATCTCTTTTTTTTCATATTCATATTGATATCTGTATCTGTTTCGGACGTTTTTGAATTATAACACCATGTTAGTACTATAAAACCTTACAAAAAGAACGGATGCAGGTGAAAAGTACATCCTTTCAAGATGCAGCAATTAGAACCTGCACCTGCATTCTTGCTTTCTCGTTAGTATACGAGGTTTTACTTTTATCGGTAAACAATGTCAAAATAAGCTTATGTTAGTTGAGAATTATTTCCGTAAAATTTTCTTTTATATCATATTTCACCGCCAATTGATTCAGCAGACGATTATGACACCGTATTATCTTCTGCTAAACCAATTTCCCTCCAATTCTATGCGATATGACAGCTTTGTCATTCTGTGTTTTATATTGCCCAATACATAACACAAACACCAACTGTTTGGCTTGGCAGAACCAGTTAGATACATGACATGTTTGTAGTGGTATACCAGAAATTAAAACGTTTTTTAACAATTACACACGATGTATTTCTGATATTAGTGTTGCTTGTTAACCGATGAAAACATTTCTCATATTTTGTTTGACATTACGAATTGTTAAATGAATTAGCAATGTTATTTCATTACCATTCTCACGTGTATCTAACATTTCCCGTCTAGTAGATTGCATTTTTTTTTAATCTGATTATGATGAAGTTCATTTTTATTTTTCTTCCTTGACAAAAGATATTTTATACTTCAGTAACAATCGCCTCATATTTTGAAAATTCTTTTCCCTAATATGCCTATGAAAAAAGAGAGAAGGTTCCGAGAGGGCGACCGGGCAAAAACTATGTATTTCGAAGAGAGTCAGATCGTGATCAATCTTATGTATACCTAAAGACTAAAGAACCGCGGTGAAGTACGCCCATTATTTATTTTTCAAAATTCTAAGTTCAATAATTAATAATGAAAAAGTTCATTATTCGTCCATACAATTGAATAATGCCATTGAATAATGAATAATAAATTATTCCATTATTCATAATGGAATTTTGTGAGAAAAAAAAAGAAAAATGCACTACTTTAGCGAGGTACCGAAAGAAGAAAGACAAACAGGCCAACACCAATCCACATAGCAATACACAAAACTAGACTGAGCAACACGAACCCAACCAAAAGCCGGTGATGATTTCCGGTGACCATGGGTAGGTGAACTGTTCCTACTCCATATAGACACTTAGTCATAGCAAGTAAATATCTGACAATACATCGCATTATGTGATGTTATCCGTCATCATCTATGACTGAAGTGTATGCATTGACCTATGATGTCTGAAACGTTTCTTATATTAATGGTCAAACCACCATTTAAACAAATTAATGTGTTTTTCGGTTTGTAGTTCATCTTTCGCAAAATTGCGTTGGTGTTATATAGTCCAATTTTATTTTGATTTCAGTGTTGTTGAATCGTTAGATTTCTATGTTATGTTTTGTATATTGTTGTTGTCCGTCTTTTGGTATTTTTCATTTTTTAACCATGGCGTTGTCAGTTTATTTTCGAATTATACAAGTTTGAATGTCCCTTTGGTATCTTTCACCTCTACTTTTAAACAACGAATTTTAGCAATCATGCAACAGTTTAGTATGTTGTTTACTTGTTTAAATTTATAGTAGTACGAACGCAAACCGTTAACCTAAACTACATGTGTAAAAAATTGTTTTAAAATCGTTTTTGTTAATGGTCCGTTAGTTTATGTTATAACTGTTTACCCACATTTACCCTTACTATTGAACTTCTTTTTCGGTTTGGTTTTTTGTAATTTGCATGAATAAAAAAAAATGTACCTTGACTTTTCTATTTAATTTTTGTCGTATCTCATCTTTTTAAAAACAACTTCGGTCGAACCAAAGAACATATCATCAATTCAGATTTTGACAACTATTTCCGCAAACTTAATTTTGATTTTTGACATTTTGGTAACGAATTCTGAAGTTAGGTCAGCCTTTCATATGTACAACACAGATGTGTTAGACCAATGTGTTTGGTAGATCGTGCTTTTTCAAACATTAAGCAGATTACTGAGTTTAATATTAAAAGTTTGTTGTAAATGAGTCACGTCCAAACTTGGTTTGATCAAGCACCTGAATGATATTACAATAATTATTTTAGGAGAAATCACACGTGTATATTTCATTATCTATTCCATGAAGAAGAATGGTCGTTGATTGAAGACATTATAAATTCAAGAGAAGGAGAATAATGTTAATTTAATTCGTATGTCTATAAACTACATAAAACTTGAAAGACTTGGTTTATTTTGCCAGGTGCGCCAAGGTGTTTCTTTTCAAAAGTTGCTTTCTATTTAAATGAAAGTATACATATCTTCTTGATTTTAGAATAGTTTATCGTTATGCATTTAATATTGAAATTTCTCCCTGCTTGTGGTATACATGTGCGTGTAACTTTCATATATATTTGATGGTTTTAAAGTCCAATGTGTTTGGGTTATACAAACATCTTTTTCTTCTAAGGTTTCATTATCACTGCATTAAATAACCGAAATACAGATGACCAATACTAACGTTCGAAAGAAAGCTCTGTAGCGAAAATACATGTTGACCGAATTTATATAGTGTTGTTTTTATTGGCAAATTACTATACGCTAATGAGGAGAACCACATGGCATGGGTTCATCAATTCATATGCATTATATACTAGGCATCTTGAAATATACGTCATGTTTTATAGACAACCCTAGAATGGAAAAACTCTTAATCACAATCTTTGATGAAATAGAATCACATCTTTTTATTCTTTCAGTTTGAAACTTGGTTGGACTAAGATGGAAATAAGTCAGTCACAGTAGAGTTTAAAAATGATGCAAATTTGTTTACACATACAAAATCAAAAACACACTTTATTTTGAATAGTGAGAAAAGAAGAATAAAATGAGTCGAATGACTTTCGGTTGAAATGAACGAAAATTGTTACGGAGAATTGACACGACAAACAAACTAATCGTTCTGGACAAAAGAGTATATGATTCATCCAACCGAAAGAAAACAACATATATAAATTTTGGTTTGCTTCCTCAATATATTTATACACAATTAAAAAATATATTTAAAAAAAAATATTAGAGCCATTTTGTTCTTTTTAAACCTTGAGTTAATTATTTTACTAAACACCAGAAAAAAAACTTTGATAGTAAAAACAGATGAGTTTGACCAAAATTTCTTTTTAAGCTCTTCTTTTTTTTTTTTGTTAAATTTTGATAGTGACAACAGGATTCCAAACGACATATATCATAAGGCAAAATTTTGAGAAAAGATCTGGATAAAAAGAACGGCTGCCAGAAATTCTAAAAGAAGATGGTTTTGGTGAAATAACATAACAATAAAAAAAAAAATCTCACAAATGTAATCAGGCTTGTAATTTGTACACCAGACGTGCGTTTCTTCAGTAAAAGCCTAAATTGACGCTCGAATTAAAAACAAATGAAGAGCATTGAGGATCCCAAATTCCGAATGGTTTTGCATACTACAATACAAATAATGAAAAATAAAAACAAGATATTACTTGCTTGCGTCTGAAGTGCTTTTCTGGACTTACCTTCATCAGTAACGCTCAAAGCCTAATATTTGAAAGCCAAGGATGTATTAGGACTGAAAACGTCGAAGAGCTATAAACCAAAAAGACCTAAAAATAGCAGGAAAAAAAAACTAATTAAAGAACGTTATAAAAACAAGGAGAAACACAAGAACAATGGGAATATCCAAAATTAAATAACATTATACAAACAAGGAGAAACGTAAGAACATTCAGAGAATAGCAAAAATATAAGAACGTTACACAAACAAGGAGAAACACAAGAATATTCAGAGAAAAATAAAAAAAAAAAAACTAACATTATACAGACAAGAAGAAACACGAGGACATTCAAAGAATAGCAAAAAAAAAAACAAAACATTATATGGATAAGAACAACACAAAAACATTGAAGAGTAAAACAAAATAAAAGAACATTACAAGTATAAGGACAAACAGAAGAAGATTCAGAGAAAATGAAATCGAAAGAACATTATACAAATAAGGGGAAACACAAGGACATCCAGAGGATAGCACAGATAAAAGAACATTATATATATATACAAATAAGGAGAAACGAAAGTACATTATGAGAAAAGCTAAATAAAAGAAAATAATATAGACGAGGAGAAACACAAGATTATTCAAAGAATAGCAAAATAAAAAAAAACCAACATTATACAGATAAGAACAAACACAAGAACATTCAGAGAAAAGCAAAAGAAAAGAACATTACACGTATAAGGACAAACAGAAGAAGATTTAGAGAAAAGGGAATCGAAAGAACATTATACAAACAAGGGGAAACACAAGGACATCCAGAGGATAGCACAAATAAAAGAACATTACACGTAAAAGAGAATAGCAAAAAAAAAAAAAGAACAATATACGCGGAGAAAATAGGTAAAAAGAACATTATACAGAGAAAAGAAAAGTAAAGTTACAATCATAAACAGAGAAAAGCAAATCAAAAGAACAGTATACAGACAAAGACAAACACAAGAACAACACACACAGGGTATATTGTGGGCCATGTACACAGGAATTATGTTCTTATAATTCCTGTGTACATAATGTCATTATAATTATTAACAGGCAGATTACGACCTGAGGCAGATTACGACCTGTAATACTAGTACAATTGTCAAAGTTTTCGCAACAAATCTGTAACTCAAACAAATGCATAATAAAACAATGTAAGTAATAAATGAGTAGGTTTACACAGGTGTGGTAAGGCATATTCTCAGGTGTGAAGTAGCCACTTGTCTTTGTCATTTGAAGTTTAGATATGATCCAAATATTTTAATGGTGGATTAAAATCTAATGTACCTTCACAATACTGATACATTAGTTCAGTAAACATGTCAATTTCATCTTTTCAAAATGAATAGTTTACAAGAATTGTTTAAATTGAAAACAATTTCATATATCACTACCCACTTTTTTCTATAAAACTTCGAAATATATATATCTTCAATTAAAATTATAAATTGGTGAAATGCGAAAAAGAAATATGGTTATATAACACTACTTGAAATTATCGTTACTGAGTTTTAAACTATGTTTTTTTTTTTTATGTTTACTGAAGGAAATGGGTTTTATATTCTGAGTGACATAGTCGAATGAATAGTTTTTAGGAAGGAAAATTAGCAATCGTCAAATTAATCTAAGGGCTTAGATATAGCGATGTAAAAAAAGGAAAGGGAAATAGTCAAATTCTTATAATCACTTTTGTGTTCGGAAATTGCACAACAAAAATATCATTTAAGAATTGAATGCTTCTTTTTGTAAATTTATTGGGGTGTAAAAGAGTTGACCGAAGTACATTTTGTATGAAGCGCGGAAGCGCTCCATTCTAAAAATGTGCGCACGGTCAACGCTTTTACAACCCTATAAAGTTACAAAAAGAAGCATTCAATACTTATAATTACATTTTTAGCTATGATCATGAAAACACGAGTTTTATATATTTTTTTTATTTAATTCACCTGTGCACTTTATTGTTGGACCACGTGTTATCATGAATGAAAAGTTGTATTGAGCAATGCAACTGCTTACGGAATAACACGTGATGTGCAGTTAGCCAATCAGAAAAAAAGTATTATAATGAAACATACATCTAATGTAATTATATACATGTACACATGCATGCACTTTAAATTATGAGATAGGAGTCTTAATGAAATTGAATTGGCGGAAAGTGTGAACCAGAAAGAGTTGGTTAGTTTAGGCTCACATATAAAATCATAGTCTGACGTTCATTGTGAGATCGATACAACGGTTGTGAATTGGTGTTGGATATCTGTTTACAAAGAACACCAATCTTCATTTTAATCGTTCCTAGTCATATCTTAGTTCGCACTTTCTATACATTGACTCTGGTAATAAAAATCCACCACTATTAATGAAATGTCAAGTCTGTTAATCTTATTGTAGTTCTTTTCAAACTTTTAATCCCTTCAAACGTAAAACGCGTGTAAATTCAAAAACACGTACAGTAACATTTTATTTGATTTTATTCGCAATGGAAGATTTCTTCTTGAGAAGACATTTTCCCAAGAGAAGGTTGCTCTCAAACGCGGGAAATTAAAATGTCGTATTTTTGGATACAGCACGTTATAATTACATAATGTGGTATTAAATATCCATTTGTACGATATTGATTTTTAATTCTTTTTGTTAAAGACCACACAATATGGACATGAAAGGATATAAAGTATAAAATAATCTTTTCCTTACAAGTTGATATTGAAAAATGATATATTTAAAATTGTAATGAAAGTAAACGATGCTACTTAAGGTATGTTAATCACGAGGATACTCGACATTCAGCTGACTATTTACTTTTTAAGGATTGGGACTGAGCCCGGGTAAATATAGTTATAGTTGGTGCAGACACCTCCAGATCAGAATAAAATAATACTTAAAAAACCTTGCTCGAGCTTTTTTTACAGAATGAAATGAAAATACTTCTATTTTTGTAGATAACGTACATTAAATTTGCTTTCCACATAGTACGGACATTGTTTGATATGGTATATATGTTAGACCATCTTATTTTTAATCGATCGTTAAAGGAATTCAAAATAACCTCTTGACAGACCTACAGACTTTTCTTAAATCCAGAATGTCATATCATCGCCATATGAAGCGAAAGATTTTCTTTGGTCATAGTTTTAATGATAGCTTATCTATATATTGAATGGGTTTTAAACTGCACCGACCAATTTATATTGAACACATTTTTTAACTATCAAGTAAACTTTTTGCTTAATTCAGTGCTTAAAATTGAAATTAGTGATGGTTGAATATAATTGGATTGATAGAAAGATGAACAAACATGGCAACTGACGTAATTATCTCCCTTGATAACATCGGAATCTTTAAAAAAAACTCTATCTTCGAATTTTCGCTAGCCAAGGGTTGCGAGGAGGGGAGGGGACTGATCGTAACCCTTGGTTAGCGAAGCTATTACCTAAGTAGTAGAAAGTGTATACAGCAACATAATATATACGGACCTTTCACAAAGAGTACTGTATTACAAAACTTGATTGCTCTGTATAGTTTCTTGAAAACGAATTCTGGACCGAAATCAAATGAACTAATAGTTTAGAAAAAAAACTTGGGACTCGAAGTAAGCAAGTTTTTATACGCACAGGTGTATTGACTTTGCATCATATATAGTCTAATATTGCAACGATGACACACAAACTTTGTACAAAAGCTTCCCTGAGAATTTCCCTCTTCAGATTTTGAAAGTACTTGACATGTGTCCAAGCTTAATTTAAGTGTTCAAATGATTAGAAAAAGGTGTAAAGAAATGCTTCAAAAATCGTTTCAAACACGTATATCAAAGTCGTGAAATGTGGTCGATATTTGAAATTACAAGCAAAGTAAATAATCGTTTGTGAGACGTTGTTTACATTCTAAAATACTTGGATATTGTCCTATTATGCAAGTTTATATGGAACAAATTACAAATGAATTCCTTGGAATTGAAATAAACGAAATTAAGATTTTAAATGGAAATCAAATGTTGACAAAAATACTTCTCAATTTTCTAATTTGATAAATCTAGTTTATTTACATATAGTTTTCATACTTGTCATTTGATACAACAGTTTAAGTTTATAAAGGCCATTCGAAGGAAACATCAATTTGTACCACTCAGCATGCTCAGTAGTCAATTAAAAATGTAAAAGCTATCGTAAAAAGCACTAACAAAAAATATAAGGAATGAAAATTGTATTCAAGATTTGGTAAACGCAATTTCCAGTATGAAAACAAGGAAAGTTAAAAAAAAAAAGGGGGGGTGGGGTATTCCAGGACACCTAACTTTACTCAGTATGATATTTCCGATTCTCTTTCACTCGCGTTTTACAATTCTCATTTTCAGGGGTTTGATAGCCTTAACCTAATTCAGCGGAAACAATGTACAAATTACAAATTCTTAAAAACAACCAATTCGTTGGATCAAGCAATGCCTTTCATTACCAATCTGTAAATTTTTTTTGCAGGTCTTTTCAAACCGGAATTAACAATTTCGTAGTGTATATTTTTTTTTTTATTATTGCGAATTGAGTATTAAATGGTTACAACTTTAAACAAATGAAATAATGAATAGAACTTGTGATATTATACGAATTTTAATCTTTATATATCCAAATTTTATTTTCAGTAGGTGCTAAAGTAGTGTAATGCTTTAACATTAACTTCGTTTTTTATTTGGTTTTGTAACTGTTTTGCTTAGAGCGCCACTAGTAAGTCTTCGCGCAACTGGAATCGTGATTGAATTGTATACTGTACTTTTGCTATGTTTCCCGTTTGGTTTTGTAAATTGAATAGACAGACATTGCTAGGTAAATTGGCACAAATGGTTTCTGAACATTGAAGCCTGAACATTGGAGCAATTGTTACATTTGAGAGGGGGGAAATGGCGAAAATGGAACCCCTGAAAAACAGTAATTTGCGCAAAAGGACTCCTTCCGAAATTTTTATCATTTGCATAATATAAAATATGACTCTCGAAAAGTGTGGAGTAAGGGTGTTTCTCAATGCCCCGATGACTTTAATTCCCGTGACTTTTACTCCTTGATTAAACAGAAACAGTAACAGAAATGTTTGTTGACCGACTTGTTGCTAGTACGTACTAAAGTGTATGTGCAAATATATACTGTGAACATGAATTATGACAGGTTTTAATTCTTTGATGAAACATTTAACAGATTGTAAAATATCAAATGTATATCAATGTTACCGTTCGATTTATTCAAAATTAATTCCGAAAGACCTTTCGACCCACACAGAACAATACAATTGTTATTTACACAGAAAAAAAGCTACTCTCAATTGGTCATTTTTTGTTTTGTCCAAATGGGTCGTTGAAATAATTCCTATTTGCAATTTTGATTAAGAAATGGAAATTTAATTCGCCAAAGTAAATATTTGTAGAAAATGCCTTTAAAGGTTTACCGTCAAGAAAAAGAGAAAATGAAGTTTTAAAAGGATACAATAAGAAGGAACAAACACGCGTCAATTTGTGTCCACAGTTTTGTTGGTCAAGTCATGCCAAGTCACGCTCAGATCTGTCATCACTATTATTCAGCCTGTCCTATCATAACAATAAAAAGGCAGCTGAAGCACAAATATTTTTCTTGGAGCATTCTAGCTATACAATAACTGCTTTATTATAGTAGAAATCACAACTGTATATATAGAAATTCAAAAATTCGTTCAGAATTCACATGAAAATGATATATTTTAGACATGTCCCTGTATAAACTCAAGCAGTAAATCAATCGTCTATAGATGGAACCAAATATTTATATTTGATCTTTAATGTGTATTACCATTCTGGTATAAGTCAGTTTAGAGAGCATACGAAGGACCCCTAATTTAAGCAGAGACCTAGTTCAGATATATCAAAATTTAATCCAATACAAAGAGAAAATGACACATTTATTTACATTTTTAACTGTACGCGTCGAGCAGATTTACTATACTTTACGAACAGATTAACAATATGTTTCGAGCAGATTTACTAGACATTTCGAGTATGTTTCGAGCATATTTATCAAAAGTTTCGAGCATATTTACTAAAGTTTCGGGCAGATTTACTGAACGTTTCGAGCAGATTTATTAAACGTTTCGAGCAGATTTACTTAACGTTTCGAGCAGATTTACTTAACGTTTCGAGCAGATTTATTAAACGTTTCGAGCAGATTTACTAGACGTTTCGAGTATGTCTCGAGCAGATTTACTAAACTTTTCGAGCAGATTTATTAAAAGTTTCGAGCAGATTTACTAAACGTTTCGGGCAGATTTACTAAACGTTTCGAGCAGATTTATTAAACGCTCAGAGCAGATTTACTAAATGTTTCGAGCAGATATATTAAATTTTTCGAGCAGAAATATTAAACGTTTCGAGCAGATTTACTTAACGTTTCGAGATGATTTATTAAAGGTTTCGAGCAGATTTACTTAACGTTTCGAGCATATGTATTAAACGTTTTGAGCAGATTTACTAAGCGTTTCGAGTATGTTACGAGCAGATTCACTAAACGTTAGAAGATTTACTAAACGTTTCGAGTATGTTTCGAGCAGATTTATTAAAAGTTTCGAGCAGATTTACTATACGTTTCGGGCAGATTTACTGAACGTTTCGAACAGCTTTATTAAACGTTTCGAGTAGATTTACTATGCGTATCGATCAGAATAAACTGTACGTATCGAGCAGATTTACTGTATACGTTTCGAGTAGATTTACTGTGTAATCGAGCACTCTTGTGTAGGTTTAAAGCAGATTTACTATGCGTTTCAAATGGATTTATTATATACACTTGGAGCAGAATTATTACACGTTTCTAGCGGATTTATTTTACGTTTCGAGCTTAGTCGTCTCTTGGATACATTCATCATCTTCTATCAATGTATATTCCTTTAGTTATTTGCAGTTCATTTCAGTTTATCCATATACACAACTTTTCAGGAGTGTGAAATTCAGTGGTTGTCGTTGGTCATTCGTTAAAGATTATCAGTGTTGTTTTTTTTTTAAACGAGAGGGTGTTTGTCAGTAACTATTTTGACGAATGACGACATCCTCGAATAAAAGATCAAAGGAAAAACACACAAAAAAGCAACAATACTAGTAATCAACAAAAGCCAGGCCATGTTTTCTTGTTTGAATTGTTTAACATTTTGTCATGCCGAGCCTCTTGATAACTTTTTATAAGACATGACTTTTGCTCATTGTTGAAGGCCGTTCAGTTAGGTATAGTTGCTTAAATATACTTCATTTGATCATTAGTGGATAGAATATTGTCTCATTTGGTAACTTCTTATTTTAATATTAGTCTAGTCTTTAATCACCACAAACTATTTGTCAAAGGAAACACAGAAATATTCAATCATATGTTGAAGATGTGGAAAGGCTAGTCATTACAACAATACATGTTGAACTTTATACAAATATCAGTACTTATGTAGAGATCAGCCTTCAACGTTTAAGAGTCAGAATTATTTAAAAACTATTCTTTGAGTGATTGATGAGGTTGACAAGGGTTTTAAACAAGTCGTCAAAATGCAGAAATGTCTGGTCTCTCCGACTTATTTATAATAGTTATGTCTACGTTTTTGGTATGTTTTATTTTTGCGGTTTTGATGTAGAGGACAACATGGAATCTGTTATTGCAGCGATTTCCTCTTTAAAATACAGTCATCCACAAAGGTCAGACAAAGGGTGACACATGGGGAAAACAAACTAGTCCTTGTATCAGAGTTATGGATGGAAATAGAACACATACATTCGGTTCGTCTTTCTCGGTGAATTTAAAATTCATATTTCAGTTTCGGAGTTTGAAAAAGGGGGAGAGTAACAAAATGTGGCCTGTCCCCAATAACATGATTTAACTTGTGACAACAGAAATAACAGCTCGTGTCGCTTTTTCGATTTCTAAGGGCCGATCTTATAAGGTATATGTCCTTCTAGACGTAACCGATGTTCTTATTAGTTCCGCTCAATGACTGTTCGTGACAAAAATTAGTGTTTGTAGCTTGTTTGCGTCGATCGTCTTATAGCACTTACTTGATGTTTCTTTTATTATTCTGCTTTGTTCTCGTCCTGAATATGCATAAAATATCTGCAACAGGTTGTAAAACAAACGGACAACAACTCAATTCACTTCCGTCATCGTTTATTTATGCTAAATAGTAATTTCGTCTTCGAAAATGAAGCCAATTGGTACCATTCAAAAACGAGTTTTCAAAATACAACATGGTTATTGCAAATTCAAATTTCGCACCAGCATACAACTTTTGCCATTACAAAATGCAAACAATGCAAATCAAATTATAGTGATGCTGACTTCTTTAATTTGGTAGCCATTATCATGTAACTACCGAATTTTGAGGGAATCGTGTTGACTTGAGGCTTGAAAGTTTAAGTCATCCTTCGTACATGATTTTTGTTTTTCATTTGTCTCGTTTGTGTATTTTTCTGTAGATTTTTATATCTGATCTCTATTTCATGCTGTTGGTTCAATATCTTATAACTGTTATTTATAAACATTTGGGAAATGTAAATTCTTGCCCACAAATGCGTGTGCTTGTTTCCCAGTAAAAGAGAATGATTTAGACTATCAGTGTAAAATATTTATGGGTGTATTTTATGATCTTGCAAGTTCAATGCGATCCTGAGTACATATAAATACTGCACATTAGACAAGGTTCGAATATTCTCACTTCTTTAAATTTGAGCGGAAATCTTTTGATCGTTTGTTCCATCTTTAGAAAAGTAAAGAAATAGATTGACACTTCGGCTCATTAAAAGAACAAGAAAAGTTTGTTAAAGCACGTTTTATGAAAATAAATGATACAGGTATTAATACATAAAGGAGTAGTATTTGTTTGCAGGAGTTACGACCTATAGAGAGAGGTGCCAAAATGACGATTGGACGGTTTGTTTGCGTATCTTTTCTGTATTGATTTTAAGATAAGAAGTATTGAAATCTGACAAATTACCTGTATTTTAACACGTTTTCTGTCTAACTGAAGATTTAAGGGGGATGTATTTTTCTTGTTAGGTCACCTGCTTTGCTCTTTTGCGCTTATCAACGACGGATTTAAAGCCTTATAAAAACTATTTTATCCCTAAGAGTGTTAAATATAACACATTTTCTCTTTCATGCTTTTATGTATCTTTCATTCAAAATCGACCAGTAAACGGATTAGTAGATGAAATGACAGAATGACATATAAGGGTTTTACAAGTCTACATATTGTACTGTCACACCTGGTGCAGTTTGGACACTTAGTGCGACAAGCTCCCCCAGTCAGCTATTCGGATTTAATCAGTTTTGTACATTACAAATGCGGCCGAATAACACCTCGTTGATAGGTTTAATAATGGTTCTTTATATATTAAACCATACGGTAAATCAAGTAAAAATATGGAAGATAATTCTTGATAGTATATAAAAAATATGGCATAAATACTTATAAGACAACTCTCCTCCGAAGACCAAATTATTTTTGCAGAAGTTAATAACAAGGACTTAGGTATAGATCATTCTACATGATAGGTAGTACAGTCAGCGCAAAATCGTATAAAACGGGAAAGAGTCCGCAAATCCAAAGTCAAGTCCAAGGATATTAAATTTAAACTGATCCAAACTTTACTTTAGTGTAGGAAAAGTGTCTTGACGACAACTTTAGAACAAAGATTCTGATTTTAAATTGGAATTCAAGTTAGATAATTGGTCGATTTAAGAGAAAAGAACAATCATATTGTTGTTTATGTAAAATTCATAGCTGTTGAAAATACTTAACATAACACAGAAAGGGGTTTCTGGACATACTAGTACTTGGATATCTGGTAAACTAGTCGTTGTCACATTGGACATAATTCCAAATCTTCTTATTTTCATATTGGGAAAAGTGACCATACTTATAGAACTGTGGTCTCTTATCTAAAACTATTGATTTTTGGTGCAACATAAGGATTTGTATTTGTATTTATAATTGGAACCTTAAATCGAATTGGAGAAAGAACTGTATGGATAGATTTTTTTTAATCAAAATGTTTTAATATTTTTTTATTGTCATTACATATTTTTTTCATGTAAAACATGACAAGAGTCATTGAAGACGGATGCAAAAACATGTGTTAATTAAAACTAAAGTAAATACATCATGGATATAAATCCTTGTCAGCAATCGTTGTATCCCTATTTAGTCATGGACTTTTTGGATGAGATTGCAACAAAATATACTTTGGTAGCTATAAATGTTCAGTTTTCTCTTCTACTGAGCATACAATCGTTAGTATTCTTTAAAAGTCATGAACTCTTTGGATGCAACAAAATATACTTTGGTAACCATAAATGTTCTGCGACTGAGCATTTAAACGAGGACTTCTTGAAAGCAGATTAGTGCTGAGATAATCCATCCCTTTCCCCAACACACACACACACACACACACACACACACACACACACACACACACACACACACACACACACACACACACACACACACACACACACACACACACACATACACACACACACATACACACACACCCACACATACACACACACACATACACACACACACACACTCAACGAAAAATTACCTCCCTTAATTCTTTAATGCAATATTCTATACGAAGTTTCAATGAGTATCACATGTTCATACAATTTGCGTATGTAATTACGACTTTTTTTTTAAATATTGTTTTCATTCTCCACATGTGTTTAATAGGTACCTAACTCGATAATAAAAATTAATTTCCCGTCTAAGTATCATGCAAGAAAGATATAGAGCCAAACACATGTATTTGCTAATTGTTTGTTTTGGTTTCACATTTAATAAATGGATGATCATGGATGCTGAAAACGAAAAAATGCAGGTGTAAGAAGCTCAGAATTACTTTAATGACCACACAAAAAATGATTACATAATAAGCTTATCAAGAGAGTGGGTTTTGGCATGTTAGGCTACAATAGGAAACGGTATATAGTTACATTCATGCATGTTTTCTGCTTTTATTTAAGAAGTTCTTTAACCTTTGAATTCTTGCATGTGTGTCTGTTTGTAGATACCGGATTATATTTTAGAAACATCTGTAAATTTGAGATAGACATTTGAAATTAATTTTACATTTGTTATCCGGCTAGTATCATTCGGTGACAACCAGATGCATTCGATTATGAGAATTTATATATTTGGGAAAAAAGTGCATGTAGCCATGAATGAGACACGTAAAGAAAGAATTTATTGGTAGTATGCCTATACAATGAATTTCACAGGTCTGTCAATTTTAATGATTGGTGTTTTGGAGGTTTTTATTTTTGATATTTTTTAGAATTATATATGCATTTTATTTTATCAATAAAAGCTGACAAAAGTTCATAGAGTTTATGGGAAACAATTTGAATAAAAAGAAAGTCGGTACCAATTGGTGTTGTGTTCTATACATACTAAATTTAAAACTTAAAATATAATTTACGATAATTATTTTCTCTCCCTTTTTTTTAAGATTCACACCTTCGTATTTTGCTTTCAATGTTTTATGCAGAACATTAAGTTTGTTTGCTTTTATTGCCAATATATGCAACGGCAATTTATTTATGTGTATAATAAAACTTAGTATGAAATATTTTATTAGTTGGTATACTTCGGCGAAAAATACTTCTGTTTTTTGTAAGTGAATATACTGTCCAATATGGACATAACAAGACGTTGTATGATTGCCAATGAGACAACAACCCACCAAAGTTCAATTAACGAAGATAAAAGTAATTATAAGTCGTCACCCCATTAAAAAATAACGAGGGAAAACCTATATGCGGATATAGTCAGCTATATAGAAAAAGTATCGACAAAAAAGTTTTAAAATAATTCAAACGCGAAAACTAACGGCTTATCCAAACAATACAAATTACGAAAAGCGAATATGAAAGACATGAACCAACGACAACCACTGATTTACAGGCACATGACTTAGGACATAAACATCATGAAAGAACAGGGAGAAAAGAAGAGAGGTCAACATATTTGTGAGCACTAAATCTTTCCACTGACAGTGTTGTTACATCACAACATATGAACAACTAAAAAATCATTCCAAATGGCTTTCAACTAAATAGATACTACACACAAACAAACCAACTTCTATAGTAACATAAAAGCCACAAAGAACGGATAGCTTTTTCGCCGAGGCCAGTTTTCATTTGTGGATTATGCCTGAGTGCCCGAAGAGAACCACCAACCATCGTGATGAAAACTGACTATTCTAATCAAATAAGACCGGAGTCAAGTCCACTTTTCACGTGCGGTGGCCAAACGCACAGCCTCGGTGTGGATAGCTCATTGATACAGAAGGTAAACTGCTTAGATCATTCGGCAACCGAAGCCAAAGAAAAAATCGATATATGAGTATTAGTATTCGCAGTTACTGAAAGCTAGTTTGATAACAACTATTAATCGATGAACCATTTTCCCCAGACTGAATCATTACACACCAAACGGTTTTAGTGTAACAACACCATAAACAGTTTGAGAAACATATAACCTTGTGCAATGTAAAAGTATAAGTAAACGATATCAACAGGATGTAGTACAATGTATCATGAGTATAATCATGACTTTACATATAAAGCAATATATGTTTAATTAAGTTTAAGTTTATCAGCAACGAAATCAGTATTAGTTCCAAATATTTAAGATTACACTATGTTGTTAATTGAATAATTGTATTCAAAGAATCAAGGAGTTTACATAGATCGTTACATATTATATGGGCTTTATAAACAACATTATAAGGATTAGGGCGGGATATCGTTTTAACTCTAACGGTGCAGCTTAACTTTCAAAATATTGGGATGAAAGAAATAAGTAAACGTTTCAGTTTATTTGTGGTAACGAAATTTCTGACATAATAATTTTCCAGTGAACATAAGGTATTATCGTAACAGTGTGGACAACCGCAATACTTCTGTTAGTAATAACTAGAACACACCCGCGAAATCGCGGGCATTCAGAGCGTAGTTTAAAGTATCAGTATGTAAAGTGTTGTTGGAAGAATTTTGTTAAATACAGAATGACTGGAGAATTTCAGCAAAAGTATCATAAGTCATAGGTTATTGGGGACAGGGAAATGTTTTTTTTTAACCTCCACCTTTATTTCCAAAGTTCCCAATTTTTGGTTTTCTATCAATTTCAATATGAACATACATTTAGTATGTTATGAACATTTATTTATATATATAAGTAAGGAGCCTGTAATTCAGTGGTTGTCGTTTGTTTATGTGTTACATATTTGTTTTTCGTTCATTTTTTGTACATAAATAAGGCCGCTAGTTTTCTCGTTTGCATTGTTTTACATTGTCATTTCGGGGTCTTTTGAAGCTGAGTATGCGGTATGGGCTTTGCTCTTTGTTGAAGGCCGTACGGTAACCTATAATTGTTAATTTCTGTGTCATTTTGGTCTCTTGTGGAGAGTTGTCTCAACATGGCAATCATACCACATCTTCTTTTTTTTTTGTAATCAATGAATTTTGTAAAAGATTTAATGACTGGAGAATTTCAGAAAAAGTATCAAAAGTTCACATGAATAATTTTAGCGCTTATCTGTAAATTATGAACATTCATTACTATATAAATAAAGCGTAAGTTTACTAATCGATCCATGGTGATCATTGATATAGTATACAGACCCTCTCTATTTAATAAACTCTGTGACTGCCGTGGATAGTAAACTTGAAAATGATAGCAGATAAAATTCTGAAAATACACTTTATTCGTAGTATATGTATGGTCAAAGTATACAGAAAAACGCAAACCGGAAGTCTAATCTGACTTAAAATTTCGTACAATGACGGGACAATACCCGGATGCCTTTTTTCTCGTTTTTCTCCTAAAATAACCCAATCTGAATAATCATATGAATGGATGACAAATGCGACTATGCACTGTACCTATAGGACACAGAGGCGTGTTGATTAATTTATTGTGGAAAGAAGAGAAGCGACACCAAAAATGAGGTCTTCTCGTTTAATAGTATAGACTAGAACACACCCGCGAAATCGCGGGGAAATAGAGCGTATGTAAACTGTAAAAAAAAATAAACTGACTGGAGAATTTCAGGAGCGATATCAAAAGTCAAAGGTACTTAGGGACTGGGCACATTTTTTGCCCTCCCCCTATTTTCCAAATACCGATTTTTATACCTTCTGTTTTTCTGTACTCTATGAACATGCATATATACTTTAATTACTATACAGAGAATCTCAGGAGAGGTGTCAAAAGTCAAAGGTACTTAGGGACTGGGCCCATTTATTGCCCTCCCCCTATTTTCCAAATACCGATTTTTATACCTTCTGTTTTTCTGTACTCTATGAACATGCATATATACTTTAATTAAATTACTATACTGAGAATTTCAGGAAGGGTATCAAAGTCAAAGGTACTTACATATATATATATATATATATATATATATACATCAGTGAACGCCATGAATAGTAAAAATGTTGTTGATTATATGGGGAATCACTGGAGCATGAGAGGAACGCCCCCCCCCTTTTAGGTCAGTCAGTCCCCCCCCCCTCCTCTCCTAACGAAAAGTTCTGGATCCGCCACTGTAAACTAATTGATAGTAAATAGCCAATATTATTCATTTTCGTTTTCCTCCCAAAATAACCAAAAATGAAACACGTTAAGCAAGTATGATGAATGCTAACTCAAAATGATAGCAGATAGCAAATTTATATACTTTATTCATAGTCTTTGTATGTTCAAGGTACAGAAAGGGAATTTATAGTAAATTATAACAAATACAGTTATTCATAGTAAATGTATACATGTAAGTATGTACAGAAATATATCCGCAGTGACGTACCGCCGTTGATTATAAACCATAGGCGGATCCCAGGGGGGGGGGGGGGGCTGGAGGCCCTGCCCCCATTTCGTTGAAAAAAAATTGTTGATTATATATATGGGGAATCACTGAAGCATGAGAGGAACGCCCCCCCCCTTTTAGGTCAGTCAGTGCCCCCTCCCTTATGAAAAGTTCTGGATCCACTGTAAACTAATTGATAGTAAATAGCAAATATTATTCATTTTCGTTTTCCTCCCAAAATAACCCAAACTGAAACACGTTAAGCAAGGATGATACATGCTAGAACTCAAAATGACAGCAGAAATAAAATTTATATACTTTATTCATAGTCTTTGTATGTTCAAAGTACAGGAAAACACAAACCGGAAGTCTAATCTGACTTAAAGTTTTGTCCAATGACGGGAAAATATCCGGACGCATTCTTTTTCGTTTTTATCCCAGAATAACCCCAACTGAATGATCATAAGAATGGATGACAAATGCGACTATACATGTTACCTATAGGACACAGAGGCATGATGATTAATTTATTGTGGAAGGAGGAGAAGCGACACCCAAAATGAGGTCTTCTCGTTTAATAGTATAGATACTGAATCATTTGCATTTAATTTGTTTGTCATCAGCTATCGATAACAATGGTTTTACGCTCACTGAGTTTGTCAGAGGCATGTGCATGAGAAAAAACAAAGAATGTATAAGCATTCAACATCAAAATCAACACACAATGTTTAGTTCTCTGCTAGTTATTCGTATAATTTGATTTATGCTTTTAGAACCTTTGGCGACCCACACTTCAAATATCTATCACAAGTACGATTTAATAATTAAGCGTTATGGAAAGTTGTCTCATGGGCACTCATACCACATCGTCCTATATCTATTTTCATAGAAACGTTCACCTAATCTGACCAAGTCAATTGGTAACCTGAGCGCACAGAGAAATGGTCTCGTCCACACTGTTATGAAAACGATCCTTAATGACATTCATTAAATTTAATAGACTCCGCAGACCGAGCACGGTGTCAATGTATACCCAGCATAAGATACAAAAGGAACAGCACCGTCCATAAGGGGGAAATAAATGAAAGGCATCGAACAATCGTCTCTTATGACGAAAAGTTTCATATCGGTTTTCGTATCTAGAAAAGAGACAATTATTGAAGTCTGTATTAGATTTGTTTTTAATTAGTTCTTTTAGATAAACTTCCGAGAAAAATTGGAAATGTGTGGATTATTTAAAGCAAAAAAAATCATCAAGGTAACGGTAATGTGTTTTTTAACTTATCAATTCAATGTGTTATTGACGGATCTTTACTGATTTGGCCCTTAACTTTTATTCAGAACAACACAGGAACAAGTCCGCTATTAAAGGACGCAATTGGTTAGTGTCATGGAGGAGTTTTATATTTAAGTCGTTATAACGACTTAGCTAAGTTGTTATAACGACTTAACATATTTATCTTGTTATAACAACTTAGCTAACTTGTTATAACAACTTAGCTTACTTGTTTTAACGACTTAGCTAACTTGTTAAAACAACTTAGCTAACTTGTTTAAAAAACTAAGCTAAATTGTTTTAATTACTTAGCTAACTCGTTTTAACAACTTAGCTAACTTGTTTAAACAACTAAGCTGACTTGTTTTAACGCCTTAGCTAATTTAACTCGTTATAACAACTAAGCTAACTCGTTATAACGACTTAGCTAAGTCGTTTAAACAACTTAGCTAAGTCGTTTAAACAACTTAGCTAAGTCGCTTAAACAACTTAGCTATCTCGTTTAAACAACTTAGCTACGTTGTTAAAACGACTTAGCTAACTCGTTAAAACGACTTAGCTAACTTGTTAATAACAAGTTAGCTAAGTCGTTTTAACGAGTAAGCTAAGTTGTTTTAACAAGTTAGCTAAGTTGTTTAAACAAGTAAGCCTAAGTCGTTAAAACAAGTTAGCTAAGTTGTTATAACAAGATAAATATGCTAAGTCGTTTGAACAAGTTAGCTAAGTCGTTTTAACGAGTAAGCTAAGTTGTTTTAACGAGTTAGGTAAGTTGTTTAAACAAGTAAGCTAAGTCGTTTAAACTTAGCTTAGTTGTTTAAACGAGATAGCTAAGTTGTTTAAACGACTTAGCTAAGTCGTCATAACAAGTTAGCTAAGTCGTTTTAACGAGTAAGCTAAGTTGTTTTAACAAGTTAGCTAAGTTGTTTAAACAAGTAAGCCTAAGTCGTTAAAACAAGTTAGCTAAGTTGTTATAACAAGATAAATATGCTAAGTCGTTTGAACAAGTTAGCTAAGTCGTTATAACGACTTAAAAATAAAACTATACCCTGACACTAACCGGCTTCCGTAGGAATGTCTATAAAATGTCGATAAACTTTATTGCCAGAATGTACAAAGATGTTTAAAAATCATTTCCAGCTCTTATCTTACAAGTAAGCTATTGAACCCAGAGATCCAAGTGGTGAAGATGAAACCATTATTTCAAAATTTTACGGACACCATCATTGATATAAATCGTCAACGGTTTGTAGCAACACGACGAGCGACACATGTGGAGCAGAATTTTCTAAACCCTCTGGGGCACCTCAAAGCACCTTCCCCCTATTTTTTTATTGGGTTCGTGTTTGATGTTTACTTTGTTGTGTTTTGTATACTGTTGTTTGAATGTCCTTTTGTCGTTTTTTCGTTGTTTTCTTTGTCGTGGCGTTATCAGTTTGTCATCGGCTTATGCGCTTGAATATCCCTTTGGTACAATCTGCATCTTTTGGAGGGCGTCTTTTGAATTTGTGGAAACTGTTTTGGATAAGATCGTGACATAAGTCGACAATTCTAATCAATTTAGATTGGAGTTTAGTGGTACCTGTCACGTGCTTGATTCGAACTCTATTGACTGGTTAGTGATACTTTAATTCGACTACTTAGACCAATCGGCCATCGAGGCTCCGATTCAGAAATGAAACACATTTGTCTGCTTGTGTCCACTGTGATCTTCATTGGGTTCATATCAAATTTTAATCCATACAAGCAAAACAACACCATCAGAAATGAAACAATATATGTAACAAGTGAACATGTAAACTAGAGGCCCACCTTGTTTTGTGTGCATATTCAACAAAGAACACTCTCCCACAATGTAGACGAGAATAGAATTCATGACAAAAATCTATGTTTTGTTAATCTTGTACTGCTAATGATCTAGTCTGTTAAGTTTTGCTCTATCTTCTCTAGATTTTGCTCAAAACACAAAAGATGGTAAACAAGAATGTGTCCCCAGTACACGGATGCCTCATCCGCACTATCATTTTCTATGTTCAGTGGACCGTGTAAATAAGGGGGAAATCTCTAATTTGTCATTACAATTAGACAGATCATATCATAGGGAACATGTGGAATAAATTTCAAGTTGATTGGACTTCAACTTCATCAAAAACAACATCGTCCAAAAACTTTAACCTGAAGCGGGACAGACGGACGAACGGACGGACGGACAGACCAGAAAACATAATGGGCCATAAAAAATCTCATTTGAAGGCAATAATGAGTGACAGTCTACTAACTACCAGTATATTGGCAAATTTTAATTTGTCAGTAGATCTTGACTTAAATATAAGAAGATGTGGTATGAGTGCCAATGAGACAACTCTCCACCCAAGTCACAATTTGTAAAAGTCAACCATTACAGGTTTCAAGTACGGTTTTCAACACGGAGCCTTGACTCACACCGAACAGCAAGCTACCGGTACAAAGGTCCCAAAAATTACTAGGACAGGTGTAAACAAATACAGCCGACTTAAACGTATATCTGGCACAATAGTGTAATATCATAACACAGAAAGCCACACTATAAAATATCAATTGAAATGACCAAAAGACATATTAACACAAGTGAACATACACTGAACGAATACAGTTGATCTATGACACAATGTAAATAGAAAATTAGTTAGATGTTAAACAATTTCAGAAAAAGATAAACAACCATAACATTGAACAAAATACTGCTGAAAAGAATAATGTACACAGGTAAATGAAAATAATTTTGTTGTATACAGTATAAATGGAGAACGGAAATGGTTTACAAAATAAATAATTTTGTTGTTCTAAGTAGGAGAACAGAAGTGAAAATTTATAGTCATACCAAACATTTATCTATATATTTAAAACAGAGAGACGAGATATAACCCTAAATAAGTAAATAGTAAATAACAAAAAACATTAGAGATTGTATCATGCATGTCAAATAAACAAGAAAGTACGATTTGAGAGTCCTCGCAGTTAAAAGCCAAAAACAATTACAGCGGATTTCATTGAGTGTGTAGCGAAAGGTAACATCTTTGGTTAACTTGTTTGTTAGCTGAACCATGAGGTCATTATTAGTCAGGTACACTACCCTCCTTTCGAAGTAGCATAGTCCAACAGACAGATAGATTGGTTTTCTGTCGGACTAGTCTATTCTTAAAGTAGTTTACCTGTAATATTAAAAAAAACATGCATCAGAAACTAAAATCGACTCAAACACATCCTAGGGATTTGGTATTGTAAAGTCACTGACAGTCAAAGAAGTCTGTTTCCCGGCCGTTATTGACTTGAAATTCTTGACAATACTTGTTAATATTTGTATATATATTCCGAAAGTATACTGAATGTTTTAAGAAGGGGACCAACCTAAGGAAGAAATGACTTGCGCGATGCCAAAAATCGAAAATTATCGACAGGCAGCAGGATAGCTAGGAGTTAACCTCTTTATAGAAATGATGAACGTGGATGTGTATTTATACATCCCGTTTGAAAAGAATACAAATTTAGTTATGTTTTTATTTGCTGATGCATGACAAAAACAATAGTTGTACCAATATAAACTATATTCAAAAATCTAATAAAATATTGGTAAGATAACCCTTACTGATTTTTTTTAAATATTTTTTTATGATTTAAAGTGTCTCTTTATCTATTATATTTTTATAACATAATAATCATAAAAAAAAACGTAAAATAATGGTGAAAATCGTTATTAAAGGAGAATAGATTAAATAAGTAGGCGTCAGACGATTTCCTCTACATTGTCTTCATTGTAGGTCTTGCCTTGCTGATCATTTTACTTAAATAAGTTTCTACCTATTATATGTTTATGAATTAAGATATAAGGCAAATGTGAGTGCCAACGAGACAACTTTCATTCCAAGTCCCAATGTATAAAAAGTTAACAATTATAGGCCAAATTACGATCTTCAACACGGAGCCTTGGCACACACTGATCTATGTAGAACATGTCTTGCTGATCATTTTTTTCAATTTAGAATATAGTTTTAGATATAACAGGCAAAAATTTAAAAAAAGCTAAAAAAAAATACATTTTAAAGGGCAATAACTCCTATAAAAAGTGGCCCAGCAGTTTTCGCGTATATAGAAAATTTGTAAAGCTCAAAAATCTGTAAAATTTTTGCTCCTGTCTTTCTAATTTTTATACCGGTTTACAAAATTATAGACAATAATAAACAAAACTTGCATTTATCCCATTATATATATAAAAGAAG
Organism: Mytilus galloprovincialis; assembly: GCF_965363235.1. NCBI lineage: Eukaryota > Metazoa > Mollusca > Bivalvia > Mytilida > Mytilidae > Mytilus > Mytilus galloprovincialis. The sequence continues at coordinate 105,647,596 of NC_134838.1, forward strand.
ATGCGGTACGATAGCCTATTAGACAACTCTCCACCAGAGACCAAAAGACACAGAAATTATTACAACTATAGGTCGCCGTAAAGCCTTTAACTATAAACAAAGCCAATACCACATAGGTAGCTTTATAAGGCCTAATATGACAAAGGTAAAGCATTTCAAACGAGAAAACTAACGGCCTAAATTATGTACAAAATAATGAACGAAACCCACTGAATCACAGGCTCCTGACTTGGGACAGGCCATATACATACAGAATAGGGCGGCGCTAAATATTTTAGCTGGATCCAAACCCTCCTCTAACCTGGGACAGTGTTGCAACAGTACAAAATAGGAACGAACTATAAAAATCAGTTGAAAAAGACTCATCAGATGAATACAAATAGAAATAAATATAACAAAAACACAGAGTTGACGTAGCCGGGTACTTGTATATCCCAACAAGCTGATCCCAACAACATAAAGACACTAAGTACTGATCTGAGAGTACTCGCAGTTACTGCCAGTTAGTTCAAAGTCACTAACAACTAATAAAAACAATTATACATCTAAGACTAAATTATCAATCAGTACACATCCAATTGATTTAGTGTAAAAGACGTCAAAGTTAACAGATGACGAACCTATGGACCATGCAGGAAGCTTAAAATAATGGACATTATACACAGATTAAGATTAAACAAAAAATACATTTTCATTGACATCACTATAACCAAAAAGCCATCAAATTATGGATAACATAAGAAACAATTTGAATAACCGATAGTCATCCACGCCATTGGCACTCTGGTGGATACTTGTTTCATTATCAACCATACCAGTTTTAAAAATGATTTAGCATATATTTATTATTATTATACGTTAAAAATAAACTCAATGGCTGCAGATACTCAGAGCAATGTGACGAAATATTAACTGTTTTACAGTAAAATGTTTTGCAATGCAAAATCAGTTTAACATCCTGTCAACACCGAGGTTGTGAGTTCGAATCCCGTACATGACAGGTGCGCTCGACTCCAATCTTTAATTGACTTCGATTGTTAGTCTGCTACCGGAGGTTGGTGGTTCTATCCTGTTTTCTCAACCAGGTAAAATTTGTCCGCCACGAAATAGCACAATTGTGCTTGAAGTGGCGTTAAGCACCAACCAATCGTAAATGTTTATAAGATTGCAACCCTTGTAACAACCCAAACCCTAAAAACATATAAAGGCTAAGATATGAAGTTTTTTTCGGCGATTGACACTTGTATACACCATCCATCTATATCTAAATCGTCCCAAATATATATGAGTTGAGACTAGACCGATATATTAAACAGAGATGTAAGATATATACGTCAATGAGACAGCAATCCAACGACATAAACAAATTAAAAGATATTTAGATGCATTTCGATAAAAATTAGCTACTCAGTGTAAAAATCCGGTCGTTCCAATTTTGAATGAGATGACATTCATAAAAAATCCGTCTACCTTGGTTTGGATCAAGGATCTAACTAAACAAATCCTTGGTTTATCCTATTCCTTTCGGTCTAATCAAAATACAGATCTTTGACTTATGAGCAGGAACACGGAATTTAATTGTGATTGATCTGAATGTTCCTTCTTTTTTTATAGAGCATTTGCTAAATATTTGAGATTGAAATACGCTTAGGGCATGGACTCCTTTTTTTTTTTAAATTTTTAGTAAATTTTCCAATATTCCAACAAAAAGGGAAATAAGAATAGCTGACATATCGATAAGAGCAAAACTCACTAAATAAGAGAAAATACATTTAAGTTTAATATCTATACTATTAAACGAGAAGACCTCATTTTGGGTGTCGCTTCTCCTCCTTCCACAATAAATTAATCATCATGCCTCTGTGTCCTATAGGTAACATGTATAGTCGCATTTGTCATCCATTCTTATGATCATTCAGTTGGGGTTATTTTGGGATAAAAACGAAAAAGAATGCGTCCGGATATTTTCCCGTCATTGGACAAAACTTTAAGTCAGATTAGACTTCCGGTTTGTGTTTTTCTGTACTTTGAACATACAAAGACTATGAATAAAGTATATAAATTTTATTTCTGCTGTCGTTTTGAGTTCAAGCATGTATCATCCTTGCTTAACGTGTTTCAGTTTGGGTTATTTTGGGAGGAAAACGAAAATGAATAATATTTGCTATTTACTATCAATTAGTTTACAGTGGATCCAGAACTTTTCATAAGGGAGGGGGCACTGACTGACATAAAAAGGGGGGGGCGTTCCTCTCATGCTTCAGTGATTCCCCATATATATAATCAACAAATTTTTTTCAACGAAATGGGGGCAGGGCCTCCAGCCCCCCCTGGTATCCGCCTATGGTTTATAATCAACGGCGGTCACTGCGGATATATTTCTGTACATACTTACATGTATACATTTACTATGAATAACTGTATTTGTTATAATTTACTATAAATTCCTTTTCTGTACCTTGCACATACAAAGACTATGAATAAAGTATATAAATTTGCTATCTGCTATCATTTTGAGTTAGCATTCATCATACTTGCTTAACGTGTTTCAGTTTGGGTTATTTTGGGAGGAAAACGAAAATGAATAATATTGGCTATTTACTATCAATTAGTTTACAGTGGCGGATCCAGAACTTTTCATTAGGGGGTGGGGGGAACTGACTGACCTAAAAGGGGGGGGGCGCGTTCCTCTCATGCTCCAGTGATTCCCCATATAATCAACAAAATTTTTACTATTCATGGCGTTCACTGATGTAACACTGTTTGGTGTAATTTTCAGACTTATATATATATATATATATATATATATATATATGTAAGTACCTTTGACTTTGATACCTCTCCTGAAATTCTCTGTATAGTAATTTAATTAAAGTATATATGCATGTTCATAGAGTACAGAAAAACAGAAGGTATAAAAATCGGTATTTGGAAAATAGGGGGAGGGCAATAAATGTGCCCAGTCCCTAAGTACCTTTGACTTTTGACACCTCTCCTGAAATTCTCCAGTCAGTTTAATTTTTTTTACAGTTTACATACGCTCTATTTCCCCGCGATTTCGCGGGTGTGTTCTAGTAAATATAAATTTAACATGAAAAAGGGGTTCAACGTCCAAGGTGCAAAATAGAAAGTCAAATAAAAAATAACACCTTTAAGAGAGGAAAAGTAAACAGGGTCATATACCCCAAGTACTTGTGGAATAAAGCAGAGAAAAGTTCAGTAAACGGTTTTACAATAATGCAACCAAGTCCAGAACAAGCAAAGATTATGGAGTCTTTTCCACCGCAGTCCACAGCCATCTGAAGAATACAGACATGTCATTTCTGTTTGTAATAGAATGTCTATGCATTTATTAAAATAGTCTACTTCACAATCATCCGAAAAGTTCTTCATTTAACCGTCACTTATTAATGTACCTGTCATTTATAATTAATGTTTCAGACGTGTTAATTATTTAATAACTTGTTAACTGTTTGGTGATTTGTACATGTTATGTAATGGAGAAGTGTGAACTCAAGTATCATCAGTAAAGATATTATATTTAATAAATTACGACACTAAGGAAATTATTTTGTCTTCTTTTTAACAGAAAATTCATGTTGCACAGTAGAAAAGTTTGTATGTCAATAAACGGACCACGTGAACCCATTAACCAATCACAAATCCGGTACCATTTGACTCTCGTACGTGGGAGGTGATATCCAGTACACAACTAGAAGCGGGTACCTTGTTGTGAACTGATTATTTTAATGTGTTGCACATAATTTGCAGTGATAATGTAACAAGGAACATCAAAACAAACATGTCTATTTTTCATCCTGTGGACCTAACTTAGCGTTGATCGCACAGATCAACGTTTATTTGTGTAGGGCATTCGTGCCCTGAACCAATATGGCGATTGTGTATTTATTTTATTTGTGTATCATAGTAAATTTAGGTGGATTTACAGAAATCAGAACGCTAGCAGAGAATTTGAGATGTCCATCACAGTGTTCATGTCTTGGAAATTTCGTTGATTGCTCTCGGCAAGGTTTAATCGCTGTTCCAAAGGATCTGCCGATCTGGGTTACACGATTGTAAGTATATACCCCCCTTTTTTCTAAAAGTTTACCAGTAACCTCGTTGAAAAACATAAACTTCATTTGATACAAAAATGACACAATTTGAATATTTAAGGGGAATAATGAAAGTATTGGTAAATTAGTTCTAAGTTATGATTGAATAAGACAAAAATACAATAGAATCAAACAAGGGTTGAATTTCGTGTATAGATAGGTTATTGGCCTTGTTTATATGAATAGACTTGGTGTTGTGTACACAATTTGAATACCCCAATGTTTACTCTAGACCTTCAAAGTAATGTCCTTCTTTGAATTTATTAGTGACATTCAGTTTAATTGTAACTCAATATAGATGCATACATTTCAGTGTTTACTTGTTTACATATTATTGTTAACCCTTAAATGGATGAATAAAACATTGACAGTATTGGAAACATGTGACATACAATAATAACATGTGAATACAGTTATTCTGTAATAACAATATTTTTCTATTCATACTAAAAAAACTATGTTTATTTTGGGTCTCCTGTAGTTGGTGATTGCAATACTGGTATAAAAATTTTGTACCAGTAATGTAACTTTTTAAAATAAAAACAGCAATACTGGTACATTACTGATATACCAGTATTGTAGTTGTATTGTTGACTATACTTTAAGGTGTATGATGAAAACCGAATTTTAAGCAAAATTAAAATTTTGAAAGAAATATATCTGTTATGATGAACTTACTATTGTATCAATAAGAGCTTAATTGGTTTAGCCATTGGAAATCTTTTGATATTTTTTTTATTTATTCAGTCTTAAATTCCTTCACTTACAGAGCTTTCATATACATAATACTATATAAAATACAAGTACAAAATTAATAAATACCATATACATGAACATAGTTATTTTTTTTTTTTGTAAAGAGAAAATTGATCAGTATGCAGTCCCTGTCATGCCAGTATTTAAATTGGACCTTTCCATATACATTGTACATGTAGTTCATGCTCATTTTTTTGGTCAAAGAGAAAACTATATCATTATTCAGTCCTTAACCCTTGCCATATTCTTGCTGTGGCTGCTTACTTGTGTTTCATACATTGTACCATCCTTGTTTTTCATACCATTTATTATAAAAGTATACACAATGTACCATGATGTGAGAATCTTTATATTGGCTTGTGTTAATTTTAAAAATTGAAAGGATTGACTAAAACAGAATTTCAAACAATTTTTTTTAATAAACTTTTATTTGGCAGTTTTCAAATTGTTCCAATAATTTTTCAATATTTACTAGTTCAATGAATAAATACATTGGTACATGTCATTTGTGTATGTTTTTATCATACATTTATGTACAAAAAATGTACTAACAGTCTTGCAATTGCTTTGAAAGGAGGAGGAATTTTAATATCTTGGTTTAAAAAATAAGAGATTTTCCTATAATTGAGTTTTCCATAGACTTCTTGTAGAGTTGACCCCTAGATTTAATACTCTTAATATAATTGTATTTTGTAAAAGAGGTTTCTATATTTGTTTCTATTTTTTATCAAGCCTATAATACATTTACATGTATGGATTCATATTCAAGTTTTAAAAGATAAAGTATTAGTTATTTTCAGAAGAACATCTTCATTAATTTGTGACATTTAAAATTGGAATACGCTAAATTCAGAAATTTTTGTGTGTATTTATTATTGCAATTTTTTAAGAAAGGACAAAAATGTGAGTTAAATTATTGCGATTTAAAATAAATCTCCATACAAATCTATGTTAAAATTTCAGCTATCAGAATGCAAGTTCTTATTATCGCGATTCTCACCCAGTCACATTATTCCCATTAATAAAAAATTATTTGAAGTTCGATTTGTTCTGAAATGTTTTATAAGTTTGATTGATATATATCTTTTTTTTTTGCAGAGAAGTACAATATAATGCCATATCAGAATTAAGAAGTGAAGATTTTAGAGGACTGAAGAACCTAACCCTTCTGTAAGTTTACATACATGTACAATTTTGTACCCTGAGAGGCTTGATTTTACAATTTCATATGTTTTTTGCTTTGAGAAAAGTTCTGTTTATGTAACAAATAAACATTTCAAAAAGAGAAGTATATTTTGTAACTGTTATAAATTATAGTTAGTTGTCAGGAAAGGTACATATATTTTCAAGTTCTCAGAATCTACATGTATCAATCTGCAATGGCTTTATTATGCAAGGCAGCAAACATGTATATCCATTGGAAAGAAAACTTTGCTTATGATATACATGTACATATACATGTCAAGGCTCCGTGTCAAAGGCAGTACCTTGACCTATAATGGTTTACTTTTATGAATTGTTACTTGAATGGAGAGATGTCTCATTGGCACTCATATCACATATTCCTACAGTGTATATCTACATGTATGCCTATTTACCATATTTACACTATATATACTCCATCAAGACAACAAGGACAGTGATTTACAGCAACACTGCAAAGATCCGTTTTGCTCAATCTTATTTAGAAATAAAAAAAATATGAAAGTAGGTGTACATGTACATATGAATAGATTTACAATGCCATAATACATTAAATGATTGAATACTATGTGAAAGTGTCATAGATTATCAGTTTGTCTCAGCAGAAAAAGAAGTTTGTATTATAAGTTTAAATGTTCCCATTATGTTAGACATAATTGATATTGATCATATTAATAGGTTATTTGAAGAAAGTGCATTTTTTTTTCGACGAGGCATAATACAGCTACATGTATAATTATATTACTATGTTGACATGTACAAATGCATTTGATTTTATGAAATTTTATTAAACTTAGAAACAGTGACTAATGGCTACCTAAGTAGACATTTCGCTTTAATGGTCAATTATTCTTAGTACGTACTTATTAGAAAAATATTAGAAAAAATCATTTATCTTATTACTGATGACATAAAAATCCGATCTTTTCCTTAAATGAATGAATTTTATGTTTCTGTTTTAGAGTAATAAGTGACATTCAATTTGTTTCCTTTTATTTTAATGGGTAAATTATACCTCAGTTAAGAAAAAAACATTTATGATAATAATGATTATGTTTTAGATTCTGGAGTATTTTCAAAATTAATATATTTTCTAAGTAAATGCAGATGAAAATCAGCCAATTTGCTCTTTGTAATTTAATTCCAGTTTGAATTTCACTAAAGAAAAACTATTGATATCTTAACATTTGTAAAAAAAAATATATCTTAAAGTAGACGTGAACACCTGAAAGAAACAGCTGAAAGAATAAATTCCTTACTGTAAAAATAAACGGCCAAACTGCATTGAGCAGTTCATAGATGTTTTCAATGTAATGGTAATAAAATTCATTTTGTTCTCTTTTGAAAGCATGCAGTTTACTTGATTTGATAAAAGAGCATAAAACAAAAATAAAATGGAATTGAAGCATTTCAACAGGTTTTAATGTAATCACTACTGCTTAAATTCTCATATATTACATTTTACATTCCATAAAACTGATTTTGATGAAAAAATGATGATCTAATGTTATTTCTATGGCTAACAATAATATCCTATATTTCATTGTATACAATGTATTTGCCAGTATTGTAAAGTAAAAAACACGGTAAAATAACATACACCAAGCCCAAACAAAATGCAAATTTAAAATCATTGCTTTTACATAAATCTTTCAAATTCTCTTTCCAAATTAATTTTTAAGCACATTCATGAGGAGCTTGTGGGAGCAACCATGGTAACGATGTTTTGTCAAGTACAACAATAGGGGGTGATATCAGTATAAATTGATAATTCACGAGATCTACATGATCTAGTGACATTAGCGTAAATGTATTATTCTCCCAAGTGTTGGCTATGTTTGGAAAATATATTCTGAAGATTTATAAAAAAAATATTGTTCACTTAATGTGCTAGCTTTCCTGTACTTTTAGAGAAGTAATTTGCAGATTGCTTTTTGAGGGATGAGAAAGTTTTCTCTTTATTAACTTTTCGGGATTGTTTATCATCAATTTTGTTTGTACAGGACACAATACTCAATACTCATGAGTACAAGATTTGTGTATGAAACACAAAATCCAGTATTGTGATGGGTTGAATTTTAAGACAAAAGTTGTACTCAAAATTTTTATGACTGCAAGGCCAAATTGTACTACTTTGTAAAAATCTTTGTTCTCTGAAAAGTATTTTTTAAAATATGCTACATTTGTTCGTAAATACACTAATTTTTGCTCCAAACATTCCTTTAGATATAGTATGATTTTTTAATTGTGATTGCATGTTAATCTACCATTTAATGGAAAACAGTAGACATTTTAATGTAAAATACCCCTTGTTAAGGTACAAAACTTGGCTATTCTGTGAAAGCTAACTGATAACCTTTGACCTTTGTGAACAATGAAATATCTAATAGAAGTTATATTACTAAATTAGCTTAAAAATTGGAGATGCTTCAGTGCATCATTCACAAAAGTTTCATTGGTTTTGCTTCAGTCAAAAACTTGACCCTCAAGTTTTGAAAGATTCATTAAAATTTTGACACAAATATAATTCTAACAGGTTGCTTTATAGATATTTGAAGATTTTGCATGATTTACATTTTTTTTTAATTAATTCACAAAGCAATTTCTGCAATGATAAATTACACGTACATGTCTTGGCATAAATAGTTATAATAGCAATTTTTGGGGGACAATGGCTAAGTTAGTTTTTGAATACTGATTTATCTTTTCTTTTTCTAGCTAATTAATATTGTTATATTGATTATTTTACAAATTTAAAAACGAAAAAGTTTGAGAAATGGATGATTTATATATTGAAACTTCTGTATAAAGTTTTGTTATATTATGATGGGCATGCTTGTGAATAATTTACAATACACATTTACTTTGACAAGAAACTCCTTAACCAGGTGTTCGTAGGTATCCTGGTCATTTCTTAAGGATCACCTGTGTATAGACTTGAATTCAAATCCCCTACTAAACATATTTATGATCTTGTATAAAGTAATATTTAAATAGTAAATGTGAATATTTGAATTGGTTATAACACCATAGGGATATCTTAAAACTGGCAACTTACATAAAGATATATATATTGTAAAGTCTTTTTCCAAAATAAAATTGCTTGAGTGATAAAATTAGTTGAAAAGTTAATATGCATTTTGGATGCATTTGTTAACTGTAACATTATAATGCTTATGTTTCACAGTGTATATACAAATGTATATATATATACTTATTTCTTTTGGCTATTTGCTTTTTACTTGGACACATGTATCATTTTCAGTTCATATACAGATCAAATGTCTTGTACATGTATGGTGACCAAGGTCATTTTATAATAAAATATGAGAATCCAATACCCAGTCTGTAAAGCTACATGAGTATTTTAAATAACTTTCACACCTTGGGTGTAAAAGAAATAAGCTTTAAATAAGGTTAGTCATTGTAGAAAGCTGGGAGGTTAAGAGGGGATTATAGGTATTGTGTGGAGATCTGTCAATCACCAGGTTTACTTAAAATGACCACTCAAACTGACATCTCAATATTTTCTTTTGCTAATTGGATCACTAGCTAGTCCTGACATGTGAAAAGAAACAATTTCCAAATGCCTGACAAAAGGATGGTTGAAAATCAGTTTCTTTAACAAATGTGTATTTTCCATGTACAAGTGCAATTTCATATACAAGTAAACAGCCTCTACATAAGGAAATGTTTCTTATATAGATCTTTAATTAGGCTTGCAAGAAAACATGGTCTACGATCACAGGGGTTCTTCATAACAAATTCTGAGTGTAGCTGCACTTTAATTAATTACCAGTTTTTATGACCTGTGTATGGGGGAGGGGAGGCATTAAGTTTTATGTTCCAAAATTGGTATCTGTTCTAATAATTTTAGTTTGCCTCACTCTTCATGACCTTATGTTATAGAACTTATACTCAATGTTAATTAAGAACAAATTAGGGGGCTAAGGTAAAATCCAAAGAAATAATTGGTCTGATAGGTTCAGTTCCTGGCTGTATACTTAATTAAGAAAACAAATGAGAGGGCTAGGATAAAATCCAAAGAAATAACTGGTCTGATAGGTTCAGTCCCTTTCAATATACATGTACTGAACAGGACAAATGAGAAGGCTAGGATAAGACCCAAAGAAAAAACTGGTCTGAAAGGTTCAGTCCCTTTCAATATACATGTACTGAACAGGACAAATGAGAAGGCTAGGATAAGACCCAAAGAAAAAACTGGTCTGAAAGGTTCAGTCCCTTTCAATATACATGTACTGAACAGGACAAATGAGAAGGCTAGGATAAGACCCAAAGAAAAAACTGGTCTGAAAGGTTCAGTCCCTTTCAATATACATGTACTGAACAGGACAAATGAGAAGGCTAGGATAAGATCCAAAGAAATAACTGGTCTGAAGTGGTGACCAGTCCCTTCCAGTATACAGAACAGATAAGGGGTCCAGGGTAAGATCCAATGGTATAAAATCATCTGAGGTAGAACATACTTTAATGAAGATGACATCCACCTCAGCTCACCAGAGAAATGCAATGTGAACAATTGCTCAGTTTTGACAATTGAACAGATCTACAAATGCCTGGTTTTAGCGATTGCAGATTTTGTATTGTAAATTTTCCCATTTAATTTAAATGTTCAATGGGAATTAGATAACTGTTATTGTATATATACATATATGGCTTATTATTTATTCTAAACTCTTTTACTACAGTGTACATGTACAAGTTTACAGAAATAAATTACTTCATAATGATAATCTGAAAGTAACTTGTGTAGCCAGTGTGTCTCCTAAAGTGTGACCAAGGATATCACAAACTCATGATGGAAAAATAACCTTATTTAAAAATTAACTTTTTTCTTTTCATTTCTAGATAGGTTCCTTTGAAGATGTTATGAATGAATTTCATTGTTATGACAACTTATTGAAATCAAATTGTAATAAAATGTGTAATTTCCACCAGATAGGTATTTGACTAAATTTGACCAATATGTGCCTTTCAAGATAGTATTAGGGAAAAAATGTGGGAAATGGTAATTTGATTGGATAAAAGAAATTACAATGTTAACAAAAGTTATTTTCAAAGGGTGAAGGTAAAGCTAGATACTTTGGTTCTGAGATTTGTAATATATTTTCATATATTTTATTGAAGACATGGCTGACAGTTTTGAATCTTTGTTTCTTAACAAACATAATTTATACAGTAGAATAATAGAAAAAGAACCTAGTTATAGTGTAGGAAAACCCTGGTTTAAAATAGAATTCATTTTAAATGCAACTTTTCAGTTATTTTTTTGAACTGGTTACAAATTGTTATTTGTTACAGTATTATCTCACGGTCACTGATTTTGTTTAGTGGAGGGTGGGTTTTTACGTCTATAGTTACATATAAAATCTTAAAGTTTTGTTTCATTCATTGTTACGACCTTTATTAAATTACAAGTCTGTGTAGCCAAAAGTAACAAAAAAGTCATTACAAGTACGAAAAATGTATTAACTCATAGGGTACAGTCGAGAATTACGTGTATCTTATATAAAGGGGACATCACTGTTCCCAGACAGCATCTGCAAGAAATCAAATTGACGTAGGTGATAGTTAAACACGATTTATGATGAAATGACTTTTGAAGTTGTTTTTATATTGTTTGATTTTAGTTATGGCCAAATGTACATGAATACTTGATCAGTTCCAAATTGTAGGGTTTGCATTTGTCAGGATAAATTTTTGTAGAAGATTTACGATTAATTTGATAGGGCTTGATTGTTTATTTGGGATCAAGTTTTTAAAAAGAGGCAGATTGAATTCTTTGATGCGACCATTTTTAGTGGCGAGTTTTCATGACAATGTCTATTTATGTTAATTTAGTTTAAAAAGTCATGATTTGTGATTCAGTACATTTTTTATTGGAAATGAGATCCCATTCAAATGCAGAAATGATTTAACCCAATACTGTTGGAAACATTAAAGAAAATAAAATACAAATTGAGTATCCTTTACAAAGTGTATCAGTTTCCTTTAATTATATGTATAGAAGTATATCTTAACACTTTGTAGAGAAACTATAAAGAATACTTTACAAGATGGAGTAGAATTAAATCGAACCCCTGGCAGTGAAACACTTTTAAGCTGAAATTAAGGTTTTTGAGAAAAAATGTATGACAAATTCATAATGGTATACGTGGGAGCTATATTGCGATCACCTTTTGCGTCCACCCAATAGTTGTTTTATCCATTCATTTGTTCAATTTTTATTTGTCACTGATGTCAAATTCCTGTATCCTACTTCTAGCTGCCCTAATTGCACATGTAATATCCCATGTCCCACCGTGTTTTGTTTCCCTTTTTCACTCTAAATTATTTGACTTTCACATGTGGGAGCTATATTGCGATCACCCTTTGCGTTCACCCAATAGTTGTTTTATCCATTCATTTGTTCAATTTTTATTTGTCACTGATGTCAAACTCCCGTATCCTACTTCTAGCTGCCATAACTGCACATGTAATATCCCATGTCCCGCCGTGTTTCGTTTCCCATTTTCACTCTAAATTATTTAACTTTCACATGTCATGCTAAAAAAAATCAGCCAATTCCCCGTTATGCTTAGACACCAATGAGACCCACTATGAATTCATATTTGGCCAGCAGCTTAGCAGTGATGAGTAATGTGGTCTTTTCTGTTTTTTTAGAACTAAGAACTATCTTGAAGTATATAAAAGATTTGTGGTATGGTCGATGTAACCATCAAACACAGGATGTATTGGGCAAATGATTGGAGTGCTGTTCTCTCAAGGTCACAAACTAGGTTCACAATTGAATATCCCACAAGTTGCCACAACCAAATACACAAAATCATGCCTGGCTTATTATATTTAGAAAAACTTAGTTATAATTGGTATGGCTATAATTGCAAAGAGGTTGCCATTACTTTGTTTGAGTTGGGGTATTTTTTTGATGGATGATGAGTGTTCCTGTACCTTTAGTATAAGCTGTATTACTAGAATGTACCAAGCATTAGTCTTCCTCATCAATCAAATATCAGTAGCAATTGTCAATAATGTATTTAGACAGTATATTATAAGAATAGAATTAGAAAGAGTACTTTGTAATTATATATTTTAGAAATAAAGAAAAAATATATCAGGATCAACAAAAAGGGCTGTTAATGAACACAGACAAATGATTGGTGCAAACAAAACAATTTCATACCTTTTGTCTATTTCAGGGATGTCAGTAACAATGAAATCAAATTTCTAAATGGTTCGGTCCTTGAGCATCTTTCTGGTCTACAACAGTTGTAAGTATTTATATACCATACTCATCCATATAGGATTAATGTCTTTAGATTAACCAAAGTAGAATGATGGTTGCTTTGAAGGTAAATATCACTGCAAATTATCAGGAATAACAAATGTTACATACTTCAAGTCAAAATCAGCTATTTAAACACCAATATAGGGGGTTGGAGGGGGATCATGGCAAAACAGAGACTTAGTTTGCAAGAAAGAATGCAAATGCAACCCTGGTGTGAGGAACATCAGTGAGTAGACTAATTTGTTTTACTATTTACATTTATGTATGTCCATATGTCCTCGCTTTGTAATTTCAATCATACCAGTGACTGGACATTTATATGATACTTTTAAGAAAGTCTTCAGCTTAAAATGTCATTTTGTACCTCCTATTTCAATTTTTAATGGTTTTTTTTGTCATGAACATGGACTTGCAACAATCTTGTCTGCAAATGTTTTGATATTTTAGCACTTCATGCTATATATAATATAATATATTAATCATTTTTATCTTCAGAAAATTAAACCACAATAAATTGACAGAGTTTCCAAAGTTGATAGCATTGCCATCTCTTTTATCCATAGAAGCGTAAGTACTCTTATTTCATTCAGTCAGTAAAAGTGGCCAGCCAGCTTCAAAACTTTATTTCTCTCAGTATATTATGTTTTCATTCTTTGAAAAAAATCACTGAAAATGCATTCTGTCTGTCAACGTAGGGAATAAGTTCTATGAGACTGATTCCTTTATATAGCACTAATTGGTTTTGGTTCTATCATTACTTTGAACATTGTGTTTTGATATATTTCAAAAAGAAAAATCCTAGATTATATGTTGATATGTATGAATTATACACTTATTTCAAAATCCGTCATATTTATATGGTGATGAAAGTTTCTTTAACATCGATTCATTTCAACATGGATATTAAAAAATTCTTTGATTTATTAATCATAACATGTTATTTTTCAATGAACTGCAGCCAAGTAATAAATCTAAATTCATTTTTAATAAAAACTTTCTTTGAAACATTTTATTTTGCATGTCCAATAAAACCTAGTTGAAAGATTGTCATAATTTTTAGGAGATATTTAAATTTTTTATAGAAGAAACTTGACACAGTTTGAAGTGTCTTGTAAATTTCAACAAATCTTTTGTTGTCACTGTTTCATGGACGATGTTTGAATATTGATGACCTCTCCAACCTATGCAAGCGTTATAAGGGTAGATTTATCTACAAAGATCTGCTTTATCGCAACTCTACCTGCAAAATGGATCAGGTCCAATAAAAAATGTGACAAGATTAATATGTTATACTATTGGTAGGGTCACGCTATACCCCTTCAAGTATTAGGCAATTACTCAAACGGTAGTCAGGATATTTTGGGAGAACTTAGCTACCCAAAAATGTCCTGCGGAAAACTAAATATTGCTCCCCTATTAATAATCTTTTTTTATGACAATTATCAAATTTGTATTTTGTGTATAATTTATTAATCATAGTCTTCAGAGCTGCGTTTGATGTATGAGGATATCAAAGCTGGACTTGGTTTCAGATGATTTTGTTTTCAAATATGTAGGGTTATTGGAATTATTTTTGTCCATCAAAATTTATGATTACATCACTTGAAAAAATCTGTTTCACATTTTAGCATGTGCATGGGTAAAATTTATTTCCAACTAGGACAGATTCTTTGGTCTTTTTTTAAGAAATAATTTTTGTTTACATTGCCTTTCAAAACGCTTCATTCCGCTTCATGAATGAAACGCCATATTAATAGATTAAATGCATGTACATGCATCACAACAATATCTCTCCATGTTGGCTTGTACTGTATATAATTGTTAAAGAATTTATTTGCTACAGGTAATTCAAAGCTGATAGTTTGTAAGATTCAAATAATCGACAGTCAAATGATTGAAATAAAGGTGACAAATACGAGATAACAGTATCAAATATGTTTAGGTTTATCTCAACAAACTTGTGAAAACTACCACCATGTATAGTTTTGATTAAATTTTTATATTGATAAAATGCTGTGATTTGAACTAGACATATCCCGCATAGAAGATGTTAAAAAGATGACAGTTTTGCTATAAGGGGAAGATAACTAATATAAGTGGGCTGATGAATTTTGTTTTAACTAGGAACAAATTGAATTTGTTTATTTGAGAAAAGATATTAAACCAACAGAAAAAAAAAAGAATTTGCATAAGGGAACACTAATAAACTAATAGTTGTTTTACTTTTTTTTCAGGAATCATAATCGAATAACATTTATAGCCCAGGAATTCTGCTTGCAAATGCCACAGTTAAAGGCAATAGAAATGAACAACAATTATATTACTGATATTTCTCCTGGTGTATTTCCTGTCAATAATGTTATTCACAAAATGTAAGTTATTTACGAAATATTTGTCAGCTCTGGTAGCCTAAAGAATTTTACTTAGCTGATTCTGTCATTGAAAAAAAATTGTTGATATTATTAAAAGACAAGTTCAATGTCATTTATGCTGTAGATAACAAAATTGCTTATTTTTACTTGACTTTTTACTTGAAATCAAAACATTATTTATGTTTACTTGAATTCTGGTTAAACAATGACCATTGATGAGCAATTCTGTTCCATTGAGTACAAAATGTTTCGATTCATAATCTATTTTCCCCTCATTTCTTTTGAATTGTTTTGTCCATAAATTAAAAAAAGCGTAACCTAGAATTGTTAGACCACATTGAATCACATGCCATGTCTATCAGCACTATCCAATACTTCATCAAATTTAATTACCACACCAGTTTATCAAATAATATAAGAGGTGTTATGTAATTTTGGAATTTGTTAAAAATTGTTTATAAAGTGATGGGTGAGATAATAAATTTGATAGTAGATGATATGTTTGTGGAGACTAAAACAGGCTCATGGAGCCTTGAGCCTGCCCTTTTGGGTGGATTTCATTTGGTTTTTATTGTCTGTAAAAATTGACAAGAGCATTCAGTTTGTTCCAACAGCTAAAAACAATGACATTATAGGAATTGAAAGGTTATATTGCATTTTCACTCTAGACTTTTAGGCTACAGAGATTTTCTTGTCTGTGTTAGAATCTAGTTGCATGTTCCATATTGTTTATTTATCTAATAAATCGGTAAAGATCAGTTGGTAAAAGTAATACATTCCATTCACCTTCTTGTTAAACTGCTAGCAATGAAAGGAGCCATGCTAAAACTTGCAATCCAATAGGGAACCCATTCATTTGAATAAAATTAATATTGTTTACCATTTTTACCCTGGTTAAGTGGAACTTAAAACTGTGAAACATTGGACATGTACAATGGAAATTGACAGGAGAGATTTATATTTGTCAAATTATTACACATTCTTTGGTCATAAATATCAATTAGATGCTGGTCAAATATAGCCTTAATGTCTGGAAGACAAATTTATGAGTTGGTATCTGTAATTTGTGTTGTTTGATGCAAATGAGGACAAAAGCTTGGCTCTGTCCATTACATCAGTGAGACACATATAAAGGTTCTTATCATGTTAGTTGTGTAGTTTAAACTTTCAATAAAAAACTCTCACAATCAATTTGATCGTACAAATCTATTTCTTTAGTCATTGTTTATCCCTTGGTTGTAAAAGCAGTGACTTGTACTTTATTTAAAGTGCTATACATGTCAAATATCTTTATATTAAAAAAATGTTTATAATGATATTGATTACCTAGCCAGTTAACTTTATTGGATTTGAAAACAATAACTTGGCACTGAAAAGTGAAAATGAAAACATTAGGTTGAAGTAAAAGAAGTTTTTGGAAACAGGAACACAAAGGTGCTTCAAAGGAATTGAGACATCTTTGAGAGTATATACACATGTAGCACACATGTCATAACATTTTTTACCTCATTAAGCAATTATAAGCTAAAGATATAGTCTTTGTTATTGTCAATGTGGTTCACAAATGTCAATAAAGTCTAAATTATGAATTTAAAATTATAAAATATGCAGTATTTGTAACATTTTTTGGAAATTAAATAGTTGACTTCTTAATAAAAGTTTGGAATGAAAGTTATAGATCAAGAAAAGTTTGGTCTTGACATAAGAACGATTTAACCAGAAATTGAGTTTTAAGATTTAAATTTATTAGTTATTGTTTTATTTGAACCTGACACCTGTGTTTAAATCAATGTATGTAGGATTGAAAAAGGGGTCAATGTACCTGTTGAACACCTGTCCATTATTAAGAGGTAAATCCTCGTATTCTAGTTACTATTGGTCATGTTCAATCTACCTACAATTTATTTGTATTTTATTTCTGTTTTAAATCCTAATGCTATCATTGAAAGAATAGAAGCTGTGCATGGTCTAAAAATTTATAATTGTAGCTCAGATTTAGAAATTTGATCCGTCCTATCAACTTGAAGAAACATTTTTCATTTGCCTGAGTAAGCATGGGAGATATACATAGCAGTATTAGTTTCAGGGTTTAGACACAAGGCTAGCTAAGTACCTGACAGAAAGCCATTACAGAATGTGTTTTCAATACCCCAACCATCTTCTCAAGTTGTACTTGCATGCTCAACAGACCTTTGTTTGTTAACAGGGGAAGCTATGTTAGAATGGGAACATTTAACAATTTAAATGGATTATTTTAATGTTCAAGATTCTTATCAGAACATATAAGATTCTAATCACAAAAGTTCAGCTACAAGTTTTTGTTAAACAAGTATAAAAAAAACTTTAAATTTAGATATGCAGTGATAGAAGTTTAGGAATTATCTTTTTCTCAATAGAATTAAAGTCTCCTAACAATACAATATGCATTTAAAAGGTGTCTAGGTCAATAGGACAATATGTAAAAGCTATCATTATTTGTCAGCAGTTGTATATGATTAGGGACTTGTTGGTTTAAATGTATAAGTCTTTGCTGAAGTTGCTTTATTGTGCAAGTCATTGTTTTTATATTATAACTAATTGTATGTAAGTATGTTATAAGTGTCTATGCTCATTGATGAAGTAGAGAAATGCAAGTCATGCATAATTAAGGTCCTATTTCTTTACACCCAAATCAGCATATTATTAAGTAATCAGATGTCAAATATAATATTTGTAAAGTATACAAACGTAAAATACCGGAGAAAGTTGACAAAAAGAGTTAGATGACACAATACAGACAGTTGATGCAAGTTTTTTTTCTGTAGTCTACAACAGAAAAGAAAGGATACATTTTATATGAGTGGTATTAAATTTAAACAGACATAATACTCATGCAAGGCATCTGGATCAGATAACTACCTATAGAGGTCTATTTAGAATTTTGCTTGCATTTTCACTGTACTTGCACTTATTCACAGTTGAGATTAAGCTGGGTCCCATGTATGTTTTTGATAAGATTATAATTATTGTTCCAATTCTTTCTTAGACACTGGTCTCCCCAACAATAACAATTCCCTATGATTCTCATGGCTATGTACGTACATATGCACACATTAAGTATGAAAAAATTGGGTTTTATTTTTGAAGCAGTTCATTCAATTATATATACTCTTTTTACACGCTTAAGGTTTGTCAATTTGAATTATGGTATAATACAAGTATGATCAACAATTTGTTTGGTCCTAAACTTAAAAGATTTGGCTCCAAAATATTTGTACATTTATACTGAGGAATAGCATGAATTGTACATACATTATATTATTTGAAAACAGCTGTGGCAGTGTACTGGACATTTAGTGTTGTTTACTTTGTTGTATATAGGTTTATTATCTTAACTAACTATTTTATTTTAAATTTGTATTTTCAGAAACCTGAACAATAACAGATTAGAAACTCTAGAATCTGGTTGCCTTGACAACTTGACATCTATAGAAGTTCTAAAGATGAACAAGAACAGAATAGACAGAATACCAAAAAAATTGTTTGACAAATTAACACAGCTGAAAACTCTGTAAGTGATGGCTGTTTTATCTGGTATTTCCTACCATTTTCTTTTTATTATTTTAATTATACTTAGAGTGTTACACAATATTATAGTTAGATTACTATAGATAAAAACATTGACATATTAAAGATTGAATAGTTAATTTAAACATTCACCTTTTTAGAAAAATATTTTTAGGTTAAAGCTAATGGCTACTTACAGTTACAAACAATCACTGAAATATAGCAATGATCTTTTAGAACTTGACTTAACTATATCAATTTCTAGGGGTTGGGTAGTTTTTAGTAAACAAATAACAATTAATTTGTCCATTTTGATGACAGATCCAAACATTGTCTACTGCAGGACTACTTTAAGGGGGTAAATGTATATTGCAGGATTGTGATAAGCACCTAGTTATTAATGGCTTTTGTCTACGTTTATGGGAACATTAAATATAATGGAAATTGTTGTTAAGTGTTTCAGTGGGAAATCCTGTCAATTTCACCATTTCTGCTTTATACTTGCTAGTGATGCATCACTCTTTTATAGCCAGACTTTATTTGCAAATAATTGTTTTCAACTACCTTGTTATAATGGTAAATGTATATTTTTTCAATGATGCATTTCCTAGAAAGGTTGAGACTAATTAATATCATGATGTAACAACCATTGTTTTGAGTCATTATGTAATTAATGTGGACTTATCACTATCAGAATGTATTAAATAGAAGACCATTTATTTTTTGTGACCACACTAACAATGTCTTTTTCTATGGAAAATAAAGAGAGGAACACAAGTATCTATTGATTTTGTCTCTAAAATTTATAAGATGAAATCTAAGATAATATTTTACATTTTTTTTGGCACTTTAGAGAAAATAAAACACATTATTAGAAATGTTCATATGAAATAGTATTATTGCTAGTTTAAATATATTTTCATCTTCACATTTTCTGCTTTGTCCTGAAATGTCTGAAATAATTGCACCAACAACAAAATACTATGAATACAGGTCCAATAAGCAATTTATTCTCGATAATTAGGGCCCCGCCAAAGGCGGGTCGCCCTATAGTGATCAGTCTGTCCGTCCGTCCGTAACACTTTGTGTCCGCTCCATATCTAGAGAACCATTATGATTTCATACTTTATACTTTACATGTTTATTAACCACCACCAGAGGGCGTGTCATGATGTATGTACAACTTCCTAGGTCAAAGGTCAAGGTAAAAAAACTTTGGTTTCAGTTGACAACCCTGTGTCCTGTGGTGAAGATCGTGTCCGCTCTATATCTTGAGAACCGTTATGATTTCAAAGTTTATACTTGACATGTATATGAACCAACACCAGAGGGTGTGTCATAATTTATGAACGACTGCCTAGGGCAAAGTTCAAGGTCAAAAACTTTGGTTTCAGTTGACAACCCCATGTCCTATGGTAAAGATCGTGTCCGCTCTATATCTTGAGAACCGTTATCATTTCAAAGTTTATACTTGACATGTTTATAAACCAACACCAAAGGGTGTGTCATAATTTATTTACAACTTCCTAGGTCAAAGGTCAAGGTCAAAAACTTTGATTTCAGTTGACAAACCCATGTCTTATGGTAAAGATACAATTTTTTAATGCACATTATTCACAGCGGGGCCCACAGAGATGGCTCCCATCTCAATGATATCTAGTTAAACTTAAGTTTTAACATGTTTAATATTGGTTGTTTGAATTCTTTTACTATTATGTTCTATTCAAAAACTGACCAGTCAGGACTTAGAAGCTTCCAGTTTTTGTATCAACTTTATTCTGTAGGTTTTGGAATTTGACATTTTTTTGTTTAAATCTTCATTGACATAATATTTCAATATGAATAATGTATATGTATGTAATAATTAATGATAAAAAAACTATTTCCAGGGAAATAACCAAGAACAGACTGTCAAGGTTAGACGGAATGTCTTTCAAGAATTTAATTTATCTTCAAACGCTGAAACTTAGAAAAAATACAATATCAACAATGAATGATGCCACTTTCTTTGGATTAAAAGAACTGAATACCTTGTAAGTATCTCAAATAGAAATGTAATTTGACTTCCTAATGTTCTAATTTTAGAATGATTGGTCATTTGCTGTAAGGGCTGTTTCCAAATTGATTGTGGTGGGGGGAAGGGAGGCCCTCAAATTAATAATGGGTGATGGCATTTCTCAAATTTGTTATTTATATTATGGGTTGTTTGGGACTATTAAAAGGCAACTCATGCCCCCCTCTTAAATTCCATTCAGGAACAGCCATTATTGCTTGTCAAATTCAGTGAAGAGTAACTTTTGCTTTTAAGGCTGTCTAGTATGTATAAAAGATATGTGGGTATATCTTAGAAACTCTGTGTGTTCTATGATAAAGACAGCCTGCAAACACCTGGTCAGAACATTTTCTTGTTTAAATTTGTAAAATTAAAGATAAACAGATTGGGAATATTTTGTTAGTAGCTGGGTTTCCATCTGATATTTATGCTTGTGATAATGTTTCAAGCTAATTATAGTGTCAGATAGAATATTTTTTACACCTTACTGAGGCTGTGTTTTTACAATCTGATGGAGGTCTTTAGTAAGGGGGTCCTCAATCGGTCCCATCATAAAGGTGTAGGCCAAGTACATGAAGTAAGCAAGATACCATGATATCATACTACTTCTGTCAAACCAAGCAGATATATACATATTGCAGTAATGCACCATATATTTTTGATGTAGTAACATAGTGTAACAGGAGTTGGAAAGAAAGAAAGATTTGTCATGATTATCTGAGGTATAATTTGTCCTTAATCCCTTGTTCACTGTGCAAGATATCCTAAAATGTAAATTATATTGGAAATATCATACAGAAAAAATCCTTAATCTGAATGTTTGTTTCAATGTCTTAATAAATGATTTATTACTAAAAATTGAAACGTGTGATTGAGAAGTATTATATTTACCAAATATTTTCTTTATTACAAAAACTTTCTAAACCCTGACGCAAAAAGTTAGGAAAACATGGATAAACAATGAAGTTTTTATCAGTGATAACTGCTGTAAAATTCTCATTGTAATCAATCTCACTTAAACATTTGTTATAATATCTTCACCTTCTGTTTTTGAAACGGTCATTAGCAACTTAAGTAGATTTGCAGGTTGGAAAGTTTTGGTTTCTATCAGTATTCAGGTATAGGGTATCCTAGTCAGCTACTTTGTGAACCATTTGTTTTGCTAATTATCCTTCATATGATCCTTAGTGTACGTAAGATACACCCTGCTACAATCCGAATCTCTCATTTGATTTCTAAAATAAACCTCACTTACAGAAGTTAGAATCATTATGTAGCAGGAGGTATAGTCATTCCGATCCCTGACCAGTCTCTCATAGGAATTCATTACTGCTTATGCAGGTGCTGCAAAAATAGTTGTATTAATATATATTATGTAAATATTTAGATAATTTCTTCTTCTTTAAATGAATTTGTTATTTCACTCTAATATGAAATAACAAAAACAATAGAACATTTTCATAAGACAATGATGATAGATAAAGAAATCAGAATAAACATTGTTAATGTTTTATATTTGGGACAACATCATTATAATTTTAAGTTCAAATGATTCCATATAATGTAATATGGGTACTGATGATGTCATCAAAGACTCCATCTTTTATAGAAAAGATTTATTATTGGTCAGGTCTTCATTTTTGTTGTTTTGTTCATAACTAAATGAATTAATTGTTATAAATCATTTTTACTTTCCAGACAACTGGACCACAACAATATTACCACTGTTTCCAGTAAATGGCTGTATGATTTGAAGTCTCTTAAAGAAATGTAAGTTTTTCAATATTCAGATAGAATAGATAACAAAACAAAAATACAAAAAAGGGAGGGATTTGTAGAGAGCAGAAAATGGATTAATCATTTTACATGTACTAAGTAAGTTTTGCCCTAGAAAACAAACTGCTACAGTTCATTCTGAGGTCATGTTCTCGCTACAAAAAAAGGATATAAATGTACTGAAATTTTATGAAAAAATATGCTGAGATTTGAGTTAAAATTCAATTCCCAATTTTTGACAGTGTGTGTTGTAGCACTATAGATGTATAACTTCATTTTGAACTAGAACCCTTAGGAACTTTACATCTTTCACATTTGAATGGCATATAAGGTTTTGTGAAATTGTAAAGAATAATTCAGTCAAATCACTGTGCATCTATAACCTGTTTTAATGATAGAATAAGTGATTAATTGTCCTCTCTGTTGGATATTGTTTTGTAATGTGCCAGATGTAACCAGTAGGAGCAATCCAACAAACATTTATGTGACAAAATCTCAATTTCCCACTTATGCAAAGTCACATGTCTGTTATTGTTTACAAATTGGAGCCCTGTTACAGCAAGGTTATGCTAATCAGGACCAATTTTTTGGCACAGTAGGTGACTAAGGTAGAAAATGAATGTTGTTAAAAGTGAATATTAAGTATCGTGATCCTTGGCTTTGTACCGATCTTCAAAAGGTCAAATGTTACTTCTTATTGGAAAAAGTTAATCACAGTTAAAAAAAGAAATCGTAATAAAAGAAAATGTTGCTATGTTTCTTTTGATATTTGCATGATTGAATTTTGATTAGATATTTTTACCAGGGATAGTGTTATTTTCACTTAAAACATTGTATTGTATAAGGATTCAACAATTTGCAAATTTCTTTTATTAATCTTTGGAATGAATATTGTCTTCATGTATTTGATTGTAAGTTTTGAAGCCCCACCTAACTTCTTTTTAGCAGTAAATAGTTGCCAGTTTTGACTGAAAACCATTCTGAATGAAGAGCAAGATTAACCAGAATACTGAATTTCAATCCAATGCACATTTATGTTAATGGGAGTAATTCAATTCCAATTATTAGATGCTTGTCCTAAATGTGCTTTAAATATTTGCCACTGGATTGTCAATATTAATTTTAAAATAGGTTGTCTTGAATATGTATGAAATAACTGCCCCTAGACATTAATGATTAAGCAGGCAAACAATCAATTGATTTATAAAAAGGCAAATTTTGTCATGATCTTATGTTTTTTCTATATTAACCAGAACTTCACATTTTAATTTACTTTCTCATGCTAATAACTTGTACAGCTTGAATGGTCATAATAAAAATGATTGAATTTGGACAGTCTAAAGGTTAACTGTACTGCCCATTTGAAGTGAACCCTGTCGATAACATTCTAGAAGTAAATTGAATTTCTTATAAGATGTGTTATACATATGTCTTTTAACACTTATGGGAGAAATCACTAATTCTTTTTCAATGAAATTTCATCTGTCAGTCACCTGAATATACTTCATAGATGAGAGAGTTCGAATGAATAAGCTTTGAACAATCAAGCTAGGATTTTTTTTTCATTCCTTTCTATAGTTGAGAAATATCTTATGCTTCACTAACCTGTTCATCTAGTGAAAGCTGATGATAATACGCTAGCCATATGCAGATGCATGGTCTAAAGAAAGAGTTGATAAATTGGGTTGTGGTGATTAGAAATTTCAATTGAAATATATTGCTTACGACATAAATGTATAAAAAAAGAAGATGTGGTATGATTGGTAGTATGGAAGATTTGTATTGTGGAAGATTGTGTTGTTAATTGTTTACGATGTTGAAAATAAAATGATAAGCTGTCTTCTCATGCTTCAGTCACATTAAGTGTGTGTTTGGTCATCCTGTTTCAAAAGAACCTTTATAGAATGGACTTGTTAATTAATTCATTCCCTTTTTAGTCATCACGAACACCAAGATTTAAGTTTCTCGGGTGATTTGGCAAACATTAAAATTTTATGTTTATGACTTCTACTTTGACTTCTGAATTCATAATTTAAAAAAAAAACTTCATGTAATTTTGTTCCTTTTTATGTGATTATGAAAGTGTGAAGATATTTTGTAATTTATCATGCTATTTTTATTTATGATCAAATTACTTGCACCATTTCATATATTTTGAAAGGTAATGAAAGAAATCATCTTTCACATTCAAACCATCTGTATTCTGCTAGACTACCATTAAACTTAAATTATTGGAATGCTTAAATTATTTATTGAAAATTAGATAATTGACTTTGGATTGAAAGAAAAAAAGAAATGAAGTAAAATTTCAATAGTACACCCTTGTTGGTCATGACAGATGATAAAAGTACTAAAATATTGAAACAGATGACAGTATGAAAGTTGCTTGGAATGTTTATGTTTTAGAAAAAGATGTGATTGTTTCTCTCAAAATTTTGAGTGTTTGTAAGAAGTTTTTATTTCAGAAAACATGACCAGCTTTGTATTTTTATTTCAGCTCTCTCCATCACAATAAGATAACCAAAATTGAAGCTAACAGTTGGCAGTACTGCCCAAAGCTGGTTAAACTGTAAGTACACAATTGCTATCAGCCAACACAAATAAAAGATAATTTTTACCACCAATTTGCATTTCTTTCTTACATTAGTAAATCAAAATTGCTTAGTTTTATGGCCAATTATGTAAAAAATAATTATGTTTTTAAAATAAAAAAAAGTAGTTTAGATAGCATCCACCCTAGGATATTCTGGTTTGTGTAATATTGCTGCACATGACTGAAACTACTATCTGATACTTGGATGGAACATCTAATCAGAGAAAAACTCAAATAAATATAGAAATGCATAATGTGTGTAGAGGACAGGTGGAAATATTTAATTAACAGGTGTTTTGATAATTATTTCAAACCTTAATGTGCAATAAGATATACATATGGTAGGGCTGCCTAGATAAATGTTTGTATGATTATCGCCTCATGACTGGATAGGTCTGTTTTAATGTTGGGTTGCTGTTTCATTGAAATTTACCTGACATCTACAAAAACATGTATACCAGTTATTATTAGGATCAGTTCTCTGGACGAGTGGTTTGTTCCCATCCTTGAAGACAAACAAATTTGAAAAATTTAATGATACTGCAAATTCAGAAATTATTGAGATGTTTTCAATATTATAATTGCACAAATTGTGACAGTATCTGGTTTGCAATAATAAAACTCACATAGTTTCAGTAATGTTTTCATTTTTGTAACATTTTTCTATTGAAATAAGTGGATTTTGAATTTTTCAAAGGTCATGGATTTACATCAATAAATGCATTTATTAATTTCTGTATTTATGGTAACATGTATCAAAACCTTCTTCCTTTTTCAACATGTAAATGTATAAGAATGTTTCATGCTTTCATAAACTCAAATTGCTATGAAACTGTCAATAGCTTGGATCTGATTTGTATGATGTTATATCAGATTAAAACACATGTCGGCCTACAAAATTAACTTTAATGACAGCAACTTCAGCTGACTTATTTCAATAGTAAACTCAATAAATTAAGAAGGAATAACTTTCATTTCAATGCTAAATTGATAATTCTATTGTTAACAGAATTGATTTCTTATGAAATAACATTTGATAAGAGCTCTTTCTTTTATTCAGCTGTCAATAAAAATGTACCAGGTGTTTGAATTGGTGTGAAAATAGAACTTGTCATAATGAAAGAGTGCATTACTTTTACAATACACAAATTGATCTGTATCTATGCTGTTTATTCATGAAATGTAGTCTGTTTTGAATGAAAAATGGGAAATTCAATAGGAAATGAAAATGAAACATGTTCTTGGGTCAGATCATGTGTCATTATACCAACGCCTATTCCTCATCAGCAATATGAGTAACTTGTAAGAGGAGTAATGTCCCTTTTAACAACTTTATTTAGAAGTTAGATTCCATTTCTTGATGAATTCTGGCAATTAATATCTTCAGTTCTTTGTTGAACATTTTTGTATGGCATGTTCTGAGCCATTTGTGTGGTCATTAAATTCTAGCAGTTCTTTTTGAAGTCCTAACAACTCTTGAGTATTCAGTATGGATCAAATGATGTAGTTTCCTTATTTCTTCACTAAAGCATATGTTTATTTACAAGTTACAGCTGTATCTTGTGTGTAATACAAATTATACACTAAGACTTATTGATGGATACATGTCACACCAGAGCAAATCTGGCTTCAAATTCACTAGATTCGATAAAATAACATTACAGACTTAAACCATATGTTTTTTGGGGATAATTAGATATTATAGAGTAGAATATTTGGACAATATCCAGGGGTTGTCTTATTATCAGGTGTTAATTGCTTATTATATAGAAAAGATGGTGGTAAAAGTCCCCATCATTATATATAAAGATTGTTTGTTTCATAAACCAGGCCTGGTTTCAAAGGGAAAAGGGAGTCTAAAACTTCTCCCTATAAATG
The DNA here is from genome assembly GCF_965363235.1 of Mytilus galloprovincialis. Taxonomy (NCBI): domain Eukaryota; kingdom Metazoa; phylum Mollusca; class Bivalvia; order Mytilida; family Mytilidae; genus Mytilus; species Mytilus galloprovincialis. The sequence goes on from NC_134838.1 coordinate 105,675,197, forward strand.
CTAGTGATAAATTCTCCCATCTGGTCGTATTATGAATTTTACACTAAAGAAAATTTTACACTAAAGAAAATTAGAACTTGGAATGGTTGAACTTAATGGAGAAAAGTCAAAACATCTCGTTAAGGACTTCTAACTTCACTCCTAATCATCGAAAAGTAAAATTTCTAAACTAAACGAGAACTGAAGTTTTAGCATTGTGAAGATGTTTGTAAACTAGAAATTAATGTTTTGGTTTGTTGCAATAAATGTCAGGACATGATGAGTAAAAATTCAAAAATGAACATCTTTGATAACAAACTGATAACCATAGGTAAATTATTTTGAGAATATCATTTATTTGTTATTTGATATGCATGCAAAAATGTTTTATAATTTTTTGACCTCAAAAATGTTAACCTTATATCTGAAATTGTGTATTATTTATCAAAATTTACTCATATATTAGGATGGTAACTTATTTGACGGACTACCTTTAAAAACGAAAAAAAATCTTTTAATACATAGTTGTGGCTTATCATAATCTGTTTACTTAAATATTCATTATCACTAATGATATTAATTGTTCATAAGATATGGTTAATTTGTTAATTAGGTGTAATATATAAAAAGTGAGTTTGGTTGCCATATTATCTGTTAGTACTAATTAAAAACGTGCTTTGTCTGACAAACATACTTTCGTCAAGTGCTACATCATGTGTATAAATTCCAGCATATAACACCAAGGCATTTCATTGGTAGAAAGAATTGTGTATTTTTGTTTAATTAAAAAGCATTGTTATCTTACTTTTGATAGAGAAACAGAGGCTATCTTCTGAAAACATGTGTTCATTGAAGATTTTCCTAAAACTTTTCATGCACTGTTAACCTTCGTCCTTATTTCATTGAGGTTTTTATGATAATTTATTTTCTTTATTAAAACTGTAATGAAAATTTTGAGCTTAAATTTAAATTTGAATGTCATGGCCTTTGTTAGATATTTGAATGATAATGAAATAAAGTTTGGATAATACAAGGTTTTACTGTGACTTTATAATACACCCAACAAAGAGATACAATCAGTTATACCCACCTGTATATCTATAAAGATATGTTCCAGGTATGTTTCCTTTATTGACACACAGCCAATTAAACAGGTGTTATAAACATTCAAATTAAATCACAAATCTAATTTATCATATTTCAAATATTCAAATGATAAGTAAAGAGTTATCTTTCCTTAGGTTTGTACTGATAGTCATGCTTATAAAAGTCTTTCAAATGACTGTCTTTTGTTTTAATGGTACATGACATAAACATTTAGGTGAAGATTATTTTGGTTGGTTTTCTTTAACTCTAAAATAGACCCATTATAAGTTAAAAAAAAAATGCTTTGATTAGACCAAATGTTCAAATGAGATTCAGACAGAAGAAGGACTTCGACATCTGTCTTATAAAGACATATTTTACTTCCTACTGTAAAGTGTAACCAGAATATTATTGTTATTATGCTTTTTTCTTCTTATTCAACCTGCTTTCAAGGGGGTCTCATTGGGGGTTCTGATCCCGGATCCTGCTGACTGTTTTGTCAGATTCCTGTATCCCGCTTACACTTTATTCCTAAAACAGGCTATTATTTGAACTTGGAATTATTTTTAATTATGGAATTTGCATAATTTCTTGTGTTTAAAATTTTTGATAAATTCCATGTTTATTTGGTATTATAATCTTTTGAGCGGTTAAGAACACTTTCCATACAATGTTTTTTGGTTAGATAGTGTTGTGCGCGGCACAGTACATTCTATTGAAAGTATACTATTTTCTTCGTAATAGAAAGTGTTGTGCGCAGCACAGAACATTATAATACAGAATAAACATGGAATTTATTAAAAATTTCAATAACAAGAAATCAAGCAAATTCCATAATTAAAAATACTTCCAAGTTCAAATAATAGCCTGTTATAAGCAATTCTCATTTTTTTGTAATTTCCCGTGTCCTGCTAGACTTCATTTCCCGTTTTCACGGCACAAGAATTTGACTTTCACGTGTCACGCTTACAAAAAATCGGCAATCCCGTATCACGCTTAGACCCCACTGAGACCCACTTTCAATAACATTCCTCTAATCTTCTCGACTTATTTACAATATTGTTGATCAACCATTTCAGAAATTAAAAGCAAACAATGGAGTAGTTATTATATATTTAACCCTCTACATCTCTATCATTATAAAAAAATAGCTTATGCCTTATTTTTCATGTGTTTGAAAACTTGATTTCTGTTGTGGTATGTTTGTTGACTATTTGAATGAAACCTTTCTCTCAAAAACCGAAGTTTATATTGATTTTAGTGTCTTCAAGCATGAAACATTAACTTTATGCATTAAACAGTGAATCTATAACATTTGTGTAGAGAAGGCATAAAACAGTAAATCACTGAATATTTATATAGAAAAATATACTTTCAAAAAAACATAAAAAGAAGTGCACCTTGAAATTTGATCATTTTATAGTGAATATTTATTGGGTGCATCCAGTAAAATTAATTGCTTATTTCTGTGTGATAATTGGAATGGAAATCAGTAGATTACTCGCACATTTAACTTAACATGCAAAACTACTCAGATTTATACAAAAAATAAATAAAGAGAAGCCAAATCTCCACCCCTTTTTTACCTTACCATCTGCAGAAAAAAACTTTATATCTGATTTGAAGGAGAGAAAATGATTTATTATCTGTATTAAATTTTCACAGATAAAGAACATTCGCAAATAATTACTTAATGTGTGCAGTTTGAAGAATTATTTCGGCAACAACCTCAACTTGACAGATTTTACTACTTTCAAAATATTATTTTGAAAATATTATAACCTTGACAAAAATTTCAAAGTTTTAATATTTTGATTATTGAATACCTTCCAAACATCAGTACTAAAATTTTATTGAAAACTTTGAAATCCATTTATAAAATTCCCCTTCTTTGACAAGACTTTTCCAAGTGTTAATGACAGGCTAATTATTGAATACTTTCCGAACATATGTTATAACATTTTAATAAAATCTTTGAAATACAAGTTATAAAATTCCCTATCTTTGACAAGACTTTTCTAAGTGTTAATGATAGGCTAAATTATTGTATACTTTTCAAACATCATTACTAAAATTTGTTTGAAAACTTGAAATACAAGTTATAAAATTCCCTATCTTTGGCAAGACTTTTCCAAGTGATAATGATAGGCTAATTATTATATACTTTTCAACGTCAGTTCTAAAATTTCATAAATTTTACGAAAAAAATCCCACTTTTAATAATATGTTGATTATTGCAGAATGCAAGGGTGATATAAATGTGTTTAGCAAATGGCTATCAGGAAACCTAAGCATTGTGGGAATTTTGGCACGAATTTCATTAGTAAAATCTATTTTAAAGGTTAACTACTTAAACAAACAACCTGTCATTTTATAGCAGCATCATGAATGATTGATTTGGTGTAAGGTGAGAAATTGTTGCCAAGTAGACAAAAGAGTGTCTGCAGACAAGTATTCTAAACTAGGAGGTTGTCAAATTGTGCAATAAGAACAAGTGACACTTTGAAAAAAAGGGGCAAAATCATTTTGCATAGGTTTAAACAAGAATGTTTTGTCTCATGTAATTTCCTCCCATGAGTACTGTTGATCAGTTTTACAGTTTATAAAAAAAAAGGTTATTTCTAATCTAAGGGACTAAGATGTTATTTAGGTAGTAGAACATCCTGATTTAACTATCTGTTAAGATATAAGGTTAGATTAGGAAGGAAAGAAAAAGTGAAGGTATGAAAGAATCTGATTCAATGCTATTTACCAGTACAAACATATTTTCATCACTAATTGTATGACTGAGAGTACATGCAAAATTTCTTCTATCTGTGTCTGTCACCATTCTTCTATCCATCTCTCTGTGACCATGGATTTTGGTCCAAGAAAGTTGTAAATTTTTTTGTTATTGAACAGAGACTAAGATTTGATTTTTTAAATATTTACAAAACTGTAACTCAATATTTGTTCGATTAATAGAGACAAGCCCAATTTTAGATGTTTAAAAGTTCAATTTACCTTTTTAAAGTTATGTAACCTTTCTGATGGAATTATTTACAACTTTTTATGTGTTTTTTGTTTGTTAGTTTTCTCAATTAAAGTTAAAAAGTCTTACAACCAGTTCAAGCTTTCAAACTTTGGATTTGAAATATTTCAGATTTGTTGTTTTCATGTTATTGAACTAAAATGAGGTGGAATATTAAATGATAATTAAAGAAAAAGGGCAATAATACATATATTCTGTATTGATGAAATAAATGATTGTTGAGTTTTAGTCATAAAGTGCATATCTAAGTGCATATCAACTCTATGATCATTCTGGGTGCACCATTTTACCAATTCTATCTGTCTAACTTACAGCATTAAGTTGTTGTGTTAAGACGTTTAACACCCCCAACTATCTAACTAACTAATTCTTTTTGTCTTTTACAGAGATATGTCTCATAACAAGCTGAAGGCCATCGTCAAAGAATCCTTCAAAAATCTAATGGCAGCTAATATCCTCTTACTGAAGAACAACAACATTCAGAACATAGAAGAAGGATCGTTCCATGATTTGGTGTTTCTCACTGAACTGTACGTATAACCTGTCAACAGTCTAATTTAAAGATAATTGAATATTGGAGATTAAGTCATGCATTTTATAATTTTAATGTCAATTTTTAATGATTTATTAATTAAAGGGCTCTTATGAATGTATTGTGAATTATGTATTATTAAGTTATATTTACGACTTGTATGAAGAAATCCGTGATAAAACAAATAAGAAACAAATATATAGTGAAATGGCCTTCATCATGAATTTGCATTTGTGACAGGTAGATCTATCAATTAACCGTAGGTATTTGGATTTAGATTACCGATCTGTCACAAGCAGTTTTGGCACATTTTTTTTTTTAAAGTTCTCAGCATTTTGTTGCTGCAGTGATTATGATTTTGATGGACCAGTATGTCCCAAGAACACGTATATGATGAACCAATCCAAGTCTTTGACTAAGCAGAAAGCACTTTGTCAGAATGAGAGATGATATTATTTTAATAGCATTTTTGTTTGTTATTTACTGTCATCATTCATTGTTAGACTGATCATTTCTGAAAAAGATTTTCTGCTTATATATTGAACTGACGTAATGAATTGTACACAATATCTTTATAACATGGAAACAGTTTTTTGTAATTCCTCTTTCTTGTGTAGTAACACATTCAGATAAAATGATATGTTAGCTTTCATTACCTTGATGATATCATAAATTATACAAGTGATAAGCAGATTTTCAAAATAAATATAGGGCAAAGTAAAAATTAATATTTGAATGTTTTTTTGGCAGCACTGGTTTACATATGATATTTTATTATCTTTACAGAGAATTAAGTAATAATGAACTTTCCTGGACAATAGAAGATATGAATGGAACCTTCAGTGAACTACATAATTTAGAAAGTCTAAGTTTGGAGAACAACAAGATTAAATCTATTGCCAAGAATGCTTTTAATGGTCTAATCAAAGTGAAAACTTTAAATCTTCTCAATAATGAAATATCTACCATCCAGTCAAACGCTTTTGAGACCATGGTTGAGATGGATTCATTGTAAGTATACCTGTTCATCAGACCTTTAAGTGTCGCAGTGAATTATAGTGTTTTGGTGATTCTTTATAACTGAAAGCCATATTCTTTATACCTTTTTCCCCAATTTTGGTCTTTGCCAAAGTTGTTAAAAATGTGGTTACTTTCATGATTTTGCAAAAAAATATACAATGATAAGGAAATGCAACATAATCACACCAAGAAATAAACCTTGCAGGTAGACATGGTAGAGGAGAAAGTGTATTATGACTGAATGTAACCGATCTAATTCTTCAGATGGTCACATGATAATGTTCATTTAATATGTCACGCTTGTTTAAGATATTTGATATCCGTCCTCAGACTTATCACAGAAGTATTAAGTTCATTATACCAGCAGTCTTACTTAACAAGATATTGTGCAACATAATAATACAAACATATTTGTGTAATCATATTTGCTCCCATTAAATAATATCAAATCAACAATGTAATGCAAAAAATGACTAATTTTGATAAAATTATAATCTCTGGTGTTTATGTTGTCACGGTGACATTCATACTGTATTTATGTTTGATCTTTTTGTACATAAGTGGTCATATTATGTAATCATACTCATTTTGAAATAAAACTATCATAATTATGATTGTATTTCATATTATTATTGCAAAAAAGTTATTTAGCACCAAATAATTGCATGTAACAATATACTTCTTCATCTCTTGTTAATGAATGTCAATAGCATGAAAGTTGTTTTTGTTTTGTAGGAAATTTTACTCGACTAACTTTCTGTGTGACTGTAAACTAGCCTGGTTATCACAGTGGTTGATGGCCAAGAAGTTTGAGAAGTCTGTGACAGCTAGTTGTCAACATCCTGACGACCTTGAGGGAAAGAGTATCTTCAGTATTGACCCTGAGCTGTTCAAGTGTGGTAAGGGTTATACTGCTTCTATAGTATATGGACATTAAGATGTCAAGTGTGGTAAGGGTTATACTGCTTCTATAGTATATGCACATTAAGATGTCAAGTGTGGTAAGGGTTATACTGCTTCTATAGTATATGCACATTAAGATGGTATGCACAAATAAATTTCAAAGATAGTAAACTGATTGGAGAACAAGAGCAAAAACATAGAAAAATATCAGCAGTTTTTGGGTTTGTGTCTAAAATGGTTCAATATTTATTAATTTTAACAGTTAACCTCTCCTGTATTTTTTAGACCTGACCTTCATAAAGTTTTAAATAATACCATTACAAGATACACTCACTAATTTCAAGTCCAGCATAAGATAGTGTTGATTGAATCACTGATAAAGTGTGAATGAAGATAGTGTGTTTGATAACACATCGATATAGTGTGATTGTTGATAGGGTGTGTGATAAAACACTGATATCCAATGTTAACTGATTTCTACTGAATATGCAAGGACTTCAAATCAAATGAATTTTATGCGTGTTCAATTTGTGTGTACTGTGATTTTAGTGAACGAAAGGTCTGTTATGTATTTAATATAAAACATTTATCAAAGCACTCCAATGATATAGATCAGTTCTGAATCTTTAAGTGATTGATTACATTACAGATGGTAATACATTAAAACCAGTGATCAGTATCAGTCCCATCTCCAGGAAAGCTGTACAGGGAGATAACATTACTCTTACCTGTGAAGCTGTCAGTACAAAGGATTCAGATACACAATTCAATTGGAAGAAAGACAATATAGTAAGTTTCATTATTGTTATCCCAAAAAAGTTGTCAGCACTGCAGATTTTGAGAACTTGCTAAGTTGGAAGAAAGTTAGCTGAAATAATTTTTTTTTTTGCTGGAAGAAAATTGTTTGAAAAAGGTGCTTTATTGCTTCTTAATTGTAGACCATAACATCAATGTGGAAGAGTATCCAATGCAAACAATTCATTTTAAAATAAAAAAAAATCAGCTTTTGTGATGCTGTTTCATTGAGGACTTCCATGTATTCCTATCACACTTTCACAGTAAAATACAGCACAAAAGGAAACTGTACTGCAGCCATGGCTTTAAACAGAAAATATGCAGACATCTCCATTTTAATCTTAAGTATCAATTATATTGTAAAATGTTTTTAGATATTAAAATGTTGGTGTCAGTAATTTTGATTGTGTTTAATACGTGTATTGTAAGGATGATGCTTATATTTCAGTTACTGCTGAATCCATTAACTGAGAACAAAATAGCAAAAGATGATACTAAGATAATCAGATATTCCTCCAAATTACATCTTAATGAACTGAAGGACGGTGATTCTGGGGTCTATCAATGTGTTATATTAAACAGCTTTGGACCAGCATACTCAATGAAGGCCTCCATTGAAGTCCATGGTTAGTTTTGTCTCATAAATTATTTTTTGATATTTTTATGATTGTTTAATTTATTTCAATATTTGATGAATTGTGCTAATTTTGTTGTTCTAAATGTTCAACTATGCAACTATAGCAACTATGTCTTTCAAATGAAAAAGAATCAAAAATAGATTGACTCTTCAACCTGAAAGTCAAAATTAGTAAATTTAGATTTATTATCCATCTTTGCACCAACAAGAAGGACAAAAATTAAACATCCTTTTTCAGTATTGACCAGTAAAGTATGATACATTAAAACAAACATTAGAAAATGAAGTAACAAAAACTGTCATATATAGGATAATGGAAACAGAAGAAAAAAACACACAAAATATAAAGCATGTAAAACCATACAACAAAAGATTATAATTCAAAGTGATATGTGTAAATAAAAAAAACAAAGTAATTCAGCAATATGGATTTTTTTTTCCAACCTCTTTTACAGTATTTTCCATAAATCTGCTCATTTAAGTTAACGGTACATTTTCTTTTGTCTAGTATTCCCCCACTTCTCAAAGAAACCATTTGATGTAACAGTCAAGGTTGGTTCAGCTGCTCGCTTGGAATGTTCTGCCACTGGTCGACCTAATCCAACCATTTCTTGGTCCAAAAATGGAGGAGATGATTTTCCAGCAGCTAGAGAGAGGCGTATGCATGTTATGCCAGATGATAATATTTTCTACATTCTTGATGTAACTAAATTTGATGAGGGAACTTATACTTGCACAGCAAAAAATGATGCAGGATCTATTAGCGCTAATCTTAATCTTACAGTTTTGCGTAAGTATTGAAATTTTTGATTTAAGAATTATTGAATTAAAATTTAACAATAAAACACTTTATTACACTAAGTACTTATAACAATAGAACAGAAAAAGAGTAAGCAGTACATACTCATTTATGTTGAAAAAAAAGTAGTTTTTTGTGTAATCATTATACAACATTTATCAAGATTTAAAAAAAAAAAAACCTCAACTTAAATACCTATGAAAAAGATTTTTTTTTTTTATATTTATGATATTTGAAATAAAAAAAAAACTGAAATAGTTCTAAATTTTATTTCATACTCTATATACTGAATATTTATAAAGATAGGGAGATGTGGTATGATAACCAATGAGACAACTCTCAGCCAGAGTTTAAAAAACATGGATATACACAATTATAGGTCACCAACCGGCCTTCAAAAATGAGTAAAACACATACTGTGTAGCCGGCTATAATATCCAGACCTGAAAAATGTTAAACAAGAAAAAAATAACAGCCAAATTATCACAATACAATTTATAAAAAAACAAATATGACAGACATGAACCAATGACAACCACTGAATTACAGGCACATAGAGAATGTGGCAAGGTTAAACATGTTTGTCAACACACAATCCTGTTTTTAAGATGGATTTTTTTTTTAAATTCAATATTTTGACTCTTTCTTGTTGCAATCAGAAGAAACAATTTTGTATAAATTTTCATTTTAGAAATCCCAGCTTTTGTGAGACCAATGGAAAGGATTAAGAAAACCCAGGAAGGAGGTACAACAGTGATAGAATGTATGGCAGAGGGTATCCCAAAACCTAGACTGACTTGGTATAAAAGTAACAAACCTCTGGAATCAAACCAACAACGATATTTCTTTACTGCTGATAACCAACTGTTAATAATCGTTCAAACTCAGGCCAGTGATGCAGGAGAATATAAGTGTAATATGACCAATACTCTGGGACATGTCAGTGGCGTATCAAAGCTTGTTGTGTTCCGTGGAGATAAACAAATCTCTGTTGATCCCAAACCTGGTCCCTTAATTACAACCCCAAGTGATGAATCGACGACAACAGGAATAATAATCATTGCCGTAGTGTGTTGTGTGGTTGGAACTTCTCTGGTGTGGGTTATCATTATATATCAGACAAGAAAGAGACATGAAATGTACAGTGCCACGCCCACTGACGAGACCACTTTACCCTGTGAAGTGGCAGGCCAAGGGTACCAGCCCTATCCAGATGGTGGTACCTTGTACAATGGTCCAATGACTGTTCAGGGCTATCCATATCAGGACTATCAAATACAGGAATCTGGGTATGAATCTTCCTCAGGACAGTATCGTGCTCCGAGACCAGCAATATTTCCCAGTGATGTGGATGAAGAAGAGAATAATATGACAGCTCAGTTAACTTTTCATGAACATAAGAATCGGGATAATAGTGATAGTGACATTCATTATCCCAATAGTGAAACAGATTCAATGAAAAGTTCTCAGAGTACGAGTAGTACTCATACAAGTGGACATCAGACTTTACAGACCTTTCGTCCAATACTCAGTAATTCTAATACTTTTGTAAATAGAACTCAATCTCAGTCAGATTCTTGTGAAAATTGTGAGAAACAGAGACACTCTTCAAGTGCCGATATGCATTCATGTTCACATAAACAATCTATACACAGTATACCTATACCGAATGGAGTGGCACTTCATCATGGCTCTCTACCTCAGCCACCAGGTTACTCGTGTTTAAGAGGTCAGTTTCAATTGTTTAGTTTTTATATGATTTATATTAATTATTATTTGATGGGGATAATAAGACATTTATGAATTCTTAGGTTTTCAATTAGTCCTTACACTTCCACCTTTCTACTAAAAATATGTTGATATATTAACAATGTAATTTTAAAATAGGATTTGGTCAAGAAAGAAGGAACAAGTCACTTACTATTGGCATCATATCTGAAATATGAGAGTTTTTAGATAAGTTTGAAAATTGTCAGAACATAAAATGGATAATGAATTAACTAAATAATAACTCCTTATTAAAGTTCTTAAACCACTACTCCATTTCAATCAGCCACAAAGAACATCATTAGCAGTAGGACTTTAGTGTCAGGAACAAAACTGTATGGTATTTTAAAAAAAAATCAATATACATATTTTTGTTATAACCTTGATGTCATTATACATTAACTTTTGAAGTCTTCATTTATGGAAAATATATTTCCATGTCCATATTTATAATTTAATTTTGTTCAAATTTGGATAAATAGTTTCAATTAGAAATGTTAATTTAAGGTGAACAGAGAATCATGATTTATTTTTGGTTTCAGATTCCTCATGTGTAATTTGCAATTGTGATAATGAGGTCAGTGGATGTACTAGTCAACTGTCCCAAACACCACCATACTCAGATCGTAAGTATACCTAAGGGTTACAAAGTATCTAAAACACTATCATACTTAATTTATTTTAATATCTTATGAGCTACAAACTCATAAGTTTGATGAAGGATAACCAATTGACTGAAAACACCACAAAACTTAAATTCTATAATTATGGATAACAATTTTTCCCATGCATCGCCATATTCATATAGTATAAACAACTAAAAGTTAATTGTTAGTTGTCTTATATACCATATGATTTAATTCATCGATACTATTTAAATTGCTTGGGAATTTTAGAAACATACCATATAAAAGTCATGTCATCAGATCAAATTGAATTTCCTAGACTTAGGTCACTAAACCTTTTCAAAATATTTAAATGTAAAAGTCAACTGTCCCTATCAACACCATATTTAATTGAGTTGAGAAGTTGACTGCTTTAAACAAAATATATAAAAATCCTAACAATAACTTGAGAGACTATTCCCACAAAGCACTTTGTTATTATTTAAGAGTTGTTTGTCGTCCATCTTGAGGACCATGGTACTTAACTAGAGTTATTAGTTAAGGTCAACTAAAACTTGTTAATCAAAGGTCACACTGCCTTTTTGTAAGACCTGTTGATTTCTTTTATACACAAATAACAGAATGGTTCCTTTTAAAAAAACAATAATGCAAAATCATTTGATTGTAGGTACAGCCAACATCTACAAAATAGTAATAATATAAAAAAAAAAAGGTCATGATTCAGTCCACAGTTTATGTCTTAATCTATTCATATAAAAAAGAAGATGGGGTATGATTGCCAATGAGACAACTTTCTACAAGAGACCAAATAATACACAAATTAACAACTATAGGTCACGTACAGCCTTTTACAATGAACAAAGCTCATACCGCATAGTCAGCTATATAAAGCCCAAAAAAGACAAATGGAAAACAATTGATATGAAAAAACTAACGGCCTAATTTATGTACAAAAAAAAAATGAAGGAAAAACAAATTTGTAACATATCAAATTACAACATCATGTAAGTTTTTTTTTTAAAGAAATAGACCCATAGATATAATGTAGTATAATTCTAATTATAATGTTTTTTTTTGTTATTACAGCTTGTAATCATCATACCAAAGTACCTTCATCACCAAATGGACCACACACTAGCTGCCATAACTCATCTAATACTCCAGACACTGGTCCAGAGAAAAGCCCACCTGCCATTCCTCCTAAACAACATAAACATTCTCATATACGCTCTTTACCCAATGGCGTCCATTTAATGGTCAATGGATCTGTCGTCAATGGTGCTGTAGACATTTAGTATTTATTTTTCAAATTGTGATTTGCATAATATTTAAATATGAATTTGTTAGATTTTTTTAAACAGAAAAAGGACATGAATTGTTATATAGTTCAAAATCTGTACTGTTTTTTTTTTTATGAAAACTGATCACTCTAGATAATTCCAAATCTGAAAAACATAAAATTTCTTGTTTTTTTTTTCAAGTAAGGGCATTATCATTTAATTGCTTAAAGTGCCATTATGTAAAATTTGTTATGCAAATTATGTGTTATTTCTAGTTTAAAATATGAACGTACTACAAATCTTTGCTTGTGAAAATGAAGTTAGTTTTAAAAATGTCAGTTTCTCCAAAAATTTCTTTTGAATTTGATAAAATTACATGCTATTATACTTTTGTCTAATTTTAGACCAATTTAAATTCATAAGACTGTATTGTGTCCAATATTCAATGTAAGCAATGTAATGAAAAATGAATTTAAGCTCCTTAGGTGCCTACTTTCAAATTAAAAATCTACTTCATTGGCCTTAAGATCTTTTTTAATTAGATTATTTTACTGAAAAAGACTTTTAGTTGAGTTACTGATATTTTGAATGGTAAATTTTATAATGAATCTTAAATGGCATTTTTTTTATAATTTTGTTATACATCATGTTTTTATAGATAACTCATTTTGTGAATCATGTTAAAATGCATTGTACTTTGTTGTATATAAATGACGAGATATACCTCAGAGAGAGCCCAGAAACTAACTAGTGGCTTTTCTACAAGATTCAAACAAAAACAAATACATTTTTGTCAAACAGTATAACAGAATATCAATCCTTTGGATTACAATAGTCTACTTTATAGATTACATTGGTTACAAATAATTGATTATTTTAAACTTTTTGCCTTCTAACTGTAAAGTTGTACTGTGCAGTCTCAGCGTCCATATAAATGGTAACTGGACTAATCAGTTATCTCAAATACAATTGTGTTCCTAAAATACATCCCCCTTTCTATTTTTATTTACTGCAGGGAAGTCCTAGTTCATTTTCAATGGCTTTAATTTGTTGATTTTATTTTAGATTATTAGTATAGCTGTGTGTATGTCATTGAATCAGCTTTATGAAATTATGATTTACAAAAATATTCTTCTTATCTAGATTGAAATTTTAAAAACAATAAACTTTTTATTCCATAGATGTGGTAAGAAGTCAGACCAGTTTAATATATTGTTACTTCCATTCAAAAAAATAATGCATTGATTTGAGAATATCTTACACAATTAATTTGATTTAAGTAGAGTTTTTATATAACTTCTATTACACAAACATTCTGTTTTAGCCAGAATTGCATTTTGTGCAAGGAATTTTTGTTAAACAGTTGAAAAAACATTTAACCAAAAAGGATCTTTGGGAACAACAAAAGTATACACAATTTAACACTGTACCAACTCTTCCACAAAAAGGTATAACAATGCATTCATTCTTGTTTTAAAATATTTATTTATTATGTTCAAAGTAGAAGTAAAATCTATGGAAAGGCAAATAATAAATGTCTAAAGTAGGGTTTTGTTAAGCGGATCTAAGAAATTGTGGCCATTCTAGACACAAATTTTTGATAATGTAAAAATAAACATGAATATTTATGAAGCTGATTTAATTGTGACATGATTGTGATAGAAATATTTGTTATGTACAAATGTACCAAAGTTATAAGATAAATCCAATATTGGGTGCTTAGCATTTCCAGAGACTTGGAAGTTTACTCTACTTGTTTGACGAGAAAATACTTTTTTTCTGACCAAGAAATCCATAAAGTTGCTGTACACAAATTAAAAGAATATAATAAATTATTTTTGTGAAACATTTACTTGTAAAGGCAAATGGTAGTACAATAATAACTTTGTCTTTTACTGCTTTTCAGTATAAGAAGGCTCTTTTTTACATCACATCTTTTCAAGTTTGTGGTCTAAATTAAATTTTTAAACTTTCACTTGATCCAAAATGAATACTCTATATTTTAATATAACAACTTCCGATATAAGTGTCAATATAAACATACTCTATTAACTTATTCAACAGCATGTTTCATTTAATATGAATAGGAGACATTTTCTATTAGTGATAAACACATAAAATTTGAATCTTGGATTAAACATCTGCACATATAATACAAACCGCGACGAAGTGTCAATTTTCCTGGTTTGACATAACAGCTGTGTGTATATATGGAACAAGAAGATAGTATTACCTCCACAATAGCTTTGATAGAGCAACACCTTTATATACATGTCTGAACACTGTTTTAATGTGCAAACTTTTTCTAATGTTTCTCTCTGACATGCAATTTGTGAGCATAAAATTACAAATTGATATAGTATAGTCCTTCAAGTTTAGGTGAAATAAGGTTAGATTTCTTCCAAATGAAAATTTCATATAAAGTTTGTACATGAAATTGATATGTTAATATAAAATATACCACAAACGTTTTCTACATTGATGAATTTTTGCACTATCAGTTTCCTTTATTAATTGATTTAATGTCTCATAATTGGATCAGATTTCGTTATTCAACACTCTCTCTTCATAAAATTAATTACTTTATGCCTCAGATGTTAGAACATCTGCATGTGAGGGAAAATATTATTAATATGCATATCACATATCTGATATAAACACCCAGAATACCTTTACAAGTATATGTTTTACAACATGTTGTTACAAACGTTTGCCAAAATAAAACTCAATAAGAAATCCATTCATCGTTGACAGAACTTCTTTTTTTGTATGTTGACTTATGTTTTAGTAAAATCAATTCTTGTGTTAAAAGTAAATTACATTGATTTTTAAATAAAAGAACCTTAGTTTTGTACATTTTATTGTGCCATTAGTTTGTGCCTTTGATATAATGTGATAACATACATTTCAGTACTGTAATCAGAATGTCATGTAATGGGTTCTTTAAAAACAGTATCTACGATTTATTTTGTTATAATGATTGATATATGCAAATAAAATGTTCAAAGTCATTTTATGTATACATTGTCAAATTGAAATGCCATCTCATTTGTATGCAAACTGCTGCATGTTTGTTATGTAGTACCAATGGCCAAAATAATGTTCAATTCTTGTATTCTTTGAAAATAAAAATCATTTTTAATAAAAAATATATTAATAATTATTGGTTTTCCATATATGCATTAATCAAATTAAATAAATAAAATATTTACTTTGACCAATCAAAGATCCGTAACGGGCCAATGACAATTAACAATTGTTATTTGAGGCATACAAACTCATACCTTACAATTACATAATGTGGGAAGATGTCGAAGGGAAACTCTTATAAAAAAAATGTTTGGTAAGCGAGTGAAAACTTTTGCTAAGAATCCAAATTAGGTCCACCAGTAATAACTGAACCAGTAGAAAGAGATAATGGCACTGGAACATAAAATCAACAAACAATACAAACAGAACTAATGAAACACAAATGAACCCCCCAAAAAACTACAGCAATGGATGTTGTGTGGCTGCTTCAACATAGCCTATTCATACAAAGCTGTATGTTTAAGAAAGTAGATTCCCTGGATGCTTTCAAAAAACAAATAGATTTGTTTTTAATGTAAAATACTCATTTATTATGAGTAATAGAATAACAATATTTGGTTTATGGGATCCTGGCAAGGTCAACATGTCTGTCAGACAGTGATTATCAAGGTTCGAGTTTTGTGGTCAAGTCCGATTCTATAAGCAATATGTCAACTGTATTTGATGTGTGGAAAGATTTTGTAAGGTGAATTGTTGGAATGGCAGGTTTTATATGACGTTGATCTCATTTTCATGGTTCATAGGTCAATGTTAAAGATTTTGTTGTTTGGTTCGTTTTTCAAAAACTTTGTAAAACAATATTTAAGCTGTATTTGGGTTACGAATGATTGGAAGGTGTGCATGATATATTTGTAAAGTGTATGCCTGTTTGACTGGTTGCCTTGAATATTTTATGTTCATTGGAAAATGTATGAAGTTTTTGTGGTTCATCTATTTCTAAGATACTCTAAACTATATGGACACTTTAAGTGATATATTGAATGATTTTAAGGTGTACATGTCTGTCTACATATTTCATCTGACCCTGACCTCTTCATGGTTCATTGGTCAATGTTCAGTACACATGATTCCTTCGCTTACCAGAATTAGCTATTTGTAAGCTTTATTTGGTATATTGAATTGTGATTGGACGTTGTTAACTTTCAACGTAAGTTCAATCCAGTAAAGCAGGCAGGATATTTCAGAGTGTGTACTCTTCTTTTCTGTATACGTTGTCGATGTCGTTGACATCGACAATATCCATTTTAATACCGAAATTTAAACAAACATTACGATTTATTCCTCTATTCATCTCCGCTAGATAAGTGAAATTCAGAATGTCCTCAATAAAATTACGATATATGTAAAAACAATGATATGTTGTACAATTTTAAACGGCACATTTTTGTCGAGCCTTCGACTTTAGTCGAAAAAGTGAGACTAAGCGATCCTACATTCCGTCGTCGTCGTCGGCGGCGGCGGCGTCCACAAATATTCACTCTGTGGTTAAAGTTTTTGAAATTTTAATAACTTTCCTAAACTATACTGGATTTCTACCAAGCTTGGAAAGAAGCTTGTTTATGATCATAAGATAGTATCCAGAAGAAAATTTTGTAAAAGTAAAATTCCATTTTTTCCGTATTTTACTTATAAATGGACTTAGTTTTTCTGCGGGGAAACATTTCATTCACTCTGCGGTTAAAGTTTTTAAAATTTTAATAACTTTCTTAAACTATCCTGGGTTTGTACCAAACTTAGACAGAAGCTTGTTTACGATCATAAGATAGTATCCAGAAGTAAATTTTGTAACAAAATAAATCCATTTTTTCCGTATTTTACTTTTAAATGGACTTAGTTTTTCTGCGGGGAAACATTACATTCACTCTGTGGTTAAAGTTTTTAAAATCTTAATAACTTTCTTAAACTATCCTTGGTTTGTACCAAACTTGGACAGAAGCTTGTTTATGATCATAAGATAGTATCCAGAAGTAAATTTTGTAAAAAAAAAAATCCATTTTTTCCGTATTTTACTTATAAATGGACTTAGATTTTCTTCCAGTTAACATTACATACAGTCTGCAGTTAAAGTTTTTAAAACATTAATTAGATTCAAAAACTATCCTGGATTTTTACCAAACTTGGACAGAAGCTTCTTACAATCAAAAGATAGTATCAAGAGGAATATTTTTATTGATTTTTTTCCTTACTTTTGTTGAGCCTGCGGTTTACAGCAAAAGTAGGCGAGACACCGTTTTCCGTGGAACCCTTACAAATTTTTATTAAAAGTTTTCCTTAACTGATTTTTTTCTATCAATGAGTTTAATCTAAGTTCATATGATACAGTTGTCGATATCGATGACATCCAGTGTGTATTGACAAAAAAATGTTCCAAATGTCCTCCTAACACAGTTGTCATAGTTGTCTTTATAGACAATTAAGTTTCTTCTGGTGCACATAATTTCATTTTAAAATGTCGATTTCGAGGATATCTAATTCAATCTTCATTATGTGTTTTTCTATTTATTTAATTTAGTGTATGCACCTTAATTCGAGTCGACTGTGAAGCTTAACAATGTTCAAATAAGGAGATATTGTACGATTTCAATTGAGACATCTAACCTCCAGTAACAAAAAAGGACAAGGATGTAAAAACAACTCAATGTCATCGGACAGTCTTCAACAATGCGCAAAACCAACCGACATGATAAATTATCAAATGGGAACACACACATACTGATTGTTTGTTTATAAACATGATAAACAAAAACAAATATGACAGATATCAACCGCTGACAACCACTGATCAGCTCCAAAGTTGAGCCAGTCACACTCAGGATGTGGCTGTTATAAAAATCTTTATATGAGTGCTAAACCATTTACTTACATATTCAAAACATGAAAAACTGAGTTGGAAAAGGCTGTTTTACATTGACATTTCGGGGCCTTTTATAGCTGACTATGCGGTATGGGCTTTGTTCATTGTTGAAACCGTACGGTGACCTCTAGCTGTTAATTTCTGTGTCATTTTGGTCTCTTATGGAGAGTTGTCTCATTGTCAATCATAACACATCTTTTTTTATATTGACTCATTAGATCGATACGAAGCACAACATGATTGCCTTGTATAACTATGATGAACAACAAATTAATTCCAATAAATAAATGTTTATATATAAAAATGTCATTGTCTTAAAAGTAATCATCGACATCGATTCGATATCGTGTTGATATTGTCAATATTGACGATATCGACATCATATTTTGTCATGGTTGTTGTCAGCAAAATCGACATGGTTTCATGAGTGAATACGTAACTTAATATTGATTCCATATGGTAAAGATAAAAATATATATTAATATACTATTGATCAAAATAAATTGAAATTTTACCTGAAAGTTTTTGCTGTGACGACGCATTTGGAATTCATGGTAAAACAAAAGAAAAACCTTCTAACACCAACAAATGGAGCTCTTCAATGTTTGGCAAGTTTTTCGCAAATATACCGTAGATTATTATAAGTTATCAAGAAATAATCTCCTCGCTTGTTTTCTTTTAAATAAACAGACATAACCTTATAAATCGTTAAATTAAAAAAAAAAAAGGCATAGTTTTTATCTTTAAGTTGTTTTCTTTTGTTCCCGCTTTACCAGTTCTCACTACGCACGTAAAGAAGCCAATTTCTTTTTTCGTCTGGATTCATAGCTTTCCATATTCAAAGTCCTTCATTTTTTGAAAAAAAATAGTAAAGGTTGGATTTCCAGATAGAAGTGATTCGAGTACTTTTGATAAAAGCTTGATGCAATATTACAGACACACAGAATAAGGTAGCCTGACTTCAATCCCGGACCGATTTAGCTGCGCGTCGTTACTGGCAGGTTGAGCCAGGAACCCAGGCTACGAAAGGGCGAACAGTTTACTATATCCCTATCACTATGAGAAAGATCCGTTTGCGCCAAAAATGCGTCCTTTTGCACCACAACTTTTTTTCTCCAATGGTACGTTTGCGTCACATGTTTTAAAATTACATAGTATCATTTGCGCCAAAAATAAAACATACGATTGCGCAAATTAAGAGAAAAATGACTTCCCTACTCCTTTATTTGGACTTAGAACCGGCAGTTTTCACGGCAAATGTTTCCTTTTCTGAAACATATTTTCTTTTCACTGCTGCTGCATGGGTACTTCCCAAATTAATGTATGTAGTAGCTTGTAACCTCACTTTATTGTCCAAAAACACAAACATTTAAGGTTGAAATGCATAAAACAGTAAAAACAAATGCTTCTATTTTCTTCTCTATTGGTATTTATCTGTATTAAATATACAGCAAAGCAATAAGTTTTATTCTCTCTCTGTACATTGACTGTCTAATGCATTTTAAGTCGTTTCTCTGCAGATGTTCATCTTCATGGGGAAATATCTCCGAACATATGATACTTTTCAAGCCAAAAATAAGAATAAATATATAGCAATCATTAATATTTATGATAGATATGTGTACAGGTAAATTGGCGAAAATGAGTTTCGAATATTGACGCAATTGATACTTTTGAAAATAAAATTTTGCGCAAATGATACCCCTTAAAAACAGTAATTGGCGCAAAAAGACTGCTGCCATCACTATCCCATAGTAAAAATAAGCCAATAACAATACATTGAAATTTTACCTGAAAGTTTTTGCTGTGACGACGCATTTATGGTAAAACAAAAGAAAAAATATTTCAACACCAACAAATGGACCTCTTCAATGTTTGGCAAGTTTTTCGCAAATATACCGTAGTTTTTTTTATAAACTCGTAGCAAACCTCGCGTTTTTCTATTTAGTCGACTATTGAAATCTTGAAAGCTGTAGCTAACGGACAAAGGGACGTAACTCTATCGTACACGTGTATTGTACACAATGAAAATTAAATACAGTATCTACTTCTTATCTTACTCTGAAATAAAAAAAATAAAAAAGTGTAAAAAAAATGGCGAAAAACGTATATATCTGCAATGCAATTACAAGTGCGCCGCCTAAGCCCTATACATCTGAGATTTTTTAGTTTGACTGTATTTATATATTATAGCGGTTGTAGGTTTAAAGACCAAACAGCCTATTCATTTCTACCAGTGATTTTTCCTAAAAATTTTGCGTGAAGGTATTTCATGATTTAAGGAACAAAATATGATGAAAAAAATGGGGATCACCGACTTTGTTTTGTCACTATAGCAACCTCAGTTTCGTGTTTTCCCGAGTATTAACATAATATTTACTTGTTATTTAAACTCTCAAAAAAATCCTAAAATATCGAACCTACAACCATAATTCTTGTTTCACGTTTTGCCAGATTGCAGGCTATAGACTTTGATAAATTGTTGAAAATCATAGTTATAAAGACGTACTTTTTTCTAAATGCGTTCAGATATTGGGCTGCCGGATTTTTGGTATGTGAGTTACCTATGATGAGTTACAGATCAAGTTTAAGTTCCGCCGTCAGCTAATGTTTCCTGTAATTTCGGGCTTTGGACTTTGATAAATATTTGAAAATCACAGTTATACGGACCTTTTTTTTCTAAATGCTTTCAGAAATTGGCCTGATTTTTGGTATGTGAGTTACCTATGATGAGTTACAGATCAAGTTTAAGTTCCGCTCAGCTAATTTTTCCTGTAATTTCGGGCTTTGGACTTTGATAAATATTTGAAAATCGCAGTTATACGGACCTTTTTTTCTAAATGCTTTCAGATATTGGACTGATTTTTGGTATGTGAGCTAACAATGATGAGGTCATGACAAATCAAGTTGAAGTTTCGTTCTGCTCCGCTAATTTTTGCCAAAATCAATAAGAGCTTTTTTGTCACTACCAAGTTGCGTTAGTTGATGTGCACAAACAATAGGCTGTTTGGTCTTTTAAAACATGTATCTTAGCGTTCTTGTAAATATTCATATTCAAAACAATACTAATAAATGAGAGTTATCCCTTGTTTCGATATTGTCCCCCTTCATATAAAAGAATAAAGAGAATACCAGTTTACTGGAGTTTTGAGTAAGATTTTACTATTCTGTTGCTATCTAAAAATCTCAATTTACCAACTGGCCAAACAACTTCAGGAATAAAGTCGAACAGTATACAGCAAATATAAACCCTTTGTAAATTGGTTCAAAGAGACGTTCATTAGAAATACACATGTTGCTGAATAGTATATTTGTTTCTCGTTTATTTTTATCAAGGATTTTTATTGTTCAATACAAATCCTTGTTGTTATATACATAAATCAGGCCGTTAGTTTTATTGTTTGAATTATGTTTTTATTTATATTTTGTCGTGATGGGGGCGCAAGTAGCAATTGAAGTTGGTCAAGTTTTAGGGACGTGCAAGTATAAAAGCTCCTAACTTAAACGCAAATTGGTCTTTGGTGGAAACTGGTCTTATCAACAATCATATCAAATCATCTTATTTTAAATCTTAGATGAGCACGAGCTGGAAAGATTGCACATATTCGAGCAATAATACAGACGACCAAATATAACATAAAAAAAGAAAGAATAAAAAACAACGATGAAAGGATAATAGTTTGTTTTTGAAAATTAAGCAGAACCTGAAAATATACCGTTACTGTTGAAAATCACATTTTAGAATACAGTTTCAAGACTTTTGACCACGAACATAAAAAACAAATTTGAGAGATTTACAGCTATATTCATGCAGTCTTCTATAGTCAACTCCTTCGTTCCAATTCTGTTTGCACCCCGACAGAGATCCGTTTGAACTAGATTCCGGTATAAAGAGCTGCATACTTTGTTTTTAATTTATCAATTGTCTCGATCGTATTATAGCATAGGCCTATCCAAAAATTGAATGGCATATTGTATCGTGTTTTTGCTGCTTAAAAAATGGATTACTTTATTGATGTCTCTAAAACCCCGTAATCAAATGAGTACAAAACCGAAGAAATACTAACACGTCTAACAGGTCACCTCTTTGGCAATTTAGGCAACGCAAGCAACCCTTTGATTTTGGAAGAAAAAATGGCAGACGAGCATTTATATGACATAATTTTCTTCCTTGCGAATTTCAGAAGGGGCTGACATATGTCGTCGAAACTTTTCAAACAGGCTAGGTATTATATTCAATTGTACTCGAACAAAAACAGAATTCATGATATCAAAAGTTTTTGAGGGCAAAGCCGACATGCTTATGCTTATATCTTGCTTTTAGTACTTCATTTTTGTGCTGTGAAATTTATTGCATGTGTATTATATTATGTGTTGTATTGTTATAAATGTTGTTTTGTTAAAAATGTCTCGTATGTCGGTTAAAAGCTCATTAGAGCTTATGTTTGTCTATGTTTGTATACCTTGCCGACTCTAAATAAAGCTTATTTATATTTATTATATATAAAGGGTATCTTTTCCTAATGGACAGATATGTTATATTACATATCCTTTTGCCTCAAACAAGAGAGACTTTGATATTTTTATTAACATAAAACATGCAAATTATGTATTTTTTCTGTTAGAGAAATATTTGAATAACAGACGAAAGTTATGTTATGCAAATCACAATCCATCGCGATAGGGCAACTTTATCCGAGAACGCTGGTTTAATCGCGATAGGGCAGCTTTATCCGAGAACGCTGGTTTAATCGCGATAGGGCAGCTTTATCCGAGAACGCTGGTTTAATCGCGATAGGGCAGCTTTATCTGAGAACGCTGGTTTAATCGCGATAGGGCAGCTTTATCCGAGAACGCTGGTTTAATCGCGATAGGGCAGCTTTATCCGAGAACGCTGATGCGACTGTCATATAAGTGAGAGGTTTAGCTAGCTATAAAACCAGGTTCAATCCACCATTTTCTACATTAGAAAATGCCTGTACCAAGTCAGGAATATGACAGTTGTTATCCATTCGTTTGATGTGTTTGGACTTTTGATTTTGCCTTTTGATTTTGGACTTTCCTTTTTGAATTTTCCTCGGAGTTCAGTATTTTTGTGTTTTTACTTTTTAATAAGGTGACATTATTGTGATAAATTAATTGGTGTCAGTAAATAAATCTTATTTCTAATGTTTGTAATTCTTGTGTTGATAATTAACGAATTCATCAAAATGAAATCAATTGGTGCACTATTGCACAACTCGTTGCATCTCTAAATATTTGTTTATATCTAATTAAGAAGCATATGGTATGTGTTAACCGTCGATAGATGTCAGCTGGGGCTCCCTGACCAATTGCTTACTTTTTATTAATTTGTAAAATCCAATTAAACCCATTTCATATATATTGCGATACAATCAGTTGAAAAAAAAAATATATCCCTCCTTTTCCGTACGAATTCAAAGCACCCCTGTTAATTATTTGCTCCTCAGTTTCCCCAGTGTACCTCATTGTCTATTTTTGATCACTAATAACCAATACTTGATAATGATGATATTATTCACCCCTTTTTCGTTTCGAACCCGATACCTCTTTGGTTTCTCCGGTGGATGCCTTTGAATATATCTGAAACTATTTAGGTTGATCTTTATTTAAAGGTAAGAATGATAAAATATTTAATATTGTGCATGTCTGACCTTGAATTTTCTTGTGTTGATATACTAGTATATGATGGGGAAATAACTGCCTTGTTTAATGCTGTCGAAAGTAAACATAGGACAGCAGCAGTAACTTCTTCTGACAACTATTGTTACTTATGTCGTGCTTTTGTTATTCGTTTTCCATTGCACCCAACAGCCTCGAGACGGAGTTAATAAATGAGTTGTAAATGTTCTGAGAGAAATTCCTTAAAACTTGACATGTTTTGTGGACAATTTAGTTACTAAAGATCATAAGACTAAATTTGCAAAGGGCATTATAGCGGAATTTAAAAAATCAACAAGTGTCATTACAAGAAATATCGTTTAAGACAATTTTGTGTGTTTCAGCATTATAGTGATTTTTTGAAATGCTTGGTTATGATTGAGTAATGCATATGGATACTAAGTGTAAAGTGAGTGTGTGTCCTCTTTGTCGTTATACAAGTACATTATCATATAGTTTTGTCCAATTGGCTGCCCCCAGTATATGATGAGTTCATAGACCCAAATATTTGACTATCTGCGGTTACTAGTATTTTTGTTTAAAAGTTTAACATTCATTTGATATTAATCTAACGTTGTAGATTGGGATCCTTGAACAATATCTGCCCTGCGTCGGTCTTGGGCTGACCAATTAACTAGAAACATGTCAGGCGAAAAGCTGAGAATGTCATTGGGATATATAGAGTTTTTCTTCATAAACTTTCCTGTTTATTTTTGGAAAATAAAAATGGTTGTAATTATTCGTTGTCTTATAATTACTAATCTTACCAATTTATGATATAAGAACATAATGTCAAAAGTTTGACCCCTAGTTGAAAACATATGTAGTTAATCACTCTAAGGTATAATCATATGCTGTTTGGTTTATACTTTTGGCTAATAAGAGTCGTACATTATGTTTATATTGATTTCTTAGGATGATCAAAACCATCTGCTTTTACATCTTCACTAATCTTTGTGCAACATTCTGCTCCATTTGTTTTATATAACATTTTGCTTCATACCATTATAAACCGAGAGAAACGTATGCTCTTCTTTTTTAATCAGTCAGATATATTTTTTACAGATCTATTCTATACTAGCCAACACAAAAAAAAGATACAATGCAGTGCATTTTCATATATATTAAAATTGAATATACGGTACCA
Organism: Mytilus galloprovincialis; assembly: GCF_965363235.1. Classification (NCBI taxonomy): domain Eukaryota; kingdom Metazoa; phylum Mollusca; class Bivalvia; order Mytilida; family Mytilidae; genus Mytilus; species Mytilus galloprovincialis. The sequence goes on from NC_134838.1 coordinate 105,700,425, forward strand.
AGATATACAAAAGGCCAAATTGGCCAGTATGCATATATACTCAGTTTTATTTTATGATACTTTGGTGTTCACACTTGTAAATCGTTATTTAGGCCACACCAATTTGATTCCTTGTTCGACGGACCCGCCCGCACCTATTTTTTTCAAAACAGAATTTTTTTATTTTTTTTATATTCCCGCTTCCCGCATCCGGAAATGTAATCATGTCCATTTCCTGCATCGTTTTTTTGTGTAAATATTATAAAAAGATATCAACATTTGTTTTTAAAATCACAGTCTATTCTGTATATAACGATTTTAAACATAAAAGCACCCCACCACACTGTGTAAATATCTGTGAGAATATTTGTTCCAGCATGAAACCTATTTATCCAAAGTGGGACACAGCGGAAATACCTGTAAAGAACAAAACATTGGTTTCTTTCCCCCTTACTTATATTCCCTATTAAAAAATGTTCGTTGTTAGAATAAAGTACAAAGAACTTTTGAAGGATTTGCCCTCAACTGCAATTATATTGAATGCTGGCGAAACAAAACTATCCATAGACGCAGCATGCATGTTTATGCACCTGTCCTGTTTGATTCAGGGGCCTGTCGTTCAGCAGTTATCGTTTGTTGATGTTGTTCCAAAGATTAGTATTTTTCCCGTTTGGATATATAAATTAGATCGTTGGTTTTCCTGTTCGAATTGTGTACGCTAATAATTTTTGGGTCCTTTATAGCTTACTGTTTGGTATGTATCAAAGCTCTGTGTAAAAGGCCGTACTTTGACTGGTGTTTGTTATTGTCAGGTTGAGACACCCCCCTTTTTTTCAGACAAGGAGTCATTTTACTAAGTAGAAAAGAAAATAGAAATACCAAGGATTAATTTTGTATAGTTCTTCTGTACAAAATCTTTGAAAACTTAGAACTTTGTACTCAAAAAGAGGAGAGTTACATCTGATTTTAAACAACTTTTTCTAAAAGAGGGGTCTACTTATTTTGAATAATATTAAACTGTTACATTTGTAAAGTAAATGTGTTAATTTCACATGGTTAAAGTCCAGGAATATTACAAAATTCTTGGACATGTTTTAAACATTTAATACCAGATCTATAGATATATAGTTCTTTGAGAAAATATGAGCCCTTTTGTACAAACAAATATATTATAACTTATATTGATCCCTCATAAAACTTTTAAAAGGGATATTTATAACATCAGGGGTTGCCCCCAAACTGATTATGACTTGAATGGAGAATTGTCTCATTGTCAGTCACACATACATAGACCAGATTTAATTATTTCTTGGTGAACAGGGAAAACATACTTCAAAAATTAAAGAAATGCCAAAGTACAAGTGATAAATCAAGTTTTAATATTATCAAAACTTCCTATTTTATGTTTACAAAAAAAAATTATAATCGCTCGCCTTTACTTTTCAAGCTTCGCCTCAAAAATTTACAAAATAAATATTTTTTTATTAAAATTTTCAAATCGCTCGCTCGCCCCAAATTTTGGAGTCCAAAAATCCGTAGAACAAGAAATTAAATTGGTGTGGCCTTAGTTGTGTATCGTTACTTTTGTTGACTCGTATATATTTGAAAATTAGAGACGGACAGTCGATTATCATAAGGGATTGAAGCGAAAGGAACATCTGGCCTTTGTTAGTCTTGTGTTGTTTTTTAAAAATTTAATTCATTTATATGTTTCGGAGTTAAGTTTGACATTCATTTTCGCTGACCTAGAATGCATTATTGTTTATGGACCAGGTGAAGTCAGACTCCGAGTGCTGGATTTTCTAGCTATGTTGAAGACCCATTGGTGGCCTTTGGTTGTTTTCTATGCTTTGGGTTGGTTGTTGTCTTTTCGACAAATTCCCGGTTCCCATTTTCAATTTTATTTAGTGTTTAGTGGTCCTATAATATGAGCAGATGTTGAATTCTGACAAATTTAATCATCGACATTAATGATTTGATAAGATTATGAAGACCTTTGACATTTTTTTATCCATATTCTGACATATTTCTTCCCACTGAATTAACCGGTATTTTTATATCTATTAATGGGTTGACGGGTTCAATCTGGTTAAAATACAGATCAGGACAGATAGAATATGCTTCAATTGGAATTTCTAAACCATGCTGTAAACAGAAAAGAGAATTCCTATTACACCATTAATGGAACTTATAATGGATCAACAGTAATTATACATTCGTTAGTCAAGAGTAACGATCCAGCTCCCCCCCCCCCCCCCAATCGTAACCCTTGGTTAGCAAAGATGCAGTTGTAAACCTTCAATGGTTACCAAAAATAGTAGATATAAATGAAAGGTATATGATTATATTCAGTCAAAATATGCAACAAGCTTTCTTGAGCGGTAATATTTTTCCTGTACTAAATTCGCGTCATGTGTTTCTTGAAAAAGAGTCCTTTCATTTGAATTGTTTATAGCCATTGTGTGCTAAGTTTTAATGTGTCTATATTCTTGTCAATTTGTAATTTGCTGCTTATTTTGACTATTTTTGTTTCAGTGAAATTCTCATCATGGGAGATTCCATCTGTTCAAGTTCTGACGAAGAGGAAATATTAACGTATAAGCTTAGAATCCACGACGCTGACATTTCTGATTCGGGGAAATGGCAGTGTGAAGTCAAGGATAAGTATGGAACTGTGTCAACAACATGTGACCTTGACGTATTTGGTAAGTCAAACATACTGTTCAGTTCTTACCTACTTCAGTACTTAACCACAATGTTGAAATTTCGAATACCCGAGCATATAATTAAGTCACACCGAATTCTACTTTATTTAGAATTTAAACATATTATTTTGTTAATTTATAAATAAGACTAACAACGACAGCACTTCAAGAGTTGCCTCCCAGCGGCAATCTGGGATTTGATGTCAGTCTCAAAATTGAAATAAACATTAAGCTTCATATAAAGTCTTTATACATAAATGAAAGTCAATTACAAACATTAATCTATAAAAAAAACTTTTAAAACTGGCAAAATGTGTCCTACTGTTTTACTGACTCCAATACACGTTGACGGTAAATCTTTTGTTGAAGCTGAATCAAGCTGGGCCGTCAAACCTCCTATTCAGGACGGCGGCAATTATTCACCTGCAGTTCTATTTTCCTTTTTGAAGAACATAAGGAGAGATCAAGGAATGGTCGCCCCCGAAACATTTGTAACTTATTAATGCTAAGTGTTAATGGAAACTTCAGAATAGAGAGGACTGAATTTGAATTTTGACGTCATGACAGAAGAACAGAAGGCTGTCATGACTTCTGTTTTAATATTTATTGTCATATAGTACTGAACATCCTTAAAAATACTTAAAAAATCAACATTGGCATTAAGTTTGACTTGAATCAGATTATTTAAAACCAGACTTGCAATTTTCCAGCCGCATCAAATTATATCCGGAATTCATCCAGAATAGTATTAGATTTCGTGCCTTAGAAAAGAGACTTCCGGTCTCGAATTTTGTCATGAATGATGATCTTTAAAATACACCTTGTTTGAGACATATAAATGAATGATGAATGAAGAAATCTGTATCCTTGCATTCAGTTGAAAAACTGTTACATAAACATTAACACGAAATTAGCTGTCATGGCTTTAACTGGAACCCATCTGTGATGCTGGTAACTAACATCTCTCATCAACCAGGGACTTTCTATACTGGGTCAACCTGGGAATACTACCAGGGGCTGATCCAGCCATTTTCAAAATGGGAAAAAGGGGGCGTTAGGAACCTAGGATAAGGGGAGGGGTTCCAAACATATGTCCCCATTCAACATTCAAATGCATTGACTCAAAAAAAGGGGGGTGTTCCAAATGCAGAACCCCCTCCCCTTTTCCCCCCTTTGGATCAGCCACTGATTATACAAACTATATAAGTAAAATAGTCCCAGCCTCTGCCTACTCTTGATCATTATAGACAGGGACTTTCTATACTTTCTAAGCGTACAGTGGTGGATCCAGAATGGTTTATTAGGGGGGGGGGAGTGACCTAATGGAGGGGGGCCAGCTCCAGTCATGCCGTATAACCAACCAAATTTTACCAACAAAAAGGGGGGCCTGGCACCTAGCCTCCTGGATCTGTCTATTGTTTGAACTGTCCATGTTATAGATCATATAAAATTTACTTAATTTCGCGGGTTGACATGAACCACAAATTTAAATGTTCAACGAAATTTCTATAGGTTTTTATGCAGAATTGTGCATTATCACAATTCAAATATCCACGAAAATGCAAGCTTTGATACCCACCAAAATATATAAATGGCTGGATCCATCTCAATGTTAATGAATGGCCTGTGGGAACCAGCAATCACTGAAATATCATATAATACTAACAAACTAAAAAGCATAAATAGAATAATTAAGGACGCGTTTTTTTTTAAAATAGCATAAAAGATAGAACACAAGGCTAGAAAAAAAAATTCAGCTATAAGGCAGCACTGGATGGAATTCCCACACCAGGAACTTATAGAATCTGGACCCAGATAAAGAATTAAGCATTTTCAATAATCGTTTGCATAAAAATTTAGTTGCAAGCTTATGTTTAATTAATAAAATTGAGATGATATTATGTTCACATAAGTAAGTAAACATTCAGGGATACTTTCAAATTAAACAGATTAATGAAAAGGAATTTGCAGTAAAATTTTATTTATAGAAACTATTGTGTTGTGTTGTGTGTTATAACTGTTTTCAAAGCTAAGAGATAACAATGAAGACATGTAGAACAAAATATTTGATTGTCTATTATATTAAAACATATTTTAACATCAGAAGAAGCTAAACGACAGTCATTAGTTTCTGGTAGTGATATCAAGGTTGTCCAGAATGGTACAGTACTCAATGGAAAGTCTGTCAATGGGACTGGTTCTGACTCAGAGGAAGAGATTTTGACATATCGTCTTAAAATCCATGATGCTGACGTCAAGGATGCAGGGAAATGGAAATGTGAAGTCAAGGACAAATATGGAACAGCATCTACATCTTGTGATCTAGATGTCTATGGTATTTTTTTGTATTCAAAAAGTCTGTCTACAAATTTTTGAGTAATGATAAAATTGATTTCTGTTTGCTATAGAAACACATTCTAAACATTTATAGACCTGTTTCACATTCAAATTTTAATTGATCATTCTCTGGAACTTGGAGTCTATATATGCATATAAATTTTGATGCTCAGAAGCAGTTAAAAGCGCTAACATAAAATTTGAAATATGACATTAATACATTTATGTATTTCTTCACATGTGGTCTGCATGGGAAAATGGTATGAATAATATAGAAATATATTTAAAGCAGGCAATATGACCCAAGTTTTGATTGAAATATATTTCCAGGTTAGGACTTTTCTTCATTTTGGTTTTTATCTATATGATTGTTATGGTCTTTACCTAAAACCTCTAAACAACAAACAACACTCACTGTTTATACGGATGAATGTTTCAGATACAACTCCTGTTGCAGAAGAACCTAGATTTCTAATGAGTCTTAGAAATGTATCAACTTTAGAAGGAAAGAGTATTAAGTTGATATGTAGAGTCAGAGGTACACCACTCCCTAAAATTATTTGGTAAGTATTATTTGTGGTGGTGGTGGGTAGAAAGGGTCCTGATCCCGAAATCCCGGGCTTAAAAACATGAAATCCAGAGGTCCCGAATTTAAAAATAAATAAATCCTGACATCCCAATATTCGAAATAACAAATCCTTGATTCCATAAGGATCAATCCTGAAATCCCGCGCTTAAAAACAACCAATCCTGACGTCCCGAAAAAGGTCATGCCCCCCTGCCCTTATTTAGTAGCAGTAACAATTATTGGCCATTGGCCTTTCACATTGATCATTTAATGATTTACAGCCGATTTCATTCAGTGTGTAGCCAAAGGTAATATTTTTGGTTAGCTTGCTTGTTAGCTGAACCGTGAAGTCATTGTTAGGTTAGGTAAACTACCCTACTTTAAGAGTAGACTAACTAGTCCAACAGATAACCAATCTATCTGTCTCCTGGACTAGGCTACTTCCAAAGGAGGGTAGTATACCTGACCTAATAATGACTTCACGGTTCAGCTAACAAGCAACCTAAGCAGAGATATTACCTTTGGCTACACACTCATTGAAATCGGGTGTAATGAATATTGATAATTTAGCTTTTGGTAAGGCAAAATTATCTTTATTACTGTTAGTAATAGGTTTTTTGGTTTATAGAATCATGTTTTTATTTAAAGTGAACTTATAACATAAACTCCTCATCATTGTTTCTTGTTGAACATAAAGTTTTAATATTAGATCATTTTCTAAATCGTTGTTCAGGTGAAAAGAAATATCTCGGGTTTTTTATTTTCTTGCAATTAATTTTTAGATTTTATATGAAATATTGATGTGTAATTTGTCTAACATCTACTTTAATTGAAGTGATTTTGACTTTAAAGGTATAAAGACAATTTTCCTATATCTAAAGACGATTACAACTACCAAGTTCTTTATCTTAAAGATGGAACCATTAGTTTAGAAATATTTTATCCTAAGCCTGACAAAGATGCTGCAGTGTTCAAATGTGAGGCTCAAAATGACAAGGGCTTGGTGACTTCTGAGGCCAAGGTCACTGTGCTTGCTAAGAGTAAGTGTATGGTAATTGTCAATTAGTTATATGTTTTTGTGACAATTTCATTATCATGGTGAGAGTTGGAATGCAAAAATTAAAACTTCCATGAATATTTTAAAGATTTAAAGGATGAAGACCATTCAAGAATTGATTTTAAACATATTTTATTCATTAAGATATGAAAAGGATTGAGCAACAGGCACAGCCTATAAAAGCTCTCTCCATATTACATGTACAAGGTATAACAAAAAATAATCTGTTTCCAAAAAGTAGTAATTCAATATTTATGTCAACATTATCAACAATGGAGTTGATGGAATCAAGAAGGATCTGTCTTACATCATTATACTTAGGGCAAATAAAAAAGAAATGTTGGTTATCCTCAACAGGATGGTTACAGTTTGTGCAAAAAGTGTTCTCGGATAAGAACTGATTAAACAAATGAGATTTAAGGTTGCTAGCATTATTTCTGAGTTGACATTCAAGAACTAATGCCAACAGGACCAATTTGTAACAAATGTTGCAGACGACAGATTACTTGCACATGTATGTCACAAACTTAATCTTTTTATTCCTAAATGAAAGGCAATGTTAGAAATCAGCACCTTTAACTAATGACAAGCAAATTATAATGAAAGTTACTCATGCAAGCAAGGGGAATTATCTCATATTGTGATAGTAGCAACACAACCCATTTGTTTTTACTAGAAATACATCTGTGACTGTGAGACAAAAAGCCATCTTTCATCCTTCAAATTTAAACTCAAATTTTTCTACTTTATTAAAATTTCAACCCTGTAAAATTATCACTTTCTGTATTCTGTATTTGTTATACTGTCTATGGTTTTAAAGAAAATTAAGAGAAAAGGGAACATGTCGTCATTTCCTTTTTTTGATCAGACCTGCCAACTTTCACAACTAAAGGATGATTTTTCCCGTAAGAGGTATGCACCTGATTCTTGAAATCTACCAGTACCTCTTAACAGACATTTGAAGAATATTTAATAGCTTTTAAAACATATTGTACTCATTCAAAACCATATACATGTAAAATAGATGCATTATGTTCTCTTGCTGTTGAAATCCCCTTGGAGATTTTAGAAGTTGGCAGAAGTTCTTTATGAATGGAGAGTATTATGATAAAATTGAGAATGGAAATGGGGAATATGTCAAAGAGACAAAAACCCGACCATAGAACAGACAACCGCAGAAGGTTACCAATAGGTCTTCAATGCAGTGAGAAACTCCCGCACCCAGAGGCGTCCTTCAGCTCGCTCCTAAACAAATGTATATACTAGTTCAGTCATAATGGACGTCATACTTAACTCCAAACTATACACAAGAAACTAAAATTAAACTTCACTTGTATTTTAAAGCATATGAATTTTTGATTAACTTTTTCAGACAGAGAAGAATCCGTCTCAAGGGATCATTTGTTGAACCTTTCCCAGTGGAGCAGAGCCAGAAGCGAAACACGTCGTGCAGCAAGTGAATCTCGCACCTCAACACGAGCAACTAGTGAATCACGATATACCTCCTCTAGTTCATTGAAATCATCCAGCAAGAAACTGGAGGACTATTATATAAATAGAAGGTCATCAAAATATGGAAATTATGAATGTGATGACATAGATGCCAAGTATGATGTATATAAACCAGGGTACACTCCTCTTAAATTTCTTAATACAAATGAAATGGAACCAGAAATGAGGTTGAAGATAAGATGGGGCACAACAGAAGAGTTCTATTTTCAAGAAAATCTGAAAAATAAATGTATCTTAGAAGGATCTCGTGCTTTTCTGAGTTGCTTTCTTATTGGAAAGTTGCCAATGTACGTTCAGTGGTACAAGGATGGGAAGGCATTACCGAACAACATTTATGAAAGATATGGAATCAGAGTAAGTCTTTAGATAGACTTTAAATGTTATGATTGATTGGTTATTGGTGTTTAAAGCCAACACTCTCAGCTATATCATGGGGGCATTTTTTTTAATTTATGGTGGGGCAGGCCTGAGGGGTATAGAGCCACTAATCCAGGCTGGGTGGGAAAGAACATTCACGAAAGTAGTAAATTTGTAAATATTTTTAACAACAAAGTTCCTATGCTTAGCTGTATCTTTGTCAATAGATGAAATATTTGATATGCAAAGCTACAGACTAAAAATTGATGTTGATTTGTAAAGACCAGTAAAGTTTTAAGTTTTAGAGTTTTGATATCAGACCCAATATTTTCAAATTGTAAAAGTACTTTTAACTTACTATAAATTTATATTTCAGCAAATATCAGGACATCTGAGTCTAGAAATACCATGAACTGAGTTAGAGGATTGTAAATGGTTTGTTTTATATTTCAGCAAAGATCAGGACATCTGAGTCTAGAAATACCATGAACTGAGTTAGAGGATTGTAAATGGTTTGTTTTATATTTCAGCAAAGATCAGGACATCTGAGTCTAGAAATACCATGAACTGAGTTAGAGGATTGTAAATGGTTTGTTTTATATTTCAGCAAAGATCAGGACATCTGAGTCTAGAAATACGGTGTACTGAGTTAGAAGATTGTAAATGGTTTATTTTATCTTTCAGCAAAGATCAGGACATCTGAGTCTAGAAATACCATGAACTGAGTTAGAGGATTGTAAATGGTTTGTTTTATATTTCAGCAAATATCAGGACATCTGAGTCTAGAAATACCATGAACTGAGTTAGAGGATTGTAAATGGTTTGTTTTATATTTCAGCAAAGATCAGGACATCTGAGTCTAGAAATACCATGAACTGAGTTAGAGGATTGTAAATGGTTTGTTTTATATTTCAGCAAAGATCAGGACATCTGAGTCTAGAAATACCATGAACTGAGTTAGAGGATTGTAAATGGTTTGTTTTATATTTCAGCAAAGATCAGGACATCTGAGTCTAGAAATACGGTGTACTGAGTTAGAAGATTGTAAATGGTTTATTTTATCTTTCAGCAAAGATCAGGACATCTGAGTCTAGAAATACCATGAACTGAGTTAGAGGATTGTAAATGGTTTGTTTTATATTTCAGCAAATATCAGGACATCTGAGTCTAGAAATACCATGAACTGAGTTAGAGGATTGTAAATGGTTTGTTTTATATTTCAGCAAAGATCAGGACATCTGAGTCTAGAAATACCATGAACTGAGTTAGAGGATTGTAAATGGTTTGTTTTATATTTCAGCAAAGATCAGGACATCTGAGTCTAGAAATACGGTGTACTGAGTAAGAGGATTGTAAATTGTTTGTTCTATATTTCAGCAAAGATCAGGACATCTGAGTCTAGAAATACCATGCACAGAGTTAGAGGATTGTAAATGGTTTGCTTTATATTCCAGCAAAGATCAGGACATCTGAGTCTAGAAATACGGTGTACTGAGTTAGAAGATTGTAAATGGTTTATTTTATATTTCAGCAAAGATCAGGACATCTGAGTCTAGAAATACCATGAACTGAGTTAGAGGATTGTAAATGGTTTGTTCTATATTTCAGCAAAGATCAGGACATCTGAGTCTAGAAATACCATGAACTGAGTTAGAGGATTGTAAATGGTTTGTTTTATATTTCAGCAAAGATCAGGACATCTGAGTCTAGAAATACCATGCACTGAGTTAGAGGATTGTAAATGGTTTGTTCTATATTTCAGCAAAGATCAGGACATCTGAGTCTAGAAATACGGTGTACTGAGTTAGAGGATTGTAAATGGTTTGTTTTATATTTCAGCAAAGATCGGGACATCTGAGTCTAGAAATACGGTGTACTGAGTTAGAGGATTGTAAATTGTTTGTTCTATATTTCAGCAAAGATCAGGACATCTGAGTCTAGAAATACGGTGTACTGAGTTAGAGGATTGTAAATGGTTTGTTTTATATTTCAGCAAAGATCGGGACATCTGAGTCTAGAAATACGGTGTACTGAGTTAGAGGATTGTAAATTGTTTGTTCTATATTTCAGCAAAGATCAGGACATCTGAGTCTAGAAATACCATGCACAGAGTTAGAGGATTGTAAATGGTTTGCTTTATATTCCAGCAAAGATCAGGACATCTGAGTCTAGAAATACGGTGTACTGAGTTAGAGGATTGTAAATGGTTTGTTCTATATTTCAGCAAAGATCAGGACATCTGAGTCTAGAAATACCATGCACTGAGTTAGAGGATTGTAAATGGTTTGCTTTATATTCCAGCAAAGATCAGGACATCTGAGTCTAGAAATACCATGAACTGAGTTAGAGGATTGTAAATGGTTTGCTTTATATTCCAGCAAAGATCAGGACATCTGAGTCTAGAAATACGGTGTACAGAGTTAGAGGATTGTAAATGGTTTGCTTTATATTCCAGCAAAGATCAGGACATCTGAGTCTAGAAATACCATGAACTGAGTTAGAGGATTGTAAATGGTTTGTTTTATATTTCAGCAAAGATCGGGACATCTGAGTCTAGAAATACGGTGTACTGAGTTAGAGGATTGTAAATGGTTTATTTTATATTTCAGCAAAGATCAGGACATCTGAGTCTAGAAATACCATGAACTGAGTTAGAGGATTGTAAATGGTTTGCTTTATATTCCAGCAAAGATCAGGACATCTGAGTCTAGAAATACGGTGTACTGAGTTAGAAGATTGTAAATGGTTTATTTTATATTTCAGCAAAGATCAGGACATCTGAGTCTAGAAATACCATGCACAGAGTTAGAGGATTGTAAATGGTTTGCTTTATATTCCAGCAAAGATCAGGACATCTGAGTCTAGAAATACGGTGTACTGAGTTAGAGGATTGTAAATTGTTTGTTTTATATTTCAGCAAATATCAGGACATCTGAGTCTAGAAATACGGTGTACTGAGTTAGAAGATTGTAAATGGTTTATTTTATATTTCAGCAAAGATCAGGACATCTGAGTCTAGAAATACCATGCACTGAGTTAGAGGATACAGGAGATTACTTAGTGGATGTCAGGAATGAACAAGGCAGAACAAATTCCTCTTGTTATATTCAAATAGAACGTATGTCCATCTATATCAGATAAATATATATGACGGCCAGAGACCATGAGTTTTGTATATGGTCAATATGTTTTCACCAAAATATTTTCCCAAATATTTAATGATAAAACAGAGTTAAACATTAAACAGACCCAAGTACTCAAACCCTATATTTGAAAGCTATGCATATATAAAAATACCTAAAAAAAATAGCCCTGATTAATCCAACTTAAGGTAAATTTCTTGATTACTTCTTAATTTATCAACAGAAATTTAAGAAAAGTATGTTGTCAATCATGTTGGTATTGAAGCACTGATTAATAATAAAATAATTGTCAGTTTCTGTCAGGCAGTGATTCTCAGTGACTTGTAAGTATCAAATATTTTTAAAAACATTAACATTTAGATAACTTGACCCTAGATATTTTACACAAACACAAATTCATGTGTAGAACACAAATTAATAGCTGTTACACAACACAAGCATCAGCATTCAATTGTTTGCACAAGCAGACAAATGATGACCACTGCTGTAATATATTTTTTGTGTTTATGAATTTCAGCAAGATTCAAACATGATATTGAATTTGAAAAGCCAACATTTGTGGAGGGAATCCACCATATTCATGTAAATGAGGGACAGACGGCTACATTCCAAGTTATTGTCAAAGGGAAACCTAGACCAGGAATAAAATGGTAAGGGGAAATGTCAAAAGCAATCAATCATAAGACAGGAATAATAAGGTAAGGTTAGAAGCAATCCTTAGCTAGGAATAACATTGTATGGGTAAATGGCAAAGGCAATCCTTATCCAATAATATCATGATAAGAAGATAAAGGCTTTCCTATCCAGGGATAACATGGGACCGGGAAATGTCAAAGGTTATCCAAAGCAAGGAATAACTTGGTGAAAAGAAATGTCAAAGGCAATCCCAAGCCAGGAATAACTTGGTAAATAGAAATATCTTAGGCAATCCTTAGCCAGGAATAACATGGATGAAACATCTTACCCCACCCTCATTTTGTAGGCATTTGATGTAGCTGTTAGTCAATAAACAAAATAAAAGCAGGACATTTATACTATGGTCAGGTTTAGATATACCATTTGGTAGAAATTTATATCTTCCAAATGTTACTTAAAAAAAATCATAATTATGTTGAAGTTACATTTTTGTCTCTTCAAATTGAAATACAATGATGTTAGTAATGTAATGTAAAAAAAAGAAATATTAATTTTATATATTTAGTTATTCAGGTGGCTGTTAAAGGAAATCCCTCATTAGCATAACCATTATAAAGATATCTTATCATTTATGGCGCCATTTATATCATGAATACCTAATTTTAAAATGTAAGTGAAATGTATTTGTTTGAAATTACAATGAATATTTTATGTAATGTAGGTTTAAAGATGGAAAGCGTATCCAAGTTACACAGAAGACTACAATCCACAATGGTCAAAAGGGAGGTAGTCTGCTGATGATCCACACATGTAACTTCTCTGATCAAGGACTGTATAAAGTAGAGGCCCACAATATGGCAGGAAGGTGTTCTGGATCAGCTAAGCTTTCAGTTTTTGGTAAGCTTAAAGCATGTGCTGTATTTTGCTCTTTAATTTAAATTGAAACCAAAAATTAACTTGCATTTGTTTTTTATTTTATTTCAGATCATATAAGGAGATATCTGTTGTATTCTATTGTCATGTTTTTAAATTAATGTCTTGCATCACTTTTATCAACCGTTTTATAGACATGCTATGATAAACCAACTTGAACAAATATAGTCCGCAATACAATTTGACTTAAAAGTCATTAGGAACAAAATTATAAATACCATCAGGTTCTCTGCAAACAAAAAGCTTGCAGGAACCCTTTAAATAATGCTTGCAGAAGTTTGCAGCTAGCTGTGAACCTCCTGCAAAAGTTTGCAGAAACAATTATGTTTGCAGTAAGATTGCAGGAAAAACTAAAATATAAGGGATGTTCGATGCTAGATTGCAGAAATCATTGACAATTCTATATGTTTTGCACAAACATTGTAAGAAAACATTACCATGGAGCATCAACTAAAATTTCTCACCAAATTTCTGACTTCGGATAATTAAACAATTTATTAAAAAAATAAAAATATCAATCTGTTTATGTGCAACTGATATTGTGCATAAAAGATAAAATAAGTTAGATCGGGCCTAGTAATGAATCATTTATTTCATTTCATAGTTTTGTTTAAAATTTAAAGCAAATAAAAATTCAGCAGAGATTTCATTCTATAAAAAACAAGATAGAGCTCATAAACTTGAATTTATAAAAAAAAAAACCCTGTTTTATTGGCAATTTTCTATTCTTTTTCCAGAATCTGGTACAAGGTTTACATGTGGTGAAAATGGAGATATCAAGATAATTCGCAGAAAAGATTCTTTAGAAGATGAGGAAATTGATACAGAGAATTTATCTTGCCAGACGCTTTCAAGTACCATGGAGAGAGAAGAAAGTTTAGCGGTCAATGGAGGTGAAACTGAGAGTGTAAGGGGTTTTGATGAAATGGACATTACTCTAAAAAAGAGTAAAATGGTGGCGGCTGCTGTGAACGGAGACTTGGAAATTGTAGAAGCTTCAAGCAAGATTGAAACTGTAAAGGGATCAACTGAAACTACAAAGCAGAAACAAACTGAAACAAAAACAACCAGTAAAATCACTACTGATATTGATTCCAAAGCTCAAAAGGCTCAGAGTTTGGTTGATAGATCAGAGGCTAAAAGTGAGATTTCTGAATCTATGGAACTTACAAGAAGTTCAGACCTGAAGATGTCATCTACAACCACTTCTTCATTAAAGATGTCAGCGATTACTAATGATGAGAAAAGTTCAGTTGCTGCAACGGAATCAATAGAGATCAGAGGTTTAGATTTTAAAAGTTCAACGGTCACAGAAGACAAAGGAGAGTTACAGAGCAAAGCTGACAAATCAGGTGTTTCAATGTCATTAACTGAATCAGAATCAATTGCAAGTACAGACATCTCAAAAGTCGAATCAGCAAGGTCAGTAGTTCAAAAGTCAACAACGGAGATGGAATTAAGTGAGTCTGTTACTGTAGACACAAATTTAGACAAAACACAGAATCAGAATAATGAGTGTGAGACAAAGACAGTAGCTAAAGAAGGTGACTCTGTGGATGGACCAAAATCTACAGGCAATCTGCAGAGAACTGCATCATTTGAAGCAATAGAAAAAGCCAGAAGATTATCAAAAGGCGATGTTAAATTAGAAAAATTATACTCACCAAATGCTGATGGAAGTCTTTTGTCTTCTAAATTCATTAAATCAAATGGAAATCTTAGTAGGGGGTCTTCAATTGATGAGTCTGAAAAACCAAGGAGAAAGTTAAGTAAAGCTACTTCTGTCGAGGATTCAGTTAATGGATTGGCAAGTAGACGATTAAGTAAAGGCTCTTCTGTAGAAGATTCAGTCAACGGATTGGCAAATAGACGATCCAGTAAAGGCTCTCAAATGGAGGAAACAGGGAATGGAAAAATACATAGAAAACTTAGCAAGGGACTTTCAGTGGAAGACACAGGAAATGGAAGAAGAAAAGAAGTGATAAGCAACGAAGGTTCCATTGAAACAAAAGTTACACAGAATTTTTCTGAAAGCATTGAAAGTTCAAAAGTCACACAGAGTTCTTCTGAAAGCTTGGAAAATTCAAAAGTCACACAGAGTTCTTCTGAAAGCATAGAAAGTTCAAAAGTAACTTGTGAAGCAGAACAAATTTTAACAAAAGCAGACCATCAGACAAGTAGTTTAGAAACAAGTGTAACTGTTGATTCAGAAAGCAAGGGGACCAAGCTGAAATCTGATGGGTTAAAGGATGAAACTTTAACATTAAAGCAAGAGACAATTGTAAAAGAAATTGTTCCTAAAAAAGCATTCAAAAATGTTGAGATGGAAAGTGATTCAAAACAAACATCAACAGAAATAACAACATCAGAAGACAAAGCCACAGAGAAGATCAGGTCAGCAGACAGCAAAAACTCACAAGAGATTGTGACCAGTGTAGATGCTGGAGTTGCAAAGACACAAACAATTGCAAACAATGAAAGTGCTGGGGCTGAAGTTTCAGCAGATAAGGCAGAAGTAAAAAGTTCTTCTGAAAAGTTGGAGGACCGAATTTCAACCAAAGAGAAAGAAGATAAAACTGACAACAAAGACTGTACTAGAGAACAAGTAAAGGAAGAAGAAGTTAGTTTAATTGCAGACACACACACTAGTCCTGTTCCATCAGTTGAAACCACATCTGATATCAAATCAAATACAGATGATGCAAAGACAGAAAGGTCACTTGAAGCAGAAACAAAGTCACATGATATAGGTGCTCAGAGTTCAACTAAGGAATCCAAAGTTGTTGAAACTATGTCAGAGGTGTCAATAGAAAGTTCACAGGACAGATGTTCATCTGACAAAGTAGATGCAGCTGTTTCTAAGGTAACTTCTGAAAGTTCAGCAGTGCAAAGTTCAAGTGAAACAAGTCAATCAATGGAAAAGACAACTGAATCTACAGAGGGAAAACTTTTGGTGGAAACGGAAAACTCTGGAGCATCAGAGAACAAATCATTAATGGTAACAGCTCAAACAGATTTTGAAGAAAAAACAGAGGAAATGAATTCTATTGAAACATCATCAGTTAAAGTTTTGAAATCAGAAAAAGAAATGTCAAATGACATCCTTACCAAAAAGACTGATTCAGTATTAAGTATAGAAGAACAATTAGAAACATCAGGTGAAAAAGTAAAGTTAACAAAACAGACTTCAATAGAAGATAAATCCATGATAACAAAAGGTCAAGAAATTGAAGAGAAATCTTTGTTAAGATCAGACAAGATGTTTGTTGGAGGAGGGGATGCAGAAATCACAACAGAAGAAGAAATCAGTAAAACAGAAGAGAAAGAAACCATCTATACTACACCACCAAATATTGTCAAATTTCTACCAAAAGTTGTGGTACTTAAAGATGGAGAAACATTGAAGTTCCAGTGTCTGGTATCAGGTGAACCTAGACCTAAAGGTATGGATGACTTGTATAAGATTTATTTATTGTTTTGTCTCTATTGTTGGTCCTGTATCACAAGTGTAACAAGTCTTATTTAGATTTAAAACCTCCATTTTGAAGTCAGAAGATTACCATATTTTGTATTTTTTGTTAATTATGAAAATCAGAAATTTTGGTTATTGTTCGAACCTGATACTGATTAGTCTGAATTTTAATTAATTTCGAAATTTAGTGTAACCTAATTAATATCTAAGAAAGGTAAAATTTTCATAAAAAATGCTGTATTTTTTTGATTTGTTTAGATTCAAATATAAAGCTGAACAAATGACTGTATATTCAACATTATTACTTAGTTCTGTGGATAAAACTATAATGATTATATGTAGGTTTTCCCTGAAGAGCATTGATTGGTATTACATGTTTATTCGCCAATCTCTACAAAATACAAAGGAGAGAATATTTGTAGTTATTAGTTCTTTCTAAACATCTAGAGGCTACCCAATACATGTATAACTGTATAACATGTATAACTGTTGACTCCAAAGGATTTTCATATATCATACTTATTATAGACATAAAAAGGATTTGATTTTCCAATTGAAACATGTATTTTTTTGCTGTATATTTACAAGTTTTCTTCTCAGATGTCCATTTTTACATATCTGTACCTTAAAATGGCCCCATAGATGATTATGTACAAGACCATATTATTATGATAACTCATTATCACAAATTAGTTACAGTTATGTTGTATATTACCTGTAAATCTTTTACAGTTGTTTGGCTGCACAATTCACGGAGAATAACATCTTCTTCTGACTACATAATACTGACATCAAAAGAACAATATCATAATTTGGAGATAACAAAAACTAAATTTTTAAGGGATGCAGGAATTTATACACTCAAGGCAACAAATATTTCTGGTGAGCAGGAGAGTAATTGTGAAGTTCAAATTGAGGGAACTTTGAAAATATCAACTGAAGTTGTAGACAGCAAGGAAGAATCAGCAAGTGAAGAAATCAGTGACATAAAGGAAAAATCAATTGATGTTGAAGACCTGAAAAATTTACAATCAAATTTAAAAAATGTTGATGAACAGAAAGTTTTAAAATCAGATGTTAGTGAGAAGACAGATTTGAACACAAAGTCTTTAGAGAGTGAAGAATTAATCACAAGTTCTTTGAGTGCTGATAAAAAGAAAGATTCTGAAGTAGAAGTTGATAGAGCTTTGAAAAAAGACTTAGTCATCAGTATGGTTGAAGATACAAAGGCATCTGTAGGGGATGCAAAAAATGTTTCAGAGAAAACATCTTCTTATGTAAACAGTGAAAGCCAATCCTCTAGGTATGTTATATACTGAAGTCAAAAGTTTGATGATGAAGAAGTTCTTTAAAGATTTACCTTTCTTCAATTTTCAAACCATATTGAAGTTAAAAGTCTTATTAAAGAAAAGATTGTGTGGACAGTTTTTTTTTAATTATCTCCCTTTGTAAGAATGACCAATAATGCTTATTTCTTTTTTTAGGAAAAAAACAGGTAGAAAGAAATTTGTTAAAAGTTTTAATACTGATGATTTGATATTTATCCAGTTTTAATTCTGTACATAATATATATAAAGGAAAAAGGAGTTATATTTTATTTTATTATATTAGAACAACATCAACAAAGATGACTAGAGACAGAGAAGTAAATGAAATGGAAAGAATGGAAATGGTCCAGGCAGAGACATGTAAGACTATATTTAATTTGGCAGAAACTATTAATAAATATCATTTTAATCAATTTGTTTTGAAAATATTGTCAACAAAAAAAGAAATGACCTTTTTAATCTATTACAAATGTACCTTAGAAAAAAAATTCTAACTATGCACAACAACATTTGAAGGAATTCTATGACAACATTTTATCTAAATAGATAGTTTTTTTTTTTTAGTTTTTTATTTGCTATGCTTCAACACTGACATGTAAACATTCATAATTTTGGCATTTTTCATAATAAGTTTTCATTGCTTAAACAGGTATGACAAATGCACCTTCATCTAAGAGAGGTAAAACATCCCACCTGTGTTTTATAGAGATTTGCCTCCTTTATTTACACTGTTTGAAATGTCCAAATCATCCACTACAGCCGTTTTGTATGATGTGTGAAATTAAAACATGTTACATGTATTTCATTAGACTGGGAAGCGTTCACTGTTTTTATGGCAACAATCTTAACATGGTAATGGTAGTGTTGATAATATAAATTTGGCCATACATGTAATATGTACATTTCTATGATTTGAAGTGTTTTATTTAAATAATCCTAATTTATACCATTGCATGTGAAAGTAGATATCCTTTTTTCTCAAATTCTTAGAGGATTTATCATTTTCCTGACCTGTTGTTATATATATTTTTCAATCCCTGTGTAGTTTTTTATTTATCTCAATACGTTTGACAAAATTCCATTAAGATTTCAGACGTCAAATTTTCCTGCTTTTCTATGAATTTTTCTTTTGACATCATATAAAAAGGTGACAATGCCTGATGACATGACAAAAAATTATCACATCTCTTTTGCAGGTCATTGGAAAAAGATAAATTTTGTCAACATATCATCTAAAACAAATTGGGGAAACCAATTTCTACCACCAAATCTTGTGCAATACAATATTTCTCCACTTTAAACAGTTAGATTTTAAATATTTAAAATGCTTGAGAAACCTCACATTTTAAATGTGAAAATTGAACTGTCTCGAGGAGAAATATTTTATCATATTAGATACAGTGGTAGAATTTATGTTAATAACAAATTTAAAATTTGACCAAGAGCATGGATTTCATGACTTTTTCATAACAGAAAGTAAGACCCTGTTCACACTAGCATTTTTTTTTATCAATCTAATTTGAATCGATCTAAATAAAACCAGTTAGCGTTCACATTATCTTTAATCATATCGATCTCTATCGGTCTAATACGAACCACTGCGTTCACACTACAATTAAAAACGCAATCGATCTAACCTTTTTGCCCGTAAAACTGTAAACACTGTGTATAAATAGAACTGATTTATAAAATTTATGTGCTGATACACTGATACACACACTTGGAAAAACAAATTGGATAAAGTTATTGTTTCTCTTGAATCACAATTTAAAATTTTGATACTGGTGTTATTGCAGTTTTCTTTAATTTTGAAAAAAAAAATAACTGTAGCAACGAAGTTACAACACAACGCCAGAAATACTGCGGTTCCTGCAAAGAAAAAAATCAACATAAGAAAAGAGGACACAGATTTCACAAATCTATGCTATGGCGAAGACAACATGTTTACAGTTTGTTTTAAAGGTCTTTTAACAGAGAAATATGGGTTAAACAACGAACCTCTGAGATAGTTTTGCCGCTATACATGCGCATAAGTTATTTTCGATTCAATCGTACTAGTTAAAACCGATCTCTGCGTTCACATCTAAAGTAAGATCAGTTTACTTTAGATCGATTCAAACTAAACTACCTCTTTTGGTGTTTTAGTTTAGACCGATTGAAGAAAATAATTGTAGCAACGAAGTTACAACACAACGCCGGAAATACTGCGGTTTCTGCAAAGAAAAAAATCAACATAAGAAAAGAGGACACAGATTTCACAAATCTATGCTATGGCGAAGACAACATGTTTACAGTTTGTTTTAAAGGTCTTTTAACAGAGAAATATGGGTTAAACAACGAACCTCTGAGATAGTTTTGCCGCTATACATGCGCATAAGTTATTTTCGATTCAATCGTACTAGTTAAAACCGATCTCTGCGTTCACATCTAAAGTAAGATCAGTTTACTTTAGATCGATTCAAACTAAACTACCTCTTTTGGTGTTTTAGTTTAGACCGATTGAAGATCAATTCAATGCGTTCACATTAGCCCTTAAACTGATCTAGAGTGAACCGGTCTAGTTTAAATCGATAAAAATGTCCTAGTGTGAACGGGGTCTTACACTCTGTCCTACCACAAAGCAACAATAAGATTTTGAAAATTATTGGTTGAAAATATAAAGTAAGAAAGTTGATTCAGTTGTTTTCTATTTTAAAAATTGAAGGCAATTATTGTTTGTTTTGAAAAGTTACTTATTTTTACATGTTTATTTAACATATTTAATGTTAGCTTTATAGTTTGTGCATTTGTTAATTTTGGACATCCATATAGTGATTTAGCTTCATAGTTTTGGCAAGTGCCAATTGTGGACATCAATAGTGATTTATTGATGCCTTTTTAAGTAAAATTATTTTATTGAATTTTTTAGAGGAAAGTATAGAAAGAATATTAAGAGATTTCAGTCCACATAATAACAATGTTTTTGTGAAATAATTTTAGAAGAACAAAGTGTGTCATTAACTGGCAAACCATATTTTGCTGTACCACTCCAAGAAGAGTATTGTCCAATGGAAAGAGATGAAAATGTTCGACTTTATGTTAAAGTTGGTGGAGAACCTTATTCACCTGCAAGATGGTTCGTATAGTGTTAATTCTGAAATTATTGCGTGTATTCATTATTGAGATTTTGTCATTTTAGACTTTTGATTTGCAATTTCAATTTTTACAATACTGAGAAAAATCCTGTTAATTCATATAAAATAATTTCAAAATACAAGTTTAAATTATTGCGATTATAATCCTGTCGCATTTGTTTCGCAATGATAAAAACATCACATTAATTTCAAAACTTGTAATTTTATAGTTAACACAGTAATTTGAATTGGCACTGGCTACTGTTACATTGAAATATAACATTAAAAATGTTTTTGTTACATTGGTGACTAATTCCCAGAATGCAAAACGAAATGAAATGGGTAGAATTAACATATAAATACTTAAGTAAGGCAAGTGATAGAAAATAAAGTTATACAATCTTAAATTAAAACATAATCCCTATCTGTTATAGGTTTAAAGATGGCGAAGAACTTGAATCTAGTAGAAGAGTAATGGTGAACTGGGATACAGTCACACAAGAATCTACTGTTGTTATAAGCAGATATAAGTTAAAGGATGCTGGAGTGTATGAATGTCTCATCCTTTCAGAAAATGGTGCAATCACAACCAGGACACTGTTAAACTTAAAAAGTAAATACCATTAAATACAATTCTTTTGAAACTGTTCAGATTCTTTATTGTGTTTTCATGTTGATAGATATATACTTTTTCCATTACATGAAAAGAAGAAAGAACTACTTACATATACTGATACAACTATCCACCAAAATCAAAATAAAGTAGATGTGTATTTTATAATTTTTCTGCTTTTAGAACATTCCTTTACAAAGAGAAAAATATCAGATAAGACTTTGGTAAATTTTTACAATTGGGTTGTCAATCACGTTTATTCTAATAGACTTATTTTGTTTGTGTAACATAAAAAACCATAGCAGCAACTATATTATTATGAACTTAAATTTGTTTATTTAAAATAAAGCCAAGACTTGTTTTAACAGGATTGGAGACACAGAGAGTAGAGACCAAGCTACCACATGAGACACCAGACATGGATGTTCCCTTGATATTATGGCCTATCAAGGATACAACAGTATATAAAGGACAAGAAGCCTACTTTGAATGTGGTGTAGACAAGCAGCCTAATGTGTCTGTCAAATGGTATAAAGATCAAAGAGAAATTAGACTAAAGAAAAGGAAATACAATTTCACGGTATATTTATAACAAACACTATTTTCTGGACTTCTAAAGTCGAGTCAAATTTGATTTTCATTATTTCATTTATTCCTGCCACTGATATGGTAGTTGATTGTTGGAAACATTTCAAAACTTTGCTGTTTCTGGATACTAGATGGAGAATTAAATAACTTCTTTATGAAATTGAAATTTCCACATAGTAAAAAAAATAAATAACCAGAGTTATATCCCTTTATAATATGAAACTACTTTTTGTTCCTTTAAAGATTGGAATATAGATCTAATGGCTGGCTCTTTCAGTGGAATGAACATGTGTGCATACATCAACCTTAGATATAAAGAAATGCAATGATTTGCATACATTTCCTTTCAATATAATGCCTGGCTCTTTGTTGGGAGATAAATATGTGCATTCATTTACCTTGGATATGTTCCAGACCGTATGAGTATTTGGACCGTACGCGTACGGTCTGATTAATATTAAGAAGTTAGTCAAGTTTATTAGATACAAATGTATATAACAGATCAACAGAACTTATGTCTCAAATTAATATAAAAAGTTCAATAGTAATGGAAATAAAAACTTATTATTTTAACTATTTAAAATAATCACGTTGATTTAATCTGTTAATCTCCTGTATTTAGCATGTCAGTAATTCGTTAACTGCATGCAGCCCATTATGCTCATTAAAATTGAAGTTATCGAAAGTAAACATAATATTTGTTATAGAATATTTAGGAACTTTACAAAAAAAGACAAAGAAACATGCAATTGTTCGCTTATTCACTTTATTCATCTATTTGTAATAATAACAATTTGTATAACTAAAAATAAAGATTTTGATAAATGTTTGTTCAAATTTAACCCATATGATCCCAAAACATGTCTGCTCAGCTGGACCGTACGCGTATACTCATACGGTCCGACCGTACGCGTATGGTCGGACCGTACGAGTATACGTATACGGTCCGGACCGTACGCGTACGGTCCAAATACTCATATGGTCTGGAACAGATATATTGCCTATTTTGAGGAAAGCAAATGTGTTCATACTTTAACATAAGATATATTAACATTTTAGAGGAAAGTAAAGGTGTTCATACATTAACTTAAGATCTATTGGCTATTTATAGGAAAGTAAAGGTGTTCATACATTAACTTAAGATCTATTGGCTATTTATAGGAAAGTAAAGGGTTCATACATTAACTTAAGATCTATTGGCTATTTATACATTAACTTAAGAGCTATTGGCTATTTATAGGAAAGCAAAGGTGTTCATACATTAACATAAGATCTATTGGCTATTTATAGGAAAGTAAAGGTGCTCATACATTAACTTAAGATCTATTGGCTATTTATAGGAAAGCAAAGGTGTTCATACATTAATCTAAGATCTATTGGCTATTTATAGGAAAGTAAAGGTGTTCATACATTAACTTAAGATCTATTGGCTATTTATAGAAAAGTAAAGGTGTTCATACATTAACATAAGATCTATTGGCTATTTATAGGAAAGTAAAGGTGTTCATACATTAATCTAAGATCTATTGGCTATTTATAGGAAAGTAAAGGTGTTCATACATTAATCTAAGATCTATTGGCTATTTATAGGAAAGTAAAGGTGTTCATACATTAACATAAGATCTATTGGCTATTTATAGAAAAGTAAAGGTGTTCATACATTAACATAAGATCTATTGGCTATTTATAGGAAAGTAAAGGTGTTCATACATTAACATAAGATCTATTGGCTATTTATAGGAAAGTAAAGGTGTTCATACATTAACAATAGAAGATGTCCAGGAAGCAGATCTTGGTAGCTACACATGTGAAGTGACTGGTACTGATAGAACAGTGTCAGTTAGTGCTAACATCTTACTTAAAGGTAGGATATATTAAGTTCATGGATCTTGATGCATATAATACTTTCACTTTGTTTTCAAAGATCTCTCATATTGTTTTTTGGGAAAAACATTTCTTTAATTGCCTTATACAGAAAGAACACAAGGCAACTCAGAAATACAAGAACAAAAAGTAAACAATCAATAAAAACACTAAAAGTGAAAGTGCAATACATGTAAATGAAAATATATATATAAATTCCATATTAAAGTAAAACAAGATCTAGCCAAGTGTTTTTACTTTTAATTAATTTGTGAACTAGCCTTGCTGCCAGTCATAAACTTATTTTTAAACACCGAAACTTATAATAGGTGTTGTGTGATTACTATTAGATATGGTTATACTTTTGATGTGCAACCTATCAGGATTTTGCTTTGAACATGTTCATAAGAATTTTTAGAATCTATCCTCTTATATCTGTCTGACATAGTAAAAATAAGTAACGAGTTCATTAATATATATTTAGTTATGCTTTGATTATAAAACATTTATATATATACCAATACAAAATGAATGAATATCTCTTTTGCAGCTGAGAAGAATAAAAGTATTGAGATAGGTCCCCCTAGATTAACCGTACAGCCTGATAGTCTAATGGGAGTAGCTGCTGGAGAAACTGCTGTATTCAAATGTTTAGCAGAGGCTAATCCTCCTCCACTCTTCAGATGGTATATAGCAAATTACTTAAACATTTAGTGATTAGTTAGAATAAAAATGATATAAAAAACAACAATATATCCTATAAGAATATTATGTTAAAAGGAATATTTGCATGTTATATAAGCTAGTTAAACATGTCAAAAATGAAACTTTGGCATTATAAACCTCAGAACTCCTGGGAGCTGCTAATGCATAATCACATATGCATTCATAATAAAACTGTGGTGTCATTTATTTTCGTGGGTACCAATAAGTAAGGAAAACTTGCATATTCCTGGTCATTTGATTTCATGGTTTTGCCAAAACCTGCATACACGCCTACAGAAAATTTGTCATTCTTTGAACATTTAATTTCTTGGTTTACCTGTACCCACGAAATCCACGAAAATTGGTATCCAACAGAAAATAATAAATCCACAGTAAGTGCATATTTAATGATTCATGGTTAACAAGTTCAGTTTGTTGGACTGGTTCATCATTAACACCATAATTTCTGCTACTTTCAATTAATGATATATTTGAAATTAATTTTATTTTAGGACAAAGGATATGGTTGATATAACCCAGTCACCTAGAGTAAAAGTATCAATGTCTGACTCTGGAGAATCTACATTGACCATCTCAAATGCCATGTATAGTGATCGTGGAATGTATGTCTGTATTGTGAAGAACAGATTAGGCAGAGTTAAAACCAGAACCAGTCTACATATTGGTGATGGTAAGGTCACTCAACAAAATCATCTTGTGAGAAGAAAAAGTAAAAGTAAAACAAGATGGATATATTTTCCTTGTAAACAATTAAGGAATGACTGTAATATTTTTTCTGTCTATGAAGAAATAACATAAAAAATTTGGTGCACACTGAATAACGCGCGTAGCGAGTTATTTAACAGTGTGCACCACATTTTTTATGTTATTTCGAATAGACAGAAAAAATATTACAGTCATTTCTTATAATTTAATTCTAAATTCCATTTTAAACCGTAGAAAACCATGAAAAAACGTTGTTGACGTCACGTTCACATGACTAAATTATGTCTATGGGCGCATAACAAAATAACGTCAGCCAATCAGAAGACGTGTTACATCCAAAATTAAATTATATAAAAATAATGTAAATGGTTACTTTTACTTTTAGCTTAAAAAAATGAATCTTGACATACTATTCGTAAAGCAAGAATTGTAGTGATAAATTTAATTCAATTCATATCTTTTTGGTCAATCTTTTACAATTTCTCTAAGAATTCTACAAGAATAAAATAATATTTCTTGTAGATTTTATTAAGATGATGACAATGGTACCATGTTTTACAGCTATACAAAGAACTTACAGGATGAGATTACTTCCCCTGATTTATCAGTTGTGTTTGTGAAATTTAAGAATTATATATTGTTTTACTTAGATTAAGGAAAGGAAAATTCTAACACATTTTAATTTACTTTTAGAATATAAAGAAAGAGATGTGAGCAAGTCAGTAAGAAGGGAGTCCACCAATGTAGATATAGTGGTTGAGGATACTGATATAATTACCAAGAAAACTACACTGGACCTTCTCTCTGAAAAACTAGATGAAGTAGATATTGTAAAAAGTAAAATAGTGTTGGAATCAACAGAAAATAATAAATTTACATCAGAAGATGGCGTAAATAGTGTAGAAAAACACAGTAAAGTTGTGGGAGAGTTTGAGGTTGATCTTGATGAGGAAGCAAAAGCTAACTTGGCAGAAGAGGTAGCAAAAAAAGATAGAATAGAGGCTGAAAAGTTTATTTTACTAGCAGTTATGGAAGCAGAAAAAGCAAACAAAATAGCTGAAGAAAAAGTTAGATTAGCAAAGGAGAAAGCAAAATTAGTAACTGAAGTAGCTGCAGAAGATAGAAATGAAGCAGAGAAAGCAGCATTGATAGCAGCAGAGGAGGCAGAGAAAGCTAGAATGGAAGCAAAGGAAAAAATAAGAATAGCGGCAGAGGTAGCAAAGAAAGATAAAATAATTGCTGAAAGAGTAGCATTACTGATGGAGAAAGATAGGATAATAGCTGAAGAGGCAGAGCAAGCAAGAATTTTAGCAGATGTAGCTGTGAAAGCCAAAATTGCTGCTGAAGAAGCTGAGAAAAGCAGATTTGCTGCAGAAGAAACTGAGAAAGCCAGAATTGCTGCTGAGAAAGCTAACATTGCTGCTGAAGAAGCTGAGAAAAGCAGATTTGCTGCAGAAGAAATTGAAAAAACTAAAATTGCTGCTGATAAGGCTGAGAAAGACAGAATTGCTGTAGAAACTGAAAAACAAGAAGAAACACCTAAACCTAAGAAGAAACACAGAATGACATTTGAAGAAGCTGAGATACTTAGGCTTGAAGCAGAAGTTGATGATGGTATTGATAATTCCGAAAATGTATCATCAGAGAAAGACAGTAATGATGTTACAAAACAAGTTGAGGAAGCCAGAATTGCTGCTGAAGAAGCTGCAAAAGCCAGATTTGCTGTTGAAAAAGCTGAGGAAGCCAGATTTACTGCTGAAGAGGCAGAGAAAGTCAGAATTGCTGCTGAACAAGCAGAGAAAGCTAGAATTGCTGCTGAAGAAGCAGAAACTGCTGGAATTGCCGCAGAAGAAGCTAAGAAAGACAGAATTGCTGCAGAAACTGAAAAACAAGAAGAAACAACTAAACCTAAGAAGAAAAATCACAGAATGACATTTGAAGAAGCTGAAAAACTCAGGATAGAAGCAGAAGTTGAGGACAGTCATGGAAATGCAGATAAGGTTTTGTCAGAGAAAAACAGTATTGAAGTTACAGAACAAGTTGAGGAAGGCAGAATTGCTTCTGAAGCTGAAAATGGTAAAATTGCCTTAGAAGAAGCAGAGACATCAAAGATTGCTGCTGAAAATGCAGAAAATGCCAGAATTGCTGCTGAAAAAGCTGAGAAAGCAAGAATTGCTGCTGAAGATTCTGAGAAATGCAGAATTGCTGCAGAAGAAGCTGAGAAAGCCAGAATTGCTGTTGAAGAAGCTGAGAAAGCCAGAATTGCTGCTGAAGAAGCTGAAAAAGCCAGAATTAATCAAGTAGAAGCTGAGAAAGCCAGAATTGCTGCAGAAGAAGCTGAGAAAGCCAGAATTTATGCAGAAGAAACTGAGAAAACCAGAATTGCTGTTGAAGAAGCTGAGAAAGCCAGAATTGCTGCTGATGAAGCTGAGAAAGCCAGAATTAATCAAGTAGAAGCTGAGAAAGCCAGAATTGCTGCAGAAGAAGCTGAGAAAGCCAGAATTGCTGCAGAAGAAGCTGAGAAAGCCAGAATTTATGCAGAAGAAACTGAGAAAACCAGAATTGCTGCAGAAGAAGCAGAGAAAGCCAGAATTGATAAAGAAGAAGCAGAGAAAGTGAGAATTGCTGCTGAGAATGCTGAGACAGACCAACTTGCTGCAGAAACTGATAAACAAGAAGAAACACCTAAACCTAAGAAAAAGAAACACAGAATGACTTTTGAAGAAGCTGAAAAACTCAGACTTGAAGCAGAAGTTGAGGATGGTTGTGGAAATGCAGAAAATGAATTGTCAGAGGTAACAGAACAAGTTGAGGGAGCCAGAATTGCTGCAGAAGCTGAAAAAGGTAGAATTGCCTTAGAAGAGTCAGAGAAAGCAAAAACTGCCTTAGAAGAAACCAATAAAGCAAGGATTGCTGCAGAGGAGGCAGAGAAATCCAGGATTGCTGCGGAAGAGATAGAAAAAGCTAAGATAGCTGTAGAATTAGAAGAGAAAGCTAGAATTGCTGCAGAAGCAGAGAAAAAACAAATTGCTGTAGAAGAAGAAAATAGAATAAGACTTACTGCTGAGATACAAGAAAATGAAAAAGATTCTAGGGTTACACCAGATACAGATGAAATGGTGAGCATAATCAGAAACAAGAAGAAACACAGAATGACATTTGAAGAAGCTGAGAAACTGAGGCTTGAGTCAGAGACTGAAGAAAATAAAATACAGAGAAATAATCTTGAACTGTCCATGAACAAAAATAACATTCCAGACTCTACGACTACTGTAAATACAAGTATAGAAAAATGTAAGAGTTCTAGTAGTTCATTACAGTCAGTGGACATATCTACAGAAGAAACATTTGAATTGCAACAACAGACAGCTGCTTCAATAAATTCAGAAAGTATAGAAGAAGTAGATGGTTCTGGATTATCTAAAATGTCGGCCAAATCAGTTCAGAAGTTGGAGTCAAGTCAGGCAAATGTTTTGGAGACAGCTGGGAAAGGTTAGTGAATTATGATTAGCTCACCTGGAGAAAAAAACATGTTTTTAAAAGCATTTTCCATCACTTGTCATCTTAATTCTGTTCTTTTGTCTGTTGTAAACTATTGAAATTATATTCTACATCATTTCAAGTCAAACAAAGTTTGGTCTGTTTTAGGGCACATATTTTCAGAATTAAATTTTAGACCATCACTGACTTCAGCAAATTGAGTGTAGTAACTATCAATAGAAAAAAGAAAATTCAAATTCCATTTAAGAGCTTTGAGTTTGTGTGTCACTATTTGAACAGAGGCGGATTTAGGGGGGGCAGGGGGCCCCTTCTTTTTGGGAAAAATATTGGTTGCTTATATAGGGAATCACTGAAGCGTGACTAGAGCGGGCCCCCTCTTAGGTCAGTCAGTGGGCCCCCACTTATGAAAATTTCTGGATCCGCCACTGTTGAAGTCTTACATGATACTTCTGATAACTGCACTCCACCGATAATTTTGAATTTTATGACAAATAAAGTAAAATTGATAATGGAAATGGGGAATGTGTCAAGGAGACAACAACCTGAACCAAGAGCAGAAAACAGACCTAGGCCACCAATGGGTCTTCAACACAGCTAGAAAATCTCACACCCAGAGGCTGGCTTCAGCTGGCCCCTAAGCAAAAATATGTACTAGTTTTATTGTCCAATGTCTTTTTATATTCTTATGTTGGTAGGATGTTTAAATCTGACATTGTATTGGCTTATTGTAGGTCAAACTTGTGAATTAAAGCAGTCCTCAGTGTCTCCAATTGACTCCACACAACAAGATGTGGCTAATCAGATAAGGTATTATTTAACACTGAATGTTAATTTAACATGGATAGTTGTTGCTGTAATAATTCTTTATCTTGCATTTGAATTTAGGATTCAGTCACCACATAAGTGATATTAATGATTGTCAAGATTTTACTTGTTTAGTTAATTTTATTGACCATTTAGTTGTTTACTTATCAAAGGCAGCTGTTTTAGTTATTTTTATGTTATTATTTAGTTCTTTAAAAACTCAGGATTCAATATAAAGGCATTTTGAAAGGAAGTGTTCATAGAGTAACCAATTTATTAATTTTGATGAATTTTATAATATATTTACTGAAACCTTCCATTTTCTTATTAATTAAAAAAAATAAAATAGGTAAGCTCCTTGAGAATTTTAGAAAATTTATATGCATTATAACTTAAATAAGAGAAAAGAATAAATAAATTAAGAATTTAAAAAAAAAGGTTAAATACTCCTATTAAGTTCCTTCAATTTATTTTTTCTTTCCAAAAAATTGCTGAGCAACAATTGATAATCTACCTGATTTGAATTCTGATTTTCTGGTACAGTATAATTTGATTTTTTTCTTACATTTGTTTAGTTGACATAGTGATAAAAGATATCCTAGATACCCAAAACATAAACAAAATTATATCTGCTTTTATTTGGAGCTTTTATTGAATAGTAAGTACATTTTTAACTGTTTTTCTAATGTCATAAAAAATGTCTTGAAAATATATTTTGTAAAAACTGAACAAATTATAAACCAAAGTAAATCTGGGACATCTTTTAGCTAGCTTTAATCTTATAATGTACTATGTAGCAAAATTTGGCTGCTTTGTAGCAAGATTTTATTACTAACAGCATCAAGCAGAATTGTTTAGCTGAATATTGCTGGTAGTCTAATAACTACCATTAGTTATTAATTCAACTGAGAATTTGTTGGTAGTTTAATTACTAAGGAACAACTACTAATATTTATTAATAGACATCAGCTTCAAAAGCAGTTATCGGTTGGTGGAAGTTCATGCCAGATTTTAGAAGTTTCAACTCGGCGTGTCACCAAATCAACAGCAGAGGCGAATACTGTTGAACACAGTGTTTCACATCATCACATTCATCATCCACCTGAAATAATTGTCTCCCCTGATTCCAAACGTGTTCCAATACACAGTGAATTAGAGATCACAGTACGAGCCAAAGCTTCAAAACATGCTAAAGTCAGATGGGTTCATGATGGCGAAACTGTTACTTTTAAAGGTAATGGTTATTTTTGACTCCTTTCTTCCTACCTTAGAAAGTTCTGGTGATCCTATATGATTGCTGAATTCCTATCAACAGAAATTTTTTTCTTAACGGTTTACCTTACTCTCTTCTTATTCACCAATTTTACTGTGTAAGTTAATATATAAATTTATAACTTTTCCTTCACTTTTGCATGGGATGACATTTCTTACACTTGTTTAGATGTAGACACACTCTAATGGTAATCAGATGGTTTCCCTCTTTTTCCAGTCTGTTATGATAGTTTCTATCTTATTAAAAACTGTAGATCAAGGTATATTTATTTAAAAGAGATTAGCCCTTTTCTATTTCTCTTTGTTCAGATTCTATTGTTTTCTCCATCTTTCCTGTAGATGTTGTTTTAGATATAACCATGATTGTCTCCCTTCTCTTCCATCTCACAAGTGGTCTTAGGTTCTGTCTTGAAAAAGTTTGTTTTCTTTTTTCTTCAGCATGTATTACAATGTATTAGTCATGATTCTTTCTTCCTGTTACAATTTCCTCCTAACCTCACTCAGATTCTTCCAACTTGTAACTGTGATTAAACTTTTTTTTTAAAATCTTTAGATTGTTACCCATTCTACCTAGCTTTTAAGATTTTTTTTCTAGTTATTTGATGTCTTAGATATGTCTTAAGGGTAGGCTGTTTCCCCTGTCTCTAAGTTGGTAATGAATGTTGATTTTTTTCTCTACATATGTTTTATCAGCTTTCCTTAGATGTAGACCAGACTTATTCCTCTCTTCCACTTAGTACTGATTATAGGTTTTTTTTAATATTTGAAAATACAATGGTGTCTCCTCTCTACTCCTTGGCATGCAGTTAACATTGTTAATTTACCATCTCTGTTGTGAGTTTATAGATTCTAAATGACTTTTTTGATTTGACATAATAGTCCATACAAGTTTCATATTCTAAGATATTGACAATTTGTTTTTATCTTGAATATGCATGAGTCATCTACCGTCAATTAGGTAAAAGGCAGAGGAAAAAAATGAATGGTGGAACTTTCTTGGTGTTATTTTTAATACAGCATTTATATTGACTTTCTACATAGATTCCGTCAACTGTCTTTATTAATTAATGTATGTTTAACATTTTCTTTAGACCAACCAAAATCTAGGAAAAAAATTACAGATGGTAAGACAAAAACTAGAAAATTAGAAACTTAACAATTCTGCTGACTTAGCAATTGCTTTTTACAGACTTCAGTAGTCTAGATATCAGGTGCATGTTAAATATGTGCAGTTATAGTACACATATTATAATAGATGCATGTGGAGTTTGTATAAGAAAAATTTTATGATGAGTATAGTTCTACAGGAGATGTTCAATGACTACACTACCCATGAGAGTCCTGCATTGTCGGTAACCTCATGGATAGTCAGTTTAAATACAGTTGACACCAATAAGTGATGGAGCTACATGAATTAGTCCTTTTAAGTCATGAGTATGTGTATATTCAATAGTTGCATACCAATACATTGTATAGCAATACAATACAAACTAAATAGTATATTTTCTCATTATAAAAACTGATAAGAAAATGTTCATATTCAAGATTAAAGTTCAACTTACATTAGGTGTTTCAGAAAATGTCAATACATAAGAGGATAATCAAGATATGTATCAAGGGTTCAACTTAAAACTAGCTACATGTCGGCTATACATGTATTTAATTATTGTGGGATTGGAGATAGATGTATTCTTTGATTGCTTTTGTTAAGATTTTTTGTGGTACATCAAAAAGATGTTTCTCCAGAGTTTATATGTGATTGATAGAGACTTGGTATTGGTTACACTGCTAATTGTATAACCTGTATGTTATTTATTTTAAAAAGAGCAGTATTAGAAAGTTGTCATTTTAGGCATTTTACAGGATTATTCTTAGTACCCTAATACATTAGAAAAGCATGTCAGTTTCAGGCTTAGCTTTGTACATTGAACTGCATATTTATATTTGTTGCTTAAATTTTGCTGCTTATTTTGAAAATATTGATTAATTTTACCTCTTCATGGGATTTTTTGACATTTTGAGCATAGGCTTACACATACCTACATGACTTTTGGTAAACTAAATATAAAGTAAATAATGATGTAATCACAGGTATTAATATTACTTACAAACTCTATTGAATCAACTTAATATTTTGCATCAAACTTTAGTAAAAATGTATCAGGTTAACAAAAGAGTCACCTTGGAGCCTCTAATTGATGTCAAAAGAAATTATATATTTCAAAGCTATATTTGTTAAGCAGAGATGTTGATTTCATAGATAAGGAATACAATACATGTAGATGTAATAAAATTCAAGCTATTTTAAAAAATAAAATCTACAATTTATATTCCTATTAATTCATTGATTGTTTTTATTTTTAGGACGACATTATGAGTTGATTACAGAAGAAGAACCCATAAAAGAATAAAAACAATAGTTTTTAATTGTTTGTAAATAGTAGGAAATAATAATTTAGATTTACTTCTGTGATAAATAATTCCTTTGTTATACCTGTGATATAAATGTGCTGTCAGTAGTGTTATATATGTAAAATGAGAACTTCCCTGAGTTTGGAGCACAATATAAATGAAAATTAGTTTTTCAAAAACAATACAGTTAGAAAACAAAATGTCTTTTCATAACATGAAAAAATCTACAATTGTCAAATTATACTAGCTGTTCTTTATAACAAAACGGTTATGACTATACAATTATTTCGAGTTTCAAAATTTTCATTTATAAATTCAGACATGATTTTAATTGTGTTGCTCACAAAATCATTTCCATACACAACTTTCTTGGGCTAATTATTTGTATGAATAAGAAAACAATTTCAAAACTTGATATTCAGAAATATTTGTAAACTTTCATATGTGTTTATTGTATAATATGGTTATGAGATTGATGTTTTATAGTATGATACATT
Organism: Mytilus galloprovincialis; assembly: GCF_965363235.1. NCBI lineage: Eukaryota > Metazoa > Mollusca > Bivalvia > Mytilida > Mytilidae > Mytilus > Mytilus galloprovincialis. The sequence continues at coordinate 105,734,546 of NC_134838.1, forward strand.
ATAGTTTACATGTGTTATAGTTAAGGTTTTTGGATTATGTTTAACAATTATATAACTGTCCATCTATCCTGATTTAAAAGGTTTACCTTATCTGAGTCCTTTCTCAAAATTCATTTCCAGAATCATGTGTCTTTACTTTGAAGTTATCATTTGAAGCAACTTATTTCATTGGCTGACAAGCAGAACTAATTTTATACCAAGACATTATTGATAGAGCTAACAAGAAAAAATATAAATAAAAAAAATGAGTAACTCTTATAATTCAGAAAGTTTTATTTATATATTTTCTTGTTAGCTGAAGGTCATTATCAATAAGGTTTTGTTTAAAAAATGAGACAGAATAAAAGTGTATCAGCAGCAAAATATTGGGAAGGCGTTACAATATAACATTTTTAAGATGGTTGACTATTTCATTTGTCATTAATATAATATTAAAAATAAATTAGCAGGAAATCTTAAGCAGCATTTTAATGAATGTGGTTTATCCAAAAAGTTATATTGTAACTTCTTAACATTATTTTGCTGCTGATATACTTTTATTCTATCTCAACTGTATTGTATTTAAAATGATTGCAACTGTCTAGCCTTTCCACTGTAGTTTTAAGATGCAATAAACTAGCATTTCTCTACTTGTAAGGGGAGATAACTTGTTTCAAATTACATCTTTAAAGGCCTAATATGTGTGGACTAGTTATATGAGTCTCAGGAAAGGACTAATTTTCTACCTGTTATTCTATATGTTGAATATTTGACTGTATCATGTTGTAGTATATGATTATATTGTTCACCAGATATTTTGATGTTGAAATTTTGACTTCATATAATTACATGATTATAATGTACACCTGATATTCTGATGTTGATGGGTTGTTGTCTCCAATGAATGGCAATAAAAATAAATTTAGCATCTCAAAGTTAGTTTTTGTCTTGCAAGTGAATAAAGATTGTAGCTTTTCCTCTATTTGCAACTGTCTGTAAGAGTTAACAAGTGTGTTGTGCATTTGATTTTACATCACTGTCAAGCACTGTTAGACAGGGGAAAAACATTAATAGTTTTACATTTCAATTGCAAAAGTGCATTGAGTTTCAATAAATATTGATCAGTGTGTACCATGAATTTTCAAGGTGAAATTTTCATTGGTAAACAATTTCAAACAAGAGGATTATATTTGGGTTGTGGTTGTCTATTCTTTTGCTATTTTTTCAAGCACTCCCAATAATTTCGAGAGAGCTTGTAGACACTGCTTTTACCTGAAAAAAGCTTCAGGTGATATCTCTTACAGCAACCAAACATTTGATGGCTTCTAAAAAATCATAGAATATACTGTACCAACTCCAATCATGAGCAAGCACCTTCAATATATAGTAAGTTGAAAGATGCACATAAAATGTTAATCGAAGGAATGGTAGAAACATTCATGCAATTAATCTATAGGAATTTTCAACAGAAGATATTCATTAGAGTATGATATACCGTAAACTTTGGAATCATATAACTGTAGGATAGTGATGGGAGCTAGCTCCTTAACAAGAATGTATACTTGTTCAGTGAAATGGATGCCACTCTGAAAGTACAAATGAAAAAAAAAAAAATTAAAATGCACAAGACCTACAAAGGCTAGACAGGTGCCTAAAAATCTGCAGGTTAAACATGTTTTGTGAGACCTCAACACTACCCTATACGTCTAGCCAATGTGGAATAAACAATAATGTACACTAGTTCAGCAAAATAGATGCCACACTAAACTCTGAATGTTAGGGAAATTCAACTTTAATATGTTACAAGTTCAGAGTGGGCAAAATTTTACTATACAATTCAAGGTTCCTTCTCTATATATGTATATACTAGACAAAGATGTATGTTAAAGTTCAAATTTCTTTTTTTACCATGACCATCAATGTCAGGTTTGCATAGTTGAACTTACTTTTCTACAATGACTTAAAATGTATGGGTTATGTCTCTCCTGTTTTGGTAGTCCCAGAATGTGAGACATAGCGATAACAATCCCATTTATTATCAGTTACAGGATAAATATATTTGGTATATGGGTTACTTACAAGGTCTACATGTCTGTCAGACCTTTACCTCTTTTCATGGAACAGTGATCAAGGTTGAAAGTACGTGCTTAGGTCCTTTTCTAGGATATTATCAGCAGTAGGTCAACTGTATTTGTATATGGAATGATTGTTAGGTGTACATGTCAGGCTGGCAGATGTCATCTGACTTGAACCTCATTTTTATGTTTCATTGGTCAATGTGAATTTTCTATGTTTTATCTATTTTTCAAATAATACAACCAATAGGTCAACTATATTTGTTGTCATTTTCATGGTTCAACTTTGTGAGATTAGGTAATTTTCTCTTATGCCACAATTAGAAGGTCAACTTTATTTTGTGAATGGAATAACTGTAAGGTATACATATCTTACTGTCAGTGGCAGAGTTCATCTACATTGACTTCTATTTCATGGTTCATAAGTCACTATATTTTATGTTATGTATCAATTGTTTCAGCCATTCAAGCAAAGAAATTGTTAGAGTAATAGAAGCCGGATATCAAGTGAACTTTGGCAACATCATCTTAAAATGATAGTTTTTGTCTAAAGTTACCGAACTGACCCTAGTTAACAGCATTGGAGCTTTTAAGTATCGACACATTGCGAAACATCGACACATTGCGAAACAATGTGAAGTTCTTTTAAAACATTGGTAATTTATCAAAATCAAAGCAAAATAAATTTCAACTTTTTAATTTGCTCTTTATCACAGTCAAATGTTGTTCAGGCTGAGAAGTGTCAAATTTCTTCATCCAAAGTTATGCTTTTGACTATTGTATTGTCCCAAATAAAACAGGTGTTGAACATAACCAGCAATATGCATTTAGTTCACTTGTATTTTGCTTTTTTTTTAATTTTGTTTCTTCTTATATAGATGAAGCTTCTTGTTTCAGTTTTGTTTCTTCGGATTTAGAAGTAACTCCTGGTTTTGGTTTTGTTTCTTCTGATTTAGAAGTAGCTTCTAGTTTTGGCTTTGTTTCTTCTGATTTAATAGTAGCTTCTAGTTTTGGCTGTGTTTCTTCTGATATAGTTGTCAATGGTTTCTTTATTTCTCCCCGAATTTTCCTGAAATAAAAAATCAGACATATATTATTGTAATCTAGCTTGAGTTATTTATGGTTTCAATATATCATATGCCATATAATCTAAGTCAATACAACAGTTAACCATCTCACAAAATAATAAACCATTCAATGCATGAAAAAATCAATCAAATATACACTATAATTGTTTTAAATAGTAGACTGAACATAAATTTCATATCTAATGGCTAGGAATCTATACATACTGTAAATTCAGAAATAATAGTGTGCGTTTATTATTGCAATTTTTAAGTAATGAACAAAAATGTGATATTAATTATTGTGATTTCTCAAAAAGCTGCATACAGATATATGTTTCAAATATCAGAATGTGGGTTCTTATCATTGTGATACTCACCCAGTCACATATACAGATAAATATAAACCTTGAGATAAATTCTGAATTCACAGTATTTAAAAAAATTATGAAATGATAGAGTGCAGCATGAGTCTGTGTGACTTCCCAAGCCCCACCAAGGAACAAATCTGTGAATCTATGGTGCAATTAAAAGGACTTGTTATAAAAAGGGCTTGTTATAAAAAAGACTGGTTATAAAAAGGACTGGTTATAAAAAGGGCTTGTTATAAAAAGGACTTGTAAAAAACCCTTTATACTGTGGATTCATTAATATTCATTGGATGATAATTTTCGTAGATTTGGTGGGTACATGGGAACCACGAATTTAAAAGTTACACGAATTACAAATTTTCTAAAGAAATGTATGCAAACTTTGCCAAAACCATGAATTTAAATATCCATGAATATGCAAGTTTTCCTCAATCCACGAAAATTGGTACCCACGAAAATAAATGAATCCACAGTATCTTTCTGTTTGGTGAGAGCCTAGGCTCCATGTTGAAGGCTGTACCTTGACCTATAATGGTTTACTTTTATAAATTGTGACTTGGATGGAGAGTTGTCTCATTGGCACTCATACCACATCTTCCTATATCTATTGTCATAGAAGTTCAGAATATATATAAAATGTTCAGGACACAAACATGTAAAACAAAATCACCTTTTTGATCTTGAGGTCAAAAGTCAAGGTTATGATGATAAATGACACACTGTATTATGGCAATAAACCTTCATGCCAAAAATCATATAATTCAATATGTTCAATGAAGAAAGATAAAAAAAGTTATGGACTGGACAAGGTGGTATGATAAGAACAAGTAGAACCAAATAAAGTTTAACCCTTAGAAGAAGAAACACTGCATAAACACAATGTCTCCTTTCATTAAAGGGGAGACCATCATAATTTACAATACTTTACATGGTATACATACTTTTTATAACGCAACAGTTCTCTAATTTGATCTTTATGTCTATCCTCTTGTGTTTTGTTTAAACTTTTCATCAACATCACCACAGGAATACCTATACATAATCTGAAACAAATAGTTCAGACTCATAATGAAAAGAAGACAATGTGTATTTAAATGAAACATTAACAAACCCTCCTGTTTTAGTTTGTTTTTTGTTTTTAAATGTAATATTATATTCCTCTTTAGGATAAAAGTATAAGAATCATACACAATATTTTGACCAGTGTCTATCTATTTTACGTTCTATGACCTTTGTTACAAGATTGTGTTTCCTTTGGGCCAGGTGAGCTTTTCTCATCACTTGGCGTCCATTGTCCGTCGTTGTCGTTAACTTTTACAAAAATCTTCTCCTCTGATACTACTGGGCCAAATTTAACCAAACTTGGCCACAATCATCATTGGGGTATCTAGTTTAAAAAATGTGTCCGGTGACCAGGCCAACCCACCAAGATGGCCACCATGGCTAAAAATAGAACAATGGGGTAAAATGTAGATTTTGGCTTTTATCTCAGAAACCAAAGCATTTAAAGCAAATCTGACATGGGGGTTAAATTGTGTATCAGGTCAATTATCTGCCATTAAATTTTCAGACAAATCGGACAACCTGTTGTTGGGTTGCTGCCCCGAATTAGTAATTTTAAGGAAATTTTGCAGATTTTGGTTATTATCTTGAACATTATTATAGATACATATAAACTGTAAACAGCAATAATGTCCAGCAAGTAAGATCTACAAAAAAATCAACATGACCAAAATGATCAGTTGACCCCTTAAGGAGTTATTGCCCTTTATAGTAATTTTTTGTCAATTTTTCGTCAATTTTTGTTATCTTGTACAAAAATCTTCTCCTCTGAAACTACTATGACAAATTTAACCAAACTTGTCCGTAATCATCATTAGGGTATCTTGTTTAAAACTTGTGTCTGATGACCCTGCCTGTGAACCAAGATGGCCGACATGGCAAAAATAGTACATAGGGTAAAATGCAAATTTTTGCTTAAATCTCAGAAACCAAAGAATTTAAAGCAAATCTGACGAGGATACATTTGTTCGTTAGGTCAAAGTCTATCTGCCCTGAAGTTTTCAGACCAATCAGGCAACCAGTTGTTGGGTTGCTGCCCCAGAATTGGTAATTTTCAGAAAATTTTGCAGCTTTTGATTATTATCTTGAATACTATTATAGATAGAGATAAACTGTAAACAGGAATAATGTACAGCAAAGTAAGACCTACAAATAAATCAACATGATCAAAATGGTCAATCGACCCGTTAAGGAGTTATTGTCCTTTATAGTCAAATTTTAACAATTTTCATAAATTTTGTAATTTTTTATTCATTTATGATAGGCACATAGACCAAGGTGAGCGACACAGGCTCTGTAGAGCCTCTAGTTTGACTAGTAAACAGATTTTAGCAGAATCATGCATATTAACTCTTCTCTTACATGAACACTTTTTACCAGCTATGAATTATCATCAGATTTAAACACGGGTATAGTAACTGGTGTCACTAATGAAGCAATGTTTATCCTTCCACAGTTTCAGAAAATGCTAAACTAGAGAATAAGATATGTTGAACTGTAGGCTCCTGGAGAATGAATATCGCAAACAGCAAAACTACCCCTTCACTTAGAAAGTAGCTTCTTAAGAACATTTTTCAATTACTTCTTTTCATTTAAATTTTTCTTGAATAGAAAACCCTTAATCTTATTTCCAATAGTGTTTCATAGAAAACTTGAAGATATTTTGACTTTCAGATTAGCACCATAGTTACAACACTTGTTCAAGAAATTAAATAACATATATTTATCAATTAAAAAATTTCAATTTTCAAATCCAGCCAAGCAATGATTAGAATAATCATGATAAAGTCATTATTCTTATGGAATCAGCATTATACAACCACAGATAAGACCTAGTTAAACAGTCCTTACAAATTAACTTCATTCAGTTTTTCTAAAGATTATTAAAAAGTGCAGAATACAGATGATTGATGCTGAGCACTGTCAATAGTAAATGCAGATATCACAACCTTTTCAATAATTATACTCTTTTTAATGCTACCAAAGTAATGCCTAACAAATATTGGTCTAGGGGTAAAAAAAGTGTTATTATCTTACCCAATGACACTTCCTATAAGAAATCCTCCAACCATTCCTTCTGGACCATGCATAAATCTGCTGAGACTACAACCCACACCTGCAATTAAATGCATCTAGTAAGAAATCCATGTCACATCAGATAACAGCTTGCCAAATAGTTCATTTTCATAACACCGACTTTTGGCTCCGGAATAAACATTTTTTTAACAGGTTACCTTTTCTGTGGTAGGACATCTTGGTACTCGGTCAAGCATGAGCAATGTCAATAAGTAAATGTAAGATTTAAATCCGTACAATTTTGAGGGAAAGTTAACTTATTAAATGCTTTCAATGCATGACTAAATTAATGAAAAATAGTAAACTTCCCTCCAAATTGCACCGATCATATATTTGATTTTACTTTTTTTGGGTTACTCATAATTGACTGAGTAACCAGGATATCCTACCACAGAATAGGTAAGCTGTTTCATAATTGTAGAAGTGGCAATCAAAAGTTGGTAATATGAAAATAGTCAATTAAAGACACCATTATTATATGTACCAATGACATATTCCTATACAGAATTTTTGATGTATCTGCTCCAAAGACATATTCCAAAACAGATTAATTTTTACTTGTACCAATGACACATTCCCATACAGATTTATATTTACCTGTATCAATGACATATTCCCATACAGATTTATATTTACCTGTATCAATGACATATCCCATACAGATTTTATTTATCTGTTCCAATGACACATTCCAATACAGATTTATATTTACCTTATCAATGACATATTCCCATACAGATTTGTATTTACCTGTACCAATGACATATTCCAATACAGGTTAATATTAACCTGTACCAATGACATATTCCCATACATATTTATATTTAATACCTGTACCAATGATATATTCCCATACAGATTTGTATTTACCTGTACCAATGATATATTCCCATACAGATACATATTTACCTGTACCAATGACATATTCCAATACAGGTTAATATTAACCTGTACCAATGACATATTCCCATACATATTTATATTTACCTGTACCAATGATATATTCCCATACAGATTTGTATTTACCTGTACCAATGATATATTCCCATACAGATACATATTTACCTGTACCAATGACATATTCCCATTCAGATTAAAAAATACCTGTACCAATGAGATATTCTCATACATATGTATATTTACCTGTGCCAATGACATATTCCAATACAGATGTTTTATTTCTATAAACTGCTATACTTTGTGAAACTGCTCTGAAAAAAAAAAGCACACAACCTAAATCATAATTTTTACTCTGCAGGAGCAACAACTTCTAAAATCATAAATACAGTAAACTTATTGAATAAAAAACTTAATGTTTAAATTCAACATTTCAATTTAATGAGTTTTATCTAGAAATTATGTGTAACCCCACAAAATATATGTTCAGCTTCAATGAATTTGAAATGTAGAAAGTTTTTGTCAAAAAGACTACTGGTTAAAAGTTCAGATATTCAAGGGTCAGTAAATAACGAGTCAACAGAAAGAAATGAATATCTCTGGACAACTTATTCTTGGGTTAGAAAATCACTGTGTGACATCTAACATAGATAAATCTCTGGACAACTGGTTCTTGGGTTAGAAAAGCACTGTGTGACATCTAACATAGATAAATCTCTGGACAACTGGTTCTTGGGTTAGAAAAGTACTGTGTGACATCTAACATAGATAAATCTCTGGACAACTGGTTCTTGGGTTAGAAAAGTACTGTGTGACATCTAACATAGATAAATCTCTGGACAACTGGTTCTTGGGTTAGAAAAGTACTGTGTGACATCTAAAATAGATAAATCTCTGGACAACTGGTTCTTGGGTTAGAAAAGTACTGTGTGACATCTAACATAGATAAATCTCTGGACAACTGGTTCTTGGGTTAGAAAAGTACTGTGTGACATCTAACATAGTTAAATCTCTGGACAACTGGTTCTTGGGTTAGAAAAGTACTGTGTGACATCTAACATAGATAAATCTCTGGACAACTGGTTCTTGGGTTAGAAAAGTACTGTGTGACATCTAACATAGATAAATCTCTGGACAACTGGTTCTTGGGTTAGAAAAGCACTGTGTGACATCTAACATAGATAAATCTCTGGACAACTTATTCTTGGGTTAGAAAAGTACTGTGTGACATCTAACATAGATAAATCTCTGGACAACTGGTTCTTGGGTTAGAAAATCACTGTGTGACATCTAACATAGATAAATCTCTAGACAACTGGTTCTTGGGTTAGAAAAGTACTGTGTGACATCTAACATAGATACCGGTAAATCTCTGGACAACTGGTTCTTGGGTTAGAAAAGTACTGTGTGACATCTAACATAGATAAATCTCTGGACAACTGGTTCTTGGGTTAGAAAAGCACTGTGTGACATCTAACATAGATAAATCTTTGGACAACTGGTTCTTGGGTTAGAAAAGTACTGTGTGACATCTAACATAGATAAATCTCTGGACAACTGGTTCTTGGGTTAGAAAATCACTGTGTGACATCTAACATAGATAAATCTCTAGACAACTGGTTCTTGGGTTAGAAAAGTACTGTGTGACATCTAACATAGATAAATCTCTGGACAACTGGTTCTTGGGTTAGAAAAGTACTGTGTGACATCTAACATAGATAAATCTCTGGACAACTGGTTCTTGGGTTAGAAAAGTACTGTGTGACATCTAACATAGATAAATCTCTGGACAACTGGTTCTTGGGTTAGAAAATCACTGTGTGACATCTAACATAGATAAATCTCTAGACAACTGGTTCTTGGGTTAGAAAAGTACTGTGTGACATCTAACATAGATAAATCTCTGGACAACTGGTTCTTGGGTTAGAAAAGTACTGTGTGACATCTAACATAGATAAATCTCTGGACAACTGGTTCTTGGGTTAGAAAAGCACTGTGTGACATCTAACATAGATAAATCTCTGGACAACTGGTTCTTGGGTTAGAAAATCACTGTGTGACATCTAACATAGATAAATCTCTGGACAACTGGTTCTTGGGTTAGAAAAGTACTGTGTGACATCTAACATAGATAAATCTCTGGACAACTGGTTCTTGGGTTAGAAAAGTACTGTGTGACATCTAACATAGATAAATCTCTGGACAACTGGTTCTTGGGTTAGAAAAGTACTGTGTGACATCTAACATAGATAAATCTCTGGACAACTGGTTCTTGGGTTAGAAAAGTACTGTGTGACATCTAACATAGATAAATCTCTGGACAACTGGTTCTTGGGTTAGAAAATCATTGTGTGACATCTAACATAGATAAATCTCTGGACAACTGGTTCTTGGGTTAGAAAAGTACTGTGTGACATCTAACATAGATAAATCTCTGGACAACTGGTTCTTGGGTTAGAAAAGTACTGTGTGACATCTAACATAGATAAATCTCTGGACAACTGGTTCTTGGGTTAGAAAAGTACTGTGTGACATCTAACATAGATAAATCTCTGGACAACTGGTTCTTGGGTTAGAAAAGCACTGTGTGACATCTAACATAGTTAAATCTCTGGACAACTGGTTCTTGGGTTAGAAAAGTACTGTGTGACATCTAACATAGATAAATCTCTGGACAACTGGTTCTTGGGTTAGAAAAGTACTGTGTGACATCTAACATAGATAAATCTCTGGACAACTGGTTCTTGGGTTAGAAAAGTACTGTGTGACATCTAACATAGATAAATCTCTGGACAACTGGTTCTTGGGTTAGAAAAGTACTGTGTGACATCTAACATAGATAAATCTCTGGACAACTGGTTCTTGGGTTAGAAAATCACTGTGTGACATCTAACATAGATAAATCTCTGGACAACTTGTTCTTGGGTTAGAAAAGTACTGTGTGACATCTAACATAGATAAATCTCTGGACAACTGGTTCTTGGGTTAGAAAAGCACTGTGTGACATCTAACATAGATAAATCTCTGGACAACTGGTTCTTGGGTTAGAAAAGCACTGTGTGACATCTAACATAGATAAATCTCTGGACAACTGGTTCTTGGGTTAGAAAAGTACTGTGTGACATCTAACATAGATAAATCTCTGGACAACTGGTTCTTGGGTTAGAAAAGTACTGTGTGACATCTAACATAGATAAATCTCTGGACAACTGGTTCTTGGGTTAGAAAAGTACTGTGTGACATCTAACATAGATAAATCTCTGGACAACTGGTTCTTGGGTTAGAAAAGCACTGTGTGACATCTAACATAGATAAATCTCTGGACAACTGGTTCTTGGGTTAGAAAAGCACTGTGTGACATCTAACATAGATAAATCTCTCGACAACTGGTTCTTGGGTTAGAAAAGTACTGTGTGACATCTAACATAGATAAATCTCTGGACAACTGGTTCTTGGGTTAGAAAAGCACTGTGTGACATCTAACATAGATAAATCTCTGGACAACTGGTTCTTGGGTTAGAAAAGTACTGTGTGACATCTAACATAGATAAATCTCTGGACAACTGGTTCTTGGGTTAGAAAAGTACTGTGTGACATCTAACATAGATAAATCTCTGGACAACTGGTTCTTGGGTTAGAAAAGCACTGTGTGACATCTAACATAGATAAATCTCTGGACAACTGGTTCTTGGGTTAGAAAAGCACTGTGTGACATCTAACATAGATAAATCTCTGGACAACTGGTTCTTGGGTTAGAAAAGCACTGTGTGACATCTAACATAGATAAATCTCTGGACAACTGGTTCTTGGGTTAGAAAAGTACTGTGTGACATCTAACATAGATAAATCTCTGGACAACTGGTTCTTGGGTTAGAAAAGTACTGTGTGACATCTAACATAGATAAATCTCTTGACAACTGGTTCTTGGTTAGAAAAGTACTGTGTGACATCTAACATAGATAAATCTCTGGACAACTGGTTCTTGGGTTAGAAAAGTACTGTGTGACATCTAACATAGATAAATCTCTTGACAACTGGTTCTTGGGTTAGAAAAGTACTGTGTGACATCTAACATAGATAAATCTCTGGACAACTGGTTCTTGGGTTAGAAAAGTACTGTGTGACATCTAACATAGATAAATCTCTGGACAACTGGTTCTTGGGTTAGAAAAGTACTGTGTGACATCTAACATAGATAAATCTCTGGACAACTGGTTCTTGGGTTAGAAAATCACTGTGTGACATCTAACATAGATAAATCTCTGGACAACTGGTTCTTGGGTTAGAAAAGCACTGTGTGACATCTAACATAGATAAATCTCTGGACAACTGGTTCTTGGGTTAGAAAAGCACTGTGTGACATCTAACATAGATAAATCTCTGGACAACTGGTTCTTGGATTAGAAAAGCACTGTGTGACATCTAACATAGAAAAATCTCTGGACAACTGGTTCTTGGGTTAGAAAAGTACTGTGTGACATCTAACATAGATAAATCTCTGGACAACTGGTTCTTGGGTTAGAAAAGCACTGTGTGACATCTAACATAGATAAATCTCTGGACAACTGGTTCTTGGGTTAGAAAAGCACTGTGTGACATCTAACATAGAAAAATCTCTGGACAACTGGTTCTTGGGTTAGAAAAGTACTGTGTGACATCTAACATAGATAAATCTCTTGACAACTGGTTCTTGGGTTAGAAAAGTACTGTGTGACATCTAACATAGAAAAATCTCTGGACAACTGGTTCTTGGGTTAGAAAAGTACTGTGTGACATCTAACATAGATAAATCTCTGGACAACTGGTTCTTGGGTTAGAAAAGTACTGTGTGACATCTAACATAGATAAATCTCTGGACAACTGGTTCTTGGGTTAGAAAAGTACTGTGTGACATCTAACATAGATAAATCCCTAGACAACTGGTTCTTGTGTTAGAAAAGCACTGTGTGACATCTAACATAGATAAATCTCTGGACAACTGGTTCTTGGGTTAGAAAAGTACTGTGTGACATCTAACATAGATAAATCTCTGGACAACTGGTTCTTGTGTTAGAAAAGCACTGTCTGACATCTAACATAGATAAATCTCTGGACAACTGGTTCTTGGGTTAGAAAAGTACTGTGTGACATCTAACATAGATAAATCTCTGGACAACTGGTTCTTGGGTTAGAAAAGTACTGTGTGACATCAAACATAGATAAATCTCTGGACAACTGGTTCTTGGGTTAGAAAAGCATTGTGTGACATCTAACATAGATAAATCTCTGGACAACTGGTTCTTGGGTTAGAAAAGTACTGTGTGACATCTAACATAGATAAATCTCTGGACAACTGGTTCTTGGGTTAGAAAAGTACTGTGTGACATCTAACATAGATAAATCTCTGGACAACTGGTTCTTGGGTTAGAAAAGTACTGTGTGACATCTAAAATAGATAAATCTCTGGACAACTGGTTCTTGGGTTAGAAAAGTACTGTGTGACATCTAACATAGATAAATCTCTGGACAACTGGTTCTTGGGTTAGAAAAGTACTGTGTGACATCTAACATAGATAAATCCCTAGACAACTGGTTCTTGTGTTAGAAAAGCACTGTGTGACATCTAACATAGATAAATCTCTGGACAACTGGTTCTTGGGTTAGAAAAGTACTGTGTGACATCTAACATAGATAAATCTCTGGACAACTGGTTCTTGTGTTAGAAAAGCACTGTCTGACATCTAACATAGATAAATCTCTGGACAACTGGTTCTTGGGTTAGAAAAGTACTGTGTGACATCTAACATAGATAAATCTCTGGACAACTGGTTCTTGGGTTAGAAAAGTACTGTGTGACATCAAACATAGATAAATCTCTGGACAACTGGTTCTTGGGTTAGAAAAGCATTGTGTGACATCTAACATAGATAAATCTCTGGACAACTGGTTCTTGGGTTAGAAAAGTACTGTGTGACATCTAACATAGATAAATCTCTGGACAACTGGTTCTTGGGTTAGAAAAGTACTGTGTGACATCTAACATAGATAAATCTCTGGACAACTGGTTCTTGGGTTAGAAAAGTACTGTGTGACATCTAACATAGATAAATCTCTGGACAACTGGTTCTTGGGTTAGAAAAGTACTGTGTGACATCTAACATAGATAAATCTCTGGACAACTGGTTCTTGGGTTAGAAAAGTACTGTGTGACATCTAACATAGATAAATCTCTGGACAACTGGTTCTTGGGTTAGAAAAGTACTGTGTGACATCTAACATAGATAAATCTCTGGACAACTGGTTCTTGGGTTAGAAAAGCATTGTGTGACATCTAACATAGATAAATCTCTGGACAACTGGTTCTTGGGTTAGAAAAGTACTGTGTGACATCTAACATAGATAAATCTCTGGACAACTGGTTCTTGGGTTAGAAAAGTACTGTGTGACATCTAACATAGATAAATCTCTGGACAACTGGTTCTTGGGTTAGAAAAGTACTGTGTGACATCTAACATAGATAAATCTCTGGACAACTGGTTCTTGGGTTAGAAAAGTACTGTGTGACATCTAACATAGATAAATCTCTGGACAACTGGTTCTTGGGTTAGAAAAGTACTGTGTGACATCTAACATAGATAAATCTCTGGACAACTGGTTCTTGGGTTAGAAAAGTACTGTGTGACATCTAACATAGATAAATCTCTGGACAACTGGTTCTTGGGTTAGAAAAGTACTGTGTGACATCTAACATAGATAAATCTCTGGACAACTGGTTCTTGGGTTAGAAAAGTACTGTGTGACATCTAACATAGATAAATCTCTGGACAACTGGTTCTTGGGTTAGAAAAGCATTGTGTGACATCTAACATAGATAAATCTCTGGACAACTGGTTCTTGGGTTAGAAAAGTACTGTGTGACATCTAACATAGATAAATCTCTGGACAACTGGTTCTTGGGTTAGAAAAGTACTGTGTGACATCTAACATAGATAAATCTCTGGACAACTGGTTCTTGGGTTAGAAAAGTACTGTGTGACATCTAACATAGATAAATCTCTGGACAACTGGTTCTTGGGTTAGAAAAGTACTGTGTGACATCTAACATAGATAAATCTCTGGACAACTGGTTCTTGGGTTAGAAAAGTACTGTGTGACATCTAACATAGATAAATCTCTGGACAACTGGTTCTTGGGTTAGAAAAGTACTGTGTGACATCTAACATAGATAAATCTCTGGACAACTGGTTCTTGGGTTAGAAAAGTACTGTGTGACATCTAACATAGATAAATCCCTAGACAACTGGTTCTTGTGTTAGAAAAGCACTGTGTGACATCTAACATAGATAAATCTCTGGACAACTGGTTCTTGGGTTAGAAAAGTACTGTGTGACATCTAACATAGATAAATCTCTGGACAACTGGTTCTTGGGTTAGAAAAGTACTGTGTGACATCTAACATAGATAAATCTCTGGACAACTGGTTCTTGGGTTAGAAAAGCATTGTGTGACATCTAACATAGATAAATCTCTGGACAACTGGTTCTTGGGTTAGAAAAGTACTGTGTGACATCTAACATAGATAAATCTCTGGACAACTGGTTCTTGGGTTAGAAAAGTACTGTGTGACATCTAACATAGAAAAATCTCTGGACAACTGGTTCTTGGGTTAGAAAAGTACTGTGTGACATCTAACATAGATAAATCTCTTGACAACTGGTTCTTGGGTTAGAAAAGTACTGTGTGACATCTAACATAGATAAATCTCTGGACAACTGGTTCTTGGGTTAGAAAAGTACTGTGTGACATCTAACATAGATAAATCTCTGGACAACTGGTTCTTGGGTTAGAAAAGTACTGTGTGACATCTAAAATAGATAAATCTCTGGACAACTGGTTCTTGGGTTAGAAAAGTACTGTGTGACATCTAACATAGATAAATCTCTGGACAACTGGTTCTTGGGTTAGAAAAGTACTGTGTGACATCTAACATAGATAAATCCCTAGACAACTGGTTCTTGTGTTAGAAAAGCACTGTGTGACATCTAACATAGATAAATCTCTGGACAACTGGTTCTTGGGTTAGAAAAGTACTGTGTGACATCTAACATAGATAAATCTCTGGACAACTGGTTCTTGGGTTAGAAAAGTACTGTGTGACATCTAACATAGATAAATCTCTGGACAACTGGTTCTTGGGTTAGAAAAGCATTGTGTGACATCTAACATAGATAAATCTCTGGACAACTGGTTCTTGGGTTAGAAAAGTACTGTGTGACATCTAACATAGATAAATCTCTGGACAACTGGTTCTTGGGTTAGAAAAGTACTGTGTGACATCTAACATAGATAAATCTCTGGACAACTGGTTCTTGGGTTAGAAAAGTACTGTGTGACATCTAACATAGATAAATCTCTGGACAACTGGTTCTTGGGTTAGAAAAGTACTGTGTGACATCTAACATAGATAAATCTCTGGACAACTGGTTCTTGGGTTAGAAAAGTACTGTGTGACATCTAACATAGATAAATCTCTGGACAACTGGTTCTTGGGTTAGAAAAGTACTGTGTGACATCTAACATAGATAAATCTCTGGACAACTGGTTCTTGGGTTAGAAAAGTACTGTGTGACATCTAACATAGATAAATCTCTGGACAACTGGTTCTTGGGTTAGAAAAGCATTGTGTGACATCTAACATAGATAAATCTCTGGACAACTGGTTCTTGGGTTAGAAAAGTACTGTGTGACATCTAACATAGATAAATCTCTGGACAACTGGTTCTTGGGTTAGAAAAGTACTGTGTGACATCTAACATAGAAAAATCTCTGGACAACTGGTTCTTGGGTTAGAAAAGTACTGTGTGACATCTAACATAGATAAATCTCTTGACAACTGGTTCTTGGGTTAGAAAAGTACTGTGTGACATCTAACATAGATAAATCTCTGGACAACTGGTTCTTGGGTTAGAAAAGTACTGTGTGACATCTAACATAGATAAATCTCTGGACAACTGGTTCTTGGGTTAGAAAAGTACTGTGTGACATCTAAAATAGATAAATCTCTGGACAACTGGTTCTTGAGTTAGAAAAGTACTGTGTGACATCTAACATAGATAAATCTCTGGACAACTGGTTCTTGGGTTAGAAAAGTACTGTGTGAAATCTAACATAGATAAATCCCTAGACAACTGGTTCTTGTGTTAGAAAAGCACTGTGTGACATCTAACATAGATAAATCTCTGGACAACTGGTTCTTGGGTTAGAAAAGTACTGTGTGACATCTAACATAGATAAATCTCTGGACAACTGGTTCTTGGGTTAGAAAAGTACTGTGTGACATCTAACATAGATAAATCTCTGGACAACTGGTTCTTGGGTTAGAAAAGCATTGTGTGACATCTAACATAGATAAATCTCTGGACAACTGGTTCTTGGGTTAGAAAAGTACTGTGTGACATCTAACATAGATAAATCTCTGGACAACTGGTTCTTGGGTTAGAAAAGTACTGTGTGACATCTAACATAGATAAATCTCTGGACAACTGGTTCTTGGGTTAGAAAAGTACTGTGTGACATCTAACATAGATAAATCTCTGGACAACTGGTTCTTGGGTTAGAAAAGTACTGTGTGACATCTAACATAGATAAATCTCTGGACAACTGGTTCTTGGGTTAGAAAAGTACTGTGTGACATCTAACATAGATAAATCTCTGGACAACTGGTTCTTGGGTTAGAAAAGTACTGTGTGACATCTAACATAGATAAATCTCTGGACAACTGGTTCTTGGGTTAGAAAAGTACTGTGTGACATCTAACATAGATAAATCTCTGGACAACTGGTTCTTGGGTTAGAAAAGTACTGTGTGACATCTAACATAGATAAATCTCTGGACAACTGGTTCTTGGGTTAGAAAAGTACTGTGTGACATCTAACATAGATAAATCCCTAGACAACTGGTTCTTGTGTTAGAAAAGCACTGTGTGACATCTAACATAGATAAATCTCTGGACAACTGGTTCTTGGGTTAGAAAAGTACTGTGTGACATCTAACATAGATAAATCTCTGGACAACTGGTTCTTGGGTTAGAAAAGTACTGTGTGACATCTAACATAGATAAATCTCTGGACAACTGGTTCTTGGGTTAGAAAAGCATTGTGTGACATCTAACATAGATAAATCTCTGGACAACTGGTTCTTGGGTTAGAAAAGTACTGTGTGACATCTAACATAGATAAATCTCTGGACAACTGGTTCTTGGGTTAGAAAAGTACTGTGTGACATCTAACATAGAAAAATCTCTGGACAACTGGTTCTTGGGTTAGAAAAGTACTGTGTGACATCTAACATAGATAAATCTCTTGACAACTGGTTCTTGGGTTAGAAAAGTACTGTGTGACATCTAACATAGATAAATCTCTGGACAACTGGTTCTTGGGTTAGAAAAGTACTGTGTGACATCTAACATAGATAAATCTCTGGACAACTGGTTCTTGGGTTAGAAAAGTACTGTGTGACATCTAAAATAGATAAATCTCTGGACAACTGGTTCTTGGGTTAGAAAAGTACTGTGTGACATCTAACATAGATAAATCTCTGGACAACTGGTTCTTGGGTTAGAAAAGTACTGTGTGACATCTAACATAGATAAATCCCTAGACAACTGGTTCTTGTGTTAGAAAAGCACTGTGTGACATCTAACATAGATAAATCTCTGGACAACTGGTTCTTGGGTTAGAAAAGTACTGTGTGACATCTAACATAGATAAATCTCTGGACAACTGGTTCTTGGGTTAGAAAAGTACTGTGTGACATCTAACATAGATAAATCTCTGGACAACTGGTTCTTGGGTTAGAAAAGCATTGTGTGACATCTAACATAGATAAATCTCTGGACAACTGGTTCTTGGGTTAGAAAAGTACTGTGTGACATCTAACATAGATAAATCTCTGGACAACTGGTTCTTGGGTTAGAAAAGTACTGTGTGACATCTAACATAGATAAATCTCTGGACAACTGGTTCTTGGGTTAGAAAAGTACTGTGTGACATCTAACATAGATAAATCTCTGGACAACTGGTTCTTGGGTTAGAAAAGTACTGTGTGACATCTAACATAGATAAATCTCTGGACAACTGGTTCTTGGGTTAGAAAAGTACTGTGTGACATCTAACATAGATAAATCTCTGGACAACTGGTTCTTGGGTTAGAAAAGTACTGTGTGACATCTAACATAGATAAATCTCTGGACAACTGGTTCTTGGGTTAGAAAAGTACTGTGTGACATCTAACATAGATAAATCTCTTGACAACTGGTTCTTGGGTTAGAAAAGTACTGTGTGACATCTAACATAGATAAATCTCTGGACAACTGGTTCTTGGGTTAGAAAAGCACTGTGTGACATCTAACATAGATAAATTGGTTGTGAACACCTGATCACTATAAAATCAGAGAAAGTGGCCATAGAACATTACAGTTATATTACCTTAAGTGTTATCATTCTATATCAGATAGTTTCAAGGAACATAACTTATGTCAATAGAGTGAATTTCTGTATATGATTTAAATTTTCTGTTGGAGTCAGATTTATATTTTGGTCCTTATTGACTTTTATATGATAGTAGTTTTTAGCTCGTATTTGTGATTTACACTTAAGACATAGAATTGAACCCAAGTCACTGAAACAGTATTTTCTTTGTGGTTCAACCTCTCACTAGAGGCCATCAAAGTCGAGTTGATTTTTTGTGTGTGCAAAAGTGGCAATTTTGGTAGAGAACATCTCTTTTTTTAATACTTACAATACACTGCCTGCTAGAAGTCCACACCTTGCAGCCCAAGCTCCACCAAATAACACTGACCTGGTAATAACTGTATCTCTCATTTGCCTCTACAAATAAAAGTAAGCAACTATAGCTAGTTAATAGATATAAAATAATTACCTTGTCCTTTAAGGCTCACATCATATAAAATGAGGTCATTGAATAGAAGTTCCTTTATAAACTTTCAATCGGAAGAAATATCAATAGGATAAAATATTACAGTATTTGTTCATGACAGTAGGAACAGATCCAGCCATTATTAAAAGAGGAGTTTTCCAACCTTGGATAAAAGGAGAGCGGGAGGGTTTCAACTAAATGTAGCCATTTAAATGCATCGTTAAAATAAATGCACCCCCCCTTTTGGATCTACCACTGGACAGAATAGAGCATATGAAATATGTGTTTCCACATGAACTTATAATAGCATTGTTTATTACAACATTCACAGATAAACTTCATAAAGTTTTTTGTTTCAAATATTCCATTAGGGAACATACATGACATATATTACATTATTGTAGTAATAGACCATCATTTAAAAAGTTTCGGCTATTGGCCTTCTTCAGTTTCTATATTTTCCTCCTTAGCTATGTGGTAGACATCATGCTTTTGTTTAACAAGATCTTAACTAGAGCTTTGTTTTAGAGAAACCATGACACTTGTATATAACACAACATGCTTTGTATGCTAAATAATCCACAGCTTCTTAAAACAATTTTCTAATCACTTTATAATCATAAACACACGTTGATACTTTACATTAGATGTCTGTTGTATGGCTGCTTCTGCAAGTGCTGATGGAATTGCAATCAAGAACATTTTCAACTGGATTTATTGATTGATTTTTTTCTTGCTTTATAACATCCAGTGGCAAATATTTCATGCATATCCAGGAATAAGAGACACATGGAATATATTTATATGAGGGGGGGGGGGTCAGAGGGGTCCTGATCCTAAAATCCGGGCTTAAAAACATGAAATCCTGAGGTCCCGAATTTTAAAAAATTAAATCTCGACATCCCGAAATTAAAAAAAAAAAAAAAATCCCAGTTCCCGAAAGGGTCAATCTCAAAATCCTGAGCTTAAATACACCTGATCCTGACGTCCCGAAAAAGGTCCTGCCCCCTTCTTATATGGTTTAAGTTACCTCATTTAACTATACAGACACTGCTCACAAGTAAATAAAACATGAGACAATGTTTTCCTTTTATGTGATATACAGTTAAACTGAAAAACTTATTCATAACCCTTTAGCTACAAACTGGAGAGTAATAATAAAGTTGAAAGTTATTCACAGCTGCAAAGTTTTTGGCATGTCTTCATTGTAAGCTGCCATCTACTTCTTCAAACTTTGAAACATAAATTATCTCTTTATGAAAAATAATAGTAATAATACCAAAAGGGAAATACCATTGTTACTGCAATTCTTCAACTAATTTGTCTCTATCTTTATCAACAGAAAGCATCAACTTTTGATATATGACATTTCCAGATTGACACATTAGAGAAAAAAACAGAAAATATTCAATAAAAGTCATAAAACTTGCTGCATTTGCTCAGATAAGTGATTTTAAATATATACTTAGGGGATAGCTCAAAATACCCTTTATAAACAATGAACATATGGGCAGATAAACAATGAACATTCTGTATAGTACATAATGACATAAGTATGAACATTCTGTATAGTACATAATGACATAAGTATGAACATTCTGTATAGTACATAATGACATAAGTATGAACATTCTGTATAGTACATAATGACATAAGTATGAACATTCTGTATAGTACATAATGACATAAGTATGAACATTCTGTATAGTACATAATGACATAAGTATGAACATTCTGTATAGTACATAATGACATAAGAATGAACATTCTGTATAGTACATAATGACATAAGTATGAACATTCTGTATAGTACATAATGACATAAGTATGAACATTCTGTATAGTACATAATGACATAAGTATGAACATTCTGTATAGTACATAATGACATAAGTATGAACATTCTGTATAGTACATAATGTAGTACATAATGACATAAGTATGAACATTCTGTATAGTACATAATGACATAAGTATGAACATTCTGTATAGTACATAATGACATAAGTATGAACATTCTGTATAGTACATAATGACATAAGTATGAACATTCTGTATAGTACATAATGACATAAGAATGAACATTCTGTATAGTACATAATGACATAAGTATGAACATTCTGTATAGTACATAATGACATAAGAATGAACATTCTGTATAGTACATAATGACATAAGTATGAACATTCTGTATAGTACATAATGACATAAGTATGAACATTCTGTATAGTACATAATGACATAAGAATGAACATTCTGTATAGTACATAATGACATAAGTATGAACATTCTGTATAGTACATAATGACATAAGTATGAACATTCTGTATAGTACATAATGTAGTACATAATGACATAAGTATGAACATTCTGTATAGTACATAATGACATAAGTATGAACATTCTGTATAGTACATAATGACATAAGTATGAACATTCTGTATAGTACATAATGACATAAGTATGAACATTCTGTATAGTACATAATGACATAAGAATGAACATTCTGTATAGTACATAATGACATAAGTATGAACATTCTGTATAGTACATAATGACATAAGTATGAACATTCTGTATAGTACATAATGACATAAGTATGAACATTCTGTATAGTACATAATGACATAAGTATGAACATTCTGTATAGTACATAATGACATAAGAATGAACATTCTGTGTGGTACATAATGACATAAGTATGAACATTCTGTATAGTACATAATGACATAAGTATGAACATTCTGTATAGTACATAATGACATAAGTATGAACATTCTGTATAGTACATAATGACATAAGTATAAACATTCTGTATAGTACATAATGACATAAGAATGAACATTCTGTATAGTACATAATGACATAAGTATGAACATTCTGTATAGTACATAATGTAGTACATAATGACATAAGAATGAACATTCTGTATAGTACATAATGACATAAGTATGAACATTCTGTATAGTACATAATGACATAAGTATGAACATTCTGTATAGTACATAATGTAGTACATAATGACATAAGTATGAACATTCTGTATAGTACATAATGACATAAGTATGAACATTCTGTATAGTACATAATGACATAAGTATGAACATTCTGTATAGTACATAATGACATAAGTATGAACATTCTGTATAGTACATAATGACATAAGAATGAACATTCTGTATAGTACATAATGACATAAGTATGAACATTCTGTATAGTACATAATGACATAAGTATGAACATTCTGTATAGTACATAATGACATAAGTATGAACATTCTGTATAGTACATAATGACATAAGTATGAACATTCTGTATAGTACATAATGTAGTACATAATGACATAAGTATGAACATTCTGTATAGTACATAATGACATAAGTATGAACATTCTGTATAGTACATAATGACATAAGTATGAACATTCTGTATAGTACATAATGACATAAGTATGAACATTCTGTATAGTACATAATGACATAAGAATGAACATTCTGTATAGTACATAATGACATAAGTATGAACATTCTGTATAGTACATAATGACATAAGAATGAACATTCTGTATAGTACATAATGACATAAGTATGAACATTCTGTATAGTACATAATGACATAAGTATGAACATTCTGTATAGTACATAATGACATAAGAATGAACATTCTGTATAGTACATAATGACATAAGTATGAACATTCTGTATAGTACATAATGACATAAGTATGAACATTCTGTATAGTACATAATGTAGTACATAATGACATAAGTATGAACATTCTGTATAGTACATAATGACATAAGTATGAACATTCTGTATAGTACATAATGACATAAGAATGAACATTCTGTATAGTACATAATGACATAAGTATGAACATTCTGTATAGTACATAATGACATAAGTATGAACATTCTGTATAGTACATAATGACATAAGTATGAACATTCTGTATAGTACATAATGACATAAGTATGAACATTCTGTATAGTACATAATGACATAAGTATGAACATTCTGTATAGTACATAATGACATAAGAATGAACATTCTGTATAGTACATAATGACATAAGAATGAACATTCTGTATAGTAACATAATGACATAAGAATGAACATTTGTATAGTACATAATGACATAAGTATGAACATTCTGTATAGTACATAATGTAGTACATAATGACATAAGTATGAACATTCTGTATAGTACATAATGACATAAGTATGAACATTCTGTATAGTACATAATGACATAAGTATGAACATTCTGTATAGTACATAATGACATAAGTATGAACATTCTGTATAGTACATAATGACATAAGTATGAACATTCTGTATAGTACATAATGACATAAGTATGAACATTCTGTATAGTACATAATGACATAAGTATGAACATTCTGTATAGTACATAATGACATAAGTATGAACATTCTGTATAGTACATAATGACATAAGAATGAACATTCTGTATAGTACATAATGACATAAGTATGAACATTCTGTATAGTACATAATGACATAAGAATGAACATTCTGTATAGTACATAATGACATAAGAATGAACATTCTGTATAGTACATAATGACATAAGAATGAACATTCTGTATAGTACATAATGACATAAGTATGAACATTCTGTATAGTACATAATGACATAAGTATGAACATTCTGTATAGTACATAATGACATAAGTATGAACATTCTGTATAGTACATAATGACATAAGTATGAACATTCTGTATAGTACATAATGACATAAGTATGAACATTCTGTATAGTACATAATGACATAAGTATGAACATTCTGTATAGTACATAATGACATAAGTATGAACATTCTGTATAGTACATAATGACATAAGAATGAACATTCTGTATAGTACATAATGACATAAGTATGAACATTCTGTATAGTACATAATGACATAAGAATGAACATTCTGTATAGTACATAATGACATAAGAATGAACATTCTGTATAGTACATAATGACATAAGTATGAACATTCTGTATAGTACATAATGACATAAGTATGAACATTCTGTATAGTACATAATGACATAAGAATGAACATTCTGTATAGTACATAGTGACATAAGTATGAACATTCTGTATAGTACATAATGACATAAGTATGAACATTCTGTATAGTACATAATGACATAAGTATGAACATTCTGTATAGTACATAATGACATAAGTATGAACATTCTGTATAGTACATAATGTATACATAAGAATGAACATTCTGTATAGTACATAATGACATAAGAATGAACATTCTGTATAGTACATAATGACATAAGTATGAACATTCTGTATAGTACATAATGACATAAGTATGAACATTCTGTATAGTACATAATGACATAAGTATGAACATTCTGTATAGTACATAATGGACATAAGTATGAACATTCTGTATAGTACATAATGACATAAGTATGAACATTCTGTATAGTACATAATGACATAAGTATGAACATTCTGTATAGTACATAATGACATAAGAATGAACATTCTGTATAGTACATAATGACATAAGTATGAACATTCTGTATAGTACATAATGACATAAGTATGAACATTCTGTATAGTACATAATGACATAAGTATGAACATTCTGTATAGTACATAATGACATAAGAATGAACATTCTGTATAGTACATAATGACATAAGAATGAACATTCTGTATAGTACATAATGACATAAGTATGAACATTCTGTATAGTACATAATGTTTGTATAGTACATAATGACATAAGTATGAACATTCTGTATAGTACATAATGACATAAGTATGAACATTCTGTATAGTACATAATGACATAAGTATGAACATTCTGTATAGTACATAAAGTACATAATGACATAAGTATGAACATTCTGTATAGTACATAATGACATAAGTATGAACATTCTGTATAGTACATAATGACATAAGTATGAACATTCTGTATAGTACATAATGACATAAGTATGAACATTCTGTATAGTACAT
The DNA here is from genome assembly GCF_965363235.1 of Mytilus galloprovincialis. NCBI lineage: Eukaryota > Metazoa > Mollusca > Bivalvia > Mytilida > Mytilidae > Mytilus > Mytilus galloprovincialis. Next base: position 105,759,996 of record NC_134838.1, read on the forward strand.
AATGACATAAGTATGAACATTCTGTATAGTACATAATGACATAAAGTATGAACATTCTGTATAGTACATAATGACATAAGAATGAACATTCTGTATAGTACATAATGACATAAGTATGAACATTCTGTATAGTACATAATGACATAAGAATGAACATTCTGTATAGTACATAATGACATAAGTATGAACATTCTGTATAGTACATAATGTAGTACATAATGACATAAGTATGAACATTCTGTATAGTACATAATGACATAAGTATGAACATTCTGTATAGTACATAATGA